>NC_084596.1:17867878-19360378 GCF_033807715.1 Cololabis saira
GGGCTGCATGGGAGGAGAAGGAAATATAGTAAGAGCTGAGGGTAGAGTTTTCTTTTTCTTTTAAAATAAAGAGGCACTTCGCTTCTTCCTCTGGAGGAGATGAGTTTCCAGCTCCCAGAGAAGATGCTGGCGGTTGCCGACTCACTGGGGAAGGTCGTTCGTGGCGCTCTGATCTGTTTGTGTGTGTGTAAAGATGAAATGGTGCAACACTTCAGAAAAGTAGTCTCTGCAGGGAAAACCCACCTTCTCACACTGAAGTCAAGAACCATAGAAATGTCATGGCTGACATATTATAAATAACATATTCTTAAACATTTAAGCTATTTCCAATTACCTTGACATTGCTGACACAGAATAGACATTAAAATGACGGAATGGGAAGATAATTCATTGTATAAGTGATACTGAGAGCCCCTACACGTGTGTGGCTGTGATGGCTAATTCAGCCCCACATGACAGATAATATATGTTCATTTCAAGCAGCTATGTTTCCCCTCCTCTTGGCCGCCCAGGTGATCCTGGGGACGAAGAGTAATTTCATGTGTTTTGTCTGTTCTGTGGCAGATGCAGTGCGGCTGTAGCTCCTCAGTCGGACACCTTTCATCAACATACTTGAGCAGAAGTAAGACTGTTGTTTGTGAGCGTTCACCTCCGTTATTTACATAATGTGTGGGTTGCAATTTGTGTGTATTTATGTAAGAGGTATTATGGATCTGTTTGCTGCTGAGTGCATCATCTGCCGGTCCTGTATCATAGGCTGAAGTGTAAAAACAGTAAACGCAATGCATGTTGAGATCTTCTTGGATGATCAATGATAGGGGGTCACTTACAGATAACTGACACAAACCTCACTGTTTAAAGTAATTCATTTCGTTTAACAAATGATTAAATATAAAAGTCCAGCAAACTTGAACTATTTAAAAGCCCAACTATAAGTTTTCTCAAAGATAAGATTTTTTGCTACTTTTTCTAAGCATCGTCATTTCACGCTGTATTAGGCTGGAAAATGTATTGAACATCCAGAAGAATCTCAGATGTTTTATTTCACTATTTTTGATATTTGTTTACGTGGTGACTTTAAATCTTTTATACTCAACAAAATAAGATTTTTCTCTTTCAGCAAATATTTTTTCAGTTTTTAAAGACTTTGAAAGTTTATATTTTGATATTTTGCAAACAGAAATGTTGCTTAATCATTGCAGATCTCACTCTCTGTATGTATACATACATGTATATATATATATATATATATATATATATATATATATATATATATATATATATATATATATATATATATATATATATATATATATAAATGTATATGCAGCATATTGACCATATTATCCTATTTTACAGAGGGATATTCTTTTCATTGATAGCTTCATAATACAATCATACTTTATATAACAAAGTAAATATTCCTCTTTATCATCTGCTAGATTATTTTTACTGACTATAAGTAGTTTTATTTCATAGGTACATGTTTTACCAGCTCCTTTATTAGATGCACCATAGAAATTGATTAGTCAATCACAATATCTCCACAAATTCCAAAACGTTACGCAATTCAGCTTTTTTCCTCTTTTTTGAATATAAAAGCTGTTTATGACTAAGGGTCGTTGTAGGTTGTGGTGAGGCCCGAGTCACATGCTTTAAGGCATGAACTACAAAAACATTTTTTTTAAATGCATGTATATGTTTTTATTTTACAAATACAATTAGTTACTTATATAATAATAATATACTAAAAACTGTTAATTTAATTAAATTTTCTTTTTTTTTCTTCCTCTTTAGATCAAGTTAGTGACATATCGGCTCCTTTGGACGCCATAAAATCCTCTCACAGACTAATTATAAGGAGTTCAAAAGATACTTTTCCCATCAAGTGCATTTACTTATTCATCTCTTGACAAAGTCAGGAAGAAAAATGAACAGTTGTTCAACATGCATTGAAGTTTTCAAACAGAAAAAACAATTTTTCTGTCCGATACAGTGCATTTAATGGGTGTGGGATTTCTCCCTGATGTCAACAGAAGTGGCCAGTGTGTAACTAAACCATCAAGACCCATGAAAACACATCAAAGCGGCTTTCGGATGTCTGTCCACGGTGAATAGACATTCACCAGCTCAAGTGCTCTACTTGTTAATAAAATCTGAACTCAGTGAGAAAAAGGAAATCAAATCATCGAACCTGGTAATATTGTAAAAGACTGAAACTGCACAAGAGTCACGATAACAGTAATTCACTGTTGTATTAAATTACGATAGATTTCATTTTACACCCTAAAAATGTGGTTCGTGGGTAGAAAGAGCACGCAGCCTTCAGTTCTGTGCCGATGCTTCAGCAGTGATGACTCTAGTGTACACTCACGTGTATAAGGTGATCATTTCTTAATTCCACCTTATCCCAGTGAAAATAATTTTTTAACATTCACCAAGATTTGGGTGACTTTTGCTTTTTAAGTAACTTCTCTGCCGGATTTAGGACAGGTTTGATTGACTGATTCAGTAGACGCCGAATATTATTTTTGCTTTTCTCTCATTTTATAATTTTTATTTTCTCCGTATCTTACAGAGGCGCCACAATACAAATTTGCTGGCCACCCCACTTGCCTCAATAAAAAAAAAAAAAAAAACACTTGCCGGTCACATAGATTCTATCGTCAGTTATGCGTTTCATCCCAAATCCTTTTGGCCAAATGCATATCAGTAGGCGTTTCTTTAAGTATTTCTGACCCTGTATACTACAACAGTATTATAAAATCCTGTAATGATGGCTTTTAGTTTTGGTGTCAAGAATTTAAGTGGCCCCATATGGCCCCCCCTATGAAACATTTTTGGAGGTCCCCCTGGTATCTTAATGAATGTTTGATGCGAGGGGGACTAGTTGACCAACTAAAACCAAATATCCCACCTACAGGTGGCACATTATTTTATGTTCATTGCAAACCCAACTATTGCCAAATTACGAGTTATTCTTAAACAAAAATAAAGCCATGCCGCTTTATATCACGTTTTTCTGCAGTTTCAGTCTCACCAGAACACATGTAACAGGTTTGTTCATCCACTGGTCCAAAACACGCAAGTGTTAGCGTAAGGACACAGAATCTGTGAAACGGTAATGATTTTGTTTACTATTGGTGATGCCAGCCCGTTCACATCTACCTGATGATATGTAAGCCATAGCATGTTTTATTGATGGCTTTATTGATCAGTTCTAAACCCCAACCAAGCATTACAGACAGGCAGAAGATCTGTGGTGTGATGGTGTCACGCTCCACCCCTTCTTCCTATTTGTAAGCATTTTTTTTCTTTAAATTAGTCAAAGTCGTATAATTTCCTATTTGTCACATGTGTAGCCATGTTACAGTTTGCAAAGGAAAACACCGACGTGTAACATTTTGGAGTCTTGAGGTGGAATGAGCGGCGCGGTGGTTGGGGATGTTGCTTCACAGCGAGACGCTTCCTGGCTTCGTTCTGCGTGGAGCATGTTCTCCCTGCGCTTCAGGGGGAACGCAGTCAAAAACAAGCAAACAAACAAAAAAATATGTATGTTTGGTTAACTAGTGAGGCTAAACAGCCCATGGGGTGTGTGAGTGTTTTATTTTTGTGTCCATGTGTGGCTTTGCAATGGACTCGTGAGTCTTTCCGTGTGTAACTCTGCTTCTCACCCGATCCCAATCACTACTGGAGCCTGTCCCACGGCATACACAGAGGATAGACGATATGTAAATTGAGCAGTTTCACAATTTTTCATCATCCATGAGGCTTTCACAAAATATAAAACATGGGCTGAGTTTATAAACTGCAAACATATGTCTTAAATTTTCTTCTTCTTTTTTTTTATCTCTCCCAGAAAAGTGAAAGCAATTTTAAAATGTATGAGTCTGTTATGAAACTGCATTATCTTGTGCTGTGCAGCAACATCATGATTACATGTTCTGGACTGAGACTGCATATTAAAGTTGAGTCCAGTTTGTAGGGTGCAGTACCATCTAGTGGCACAATTTGCAAATTACAACCAAATGAATCCCCTAATAATCTTCAGACATTGGTGGTAGAACGTTGTGTTAGTGGGGCAGTGAGGGTTTGTCGTTTGCCGTTTCACATGAAAAATGAGATAGTTTTGGATGTTGTATTTTATTCACCCTAAATGTTACATGTTGGAGCTTCAGAAGGACGAAGAAAACTCACGTTCTCTCCTCTTTCTCCTCCAGCAGTGCTGTTTCCTGACTGGGCCTACAAACCGGCCTGGTCTCCCGGGTCCAGGCAGGTCCAGCTGTGGCACTTCCTGCTGGAGCTGTTGGGCCGCGGCGAGGGCGGCGCCATCGGCTGGGGAGGGGAATGGGGAGAGTTTGTGATCCGGGACCCCGAGAGGCTGGCCAGGCTGTGGGGGGAGAGGAAGGGCAAGCCGCACATGAACTACGACAAGCTCAGCAGGGCGCTCAGGTAATGCTCGACACCACAAGTCGGCCCTTTGGCTGTGAATGCGTATTAGATTAGATAAGATTAAATTAGATTATCCTTTATTTCTCCCTCAATGGGGAAACTCACTTTGTCCAGCAGCAGTACACTTAACACACACATGCAGGGGAGGGGGTAAAAAAGTAAAAAATATATAATTACCAGAGGTGTCAAAAGTATTCACATTCATTTCTCAGGTAGAAGTATAGATACTAGAGTTTAAAAATACTCCTGTAGAAGTTGAAGTATCAACTCAAATTTTTTACTCAAGTAAAAGTATAAAAGTACTGGTTTCAAAACTACTTAAAGTATAAAAGTAAAAGTAATGTAAGGGGGAAAAAATCCATTAAGGACAAAATTGAAATTGAAAATGAATGCATCTTAGTATAATGCAAATATATTAAAGAACCATATATGTGTACTATTGAGCATTAACATGTGTTTCAGAGAGCAGGAGATATGATGACTAGTTGCCTATAAGTATTGTAATGGTGCAAAAAGTCAAACTTCAGAGGCATGTTATCATTTATCCTAACCTTTATTGGAATGTACATCCAAGTTTAGTTGCAGGAATCTGAGGGAACGGATGTAAGAACAAAACTGGACAAGAACATCTGAAACAACCACAACCAAATTCACTCTATCCGGATGGAGCAATTTAACTGGATAGTTTTTTTTTTAAAGGCCGAAATGAAATAGAGTAACAAGGCTGTTTTTAAAATGTAAGGAGTAAAAAGTACAGATAATTGCGTGAAAATGAAAGGAGTAAAAGTAAAAAGTCTTCTGAAAAATAATTACTCCAGTGAAGTATAGATAACCAAAATTTCTACTTAAGTAAGGTAACGAAGTATTTGTACTTCGTTACTTGACACCTCTGATAATTACGAAATATATACAGTATGGAATGTATAAAACTTCCCTCTCCGTGCAGCTCCTTCCTCAGGCTGATGCTCTAAATAAAAAAAGTGCTCCTTGCCAGCACATGTTGTTCAATTAAAAATGTAAAATGCCCACAGATCTGTGAGAAGAGAAAACAACCACAGAACGAGGAGCTCACACCACACTCTTCCCAACGCCGTCTGACACAGGAAATGCTCTGCTTACAGATACTACTACAACAAACGCATCCTGCACAAGACCAAAGGGAAGCGATTCACCTACAAGTTCAACTTCAGCAAACTCATCCTGGTCAACTATCCGGGATACCCGCCTCCACTCAGCCACCAGGTCGTTACTAAAGCCTTCATGTTCACCTGTAACAAAAAACTTCTGCCTGTCATCCTTTCAAGTCTAATTTAGTAGAACACAAATACAGAGATTTAAGGGGGAGCTTTGGAGAAAAAATAATTGCCTTAACTGTGTTCTTTAAAGCTTAAACATGAAATGTCTCTAATAGAAACAATTACCCCAACATCATTATTTAAAATGGGTTTTGCCTGACTTGAATAAGAATCATTACTGAAATGTTATCATTTAATATAAAACCAACACACTTACTGACCCTCTAAAGAGAGGAGTCATAGTTCTATCATGTCCACGGGGAAATCAAAAGCTTAGGTTACCAACTATCCTTTAGAGGACTCTTCACAATGTTTAATTATATGATAAATCCTGTAAGAGCAGGGATTAGCTTTGTCTGTTACGCTAGAAAAGTGCTGTACAAGCACAACCCATTTAAAAATGTTCGCTCACTTATTTCAAATGGAAATCCCAGTTTGGAATTAAACTATTTGCATTATACACCCCTAATTGGGTTTCTTAGATACGAGTGGGACGTATCAGGAACACCTTTCCCCATTAAACTGTAGTGCTAAAAGGTCTTCATCATCTGCATTTGAACTTGTTAGCCTCCTTTCAGCTCTCATCCACCAAACTGTAAAACCTCATTACCAGTAAAAAGGGAAACTTTATGAAAAAAAAAATATAAGTAGGACATTATATTTTTTAATTTCAAATGGTACAAAGAAATATATGAAATGTTGTAATTGATGAAAACGGTGTTAAAGTTTGGCCAGGGTCACGTTTGGCACCGTGTTGTTTCTTTTAAAGGGTCCATTTTAAGCTTTTCCACGTGTTCTGACTAATTCACGGTGTAATAATGATGAATTATCATCCTACATGTGACCTGAAGCTGAAAAGGTGATATTTATACCAGAAACTCGTTCACAGAATACACAAGACCGGCTCGATCCACAGACGTTACAAAAAGAAAATGAACAAACCCTTGTGATGTTACATTTTCTGATGAGTGCTTCTGAAGTCTCTCTTTCACTTTTTCAGCTGTCAATCAAATACCACGCTCCTACTTATACTTGAATATGTGGCTTTATATAAATAAGGTACATAAAAATGTACCTTCTGTTCAGTTGTTGTGGATGTAAAATCTACTTTTGGAGACTAAAACTGTGGATTTTCTTTTTTTAAATCAGTCTGTAAGTATATTTATTCCTCCTGCATATGCATTTGGACAATTTAACACAGTGGTCCTCAACCGTGGTCCTTGAATGTCCTGCATGTTTAGATGCTACCCTGCTTCAGCGCATCGTGATACAAGGAGCTGTGTCAACAACAGAGCTGTCCAGACCTTGATAACAAGCTAATGAGGACCGGTAATTAGAATCAGGTGTCAAAGGAGATTTACTCACTTTTTGAAACAGCTCCTATTGGTGCATTGAAGAAATGCAACCGTGTTTACTTTCTAAAGGTATAAACTGGATGTGGCCCGGCCGATTTAACGTATGATTGTGGGTTATTCTGGCGCTTCGGGTGCACCTTACTAATACTTTCATCTTAGCCAAAAAAAAAATGTTTTTAAGGTACACACACACAAATGGGGTTGGTCAGATTTGACACATTCCTTCTGTGATAATCTTGATTTATGTTTATTGACAAGGGGTGGTGGTTACAAAGGACAATAATCACTATTTCCTCCTTTTTCCTCTCTATTTGCCCACCCTCATGTACCTTTGCTCAGCATTCGCTCTGACAGGCTGACACTCAATCTGAAAGCCTGAAAAGTTTCACTTTCTCCAAACTTCTGATGCAAGCAATTATTCAAAAGTGACACAATGCACCCACAATACAGGCAATGCTTGACGTCACCCCACTTAAAGACAATACACAGCAATGCTGCCGATGCTCCAACATGCAAGTGTGAGTCAGGAGGTAACTGAGATCTGCCTGTGGCAGAATCCTCCCATCTCCCGGGAAGTGTCTTTGACAGTCTGAAGTAACCACGGCTGCTTTCCACACTCCACACGCTGATTCAAAGCCGTTCAAAGATCTGCTCCATTTTTGTAATTGTTCTTTCATAACATATCAAACCTTTTCAGTAAGAGAGCAGTCTGTTAGCCATGCCGTGCACAGACCCTCCTGGATGCTAGTTTTTGAACTCTGCTCTGAAAATAATAAGAGTGTTCTCCCTCCCTTTTAACCTGAAGGACGTGGAGGTATCCAAGACTTCCAAAGAGGATTTTAACTGTTGGTTTGACAGACCACAAAACATTTTTTTTCCCCCACTTTATTTTATTAAATTCTAAATGACCTCAGGCCCAGAAAAGGTAGCTTCATGTGGAGCTTTTTGCAGAATAAAAAAACATGCTGATAGTAGTTTTTTTTTAGAAATGTTCAGTGTTGCCTGAAGGCAAGAGGATCACAGACATTCGCTACTGATTTTCAATACACAGATTTGTTCAGATTTTCTTTTGATGGTATTATACACCATAGAGCAAGAAATCCCCAGAGCCGTTGAGACTTTGTGTCAAGATACATAATTCTGCAACTGGTGAACTTTTAACTGAAACAATCTCCGTCTTCACTTCAGTAAACCCCCCTGGCATTGTTATTTTAAATCAGCTGTCTTAGCGCCGCACTGTGTATGTGCCACCCCTGACCCAGAATACAAAAAAAAAAAATGAACAAAAGAAATAATACTCTCAAATTTCAACATTTTGAATCATTTCTTTGTACTATTTCTTAACAAGTAAAGGCAATTTAATGATTTGCAATTCATTGCTTTCGGTTTTTGTTTACATTTCACTCTGTGCTCCAGCCTTTTTTTTTCTTATAATTTTATTCCCATCAATGTTTATTCCATAGGGAAATCAGATAGATCCAGTCTCTCCTTGCCCTCTAATGAACTGTACATAGACTTGACTGTGTTGCATGTTTCCATTTCAACCATCCTTCCATCTCATCCTTCATGTTTGGACGTCCAGCTGCTCCACAGTGCCCCTCTTCCCTTCCCTCTCCTTCCTGCTGAGAGTAGCCTCTCTCTTTGTGGAGGGGCGGGGTCGGTGATGGACAGAGGTAAGACAACATCCGTGTCCAATTAAACTCTGCTACAGTCAAAGAGGAAATGCATTCATTGTATTTATCCTGTTTCTTGATCCCAACGCCAAGATTTGGGGTATTTTCTGAATGTACAGTATATCTTTCAACAAATGCCATAAAACCCCCAAAATGGGCTACACTACCTTTACCAATGGTTCACAAATGTATGCTCTCATTTCGCAGTAAGAATAGTACATTTTCTTCACATTGCATTTTAAAACCAGATATCATATTTGACTTCACAAAGAAAAAAGGAGACCCATGGTTAAATCTCTCCATGTAGACACAATGCTTTTACATATTTATTACATATTTCATTCCGCCACATGAATACATTTATGCAAATCACACACTGAAAAAATCGATCTGTAATTTCATCACAGTCAATGCTATCTTTATCGGTGACTATTTTTAACTGTGGAATAATACAAATCTGGTGCTCCAGATGGTTTTTAGATTAGGAAGAAGTTGTGTTTTTAATTACGTGAGATAATCTCATTGAACAGTTTCTAGACAAGCACTGAGCTCTGTGGTGCAGAAAAATAGCATGCTTCTACAATATATGAGGGACACTGGCTATAAAAAGACCAATTAAATCAGAGTTGCCATGGGATTTATTGAAAACATTTAAAAATGTACAGCACAAGCCTGATTAGGTATCCACTAGAAAGTAATGAAATAGTATTAGCTGGACTGATACCTCAGTATACATATATATGTACTGCATATGTATGTATGTGTCTATGTATGTACTGTATATATGTATATATATATATATATATATATATATATATATATATATATATATATATATATATATATATATATATATATATATATATATATATATATATATGTATGTATGTATGTATATATACATATATATATGTATATATGTATGTATATATGTATGGTAAAAGCAAACCAAAAGAAAAAGTATAGAACAATTACCATTTTCTCCATATTCATTCACATGTAAATCACATTTCTTGCTGCAAGGAAACAGCATTTTGATGGTGTCTTGCCTCTATAATTGAATATATTTCAGGTGGAAACAGAGTGGCTGTCAGGGGAAATAATGCAACGATAAAGTACAATCTTGCCCTTGAAGTCTTGGCTACTTCTTTAGTGAATAAATATGTATGTGCATGGCATAGGGAAGGAGAATAAATGCTAAAAATGCATTACAGCTATGCACCTTGACCATCTTTGAACTGCGTGTTTATCCAGGATGCATTCACTGGAATAATTATCAGTTTGGTAGTGCAATGTTTCCTTTTTTATTATTTTCATATTTTCTGCTCTACATATAACACTTATTTCTAAGTTTCGATTGTTCAGTATACTCAGTGTTTTGAAGGACTTTAGGATCTCCTCAGTGCTTACAGATTTGTATGACTGTTTTGTGTATTTTAGCTCCACAGGTCTGAGAGGCAGGTTTTTGTGATTGACATGACTCCTACTCTGCCTTCTGACAGGAGTCCAGTCTCTGCCTCGCCCCTTCATGCTGCCGTGCTGCCTTCCCAAACCTCTCTCCGTGCCTCAGGGCCTCCATGGCTCCTTCCCTTTCATCCCTGCTCCTGCACGTCCAGGGCTCGGCCTGGGTGAGCCGAGGGAGTCAGGTCTAAATGCTAATGCCTGGCTGCACAAGAGCCCCGCAGGGTGGGATGTGAACCACCACAGCGGTCGGAGCCTGTTTGCAGGAGAGACGCAGACCGAGAATCAAGACAGAGAGAAGAGGATGAGGAAAGATGTACAGTGAAGATGGGGAAACAAATGGACTATTTTGCCTCATCAATTCTCTCAAACATTCTCTCTTTTTAAAAATGTTTATAACTCACTGCCTGTGATTTTAAATACACAGATTTTGCATCTATTTATTAAGTTGGACTTTGATGCCTTTTTTTTGGAATAGAAATATTGTTAGACTGCTTTTCTTCTGCCAGAACGTCATCCCCCAGCAGGGGAACTGCACTTGTAAACAAATAACAACATGGGATTTGTGTTTGGGTAAATAAAGCAGTGCATTTCTCTTACATTATTTAGCTGTTTGTCTTGCATTTCAGTCCCATATTCCAGGCTTCATGAAAATGACAAGACCCCAATAAATGATGCATTCAAACAGACGCTGAGGAATTTCCATGAAAGGGCCTTCATGTCATGTTTACACCAGTCACCACTATCTGCAGTTACTCCTCCAACGCGACAGGTGGCGCTACAGCGCTCGAGGGAGCACAGATTTCGACGTGTCAAAAGGAAAGCTCACTCTGATATTATATTTGTGTACCAACACTAGGGGCCTGTACTACGAAGCAAGTTCAACATACCCAGGATATCTTTTCCTTATCCAGATTCACTAAGCGGGACAATTGCAATCACGCTAAGCGGTCACACGACGGCGGTTATCAACTCGGTATATCAACCCAGGTTTCTCCAATCTGGATATGAGCGCGTGCACATAAAAGGGGCGGTGTTTTCAGCGCATGACCAATCGCAAGCATGGAGAAGTCCGCTGTCAGAGCCGCTTATTTCAGTAGCGAAGAGCAAACAATAATTTTACGGAAATATGATGAGTATAGGCATATAATACAGGCAAAAAGCAACACAGTTGCAGCTGCAAAATGCAGGAAAGACAGCTGGCAAAAGATCGCTGACTGTATAAATGCGTAAATTCATAGGGATATAAACATATATTTGAATATTCTGGGAATCTTAATCTTAAACTGTAAACCATGATCAGCAATATTAAAATAATAAAAGGCTTGCAATATTTCAGTTGATTTGTAATGAATCCAGAATGTATGACATTTTTTTGTTTTTGTTTGCATTACAGAAAATCACAATATTCTAATTTTCTGAGACAGTCCTGTATATATTGGTTCTATAACTATTGTTGTTGACCGATAACTTGTGCTGATGCTGTACCAAAGAATTGTTTTTTTTAATTTATTTTATTAAATTTTTTATTTTTTCAGGAAGGGGGGTATTTAGTATTTTAAAGTGACTTCTCAGAATGTTCGAGGGACGAAATTGAAAATCCCTTTTTTGCTATCCCCTTACAAATGCATCTTCTTTTTGATTTCTTCTTGATTTATTTATTCAATTGGTATTAGTTTTGGATTGACTGTACATCGGATTTTGGGTGAGGATTTGTTTTATTTATTCATTGATTGATTTATTTTTTATTTTCTCCTCCACCTCTTTTTTCTTTTTTTCCTTTTTTTTTGGATCGTTCATACAGGTACTCATCAGGGAAAGCAAAGGGGTTTTGGTGGTCCCTGAATACGCGTTCTCTTCGGAGGGATCCTCTCACGATACGCGCACCGAGCACTGGATTCTCTTGGAAAGGGCATGCCATTTTCCAAGAGAGCTGATTGGTCAGTGGGCGGTGCTTTTATACCCGGCGATCTGTATCTCGAACATAACCTGCTCCGGAGCAGGTTAGCTGTTCAGCATAAGTTACCATGGCGATGTACCCCGGTGAGAAGTGAACCACCGTCGTAGTCCTGAAAACCCAGGGTTAAACCTGAAGTTACCTCGCTAACCCCAAATCCCGCTTCGTAGTACAGGCCCTAGATGTATATATTTTTTTGTTTTTAAACATGTTTCTTTATTGGGTAATCCATGTAAATTATATTACACAATAAACATTTCTTTTAAAGGGTTCGACAGAATACCCCGTTTTATATTTGACCATACACACACAAAAAAATAAATAAATAAATAAATAAAGAAAAAAAAATAAATAAAAATATGGACACAAAACATAACAAACACCCCAAAACACACACACTGCAAAATACGTAATTATAAACAGGTCCCAAAGTAAGTACCGATTACCAATCAAACTCTGACTGAAGACAATAATAATAGGAAAAATAAAGCAATAAACTAAAATACAGGACACGCAAAACAGCAGCAACAAAAAAGATTAAAAAATTAAAATAAATTAAAAAAACAAAATAAGATAAATAAATACAAATTAAAATAAACTGACATAAGAGGAACCCTAAAAAAAGTTAGACATGGTTAGCAATATCATACTTCCCTGTAATTAAGTTAAATCAGATTAAATTAATCTTCCAAGGATGCCAAAGAATTAACAAAAGAAAGAATAGGTTCCCAAATATAAGAAAACTTATCAGAGCAACCCCTAATACCGTATTTAATTTTCTCTTTCACTAGATGTATATTAATTAAAATATTTCCCGTGAATTTGCCTTCCGAGAAAAAGCATTAGTCATAAAAACGTATTGACAGACAACTACACGCACCAATCAATATTTTGTTTAGTGTTTTAAATGCCTTTCGAGTCTCTTTGCCTTCATCTTTTAAATTAACTATATGCACATTCTCCGCTATTTAAAGTGTTTTATTTTTTTCGTCGTTGTCACTTATTTTGCTTTTAGATTTATTTATGTATTTATTTAGTTGAGTTTTAATACTGTTATGCCGCGTTCCATTTACCTCGGAAATCGGAACTGGGAACTGGGAATGGCAGCCATCTTTGAATGGTAACTCGGGGGTGGTGAAGCTTCTCCCACTTTCCCATTAGGAAATCCTACTTCGAGTGGCGTTCCAGTTGAAAATTCCGACTGGGAACTAGGAAATTCCGACTTCGATAACAAATGGAACGCGGCACAAGTCGATCTTTTCAGCTCGTCCAACACGAAATGGTCCATATTTTAGAAGAGGAGTTAGTCCTCTTAGTATTTTGCGATCTTCGACTGAGCTGTCATTTTCGCGCCGAATATTCCGAGTTATGTTCTCTTTACGGTTGTAGCGCGGGAAATCTGTCTGCTTCTGCGTTTATGCTGGACTCATAGTATATTTTGGGTTTGTACGGTACCTTAACTTGTAGTTTAATCATCGTGAAGTGAAGGAAGTTCTCAGAGACAACATGCAGCGGAGCATTGCGTAAGTAACTTTGGTGTTGGAGAGACTTTGTTTTAGTGTGCAAAACTCCACGGCGCTTGTGACTGAAACATTAACACAATACACGAGAAAAAGGTCCCATTCGTCTTTTTAAGGACTTGAAAGTCACTCTTAAAGGGGATTTTCCTGGTGAGGTGATGCCTAGTCTTTGTGTATGCTAGTATTAGCCTCAACTAGCTTGCAGAGACTGTTGTGTTTCTGCATGTGAACATTATTCAGGTTTAAAACATCTGCTATTAACACTAAAGGTTGTTTCATCTGGTGCTATGAAGACATTATTTAGAGCTGCTATGAGCTGAAAGTACAGTAGTGAAGGAGAAGCTACTGAGGTGAATGAATCTGCTAACATTAACCTGCAAATAACATGTGATCTCATAGATGATTATAGTTTATTACAGTCAGTACTCGAGTTGTAAAAAATAATCAGGGGGGATGGTGGATTTTATCATATGGGGACAGATAATTTGTGCTGATTACAAATGATATAATATATTACAAATGATAGCATTGACCAAAACACCTGCAGAAATACTGCAGGAATGACATAGCAGCAGTTTAATGCAGCCTTCTGTAAGCTTTAAATATCCACTGGGCTTACATCAAATACATCAAAACACAACAATAAAAAACAGTTTTCTGAACTTATCAATATGACTCTGTCCTTCACAGGATAAGTAACATCGATCACTTCAAAAACTCAAAATCTTAACAAGAATATTTGTCTTATTTTTAGTTAAAATGTCTCATTTTAGTAAAAAAAATCTCATTACACTTAAAACAAGACTCATCACTGGAAAAAACAACAATTTTCACCTGTTTCAAGTAGATTTTCACTTAAAATAAGTAGAGAAATCTGCCAGTGGAACAAGATTTTTTTGCTTGTAATGAGAAGATAAATCTTAAAGCAGATTTTCCTACTTATTTCAAGTGAAAATGTATTTGAAACAGGTGAAAATTGTCAAATAAGTTATTTTTCTGGTGTTATTTTTCTGGTGATGACTCTAAATGTTGAAATAGCAGTAAAACCACATTCATTGATGAAATGACATAAGGGATGGAAAGGGGGGATGGCAGTTTTACAGGGGGGATGATTTGGACCGTTTTTATTTCAGGGGGGACGCCATCCCCCCTCATCCCCCCTCATCCCCCCTCAACTCCAGAACTGATTATACTGCATATCAACAACTACACCTAAGACATGCTTATCACATTATTAAGGTCGTGCAACTGCCTGTTTTCTTCCCCCAGATCATTCTTTCAACCCAAGAGCAAGGATAAGGAGATCCAGAAGAAAGCTGCAGATGAACCAGTGAAGAAGTAAGTCTGCAAATCCTCCACAACATTTACTTTTAGATGTTTCAACACAGGAGAAGCATTATTTTACCATCTGCAAAATAATTTACTGACTAATCACAGTTCATATACCTGTTTTTGTACTAAGATAGGATAAGAAATCCTTTAATAGTCCCACAGAGGGGAAATTTGCAGATTACAGCAGCAAAGGGGATAGTGCAAAAAACAAGAGGCATCAATAGAAATAGTTAACACACAGTAATAATAACACACTATAAACAGTTGACTGGTATATACAATAATAATAAGGAGAAGAAAAAATAAATAATAAGAAATACTAGTATATAAAAAGAAATAAAAAATAACAGATGGATATTTACAGATGTTATGTACATGATTGCACGTTGCAGAGAATGATGTTGCACATTATTTTCCAGTATGTACATTTATTGTCAGGTTGTATGTGGTCTACTGTGAGCAGTGCTGGTTGTGTAGTCTCACAGCTGCAGGAGGAAGGACCTTCTGTAGCGCTCCTTTACACATTTAGGGTGAAGGAGCCTGTCGCTGAAAGAGCTCTCCAGCACTCTGATGGTCCTTCATGGGGTGGGAGTCCTTCTCCATCATGGATGACAGCTTAGCCATCATCCTCCTCTCTCCCACCACCTGCACTGTGTCCAGAGAGCAACCCACGACAGAGCCGGCCCTTTTGATGGTTTTGTCCAGCCTCCTTCTGTCTGCAGCTGTGATGTTGCTGCCCCAGCAGACCACTCCGTAAAAAATGGCTGATGCCACCAGTGTCATAAAAAGAGACGGTGACACAAGCCATAGTCAATAGTTTTAAATTGTCTTAAAGTTGATTAACCGGTGTCGTGCCAAAAAGTGATTGCCTGCCAGAATCTGATTTCTCCCCTGAAAATGGGTCTTTTTACCTGCCAAAAATTGATTGAAGGCCAAATACAGGTAATGAAAGGTTGTTTCTACCTAAATATGATTTGATCTCATTCTTGAGCTTCATAATATAAATACTAGAGCTCACAGGATTGCTTTTAACTCTTTTTAAAGGACCATTACAACACAAAATAGGCATTTTCACCTGCCAAAAATTGATTGAAGGCCAAATACAGTTAATGAAAAGTTGTTTCTGCCTAAATATGACTTGATCTCATTCTTGAGCTTCATAATCTGAAAATCTGACGTTTTAGCGCTATCGCTCAACGGGCTGCTGTGCGCGCTCCTGCGGCCAGAAATCAGAAGAAATCAGATTCTGGCAGGCAATTACTTTTTGTAATTTCATTAGTAAATTCCTTAAATAGTTTTTTTTTTGTTAAGCAATGCTGTGATTAAATATATACAGTTTTATGGATTTTGTGATGTCCTGGAGCAATAATTTCAGATCAAAACCAGTGTGATAGCCCCCACTTAATGGTGATCTACAGCGTCCTTACATATGCATTCAAAGATGTCAAACTTGTCTCCCACTTGAATTATGACACAATGCTGAACAGTTAATCAAATTCTAATCAAAATTTGAAATGATAATGAATTGCCACGGCTCCAGTGATGATGCACAATGCCTGACAAAAAGGCTTTAGACAAAGCTGCTCGCTGGTTCATTCATAGTGTCATCCACAATGTTAATTCCCTTCAGCATATATTTAAGTCACGTCACCCACCTAGAGAATAATTTGAAATTAATCTTACAAATGTGGAGTTTTTGTTTTTATGCTCCAACAACTAAGTTGTAGTGAAGTAAGGCAGCTTGAGCTGTACCTGTTTATATCAAATAATCTAAAGTCACTTCCAAATTTCAGGAAGAGTCAGAGCCTCTAAACTTCCCAGTTCTGTTATTGCTGCTGTCCAGTGCTGTTGGTGTATTGGAAAAAAATCAATATTGAGACATAAGATAAAAAATATATTTTTCCATGCAGCAATACAGTGACAGACTCACAGTTAGTAGCTTTAGTTGAAGTGGATATTTGCTTCAACCTGGCAGGAATGTTTCTTCTGGAGTTTGAAACTGTAACAAAGTCAAGCTGAGGTTTAAAACTTGTCCAACTGAACTAGTTTCCTCATTGAAACTCAGCCTGGAATTAATAAATTAAAGAAATCAGTCAAGAACAGGATTGATAAACAGACCTGATAATGGCATCGGTATTGATCAAATCTGACTAGTTTCCATCCTTTCATCTGTAATTTCTTGATCAGATTGTTGATGACTTTTACTGGAATAGCTGCAGCTTACAAACAACATATTTTCCTGTTTAACTTGTGTGTTAACTTTAATATGATGAACTTAAACAGCAATGAAATGATGGCTATGAATATTGCACTTCTGACAGATTTCCTTAGAACATCACAGCTGTAACAAAGTGCTGCTTAAAATGTAATGAACTGCTGAAAGTATCCCGAATATACTTATTTTTCTGTTTATTGACCGATATTTGAAAAGTCAAAAATATTTGCAACAACTTTTGGCTTAAGAACTATGCCTTTTAATTATTTTTTATCAAAAACATAATCAGAGAAATACAAGATAAATGTGAAGAATAGATAAAGTTGGATGTTATTTATTTCTTTTATTCACTTTATATGGGAAGTAGAATTGGAAATATGCTTCCTAATCTGCCTTGGATGTAAAGGTTTTTTTTGAGGACACGCTCCCCCACATTAGCAGTAGCTGCTCTCACATCTCTGCTCTGCCACCACATTTAGCTTGTTTGTGTTATAAACTGACCATTTGACTGCATTTTCAGGGGTTTGGAGTAAAGGTGCATTACATTTAAAATTTAAATCAGTAGAGATAACCAGTAATTAACTGCTTTTGCATGGCTGATATGGATATATTTAACCCAGAAATTCATACTTTTTATATTTAACATAATCTTTATTTAATCTGCAGTTTTTGCACCCATGAGAATACAATCACCTAAGAGGCAGTGGGAAAAAATAATATTTTACCAGCTCTGGCCAAACAGAAACAGCCTACAGTGCTGACTCCTTGGAAAAATAAAAATCTTTTTTTTTGTGAATAAGGCACCACATTACTTGATAAACAAACACAATTTAAAAAAACAAATACTTGGGATGTATTGTGATTGCACACAGTGAATGTGTGTGAACATATTATATTAGACTTTGCAAAACTATGTGATTCGTTGCGTTAACACCTGACGTCTTCTTTCCGCATCTCTGAATTCTTGAAGAATATGTTTTGTCATCGGCTGCCATTGTCAGAAATAAGCAGACTGGGGAAGACTTGTTTGCTCCAGTGTTGTGATCATTTCCAGTCAGGCAGACATGGGACCATAATTGAGTCCTGCCAGTAACGCTGCAGATGATGTGATGAGGATGACACGGCCTATTTTAAAGAGCACTACTCAGCAGCAAGCAATTTCACAGTTTTTATTCCTTTTTTTTGGATTTGAATTATTTATTGGAAAACAGATATTTACTAATCAGTTATCAGATAGATCAGGGATCAGCAACCCGCGGCTCCAGAGCCGCATGCGGCTCTTTAGCGCTGCCCTAGTGGCTCCTGGAGCTTTTTCAAAAATGTTTGACCTTTTTTTTCTCCTTTTTTTTCCTTCTCTTTTTCCCCTTTTTTCTTTCCTTTTTTTTCTCTTTTTTTTGTTCTTTTTTTCCTTTTTTCTCTTTTTTTCTTTCCAATCTCGACATTTCGACTTTTTTCAAGAAATTTTGACTTTTTACTCGAAATTTTGACTTTTTTCCTCGACATTTCGACTTTTTTCTCGAGATTGTACTTCAACATTAATCTTGACATTTCTACTTTTTTCTCGACATTTTGACTTTTTTCTCGAAGTGCCCCAGTTATAACTAATATAGAAACATGCAGCATGTGTTGCCTTCATTCTAAGGCTTGTACAAGACTTCATTTTTTGCGGCTCCAGACATATTTGTTTTTTGTGTTTTTGGTCCAATATGGCTCTTTCAACATTTTGGGTTGCCGACCCCTGAGATAGATAAATATGGATCCCTAGTTTTTGAGTAGCCATCTGCCAGTCTTTTGTTTTAAATAACTTGATAGCTGTTTGTATGCTTTTCTTTTAAATGCTTTTGTTCCACCTACATTGGGCTATTCATAGTTTTGAATCAGTGGTTTTGCGTCATCGCCATGATTGAGAATGCTGGCGGTTTGCATTGACTATACAATTAGGATTGTCAACAATATAGTCTAACATTGATGAATATGCTTCCAGGATGTACATTAACTAATCAAGTGAATGCTGATTTGTTTTTTTCCTCAGTCTCTCTCGGTGGCGCACTCATTTTCTGAACAATTAATGACCCAATTAACCTTGATCTTGGCTTGTCAAAGGTGACGCCCCCTCTCGCCGGCAAATGTTCTTCGCTCCATTTAGGGACTACAACCCTCAGCCCTCATTTGTCCGCTTTGAAGAGGCGCTGACTCGTATATCAGCGTTGCTTATTGTTGACATGTACATGGTGATGTTATAATACTGACATCGCTTAAATGCAGGTTTCTCATTAATGCAAATGTGTGCGAGCAGACCTTACAAAGATTGATTGCTCTCTAAAACATCCAAAACGATACAAAACAGAGCTCTCACCTCTTTTTCTCCTCCACTATTAAAAAAAAAAAAGAAAATTAAAATGGATTGAAGTAGCCGTAACTGAAATGGGATGAGACTGCAGTAAATCGTACCAATGCATAAGCTTCTTTCTAACACATTTTCTAGTTGGCTCGTATGTGTAGTTATCTTTGAGTGACGGATCTCTGTTGATGAGTGAAACTTTTTGTTTCCAGTCATTAACTATCAGAAGGCTCTGTGGAAAGAGATGAGTGTCTGTTTCTCATCTCTGTGCTGCTTTGATGATAAAGTGTTCATTATCTCTACACTGTATAATTTTTAAAGTATGTCTTAAAACTCCCTTTAATTGACTTGCTTTTATATAATGATCTTCTCATCATTTGGTCTGACCTCTTTTTTTTCTTTTTCTTTTTTTTTTAATGACTCTGGCTCTGATTTTATAGAATCTTTATAGCTTTTGCTCTTGACCTTATCATCCTTTAAATCCCTAATTTGGCACGTTGCGGCTGTGCTTTTGAACAGCAGTCCATAAATCAAGCTTATTGCTTTTGTTCATATGTCTTTACCGTGTGTTTCTGCATTTATTCAGGCTTGTCAAGAAGCCCCTCAAGGTACAGAATGGCGTTCAGGAGCCGGATTCACCCGTCAAGAAGGTTGCCAAGCGCAGCCGTCAAATCCTGGACAGCGACGATGATGAGACGCCAGTTGTTAAAGAACAAGCTGTCACCAACGGACAAGGAAACAAAGGAGCTGTTGGTAAAACAGAAACGGTAAGAGACATCTTATTCTATAATTGGACCATCACAGTTGTTTATTTTGCAGAATTCACCACATCAGCTTTTGTACAAAGAGACTGCCAACATCAAACAGCAAAAGAGACATATTGTGTAATGACTGTCTGATGTTCTCATCTTCAAAAATTAATTACTGTTTGGCTTTCTTCTCCTCTGTTCTCCTAAAAATCATTGAAACAACATACAACCTGTTGGAAATTATTAAAATTTGCATTTTGATTTACTCACTGTGTCTAACTTGGACTGTGTGTGCTTCTTTAATCATATATATTTTTTATTCAGTGATGCGATAGAGACACTGTTATGCAAAGGTATGGTAATTGTACTCTGAATCACAATGTTCAGTGGTTTTGTCAATAAGCCATGAAATGAAAAAGACCTGATAATCAGCTCTGGCTGTCATTCAACCACCTGTTATTTGATAAACACCCCTCTTAATCGCCTCACTCATTTTGTTTGTAACACATCTGCAATTACTCATTGTTTGCTCTTTGAGGGCAGAGACTATGATGGATATGTCAGCTTTGTCAGCACGACCCACCTCCCTGCTTATTTATGTGAGAACAGGTACTAATAGATCCATTCTTGTCCTGTTGGCACCACAGCAGCTCCACTACACACGAATGTAGGTCAGTAACTGATTTGTCCACAATTAATCTTTTTGTTGACTTTGATGAATTGCTGATTCATCCCGAATTACTTGTTTGAAAAATGTTGGAACAAATTCAATTATACCTACATGGTCTTTGTTTTCCTTATTTTTAGATGAGACTGTTTCTAAGTTCAGGATTTGGGCATGGGGGAAGGAAATGTGTTGTATGCAGAGGTGGACAGAGTACTCGACCCCAGTACTTGAGTAAGAGTACAAATACTACTGGTCAAAATTTACTCCGTTACAAGTAAAAGTAGCTCAGTCAAAATATTACTCGAGTAAGAGTAGAAAAGTACTTGCTTTTAAAGGTACTTAAGTATCCAAAAGTAAATGCTTTTAAATTTACTTTAAGTAAAAGTAAGAGTAAATTTCTTATTTTCCACATCAGTAAATTACTATATTTTTTCTAAATTAATTTAAGGATCTTTTAACTCTTGTTTCTGAGAATTAACTCTTTGAAACCAGCTGCACTGATGTGCTGCTTTTAGAACCACAATGTTATATAAAACCTGCAGAAACACCAAAAACAAATCAAATGAATGGGATCATAAGAGGACAGCAGATGATGCAGAGTTTATTAACAATCATGAACTGAAACCAAATGAACCTGCACCAACTAAGTCTGGATCCCCCTCAAAGACCACTGCTTTACAAAAAACTACATCTCTGCTTTCAATAACTCAATGTTGAAGTCACTTAACTTTACAGGAAGGACATGTACCAGTACAATATAGCAATATAGAGCATAACAAACTGTCTCCCAATGTCTGTCTTGTCTGTCTCCCAATGTCTGTCTCTGTGCCTGTCTCCCAATATCCGTCTAAAAATAGGATTTTAGGGAAGAAGAAAAAAGAGCAGACCTGAAAGTAACGGGTACTTTTCAGCCTTCCTAGAAATTTACTCGAGTAAAAGTAAAAATATTTGTCTTGGAAATGTATTCAACTAAGAGTAATAAGTACCAAAGAAATCTAATACTCAAGTAAAGTACAAATCCTCTGGATATGTACTTAAGTACAGTACTCAAGTAAATTTACTCCGTTACTGTCCACCACTGGTTGTATGACATATATGACGCTGCAAAAGAGTGCGCAGTCCAGTCAAAGGAGGTCCATAAGCATGTGACTGAACATATGAGGCTTACATACCTGATCCTTGCTGGAACTGGCTGTTTGGGGGGAAAAAAACATACAAAAAAAAAGAAAATATCTGAATTGAAAACCAAATATTAATCTAACAAATGAATATTCAGGTAGGGCTGGACCCAAACACTTAGAGCAAGGTTTCTTCGTTGTCTATCTTGTTTTCACCTGCGGCTCTGCAGGTGAGGAGGGGAATTCATTATTCAAAAGGTTTGTTTCATTTTTCAAAGTGCAGTGTGGAAGCAAACTCGGACCAGCTGGATGTTTTGGCCCCGAGTCGTTCTGGGTCTACAGGACTATTGTCTCTTTTATAGAGTGATTGTAGATGGTTCTCGCTGCGGGCAGGAAGGATGACCGGTAGCAGTCTGTGTTGCAGAGGATCTGAAGAAACTTCTGCCTGAAGACGCTGTTGTTGAATCACTGTCTTGTGAACAGGATGCTCACGTCAGCTTGTGCATTGACTACATTACGGCCTCCACAACAGAGACAGTTTTATCAGTTTGTTCAGTTTTTATAAGTCACTGGCTCTGATACTGATACTCCACAACAGAACGATAGAAGGCAAGGCAAGTTTATTTGTATAGTACAATTCAACAAGGTAATTCAAAGTGCTTTACATCAATATTAAAAGCAGCAAGACACAATTAAACAGTAAATAACAAATACAATGATAAGAAAAGAAGTAAAATAATAGAAAGTTGTTAAAAAGTAAGGGCAGTAAGGTACAGCAGGTATTTAATTTAAGAGTATGCTTCAGTAAACAGTAATGTTTTTAGCCCTGATTTAAAGGAGCTGACAGTTGGAGCAGACCTCAGGTCTACAGGAAGTTTGTTCCACCGGTGAGGAGCAGAATAACTGAACGCTGCCTCACCTTGCTTGGTTCTGGTTCTTGGGAACCACAACAAACTAGGGCTGGGCTATTTTGGACAAAAATAAAATCCCGATTTTTTTTTTTTTTTTCTCTCTGAAAACCCAATTTTCGATTTCAATTTTTTTTGGTAAAACTACAAAAGACAATTGAATAAATTGTTTCAAATATTTTACTTTATTTTTAAAGAAAAATAGCAAACAAATTTCCCTATTGGGAATGAAGTGCAATTGAAAGATACTGTAAATCCTCCTTGAGTTTAGTAAAATGACAACATTTACAATTTTCTTGACCAAACAAAGATGACTAAACGAGCTCTGTCTGTAATGCAGACAGCTCTCTTCTTCTTTTCCAGCTATATGAAAAAGAGAGAGGAAAATTGATTTTCCGATTTTCCTTTTTTTAACATCGTCTTGATTTAATAAATCCGATTTAGATTTAAAATCGATTAATCGCACAGCCCTACAACAAACCAGATCCAGATGAACCTCAGGGGTCTGGGAGCTTCATAGGAACTAACAGATCAAGCATGTATTTTGGTCCAAGACCATTCAGGTCTTTGTAGACCAGCAGTAAGATTTTAAACTCTATCCTTTGACTCACTGGAAGCCAGTTTAGTGATTTCATGACCGATGTAATGTGGTCCAGTTCCTGGTGTTTGTAAGGACTCTACAGAAGATGTATGTTGCTGCATACAATAAAACACCTAAACATCCACAAGAAGTACCGTCTATCCTGACCTCTCTTATAGATGGCATCAGTGTTATGTATCTAGTCCAGTATGTGGTTTAGGAAGCCTCTGACAAGACTCATAAATGTCATTTCACTTAAAAAGATGGACTGAAGTCTATTTAACTTTGTAAGTGTATAAAAAGGACTGTTCAGGAATCTGTCTGGTTGCAGCTGTCTTGTCATTTCTGTACATGTAGACTTGAGATGTCTAACTATTGAGAGGTCGTGCCTTCTGTGTTCATTGAACTGGATCAGTACTTATACATTAATGGCAAAATAGGAAAGTGTTAGAAGTGCCTTTTGCCCTTCAGGCCTTTCCCCTGAGATTTACTTACTAGAGGTAACTCCATTGTTGTTGGTAGTTGCTGCAAATCGCTTTTTTTTTTCTGTAGTAGAAGACTGAAGCAAATGATTAAAACTGCCCAGGTCAACGTTGGTATCCACATATCAAACATCATAGAGGTTGGTGATTTGAGATGTCTGCACAGAGGCCCAAAGGGGATACTGGAAGAGAAAACCCGCCCGGCCACAGCCTGTTCATCCTGCTGCAGCAGGACAGCCATACAGACGTATCGGCCGCGATACCAGCAGACTGTGAAGTTTTTTCTTAATGAGGCTACTGAATTCATTTCCTACTTTCCCCAATGAAAAATTGATTTAGTTATATGACTTAATGATTAATTGATTCATAAATATCTCCTTTTTTTCTCTCTCTCTCACTTCTGTTTTAAAACCTCCTGTTGCGTAATGATAATTAAATCTCCAATCTTAATTAGTGCTTGGGTTTTAAAGATCCTCACTGTGTGTCAGTGGTGAAGTTTCTTTCATATCTGTCAAAAAAGCTTTATATATTGAAGCATTGTTTGTTCTGAGAATAAAAACGATCCAATGGAGCCAGTTCAGAGCTGTTTCAACTTATTTGAACTGGTTTTCTTTTCTATATACACAACTTTTTTCTTATTCCAATGTTGTTTGAACCTCTGCCCAAATAATGCTAATCTGCATTTACAAAGGTTGTCACCAAAAGTTGTTTTTTTTGTATGATTTTTGCCGTGTTGCTATCAAGTATCTTATCCTGCGGACCATTAGGCGCAATATCAATGAACCGGTCTATTTTCATACATGCACCGGACTATAAGGCGCATGATAAAACATGTATAAAGTAGGAAAAAAAACAGTCTGGTCAGTCAAACTTTATTCAACTTATTCAAGATAACTGAATATGGTACAGTCTTAACTAATACAGAAAAATACACATTTTAAATCATTCGTCTTCCACAAATCTGCAAATAAAAAGTGGAGGAGGTAAGCGTCTTACTACGTCCTGTTCTCTGATTGGTTCATTGTTGCCAGTGATAGTGGACACTTGAAGTTAGTGTGAGGTTGGATCCACGTTGTTTTCCAACATTGGATTATGATAGATTTAAAACATTTTGGAAAAAACGTTTGCTTGATGTCTAATCATAGTAAGGTAGCATTGACATGATGGATGCTTGCCAGCACTACGTAATTATTGATCTAACATTGTCTGACGTTGCAACCAATATCCAACCAAGGACCGACTTTAATAGGACGTCACTGTGTCAGCTGAACGGTCCGACCATCGATCAATCAGCTTCGTCGCTACCAAAGTCGCACTGAAACATTCTGACAGATTTTTGAGTGCAGTGTACCTCATAAAATCTGTTTGAGGTCAGTAAGCACAACTAAATTCATACATAAGGTCACTGATTGTAGGGCGCAATGCCAATTTTTGGAGATAATTTGAGGTATTTTAAGCCTGCCCATAGTGCCGGAAAAAAGGTATTTGTGACTGCCAATACAAACAGGATTTGTATCTGCTCTTTTTTTTTTTTTTTTTTTTTTTTTTTTTAAAAAGGATTGATAAATGTCAGCGTTTGAAACTGCAACATTCAACAATATTTTTTTTTAAAGAAACTGCAGCCAGGAGTCTGTTTTAAAGCAGCAATTCTGACTGGTGCTTTTTTTTTTTAACCCAAAGTGTAGGAAATGAGTGTCCTTTGCAGTTGACCGTCAAAAAACACTTAGCTACTATTTCTGAACCAGTGCTGGAATCCCTTTGGTAGAAAAGGGTTTTTAAGATTCCTTGTGGCCTTTGTTTGGAAAGTAGCTAGACAGGAAACTTGGGTAGAGAGAAAGGGGGAAGACGTGCAGGCCGGAGTTCGACCTGAGCTGTCTGGGGCCCGTTTAACAGTTTACCATAAAGAAACCTGCATAACTACATAACTATAACCAGTTGCCCTTGGCAATGCAGAATTTTTGATTTTTTTTTTTTAGGTATTTATTTATATTCGATATTTTGCATATTAGAATGCACTATTTTTCCTATTTATTTATTTATTTATTTATTTTTTTATATAAATTTCTAAATATTTTTTGTGAAAAAGTAGCAGGTTTCCATGGTGATCTCAGATATTTATTATATTGTGGATTTTCCATTGTGGATAAAGATCCAGGTGTAATCAGTTTTTTCCCTCTCTGAAACGCAAATACGTCTTTTCCTTCCAATTAGTGCTATCAATGAGTCTTTTCATTTCCCCTGGTTGGGAGTAATTACACTTACTGGTAGACCGGCTAGTTTCTGCCTGTGGCCTTCGCCAGGGTCATCCCTATTAGTGGTGCTTGAAATGTATCCCTTTAGGCACAAGATTCATTACTAATGTCTAATTAATAGTTTAAAAGGTGGGATTGGCGAAGTATTTTTTTTAAGCTGCATGTGCAAGGTAATTGGGACTTCTGGTGCTTTTAAAAAAGAAATAAATAAATACAGCTTTGGTCGATTGCGTCGAGGCTTTCTGTATGTGTGTTGTGCATTAAATCCGTCTACAGTGTTTCTAGTGTAGAAATGGGGATGATTTCCTCCTTCCTTGTTTAAGGATGATACATACACCCCAAGAACAGAGAAAATTGTTCTTGTTTTCAAGATGGGCAGTTCAAAATATATCATTTTGATATAATTTCTTTTCTCTCGCAGCCCCGGTTTGGGAGTTTTGGCAGCTTGTTCTCGAAACATCATCTGAGCAAAACTTTTTTTTTTCGGGCATAGTCTGAGGACTGTTGTGTGATTGGTCTGATTTAAAGTGGGTGTGGTTAAAGCAGGGAAGCAGAAACATCCTCCTTTTATTTATTTTTTGAATAGTAACAAAGAATCTTCCTCCTCTTCTACTTCAATCATGTTAGCCTCCTCCTCCTCAATCGACTTAAAATGGTCCATCTCTGTCATCGTGCCGTTGCCGTTTGTTGTTACTATCGCGGTACATGTGCAGGGTTGCCAATTCCGCTTATTAAAAGCAACTTTGGCCTTGTTTTTTTTTGTGAAAATATTTCAAAATATTAGAAGCTGTGGGTTTTATTTAGTGATGCACCGATTGTTCGGTAACCGAAATTGTTCGGCCGAAAATAGCAAAAAAAACACTTTCGGTGTTCGGTGGAATAAGTGTTGGAAAAAACCCAACAATTAATAACTGCGTGTGATGACGCAAAAGAAGTGGATAAAAAGAAAATCAATCCCTTTCCCATATTAATACTTGTATGGGAACGGGATTGATTTTCTTTTTCTTTATTTTGTTTTATCCACTTCTTTTGCACTTTCTTTACAATGCACTTTAATGCACTTAATACATTTTTTTTTGTTTTCAAGCCCTATGTTACAGTTTTTCAGCAGTCAGTTATAGTTAATGTAAGCTCAAAGATGGTCAAAAAATGTATTTTGCTAATTAATTTATTTTAAGTTTTTTTATTTAAGTTAAGTTTTAAGTTAAGTTTGGAATACTTAAAAATGCGGGGAAATCTAAAAATGTTCAGTTGTTCATGTTCAATAAATATTTCTACCTTGCAATTTTGTAAAAGATTTTTTTCTTTCAAAAGCCATGCCTAAAGCACATTTATTTGATTTATGCAATGGTGAAAAAATTGGCAAAATAAATAAAAAACTGCGAAGAACCATGTTCGGTATGTTATTTGGTATTCGGCCAAGTGTTTATTATTATTTTCGGTTTTCGGTTTCGGCCACAAATTTTCATTTCGGTGCATCACTAGTTTTATTGAGCTTGTTTGTCAGAGCTGTGGCTTGTTTCGGACATGAACACATCTGCCGGCTCTCCTTTTCCCTGTGCATCTGCATCAACTCGACGGGACTGCGCTCAGAATGTAACCGAGCTTTAGGAGTGGGAAGCAAATCACAGCAGCACCTGGCGGCTCGTTACGCAGAGGAATTTCAATCTCACACTACGCTTTATCTGCTGCAAACACAATGTGCACACCACACATCCTTTTCAAATAACAAAATAGTGTTTGTCTTTGAGTTACTGATACATGTCAAAGTGAGAAATGATTCTGGCTGGTTCGTGCCAGCCCCTCCCTGATCTCTGGTCCTGACGCATCTTTTGGAGTATCAGCCCTTTAGAAAGAGAGTTGTCCAAACCATATTGAAGAAAAAATGCGACAGTTCTTCTCTTTAATTTTTTGTCTCCATGATGTTGAGATGGTCTGACGGTTGTTAGTAACTCTGTTTATGCTGCATGTTTGGGCTTGTTATCGAGCTGCAGACTCATTTCGGTGCACTCGGTTGCTTCCTTGTTGACGCTGCTTGATGGCTAGAAACCGTTCCCTCACACTGTTTCAATCAGGGTCCCTACTAATGGTTTTGAGCACTCAACTAAAAATATTAATAAATAATGGCGCTTCACAAACACCAGTCCGTGAGACAACACTATTACAGAGTTTGCTTTGATGTCCTGAGGTGTTTCTTGTTGACATGACTTTGAAAGAAAGCCGTGGTCATTAAGGATTCTGTTCATAAACACGGTCGTTAGTGCTTCCTCTTGGGATAATTATCACTTACAATCCTGACTGTCTTTCAGAAAGATGATGTGTTTAAGGCGGTTCCCACCCCGCTGTCCCCACCCCCAGCACCGACCACACCTCTGACCTCGGCCTCTCCAGCTACTCCAGCTACCCCGGCCACCCCGGCCTCTTCCACCTCACCAGGGACCCCCAGCACTCCCAGCTCCATCTCACCCACCGGGATCACCAAACGCAAAACTGGTCAGTATTTCAGTAGTTTCCCCCTCTTTTTTTTTCCCAATGGGGATTCCAGTACGGAAGAGTATTAGTCGAAATGTCGAGAAAAAACTCGAAATGTCGAGATCAATGTTGAAATACAATTTCAAGAATAAAGTCTAAATTTCGTGAATGAAGTCTAAATTCCGACTTTTTTCTCAACATTTCAACTTCATGCACGACATTGTATTTCAACAACATTAATCTCGACATTTTGACTTTTTTCTCGACATTTCGCCTTTTTTTTTTTTTTTCTTCGACATTTCAACTTTTCGAAGTGCATAGTGAAAAAAAAATCTTCCTCCTCTAAATTATTTTTATTTTTCTCCTGCCTTGCCCTAAAGGCTGAATTATGGTTCTGCGTCACACCAACGCAGAGCACACGCCGCAGCCGTGACGCCGTGCTGAACCCTTCGGACTTCTCCGTCACTCCATTTGGTCGCGGTGCAGTACCCCCCGCGACCGCTAGTTAGCGATCTTTTTCTGAATGGTTTATCCGACTTTTTCCGGTCACAGTAAATCAAAGAAATAAGGACAATTATTGTGCAAAAAACCAAAAGAAAAAAAATCACATATAAACGAAGAAAAGAGCCCTGGAAGTTCACTACTGATTCAAACCGGAAACCGGAAATGCTTCGCTTTCAAGCGAACCAATCACAGCCCTCTCTGTCTGCGTGTGGTCTGCGTCTCCTCGACGCGTAGTTACAATTTTCGGGAGGTGCACGTCAGTGACGGCGCAGGTGACGGCGTCTGGTCTGCGTCGATCCAAACCACACGCCGTAGGCACGCGCCATTTTGACGCAGAAGCATAATTCAGCCTTAATACTCTTCCGTATTCCAGGGATGGAAGATATATTCACTTTTTATTTTAGTGAGTTGTTTTATCAAACATGAGTCTTTTTTAGCTCCCTGTAAAGAGCATGTACAGATGAACTGAATTGAATTAGGATGATGCAGATCACTTGAGGATGTTTTCTTATACTACAGTTTCCTTTTTAAAACAGTCTCCTTTTTTCTGCTCAGTGAGTGGCAGCGTGTGTGACTTGGCTTTTTTCCCTTGGTGATAATTTTACATAAACATTTTGCCAAAATCAGAATCGGAACACACCAATGTCTAAAGGGATTTACTTGGTCAGTGCAGACGTGAAATCGCTGACAGTTACACCACATTTCAGATGCTGCCTGGGACTCGTTTGAATATAAAAACAGAAAACCCATTTTACTGGAAATTCAAAAGGGATTTTGGTCTGTCTTCGCCAGTACTAATCCTGGCTTTTCTGCTTCACCAAACTTTACCAAAGTTGTACCATTTTTGAACTTTGACACCAGCAGATGAGTAATAGTTCTCTTGCCTTTAAGCTATTCTGCATGATTGCATGTTAGCAGGGGCCTAATGGATCCAAATGCTCATTATTTCACGCTGAGGGGAAAACCAGGCATTTATCACAAACTGAATTCATTAGAAGCTTCTTCTCTTGAAGAAAAAAAAAAAAAAAAACAAGACAAAAAAACCCCAGATAAACACACTTAGCGCTTTCTTTGTGTTTCATGTATTTCGTTGGCTCCCTGTACTGTACAGGGTTTGGACTCTACTGTATTTCAGAGGCTCTCATTAATGTCATCCGCTGAATTCAAAGTTTGCAGCTTCCTCAAGTTTTATGTAATTTATTTTTGCAAATATATGGAGTAGGATAACATTACCGCTGGACGGTCTTGCAGCGTGCAGTTTCTGCTGACTGGCCAGAACCAGTAGAGCAATGTTGTCCTATTATTGTAGAGTTGTTTTATTTATGTATGTATGTATGTATGTATATGTGTGTTATCTATATATAATGTGTGTGTGTGTGTGTGTATATATATATATATATATATATATATATATATATACACACAAATGGTGAAGTAGTGATTATTATCTTTTTTCTTTTTAGCTGGACTTTTAGCTGTACAGAGCAGCTTGAATGTTTCACTTCTGCAAGATAAAACTGCAAAAGAGCTTTTGTTTTTCTTTTTGTTCATTATTTTTAAATAGTTAAAATGTGTGCTTCTGTATTCAGCAGAGATGTAATGCGGAGTACTTTGATCTGTTTTTTGGAGGTTTTTTTTTTCTAATCATACCAGCAACAAAGGGTTCCTTTCTCTTTTTAGAGAATTCTTCTTCAACAGTTTTGTAGTGGTGCAGCTTTGTTTTCATTAGGAAAACACCTTTCTTCTCGCTCTTATTTCCTTCATCCTTCTTTCACAGAGCTAAAGCTGCTCATTCTCCTCTAATTATCTCATTCTATTGGTGTTTTACGACTGCAGAGTTTGCTTTCATCAGTGGTGCGTTGCCACAGTGAGAACCAAGACACAATCACGGCTGGAGAAAACATCACATTACATTAATGTGCTGATTTGACCAGAAATTGCCTTCTTAATGACCCAGATTAATGCTTTTATTATGATATTTGGTGGAAAAACAACAGCCGTGGCACCTTTTTTGCTGGAGTCTCTAATGTGGAGCAGAAACCGAGGTGGATGTGGAATCTAAACCAAAACTGCCCCTAAGCACTACTTGCTGTGTAAAATTACAGAGGAAATTGCACTGGAATTGTAAACTGCTGGGCTGAATAATATCTCTCAAGACAGAATTAGTGTTTTCATTAGCAAAGTAAGTATCTGCGATTCTATTTCGTTGCCCTACATCTGCAAAAAGGGAGACAATTTTTCCTGTTTTCATCTTCATATTTTCCCTTCTGTTCGATCGTGGCTTAATTTCAGATGGAACTCCACCCTCCCTCCTTTTAATTTAATGCTTGTCTTGATGTGTGCAGCGAGGAAGGGGTTCCCTAAGAGGAAGCTGGATGAGAGCACGAGCAGCAGTGACAGACGGAAGAAGGAGGCTGGTGCGGCGGTGGAGGAGAAGGGTCAGCAAAACAAACGACCCCGTGTGGAAAGTAGTTCAGGTACACTTATGCTTGTACAGTGAGGCTGATGGCTGCAATCACCTCCAGCATTAGATCCAGATAAAAATGAAGATGTTGATTACATAGAGAAATAGAAAGCAAGGCATGCCATAATATCTTCACACTGGCATCTCTTACTTGATGTCAAGATACAGTTGCAAAGAATCACTTCAGTGTTGCAGGTCTTGAATGAAATGTTTTTTTTTTCTTTTGTGAACGCATTTAATCGCAATTTACTTTTGCCCTCCAAACAGTGCGGAACGTTTCTTATTGCGCGAGTTCCCGGTATAAGTTGCCTGTAATACTGATGCACAGTAATCAACACGAGAAACAACAATGGAAACCGAAACCGGTGGGAAGTCGTTGCTGGGTTCGGTGGGCGGAAATTTTAGTTTTAAAAAAAACTACAGAGTGGAAACCTGGATAAAAGCACAGTTGTGTGTAAATTGTGCAAGAAAGAATTTGCCCATCACCGGAGCTCTTCCAGCCTCCGCTACCACCTCAATGCCAAACATGTTGCAGCTAGCACAGACGACGCTCCTAGATCGAGCAAATGTGTTTAAGACATAGAAAGTTTACAAAAAGTCCTGAAAAAACTTGAATATAGCTAACTTGAATTTAAGTTTGTGCCTGTGGACAATGCTATGATATTCCTATTGCACTTTATGTTAACACTCAGTTATCAATTTTGTTGTTTAAGCTCATTTATGTGTCAATTCAATGATTCAGTCATATACCAAAATCCATTTAAATTGAAAAATGTTTCTTCTCGTGTCAAATATTGATATGCGATTAATTGAGATTAATTACAAAGCCTCTAATTAATTAGATACATTTTTTTAATCGTCCCACCACTAATAAAAATAAATAGCGATTATTTTTCATGCACTAATTGACCTGAATTAAAGGTCGTATTCTGTCCTGTTCTTCCTTTTAGATTCTGTTTTGATGCTTTCTTCCAAACTTGAAAGGTTTCTAAGCACATTTCTCCATCAATTCCAATAGAAAGTTCACTTTGTGTGGCAGAACTCTAAAGGGGATTAAAGTAAAATTAAACTGAATTTTGACTCTGAAAATGAGTCGTACAAGCTTCTAGGACTTTGTTTTTACCGAGACAAACTCAGAAATGAACATTACCCGCAGATGCCTGCTCCCCTTTGCCTAATTTGTAAGTCTGTGTGACACCGTGTCTAATTAAGAGCAAAATTCTGAAGAAAAATGGGTCTGCTGAAATACAGTCGGGGACTTTTTCCACTTATAAACTCCATGTGTGCCTGTCAGGAAAAAATAATGGCTCTCTTTTTGTTTTTGAAATTGTCTTCGAAATTCCAAACGAGAATGTTGAATTCACACGTACGCCCCTAAAGTTTCTGCAACTATCATGACCCCCGCACTGCCTCTAAAGACTTGGCATAGTAAGTAGTGATCCTCCCTAATGGTCTGGAGTGAAAAGACAGAAATATCACCGGTTGCCCTTATTGTTGAAAACTGGCTTCAAACATAGCCTCACAAACACAAAGAAATAAAATAAATAGATGGCTGCCCTCTCTAAACCTGCTGGCATTTATTTCTTCAATGACTCCCCTGACACTCTGTCTTCCTCTGTACAGAAAACACTGATGAACCCATGGAAGAGGGAGCAGAGGAAGAAAGGGTTGAAAAGGCACCGGCTGAGGCTAACCGTCGAGATGAGCAGGGGGATGACAAGACGAAAGAAGAAAGGGAGAAGGCCGAGGAGGACGAGGCGCAGGTAGACAAAAGGGGCCCTGATGATGAGGAGGAAAAGAAAGATGAGGAGGCGGAAAAGAAAAATGAAGAGAAGGAGAAGATGGATGATGAGAGAGGGCCCGCCGTCGCACAAGAGGTGGTAGTTAAAAAGGATACGCAAGATGGAGAAGAGAGCCCGAAAAGTCAAATGGCAGGAAAAAAACAAAAAGTAGCAAAAGAGCAAGAAGATAAGGAGCCGGCCAAGAAAGCCCCCATCAGCAGTTTCTTTGGTGAGGTGGAATTTGCATACCGCTGTGCTTCCATTTGTCTGGAAATGTGCTGTCCTTTTATCATTTAGAGAAGATGGCAGAAATGCTTCCTTTCACCAAGCCCCGCTTCACCTTTACCTTTCTATTTGTCTCATTCTGCCAATAGCTCCCAGAAAAGCAGCAGTAAAGACGGAGAAGCCAGAGAGGAGTGAAGGAGAGAAAAAGACAAGTGCAGGGAGGAAGAGCACTGAAGGGGAGCGTAAAGACACAAAAGGGTAAGACAGGAGCTTACAAACAGTTGATGCTTGATCACTCTGACACCTTTAACCTCGTTTACATATTTCTGACACTGAACTCATCTATATTTAGAGTTTAACGAATCTCCAGCTCTGATTCTTGTATTAAAGTATTTGCAAATATTTCCTTTTCTTTTTTTTTTTTATCTGATTATGTTTTAGTTTTCCTCTGGTCAGGAAACTAAAGACACTACTGTAGAAAGTTGACCAGCACTAGCTAGTTTTGAGACCACTTTATTGAAGTATAAGAAAGAAAATCATGTAGACCAGAACCTGTACAGCATTTTCAGGTCAACAAGAACTTCCACTTGCCTGAAAAAAACTATTTATTTTTTAAATGGCAAGATTAAATTCAGATATTCATTCACTTAGAAATCATTATTGGTCCGTGTTTGGGGGCCTCTGTGTCGTGCCGCTCTGAAAGGTGACGTCTGCGTCGTTGCCTGAGGGGGAACTCGATATGTGATCACCTGTGCTGTCAGAGTCATTTTTAATTACTGCGCAGCAGGTAATTAAGGAGCTAGACAAACTTTTAAAGGCAAATATAGATTGCAGTGTGGGTAAGTGCACACCGACTGCACGAGTATCATTACTTCCACCTCCACATCATCTCTGTCTGCCTCACGTCTCGCAGCACTCTCAGTGATTACATGTATGTTAACCAGGCGCAGCTGCAGCAGCATGTAATTGCTTTTGTCAGTTTGAGGTCATGTTAACTATTGCAGCGACAAACTATTTTTAGTTCTGGAAGAAATACATTTTTCATCCTCCTAACTATTTATTTTTTTATTACTGCTGTGTTTGCGACGGGGAAGGAGTGATGGGCACTGCATACAAACCTAATTCACAGCTGTGGTTCTTTTCTCTGATGAATTAACCCAATATATGTTTTGAGAGGGAAAAACACTTTACATACTCTAGTATGGCATGTTACTGTGGTAAATAACTCTTATTGATTGTTACATTGATTTGATTTATTTTGTACATGTAAAAAGACAACCATTAAAAGACAAGATAAGAAAACAAAACAAAAAAATACAAAGAATTTCATCCTTTAACACTTAATATCTTAATTTACATGTGCAAAAAGGAGTAGGAAGAAGTGTAAACGTATTTAATCCTACCCCCCATTCACTAATCATTTATCAACAAGTATTTATAATAACTAACTATACATACATACATACACATATGAATATATATATTTGTACACACATGCCCATATACATATTTATATAAATATACTTATTTACACCATACTATCTCTATATTAACTCCATCTGCTCTATATCTATATATATCTACATATACACATACATATTCACGCACATACATACATACATATGTATAATGTAAAAACAGCCTACAAAACTTTGAAAATGTCTTCTTTTTTATTTATTTTGAAGTGAATCAACCTCAGGACAAACAGACTTTGACCCCTCCAGGGCAAACTACCATCCTGTGGACCACGCTTGCTGGAAGCAAGGCCAGAAGTAAGTTGTTCTGACCAGTTACCCGTCCTAATCACCGCTTTTCTCATCCCACCAATGCTTGAAAGGAGTCTACGTTTAAATATCAAGAGGAAAAGAGGACAATTTGAATCTGCTGTGCTTCGGATAAGCCTCAGAATATATGGGATACAGCGTTGGGATCTTTCTGACGCATTTCAGAAGATGTTTTTTGTTTCTTTGAACGCAAACCCATTGACCCAACTGCTAACCCCAATCTTTCCAGTGTCAGACATTGATAAATACGTGTAAAAGACTTGAACGAGGCGAGGGGGGGAAATAAAAAAATATAGGCCGTGTGTGTGCAGTGATGAGCTCTTAATAGTAGTCAGACGTGATGTGATCCAGAGGCAATTTAACGATTGTATACATTTTTCAGATAGGCCCTGGAGGGTGCAATTTTCACAATCTCGGCACAAGTCATTACATCCTTCAGCCAGAGGCGTAATTGCTGGAAACAATGCAAAATCATGGAAAAAAGGCAAAGTTTTACTCGGGCAATTGCAGTGTTCTCCACTGTGTTTCAAATGCCATTTTATTGGCACATCAGCCTGTAGAAGAAAACTTTTAAGTAAATAAAAATAAAAAACAAAATCAGCTCAACTTTTGGATTACACAAAGGGAGAGATAATTGCAAATCTTGGCATTCTGGTGTGAAGAATCAACATGATGTTCACTGCCAGCCTGCCGTTTTTCTTCTGCTGGTATCTTCTATTATTTCATTTTCATCCTGTCAAATTGAGATAAAACTAAGCTAGCCACCAGACAGATATGGTTCAGGACTTAAGGTTTTAACCAAGTACCACAAATTTGTTCTCACTCGCAGCCAAGGTGAAGTGAAGGCAACCCTCTTTTTCTCCTTTTAAATTCTGTGAAACTATCTGAACCATATATTAAACTCGGAGGGGATAAAATTTTCAGAGCACAGAAGTGCTTTGACTTAGTAATGGAACATCTCAGACAGGCGTACTTCACATCCAAGATTTAGATGGATTTACTGACAGTAATGTTTCCTCGTAGTTTTAATCTGCCTTCAGTTGCACTTTGATGAGCCCTCGGATGACTTCACGTCTTGGGTTGACTATCCCATAATATTTGACTATGCTTAAGGTGGGGCCGAAGCAGCGACAAATACAACTTCCAAACGAGAGCTTGGGTCGTAGGAGCTTAAGGCAAATAAATACATATTTTTAAACTGAACTGAACATTTCTTTAACTTCCTGACTGTTAATTCTCCCATTGTTTGGGGTTAGTGAATTCCTTCCATCCATCACTTTAATCTTTTTTTCCCCTCCACCCCCCCCCCCTTGTAGGGTCACCATTTTCCTAACATGGCAGCCCCAGCCGTTGCGCCCCTTGCTCTTGTTTTCATGCAGTTTCGATAACCTCGAATCCGAGCTTATCCTCCTGTTGCACTAATTGTTCGTTGCTATGAACAGCAGAGTCAGCTAAACGCTGTGAATGTGGAAGTCTGTCGGCGACAACGCTTGGCCTGCTAAATATGTGCCCGTCTCTCCGCAGAGTGCCGTACCTCGCAGTGGCTCGCACCTTTGAGAAGATTGAAGAGGACTCTGGCAGGTATGAGCCCCGTATGGAGTAAAGGCGGTAAACGCCATTTGGGAGGAATTGATTGCAACTTCTTTCAAACATACCAGTGCGTTTCTGAAAATCTGCTTTTCAGGGGATCTTATGGGAATTTTGAGATTGAAATTAGAGAAGGGGAAATGGATAAATTGAACTAATCTTTTGGTTTGGGCAGAGAATTGGGAAGAAAAATGAAATGAATCACCTTGCAGAAATGCTGCACTGTTTTTCTTTAACAATTCACATTTTATTCTCTGCAACTGTTTTGAAAACATGGCCATTTACTACTTTCACGGCTCCTCTTGAGATAAATGACTTAAATCAGCTAGACATGCAGATTTTGATGAAGGAAATAGATTGTGGTTCTTTGCTCCAGGAATAAAAAACGAGCACTTTTAAATATAGATTTTGAACCCAGTTCTCTTTACAATAAACTGAAATGATCTTGACCAACTTTTTTTGTGATATTAAATGACAAATGTCTCATCTATGATTCACTATTATCTGAAAACGATGTCTGGAGTTTGAAAAATAAACTGTTTATCTGTCTTGCCAGGGCCCACTAAGAGTTAAAACCTTCAGAGAAATTTCATTTCCATCCTGTCGGTATTCACAGGATGGCCTTAAAATTAAATTAACTCTCCCTCCTTGTCTAAGAGCAATCCTTCTGTCATTTTGTAGGCTGAGAAACATTGAGACGCTGTCGAATCTGTTTCGCTCCGTTCTGCTGCTCTCTCCAGGTAAATGCTGCTTTATCTCCCTCATAATGCATGCTGATGCAGCGACGCAGGCAGCTGGCTGCCTGCCAGTCTATCAAGGAGATGATTATGAAGCCAGGTTGCACATAAAAGTGGGAGGGCATATTGGCTCTTTGTGTGTGCATGTGTGTCTTTATCGGTGTGTGTATGAGCTTGTACCTGTGGGATTTAGATAATGTTTATGTTGATGGGGTTTTTTGTGTGCCTGTTTCACTACATCGCTTTTGTGACCGCATGTGTACCTTAGCATCTGCGCTTTTGCCTTTTGCTCAGGTTGTGTGTTTCTGTTTTGCATACCTATTGTATTTATGTGAATTTGGTTGCATCTTGCTGGGTACCTTAGTATCTGTGCAGTGGCATCTTTAGTTCTCTCTGTTGTCTCGTGTATTGATATGTATTTTGCTGCTTAAAAAAAAAAAAAAAAACACTTCTTTTTCTTTCTTTCTGTCTCCCAGATGACCTGTTATGCTGTGTGTACCTGTGTTTGAACCAGTTGGGCCCCGCCTACCTGGGGATGGAGCTTGGCATTGGAGAGACGGTGCTGATGAAAGCCGTCGCCCAAGCAACCGGTAACAGACACGCAAGCATGCATGCGTAACCGCTCTCCCGTATCCACACAGCGCTGCTGAATTGCCAGCCTGACTGCCATCGCCGTGAATCCCTTAACAAGTCTAAGAGGCAGCCAATATTTGACATCTCATTTTTGTTTTCCAGGGCGGCAATTGGACAAAATTAAAGCCGAGGCACAGGAGAAAGGAGATTTAGGCCTGGTAGCCGAGAGTTCCCGTAGTAACCAGCGCATGATGTTTCAGCCGGCCAGCCTGACAGCAGGGGGCGTGTTCAAGAAATTGAAGGAAATTGCCAACATGAGTGGGAACTCGGTGAGCCACAGAATAACGTTTTCATTAGAGGAGGCTGTGGAAAATCATGTTTTCACTGGGCTCATAATATTGAACCAGGGAGGGGAAAGAGAGGCAGCATTAATGCGGTTGTGCATTTGAAAATAAATCGTGTCTGTACTTCTGAGGGAAAAGGTTAGATTTTCACCCTTTTGAGTAAGTTGTCACCTGGTGAAAATTTCTCATGCAATTAGTTCCCTTTTTCTCCTTTGCTGCTGGGTCACTTTTTCTGTTTTGAACATTATGTTTGTACTCTGCAGTAACCAGACTCTTTTTTGCATTCTGTCTCCTCTGGTTCTTCTGTGAATCTCAATTTCCTCCCGCCTGCCCCAGGCGATGAATAAGAAAATCGACATCATCAAAGGACTCTTTGTGGCATGCCGCTTTTCAGAGGCCCGATATATAGTCAGGTAATATAAAGATTCTCTTGCACACACACGGAGACAGGCTTGGTTTTAGCGACTAGCGTGACAAGAAGCATCTGCACGTTTTTATAAAGACAGCAATTCTGGCGGTCTCGCGCTCTCCCTTCATGTTTGTTTGAGGGTGTAGCTCCAGTCATGTGCAGCAGGTGCAAATGGGCCTCAGCTCTGACTGCTGTTGATCTCTCGGTTTTGATGGACAGGTCCCTGGCTGGGAAGCTGAGGATCGGCCTTGCTGAGCAGAGTGTGCTCTCTGCTCTGAGCCAAGCTGTCTGCCTGACCCCACCTGCACAAGGTAACCACCTCCTGTTAGCTGTAATCATTTCTGATGTTCACACTGGCCTCTTTTCAAAGATGCCTCGCTAAACTGCTTTCAGTGCGAGTGACGTGGGCGAAATCCACCAGTCTCCCTCAATCCGGTCAAACTTAAGTTCTCATTAATCTCAAGTTTAACAGGCATTTAGTTGAGTAGATGCCCTCCTTGTTTCACAATCCCTCGGAGATATGTTGTCAAGGAATTTTAGACTGAAAATTATAAGCATGCCCGTGATCTCAAGTTGATTCTTTCTTCCCCCAGTAAGGTCTTCTACACTCTGCTTTTTCGTTTTATATGATAATTACTGCCTGTTCTTGGGTGCGACATCAAGAATGGTTTTTAGACTTTGCAAGGGTGAATCAGGCTACGGAGGACGTAGAGCGGCAGCTTCACCATCGCTTGACCTTGAACAGTCAACATTAGGCAGAATGTAAATGAACGATGCTTTCATAGCAGCGTTTACGTGTACCAGAAATATTTTAGGAAGCCTCAATGAACTTTCCCAAAAGCACACATTACCCATTGATAAACACGTGTCTGAATTTTGTTTAGTTATTCCACAAAAGGTGGAGGCTGTTTTACTTCTAGGTTTTGGAAAATCCTCATATTTCCAGATGTAACCTCCATTCAGATCAGATTTTGAATGTTTCATCATTGTATGGTCAGATGAGGATCCTCGATCACATGATACAGTATGATACAGTCAAGCAAAGGCCTCTTATTCAAACTCTCAAAGGCGCTCCCTGCCTGGGCAACGGCAATAATTCAAACTCTGTTGACAAACAGAAGGTTCAGAGTTTACCTCGGTCCGAACACGGGCGCATGGAGAAGGCAGACAAATGGGCTCCTACAAGACTCAGTTCTAGCTCCAACTCTGATGAACATTTACACAAATCCCACCACCAAATCCTGCACATTCATCTATGCAGTTGACATCTGTCTGGCATTTCAAGCGCCAGATTTTGGATCAGCTGGAAACGGGTGCTCACTGATGACCCGCGACACTGGACCAGTTCTGCAGAACTTGGTGCCTAAAACCAGGCCCAGCAAAAACAGTTTCCAGTGTTTTCCAGAGAACTAAACATCTGTCTGAGCGGATCGAGCTGAAGCATGCCCCTAACCCAACATGCCTTGGAGTGACCCGTGACCGAACCCTGTCCTACAAGGGACGGCTAAAAGGGATGACAGCTGAGGTGAAGTCAAGGAACAACCTGCTCTGCAAGCTCGCCGGTGCAAAATGGGGGGCAGCAGCTTCTACACTGCGTCCCTCAGCTCTGCCACTTACACACTCTGCAGCTGGAGATTATGCCCCTGTCTGGTCCAGGTCACAACACACACACACACACACACACACACCATGAAGACCATAACCGGAAGTGTCCGTTCAACACCATGCCTCCGGCTTCCTGTCCTATCAAACACCCCCCCACCACATATCCGGGGAGAAGCAGCCACTCAGAAGATGCTCCTTAAGGTCAAAGATTCTCCCCATCTACCAATCCATTCAGACACAATAATCCCTTGCTATAACACGGTTCACCTTTCACCGTCTCGCTGCTTCAGATTTGCGTTGTGCATAGTGTTCTGCATTCTGATTGGCTAAACCAGGGGTCGGCAACCCGCGGCTCTAGACCCGCATGCGGCTCTTTAGCGCCGCCCTAGTGGCTCCCTGGAGATTTTATAAAAATGTTTGACCTTTTTTTTCCTTTTTTTCTTTTTTTTTCTTTTTTTCCTTCTTTTCTTTTTCTCTTCTCTTTTTTTTCTTTTTTTGCCTTTTTAATCTCGACATTTCAACTTTTTTCTCTAAATTTTGACTTTTTTCTCGACATTTTGACTTTTTTCTCAACATTTCGACTTTTTTCTCGACTTTTTTCTCGAGGTTGTACTTCAACATTAATCTCGACAATTCAACTTTTTTCTCGACATTTCGACTTTTTTGTGCATAATGGAAAAAAAAATCTTCCCCCAGTTATAACTAATATAGAAACATGCAGCATGTGTTGTCTTCATTCTAAGGCTGATACAAAACTTTTCATTTTTTGCGGCTCCAGACATATTTGTTTTTTGTATTTTTGGTCCAATATGGCTCTTTCAACATTTTGGGTTGCCCACCCCTGGGCTAAACAGTCTCCCCGCTTCTTCAATTCCTGTGTCAATAATGTTACGGTTTAATATGTACTGTACATGTATGTAAAACAGCTTGCCAAATGTAAGTTAGCAAATTTACTCAAAAACCCATAATGTCCACAAAACGTTCTGCACCGATTCTCCCGTTCAAATCCAATTACTCGGGTCGAGGCGGGGCGGTGCTGATCCCCGCAGTTTGAAGCCTCGTATAATATAATGATAGTAAAAAATAAAAATAAAGGCTACTACTTCACGGATTTCCCTTATCACGGGTTCTTTTTGGAATGTGACCCCCGCAAAGAATGAGGGATTACTGTATCTACAATCCACCCACTGCTCCACTTCCATCTACAAGACCAATTTGGAAAACACTTCACCATCCAATAGGCTTGGAAAACAGAACGGGACCTGGTGCTGGACCTGAACCTACAGCTCTCTGGCACCAACCTCCCAAGGAGAATGGATTCATGACTGGACTTGGCCCCTGGTTGTCCAGCCTTCACACATGGGGCAGTAGCCCCCCTGTGTGCTTGTGAAGAGGAGCAAACCATGGGACACATCCTCAAAGTTTGTCCTCTCCAAAGACTGAAAGGAGGATTAGTTACCCTCCATACTGCAGACCAGGAGGCAACTGCTCGGATTAAGGACTTTGCATTCGCCAAATAAAGTGCGAGTGACGTGGGCGAAATCCACCAGTCTTTCTCAAGCCAGTCAAACTGAAGTTCTCATTAATCTCAAGTTTAACAGGCATTTAGTTGAGTAGATACCCTCCTTGTTTCACAATCCCTCAGAGATACGTTGTCAAGGTATTTTATACAGAATATTATAAATATGCCAGTGATCTCAAGTTGATTCCTTTCTTCCCCCAGTAAGGTCTTCTACACTCTGCTTTTTCGTTTTATATGATAATTACTGCCTGTTCTTTGGTGCGACATCAAGATGCACCCATCTTTAGACTTTGCAAGGGTGAATCAGGCTACGGAGCGGCATCTTCAGCATCGGTTGACCTTGAACAATCAACAATAAGCGGAATGTAAATGATCCATGCTTTCATAGCAGCCTTTATGTGTAACAAAAATATTTAAGGAAACCTCAAACGTGCACATTATCCATTGATAAACAGGTGTCTGAATTTTGCTTAGTCATTCCACAAAAGAGGGTTCTCATATTTGCAGATGTAACCTCCATTTAGATAGAATTTTGAATTCTTCATCGTTGTATGGTCAAAATACTCCTTGTATATGTGCAAAACAAACTCTGGAGGTAATACTTAAAGAGAGGCGGGTGGCATGTAATGATGTTTTATTTATAAATCAGTGGTAAAATATTCCTTGCACTAATTAAAACATTGAAAGCTCAAATTCACATCATTTAATTTGTTGAAGTAAGTACGTGATCACACGCCTCTCTGGATGTGAAAACAGCTACTGTGTTGTATGTGATTTTACTGTAATGAATGCATTTTCTCACGTTGTTGTTTATCACCTTCACCGAAACTGCAGTCTTAACATTAGATGAGTTAAATCCTGATGGATTAAAACGTGTTGCTTAGTGACAGTGTCAGCTGGACTTAATAACGGTCAGAACCAGGGCTTGGTGGTCTGGTTTGGGATTATGACAATGAACAATATCTTAATGAATTAAGTCATTGTTTAAAGGTATAACAAATAATTTAAGCACAAAAAAAATTGTTTGCGATCAATGCTTTTGTAATTTAAACATTTATACTGAAATTACATCACTGACTTGAGTGACGTTTTCAAAATATAACCGTTTTAGTTTCCTGGCATTTTTTAAGAGCACATGTTGGATCATAACAGTCTTACAGATCCCTTTTTTATTGAATGGATATTTCCCTCTTGTGTCATAGATTTCCCTCCCGCTGTGGTCGACGCAGGGAAAGGGAAGAGTGCTGAGAGCAGACGGGCCTGGATCGAAGAGAAGACTCTCATTCTAAAACAGACTTACTGGTAACTGCAGACTAAACTACACCCCCTTAAATCACCTCGTAGTCCCTCTCTGATGTCACGACAATCCCTCATCTCCCTTATGTCCCTGTCCTTCACATTCCCCCTCATTCAGCTCACTTGCTGTGTGGAGGATATTGATTTTTCTTTTTCTTTATCCTTCTTCCCGCAAACATCCTCACTCCCGTGCAGCGAGATGCCCAATTATGATGTCATCATCCCCGTTCTCCTAAAAGAGGGCATTGACCAGCTACCCAATCACTGCAAGCTCACTCCAGGTAAACAGCCAATCAGGAAGCAGAAGTGGGTTAAAGCGCCCAAAACTGTGATTGGTGATTGCTTATTGATCCATTCAGTGGAGGTGAGTCAGTTGAGTTCAGTCATTTATCACAAAAAAAGATAAAAGATAGTACTAAACTAAGAATTGGCTCCTAATTATACAATTGTCTGGCTGTGTGTGATAAGATTTGGCAGCAAGGTAGGAAGTTAATACCAGACACCATCTGAATGCTGCTAATTTGAGAAACTAAATTGGCTGTTGTTGATCAGTTGGATGAATCTAGCAGCTCTTTTCGCAGCTTAACAATGGTTATTCAGATGGTTGTTTTGTTCGTTTGGTGGATCTTTTTGGATTGCACAGGCCATTTAGAACAATACTACCCTGTCATCTCAACTCCTTTCTCGAGAGCTGCGATTAAAGGAACATATTTGGAACATATTTCGCTGCTTTTTGACATTTCAATCAACATCAAGGTATGCAAGTCAGAAAACTTTAATATTAAGGTTAAATGAGAGCACGAACTAACTAACTTCAGCTGGGAATGGTTGTCACAGAAACGCATCGGGTGTGATGTTTGTTTTCCCATTTGAGACGGCATTGAATCAGGTTTTTCCCAGTTCCAGAGTGATTTTGTAGGCAGATGTGAGAATTGCCTCGCTCTTTTGATCCGGAGGTCAACGTACATTTCCTGTTGGTATCTTGTTGTTCTTAGCGGCTTGTTTCCTCCCCTTCTGCAGGTGTACCGCTGAGACCCATGCTGGCTCACCCCACCAAAGGTGTCGGAGAAGTGTTGAAGAAGTTTGATGAAGCAGCATTCACCTGCGAATATAAATACGATGGAGAGCGGGCGCAGGTGTGTGTGTATGTGTGTGTGTGTGTGTTTCTGAGCGTGCATATCAATAGCAAAGCGACATACTGCAGCTGTTTGTTTTTCTTAAATCTGACACCCAACATATGCCAGCTGAATGTTATATGCATTTACCTTTTGGCTGTTTTTTTAAATTTATTTATTTATTTACTTTTATCTTTTGAGTATGAGGTATTGCTCTTGCGTGGCGTGTGTGTGTGTGTGTGTGTGTGTGTGTGTGTGTGTGTGTGTGTGTGTGTGTGTGTGCCTATTCTTTTAAGATAAACAGTAGTGCTGCTTCTACCCTTGGCCTGTGGGCATAGAGAGCTACTACTGCTACTATGGGCCAAAGATGTGGTGGTGGTGATGATGGTGGTGGGGGGGCAGGGGGGGGACATGCATACATGGAGAGAGAGAGATGGAAAGGATGAGGAAATTTTTAAAGCTGCATAAAAAGACGCAGCGAGAGGAAGATAGTAATGTGAACCCCTGTGGGTGTATTAATTTTGGACAGTCATGCCAATAAAGTGCCTTTGAACTGAGTTGAATTAGAAGAAGAGATATGAGCAGGAACAGAAATGGAAACAGAGACAGGATGGCAGCAGAGAGCACTGCTCTCCTGTCAGTCTCTCTCTCTTTTTTGGCCTCGCTGCAGTGGACGTTACCTCAACCAACCAGCAGAGGGACTCGTGATACATCCATCCCTCCATTTTCTACCGGTGATACACTAATCAGTAAAACAATCTGAGTGTGTGTGTTGGATTTTGAGAATCGTTATATGAATCTCGGTTTCTCCCTGTGTGCCTGCACATGATTTATATTTGTTGTGTATCTATTTATTTCAGTTTAGTGTCGATTATTGCCTGAAACTTTGACAGTTGCTGCATATGAGGGACTGAAAATGAGCCAGTGATTTGTAACAAAAATGCACCTTTTTAAAGGTAGAAATGGCATAACACCATATTCAGTCAGTGCATCAGCATGTTTGGTGTTTGCAAATGCCTGCATGTACGTTTTACCAGTATTGTGGTAGTCATCCAGAGTTCTTGATGAAAGTCATAAAAAGGACTAGAGCAAGGATGCACATCCTTATTGTCTTTTACAAAGCTACAAAAAAATGTCCATCTGGTAGGTCATAATAGATAGATGTGATTACTTGTTGATCATCTACTAAACAGTCTCTTGCTCATGCAGCAAAACAAAAAAGGAGCAGCTGACATGACAAAGAGAGGGCTCCAGCTATACAGGACCTGATCATTTGGTTGCATTGCTCTGCATTTCTAACACGATGGGACTAATTTGTTTGATCATGGAATTAAAAACTGCAAAACAGTTTGAAAATACAGACAGGACGGCCATCAAAAGAATGAGGGAAGAGGCTATCGCAACATGTGAGACCTTTTGACTTAAGTTTGGATTGACTAAATTCATGTAATGATGCAGCCTGGGCTTTAAGCTCTCTAATTACCGCGCTCAAAAAGAGAAGTCACTGCACTCATCTGCTCTTTTTTTTTTTTTTTTTTTTTTTTTTTTAACATTTGTTGCGTTGAACTTCAAGAAGGGACAGTTTGCAGTCAAAAAAGCTTTTCAAAATACATTCTTTTTCATCTCTACATAATCACTCCTAATTTATTCTGAATCTGCAGAGCAGCCTATTTATTCGTGCCAATTTGTATCATAACGCAGCGTTTCCTTTAGGCTAGCGGGGCCCATCTGTCTTCAGTGTATCCGGGCAAGTTTTAGAAATGTCAATTTGCTGTTATGTGCTTGGAACATTGGAAAAAAGTTTTTAGTCGGCAATGCGAGAAAAACAAAAGAGTCGGGTTGTATCAGATTAGAACATATGTGCAAAAGTCAAGTTAAAATGATTTATTTCCCTATAGGGTTATAGGTGTTTTTCTTTTTTTTTTGTTTAATTACCTTAAATTGATTTGCATACAGATACAGTTGTCCTTATCGATTACCGGTATGTTTTATCAAAGTCAGTCACAACTTCAAAAAACCAAACTACTGCTTGAACTGATTTGGACTGACAGTTTTGCTGATATCTCAAAAAAAGTCAATTAACTTGGCACAGTGGAAGGTTTTAACGCCACCTAAACGTGTGCGCGGCCTGGCCAACCGTTCCTGTTCACTGCAGGTAAATTCCCTCGTGTGAAACTGGGGCTGGTATCCCTCCCGCTGGCAGCCGTCTCCATCAGTACCGATAACGCTGAACCAGTCGCAGCGAGGTGGGAGCTAGGTTTCTGCGATGACTCACACAGCAGCGTCCAAAAGTCACTATTCAAACTATCAGGATAACTGCAGAATTGCTCATATCACATTACATCAGCAAGTTTTCAAGTTTTCTTTTCCTTGTACTCTTATTATAGTTGGTGTCCAGAGGCAGTTTCCTCTGTCTGGTTGGTCTGACTTCCACAAATAAATGTTGAATCCAGAGGAACAGGCTAATGCACAAGTCCCATAGTCTGTTGTTGGCAGTTATTTTTTATTTCCCCATACTACAGCACACGTGTTGTTCACACATCTGTTTTTCCAACTTGATTGTGAAAGAAAATGTTACACTTTGTTGTTGTATGGCCATCTCTGAATCATTTTTGCTCCCCACAGATTCACATCCTGGAGAGTGGAGAGGTTCGAATATTCAGCCGCAATCAGGAAGACAACACCAGCAAATACCCCGATATCATCTCTCGAATTCCCAAGGTAAAAACACTTGAGTGCAGCGCTCGGCACTCCAGCCCCTGGGACACGAGAGCGCGGGTCTGTGCTGTAGTTGTCAAACGAGGGCTTTTACAGTGATGTGGCCAACAGTGTAACTTTCTCACCTTGTCTCTTACGCTGCTTTTCCCCAGGCTTCCTCTGTTGTCTCGTTTACTGCGTGTCTGTCGGTGTGAAAAGGAAACCCTATTCAAAGTTTAGCTGTTCCTGCGCCGTGCTGCAGCCATAAAGACTCGCTACTTCCTATAAAACACTTTCAAATTGCAATAATGGAAAGGCATGCCAAATTAGTAAAACTGTTGGGGTTGAGAGAGAAATCGCAAAAGACGAGGTTTTTGTTGTTGGCCTGCAGTTATTTGAACTCCCTGAATGCATCGGTGCCTGCTGAGAATGTTGTTTTGGGTTTTTTTTTAATTCTTCCCTGGTATAGCAAAGAACTGCACAGAAGTACCACATAAATCTACATCAGTCAAGGCTTTATATGGAACACACACCAGTAAAGTAAATGACCATCTGCTATTCACTAATCAGGGCCAGTTATTACATCAGATAACTTTTCAATCTAGTCAGTGAATCTCCTGCTGAAATTTATTACAGCATATTTTATAAATGGGGCCGTAAGAAGTACCAGGTGTGCCGCCTCTGTGCTGGTCTTCATTTAACGTCCTGCTAAATTAAGCAGTGAACTGCAAAGGCAGCACTCCGGTGCCCACAGGTGAGAAAAAGCATCGCCTCGTGTTGTCACTAAGAATTAATGAAGTGACAAAACTGCCCAGGTTGGAATCTGCTTTTTGTAATAATCAGAAGAAAAAAAAGAAAATCTTGAGTTTGTTTAATGCCTCAGAGCTTGAAAATTAATTTAACTATTTTCAATTATGATTTAACCTTCCAGTGCCAAAAAAAACAACAAAGATCATGGAGAGCACTGTTTTGCATATGTTTTTAATTCAGCAAACCTCTCTTCCTTCTCAGTATCATGAGAGGAAATGCACAGCTTTCAAGCCTCGAGTCAAAAGTATTTTTCTGACGTGGGATATGTGGCTTTAACGACTTGATCAATCTGTTAAAGTGATGGCATTCAGTCATTCTGATACTAGTTACTTTTTCCTGAACCGCCATCCACTCTTTATTCTGACATGCCGATGAAGGTGAAAGTGATGAAGGCTGTGGTGGGGGTGCGCACTGCTGGCCATCCATATGAGACTGGACCGTTGGTCTGATGAGATACATCAATCATGTCCTCGTGTCAAATCACTATAATAATTTATATAAGGGTGTCAAACCTCTGGGCATCATCTCCACTGTCAGGTCTGTAAAGAGCTGTGCAGCTGCAGAAAACTGCAGGTACTTGTTTTCTTACAGGTGCATGTTACTTTCCCAGTTACAAATAATAATAATTATAGTAATGATAACTATCTCAAATTAACAAGCATATTGCATTGTGCTAAATAAAATGGCAATGGATGGGAGCAATTAAACATTTTGATATTTTCTCTTGGAGGAAAGCTTTGGATGACGCTCAAATACTTTTCAATATTTTTCTCTTCATATGGCACAATTAATGAGGGAGGAAAAAGGCATTGAAATAACTTGCTGCTGCAGCTAATTGTAGGTGAAACCACGGAGGTGTTTTTATGTATTCATCAACACAATCTGTTGGATTCTTTATTCATATTACCTCTGCAGTTCATTTATAACCCAGGTTTAAAGTGATATGAATATTGTATTTTTCTAAAACTGATTGCCAAAACAAAAAGATTGCATAGTTTATAGTGCTATTGGTGATTGTGTCTGAATGTAAAAGGCATTATAAACTGTTGGAAAGGTGCTGTGTGAAATATACACAAGTGCAGGGGTCCGTTTCTAAGAGCGGCTTATGTAGAAACTGGGCATGTCGAACCTGAACTTTCTGTTTCACAAAGCAAGGTTACTTAACTTCCACCAAGACGGTTCAATAAAACCGGTTTTAGAGTCTGTTACCATGGTAACTGACTGAACTGAACCTGGTCGAGAGCAGGTTAACTTCAACATACCCCGAGTTACTTTCTGTCTCCACCCCGTCATGAGGCTGAAGCGAGCTCCATTTAATCGGATCAATCGATCATTTAACGCTCCTTTTTAGATGTTAAAAAAAAATCTGTTATTCATGAGATGTTACAAACGGTCGTTAAATATTTTAATTCCCTACACATTCTCTCGTTCTTTTCCTTTACACGTTCAAGGAAGTAAAACAGAAAGATCACTTCCGTGTTGCCATAGTGAACCACGGTGTCAGAGCTCCACTGATGATGGTTTTTCTTTGCTCAACATACTTGAAGTTAACCAACTGTGACGGTCTGCTCTGAAGTTGAAAAAACTCAGTTTCTGAATTCAGTTGGGTCAGTTTTTCGGGGCTGGATCGTTGGCGCGTGTCTCTGGTTCACGGACCTGCAAAGGTGGTCTTTGTTCCTGTAGTAGGAGAGGTACTCGGGTTGGCAGGGGTCTCTGCTAATCAGGATTTCTAAATCCCGTTCAGCACTCTCACATGAACATATATCATGTGATAACTCATTTGGACCTTTTGGACCAGACGCATCTTGCTACGAGTACATTTGATGAAACTTGAGATTACAAAAAAAATAGATGGACAAGTGGTTTCAGGTCTTGTTGGCATATTACGCCAATGTAGAGGTCCAGCGAGGGGTTTTCTTTTCATCTCGAGCACTACCAATGCAGTGTATGATCTAAAAAGAAAAAAATGCTGTTACTGCTGTTGTCATAGCAGCTAGTTTCAGGGCACTCGGCCTCCTGACTCCAGTCCTCCTCTGACCACCGCAGGGTTTGCTTCTTTTAACGTCTGCAGCTTTACACAGCACTTCAAAGGTGCAGCCAGTTGAGAAGATGGGTGGAGATAACGCCGAGGAAGGCGCATAATTCCACCCTGATCTGAAGTCAAAGTACCTTGCAAAGGCCACAAAATGCCACATATTTTCAGACTTGGGTGATCGTTAAACAGATGACGAGGTTGTGTCACATCGGTGCTTTTGAATTAGTCAGCAGTTCAGATACAAAAATATTAACTTTCAGCTACTGAGAATTTTGATTCTTTCATATGTCCCCCCTTTAAAGGCAGGGTAGGGGATTTCTGGATGATGTCATGTCTGTTGATATTTGAAACAAGACATCAAGAAGAGCAGAGACCCAGCTCCTCTCTTAAGCGCAGCCCATCAAGAACTCTCTCGAGCATGCTTTGCAGAGCCGGCTGTCTTTTTTTACACATCAGACGCAGCCATAGTTTCAGTGCTGTTATTACCTCCAGTGGCTCCACATTGGAGTGGCACATCATTTTCGACAGCAGTGCACAAGTTGCTTAAGTCCTGCCTTGAAATGGCAGATGGAAAAAGTCTGTTTGTTTTTGTTTGTTTTTTTAATTACGCCTGTCTGACTTTTAATTAAATGGCAAGCTTTCATTTCTCTCATTATTGTTTAGTGCTCATTCCATGCAAGTTTAAGTCTGTATCCCAAGTGTGGTGAGGATAAAAATGTCCCCCTTGTGAAAGTAGCTACATGGTTTAAAAAACAGTTATAAATCTGACTCTCGCTCCAAAACTAGGGAACTCTTGTCCTGCACTACCTGCCTGTCATTGTGCTTTCCGTCTCTCGTCTTTCAAAAGTTCAGCATTTATGATATCTGTTGGTATTTAGTGAGTAGTCGAGCTGCCTGTGGTGGTTGTTGCTGTTTTTTTTTTTATAAACAAGTCTCCATGTTCAACTTGTCGTAGCCCTTCTTCTTTTTGACACAGACCAGGTTTTGTTCCCTTACTGCAGGAATAAATACTGCTAACTTATTTTATAAAATTTGATATTTAATGGTTTGCATTAAAGGGATTGTGACATGAAAAACACATTTTTCTTGATTTTTTTGTGTTTAGTTGGATGTCTTGACATCAATTACACCCAAAAAAAACCTAACTTTTAACATTCAGTGTATTGTGAGCTTTCTGGGAATTTCCGCATAATTATGCAAAAACGGCGCATATGGTTGGGTGGCGGACCTATACGTATAGACCCGCTAAATCACCGCCCCCTCCACCCAGCTCCCTGCCCATCAGCACCGAGCCGCGGGCTGGAGGGAGAGAGACGGCCACCGCCTCTCTCCTCTCCACCCGCGCTCTCCTTTTTTTTTTCGCCTACGACCTCAGATCAGAAGAAACAACCCGCTGAATTTAAGCATATTACTAAGCGGAGGAAAAGAAACTAACAAGGATTCCCTCAGTAGCGGCGAGCGAAGAGGGAAGAGCTCAGCGCCGAATCCCCGTCTGAGCGGCGGGCGTGGGAAATGTGGCGTACGGAAGACCGCTTGCGGTCGGGTGCCTGAGTCGAGGCTCAGCCCGTGGACGGTGTGCAAGACAAAATCACATACCATTGATCCACTGTCTGCTGTGTGCGGGGAGTTTGGGGGAGAGGAGGAGTGGAGGATGGGGGGGGGGGGGAGGAGCGGGGCAATGATTGACAGGAAAGGGGGAAAAGGACGTGTTTTTCACTGCGCAAAAAACACCGTCATAAAAAAAGCCAGGCATTGAGTACTGGAGTGAAGTTTTTCTTGTTACACCCTTTTAGACACATTTGAGGGATATTGGCCAAGACTTTTAATAGTGTTAAAAGCATGTTAAAAATTATGTCACAATACCTTGGGCGTGGCCTAATGGCTCAACAGCGCCCCCTAGAAAACTTCTTGCCTCAAGCCCCACAATACGGTTTGACGTACATGCACGAAAATCAGTACACACCTGTATCATGTCGCAACTTAAAGAAAAGTCTCTTGGCGCCATGGCCGAAACCGAACAGGAAGTCGGCCATTTGGAATTAATCATGTAATTTTGCCGCAATTTATGCCATTTCTTCGCCCGAACCGTAACGTGCACCCAGGTGTGTTATACATCAAAATATGTGTCTCGATCCGGCGACGATGCGCATTACTTTTCTCAGTCAAAAGCGTTACTGTGGCGACGATAGACGCCAAAAAGCGCGCCCCCCTTCACCTGATTGGTCCATATTTGATAGTTCCTACTTTCTGCCATAACTTTTGAATGGTTTGACATAAAGACGTGGGTGGTGTCATCGGACTCGGTTTTGAGTACTTGACCTTCATTGGCATGAATTAGCCCCGCCCCTTCTTCTTATTGGTCGATATCTGATAGTTCCCACTTTCTGCCATAACTTTTGTCGTGGCTGGTGTCATCCGCTAAATGTCCAGGCCTGAAGAATCTACATGCAAGTCATACAAGCGCTTCCACTGCAGCACGCCTGAACGTGCACAAGGGTGCGAGGGCCCGTTCATCGCTGCTTGCAGCTTTAATTCTTATTGACGTTCTTAAGGGATCGGTTCCATTGCTGAAGTCTTAAGTCGGTATACAGTTACAAACCACTGACCTAGCTCAGTGAAATGAAATCCAGCCATGCTCAATCTTAGTACCTACGCTTGTGGTTTTCACGCTTTGATGTCACGAAATGTCAGCTTTGTGGAAAGGTCGATATCAAAATGATCCCCCAGAGAAAACCCAGACTGCTCTTATTGAGAAGCGCTCGGGGGGGATGTAATGTGTTTGATGGCGGTCCTGTTATTCAAAATAGAATAAAAAAACAACCTGTCATTGGGCTTTAATTAGGTGGTTGAGTTTAAGAGTTTACGGATGCGCTCACCGAGCCTCATGTGTGACATGAAGTAAATAAGCCTGTTGGACCTCACCTTGTGATGCGGCAGCTCCTCGTGGGCATGACCTGGATGCCCACGTTGCACCTGAATACCCGTTTTTTTAATTTCACCACTGAGGCGCATCATCCTCCACCATTTCTCTCCCACGAACTTTCATCTTTGTGTTTTTAAAATTGTTTTTTTTCATTACTTTAAATGCAACCTGGCTCGTTGTCTCCCGCGCTGACATAATTGCTCCCTCTATCCGACTCTGTCTCTCTCTCCTTTCGTATAATTGTTCCTCCGTTCTTCTTCATTACATCTGATGATGTTTGTTCTTTCTCCCTCTACTCCTGACTCTCTTCACCTTCTTTTCCCTCTTCTCATTCCCATCTTCACCATATTTTATTGCCTCTTATCTTTTTTTTTTCTTCTCTCCTCTCTCGAGGCTGCTTACCTGTAATTTTACCTTTCGGGATTGCCTGCCTCTTACCTTCGCCTCTCACTCCCTGTACACAGCTTAAAATATTTGCTGTACTTCCTTTTGTGTCTCACCTGTTTTATTGTGTGTGGGGGGTTTGCTTTCAGTTCCTCATTATTCCAGTCTTCTTTCTCACCTTTTGTCTTTCGCTCTCTTTTCCATTAACCTTTCTCCTAATTAAAACTTTATCTTGCACCTATTTTATTTATTTATTTTTTCTCTTGCACCTCTGCATCCTCGTTCTGTCTTCACTTCTGCAGCTGTTACTGCATCTCAGCTTACTTTCTCACAATTACCTCTGTTTAAATTATTAGGTCTGAGGTTATGTCGCATTTTAAGTGATAGCATAATTTAGACGAATTTAGCTTCTGCTTTACATAGTTTTCTTATTATCTTATTCATGACTCTCATGATATTTATTTTTTGCTGTGAAAATTGATCTCAGTTGTTCAAGTGAAGCTTTTGAACTTGGGGATTGATTAGAGATAATTAGTGAAGTACACAGATGCTTCAAAAATGCTAAACTTAGGAATCTATTGCCTTTCCTGACATTATGTTTTCAAAGCGGGGATGTCTGTGAACAAAATGAACGAACAATCCCTATGTGGAACTTGTGACTAGCATGAGTTTCTTGCATGAAGGAGATGGTCTGATTAGATTTTACAGCACCTTGCTGCAGTACTTTGCATATTAATAAGAGGGGAGACAATTTTCCCGTTGCTGCCACTGTGCCTAAATGTGTTAAAAGTATGAAGTAATATCCATACATAAATATTAATACTGAAACATTAAATAGTAATAAATGCATTAGTTAGCTGAATGACCTACTGCTCATAACAGGTTGCTTGATATGAGACTGTTTCCAAACAACCTGGTATCTGTAATGTGTCTCTTGAACTGTGTTCAACTTACTCAGATTGGACTCGCTGATAACTTCCAGTCTGCTTCAGGATGTAAATTTAAGCATTTATAGAATCTCCGTTGGCCCAAATTAACCTCACTCGCATGATTTGGTTGCTAAGATAATTAGCAGCCACTTGGGTTGATATTGAGATTCAGCTGTAATGATCAATATAATCTTGCCATCAGTTGGGGTTTAAGCCAAGGATAAACCGCCATCGGTGCTCGCCTGACCTGGGAAGTAACTATGAGCCGCCAAAGGCCCGGTTAAAGCAGAAAAGACAAACAACAGACTTATTGAATGTGTCTCTGGTGACGCTTTTGGCTTTTGTCACAAATGTGGTCATCTAGCCAAGGAATGTCAGTTGAAAAACATGTTGCACTTGGGATCCAGAGATAGACGTGTTTGTTCAAGAGTAAGAATCAGCGTAGGGGAGGAAAAATGTTAATGTGTTTACTTCCAGAGCATTGGGACACAAACTGAGGGCAGCTATCGGCTATAATGCAGCTGGAAAATACCCCCAGTTGGATTGCAATGGTCCAAGCTAGACCTCATACGCATTTTAAATGTGCTAATGTTGAATTTCTGGCGTAAGAGCCTGCCTTCTGACAGTCGTCCGATTGCAGATGTAGATCTAATGCCCATTTGTTTCTGTTTTGACCGTTCGTCTTGATCATTATTTCCACAGGTGAAGAAGGGGACTGTGGTGTCTTGTGTTCTGGACTCTGAGGCGGTGGCCTGGGATCACGAGAAGAAACAGATCCAGCCTTTCCAGGTCCTCACCACCCGTAAGAGGAAGGTAAGGATGGATGAAGAAAAATCTCATACAGCTGAAGAAAGAGGAGTAAAATACATGCATTGTCAAAAAAAAAAAGATGAAGACTAGGAGATAATGAGGGCAGAAACAAGAAGTGAAAAGGTTGAGGAGAGAAAACAAGACAGAGATAAAGACCTGAAGGTGGAGGGGAGTGGGATAATAGAGTGAAATGATCCAGCAGAGTGAGGGAGATGGACAGAGAAAGAACAGGAAGAAAGGGAGGAGACTTGATAGGTTGGAGACAAAAGAGTGAAATGGATCGAGAAGTGGAGGTGAGATTGAAAATGTCAGCAAAGTGTTTATTCACCTTTGATGAGTGCAGCAACCTCTTTCCACCACACCGATCACATTAAGGGCAAAACGCTCACTTTACCTCGTCTCTTTACACAAATAAATGCACCCTGGAAATTAGGAAATGAAAGCACAAATATGGACAAAGTGATGATATGAGTGGCTGAACATGATTATCTTGAATTATAATTTTTTCCCCTCCTGGATACTTCACTTGCTATCATGCAGTCCCGGTAATTTATAGAGATAATTTGATGAACAGACTGATCGTACACCGCCTCGCTGGCATTTTGTTGCAGCATCTCTAGTGTTTCATTGCCACATGCACGCTTTCTGAAATGAAATATTTCAGATGAGGAGATGAAACACGATATGCGCTAATTAAACATCATTAACAAACAGAAGAGGAAGGTAATGAAGGGCAGAGCGAATGAGAAATCTTTCAGGTTTACAGACCGTACGCTAGCTTTTCATTTTCCCGTCTTAATCTTTTCTCGCATTGAAGATGTGGAATGTCAAAAAATTGAAGAAACGCACGAACTCTACATCAAACTTAACCGGGGTATGTCTTAAGTTTGTACTGATGAAAGATTTATTCTGCCTATGGCTACAGGGAAAGAAGTAGTGCAATTAGAGCTCAGTCTAACATAGAATTATTTCATCATTATGAAGTGATGATAAATATGTACAGTGATATTATCAAGTTCCCTCTCCATGTCAGTCATCGCTTAAAATATCTTGGATGTAAATTATGTGATATGGAAAGATTTGCAAGTATGCAAATGACCAGAACGTGACGCTAGTCTTAAAAGCGTCCGTTCTTTTTACAAAATTGCTTGAAAAAATCCCATTTTTCAAACAGCTCTACATGTTTTCCTGCATAAAAAACATCTTTATTCAATTTGTATTTTCATTTGTGGCAGTCTAATATTTGAAAGTATGACCTCATCAGATGCTTCTTATACACTAATCCACTATACAAAAAAAAATACTTGTGTCAAACGAGAAAGAAAGACACTTATATATGGGGCTAACACTTTTCTGACGGTGCATTCAAGAATGAAACCTAATCTAGAAACTGGACTTAACCCAGCTGTCTCTCCTCAGACTTAAACTGTTTAGACACAAAAGCAGGCTTAGTTATTGGGTGCTTTGTTCTCAGCTGGGATGTGTATTGTTTTGTCTCAGACCACTAGTTTGAAACAAAGTATCTGCTACTTGGAGAAAAAAAAAAAAGGACATTTTTACAAACAAATGGGTGAATGGATTCACAAATGCAGTCAGTCAGATCCAAGCAATTCAATAGCAATTGCATTGTACTACAAAAGTCGTGGAATTTCCATCAGGGCCGTGAGGGAAGGTAGAAAAAGGTAGAGACATGTGGGGGCGAACAAGTGTACAGTAAACAGGATGATGTTCGAGACAGGTGAGAATACGAGATGCGAGACTTGAAGAGGTGAGCAAGGCGTTAGTAGAAGCGGGAAATGATACACTGGGAGAAAGTAATGAGCAAATGAAGGAGGTGTGATGCCGTTAAAGGGTAGAGGAGAGATGGGGATGCTGAGCTCCTCAGAAATCAATGAGGTTTTTGGAACTAGACAAAAGTTTTTTCTAGAGTTTTTGAGAATAACATTTTAATATTTTCCTTAAAGAAAAAAACTATGTGTTTGCTGATTGTGCTTTGCAGGATGTAGATGCCTCTGAGATCAAAGTCCAAGTTTGTGTTTACGCCTTTGACCTTCTCTATCTCAACGGCGAGGTAAGACCTTATTATGATGATAAGAATATTACCCAAGTGCCTCAAAATGAATGTTGTTTTACATTAGGTATGTGTGTTTGTTTTTGTTTTAATTTTTATTGTTTGCAAGCATACTTGCATGCTCACTGTTCCGTGAAGATGCAAGCCTCGTCCTTGAATGCCAATGATGGATTCAGGAGGCTGTAACTCAATAATGATTGTGTTGCTCATTGTAATTCCAACAGAATGTCGTTTGATTGTGTGTCTTAGACTGTGTTGGATGTGGATGGTAAATGTGAGCCGAGTGTGGGATTCAGAGCGCACATTTATGTCCAAATGATGCACAATTTTCAGGCAGATTTCTTAAGCCTGCTGAAGATGATTCAAATTAGTGAGGGCTTCGAGAAGCCTGTGCAATGAGAGTTCTCCCAACTGGATGGAAATCAAATAACTGTAAATCATAAAAAATAAAATAAAATAAAAAAGCAGTGACTCCTACATCCTGCTATTTTGTGGATACTTTCCACTTAATATAGGATTTATGTCAATTTTATGCATCAAATCTTTTTTATGCCCAACTGTGTTTTTCTCTTTTTTAAATTTTGATTGTCTTCACATATATTTTTCCTCTTATGTACTCATAAATATATACCGTATATTACTCATCAAGCTACCACCCATTAATGTATAAACTGCTGTTTTGAAGCCAAATTTCACTGTTGCCAGAGGTCACCAATTATGGACAAGAGTGGGAGACATGAGAGTGAAACTTGAAACCTGATTGGATAAAGCAACCTGGTTGAATAACTTCTGTGTGATGATGGGATTGTTTTCAGATGGACCATAACACTAAATTGAGTCAATGTTGAACTAACGATGCCATAATAACTTATGAGGCAAACAAATAATTGATGAGAAGCATTTATTCTCTGTGAATAAGGGTCTTAGAGAGCCAGCAGAGACATCAGCTCATGACAATCGATGTTGCTTTTAAACGCATCTCCTTGTTGGCTTCATACCTGGACCCTGTGGATTATCTTCATCTTTATGTGCAGTTGATGGTCCTTCAACATATATACCTGACTATCCAACACAATTCCTTTGGGGGGACGTACAAGTCCTTGGTGTTGTTTTGAAAGTGGTAGCATTGAATGAAAAGATGATGAGAAACAAACTGCAAGAGCTGTTTTTATTCCGTTTGACATTTTCATAATTTTTTCCTATTTAACATTTTACAGCTACAAGAACTTCTATGCAAAACAAAAAGTACCCAAAAGGGCAGGTGGAGGAGGGTTTTTTTGTTTTGTTTTTACAACAAGGGGCATCAATCTGCATGTGTCCAAACTGCTTGGAGCAAGGCTTCACTTTACTGCTGCTTTCACTGTGACTTGACGTGCACAAACTAGTAAATCTGCACTTCAGGCCGTCTGGGGATCCGCACCACTTTGTTACGTGCAAAAGTCTTGGCCAACCCTAGCCTTTCTGCTATATCAAAGTTTTATTAACAATCATTCATCCTTCATCCATCTGCATTTTTTACGACGGTACAAGCATAAAATACAGTATTGATATTGGAGGTAGATTGTTCTGTTTTTAATTATTTTTAATTATTTTGCCTGGTATAAAATCCTCTCCAGAGAACCTTCTAGCTCCAGTCTCAGGGTAAAGGGCAATACAACATTTTGACTCTGATCAAAATCCTTTTTTAAGTAGGGAAGGATTGAAGTAGTCCAGAAGCCAGATTTTGTCCATGTGTGGTTCAGATTAAACTAAAGCAACTCAATGTTCAGAACAAAATCTCTCCACAACCAAAAGTGCATATTTAATGTGACCTTTGTCAGAAGCAAACCCAGATTCACTTTTCTCTTTTAAAGGAGACGGCCCGTTACATATTATTATTCAGAGCCAGGTACCTGTATTTTCAGCTTTAATTTTAAAGGATGTGTAAAATGTAATTTAAACTTTGATAAAACTACAAGATTAGGTTTGCCTGAGGGCATTTTCAGGCTGCAAGATTCTTGGCCTGGTTTCTCAGATGCAGAGCTTGCTGACAGTTTAATGGTAAATAGGCAGGTGGTAGGCGGCCAGAAGTTGGCATTTGATTCTCATGTGTGATGTAATTTTCCCCTTGCTGGGAGACCTGCACAAAGCTGTATCCCCGTATGGTGCAGACAGGTCCTTTTTTCCTTACCAAAGCTTTTTTACTCCCCCTCACCTCCCTCTGTAGAAGGATAATCTCTGCTACCTGCGTGTGCTGCTTCCTTCCTTTCTTGATGTTCTTTGTCTTTTCTATTTTAGGTTCTGAACAAATCATAGCACAAACGGCGTACCCTTCCAAGACTCCCAGTTACAAAACCAGTAGTTGTGTAATCGGAACAGGCCAGCAGTCTGCCAAATCCTCAGGTCACACAGACCGAAAGTAACCCAAGACCTGTGCGCAGAACTATATTTAGATCCTTGTTACCTTATGTGCCACGTCCAATAACCATTTGACATATAACATTTATGTTTTACAGCTGGTGCAGATATAAAATTCACATTAGCCAAGAATAAAGAGAAATCTAAATTGGGGGGCTGCAGCAATTCCCCAAGTCCACAGTTCAAGGATTATCCATGTTATCTGACTCAACCAAATGTATAAAGTTTTGATTGTAAGGTTGTGATTATAATTAGAAGTCATTAAGATCGAACCACCTCTCTTGATTATCACTTCCCTACATTATAATGTGAATACACTCACAAAATGCTCTCTGCCCTCTTGAGTTTCTGCCGATGCCAAGTCCCGAATCGATACTTTCGTAACACATTAAAAAGATGATCAAATGCAAAACAAACATATCCAGTTTGTCCCTCATTTTTATTTTATTCTTATTTTATCATTTAGCCCTTAAAAAAAAAAACAATTTTACGATTCTAAACCGATTCTCATATTAATTCCTAAAACCCGATTCGTATGTCTAAAGATCGATTTATTACAACTTTTGGTTATTTTTTTGTTTATGCCCAAAAAAGGAATGTTTTGTTGGACACCAGAATAACTAGTGCCATGTTTCTGCCTTTAAATATGTCTAAAGGTATAATAAAGGTAAGTTTTCAGTTATAATTGCATAAATTGTCTATCTTTTTGCTTTATGTACATATATTGGGGTTACATTTTCAAAAAATGCTAAAAACCAAATTCTCAAAAATGGGAAAAAATAAAACCGATTTCATACTTTTGCTGCCCTGGATCTGTTTGATAATTCTGACCCACATGACGTTTCTGAAAGCAGTTATATCTGCATTCTGGGAGGTGATTGGTCCTTACAGCATCATTAGCTGCCAATACTTGCTGTTGAATCTCAATATAATACTAGTACTAGTACTAGTACTCTGGCCAAGCTTTTGACACAGTCGTCATGTTTAGGAGACTCCGCTACCACTTTACTTGCTTGTTTTTTTTTTTTTTTTTCCCTCAAACCAACAACTTGAAAATACCCCACAAAAATTACAGTAGGTGGTTCAAAAACATGCTTGCAGAGATTATGTGCAACAAAGGTTGTGTGTGTTGTGGTGGTTTATGGCAGGTTGTGTGTGTGTGTGTGTGTGTGTGTATGAATGTGTGGGTGTTTGTACGTGTGCCCAACGCTGCCAAAACATGCATCAGTGGAGCCGTGCATTTGTATGTGTGTGGGTAGAGTTGAGATGGTGTTTCATCCTTGTCATTGCGAGCCTCCGAGCTATGAAGAGGAAATGGTTGTAATGATACAGTTTTACCGCTCGTAATGATGTGTGTATTTCTTTGTGTACGTGTTCAGTCCCTGGTGCGACAGCCGTTGTGTCGGCGTCGGGCTCTGCTGAAGGAGAGCTTCTCAGAAGTGGAGGGAGAGTTTATGTTTGCCCGTTCCAATGACGCCAATGACACTGATACCATCGCTGAGTTCCTGGAGCAGTCGGTCCGAGGTGTGTCCGTCTGCCCGTCTGTCCGTCTGTCCATGGGAACAGTGGCGGCAGACTTCTCCTTTTTGTTTCCTTTCTCAATCCTCTTTGGGTTTAAACTTCTTTATATGTGTGTGTGTGTGTGCGTTTCCTCGCCTGCTGTCCCTGAGCAACTTGAACCTTTTTGTGTGTGTGTGTGTGTGTGTGGGTGTGTTGTGTGAGAATTTCATTTCTTTTGTGCCCGTCTGATGCCTTTATGTGTAAATTGTGCGAGAGGTGTGTGTGTGTAGTAGCTGTTTACTTGTTTTTGTGCATGCCGCCGTGTCTTTGCCGGGCCTGTGTGTTGGTTGTGCTTTGTGTGCGTCCGCATGAGTCCAAGAACAGTCGTGAGTTATATAATTAAAATTTCCCTCCGTTGCGACTGGTGGACTTTATTTTGGTGGAAGAACAGAAACACATTTCCCGTGTGTGCGGGTTTCCATCTCTGTCCTTGTCCAGTCTCTTTGTTTCCTGAACCCATTTGTTTCCTTCTGAGACACGTACACACAAACAGACACATTCTGTGTATCTGAGAGATAATCTCTTAATTTCCTCTGCAATTCCAGGATCACGTTTTGTGTACTAATGTGTGCGTGTGTGTGTGTGTGTGTGTAGACTCCTGTGAGGGCCTGATGGTGAAGACTCTGGAGAAGGACGCTACCTATGAGATTGCCAAGCGCTCCCACAACTGGCTGAAGGTGTGTGTTGCTTGGACTTAACATATCGTCATGACGCTCTGCTCGCAAACAAGGACATTCTCTCACTCTTAACATATTTCTCTCGGGTTACCATGGCACCTTGCAAGTATAGAGGGACCATAAAGGTCATTGTTTTAACCTGTTCTGGTGTGATGTGTGAAAAACGTTTTACTGAATATGTTTTGGTGCAATTTTTTTAAGACGAATAACTCGGCTGTGTGTAGGGCTTTTTGTAAAGTTAAATACCCTTTGCCTTCACTTGATCACTTCTTTGTTTTAAAAGGTTTCACCCAAACTGACTTAGTGATTTTGAGAGAGAAAGCAGCATTTTCATGTTTAAAAAATACATTTCAGTTTCATTTCAGGGATTATTTGATTACTTTAGGAAGTATCTTCTCCTGTCCTTACTATCGACAATAAATGAAGCACCCAGACTCACTGTGGAGTCCTATCCCAGTCGTGTCTCACAGCGGTGTCACTAAAAAGCGCTGTCATGCATCAAAACGACGGTTTGGGTCGGTGCGGTACAGTCTAGCTTTCACTATCACTGCCAGGTGGATATTTTGAAGTACCTCTGCGATGCGAAAGTGGGACATCATTTCAGTGTGTGACTGTGTGTTTAGTCAGTAAAATATGGGAAGAAGAGAGCACATCCAGTAGTCTGTCCTCCCAGCAAAAGAAGCTGAGTTTTTTTTTTAGAAAAGCCTCTAAAATTTTGCATTTTGAGACAAGAGAAAAGAAAACGAGAGTGACCAAACAGGGCTCAATCTTGCATGCATCATAAAAGTGACTTAACCTCCACACCACCTATGATCCCCCCTGAGCTCCTCAGGATTGCTTTAAGTCTGCATTTAGTGGCCCGTTAGTAATGTGTAGATGGTACTTTAATCCTCGCGTCTACGAGGGGAGACTGAAAGTCTTTGTATAATTCACAGCATTTTGAGGAGAGAGCTAAAAATAGACGATACACATGAAAATGTTATGTCTACAGATCTATGTTTGTCTCATGCACAAGACTGGACAATAGTAATAGAATGGTATCATCACTTGTGTAACACCTCTGGCTCTGTTCAGTTCTCAGAAAAACTCAAGACACAACAGATATTTAGCAGTTTGCATTTATTCAGGGGCCATTTAGACACAGAAGAAGAGTGCAGCCATATGAAAATACAAGAAATAAGTTATTATGTGGTGTTTTTTTTCCTATAATGGAAAACCTTTTTTTTTTAAATAAACAGTTTCCACTGAGATGCAGCATCAGATGATTTTTTTTTTTTTTTTTTTTTTTTTTTTTCAGTTTTATTATCTCATAATGCAACTCTAAACAAGCATTTTTCACTGTCTTCCTAGTTAAAGAAAGACTACCTGGAGGGGGTGGGCGACACGGTAGACCTCTGTGTGATCGGGGCCTACCTGGGGAGAGGGAAGAGGACGGGCACCTACGGGGGCTTCCTGTTGGCCTGCTACGACGAAGACAATGAGGAGTTCCAGTCAGTCTGCAAGGTGAGTCTGGAGTGTATGTTTCAATAAGTTTATTCTACTAAGGTTATTTTACTGAGTTCTGATGTTTCTTACAATTGGAAAATCATTATTTTCAACAAACCATGCATGACATTACAATTTGCTGTTTTAAACCTGTTTCAAGTAGTTTGTCATACGAATAAGAGTCAATGATTCACAAAAGGCCACTTTGGTAAACATGTTAGCTTTTGTACGAACGGCACCAATCATCAATTCAGGTTTTCATTGGAGAGAAGGAGCACAATTATTGGCTGTTATGTTGTTCTCCTCAAATCTGAATCCCATGTAGAGCTCAAACACTTCACATTATCATTATCTTCAGTTTTCCTTCCTTTGTCGGCCGCGGGAGCCACGGGGACTGTAATTAGATGTTTGTAAAGTGGAGGAGCGTGTCAGCGTTTACAGGCGGCCATTGAGCCTGACGACTCAGGGATAAGTTTGTATAACGTTCTGCGTTTCCCTTCTGCACAACGTGTACGTCAAACCGGTGTACCGGGATAATCTTTAGTGTGTTTTCTGTCTCTCTGGTGTTTATGCAGATACAATGCGTTTTATTTTTTGGGTGTAAGTGATTGCTTTTTTATTACGGGGGTACTTTGGAAGTTTGGGAAGTTGACTTCATCTGAAAATGTAATAAGCCTTTGTGCATATTTGTGCTTGTGTATTATATTCAGAGCGTAAACAACGTGTGACTTAATCACAGCGCCTGTATTTGGTTACTCCATGTGAAAACCTTTTTATTCTTTTTCTCACAGGTTTTTTTTGTTACTTTTGAGTCTTTATCCTTGAAATGGTGAGCCGTAAACGTGTGCTCCCATGCATGTGCGCACGCACAGCACTCTTTTTGGTTTTCACACATTCACACTGAGTTGCCTCAGTGGAGCAAAAAGCCCTTGAAGCATCTGCTACGAGGCAGAACATTAAAACCTCCATGTCATAAAGATGGAGTTTCTTTCCTCTCCATATTTCAACTTCCCGAAACTGAATCTTTTCTTTGTTTTGTTTTTCTATTCGATGATGATTTGACATAGAAGAAAGCCCATCTTGAATCAGTGATGTCTTCTGCTCTAAACTCCAAATGCTGATTCTCAGTTGAAGCTTTTAGTCAGTAATGATCAGTCACTGACTTTTGAAATGCATTGCATTTATCCAACTTAACACAACACATTAACATTTCTGCAGAATAAATAGAATTTCAAACTGAATAGAAATTATTCGGGCCGCTCGACAAATGCTGGTCGAGCTGCTCAAATCATCCATTAAACATTGTTTGATGCGTGTCCCAGAAAGACCCGCAGACAAAGTAATTGTTTTTACCTGATTGCATTGTTTTCTGCAATTGTTGGAGCCAAAGTTGAGATCACAATTAAAATGTGATAATTCGCTCAGCCCTCGTCCCAACCTTCAGTCTGCTGTTTTTCACAGGTTACTGTCAGATTTTGTCCATTTAAAAGTAGGATTTTTAATTTTGAAATGTGCCGACCTCCATATTTTTCTGATCTTTTACATATTAATAAGTTGGCAATTACATTTTGTACTTTTTAGAAGTGGTTGATACTTCATCTGCCCTCTCCCCCATGTATACCAACTTTTTAAAATATTCAAAGAAATGGAGATCCAAAATCAGTTCATTTCAGTTCAGTTTAAAAAAAACATCACTGGCAGACTGATGTCTCGCTGCTCGGCATGCTTAATGTCCTTCAGTGGTTTGTTTTTTATTTTCTTTTAAATAACTGTGTTTCAAACGTTCAGGAATTTACGGGCAATTTCATGCTTTAGGCTACGAGACAAAATGACAGCAAAGCAATCTGCTGTCAGATAGTTTGATTTCTTGCGCAAGAGTACTTATACATAGTTGGAGTGTTACTTATACTAGATTGCCTGTATGTCCACCAGTTTGTATGATTTCAACAATATCAGCAAAGAAATAGTCAAAATCAAGCTTTAAAAACATCTCTGCCTGCAACACATTTCTCTCATCTTTGATGTGATACTTGAGGAGCATTTCAGAAACACGGCTTGTCAGTCTGTTCAAGACAACATCAGCCAGGGGTGGAAATAATTCAGAACTTAACTTTAATTCATGACTGTTCAGTACGAGTGACAGCTAGTACCTCCAGAAGTATTTTGTCTTCATTTATACACTTAAGTCTCTACCTGCTTTAAGCACATGGATACAAACCTACAGTTGGAAAAATATTGCAGTGGTAAATAGATTTTCTGTGGCTTTGAAAAATAGCTTCTTATTCCTTTAACCACCAAGTTGTTTGATTAAAAAGCTTTCTCTATTTCAAAACGGTCAAAGATTAATAATATTGAGACATTTGAGTCAATAATTATCTAACTCGTTATTAAAACTCGTTATTATCATCTCTGAGAGGGAAAGAAAAAATGGGAAAACAAATCTTGAATAATTATGACTGAAGATCTCTGAAATCTAATTCAATTAAGGAAAATCTGCTGTGGAACTGAGATCAACATTTAATATTGAGGATTTAATACTAGAAATAGTGACTTAAAAGTCTTTGGTTTGCTAGGAGGGATAATGATTGCAGTCTGCAGCTTTGGACAAGGTCATGCGATTACAGGGTGATGGGAGCACAAGGGGAAGAAAAGCAAAAGATGAAGTTCACCAATCACACTTAGTGGCTGCTGTGAAAAGTCCTTGGCTTTAATATTATAATCTGGGGTTGCTTCTGTTTTACCCCCAAAAATAAGATCAGCTGACTAACTGAATATTATGTGTTTTGACACATCGGTTGGTTAATTGACAAACTTTGCCATAAAAGATTTGAGTCTTGAGTTCTGCTTGTTGTTACACTTTATGATCAGAAATCATTCAAATGGACTGGCTGTTTACACGCAGAAGTGTCTGTTTTTAGCTTTCCAAAGCTCTAGCGCTGCCTGGAGTGAGACCCAAATCCCAGATGAGCCTGAGAGGAGATGTTGTGGATGTTAAGATGGCACGAAACGAAAAGCAAGGAGGAGGGAGATAAACCGTTTCTTCCCCAAATTGATATTGGGAGTTTATTTATTTCAGACTTCGGTGGCACTAGTGGCCTTTATTGGGACAGTAGGTGCAGCAAAGAGCGACAGGTGGGCTGGGACTCGAACCTGCACGGCCTGCACGGCGGCGATAGCAGTGCCCGCTCAGCCCACTGAGCTACAGGGCCTGTAATTGGGAATTTAAGGGCTTGTGGCCAATAAAATGGCCGAGCGTGGAGCGTTGACGAAGCTGCAGTGAAAATGTCGGGAATGTTTTATGACGGGTTTCAGCGGGACGTGGCTGGCTCCGAAGATATGCCTGAATGTGCAGGCAGTTGCGTCACAGCCGTAGCTGGAACCCTGGTGGCTGTGAGTGTTGCACCTACGCTTGTGGATCTCTTGCTTTTAGCTGCTTTTTCAGTCTGAGGGCAGGTTTTTTGTGCGACAGCAGAACAATATCGGAGTTTGCAAACAAATAATTCTGTTCTCAGTATGCTCCTGATAAAGGATGGACAATACACCCTCTATAAAAGCAGAATGAAACCCATTTGTACTTTTCCCAGTGCTGATCGTAGCTGTATGACCCATTGTATTATCTTTGAGTCGGTGCTCACAGAAGATCAGGAGAACTGCAGCGCACAGATAAGAAGTTAAATAAAGCAGAAAAGACAGTACAGCCATAGCAAATAGCTGTAGTTATTCAGGCTTGCCCGTCGTATTTCTTTATTTGCGGTCCTGAGAAAGCAGGACAGATGCAACGAAAACACACATTTATTGGATATTGGGAAGAGATAAACAGTAAGAAACAACATGTGTACGACTATAAGCTAAAGTATCACCAAATACTACACTGTGTACACGCATGGGCCTATCTCTCTGTGCCGCTTAATGATCCTGATGAATAAATAATGTTCAGTAAATTCACATGTTTGTTGTTGTTAATTTAGAGACATCACCTCAGCTGCAGGTGAAACCACAAGCACTAATGACGGAGCAACGGGGTTTAAGAGATCACGCAGCTTTATTACATAGGGGTTTCTCACCAGGTTAAGTTTTAAAGACCTCATTTCCACTTGCTTCTGAGCACTTGTGCTACATTTGTTGGGAGCTCTGTAATCTTGTCGAAATTGCAAAACTGAGTGTTTTGTTTTTCTCGCATTTGCAGAAAAATGTCAAGTCATGCAGGGGATTTCAGAGAGAACATATGCTGTTGGAGCATCCGGCGCTGTCTAGCTCAGGGTTACAATATAATCACGCCTTTGAAAAAGCAATGGTTTTCAGTGGAATTGTTAAAGCTTGATCTGCAGGTAGAGACTAAAGAATGTTCTACCCAAAGCAGAAATAGGTTGATCTCTTTTGCACCTTTTCACAAAATAGAAGTGACTATTCTGAAATTGTGACAACATACCACTGAAGGAGGGCAGTGTTTCCATTAGGGCTGTAACTAACGACTATTCTGATAGTCGATTAGCCGTCGACTATTGATGGGATTAGTCGGCTCTCATAATTATTAAATAGCTTTTATTTAGTTCTGACCTTTTACATTTTGCGTGAGGTTGTTTAAATTATATATTAACAAACAATAAAAGACAAGAAAGATGAATATTTCGTTCAAAAATACATCTTTTTATGAACTTTGTTGCCAGTTACTGTGGTGTTGCATCGGCCGCTGCCATATTGTTTACCTATTTACTTGTTTATTGTGTACCATATTGTACGTGTGCAACATGACATGGGAAGGGAGTAGTGACAGTAGATGCTGAACGCCATTGACTAATCGTTGCACCCCTAGTTTCCATAGCGTGGAGTTTTACAAATGAGCGTAAATCCCAGCTCTATTTTTAGACGTAAATCTGTATTGTTATTTTTGTTGAATAACAAAAATATGGCTTTCTGAATTTCAGTTTTTCTCTTACGTAAAGCAAATGTTATATTAAAAGACTTCCAGTTTAGCTCGCACAGTTCTCTCATCGTCTTGTTTTCATCTTTAAAGAGTCAACCATTACAATAAAATACAAACATATTTTCAGAAAAACAAGATTGAATTCCTCAAATTAAGCTCTTGAGGAAAAATCTTTTCTTTTTTTTCTTCCTTCTTTCCTACCAAAGCTACTTTGGCACCGATATCAAAATGTGAGGCAGCCGTTCAGTTTGGTACTGTGATCTCACACCCAAACACCTTTATTGATTGGATTAGGTTGCTGGAGGGATTTGATTATCAATCCACAAAAACAAACAACTCATTGTAATTGGCTCTGCACAGCATTGGGTGTGAAGTTAGCTCTGGGTTCTCGATACTAACACACTACCCCAGTAGACTTCTGGAGGACGTAGCCTTCAGTTAAAAATGCAAAAAGGTCTTGCAATAATAAGATTAAACACAAACAAGAAAAACTTAAACCCCTGCCACAGACTCGTAATGGACACCTGTCTGTAAACTGTTACATTTGCATGATACGGGTTGGTTGTTTGTCTTTTTTATTCTCTCTCAGCCTTTTAGTTGTATCTTGTCTCAGTGGGTTCAACTCCTTTGAGAGGTGACATGATACTTGAGGCAAATCAGGCAGACACGGTTCTGGTGCGGTTGGGGAGGAGGGATGTGCTTGCTGCTCCGTGTTCTGCTGCATGCTGCCAAATATCTGCTGTCTCACCACAAGGGAGTGTGTGCATGTCTCTTATCTCCTCTCATCTCTTTCAGATTGGGACAGGCTTCAAGGATGAAGATCTGGAGCAGCATTACAAGTTTTTAAAGGTAAAGTAGCACCATGTGACAGCTGGACTATCTGGGCTGCCTGCAGACACCTATGTCTCATTCGCTCTCTCTGATGCTTTGAATGTTTTAAACCATAACTTTTAACACAGCTTGAACAAAGTTATTATAGCATTTATGAGCACTTAATCAGTTTGGCTTCATCATTCCCTCATTAAAGTTTTCAAGTGAAGATTGTCTATATCTAGATCGGGGGTCGGCAACCCGCGGCTCTAGAGCGCCCTAGTGGCTCCTCGAGCTTTTTTCCTTTTTTAATCTCGACATTTTGACTTTTTTAATCTCGACATTTTGACTTTTTTAATCTCGACATTTTGACTTTTTTTCTCGACATTTTGACTTTTTTTCTCGACATTTTGACTCAATTTCTCGACATTTTGACTTTTTTCTCGACATTTTGACTTTTTTCTCGACATTTTGACTTTTTTCTCGACATTTCGACTTTTTTCTCGACATTTCGACTTTTTTCGACATTTCAACTTTTTTCTTGACATTTCGACTTTTTTCTCGAGATTGTATTTCAACATTAATCTCGACATTTTTACTTTTTTCTCGACATTTCAACTTTTTTCGACATTTCAACTTTTTTCTTGACATTTCGACTTTTTTCTCGAGATTGTATTCCAACATTAATCTCGACATTTCGACTTTTTTCTCGAGATTTCGAATTTTTTCTCGACATTTTGACTTTTTTTCTCGACATTCTGACTTTTCTTGGCATTTCGACTTTTTTCTCGACATTTCGACTTTTTTCTCGAAGTGCAAAATGAAAAAAAAAAATCTTCCCCCAGTTATAACTAATATAGATACATGCAGCATGTGTTGCCTTCATTCTAAGGCTTATACAAGACTTCATTTTTTGCGGCTCCAGACATATATATATATATATATTTTTTTTTGTTTGTTTTTGGTCCAATACGGCTCTTTCAACATTTTGGGTTGCCGACCCCTGATCTATATGGATTTCAAAATTTTGCTAATTTGGTAAACAAAAAAATCTGGGCCTATTTTCTGGGCCAAAATAAGAGGAGTTAGGAGAGCACAATTAATCCGTACTCAAAGAAACTGTAAGCAACTGCTGTGTCACTTAACTAAAATGTTTTTGAGGGACTTTTTGAACATGCTCTTACATTGGGTAATGAGTTGCTTTTCAATTTGCATATAAAGAGGTTAGTTTCAGAGCAGCACCATTTGAAACAATTGACAGCTGCTCTCTGAAAGTGATAGCCGTCGTGAGAGTCGGTGCTTATTGGAGAGTTCTGTTAGACCTGGTTCTGCAGGAATAAGAGCAGCCCTTCACTCATCTGATTGTTACAGTCCCACATTTTCACATTACGTATTCTGAAAAGTACAAATCTGTGTTTTCGGTATATTTCCTGTAGGAATAGAGTCACACTTAAAAGATTAGAAGTTCAGAGCCAGTTGTACAAACTGCAGAACCAGCACAGAGAAGAAGTGATTGAGAAAGTGGTGTAACCTTTTTTCCCTCTCAGACCAATACAGCCTGTACTGTAAGTGGTTTGTAATGAAATTGATGGATGGTGAGTTAAAGCAAGTCAGCGGTGTGGCAGCAGCGTTCCTCTTGCGGCGGTGCTGCAGGCCAGTGGGTCCGTCGGCGGGGAGACAATTGGCTTGTTTGCACTCTTCCCGGCACTGGGGCTCTCTGCTGTAACAAGTGCAGTGCTGGTGCTTTATTCTGAGTTTGGACGCCCATTCTAATGCCCTAGCAAGGATCCCTGCCAGGGCAAGTAGTAAAAGTACATCTAGATTAATAGAAGGTGTCCTCCGCCAAGACCAGGGCTCAATTTAATAGATTTGATGAAAGTAATGTGAATTTTTAAATTAATTTCACTCCGCTCCACCACATTTCATGAAATCCTGTTTCGCAGTTTGAGTGAAAACTGCAATGGGCAAACTACAGTGTCCACAAACTTCTACCACATTTGGCATTAGTAACCATTACTCTTTTACTACTTTCAAGTTTTTTTTTGTTTTTTTTTTTCTCCTGTTTTTGCACCTTGTTTTTAGGGACACACATGTATTGACCCCAGTACCTGGGCATTAAGTTTAGTTAGTTTTAGTTTATTTTGTTTTGGTCATTTACATTTTAAAATGTTTGCATATACACACTGTATATGTATACACACAGGTGTGTATATATATATATATATATATATATATATATATATATATATATATATATATATATATATATATATATATATGTGTACACATTTCTTTTTTTTTTTTCTTTTTTTTGACCAAAAAGGTATAGGCTGAAGCCTCTTGGCTTATTTTGCCTATCCTTTTCAACAAAAGACAGACTTCAGAAACAAAAAGATACTAATAAAACGAATGAACAAAACAAAGAAAATGAACAAAGAGAAGAAAATAAATGTGGTCACTCACGATTGAGGAGAGCTGCAGGAGGAAAGTTGCATAATTTAGACAGTTTAATATGAAGATAATTTATATTAGTGTTCTATATTTATCTATTGTTTTAGATTTATAATTTTTTTTAAATTTGTAAATTGAGCTACTTTTTTTTTAGTTCCTCATCCAGGCGGTTCCATAGTTTCACCCCTTCGACACTGATGCACCTTGACATTTTTTTTGTTCTTGGCCATTTCTGCTCAAAAATGCCATTAATACCATAGATGTGTGTAACAGGACCACAGTAGTGGAGTGAGGGCATCAACAGATTGTACAGGAAATAAACAGATGGACTGCTGACTCACCTGGAGGAGTAAATGCGCTCAGATCCACACGTGTAATTGCTTGTAAGCAAAGTAGCTCAACACCTTTTTTAAACTCATGTAAAGTGTAATTATAATGATCCTGAAGGCATCTACAATTGCATTGTTGCATCACCCTCACCTAATACAGTAATCGACCCGTTTAGTGAGTATCCTGTTTGCTCTGTTGTGGTGCAGGAGGCTGTGTTCACCTGTGAGAATTTTCTATATTTCCACGTAAATATGACCTAAAGCATCAACAAATTATCAGAGGTGTTGATGAAGAGAAACCAATTATACAAATGAAATTGAAAATGAAATGGGGGAAAAAAATGGATTTATACCTGTTCTTCTGTTTATTGAGGACATTGATTTGAATGTGTGAGTGGAAATTTGATGTGAACCTCAAGGATTGTTATAACAAGACGAGCACGATAAATCAGTGGGTTTTGCCTTTATGGTTGATTGTACATTTGATTACTTGGGTTTGTTTTATCTTAATTTTAATTGAGAGGTTGAATTAGATAACATCATCTGTACCGATGTAACAATGTTACAAGTTCAAGCCCTGACAAAACTCATGACAATCAGCAGAGATGTTCTATAACCTTCTGCACTCATCATAACAGAGAATGTGTTGGAGAATCACTTGAGTTTGAGCTGCATAAATAATGTGTGCAGGGACGCAGCAGCAGCAGCAGCAGCAGCGCTCCTGCTGGAGCTCTCTTTTCCCCGTATTACTTCATTTTGACCCACTTCTGCGGACACTGCGGCAGTCTCCTTAACACTCTGGGTTTCAGAGTCACAGCCAATAAAAGAATTGAACAAGGCAGTAGGCCTTGTTCTCCAGTGTCTATAAAATACCAGTATCAACAGCTGCACTTCTGTCTACAATGGTTAAAAGTTGAGGACAGAATCAATGCTGCACTTCTGTTTTCAATATGGAAGGTTTTACAATCCAAAACTCTTTATATCAGTACAATCAGTTACTTCCTAAGCCAAACACTAATTTTCTGAAGCATACAGTAGAATATAGTTCAATGAAATCATGGCATTTTTTACCACTATATGACTAAAATAACACAGAAATCAATATTCAAAAAGCAAATCAAGAAACACCTTGGAATATCATATGTATAGAATACCATACACACACTTATACCGATACATATACATACTGGACAGGGTAAGGTGTATTTTTGATCTGATTTTCACGGCCTAGATCAGTGGTTGGGGGGGTGCCAGAGATCTCTGGATGGGGGCGCGAAACTTTGTCTTCTTTGAAATTATGCAGTTGTAAAAATTATATTTGCGTGAAATTGTTAGGAATAATTTATGAATGTCTTGAATATCTTTTGTGTTTTTTATACACTGGTGACAAACACAGGAAATGATTTAATTCCTTATTATTAAAACATTACTCAACATTTAATCTACTCCGAAAGGTTGTTAAAGGAAAAATGTTAAAAATTTTGGTCTCATATTAAAAGAGACATTTTTCAGAAATATTTGTATGTCCTTTTGTGCGTATTCTATACATTGGTGACATTGGAGAAAAACAAAGTCATATGTATACAGAGTAAACCAAAGAGAAATGTATCAAAAAAACATAATTAATGTTAATTGTTTTCAATTAAAGACTATTTTGGTGCTAGTACGTACGGGTCGGGGGGCCCCCCCTACTTAGACACAAGTAGTGGGGGCTCCAAGGAAAAAAGGTTGGGAACCCCTGGCCTAGATGATGTTTTACTGTATATTAGAATGTTTCATGTATGTTTTTTTTTTTACTTTAAGATAATGATTTACATGTACGGTAAAGTTTAATGTAGGTTTGTTGTTATTTCGTTTTCTTTCTTTGTCTTGTTTTTAACTGTGTGTTTTAAAATATTGTTTTTAATGTGGACCCCAGTAAGACTAGCTGTGTTTAAGGGCATAGCTAATGGGGATCCCTACAAATGAACAAAAGTCGTTTGATGCCGAAACAAGAAGGTGTGGTGCTGTGACGAGACGGAGACACCTGCATCTTCAGAATGCCTCCTCAGATCTTACGATTTTCATTCTCTAGCCGGAAATGTCCAATTTAGGCCCAAAAAAAAGGTATATCAACCTGTCTCTGAATAAACTCTCCGGTTAAGATATTATAAGTGAGTGTAGAAATCACCATCTATCCAAGCAAACACTTATTTTGTGTACTGATATCGCTGTTTGTCTCCTGGGGGGTTCCAGGTAGAGCCACTTTGTTGCCGTCGTCTTCTCTGGTTCCTTGTGAATGCGGCGTCCCATTTATGCTCTCTGGGTGCCTGCATATATTTGTATTTTGTGCGCTGCGTGTCTACATGTCTGCTTCACTCCATCCTGATAAAAACCTCCGGGAGCCTCTCTCTCACTTTCTTCCCTCACACCAGCAAAACTTGAAACAATCACCCATTTTCTGTTCCCCAGGAGCACATCCTGCCCAAACCCCGGGCCTATTACCGCACCGAGCAATCAGCCGAGCCGGACGTGTGGCTCGACGCCGTGCAGGTCTGGGAGGTGAAATGCGCCGACCTCTCTTTGTCGCCCGTCTACAAGGCCGCCATGGGAATGGTCAGTTCAGCCCCGCAACCCCCCCATATGTTTCCACTGATAAAGTCGGCGTGTAATGGTCCGCTGGCTGGAATGAGAAGTCATAATTACCGCCTCTTTGTTGAGTTATTAAAGATGTTGTAAAAGATGCTGGATTTAATATTACAGATACTTGTTAATTATCTGTGGTTTGACTACATGTTGGTCATAAGTCCCGCTGCGCATATTAAAAGGTTTGTGATAGCGGCATTAGTATTCAGCGGACAAACGCCCAGACGTGGCTCTAATTAATCCGAACATTTTGCATATTTGTGCCATTTACTCAGAAAATTCCAGGTTTTAGCTTTCTATGTGTTGCATGTCATGGTCCAAATCTGAATATTAACTTTAAATACATTTTTTTTGCTGTGTACATGCACACCAATGTTCCAGCCGTTGGCCTTATCCATAATGCAGTATTCTCATTTATGCAGTTTTTGTTGAGTAGCCTATATTTATGTTCCCATTGCTGTGTTGCAGAGTAGAGTTGGAATAATAAATCACGCCCACAATATTGCACTAAACTAAACTCTTGATAATGTTCATATTCCTAAAACACAGTGCATTACTAGCGTCTCTGCCCACCCCCAACAAGTGTCTGATTTCCCCGCGGGCACCATGCTCTACTTTAGCAAGAAATGAGCCGGAAATGTATTCAAAAGTACTTTCTTTCAGTATTTTATTAGATCAGTAATTAAAAATGAAAGCTTTGATCTTTTATTTGTTAATGTGTAAAAATTAACCAATGAGAAACATGAATGAGATTTTTCCGACAACCTCCTAAACGCCAGCCCTCATTTCCAGACTCCGGCTCAAAAATGAAATCCAGCAACTTCAAACAGGGCTCTGTTTTTTTTTTGAAAAGGTTAAAGTTGTAATTACGTTACTACATGGACTCCTGTATTGAATTAAATGTTTCCTAAACCAGCCAGTTTCCTGATTGAGAAATGGTAATTAACCTGAGTGGAACGCAGTTTGGTCTGAAATCCTGCATCCCAAAAAGTTTGATTTGAAATCACAAGGATTTTTAGACAAAACCTGCACAGCACAAAGTCTGTCCACGGCTTTAGTGCGTCCACTTTGACCTCTTGAAAATTAGTCATTATTGATTTCAAACCCTAAAAAGGATGAATTTACCTGTAAGAAGGTAAATTCAGAAGGGCTTTATTGTGTCTTATTTTCCTGAAATCTGATTAGGTGTTTTATTTTACTGCCTGTAATTAGATTTTTAAAACGGATGATATAAATAGTTTAAAGACTAATGGACTACCTGTTTGGGGCTCCGGCTACTTTCAAAATAAAGGCCATTAAAGCCACCGGCCACGGCTCTCATCTCCTGATGACTATTCTCGCAACAGCGGTGGCAGCAATTGAAATAATTTGTCCCAAACTAATTAGGCTTCCATCAATCTTCTTTGAAGACGATATCCTCTTCTTCGTTGGTTTTAAGAGGAGTCTCATAGGATGAGATTCTAGGAGAGTTGAGTTCGTAAAAAGAAAAACACCGGCTCCCCACAGCGGTGCCGTGTCGCAGTTTCAGTTATAGCTACTTTACACTTTAGGATATTTTTATTGTATCTGTAATTCATTCACTGTTTCAGTGAATTTCATCTGTTTTTTTCTTTTCATAAGAGCTGGCATGTATGTATAAAAAGGCTCTTGCATTAATATCAAACGCCCCTCGTTTTATTGGAAAATGAAATATATCATATATACCGTATTTTCTGGACTATAAGCCGCACATGTATATAAGCCGCATCCGCTCTATTTAAAAAAAAAACATATGCAAGCCGCAAATATTTATGTTAGACATTAGACATTTACTACATGTACAGAACCATTTTGAACTGTAAATGATGTACATGTTTGTACCTAAATAGATCCTTTCCTAACAGTGTCTTTTAACACGGCAGCAACTTTGCTGATTAAAACGGGACAGAACCAAGAGAAAATAACCGGTATTTATTTATCTATTTATCTGTTTGAAATCTGCTTCTACTTCTATCTGCTAAAGAAGAAGTAGCGTATTCTTCTTCGCATTTATTTTGTCTTAGTTTTTATTCTAATTCCGGTTAGAGCGCCCGAGCGGTGGAAGAAAAATCCACAGAATAGAATAACCTTTGTATAAGCCGCACGGTTGAAAACCTATGAAAAAAGTAGTGGCTTATAGTCCAGAAAATACGGTATATATAATTTAATATATAATTAATAAGAAGTTTTGGGAGGTATATCGACCCAAATATGGTTTTTATTCTTTCATAAGCAGCAACTGACACTTGTATGTCTGTCAACGTTTTTTCCCGCTGTAAAACTGGTGGTTTTGGCTCCCCGTCTGTCCTCAGGTGGATCCAGAGAAAGGTATTTCTCTGAGGTTTCCCCGCTTCCTTCGGATCAGAGATGACAAGAAGCCTGAAGACGCCACGACCGGAGCTCAGGTACGTCAGATCTCAACTGAACCGGCAGAAATTTCCATTTGAAAAAATAAATAAATAAATAAAAAATTCCCACCGATGAAACTGACAGAGCAGTGAAGTACAGAATTACACGTGTGACAGACCAAAAACCATAACTGGAGCGTGTCAGACAGATTCTGAAGCATCAGCCTTCTACGGCGTCATAATGACTGCAAACCCAGTAAAAATTCAATCCTGTTTGTTTGGATGTCTTGCTCCGAGTCTCCTGCAGACGCGGTGCTCCATCATTGCGGTCTCTCCACAAAAGCTGTCCTGTAAAATTTCAAGGGTGAACAGCACTGCAAGGACTATTTTATTTATTTATTTATGTTGTAGGCGGTTGTTTATGTTTTAGTGTACTGCAGCACGTTGAACAAAGCCATATAACAGTGAGGAAAAGCAGCACCTCTGGGGTTTAGCGGTCGGGTCGGGGCGATATATTGCGAGGCAGCAAGCAGTGAATCATGTTGCACGGTCTAGATGTGGAGCCCTTTTCCCACAAAGCTGCACAAAAAAAAGTCCTGTTATTGTTCATTCACCCGCTTTTTTGGCACAACACCAACATGTAGAAATCTTTTCAAAGTTGAATTATGCTCCTCCGGAAAGCCGGGAGACCTGCTCCCTGCAGCACAGCGTCACTGTCGGGTCATCATGTGCAGCCTGATTTAATGATCCAGCTACAAATTAATCAGCTGACTATTTTCATCACCAGTCTATTGATCATTTAGGCTTATATGTCTAACAATACAATCTAAATACATGTATGTTTTGTCTTACACCTAGCCCGTAAGCCCAAATATAAATTAACTATAACATGCATGATGTTGCACATGATGTTCTCCCAGCTGGAAAGCTGTAAATATAAACAGTTTTGCATTTTTGTGTGTGTGTGTTAATAAATCAACTTACTGTTTTAGATTAAATGTGCATAATCATTTTGGATTTGCAATTTACAGCAAATGGACTGTGACTGCCCCGACTCGTTTGACGATATCTATGTGCTAAATGGCAAATGGGCCGTGCTTAAATAGCACCTTTTAACGTTAACTAGGTTCTTCAAAGCTCTTTACGGCGTGTTTTTCATTCCCGGGCCGTTGATGTAAATACTGGACGTGCACTCTGGAGTTTCAGAGTCACGGCCGCTGTTGACGGTTCGGCTTCGAGGGCAACTGACTGGCCACTCACCCACAGCCAATAAAACTGGAGGGACCGTGAGAACCCAGGGTCCTGAAGTACAGTACGCTTCCCCGAAGCAAACGCATAAATCAATGTTTAGTTTCAGGAATAAGAACGGCCTTCCTGACCCTAATTTGTACCGTTCACATAATTTCAGAGCTCTATCTAAAAGGAAAGAGACCTGAGTGTTTAAGATCAATTGCAACACGTTCTCCTCCAGCCGCCACTAACGGCCGCTGAGTTTCTGTTTTAGTGGCGGCCTCGGAGAGGCAGCGGCTACAAACTGGTGTGAATGAACTCGTTAAAACGTAATACAGCATGTAGATTTACAGCCAGGGCCAGAGGTAATGGGACAATGTCAGCGTTTTAATAATTTACCTTTTATACAGTAATGCACTTGAGGGGGGGGGTGATCAAAGTCTAGACGTAGTTTTAATTTAAAGGGTTTCACAAACATCTGACATTTACCATTTAGGAATCAGTAATTTCAAGAAAAGTTGCCTCAATTTAAAGCATTTAATTGGCCAGATGTGCTCCACCATTCCCTCGTTACTGTAAAGCCTTTTTCACACAGAACGCGCAAAGCGGCGGCAGCTGCCGGCTTTCCCATTCATTGTGTAAGTGCTATAGCTGCGCAAGAGGCGCATGCCGTGGCGTTGCGCCGTGCCTGGCTCCGCCCGAATTCAACATTTTTAATTTCACCGTACCGCCGTGTGACGACATTTCTACGGTGTCCAATAGGAGAGAAGGTGGTGGAGGGTGAAAAAAAAAAAAAACTTGCAGGTTGTAGATCAGAGACGATCCACATGGAGGAAAGAATGATCTTGGCTGTGAGTCTGTGTGAGGAGCTGTGGGATACGAGACTGCAGGCCTATCGTGACCTCCAATAAAAAGGGACAAAAGTGGATAGAAATCTCCCAGAATTTGGACATACCAGGTGTGTTTAAAAGTCATACGAGCCTGTATTCCCCCTAATTCAATTCAATTTTATTTATATAGCGTCTAATACAACAAAAGTTGTCTCTAGACGCTTTCTAGAGACCCAGAACATGAACATAAACATAAACCCCCGAGCAATAATTACATAAACAATGGCAGGTAAAAACTCCCCTAGTGGGAGAAAAGCCTTAAGCCCATTGAAATGGGCTTAAGGCGTCGTTCTGGTGGCAAGGAAAAACTCCCCTTTAGGAGGGAAGAAACCTTGAGCACGACCAGGCTCATAAGGGGGGACCCTCTCTTGCCGAGGGCCAGACTGGTGGGTCAGGGACGTCAACAGCACAGCAGGCAGGTGGAAGCAGCAACGGGATGACCGGGGGTGGGGACCGCAGGCCAGCACGCAGCTCCGAAGCTCCGGCCCAATCAGCAAGCCCCAGGTTAGGTGCAGGGTCGGGGAAAGGTTGAGAAGGGGCAGGGCCAAGGAGAGGAGTCTTGACGGACAAATCTCTCCCCCGCCTGACCGTGGGGGAAATCCTTTCTTGCCATGAGGATTTCATGGACCCTCCTTGCTGCTGCTGCTCGTCTCCTCCTCAGAAGAACTAAAGCCAGGGCTTTTCTTTGAAGCAGGGACAGATACATTTTTCAAACCGAGCTGTAGCTACTGTACGTCCAAACCAGTGGGAAAACGGCGCCAGAACGGATAAACTTTTTTCGGTCGCCAAACAACTTGCAACAAGTATGTACGCGATGCGTGCATGCGCGCCTTGCTCTGCGCCGACTCTGCGCCCACCTGACATAGATGTGAAAGCAGCTTAAGACAGACCAAGATCTGGAGTTTATCAGGTAGCTGAGTTGCTGATTGGCAGCTGTTTTACTGGAGTAGCCAAGATGAAGTCCAAGAAAATCTCTGCGCAAGAGAAGGAGACCATCATTAGTCTAAAAAGAACAACATAAATCTAAGGCGGGAAAAACCTTAGATGTGGCTAAATCAAGGGTTTGGTCATTCAGAAGGTCTGGAAGACCACAGTGGAGGCATGATGGGAAGAAGCTTGTGGTCAAAGGCACATCCCATCTCAAACATGGGGGAGGGAGTGTTATGGTATGGGCATGAATGGCTGTCAGCGGAGCGGCTGGCTGATCTTTATTGATTAGATGAATTCTGAGGTGAACAGAGTTGATGGTCTCCGCTCACGTTCAGACACCTCAACTAACAGGCCGGCACTTTGCAGCGCAGATGGAGAGTGTGAAAGCTCCTCGCTGATGAAAGCTATTCCTCATTGCCCACATTTGTCTCCAGCTCTCCGTAGAGCAGCTTTTCAATTACTGGAGCCGAAGCCGCAGCCAGACAGGACTGTAGGCAGCACCAGTGAAGGTCTGCTAGCATCTCCAGGGACGCTGGACTCCCGGCCTCAGACGCCCAGCCACTTCCAATGAGCTTCATCCAAGAGTTGAACATTATGGTCGACGTTACAGTCGTCACTTTGTCTAAATATACTACTTTTGTGGAACCTCTTAAACTGAAGCTGAACGTCCGAGATTTAAGCACATCTTGATTGTTTTGTTTCAAATCCGTTTGTCGGTCGTGTAAAGATTATAAAAATTGTCATTGTCCAAGTAATACTTGATCTGGCGCTACGTTGTTTTCATACTAGGAACTTTGCTGATTTCCATTAAGCTCTTATGTTTTAGAAGTTAATTAATTTTTAACGACCTGAGGAAATGCCAGTTGGGCAACTTTAGTCTGCGGCAACATTTCCGGCTCTGGATGGCAAATTCGGCTGTTTATCGGGATATTTTTGAGGTTTGAGACACTTGAGGACGCACTTGGAACCATCTTAGGCCGTTCTGAACCATTTTTAAATGCAAATTCATCCCGACTTGAATGAAAACTCACAGAAACGTGCTCGTTACGGCTGGGAATCAAGTCGGAGCATTAGCTGCATTTAAATGTGCTCCTTGTCTCGCTGCCCGATGAAGCACACGATTAAAGGGGAACTTCTCCTCATTACAGTGTGAATGAAATCTAAAAAAGTCCCGAGCACGACCCGGATCTTGTCGGACACGGCCCGTCTGAGTTTACCGTGATCCGGCGTCGGTGAAATACCGTTTCATTGTTTACTTCCTCCCTGCTGATCACACATTATTCCCTCGTCCCTCCTCCCTCACTTTGGCCCCCAAAACCTGACAAGTGAACACAACCTCCGTCTCCCCGTCAGCAGCTCAGAGTCACCGACTTCAAAGCCCCGAATATGAATAATCAAACCGTTATTTTTAGCTTCTCCTCTTCATGTGACTGACCTGCCTGCACCATCTCCTCCTCTCACCCCCCTCCCTCCTTCCCTCCCTCTTTCTGTCATTCTTGCAAACTCTCCCTCAATATCCTTCTCTCCTCCGCTCACTTTCTGCAGATTGCCGATTTGTACAAGAAGCAGCAGCAGATTCAGAATCAAGGGGATAAAGTTGATCCGGAGGACTACTACTGACCGCCTGCACCCGTCAGCAGGGAATGATAATATTAATGAAAATGTCACTATAATTGTAAATACCTTCTCCTTTTTTTTTGTAATGTTGAACTGAAATAAAGACTCTTGCCAGTTTTAAGCATCCTGTATATTATTTCCCTTCGAGAGGCAAAGTTATTGATTCAGTGCCTCAAACCCACAGCGTACCTGTTACTAATAAAACCCTATCAGGGATTCTCTGCACAGATCCTCCCGGTTCTACATGCGGGTGGCGTGCCGGGACTCCTAACCGGCCTGACTTCTGATGGAGTGCTGCACGAGCAGCGGCCGAGTGCGTTCAGCGTGTATTTAGTAATGAGAGGACAAGCCAAGGAGATTGCGGACTGCCTGAAATGTTATCAGGAGTCCGAAAGAGATGCCGAGCTTGACAGTTGCTCAAGCATCGGGTCGAAGAGGAGGCACTCGGCGGCTTGGAGTGGATGACTGAAATCTGCTGGCTGCCCGGCCTGCATTGATCAGAGCAGTGAAGGGAGGGGGGGGCAGGTCGAGGGCTGAGGACGGATGATTATGATGTGGAGAGGAGGGTTTTGTGAGTTTCTATCACTGATTCCATTAGCTTGAACCACTTCTTGGTGTTTGTCATATTTATTTATTTCTTTGTCTCGGAGGATTTTCGTAATGGCACTTAATGCACTGCAACGCCGTTGATCCAAGGACAACAGCTGCACGAGGAACAGAGAGAAGTTGGACTGCAAATGCTCTCTTATCTTTGAGCATCTCTGCAGCCCTGCTTGCTGAGTCGCAGCCAATTTAATTATGATCGCCGGTGACTTCCAGACTGAAATATCTCAACAGGTATCAGATGGCCATTAAATTTGTGCAGATGTTCAACGTGTCTGCAGGACGAGTCCTCATTATGGCGAGCCACTGACATTCACCAGTTATTAGCTTGTCCTGCACCGTCATGTGGATGTGGAATCTCTTTCAAGTGCCAAAACGATTCTTGTTCTTTCGTTTTAATTCTCTTAATGTTTTGTGACTAACCCCTGGAAAAGACATTAATCCACGTTACGAAGCAGAAAACAAGTCCCAAAAAAATGCAATAACTCATTCCATTTTATCCATTATGGCAACAATTAAAACATTATTCCAGAAAAACAAAAGAATTCAACATTTCTGAAAACAAGATGCCACATAATTGTAGAAAAGGCAACTTATAAAAAAAAAAAGCAAAATATTTCAGAAAACTAAACTTTAAAAGAAAAAGGTTAAAATAAGCATAAACAAACAAACTAGCAGAATCCAACTTCTAATTTTTGATATATTTTCTGAAACACAGATTGGAGAAAATTCTAATTATTTTTAAAAGCAACTCAACTGAATAAAATATTACACTTCATTTCACAACATGCAACATCAAAATGACAATAGAAAAACAAAAATCACTTTAAAGTAGGTCTTTAGTGGGTTTTTTGTACCTTGAAGCTGCCATAAATGAGAAAACATGCATCCAGTCCAGCTCTGCACCTCACCTGCCCGTCTTTGGGATGTTTAAGAAGAGATGTAACTTTGTGCAGCACCTTGCATGATGTGTGGCTCACTGCCGCACTGTTTTCTCATGCAAATGTTTCTATTTCCTGTCCCCAACAGCATGCGAGGCTGCTGCCTGTCATGATTGCTGTGTGTGCGAAGTGCAACTGTACGCCCGGTGGTTTGCCAATTATTTGTGTGCGTGGGCCGAGTCTGTGTCTGCTGAGGGGGAGTTTGAGAAGGATGCCATTGTGACTGAAGCATGGAAAAAATTCAGATCCACTTTTGTCTGCACTTTTGCCTGCTTGTTTTTTTCCCCTCTGTTTTCAAAGTTCAAAAGTACATCTTTTCCCCTCTTGAATGCACATCATCTTCGTTTTTCTTTAGGTACATTTGACACTCGTTTTTAATATAATTACCGCATCTTTTTTATTCTTTCTCTTGCTCTATTTGTCACAAAACCAGCTGGTTGTTAACAAAAGGAAGAAAAAAACGATCTGAATTTCAAATGCGAGTTGTCATCTGTGGTGTTACATTCAGAGTTGGCTTGAATCAGAAAGTGGGAAAAATAGATGCAGCCCTAATGGAAATCAAACAAGCGATTGAGCATGAAATATTGAGAAAGCAAATATGTAATTAATTCAATTGCTTATTGTGTTTGCAGCGAGAAGCTGTTGTGAATAATTGAAGGTTTAATGCGGTTTTTAGCCATTTTTTCATGATTGAGTGGAAAAGAAGTGCAGAAGTCTCCTCAGATGTGTTTTGGGGTTGTTTTTGTTTTTTTGTTTTTTTTTAATCGACTATGTGTAAATGTGAGTGCGCTTCGTAAGTTGCATTTGCATATGTCACTGATGTTAACAGGGGGCAGAGGTGGACAGAGTACTCGACCCCAGTACTTGAGTAAGAGTACAAATACTACTGGTCAAAATTTACTCCGTTACAAGTAAAAATAGCTCAGTCAAAATATTACTCGAGTAAGAGTAGAAAAGTACTTGCTTTTAAAGGTACTTAAGTATCCAAAAGTAAATGCTTTTAAATTTACTTTAAGTAAGAGTAAGAGTAAGAGTAAATTTCTTATTTTCCACATCAGTAAATTACTATATTTTTAATTTTAATTTAATTACATTTTTTAATTTTGTCTGTGGTTTGTCTGTGCCCTCGTTTTTTACTCGGTCGAACTCAAACATTGAGTTAAGATACGGCCAAGGATTTAGTGAAAGTCCCTGCTCCGAGTCCGGCTCATTATCAGACTCAGACGACTCAGCGGATTGCACACAAACGCAGGCTACTTTGGCGGTATCGTTTTGAGGAGGCTTGACGTATTTCCGCTTTACGTACATCCCAGTGGAGAGCGTGCACTGTGATAGGTCTCCTCCTTTGACAAAAACAGCTTGTGTCCAATAGGATTTTAGGGAAGAAGAAAAAAGAGCAGACCTGAAAGTAACGAGTACTTTTCAGCCTTCCTAGAAATTTACTCGAGTAAAAGTAAAAATATTTGTCTTGGAAATGTATTCAAGTAAGAGTAATAAGTACCAAATAAATGTAATACTCAAGTAAAGTACAAATCCTCTGGATATGTACTTAAGTACAGTACTCAAGTAAATTTACTCAGTTACTGTCCACCACTGACAGGGGGCGGGGTCAGCTGGCACTCCTCACGTGACCCCCAGCCTCAGCAGCCGCGCTGTAAGGTCACATCAGATCACCTGTTCAGACCTGGACCTGGACCCGAAGGGGGGCTCTGCACTAGTCTTTGCTTTGTTTAGTTTTCTCCGCACACGTCAGGAGCTGACTGGAGGTTCTGGGAAGCAGATTTGTGTTCTGAAAAAGGACAATGCATCAGAAGTGATCTCTGGTCCGACGTCGACGGAGATGAAAGCAGCCGCTGAAGACGGCTCCTCTGTTCTGAAACCGTCCCTCGTGTTTCTCTTCAAAGTTTTCAAAAGTGTCCCCGAAAGCAGGGTTATGGATTATCCATACCGCCGAAGGAGGGGAAAAAAGAGGGCATCTATTGAAAAAAGGGAGAAAAGAAACAGCTTTCACCTTTCTCTGTCCTTTTTCAGCCCCCCCCCCAGCCCACCCCATTCTCCCACATAAGCTATCTGTCTTCTTCACAATACGCCTTTCTCCATCCGGCCAACAATGCGTTTGTTCTCCTCCCTATCCCTCCATCCCTTCTTATCCCTCCATCCATTTGTTTGGTGCTCTCTGTGACATCTCTGCCATGCCAGGCCGAGGGGGAGGGAGGGAGAGAGGGAGGGAGGGACAGGCCCCGCCATTGTCCCCGGCCGAACCCACGGAATATCAATAGTGTTTTTCTTGTGCGGGAGCGCCGAGCGTTGGCCAGTAACCTTTCGGATTTGATGATGTCAGCCCCCCAAACCCCCCACCCTCCTTCTTCTCCTTTTTTCTTTTTTTAGGCCCTTTATATTTTCCTCAGCCTGCAGTCTCCCCTCCAACAGAGCACCGGGTCCTCGGCTGCACACAGAGCCGGATTGTGTGAGCTGTGTGACTCATCGGGACACTTCATCAGCTCGGTTCAACTCAAACAAGTGTGCACGTCCTGCACACTCCAGCACACTCCTGCACAGCCCCTTCATTGTGGACGTGCAAATTACGTCAGCAGAACCCCCCCAAAAAAACCTTGTAATTTGGTTAGAGACCAAAACAGATGTGATTAGAAAGGTTTGACTTAGAATAACTAGAGTAACTACTCAGGTGTTTGGACGTCTGCTCCCTCCTCCGATGACCCGTCATGCTTTGTGCCCAGTGGTCAGAGCTAGTGATGTAATATGGATACTCCTGATACTAGATCTGTATGCTCTAAAATCAATTCTCAAATCAAAATATCATTACTTTTGATACTTATATCATTAACAGGAATACGGTGGAAAGTAACTAAACTATTCAGATTTTGTCTTAATGACACGCTGCTGGTACTTTTTTCATCTTTATAGTAGTTCTTATTTTTGTTTATTAATCTCTTCTACTCTTATTTATTTTAATGGTTTTATATTTTTGCTTAAGATCTTTTTTAGCGATGGAAAAAGCTTTTTAAGCACTGGTTATTCTGTTGTTGTAACAGCTCTGCTACCTCAGTATACTTCTGACTTTAAATTAAATAGCTAAATAAGTGACCCTGATGTCTTGTATTCCTAAACTATCTAAAATACACACATTTCTTTAGATTTACCAGCCACATTAGGTGTATTTGCACAATGTATTGGTATCGAATCAGTATCACCGATACCAGCCTGAATTTTACTCAATATCAGATCGGAAAGGAAATCGTTGGTATTGAACGTCACTAACTCAGGTGTTTGGACATCTGCTCCCTCCTCTGAGGACCCGTTGTGCTTCATGCTCAGTGGTCAGAGCAAGTGATGTAATATGGATACTTCCAATACCAGATATGCATGCTCTAAAACTGATTCTCAAATGAAAATATCAATACTTTTGATACTTCAGTCATTTGTGGTAATATATACCATTAAGAGGAATACGGTAGAAAGTAACTAAACTATTCAGATTTTGTGTAAATGACACGCTGATGGTACTTTTTTTCATTTTAATTTTTATAGTAGTTTTTGTTTATTTTTCTCATTTAATTTACTGGTTTTATTTTTTTACTTAGGATCTTTTTTTAGTGATGGAAACACTTTTTCCAAACACTCTGTTGTAATTGTTGTTAATGAGGCCGCTACCTCAGTATACTTCTGACTTTAAAATAAATAGCTAAAGTTTGTATTCTTAAGCTATCAAAAAATACACCAATTTTTTTAGATGTACTGGGCACATTAGGTGTATTTGCATAATGTATCGTATCAAGCCTGAATTTGCCTCAATATCAGATGGGAAAGGAAATCAGTGGTATTGAACATCAGTCGTCAGAGCCTCTCGGCTCGACCCTTTCTGCTGCCGTTTGTGCTTGGATGCCTCTCACAAGCTGCATCCTCCGTTCGTAAACATCCAGCGAGACATCCTGCTAATTGTCAACATCCCCGTGCAGATGACAGTCATCAGGGCCATTAAACCAATGTTGCCCCGCAGCAGCATTTATTTAGCATCAAGGTGATTTGCTCGTCTCTTCATCATCCACTTATGAAGCTGGATTATACTTCAATGATTGCCTCCTTTTTTCTTCTAAGGTGTTGTTGCGCATCGTAAATATGTTTAATTTTTATTTGAGAAAACCTTTTGGTACGTGTGATAAATATTGTATTGAAAGCTGTTAACTGATTTTGTAAAACTAGTTTTTCTTACATCCTCTCCGCCTTTCCAACACACAAACCTGTCTGCTTATTTGAGTTTTAGTTGTGTTTTTTACATTTTCTCATTTATACCTGGGGTATGCTTTTCAATTAACCATGACATTGATTCTGGCTTTTATGGAGGTTTAATTCAGAAGTGAAAGCAACACGCAGCTTTCGTTTTCGACGTCCGTCTCCTGCTGAATCCAGGTGGATTTTGGGTATTTCACCAACAGGGATGGGCTGCGTGCACGATCCAAAAAGGTACCTGGAGACGGCTCTGCAGGAGGGTAGAAAGCTGATTGGTTGAAAAGCAGTTTCAGCGGGTTGGACAACAAAAGAACGAAACACTAAAAGGATAAATAAAGTAAATAAATGAAAGGCAGTGGTGACTATACTAAGTAATCGTTATTATTTCAACAGTTAGGCCACTATCCCGTGTCTTGTACCGCAGCCAACAGTCATTATGAAACTCAGTTGTGCTGCAGCGCAGCAATAGCGGTGAATCAGGATCAACTTCATTCGCCAGGTTTGTGCAAATAACCAAGGAAGTTGATTCTGGCAGGTTTTGTCTCTAGAGGTTAAAGGAATAGTCTGTAATGTTGGAGAGCTAGCAAGATTTGAAAGTGGCACCTCCTCTAAGCCCCGCCCCCTCCTCCCCCTCCCGTCAGCGCTCCGTCCAAAGCCACGCCCCCACAAACTTTGGGGAACGCGCATTTGCAGGAGTTCAGTTTTCCAGGACATTTTGGACAGCACATTTTCAACAAAACTACCCCATGTCTCATTCACCTGTAAGCGAGGCCGGTTTTAGGGGGGGGGCAGGGGTGGGCTGTGCCCACCCAAACGTGCATCTTGCCCACCCAATCAAAGTTATGGGGATCCTTTATTTTTTTATAATTTTATTTTTTTATAAATATAAAAAAATATCACAGAATATCTGTACCGTTTCTATTTGGGTGGGCACTGCGCATTATTTTTAGACACAACAATGAACGCATACCGCAAAAGTTGTGTCTCTGCGGAGGGACCCGACGTCCCAGCAAAATGAGCACAACAGAGAAGTTCAGAACAGCACACACACTGAAGGCTGATTTATGGTTCCACGTTACACCAACGCAGAATGGTGCGCATCGCCGCGTACCCTATGACGTACCCTACGGCGTACCCTACGGCATAGGCTACGGCGTAGCCGTGTCAACAGAGCCTGCACGGCACCGCAGCGCACCGCCACCCGCACCGGCGCTCTCCGCCCTCGCCAGGATGGAGACGCCTCCATCCCCACGGACCCCCATACTGGGGAGGTGGTATTTTTGGCTGCGTTTTCTCGTTTTCTGCGCCATTCTTCCGCAAACGTGACTCGAGTGTGTGAAGTTTTCCGGCAAGATTTTCGACGTGACGACTGCGCGCATGGGACAGAGGGGGGCGTGGGCGGGACTTAAAATGAAGGCATCTGATTGGTTCTTTCCTCCCTGCCAATCCTCTGGTCCTCTGACCAATGCGTGCCATTCGCAGCGCAAATAACAAATTGGTCAGAGTTTTTACAGGATTAAAGCTCTCAGAGAGGTCAGATTTTTTTCTTTCCTTTTTCTGAACACATTATTCACTGGCTACTCTCAGGATGGAAGAACCATTTCACCCAGTATAGCAATAAATGTTTTTGAATACGATTACAGACTATACCTTTAAGTAAAATAAAAGCTTAAAAAAAAATTGTTGGCAATATACAAGACATTTAGAAAGCTTAAGATACGCAATAATATTCCTCCAACACTTGAAATCCAGCAGAGCTACTGCATTGTGGGAAATTTTAGTAATGGGTGTGTCCTTTTATTTTTTTTATTTATTTTTTTACTACTATATCATCCACCCAAGAGTGAAACCAACACGACTAAAAAGGCCTGACTTTAGCGTGTAACACATGTAACACGTGTCTGGACAGACCCATATTCAACCCCCTTTTAGGTCGACAGGTCCCATTTTTAAGGTGTTCAGAAGTTTGTACAACGTTGGGTATTGTGTTTGTGCCGTGTCAAGCTACTCATCCCCTGTCGTTTCCAGATTTCTCCCTCTTTTAGTAAACTTTGCCATAAAAATCCCCTTTCCCAGTCAACGGCCCAGTTGCCTCTCTGTCGACTCACTTCCTTTAATCCTCCACTCTGCATCGGTTACGATCGCCACAGATAGTCAGTTTGGGTTTGCTGTGGTGAAAGTACAGCCGACCGGACATGAACTTTTACGTTTAATAATGGATGAATTTGTTAGGAAACTGAGAAGAAGGTTTCTCTTTGCATTGTGGGTAGTAATTGATACTGAAAATGGGTTTTCAGCTGCCCAGATCCATCATTTTCACAGCCGGGTGGGTAGTAAACAACAACCAATATCGTGTTGTTGTACTTTTTGTTTCTTGTGCTTTTGATAAAGTGCATTTACTGAAGTGAAGCATAAAACTGCTGAACTTAAGTTGCGGCAGTGAAACGGTTCTGCGTGTATCAGCTAAAAACAAACAATGGTAATCAAAGGTGTTTTATTCCACAGCCGCCGCGCTGACGAGGCTGCTTGCAATGCAGATGTTCGTCCGCTCATCTTTCATTTATCAGCCTTTTGAGCTAATCAGACAAAGAGGTTCATCTCAGTATGACAAATCATTCCTCCGGTTTATTAGCTGGCCTATTAATCTGATCCATCACTGGTCGGGAGCACTTGAGTCTGGCGACAATCCAGCTGTCTCGCAAAAATACTAAACATAAGGACAGCAATTCCTCAAGTCATGTTTACAAGAATCATTTTTAATTCTTGTAATAGCCACAAGGACGGACACACACACACACACACACACACACACACACACACACACACACACACACACACACACACACACACACACACACACCGATACACCTGCATGCTTGCTCTGTATTTTTTGGGGTTAGTTAATCGCGGTAGTTTAGCTCAGATTGTGATTGGATCTCCAGACTTGGGACGGTTGCTGCTCGTGTTTTGGCCGGTTCCGTGTCTGTTCTGTTTTTTTTTATTTTTTTTTTTCCTTTTTGCAGATTTCCAGTGCTCGAGGTGCGCCTCCATGTGTGTTTTTGCGTCCTGGATTAGCGGTGACATCCGCCCTGCCCCCCCCAATAAAGTCGTATTATGAGAATAAAGTCGTTATATTACGAGATTGAAATCGTAATATTACGAGATTGAAGTCGTAATATTACGAGATAGAAGTTGTAACATTACGAGATTGAAATCGTAACATTACGAGAATAAACTTGTAACATTACGAGAATAAAGTCGTCGTAAAATTACGAGAATAAAGTCGTAACATTATGAGAATAAAGTTGTGATATTATGAGAATATAATTTATGAGAACTTTTCTCCCTGTGTAAAAATGAGGAATATTGAGCATCTTGTGAAGTTATATTTATAATATATTTAATATTACGACTTTATTCTCGTAATAATACGACTTTATTCTCGAATTTTACGACTTTATTCTCGTTATTTTACGACTTTATTCTCGTAATTTCCTTTTTTTTGTCTTAGTTTGGCCCTATATAGTATATATATATGTACTGTATGTGTTTTGAAAAAAAAAAATTTTTTTGATAGATATTTTGAATTGATTCTTTAAAAGAGTCACAGGAAAGCTCTTCAGGAGTGAATTTGAGGCCACTGAGTTGTTTTCTATAACTTCAGGGTCTTTTCAGTGGGAGAGAGTCCGTCCCAGGGTCAGACAGAGCCCTGCGTACTCACTGAGGACAGTTTACAACAACTTGTCCTCGTGTTGATTCTGCCTTATATGGAGGTTCAATTCAGACGTGAATTAAAGTGTTGAAGGAAAGTGACACGTAGACACGCATGTAGATCGTACAAACTCCACGCAGGACGCCCAGGTCTCAACAAAGATAGGAACCAGAAACCTTGTAGCTGCGAGTCAACGGCTCCAACCGCCTGCCCATTTGTATGGAGTAAGATAGCTTTCAAAAAGATGTGTCCATGTTATAACTATTCGTATTCGTAATGATAAACATTTGTACTTAAATAAAAAAGTTGTACCCAAAATTCTGCTGTCACACACGAGTCTGACACACTGTGTTCACGGACATCTCCAACACCTCCCTGGAGACATGCCACGTGTCTGCCTTCTTCAAAACCTCCACCATCATACCTGTCCCCAAAAAACCAAGGACCACAGGACTTAACGACGATAGACCCGTCGCCCATCACCTCTGTGGTCATGAAGTCTTTTGAGCGCCTTGTGCTGGCACACCTCAAGAACATCACAAACCCACTACTGGATCCCCTGCAGTTCTCCTACAGAGCCAACAGGTCTGTAGACGATGCTGTAAACATGGCCCTGCACTTCATCCTCCAGCACCTGGACTCCACAGGAACCTACGCCAGGATCCTGTTCGTGGACTTCAGCTCTGCTTTTAACACAATCATCCCAGCTCTGCTCCAGGACAAGCTCTCCCAGCTGAACGTTCCTGACCCCACCTGCAGGTGGATCACTGACTTCCTGTCTGACAGGACACCACCCTCATTGGAATCATCTCTGATGGTGATGAGTCCGCCTACAGGTGGGAGGTGGACCAGCTGGTGACCTGGTGTGGTCATAACAATCTAGAGCTCAACGCTCTAAAGACAGTGGAGATGATAGTGGACTACAGGAGGAACGCAGCCCCACCTGCTCCCCTCACCCTGTGTGACTCCCCAGCAGACACTGTGGAGTCTTACCGCTTCCTGGGGACCATCATATCCCAGGAACTCAAGTGGGAGCTGAACATCACCTCCCTCACCAAAAAAGCACAGCAGAGGATGTACTTCCTGCGGCAGCTGAAGAAGTTCAACCTGCCAAAGACAATGATGCTGCGGTTCTACACCGGCATCATTGAGTCCATCCTCACCTCCTCCATCACCATCTGGTACGCTGCTGCCACTGTGAAGGACAGGAGCAGGCTGCAGCGTATCATCCGCTCAGCAGAGAAGGTGATTGGCTGCAATCTTCCATCTCTCCAGGACCTGCACGCCTCCAGGACCCTGAAGCGTGCAGGAAAGATTGCAGGAAATATTGCAGCAGATCCCGCCCACCCCGGACACAAACTGTTCCAGACTCTTCCCTCTGGCAGGAGGCTGCGGTCCATCAGAACCAAAACCTCACGCCACAAAAACAGTTTTTTCCCGACTGCAGCTGTCCTCATCAACAAGGCCCCGGACCCCCCTCCCCCGTCTACCACAGACTGTCCCCCACCCCACTCTACATTACATTAACGTAAAGACTCCAATCCTGACCTTATGCGTTACATTAACGCACATCCTAGGTAAACTTTGCATAGACTCATATCCGGCACTTTAAAACCTCATGTTGTACATTTTCTCTTTTCATTAAATATTTGCTCTTTGTATTGCACCAATCACCACAACAAATTCCTTGTGCGTGTTTAACAAACTTGGCAATAAACCTATTTCTGTGAGTGCAAAGTCTTATGAATACAACTCTAATTTCTACGACTACGAATCTTCACTGTGAACACAAATTCAAGTTTGTGGGTACGAGTCGAAAAACTGTTAAAATGACGTCACAGGCAGGTCATAGGGGAGCCGAGGATGGCTGGCAACAGTGCACCCATGGACACCGCCACAGTAAATAACCCATCCAACATGTATTTATTTTTATTTAGTTATTTATTTCATGAAATTGTACCGTTTTAAATAATATACAGTTTATGGACGTTTTATTTAGACTTGGGCTTTTTCTAATAAATACATTTAAAAGAAAAGGACATTTGGAGGTTGTTGAGAGGAGATTTAGATGCTCCGCATGAAGCAGCTGCAGCCACAGGAGCTGCAAAACACCAGCGTGCACAGCAGCATCGTTTTACAGCAGATCAGGCAGATGTCCAGGTGCCGTATGAACAGCGAGCTGTGATAGCAGGATTTTAAAATCTGTCTCTGTATTTGCTGTCATATATACATGTAACACATGTCATTGTGGACTGAATTTAGGTGAGGGGTAGGATCACATGTAAAACCACACATGTAGTCTATTTGATTAAGTGTCCATGCAGTTTCTGTTATGTTATGTAGGAAAAACTAAGAGAGAACTAAAAATCAGAATCTCAGAACATAAAAGTAACATTAGAAACCTGGATGAAAAATCATCTATCGCCAGACATTTTAATGCAGCTGGCCATGGTGTCTACAGCCTGAGGTTCATGGGGATTGAGGTAGACGAGCCCCTTCTAAGGGGAGGGGACAGAGATAGGAAACTCCTCCAGCGAGAGGCCTATTGGATACATTATTTACAGACAGAACATCCAAAAGCTATGAATGAGGAATGTGTGTTGTCGTGCTTTCTGTAGATGGTGGTTGTACAGTCACATATCTATTCCCGATGCCACTATGGATCTATGCACATTATCTTGTATTTTTTATTGATTCTTGGGTTTGTGTGGCCTACTTAAATATCTTTTTATTTGTATCAATTTATTATTTTTCTTTGATGTTGTTACGTCCCTGTAAATGTACTATTTTTGTTTACTATTTTTATTCATTTATGAGTGTCTGCTACTGGGGTGCAGAGGTTTAGTTGGCTGAGAGTATTCCCTGTTGGAGGTGGCCACCACTAAATCACCTGTGAGCTCAGGTCCTCTGGTGTGGGAGGAGTTGGAGCTGCTGCAGGTGTGCTGATGAAGAGCGACGCCCACCTCTACCAGAAGCCAACCAGAGGGAACCTCTCCCCCTACAAAGCTGCTGCTGGAGCAGTGCTCGTTGGCAGTCGTCTCACTCAAACCCATGTGTGAAGACGTGCTGTCCGTCCTGGATATTGTGTGAGCTTTGGGGCCAAATGTTTGGTTTCCCTCAGCCTTTCTGCCCTTAAGTTTGGTTCCTGCTAAATCTTGTTTGTTGAAGCACTTGTGAATGGAAGCAGTAGGATCAATACTAGATGGCTCCAACGCCTGACTATGTAAAAGCCTAATTTTTTTTGGAGGATTGATTTAGAATAGTCAGTTTAGTATAGGTAATTTTGTTGTACTTTTGTTTTTGTTAAAGGTTAGGTTTAGTTAGTGGATTTATTATTTTAAGGTTAGGGTCCAGTTCTTATGCTTGTTTCTTTGGTTTACGTTGGAGTCATTTTCTTTATATAAACTTTAGTTCTTTGGGTTTAATTTGTAAACTGCTTCCCATCACTATTGTAAATAGTCACTTGCATCATTTTTTTTTCAACCTGAACAAAAGAACCATTGGTCACAATAAAACACATCTTTGCTCGCAAAACCTGCCTTTCATTTATCGTATTCTGTGATCCCTGTAGCAGAGTACGTAATAGATGTACTCATATTTTCTATTTTCTCTATTGTATTTAAATATTTTCATGGCACTTCTTATTCCATGATTGATGTATGGTTTTTATTCTGATTGGTTTAGTGTCGATCAGAGTCAGCTGGCTTTTGTTAAATGGGAGACACCCACTTAATCATTCATCGCTGAGGACGGCTGTAAGCTGAAACGCGTCCGATTCTCTGCTGCTGTGCAGTGATTTAACCATATATTAAAAGTTTTGTACTTACAGTGAGTGCTGTCGGATTTAAATTTCTTGATATATACATGTAACACATGTCATTGTGGACTGAAGTTTGTCTTGATTCATATAGGAAAACATCGAGAAGCGGTCCTGAGGATGGGCTTTCGTGAACTGGAACGATCAGAGCCTATGTGACTGAGAATGTGTCTGTGGTCTGTAGGTGGAGGTCTGTCAGCTGGACTGTGCTGCCAATTTCTCAAATTTGCAAAGAGTAAGACATATCAGTTCAGAATAATGCTGAGTGAATCATTCCTTTATGGATGAATTGGTGCTTGATTAACCCCAGGGTTACCTTAGGGCCGCACAGTGGCTTAGGGGTTAGCACTGTAGCCTCACAGCAAGAAGGTTCCTGGCGGGAGTCTTTCTGTGTGGAGTTTGCATGTTCCCCCCATGTTTACTGTATGTGGGTTCCCTCCGATTACTCCAGCTTCCTCCCACAGTCCAAAAACATGCATGTTAGGTTGATTGATGGTTCTTCATTGCCCGTAGGTGTGAGTGACTACGTTTACATGCAGTCAAAATTTGGGTTATTGCTAATATTCCGGTTACTGAAACATTCAGAATATGTTCTTGTAAATCTGGCTATCCCGGTACTTTCTACCATCTACAAATGCCAAAATGTTCATATCCTTATGAAGTGATTAGTCTCCTCCTCACTCCAAAAGTGTGGCGTGGTCTTGCATTTCCCCATGTTTATAAGAACGTCCTGGACTCAAAAGACCAGGATTCCTTGTGAACAGAGCATGCGCAGAAAACAAATTCATGTTCCGTTTGATCGGGATATTATGTTTGACGTTTATATGACTGAATATTCAGGTTTTAAAAGGAGTAACCCAGGGGTCATATTCAGATTTTTTTAAACTGGAATATGAGCAAATTCGGGTTATTCAAAGGGGTTGTCGGTGTTTATATGGCCGTGCAAATTCAGGTTATTGCCAATATTCGGGTTTTGTGAGTATGTAAGTGTGGTTGTTTGTATATATGTGGCCCTGTGATGGACTGGGGACCTGTCCAGGGTGAACCCCTGCTTCTCGCCAGAAATTAGCTGGGATAGGCTCCAGCAGACCCTGCAAAGGATGAAACGGGTACAGAAAATGGATGGATAGATAGATGGATGATTAACCTTATCCCCATCATTTTCAGTCATTGTTATTAGTATGAAAAGAAAAAGAAAGAAAGAAACCTAAACACAAACTTCTGGAGATGGTGTTCAAACTTCATATTCAGGTGCTGAAACAAGTCCAGTCCTGGACCATTTCTTTCCCATCAGAAGACATATTTAGATTATTGGATGTTTTAAACCCTCATAATGCCATATACCTTTAGTCTTACTTCGAGTCAATCCATGGACAAAAGATTTTCCTTTCATCTTGGAATTTAAGGACCTCTTTTTGGATGAAAGTATTCCTGCTTTTGAGTTAAAACAAGTCACTTGGGGTCAGAAAGACAACAGGAGGGCTCCATTTTCCTCTCATATCAACGCTAAAGCAGCTGGTTTCGTTGGAAAGCAGCCTCCTCCACTACACACCTGTTTACGACCCAACGCAGCCGCGTCCGTCTGCTCCAAACCCGACTGACGCACAATTTCTGTGATTCAGATGTTTGTGTGAAGTTTGCTTCACATCTGGATGGGAAACCAAAACCCATGTAGCTGCATTTTACCTCCAAGCAGCTGCAGATACATTTGTTGGGAGGATTCCCGTCTGGCAGGGATTTCCTGGCTTCAGATGATAAATCTGCACGAGCACGCTCTTTATCACGTTCTTGTCATCCATTCTGTCATGTCTTTTTTTGGTCAGTGGGTTTGTTAACCTGTGGTGGAAGCCTAGGTGGCACTGCTGTATTTATATGTTTAATCCCGGCTTCCATCTTTGACTTTTGATAGTTTTCCGGCCAATTGCTCGCCATGCCTCATTTGCCTTGTTTGGTTATGGAAATGTTTCACTTGATTATTCAACCCCTGCAGCATAACTGTTGATCTAGTCGTAACCACTTTATGATGGGTTTATGATGGCAGTGCCTCTCGCTCCTCGCTCCTCAGCGCTTTGGCCCACACTGAGACGCCGGTGCTTCAGGGCGGCAGACTGCAGCCCGCGCTGCATAGGATCACTGTCGAGTGTCGCCAGTCTTGTGACCTCTGCGTGAGCCGCCGCCTCCGCGGTTCAGCCTCTCTTTGTCTTTCCTCGTCCTGACCGGCGAGAAACCCCCTCGAGCCGCCTCGTTTCAAACGCGCCCTGCGTTCGTTCCCCTCCTGCACATCTGCCAGCATGCTTTGCGATCAGGGCTGCACTCAGCTGTGACAAACATGCTCAGCACTGCAGAAAAATTAGACATGGATAGAGATGACAAGATCCCCCTGACATCCACAACTTGGGATGCTTTCCCAGACTCCGATTATCACCAGGTCTTTTCAAAGTGTGCTCGCTCGGTTCCTTTCTTCAACCTCTCTGCAAATCATTTCACGTCAAAGAAAGCAACAGAAACAAACGCCTGAGAATATGCTCTGTTGGCCTGCACAGGTGCCTAATGAGGTGCCCTCGCCGAACACGACGAAGGGACCGTCTCGACACGCAAAGGCAGGTTTGATTGCTTATACAGGATGACAGCTAAGTTGGTTTCCATTGCACAGTGGCTGAAGCCTAAGGTACTTTCATGATTCATTCATCTCTCATAAGCAGAGTTCACATGAAGCCCTGTCCACCTCAATATCACTAAAACACTTCACAGGACCTGTGTATAATTTCATAAAATGTCTAAATGTCTCCACAGATGTGACTTTCTACCATGTTTTTTTTTTTCCCACTAGTACCTTTCATCCCTTTTCTCTGCTCTGCCCTCTCTATAATTTAACAGCAGATAAGCTTTCCCTCTCCTACATTAGTGTGCTATATCACTGCCAGCTGAGGAAACGGGGGCCTTCGCTCTATATGTGATACAGTTTCTCCCTGCCAAGCTCAGCCCCTGCCACCATCACTCGGTGCTGACGAGTTTGGGTCCTTGCCACGCTCCGCACCTGCCAGATCCATAAAGAATCCCCCTGTTCCTCCGGGGCCTGGCGGCAGGGTCTGCCACAACCGTTAAGGACGCAGAGATTCGGATATTCAAATCAAAGCTTAGGCGCTTAGATGGCGCCAACAGGTTGGCAGATGGTCTGTTTTGTAGGGCTGATCCATCAGCGAGGTATTTGAGGTGTTAAGATGAATGCGATTCGTCACAAGTTGGCGGGAAAAAAAAATAAAAAAAAGGGTAGAGTGTATGCCACGGCCTCAAACGTAAGGAAAAGGGGGATTTGCGTCCTAATGCCTTGCTGCCATCTTGGCCAGGAACACTTTGCAAAGAGATTCTTTTATTTTTAGCTCCAAAAACTTGAGTCTCAATAAAATCAAGTGTAATGGATGAAGAGGACGTCCTTCTTGAGTGCCTCGTCTTTGCACTCTCATCATATATGCACTCTGGAGAGAGGGAGGAGGAGTCCAATCCAGACATGAGTGTATCCAGCTGGTGTGTTTGCTGAAGCTAACGCACCAGGCCGTTAATTTCTGCATTCACCGTCACCATGCCAGTGGCTAAATGAATACATATTTATGACGTGTGACATAATGATGGAACGAGGCCTTCAGAAATGAGGCTTTTGCAGAAATCCCACTCGAGTGTATCTGCTTATTCACACAGCTGCTCCTTATCTCATTTTCTCTTCTGGATCTGCTGCTGCCTTGTTTGTGGAGTCGGTGCATCTCGTCTCGTCCTCGCATCAACCCGTCTATATATAGCAGGTCTGTCCCCGCTCTCCTCCTCGGTCTGCGTTGCTTGGAAAAGTGAGGAGTGGGCCGCGGCGTTCTGAATGCGCTGCTTTGTCCCGAGGCGCGAGGAGACAGCGAGGCTGGGAGAGAGAAGAGGAGAGGAAGAAAGCGCCATTGACACACGGGGGCGAACACGAGTCGGCCCCTGTCCCCCCCTCGCCCCATTGTCTCTGAGTGCCAGACGTCAGAAAACGACAGGAATCTGAAGAGAGGGAGGACGGGGAGCGAAGAGTCGAGGGCTTTGTTGCGGCCGCTGGCCTCAGACCTGGTCAAAGTGCACGGAGAGGAGAAAGAGGGGGGAGATGTGGGGATGGAGGAGAGGGCACTGGGATGACCTTGCTGCAGGATCTCCTTTGTCCTCACTGTAAACAGAAGCATGGCCTCCCAAAACTCCTGTCATGAGCAGCACAACACACATCTCCTCACCTGCACCCTGAGGTGTGAACCGGTAGCCCTGCTCCACCCAGTCACACGGTGGCGAAAAGTTTGCAAATGCTCCCCAAGTTGGCCATCATTTCCCCCGTTAAAGCCGCTGCTACTGTACCACGCAGGTGCTTCTCGTCCGCTTTTTCCCCCCAAAGTTGTGCTAAGGATAAAGTTGCGCTAATTAGTTTCATTACGGGAAAAGGCGAGATGAGAGGGGGTGTGTTTGTGAATGTCTGGCGTGGCGGGGGGGAGGGAGGTCGGGAATGGGAGGAGAAGGGCCGGGCCGGGCCTGGGTGAGGGGCGTGGTTGGGTATAAACCAGGGGACAGTGGGTTTTCTGTTGTTGTCCTCTGTCCCGGCATCCTGCACCCCTTCCATTCTCCTTTTCTCTCTCTTCCCTTCTCTTTCTCCTCCTTCCACTTGCGCTCCCCGCAGAGTGGCACTCGTCCTGGACAGAGTCCCGTCAGGTCTGCAGCATCCGCCTCTGGGGAGCTCCACGGAAGCCAGGAACCATGCTGACGGTTTTGGCGCTGGCGTCGGTCGTCCTTCTGGGAATAGGTAAACAGAGAAAATGAACCTCCTTTTAAACTTTTGTTTCATTTTGTTTTTCTTGAGGACTTCTCAAAGAAGCCCACGTTTAATTTCAGCTGCTGAAAGTGTAGACGTGATCTTTCCACTGATGCTGGGTTAAAGGTTAAATGAGGATTTGACAAAGAGGCTTTTTTTTTTTCCTGCACCGTCCTCCTGATTGCTTACCTGAAAGCTAATGAACTTGATGGAAATAAGGAGGTTTAATAGCTTCGATAGCGAATTAAAACCTCCCTCTCCGCTTTATTAATGCTAAACGGAAGCATTTTAATTGCTATCTTGGCATTTGCTGTATTGATTCCATGTGAAAGGCCGATAGGGCACCTGTAGAGGATATTGTTCATTTTTATGTACACTACAGTGTAATAAATGGCCCAGAAGCAGCCATATGGGATGCTGAAGAAAAGGGTCTCCAAGCTGGAACATTTAAAGAGCACTACTGTAATAACATCAAACTGCACACTGGCTCTTCCCTCCCGTCAGATATTTCTAGGTTACTTTCTTTTCCCCCTCTATGTCTCTTTTTTTTTTAATATAACTTTTACAATTTTAATTAAAATGTCAAGCATGATTTCATTGACAAGTATGGGGAGGCCCGCTATCACTGAAGGATGCTTGCAGCGAATCCTGTGAACTTTCCTGGGTGGGAGCTGAGAGAGGCGGGATGTGACCGAGGGGAGCGCTGGCGCCGCTGTGATGGTACCGCGACCCGTGGCGGCACCATTCACACGTGAAAGCCCACAACACAAAGAATAATATTGTTGAATGGCGCGGGGTTCCTGCACCTCCCCGGAGCTCGGCTCGCGGTTCCACGCGCTGATTGCATTTTCTAGGAAAGTCGGATATGGATTTTTTTTGCAGCTGAAACCAAATTAACATTGATCATTAAATATTATTCGAGCATAAACAGCGCACGTAGATAAATCAGTTTAACCCGCATTAATGGAGAAAATGAACTTCCTAGAGACTTACACTCATATTCCAGTAATCCAAGTAATTACTGCGTGTGAATCAATGGCTGATTTGACACCAGTAAATGTACAGTTTGATGTGTAGCTGCATATATACACGGAATAAGTATTTGGAGCTCCTCTTTTAGCTTCCAGGGAGTGCATCAATGGATGTTTATGTGAGTCTTGTTAGCTCTCATTCAGAAAGCTGAATGCATGCTTTTATTCTCAGATCAGTGGCAGTAAGCGAGCGTGTTTGGCTCTTGTTGGTGACGCGTCTCCGTTTGTGTCTCCCAGTGCCTGAACAGTCCCAGGCCATCGTGATTTACACGGGCTGGGAGCGCCACGCCTTGCTGGGCTCGGACATCCGGCTGTCCTGTTCCTTCTTCTCCTGGCGCTGGACCTCGGAGGACGTCACCTTCTCATGGACGTACAGGCCCGACGGCTCGCGGAACAGCATCTCGGTAAGGCCCCAATGTCTCAACTTTATTTATAAAGCACTTTAAAACAACCAAGGCTGAAACAAGGTGCTGTACACAAATAAATAAAACACAGGAACATAAGACAATTTACAAGAAATAAATACTAAAATAAATGTTTATTGTCTTTAAAACTAAATAAAAAAAAAAACTAACTACGAACAAACCATAAAAACAATAAAACAGGAGCAGAGTCTCATGCAGGGGTGAAAGCCAAGGAATGAAAATGGGTTTTAAGATTAGTTTTAAAAATGGACAGTGAGGAGGCTTGTCTAATGTTTAAAGGAAGCTCATTCCATAATCTTGGAGCGGCAACAGATACAAGCTGTATCTCCTCTGAGCTTCCGCTTTGACCTCGGTACCTCCAGGAGCAGCAGGTCAGCTCACCTGAGGCCCCGAGCAGGAGCTCAGAGAAGTAAAGCGAGGCCAGACCATTTAAAGATTTTAAAACAAATAAAAGAATCTTAAAATGGACTCTAAAATGCACAGGCGGCCAATGGAGGGAGGCTAGGATGGGAGTTATGTGCTCCCTCTTACGTCCTCCAGCTAAGAGGAGAGCGGCTGCGTTTTGCACCAACTGGAGACGTGCAATGGAGGACTGACTGGATGTCACGCACACCCAAACCAGGCCAAGACAACAGAACAACATCTTGATGGGGTGGCTCGTCGTAAACAAAGCCACACTTGTGGCAAACCTTGGAGCGGGCTCCACAAAGCAACAGGAGACCATAACAACGCTCACGGAGACGCACAAGGAAGGCCTGCAGCTCCGTGTTTCTGTCTTATTTGCAAAAATGGGAAACTTGTGTTGTGTAGTCCCGCCGGAGGCCAACCATTTGTCACAAATCACTGACAGGAACACAAAAAGTAGAGATTTTGTTCTGCAAAGCTTTCATCTCAGGATGTCAGGAAAGGAAACATGACAGATGTTTTACGGTATAATGTTGAAGGAATTAGTTAACGGGGCACAGTTCAAACAAATATGCGCATATCTGAAATGTCATCGTGCAGCAGAAATGTGTATTAGCTAAGAGGACGTTTCCGTCCTAATCTCCCCTCTCCTGCTGCCACCTCACCAGCCTCCTGCTCTTTAATTTCACTCTCCTCGTCCTTATCGCCCAACTATCTCTCTAATCTCTCTATCTCCCCATCCTGACTGCACCTCCCCCTGTCCACCTCCCCTAATCTCCTCCTCTCCAGCCCTGCCATCTTTGTCCCTCCCCTCCTCTCTCATTACGTCCTCCCCTCACCTCCTTCCCCTTCATCCGTCTCCCACGGTGCCCTTACTTTGAAACTAGACTTCGGCGTCCCCTGGTCCCCCCCCCCCCCCTCTTATCTTCAATCGCTCATTTCTTTCCCTGCCCAGACAGATTTAAAGTTTCATACATCTATCTGTGCACTTGTCATTTCAAAGCGTTGTATTTGATTTCTGACGCTCTCATTTTTTGTGAAAGGGTTTCTGCAAAGAAAAGAAATCGCAGGCTTTTTGTGATTTTTATTGTGCGCCAGATTTGACCTCGTGGAGAAGGTCAAACATCCTGATGGACGCTAGTAAAAAAGCACCACGGCAGTGTAAAAATGCCTCATTTTGAGACAGAGCTGCATGAAAAGTCCCAGCTATCCAATGCGATACATCGTCTGTCACTGGGGTTGAAACCTGCCTGGAGCTGAGAGGGCCAGTCTGCATAGGAAGCTGATGCTTAAGTAAGCAGAAAGTTGCTTCAAAACAAACTTTTGTCTATTGTTCACTCACTGTTCAAATGGCATCTAGACATCCTGAAAATTGCTTATATGATAGTTTCAGACAACTTTTGAACTTTTGAGAGGCATAGAAGTGTAATATGTGACCTTTAACCTTCATCTCCAAAGAGACAAACCCCACAGAAGAGTTGGGTGCAGTGGAATCTAGTGTTTGACTCCACCCCCTAAAACCAGCTGTTATGAACACAGCTGCAAAGACACGGTTGAAAAGGGGACTGTTGTACCGTATTATTTGCAGTATTGTGACCAAAGCATGTCACAATCATACCAATAAGACATCATGAATTAGTAACTTTGATAAAAACGTTTCATGATATTAATCATAAAAGAAAGTACAATACAGTTCAATTGAATTTAGCTCCATACTTTATTAATTTCCAAAGGGATATTAATTAAATGTCATATTGAACTTTATACGAGACAATCAAGGCAAGTTTATTTGTATAGCACAATTCAATACAAGGTAATTGAAAGTGCTTTACGTCAACATTAAAAGCAGCAAGACACAATTAAACAGTAAATAACAAATAAAATGATAAGAAAAGAGGTCAAATAATAAAAAGCACAAGTTTTTAAAAAGTAAGGGCAGTTGTTATGCCACCTAGAGTACAGCAGGTAAGTATTTAATTTAAAAGTAGCCTACGCTTCAAATACATTATGAGAAGTTATGACAAGCAAGCGAGAGTTGAAACTATTTGTCTAATCTTTGATTTTCCTTGAGATGTAATATTTTCAAAACTTCAGAAAAAAAAGAAACACATAATGAGCGTTTAACTAAATCCTTGTAAACTACTACTTAAACCAAACTACCACTTTCTATTGTTTTTAAAATTATGCATGCAGTGGTACGCCGGATAGACAAGATAAATGGCTCAAATTATGCGTATATCGCAATTTGCAACAAAAACACTGATGCAAAACGTTGTTACAAATATAAGTGAGTGGAAAGTACAGTATATTCCTCTTGAATGTTGTGGAGTGGTAGTAAAGTGTTGCATGAACAGAAACTCTGTCAGTAAAGAACCTAAATAAATACATAAAGTATTTAAGTGGGTCTGCTTTGCTACTCTCCACCCTCACGGGCATTGATGCTGGTTTTACTACAGTACCTTCTTCCAGGGGTGCAGATCCGATGTCAGGATTGGGGGGGACACCAACGTGATTTAAATTTTAAATTTTTTGCCAATATGCAACTCATACCATGCCATAAATTGGTAAAGGCTCGCCAAAAAATACTGCACAGGGAATCATTTATTGTGCTTACCTTTCTTGTTTATTTGTCCTAAACAGCCAACAGTGTGTGTCACTGCTTACTTAACTGTTATATTCGTAAATCATAATTTTAATATTACTTAAATAATAAAATAATACTTCTCCGGTAGAAGTGAGCCACATGTTGGCTACGGGCAGGTACGAATGTTAACAGAACATTGACAAAAAGTCATTGTCGAGCCCGTCAAAAATTTTAAAAATATTTAAAAAAAATATTAAATATAAAAAAAAAAAAATGTATGGAGTAGCAATACTTTCATTCTGTACACCTCAAAACCACCGTGGATGTATTATTTTTTTAGAAATATATTTTTAATAAATATTCTACATATTCAACCTTTAAGTCTGAAAATACATTTGTTAAATTTTGAATAATTTAGGGTATTTTTATTAGGGGGGACAATTCATGTTTTTCCGAAATTGGGGGGGGGGGGGCATGTCCCCCCCGTTCCCCCGGGGTCTGCACCCATGCCTTCTTCAGCAAGTAGAAATACCAAAACCTGGAAATATTTGACCAAAGCCACAAAAATGATTCCTCACAACAACTGCAAGAAATGCTTCAATGCAAAAGGAACTTCTCAGCATAAACGGCTCAACCTCTCCCCGGCTCTCCACAGATCTTCCACTACACCGGCGGCGTGGCCTACCTCGACAACAAGGGGCCCTTCAGGGACCGGCTGGAGTTCGTGGGGAACCCGGGTCGCCGCGACGGCTCCATCCTGATCAAGAACCTGGACTTCAACGACAACGGCACCTTCACCTGTGACGCCAAGAACCCCCCTGACATCGTGGGGCGGCCCTCCAGCGTCCGCCTGCTGGTGTTTGAGAAAGGTGGGACGAGAAACCACATTTCCGATCCGTAAATTCTCCAGCGTGGCTTCACGTCGCCTCCCAGCCCTTATGTAAATGTTTTTAATGATCATAATCCTTCTAGACCTAAAATTGATTCAGATATTCGGTGTGCCGCAGCAGGGAGAGCAGGTAAGTCGCTCCCGCCGCTGCGCTGCCTCATTGAGGATTCCTCGCACCTTCTCCTAAATGAGATCAATTACAATTTTATCTCTCTCTATTTGAGATTGCCATCGCTGCATCCCTGTCACTTCTTCTGGCCCCTCTCTCATCTTCTCCCACATCTTTCTTCCCTTCTACCTCCCCAACTTCTCCCCCAATGACTCCACCTCTCCCTGATCTCTCTCTTCATCTCCTTCTCTATCATCTTTCATCTTTCTTTCAACACTTTTACCTCCTGCTTTTATGTTGTATTTTCATCTCTCATTCTCTTTCCTTCTAGCTTTGTTTCCCCCTCCTCCCCCGGCCTTGAACTCCCTCATGTGGCAGCATCTTTTCTTCATCTCTTTAAACTTTTACTCTTTTCGTTCCTTTGTTCCGCCCTTGTCCTTCAGGACAACTCGCAGCTGCCCTTCGCTTGCCTCGTCTTCTTTTTTGTATCCAGAAATTCTCCGACCTCTAATCCCTCCTCGTTTTCCTTCGTCCCCGCAGTGCCCATTCAGGCCGGCGTGATCACGGGGGCCATCATCGGCGTGGTGCTGGGCCTGCTGGTGCTCATCGTGGTCATCTACTACCTGATGAGGTTCCTGGTGGCGCGGCGTGTCTTCAGCCTCAGCGTCAGGTCAGTGCCCGGCCGGTGGGGTCTCTGCCAGGGGCTGGAGCTGGGCCTGGAGCTGCGGCCGGAGCCCATCCCTGGCACCGACACCTGCGTGGCCAAGCTGCCGTAGCCGCCGCCGCGCCGCCGTCCCATGCCTGCGAGGCTTAGATTTGAAGTTAGTCAACCGGAAGAGGATAATGATCATTTAGATTTAATCTGCAGCACTAAACAGGTCCAAAAGGAAAGATGATTAAAATCAGCGAAGCAGGGGTTTCTGAGTGGCTAATCTGCTCCATCACAGAGATTATGGGTCCATCATCTTGCTCATAACTTCTTTTTTTTTTTTTAAGTCGTTGTTGTTGTAACTCATCTCCCACCTCGGGGGGTTGGGTTTGAGACGGGCCCTGTAAGATTAGGATGATGTTCTCCTCGTGATACCTGGCCGTCGATGCTGCCCTGTGACCACTGGAGGGAGAGATGGATTCGACATCCTGACATTGTCTTTCTTTTGTCCCCCTCCAGCAAACATGGGAAGAAAAAGAAGGAGGGATCGCAGCAGAGACAGGCAAGTTTCCTCCATCACCCTCCTCCTCCTCCTCCCGCCCTGCCTCCCACCCCCCCTCCCACCCCCACACGCAGCCACTCCACAACAGATTAGTCATATTCAGGCATTAAATGGGATCTTTTTAGAGAGATTACAATAGTGTTCAGCATTCGGCTCAGGAAAATGCCTTTTCAGAGGGAATATTTATCTCCCCTCTCTTTTTTTTGCAGCATTTCAACCCTCACAATAGCAGCACATCCAACATGACAGCGCATAACAACACGGTCTGATAATTGCATTCCCCTAATGCCGGTCCAGGCGGCGCCGGCGCGCCCCCACACTCAGCCGACTCCTCCTCGCAGCAACATATCAACAACTAAATAACACGTCATTCAAGCTCGGCCCCCGCCAGCTGCAACAACGCCGTTCAGGCTGTTGAAATTCTGGTGCCTCCTCAGCGTTTGAGGTGTGTTAAAGCCGTCCCACCTCTCCCCTCTCAGGGCCGTTCGCCTGCTCCTCCAGCTCCCTCAGGGGCCCCCAAGCAGCGCCGTGCCAGTAAATAGCCACGGGGCACAGGAAAAAAAATCTCAAAAATCAAGCCGGCAGCTGTGAAACGGCCGACGCCGGGTTATGGCACTAATGCTGTTTTTTTTTTTATTGAATGGGGCCGTGATTTGTGCACAGTGGGAAAACGGACAGGAGCTGCTGATTTTGCTCGCCGGGAGTCAAATGAAAATCACTGCGCCCAGTACTCGAGTTGTGAAAAATAATCAGGGGGGATGGTGGATTTTATCATATGAGGACAGATAATTTGTGCTGATTACAAAAAATATAATATATTACAAATAATAGCACTGACCAAAACACCTGCAGAAATACTGCAGGAATGAAATAGCAGCAGTTAAATGCAGCCTTCTGAAAGCTTTAAATATCCACTGGGCTTACATCAAATACATCAAAACACAACAATAAAAAACAGTTTTCTGAACTTATCAAGATGCCTCTGTCCTTCACTGGATAAGTAACATGGATCACTGCAAAAACTCAAAATCTTAACAAGAATATTTGTCTTATTTCTAGTTAAAATGTCTCATTTTAGTAAAAAAAATCTCATTACACTTAAAACAAGACTCATCACTGGAAAAAACTACAATTTTCACCTGTTTCAAGTAGATTTTTACTTGAAATAAGTAGAAAAATCTGCCAGTGGAACAAGATTTTTTTGCTTGTAATAAGAAGATAAATCTTGTCCCACTGGCAGATTTTTCTACTTGTGAAAGTTTACTTGAAACAGGTGAAAGTTGTCAAATAAGTTATTTTTCTGGTATTATTTTTTTGGTGATGACTCTAAATGTTGAAATAGCAGTTATACCACATTCATTGATGAAATGACATAAGGGATGGAAAGGGGGGCTGATTTTGACCGTTTTTATTTCAGGGGGGATGCCATCCCCCCTCATCCCCCCTCAACTCGAGTACTGACTGCGCCTGTTATGGTCGGGGCCGTTATCAGGGCTGTTACACTGCTGCACACCAGCAACCTGGGCTGCACCCCCCCTTCCCTTCGGTTCCTCGCGGGGGCTGCGATAGCCTCAAGTGGTGGATTAATCACACATTTCGGTGGCTTGTAGTCTTTTGTGACTACAAGCCACCGGGGCAAGTTTTGTTTGATTACTCTCCGGTGACGTGCTGGAGGATTGTGCGTGTTGTAATCGACTCTAAGCCTTGTCCACTGATAGTAAGAAGAAAAGAAAAAAAAGGGAAGTGTATAGATTTGAGTTCAAAGTCTGCTCCACGATCACAACTCGGCTTTGAAATAAGAGGCATGTGAAGATATCCTTGGTGGGGGAATCAAAGATATTGTGACGGTGAGTTATTCTGCCGAGGGCGGGGCGACGGGTGGTCTCCGTGCACGCCGCCTCGCACCCGTGGCACCTACCGAGGGGCCAGCTCTTCCTCTTGCCAGGAACAAGTGCCCCCTCTTCCTCCCAGCCGTCTCCCTCTTCCCTTTCTACTGTTGCATGATTGTCAGGTTATTCTTGAGCTGCAGTCAGTTGCTCTCAAGTGCCTGCAGCGTGTGACAGTGCATATATGAATAAATAACTCGCCACCAAAAGGACACTGAAATATTTGACAACGCTGTCATTTGCAGTTACCCTTCTGCGGGTCTCTGCTCGGATGAAAAATATGGAGCCCAAGCGGTTATTCTATCTGAGCTCGCACTGTTTTTTTTATTGTTTTCTTTTTGTTTTTATTTATTTATTTCAGTTTTTTTCCCCTCCGATTCCTCGCGTGTCGCTACGCCGCACACAGGGGGCCCCCCGGGAGTCCGTGGCGTGCCTGTAAGTGGCTGTTTGATCCAATAGCCCTTATTAGGCGGCGCTGCTGACACCATACAATTTAGTATCTCAGCCCCACCATCTTTGTTTCTCTGCGTTTGCTGGGCTTGCACTGCCAACGTCTCGGAGAGGCTGTGGGAGAGGAAGCGAGGAGGCCCACGGTGTGTGCTGCTCCTTATTAGGGGGAGCTGCGGAAGAGGACTTTAGCCCGGCAGCCTCGCGCGCGGGAAAGCTCGCAGGGACCAACACAAACACACACACACACACACACTCACACACTGTACTGGAATGATAATTGAGTGCACTCGGTATCGATCTGAGCCCTCGCACACACACACACAGCCCACCCATCCTCCTCTCCATCCCCCAATTGCCTCCCACTTCACTTCAGTTCACTCCCACCCGCACTCTCATTCAGATTCCTTTTCATCCGGTCCCCTGTTTCCCTCTCCTCCGCCGCATCCTCTCCTCCTCCTCCTCCTCCTCTTTTGCTTCCTTGCTGACCATCAGAAGCATCCTTCCTCTGCAGCCTAATTCCCCCCTTTTTCTCCTCCTTTCTTCACTCCCCTCTGTTGCTCTGTTTATTCTCAGTTTCTTTTCTTCCTCCTCCTCCTCCATCACCTCATATCTCTCTCTCTCCAGTTCCCCTCCCTCCTCAGGTCCTCTGGGTTCTGATCAGCTCCGGTTCCGGACAGAAAAATCGCTACCTCTCACTCCTCATCTCCCTCTCAATCTCCCCCCCCTCACCTGTCACCTCCTCTCTTTAGTATGCAGCAGGGCACGCAGCCACTTACCCGTCCCTCTACCTCCATCCTCCAGCCCTGTTTTTTCTATTTCTCCCGCGGTACCCATGTTTCCTTTCCTCGGAAGTGCGTGCAGCCCCTGTAACGAAGGTGGTTCTGCATCCTGCTCAAGCAAGCTGCCGTGTTTTTGCAATAAAATAAAAAAAAAAAAACAACAACCCAGGCCCGCCGTGAGCGTGGGAGCTCTGCGAAACACTGCAGCACAAACTCCAGCCCGTCATGGGAAGCATAATGCTAAGCAGAGGCATGACGTGCGCAGGAATGCAGGCCTAATGGGAGATAATGACAACGGTGGGCCTCCCCGCCGAGCCGGGTGTCGGCTGCAGCCGGCGTCTCGCTAGCCTCGTCGCACGTGTGCTGCTCCGTAGGTTGCATAATTAAAAATGATGAATTTTCTAATGCAATCAGCTGAGTATTATTAGTTGAAGCTTCAGTGGGTAGAAACAGCCTCCGGTGGGCTTTCTACTCCTGACTAACTTGATGTATTACAGACAAATTATTTCACTCTCCCAGACCTAGATCCGGCACACTTCCCCTGTTCACTTTTGTGTGTTGGACAACAGCCCACCGCTCAGGCTCAACCTGCGGCAAAGCGTTAAAGAAAGGGAAGCGCAGAGATGCGTTAAGTTTCGTTAAGCTTCATTACAACATTATTGTGCACTCGTGATCCTTTTCGATAGGTTAACACGCAGGTTAATGCAGGGGAATATACCTATTGTAAGGTAAAGTGTAATCCTTGACCCCATCTGCACCTGGTCCAGTCCCTCCTGATGGATTTGTTGTTGGATTCGCTGCGATGCCTCACTTGAGCGAGGCAACACCGGAGTCTTCTTCCTTCTGGCTCTTCCTTTTTCATCGATTTATTTTTCTCGTAGGATGTTTTTAGACGTTGCCTCGACATCGCACAGACAATTTACAGGATGAGTGGGAGTGAATGGCTGAGTTACACAAACAGAGGTTAAATGAATATTTAAAGATGCGCCTGACCTTCTTGAAAGGAGAGAAATTGTTTAAAAACAAAACAACTCACATGTGAAGCGCACATTTCTCCGCCTTTCATAGAAGTGTGATGGATTCTGCACGTTCGTAGCCGGGCTTTGAGTCTCGTCCGTGTTTTGATTATATTCTATATTGCTTATTCACATGTCTGAAACGTTTCAGATCACGTGCACGTAATTCTGTTTATTTTCTCATCGTTTTAGTCGCTCTGATCTTTTCTGATAAGAAAAAGCAACAGAAAACCCCAGAAAGCCATTTACTTCCCGCAGCATCTATGTTTTATCGCGTCCACTCAACAAAGCGTATCCAGTTCTGTTCAGAAGTGGTAGTGGACCGCATCCAGGTTTCTGAATTCAAATTGTCAACAAGTGCGACAAAAATTGTGGTCACTCAAAACAGCTGAATAGTTCTGGAAGGCCGAGCTTATGCAGATATGAATAAGGGGAAACACTTAAATGAAAAGAAAGAAAAGAGTTCGTATCACACCACCCTTAGGTTAAAATATATCGCCTGGAAATGAGCATTTTGAACAGGAATGCTCGGTTGCATCGCTGCACATCTGATCTGAATTATCCTGGAGATGGAGTGTTAACGGTAGCCCAACCAGATGCAAGTACATTTCAAACATTTGTAAACATTTGCTTCCAATTCACACCCGCTGGAGAGCTTTTTTTCCTTTTTTTCTTCCCCCTCTTCCCAAATCAGAGTAAGCAGATGGTGCGTCAAACAGAACCATCTGGGTTGTCTAAAATGGCACTTTTAGGAGATGCTCGGTAGACGATTGGACGAAGCGTCTGTCCGTCAGCGCTTACAGCAGGAATCCATTCAGCTAATCAGATCAATGGAGAGGAGGAGGGTGGTGAACCGGGAAAGAGATGAAGCGATTGGGGAAAACAACATCTTCATGGTGGTACTTTTCTTTAACTTCAATGACGAGAGACTCCAGTTCTGAGTTCTGACTGTTGTCTGATGGTTGAAATAACTTCCTGAAGCATTCAGCCTTCAGAGTGTGTGTGTAGGTGTGTGTAGGTGTGTGTAGCAGGGTTATAATAGTTTTGAATTTTTCATTTTAGTTTAGTTTTATTTCGTTTTGACTTTTTCTCCTTCAATTCAGTTAGTTTTAATTCGTTTTAGTGTGGGTTTGCTAGTTTTTATATTTTCAAAAATGCTTAGTTTTAGTTTAGTTTTTATTAGTTTTAGTTTTGACGTCACGGACCGTGAGGCGTTCAGGTGCCGTAGCTGCCAGTTGGAGATAAACGGCCAGAGCGGAATAAATTTATCATACGAAGAGGCTTATATTGACAGGGACGAAAACGGAGGAAGTTATATCTATAATTTCAGTTAATTTTAGTTAGTTTTCTAAACACGCAATATAGTTTCAGTTAGTTATCGTTTTTTGTCTTTTAAGTTTCGTTTTTATTTAGTTCAGTTAACGAAATTGTTTTTTCAATTTTAGTTTTCGTTATTTTGTTCGTTTTCGTGAACGATAATAACTCTGGTGTGTAGGTGTGTGTGTGTGTGTGTGTGTGTGTGTGTGTGTGTGTGTGATTGTGATTGGTGAGTTATTGATGAATTGCCTCTCAGGTGTCTCACCTGCCACTGTGTCCCATCCTAACGCATGGTTACCTGTTTTGTCACCCCCTTACAGCTCTGGACACCACCCCCCCTCACTTGTTACCCCCTACCCTAAAAGAACTCAGTTTCTACCTCCTCTTCTCTCTGTGTCTCCTCATGTCTGACCCCTCGGTTCCCCCTCTTCCTCCTCCCCTCCAAGGTGTTTTTCTCTTTCTTCACACAGCTCCGTGTGTCCTGCTCGCCCCCATCGCTCATCTTCCCACCTCTAACCCACCTGTGTCACCCGCCTCCCCGCCTCTCTCACTCCTTTCCTCCTGAAGTGACGCTCCTCCCCTGTTCTCCCCCCGACCCCCTCTCCCCCTCCTCCCGCCACAGGGCCCCACGCCTCCCGCCGACCCCGCCAAGGTGAAGGCGGCCGCCTCGGAAAAGAAGAAGCAGGAGTCGCGCAAGGATAGGAAATAGGATACGGGGAGGGGCTGGGGCGGGCTCGCCGGCCGGCTGCTCCAGCCCGTGCGCCGGGCGCTGGCGGTGGTGGCGACGAAGGCCCGGCCTGCGGCGCAGCGGCAAACCGTAGTCAGGAGGACGGGGGGGACCGGGGAGGAGGGAGAGGGACGGGTACTGATGACCATCGAACTGCAGCTGACCCGCAGCGGCGGGGAGGAGGGGTCCAGCGGCGAGGGAGGGACCGGCAGGTCAGAGCCCCGAGGCCTCTTCTCCCGCCTCGCCAATCAGCTCACCTTTAAATAACAGACCACCGCAGGAGGGGGGGGGAGGGCCGTGCAGGATAAAGGAAGTCTACCGAGGAGGCAGGAGGAAGAGAGTTACACCACCAACCTACTTCACACCACGAGTGCCCGAGCAAACGGCTCCCGTCACAGACGGCAGACGCAGCTACTGTACGTCGGCCGAGATCTAAGATGTCCTGATATTCTCTTACACCTGTCGCCCCCCCGCCCCCCCGGCGACTTTTGTTAGGTCATAAGATATGCCATTTGAAGCGAGACCCTAAGACGGTGGAGTTTGATAACAAAATCTGCAAAGCTGCTCCCCAGGTTTTGCCTCTCTGGTTCCTTTCATTGTGATCCACCTGGGAAAGAAAAAAAAAAAAAAAAAAAAGGCTTTCTCCAAGTGAGTCAGATACGCATCACGACTACCCGGCTGCGGGGACAAGCCAATTTGTTTTTTCTTTTTTCTTTTTCTCCTTCCAGAGCTGATATGTCAAACCGCAGCTTTCTCTCCTGGCGCTGATCCTCCCTCTCTTTCCTCTCCCGCTCCGTTTCTACCTCCTTTCATCACTAAGTTCACAACTTTCTTGTTAATTTATATTACCGAAGTGATTTATATGCTAACTGCTCTATCCTGTTTCTCTTCCTCTCTCACTTCCCTCCCCTCTTTTCTTCCTTCTGTAGATAAAGGTCTGACTCCTCCATGACTGCCTCCACTCCTCTAGTCTGCTCTCTCCTTTTCTGCCCAGCCCGATGCAACCCCCATTATTTCCCATTATCTCCACTCTTTCAAGACGGCATTGGCTTTGAGAATAGTCCTCCTATATCACTGGGAACGGTGTCAAATAACTCCGTCCCCCGTTTGCGTACATTGGGCAAAGTGCAAAAGTGTTTAAGGCCTAACCAGCACATAACTTCCTTAAGAGGGGCCCCGAAGACATCCCCGCGTGTTTAGAGTCTCCTGAATCTTCCCTCTTAATGTTTACGACTCAATCACGCGTGCCGGGCAGAGCCGTGCATGCGTGCACGCTGGACTTGAGGTAGAGGAAAGTGGAAAGGAGAGTGATGGGGAGAGAGAAACATGAGCCGGCGTAGATATAAAGTTCAAGCCCCGGAGCTTCTGGGGTGATTCAATTCTCTCACATTTGAGCTAATGGAGGTTGTCGCCGTGTCTCTGCCCGGGCTAACGGCGGGGCTATTTCTGGCCCCGACGAGAGCGTAACAGCTGCACATTTTTCAGCCGACAGGCGAGGTTGGGGGAGGAAGAAGAGGAGAGACGGGAACGGGGCCGGTGGTGGTGGTGATGGTGTTGGGGGGGGTGGGATCTCTGTTGTTTGAGCGCACGAGGCGATCCGCTGTTGGCTCGACGGCCGTCGACTGATGACCTGGAATGACGTCACGGCCTCCGAGGGCCGGCGGGCGCTCTCGGGAGTCTTACCAGGAAGAGGTGCAGCGTCGGAGTTATTTTTGGTCCGGTTCATCCGCTCCCACGTTCTCCAGCGGCCAACGCAGGTCTAATTATTTTAGCACGCTTGTAACGGGATCTCTCTCTTCACATCTTCCCTCCCGTCTCCTCGGCCGTCTTCTCTCCTCTGTTGTTCACTTTTGATCTCTGCTCCCATCTTGGGAATCATCTTCTCCCCCGAAACCCCCTGTTTGGTTCTCTCTGTCCTCCTCTTCTTCTTCCTTTATCTCATCCTCTTCCTGCCGTCTACCAAGTCTGCACCGCATTATTCCACCACGGAAAAGGCCTACACACAATCCAATCCACTCTTTAAGCCTCTCATTATCTGACTGCCAGGCCTACAGCTGAAGGCTGCTCCTCTCTTTCTTCTGTCCTTCCTCTTCTTCCTCATCTTAATTTTTTTTTTTTTTTTTTTGGAAACTCGGTGGCAGACAGACAGAGCTCTCTCCCTTTCCTCTGTCTTCACCGGTGATCGACAAACGCCCTCACGATCGCCCTTCAGATATCCCTGAGGCGTGTCATCTCACCAGCACTGCTTTCTTTCTCTCCCTCTCCAGCCCTTTATTGTCTCGTCTCTGCTGGTTCGAATGCCCCAAACGCTCTTCTCTGCCCCCTAGTGGCAGAGGCAAGTCTGCACCGCAGACTCCGAAACAGCGTCTTTTAATCTAGCTAGCTCTCTCCTGGTTGCAAAAAAACCATTTCATGTATGTCAGTTACATCGTTAAAAAAATGAATTTCACCCTAAGTAAAGCAAACTTTGTTTTGTGAGACTTTTTTTTGTTTTTATTTTAACATGTGTGGACGCAAACACATGGAGAACATGTTTATCGAGGCCGGGAAGAAATGTAATTGTATCCTGCGGAGTATGTTGTATTCCTGACCCTGCGTGTTGTGGGAGGTGCTGTGTGGCTGTCTCTTGGGGAGGTTTTCTTCTGAGAAAAATCAAAGGTTTTTTTGGGGCAGAGAGAAGAGGAGGGGTGGAAGAGGGTTCGGTTAGCCTCAGATTGAGCACCGTGTGGCTGGGGAGAAAAAAAAATTAAAAAATGAGGAGGGAAGGCGCTTGCTGCGGGAGAAAGCTCGGGAGAACAGACTTATCTGGCGTGTTAAGCCCAGCCAAATATCCACATGTATCACTACAGATAGTCTGCGTTCCCCTAAAGCTTTCTTTTAAAGGTACTCCTTCCCCAACCCTGAGCCAAGGATGGACTGCGTTCTGCAAGCCTGATAAGCAGGGTGGATAGTGTAGACTTGAATGTTCCTTTAAAACTCATAACAGGAATGGAGGTGCTAAAATCCACGTGTTTGTAACTGGACATCTGTTTCACTATAGTCGCTGTTCATCCATCCAGTCAAACGGATTAGGTAGACTTTTTCTGTTCTTTTACAGCAAAGCCACACAGACACCTAACATAAGACCAAACGGCATTAAAATGTTTTGTTTTATATGTGTTTTGAACTGTCGTAGTCATAGTCGCACATTAACTTTGAAATGACGACTGAGCTTCTTACTTTTGTTTTGTTTAGTTTGGAGGGTTTTTTTCTATTATTTCAAAGCTTGTGATAATTCAAGAGCTCTAACGACTTTCCTCGACTGTGTATAATGTGTTGTAAAGAGAACATAAATAAAAATAAAAGCCGCAAGCACAGCTGTTGTCTGCTGAGGGCAAAGTAAACCCAGCTGAAAGTGTCTGCCGTGTCCTTTCTTTCAGAACCGGGTTCTCGAGGTTTCATGACATGTTTGTGCTGAGAAATAGCGTCACAAAATGATTTAATGAAGTTCATTTTGTCCAGGCTTTACCATTTAACTTCTTTTCGTCGGACAAGAATATTAAAGGAGATTGAGGCAGGATTTATGAAAAAAATGCGTATACGTTTTAAGTTTTCTAGTAATAATGTTAGATGAAGCGTTCCAAACCAAAAAGAATGAGCCCTCTAGTGTATCTCTCCGTTGCCTTGAACAGGCTGTGTGCTGCAAAATGTGCTGCAAAATGTGCTGCAGTGCTGGGGCCGAATTTCCCGCGCTGTCCTGCAGATGTGACGTCACATGACGCTGCATGCGCGTTCTCCCTGTTCTCCCATGCCGGTGTCGGTGCTTTTTTTTCCCACCTGCTTTTTTTTACCGGCTCCCCGTACGTGATGACGTTCCGTCTTGTGAAAACTGATGATTAATAAATGTAATAAAGCAAATCGATAATTTAAAATGTCTATTAAGATCAAAATATTTAACTGCTTACTATGCAGCAAGCAAAAGATTGTTTACCCTATACTGTATATAGTAGGCTATTATTGTTCTCAGCTCACTGATGAATCTCTCCTTTCTAATGAAAATAGTCCCTAATAAATATTTTAACTTTAATATTTTTTTTAGCCTATGTCAGTAAGATCACTGATAATTCTGATAATTCCTTGTATATGTTTCTTCTCCCTTTTACCTCCACTATGATCTGCTGCTTCTGACTAAAATACCATCGCGGGGAAAACATGCACACTTCCGGGGAAAATATTGCAGCCCAATACAATCTGGTACCCACAGGCTTCGGTGTTGGCTGCAGTACCCCCGACGGCCGTCGTGGCGAAAGGTGGCGCTAGAGAGTCTAATTTCTTAAAAGGAGCCTCATGCTCCTTTAAGGTTTTTAAATACCAGACATGTTTCGGCGATTACTTCCGCCTTCTGGTGGCTCTGATGAAGGCGGAAGTAATTGCCGAAACATGTCAGGTATTTAAAAACCTAATGTTCTTGTCCGATGAAAAGAATCAGCAAGTTATACAGTCACAAAAGTTTCAAAAGACAAACGTTTGTCCAATTTAAATCCCCTGGCATGAAAGTAAGTCATTACAAGGATACCTTGTTGCACAAAAGACACACTTAACAGGCTGGAATCTGGAGGATTTAAATGCTGAACAGTGACCAGCTGTTTTTCCTTTAATCACAGATGGAAAACTGCTTTTGGAATTGGACTTGCAAGATTTGCTCTCGACATGCCCTTTGATGCTGAACTACCGAGAAGAAATGATGTTAAATTGCGGAATAAATACTGAATTACCATTTACCTGTTCAGATCCTTCACGGTCGCACAGTGAGGTGTAATTTTCATAAAAGCTTCATTTTTTTTCCTGACCAAACGGGCAGGTGGGGCCGGTGAGCGTACCTGACATTTTCAGGAGTTAGTTTGTCAGAAGTTTTTTTTTTTAATACAACCCGACCAAAAATAAAGAGGAGAAGCAGAATGAAAAAGAGGTTTAAATCCCTTCAAGTGGGATTTAAAGTTGCGACGTGTGGGACGCTGATGGCACGGTGACAGCTATGAAAGATGCTTTCTTAGCAAGACTTTTATATACCGCACTATTTGTCTCCTTTATCAGAAATTCTGCTTTGACAAAGGAAAAAAAAAACTAATCACTGCATTGCTGCACAAACTAAATCCAGAGAAAGCACATTTAATATATATATATATTTTTTAAATCATACATTCAATGAAAACAGTCCGAAAGAACACAAAACAATGTGTGTGATGAATGTGTAAAGAGCCTTGACCTAAAACTGTATAAACATAAATATGCTCATACAGTAAAATTCAGAACCCTTTTAAAAAAAAAAAAAAAATAAAGATTAACAACATTTTATTAGAGTGTAGGCCTTTATTCGGTTGATTGTGTGAGGTAGCATTAAAGAAAAGAGAGAGAGAGAGAAACATGTCAGTGGACACGATTCAGAAGATTAGATTCCAGTTTGACCCGGTATGTTTGGGGGCACTGTGGAGTCGAGGATGAGCTGCAAAAACTCATTTCTAGGAAAGTGGAAAAAAAAAAAGAAGCCTTGTTTCAATATCTGGTGTCATGGTCAGTAACATGATGGGCCATAAAGAGCCTCCCTTGAGAGAAGATCCACAAGAGCAGCAACTACATACATAACAGTCCAAAGGTAATGTACCATGAGTCAGGGTCACGGGGGTCTGCTTACACCCTGGGCAGGTCGCCAGTACATTGCAGGACTACCGTATGTTATATCTTTTAGGTTTTAATGTCTGATATGTTCTTTCAGTTATACTAGATCTCAGTCCTTTTTTAAATGACATATGTCTTCATGTACGTTTCCATGTCCCAACCTTTGGAGACTTGATGCCGCATTTAAACTCATATCTTTGACTACTGAACCGTGCCGTACTTCATGAAGTTGTTTGCAGTCGTAGTTCACTTCATACATCTAAAACAAAGTCAAAACATATCACAATTTAAAAAAAGATATAAAGAAACTTTTTTCTCAAAATACAGTGGCGAATAAAAATGTAGATATATATAGATTTATTTAATATGTGTAGATATATAGATTAATATTATGGAAATAAACATGTTATATGTATGTATGTATGTATATGGATATTATACATACAGTATTTATGGGTATATCTCTGTTAATATATATGGATATATATTATATATAGATATGTTGATAAATGGATGTATATTCATGTTGATATATAGACTTATATTATGCTTTTTGTCTTCTAAAAGTAAGCTCACTGATTCTTTTGTTATTTGGGAAAATGTATATAAGATTTAGGGGTAGGACCTGATAAGTATATACTTCAATCCTACTCCTATATATATATATATATATATATATATATATATATATATATATATATATATATATATATATATATATATATATTTGTACTTTTTTTTTTTTTTTTTTTTACTTTTTTGTATTGTTCTTTTTTAATATGCATATTCGAAATAAAGCTCAATAAAAACAATAACTTCCGATCAGATCAGTCGTATCAACGGGTCACTAGTGGCTGATGATGTCATGACATGCCCTATGTTGGAAGTATGTCAGAATCCAGGTCATTGGAGCAACTTGTTAATGGGTTTAGATCAAAGCTGAGGATTTATGGGGTGGGGGCAACAGACAATCACAATAGCTGTTGAGAGAGTGTCCACGAAGACTGTAACCCACTCAGCTGAACTCTCTGCTGGCCCTTCATCACAGACCTTGAGGGCTCGTATGGATGTTGTCTGTTGTGAATACAGTGCATTGCTTAGTGGCCGCAGCCTCGTCTGTAGCTCTGACAGCAGTGATTGATGGTCTGTTGTTCTCCCAGGGACCATGCATGTGCATGCTGTGGGATGGGGGGGATTAAGCAGGTGCAGGAACCCCAGCGTGTGTGAATGTTCTACTAAGGGTGGGTGCTGAGAAGGCATGGGAGTGGGGGGGGGGGTTGGCTCAGGTTACCTTGACAGGAGGCAGTGGGAAGGGAGGGAATGGGGGGGGGGGTTTGTAAAGACCAAAAAAAGCCACCAGTATGTTTCCCACGTGGGGGCGGGAAACCTCAGCTGTGGCCGGGCCCACGAGTGCCGTCTTCACATTGTAACCTGCCGACGTCAAGCATGGGCAAAGGGGTGAGTTCTCCTCATTTCTGGCTTTTAGGTGCACACGAAACGCTTCGGGTCGCCTTTGTTTCCTAACTGCATGAACTGACGTCACACCTGAGCTGGAATGCAGGAGCTCATAAAGGGAGATCAATTATCACCCGGTTTGTGACTGTCACAGTGCTGCTCCTTTCTTCATTTGTCTGTTGTTATTTGTTTTCGTCAAGACAATGACATTCCAGGATCAGGCTCTCTTCGTCATTAAGCCCCCCTCTCCAGCTTGCTTGTTTATCTCAATAAGTGCATGTTTTTGTTTGTATTCTCTCCATCAGACCCGTCCCATTTAGCTTTATTGGAGGGCGACATGGTGTTCCTCCTCGCAAACACTGGGGGGGAAATTGCTATGCCAGACACATTTCAGGCACTCCGCCGGCTCTGAGCTCCGTCTTTGGCTCTTTTCTGATTACTTTTTCACTGTGTCGCTCACATGCACTCTCCCTCACACTCTCTCACTAGATCCCTCCCTTCCTGGCACATGCGTACACACACACACACACACTAACACACACACACAAACGTGCTGCTGTTGGGAGACTGACAGCGGCAGATGATTTCCATGATATCCTCTTCTTCCAGCTGTTCATGACACGCACACGCGCGCTCTCACAAATGAGGAGCTCGCACTGTGACAAAATCATTTTTCTCTTCCATATTCAGCGACTGGTTTTGCCGACAGTGCCGGGAGATTGAAATGAACCAGCACACGCAAAAGTCTATTGTGCTTGTAATATGCTGCTATGAATGTAAATGTCCTACAAGCTTGTGACTTGCCCCACTTATTTCAGTTCAGAGCCATGGCCTTATGTATCTATTTTCCCACAGTGTGGCGGTGAGAGCGGTAGCAAGCGAAAGAAGAAGGAGAAAGACTTGGATGAGCTGAAGAAGGAGGTGGACTTGGTGAGAGAAACAAGCTGTCGCCGCTTTGGCCCCACACTCGCTCTGCAGAGTGATGGATTCTGTTACCGTCGCTTCTAAATGATCCCCAAATAGCATTACGCCGAAGGAACCGGGTTATTTAACATGGCTATAAATGAAAACAGTGGCCTGTAAACAAAATGGCAATGCACCCGGTTTGTGGTTGTCAGCGGCAGACGAGTTGTAAACCAAGCCTGTCCTCTCCCATCTCCTCAGCCCCCCTTCGGCGGCACCTCTTTGTACTGAGAGAGGCTCTGAATAATTTGGGGGCCACCGGCGGTGTCAGTGCAGAGCCCAGCATCTTTGAGACGCTGTCAAAATACCACTAAGTGATGCCCGTGGAAACTTCCACTAATGAAATAGCTCTAGTCAGCCATCAAGTTGGCCTGAGCCTGATTAAAAAGAAAGAACGCTTTCTGAAAACTGCCGGCAGTAAGTTATGTGAAACGTCCCATTTGACTCCATAAATCTGCATTATTCTTCAATGAATGATTTCCAGCTTTTCTTTAAAACAAACAAACATTTTAACTACCCCAGGTGATGCCTGATCGATACCAAGCGCAACGGCAAATAAATAAGACCTGTTTTCCAAACAATGTGGGATTCTGTTGGTTTTAGTCAAAATACAAACTTGAATCAGGAAAAAAGTATTAAGAATATGGAAAACTCAAATAAAAGTGCTGTGATTTTATTTTCTATTTCTTTGCAGTTTTATCTCAGATATTTGTTTTGAGTCAACTTCATTTCATAAATAAACATTCATTTTAGGAATTCGGGCCTGCAACCCCCCCAAAAAGAAGAAGAAAAGTCGGTACAGGGTGATTTAATGCCTCTAAGGGGCTATCAGGAGGTTTAATTTCGGGAAAAAAAACAGCATAAAAATCTTATTTTGAGCACATGATGTCAAAGGGTGACTGTAAGGCAGTATCCGAGGAAGGCTGAATCTTTTAAGGGCAGGATCTCAGCCTTGTCATTTGATGCTTGATGGAAATCATTAAAATCTATCCTTCAATGTTGAATAATATCATTATTATAAAATTAAAGGAACCCGGAGAATTTCAAAAAGGGCGAAGATGCAAGGCGACACTCGACACCTGTGATCTTGGATCCCTTTGACAGCCCTGCAGCGTGAACCATCCTTCATCAGCAGCTGATAGAGCCACTCGCTCTATCAGCTCTGGGAGGCTTTTCTTTTTTTTTCAACATTCACAAATGCCACTTTGAGTTTTACTACATAAAAAGAAGCCTTACTCCGTCCAGAGGTGTCACTGACGTGTCTGTGCTTGAAGGTATCTGGGATGGACAGTTGTACAGCTGAAATGTTTTTATAGAGACATCAGCACCTCCTGCTAGATGGAAAGTGAAAAGGATCGAGACTGTTTACAACAAGTCCAAAAGCTCGGCTCTGTGATGGTACGGGGTCGTATGATTTACATCTCTGTGATGGCATTCATTCGCAAAAGCACATTAAGATTTTAGAGCAATATATGCTGTCCTTAAAATAGCAAGGAATTCCATGTTTTTCAAGGAAATAATGCAAAACAGCAGCGGGGTGGCCTGGTAATTAGCACAGTTGCCTCACAGCGAGAAGATCCCTCGTTGATGAGCTGGACGGAGTGCCCGGAGAGAGGAAGTCTGAGCTTCCTCTACAAGGCTACTGCCCCCGCGACCCGACCCTGGGTAATGGATGGATGGATGAAACCTCAGCTGGAGCCTCTGAGTGGAGTTAGTGTGGTCTCCCTGTGCTTGTGTGGGGTTTATTCTGGTACTCTGCTGCACATACATGGTAGGGTAATTGGTTATTGTAAAGTGACCTTAGGATTGAGGGGGTTTGCTTGTTTGTCTGTATGTGGCCCCTCCATGGACCGGCCCTGCAGCTGGAAACTACTGGGGCGGCCTCCAGCAGACCCCCGTGACCCTCCATAGGAATAATAGGTATAGGTATTAATTATAGCTGAATTGTTTCACACCTTCGTGTTTGCAGGAAGAATAAGACGGAAGAACAGAAACTCTTCATCGTTTACTTTTCTCAGCAGCAAAACACAATGTTAACGTGAAAAAGCTTTACTGTTCCAACTTGTTTTGAAATATTATGTAGGCCTGAAATTCCTAAAAAAAAATATTGGAATAATAGTATATTTAAAGGAGCTGTATGTAAGAGCAATAATAAAACGAATCATAAAATGACCCCGATATGTCAACAGACATTTAAAAATCATGTTCATTTCAAATACTTATGTCACTGACAACAGCACTCAAGCCAGGATATTGCAGTTTAAAAAGAGGAGTTGCAGCCCTCAACTGATGTTTATATTGTCATTTTTTGTTTTGGCCTGAAGCTCCACCCTCTACCTATCTCCCAATCACCAAGTCAGTAATGTTTCTGAAGCTCCACCCTCCACCTATCTCCCAATCACCAAGTCAGTATTGTTTCGGCATCCGGGTTGCCAGCTCGGCTCTAATTATCGCAGCCATGGCAGCCTACGTTCCTGCTGCATTCTGCAGCCTACCTGGCAACCTCTGGTCGGGGGGAGGAGGGGGAGGGTACACGCCGCTCAACAATATTTTGAAAGTGACTGCAGTACCAGTTTTGGCCATTTCTTACAGACGGCTCCTTTAAAGGAGCTTGAGGCTCCTTTTAGGAAATTAGACTCTCTAGCGCCACCCTTCACCACGACGGCCGTTGGGGGTACTGCAGCCAACAGTGAAGCCGGCACGGGAGAACGGGGAGAACGCACATGCAGCGTCATGTGACGTCACATCCGCAGCCCAGAGCGGGAAATTCGGGACCGAATTGCAGCACATTTTGCAGCACACAGCCTGTTCAAGGCAACGGAGAGATACACTAGAGGAATCATTCTTTTGGGTTTGGAACGCTTCATCTGACATTATTACTAGAAAACTTAAAATGTATACGCATTTTTTTCATAAATCTTGCCACAATCCGGCCTCAAGCTCCTTTAAGTTTATTATTTTGTCATTAAGGTTTTTGGGGGTTTTTGTTCAAGCTCTTTTCTGAAGCGGGGTGGAGCTTTCAACCAGCTGAAGTTGCTGTTGGGTGATTGTTGTCTTTCTGCAGAATGAAAAAAAGTTGTCTTCGATTCTGAGGCTGAGAACATTATTACAGGGAACGGACGAAGGACAAACTTCTTGGAGTTATCTTTTTGATTCCTGTTCAACATTTCCACAGAGCAGTAGCTCACAGAAGACCATATCACCTTTCCTTGACTTAATTCAGCCTCCTCGTTTATTTCCTTTATTCCACACGAAGAGGAAAACTAGTATGTTTTTGTTATTCAGCCGCTGTCTCTTCAGCCCAGATACCGTCGAGTTTCTCGTCAGAATAAACTTGGACGACATTCAAATTACTCACAAAACCAATAGTAAAAGCACAGTTACTGCCAAGAACAAAATGTCACAGCGCTGCCTTCAGTTCGTCAAAATTGTCCCCGTGACGATGAGAATAAGTGGCTGCCACCGTGGAATTAGTAAATACAAGATAAGTACATGGGATCTTCTGAAGATGCTACACTCGAGTGGAAATATGTTCACATTTGGAAAGTAATTGAATGGGTAAAGTACCGAGGCAGAGTTTTCCTTGGTTTGCAGCAGCACACCAACAGGCTTATTTTATTTCTACATGACTGAAGCGAACAAGAGTTCAGATTTTTCCAGTTCAGCAGGAGGAGATGCAGTGGGAGAGGACATCTTTGACCTCTCTAATCTCTCATGAGGAATAAATCATTTATATAAATCCCCTGGACCTAGTTGGAGACGGAGAATAAAGATTTTTCAGTAAGAAGGAGAGCGGTGACGCGTTGCTTTTTTACTGCTGTATCCACCGAGCTTCAGATCACACCCTACATGTATATCAGTAAATGAGTCATTACAGAAAACTGTCTTGTTTCCATGTCACAATCTTCCAAAGATAGATTCATTTCATTGTTCCACCACCAAAAGCGCAAATAATCATTTTGTCCTTGCAGGATGACCACAAAATATCCGGGGATGAGCTGGGACAACGGTATGGAGTGGACCTTGCACGGGTAATAACGCATCTTGCTTTTATACACATGTTCCCTGACACAGAAAACACACAACAAAGAGCTGCTCTAATATGCGGTGCAGAGATGTAATCTGCTGATCCCTGCACTGGAACGCAACATCCAAGCCGAGAGCAGCGTTTCTCTGGTCGACTTCGACCCACCACTGCGTCCCCAGCTCACCTTGAGTCTTCTTCATCTCTAATCCTTTGCTCACACAAACAAACTTGCACTCTTTGATGCAAAAAAAAAAGAAATAAAAAGAAAAAAGTACACACAAACAAACACACACATGCACACACACCAATACAGATACGAAAACAAACACTAGTCTTTTTGTTGAAGCCAGATTTCCTGCTCGCTGTAAAATTTGACATTGCGGCATTGCAGGTGAAGTGAAGCAGACTTTATCTTGCCAAGATTAGCGCGAAGAAACGGAAGATGGAGAGCATCAGCAGCAGAACAAGCTGCACAAATGTCAAATGTAATGGAGGTTTTGCACGTCTAGAGTGGGTGGCAGCACAATAGTCCAGGTGTATGCTGATCACTTTTGTAAATTGCACCATACAGGAAAAATTAAATAATAATAAAACAAAAAAAAGTTAGTCAAGGACCTCATACAAGAATAGACACGTAGTTTATTATCCTTGCACTGTTAAATAGGTCAGGCAGGAATATTTGATGCTCTGCAGCAGAAGACAGGATAGAAATCAGGCCATGGTGTAAAAAAGATTTCCATTGCAAGTAGAAAGGCATTTATTCCTGAAATATGTTTTCCCCAGGGCCTGACCAATGCCAGAGCTGCGGAGATTCTGGCCAGAGACGGCCCCAACGCGTTGACTCCCCCACCCACCACCCCGGAGTGGGTCAAGTTCTGCCGTCAGCTGTTTGGTGGATTCTCCATCCTGCTCTGGATTGGAGCCATCCTGTGCTTCCTGGCCTACAGCATCCAGGTGGCCACAGAGGACGAACCGGTCAACGACAACGTGAGAAACTGCTTCGTCAGAACGTGCACGCGTTTGTAGAAAGCATGAGCCAAGAAATTCGCAGGTACAACAGAACGTGTATACACATGTGCACAGTCTCATGCAGAGGCGAATAGTTATGATTATGCTGGGAAAAAAAACAACCAAAAAGCTGGAAAACGTTATTGGATAAAAATAAAATTGAATCAAATGAGCCACAAATGATTTAAACATAAGGATTAATAGAAAATATAACACAAACAAGACAGCCAACGCTGTTATGTTGAGGACGCAGGTGCTGAGTCAAGTGCAGGAGGCAGGAAGGTGATAATTAAAATACACTCTATTAATTTACAAAAAAACAACAACACAGGAAGTAATAATTTTCCCCAAAAAAGTACAGAGTGAAAACCAGAGCAGACAGCAGGAAATGAGTGAGAGGCCGGCACGCCAGTCTGGCACATAAAAACCCGGGGAGCATATACTCAAGAGGGAGGCGGTAACTAACGCCGAGCAGGTGTGTGCTGGTGGAATCAACAGAGCTCAGAACAGGTGTGGAACCAGACAAAAGAGAAACACACTCGAGGAAAAACAGCCAAACTAACGGAGCCGAATGAGACAAAAGTGCTCAGAAATGAGACGCACTTTTGCCAACCTCACACTTTTACAAGCAACTTCACGGCCACGTCTTCTACAGGCGGGAGCCAATAAGAGCCTGGCATGAATACCAGCATGATCACGTGATCTCAGGCCACGTTTACACATAGCCGGGTATTTACAAAAATGTCAATTTCCCCCTCTACGTTTTGAAAAACACCATCATTTACACAAACCAGCATAAATAGCTGTTATGGTGCTATGAGCTGCCAAACTTACAGGGGGCAGTGTAACGAGAAGATAAAGTCATGCTAGCCAATTGGAATCCTGGAAAAAAACGTCAACAAATGACACGAGTAACTTCCAGTTACTTCCAAGATGGAACGAGAGTCTTTCGTTTGGAGTGACAGAGAAGTGGAGTTACTTTTAAGTGTGACGTTATAATATAAAACAAGTAAATTACAAGAGAATATTGACAGTGGCCAAACAAATTGTAAACGCAGGTCGCACACATGACGCTGGTGACGTTTCTGTCGCATAATGTGACGTTCTGAAGCCTAAATGTCCGTTTCTCTCTGTTTACAAGCAAACGTGAAGACGGAGTTTTTGCAAATCTCCAGTTTGGCCGAAGTTTTCATAAATGATCGTATTTGGTGACTTTGAGCTTTGTTTTCGTGTAAACGAACGGCCAAAATGTATGAAAACACCACTGTTTTTGCTACGTGTTAACGGGGCCTCAGTGTTAGCTAGCAGTCAGAGCAGATCAGGTGCAGCTGGGGGGCAAATATTCAGCTTCTCATGTCTCGTCTAATTCAAACTGTGTCTTCCCATGATGCAATTTGTGTGAGCAATCATGTAGGAGCGCGGTTGTCTTTTGATTTATGAATGAATCTGGTCGTAGTTGTGTAAGTGACAGCTCCATAAGATCTACGACCTTTAGTCTGGGACTGAAAATGTCTGTTAGTCGTTTAAAAATCTTTCTAAAGTTTGTGTAAGTCTAATCTAAGTGTGTGTGGAAGGCATTAAATGAGAGCGAATAGAGGGGGGCAGAAGGCCTTATTTCAGCAAGGCTATGCCAAGCTGGTTTTGCACATATAAAAGTACGACAAAGCACGAAACCCTACTGTCTGACCCACCTTAAACCAGTTATTAACCTTAAACTTTAAAAAAAACAACCTTAAATGTTGATCCTTTGTCTTTGCCGCTGCTGTAGCATGGGATAAATAAAAGTCTTTTCTTATCTTATCTTCAACCGGAGATTACGAGTGCCACGAATTTATGAAATTTACTCAACAATTTTTTTTTTCCCCCTTTTGATCTCAAGGGGGATATTTTCTCATGATCTTTGCTTAACGAGGATGGCCTCTTGAGATCCCAATCTCCTCTGTGCAATTCCAGGCCAAAAATGAGGACTCAAGTGGCCACAAGAAACAGCAGGGATGTCCTTCTCACTGAGCTGTGGAAAGAATACGAGTAAAGCTTGAAATTCAACAGCATGAACTACATTTGAGATACTTCTTACACACAAATTACTGACGGGTTATCACAAGTGCACCCACACACAGAATTCTCCAACCCTCTCAGTAAGCGTGGCGTTCAAAAAAAGAAGAAGAGATGGAGAAAAAAAACAAACTCCCACTGACACTGGCAGCACTCCTGGTATTAGCAGAGAAGCATATTCAGACCAACCACTGAGCAGATGGAATCAGGCACCACCCATGCTGCACCCTGTGCCTCCGAATCATTATGCAATCACCATTCAGCTCTATCTGAACTCCAGTCAGCATTAAAGCCTTGCATAATGTACAGTACAGTAACAGTAGATGTAGACACACGCATGCATGCTGGTGATAAACTTAATCTCCCCGTGATTTTAATCTCTTCATTCGGTGCTGCATATGTGCAGCTGCATGCTCTAGTGAGCTGCTTCAAAGCCCCGACTGCCTGCAGCTTTGGCACTTTGTAAAAATTTACAGGCAGTCGCTAAAAGATGAAAATCCACACGAACATAAAGTCACGCATGGCTTTTGACAGCTGGAAATTTATTTTCATCATTTTGGTGTGTCATGTGTGCTGGATGATAAGATTTGGTTAGTGGGGTTTTTTTTTTTTGGACGTGCTGATGAAATTTCACATATTGTTGCACCGTTTTATTTGATCTAATTAGTTCTGTTGTTGTCTAATGTCTTTTGTTCTGATAGTGTAGATTTTAATGGGCTATCTGCTTGGACAGATGTTGCAGCCATAATTCTGCACATCTGGAGCAGAGGAGCGATCGTGGCGCAGAGAAATCTGCAGAAACCATATGGGAAAGCAAGCGGGAGCTGCAGACGGAACACTGCATTGGAAACCTCTCTGACAACCGATTTTCTAAGGATACGGGTGTATTTCTTGGTTCACAAGATTTTTTGCACAGCTATGGTTGAGGGAAAAAAGAAAAAATAGAGTCAAGACACCAAAACAATCTCTTCTTGCTGTCAAAACAAAGACAAGACCTTGCAGAACGCAAACTTTCTCAGACTGGAGAAATTTTATCTTCCAGCAGTCCAACAGCTACAGTGCACCAGCTGGCAGATGCTTTCATCCAAAGCGACGAGCTGTCTTGTTTGCATCAGCGTGAGCTGAGCCCATAACAGCTTTTTCACTCCGTAAATAAAACGGAGACCAAAAATAAAATAGAAGCACATCAGAATGAATGTGTCGTCGCTATAAAACTACAAACATGCTCCTGTTCAGACGGTATCTCCTGGTGGCTTCACAAATCATTCTCACTTCTCATGTTCCTGGGTTTGGGACCGATGCACAATATCTAAACATCTGTTTCCCCAGTTTTTTTTGTATTTCTTCTAGCTATTATTCCACTCTTTGCATTAAAGGTTTTATTGTTTGAAGCACTTAAACCTACCTAGTGGCTAATGACCCGGTGTCTCCCGCTGCTCTGCTTCCCCGCTCTTTCAGCTCTATCTCGGTGTGGTGCTGGCAGCGGTGGTCATCATCACAGGCTGCTTCTCCTACTTCCAAGAAGCAAAGAGCTCTCGAATTATGGACTCCTTCAAGAAAATGGTACCACAGGTGAGTCGGTGCATTAGGTCTACGGTGTCGTCTCAGAGCTTCCCGAGTCAATACACCATCCCTCAAGTAGGGCTTACACACACACACTTGAGCGGATACCTAATAAGCTTGCACAAAGGAAGATAAATGTTTGACCCAACTTTGGATTGAGAGAGTGTTAGCATAAAAAGTCCTCCTCCTACTTCTTATCCCACTCTAGCACTTCGATTTCCTAATTCTTTAATCTATTTCTGCTCCTTTCACTCCTTCTTTTGCCTTTTTCTCCCAACCTGTCACTCTTCTCTTCTTATTTTCTTTCATATCTGCTTTTCGTATACATGTACACCCTGCAGGTCCTATTCTTTACACTTTTCTTCTGTCCATGCAAACTCTCCCTCACTCCTGCTTTCCCTCTGATTTGTCCTATTGGCAGCAAGCGATGGTGATCCGTGACGGGGAGAAGATGCACATCGATGCAGAACTCGTGGTGCTCGGGGATTTGGTGGAAGTCAAAGGGGGGGACCGGATTCCAGCTGACCTCCGAGTGGTCTCCGCCAGCGGATGCAAGGTTGAATTGAAATTTTATTTTGAACATGAAACAGTAGTGAATACAAAACAAAACAATTATTATCAATAATAAATAAATGTAAATAAGAAAACAAAATAAACAAAAATATAAATAAAAACATGCATCCATCATAATTAACATGCTCAAAAAGGAGTAGGAAGAAGTAAAAACGTATTAAATCCTACCCCCCTAAACTCTATTTTATTATAGTCAAAATTAATTTAATTTCTATACAAAGAACAAAAGACACACAGACACACACAGACACACACACACACACACACACACACACACACACACACAGGACTGTCTCAGAAAATTAGAATATTGTGATAAAGTTCTTTATTTTCTGTAATGCAATTTAAAAAAAACAAAAAATGTCATACATTCTGGATTCATTACAAATCAACTGAAATATTGCAAGCCTTTTATTATTTTAATATTGCTGATTATGGCGTACAGCTTAAGAAAACTCAAATATCCTATCTCAAAATATTAGAATATTTCCTTAGACCAAGTAAAAAAAAAAAGATTTATAACAGCAAAACAAAATCAAACATTTGAAAATGTCCATTAATGCACTCAGTACTTGGTTGGGAATCCTTTTGCACGGATTACTGCATCAATGCGACGTGGCATGGAGGCAATCAGCCTGTGGCATTGCTGAAGTGTTATGGATGCGCAGGATGCTTCAATAGCGGCCTTTAGCTCATTTGCATTGTTGGGTCAGGTGTCTTTCAGCTTCTTCTTCACAATAGCCCACACATTCTCTATGGCAGGGGTTTTCAATTCCAGTCCACAGGCCCCCCTGTCCTGCATGTTTGAGATGCCACCCTGCTTCAGCACACCGTGATACAAGGGGCTGTGTCATCAACAGAGATGTACAGACCTTGATGACAAGCTAATGAGGACCTTTAAATAGAATCATGTGTGTTGATGCAAGGCAACATCTAAAACATGCAGGGCAGGGAGGCCCGAGGACCGGAATTGAAAACCCCTGCTCTATGGGGTTCAGGTCAGGGGAATTGGCAGACCAATCGAGGACAGTAATGCCATGGTCAGTACACCATTTACTGGTGGTTTTGGCACTGTGGGCAGGTGCCAGATCATGCTGGAAAATTAAATCATCATCTCCATAGAGCTTTTCAGCAGACAGAAGCATGTAGTGCTCTAAAATCTCTTGGTACACAGCTGCATTTACTCTGGACTTGATGAAACACAGTGGACCAACACCAGCAGCTGACACGGCTCCCCAAACCGTCGCTGACTGTGGGAACTTCACACTGGATTTCAAGCAACTTGGATTTTGCTCCTCTTCAGCCTTTCTCCAGACTCTGACTTCCAAATGAAATACAAAACTTGCTTTCGTCTGAAAAGAGGACTTTGGACCACTCTGCAACTGTCCAGTGCTTCTTTTCCATAGCCCAAGTCAGACGCTTCTTCCATTGTCTTGAGTTCAGAAGTGGCTTGACCATGGGAATACGGCTATTGTAGCCCATTTCCCGGACACGTCTGTGAACAGTGGCTTTTGTTACCTGGACTCCAGCTTCAGTCCACTGTCTTTGAAGCTCCCCCAAATTCTGGAAGCCACTCTTCTTCACAATGCTGTTAAGGCTGCAGACATCTCTCTTGGTTGTGCAGCGTTTCCTGCCACATTTCCCCCTTCCAACAGACTTTTTGTGGATGTGCTTTGAAACTGCACTCTGTGAACAGCTTGCTCTTTGAGAAATGTATTTTTGTGTCTTACCCTCCTGATGGAGGGTGCCAATGATGGTCCTCTGGACAGCAGTCTTTCCCATACTTGTGATTTAGTTTACTGAACCAAGCTGAGTGGTTTTCAAGGCTCAGGAAACCCTTGCAGGTGTTTCGAGTTAATTAGACGATTCAAGTGATTAGTTGAATACTCTACTAGTATACTTTTTCATGATATTCTAATATTTTGAAATAGGATATTTGAGGTTTCTTAAGCTGTAAGCCATAATCAGCAATATTAAAATAATAAAAGGCCAGACCCAACAATGCAAATGAGCTAAAGGCCGCTATTGAAGCATCCTGCGCATCCATAACACCTTAGCAATGCCACAGGCTGATTGCCTCCACGCCGCATTGATGCAGTAATCCGTGCAAAAGGATTTCCAACCAAGTACTGAGTGCATTAATGGACATTTTCAAATGTTTGATTTTGTTTTGCTGTTATAAATCTTTTTTTTTACTTGGTCTGAGGAAATATTCTAATATTTTGAGACAGTATATTTGAGGTTTCTTAAGCTGTAAGCCATAATCAGCAATATTAAAATAATAAAAGGCTTGCAATATTTCAGTTGATTTGTAATGAATCCAGAATGTATGACATTTTTGTTTTTTTAATTGCATTACAGAAAATAAAGAACTTTATCACAATATTCTAAATTTCTGAGACAGTCCTGTATATAAAAACATACACCAGGGGTCACCAATCCTGGTCCTCGAGGGCCACTGTCCTGCATGTTTTACATGTTTCGCTGCTTCATTGCACCGTGATAAAAGTGACTGTGTCGTTAAGAGAATTGTGCAGACCTCAATAACAAGCTGATGGCGATGATTAATTAGAATCAGGTGTGTTAAAACAGAGAAAACTCTAAAACATGCAGGACACCGGCCCTCGAGGACCAGGATTGGTGACCCCTGATATACACATATACACATACATACACACACACACACACACACACACATGTCATATGAATATCAATAATAACACATCCTCACACCTAACTAATATATCAGTATCAACAATATACAAAAAAGAAAAGAAAACAAACTAACAACTCATAACGGCAGAGCCCCACCCCCAAAAGCAACCAAACCCCCCTCAAGGTAGAGGAGTGGTGGTGGATCTGGCCCAGGGGAGCTTCAGCAGGATGACGTTGGTTCTTTTTCTCCTTCCTGATTAAAAGTCATGTTTTTTTTGTTTATTTTCACCTTTTAGCAGTTTGATTCTGAAAGCATGTCTCCTGTTATTTAGTTATTTTAAAGTGCCCACCATCTTTCAAGGCACCTTGCTATGAAAACTTAGTAGGAGACATGAATCATTAATTAGTGTGAGAAAGTTAGAGCAGAATGTTAGAGAGTGAACATAAAAAAAATATCAACCTCATAATGCATATGAGTGCATTTTATGCCAAACATCAATATTTTACTAATCCTAACCAAGCGTCAGGATGCCTCAACCCAATCGAGAGTTTGTGGTTTCAGAACAGAAAACAAACCACCGATGAAAAGAAAAAAAAAGACATACTAGTATGTCATACCAGTATCTCTTGTAAGACATACAAGAGAGACTGATCTCATGATTCAAAGGCCTATAAACCCTACTCCCCCTTCTGATTTAGTGGGTTTATTCATTATTTATGGATTCAGTTTGGATTTATCCACAACATAATTCTGTAAAATGGCATTTGAGATATTTTGCCATTTAGTCTGGTCATGAAAGTTTTCATGGCATCAACAACATGATCCATGACAACGCCTCATCTTCTTTTCAAGCACTGAAATCTGCAGTTAGCCCTCGAATAGCAAGTATAACGTAGAAGAAGATGGTTTATAAGTCCAATTCATTCAATTGTGAACAATCTGATTTTCTTTATTTACATTGTATGTTTCTAATATTTTTACAAACTGTGAAAACGTGACAGCAACAAAGTTTTCTAAAAAATAAATAAATTGATGTCTGAAACATTTCCAGTGCAAGTAAGGTAATGGGAATGTCATTAGCTCTGCACATATCTGGTGATAAATCAAAACGAAATGCAAATTTTGCCTGATGAAAAATGAAGGTGCATCAGAGTTGTTTGTTTCAAACGGCACACCGATCCATCATGCGCCTGTCAAGATGTCTCGTTTGGAACCATAGAGTTGTCATGACGATGCACAGATACGCCACGCACTCAGAGGGCATCGCCCAGACAAACACTAACCTCCAGCTATTTAATGCTTAAATAATGAAGTTATATTTTTGGCACGTGAGGACAGGCGAAGGGCCCATTATTCATATTTTGTCGAACACGTCTTATTTACCCGTCAAACGGAGGCTTTTTCAACGCCAGGCACTTACTTTTATAGACCTGTTATTTGGGTAAGACATCCCAAAATTCCTGTATTTTCACTCCCTGAAAAATGCTGGAGCTCTTTGGGTTTGCCTCCCTGCCAGCACATATTCACACTGGAGCATTGTTTTTGAGTGCCTTTGCTTTTCAGTTCCATGAAAAACTGTCTTTGATCGTTTGGAGTTTTCCTCAGACTAGAATAAGTGGAAGAATGTCATGGTACACACAGTTCTCCTCAAATACTCATCATACCTCCAGTGTTTGGTTCTTCTTCTTGGTTTATTAGCTGCTGATTGTTTCTTGAATATGTTACATATTGACCTGAGATTTTTTTTTTTTTTCCAAGTCAAATGAGAGGACAAGAGTGACTGATGACAAGGAATGGGCAATATTTTACTGTTCACGATAAACCGTCAAAAAAATTCCTCACGATAAGAATTTGTCATCTCACGGTAAAAACGATAAATTCCCGTTGATGACGTTTTTGTGTAAAGCTGATTTTTGGAAGGAAGGAAGGAAGGAAGGAAGGAAGGAAGGAAGGAAGGAAGGAAGGAAGGAAGGAAGGAAGGAAGGAAGGAAGGAAGGAAGGAAGGAAGGAAGGAAGGAAGGAAGGAAGGAAGGAAGGAAGGAAGGAAGGAAGGAAGGAAGGAAGGAAGGAAAGAGAGAGCAGGAGGAAAGAAGGAAGGAAGGAAGGAAGGAAGGAAGGAAGGAAGGAAGGAAGGAAGGAAGGAAGGAAGGAAGGAAGGAAGGAAGGAAGGAAGGAAGGAAGGAAGGAAGGAAGGAAGGAAGGAGAGAGCAGGAGGAAGGAAGGAAGGAAGGAAGGAAGGAAGGAAAGAGAGAGCAGGAGGAAGGAAGGAAGGAAGGAAGGAAGGAAGGAAGGAAGGAAGGAAGGAAGGAAGGAAGGAAGGAAGGAAGGAAGGAAGGAAGGAAGGAAGGAAGGAAGGAAGGAAGGAAGGAAGGAAGGAAGGAAGGAAGGAAATAATGGCAGAAAGAAAGAAAGAAAGAAAGAAAGAAAGAAAGAAAGAAAGAAAGAAAGAAAGAAAGAAAGAAAGAAAGAAAGAAAGAAAGAAAGAAAGAAAGAAAGAAAGAAAGAAAGAAAGAAAGAAAGAAAGAAAGAAAGAAAGAAAGAAAGAAGGATAAATTCCCGTTGATGACGTTTTTGTGTAACAAACATGGCGGATCTGAGAGCGAGATAGATTTATAGTTACAAAGATGGAGTTGAATTGGTATTTTTTTTATCGTCATTTTTATCGTTATGGGGATAAATGCCAGAAATTATCGTGATACATTTTTTAGTCCATACCGCCCATCCCTACTGATGACAAGCGTACGCCGTATACCCTCCATCTTGTACACCACCAGAGCTACGCCTGATGAAACACTCTCTTCCCTGTTCTCTTTTCCTGTGAAGGTGGACAATTCCTCACTGACGGGAGAATCGGAGCCTCAGACTCGCTCTCCGGAGTACAGCCACGAGAATCCTCTGGAGACCCGCAACATCTGTTTCTTTTCCACCAACTGTGTTGAAGGTCAGTAGGTCACATCTGGCCAAGATGGTCTCTTATCACCTCTGGATTTCTGTCTTTCAGCCATCTGGAGATGACATTGTTTTGTTTTACCACCCAACCATGAACATGTTTCAGCGCGCAATTAATCTGGCATCCTCTCCGACCAGCCTCAAGCCCAGTCGCCGTCTAGTTAGGGATGTTGAATGCTGGAGGATCAGTAATGAGCGTTTCCATTTAGGCTGTCTGTTGCTGCCAGTCATCAAATAGTGACACAGTGAGCATAGGAATTAGATTTTTATTTAAAAAATATGCAACTTCATTAACATCTTCATTCAAATTCTAATGGCCATCTTGTAACTACTGTACAGTTCATTGTTTCTGTGTAATAAGTGCTTTAAATAGGTCCTTTGTCCATTGTACACAGTACAAATGTGTCTTCATTAGATGGAGCTGCCATGGAGTAATGTACACTAAAGTGCCCGGGCCGGCCTTGTTCCCACACATGCGTGTTTATCTGAGGGTTGCACCTATTTCTATGAAAAGCCTTGAGGTCTTTGAAAACCTTCCTGTTTTTCACTTGGTTCGGAGTTTCGCTGTAGACCCCCCATAAAGTGTATAAAGGGCATAAAGTTAATATATGAGGTGGAATTCCAGACAAACCAATGTGTTATTCTATTTTTTTAATTTTTCAATGCTGACCTGGGCATTTCTGCGTCCTACCTCAAACACTGAAGAAAAGAAGAAGAGCTTTGGCTCTTCTTCCTACCTGCAGCTGCAACAAAATGCGCTAACTCTTGTTTTTTTTCCTCCCCCAAGTACAGTATACCACCGGTTTTGCCATAAAATATCCTCTAACTCTCCTTGATTTTCCGAAAGCCATGTTTGCTGCTAAACTCTTCTTCAACTGTAATTGCCCATGACGGCTAACCCCTTAGCCGCCGTGTATCATGATGGTTTTCCGGTTCCGTATTGCCACCAATATTAGAGGACGTGTGCAGTTCAGTTCAAGTTAAAAAATAATTTAAAGCAGGTACCACCAGTGCAACTGACTCTTTTTTATATTTACACTTTTGAGTAATATCAATTTCACTCTCGTTTTGTGAAAGAGTAGATACAATTTTCTTTTTTATCATGAAACATTTTCCCAAAGTCTCCCATACGGAGACAAACTCAGGTTTGTGTCGGTTAACCTTCCATGTGAGGTGCTGTTTCTGATATTAGGGAAACTTTCAGGAAACATTTTGCAAACAGTTTAAACCCTGAGGGGTTCAAACGTAATTCAAAAAGGTGATGTACATTAAATTATTTCAGAAATATCAGTATTTTTTCCATGTACTGAAGATCTGATCCCTAATGAACAGAGTAACTACAGTAAATGTCTCCAGAAAAACTTTCTTGAGTAATTCAATGAAATTCATTTTGTCTTAGCTTATAATTAACTTGGCTGTTTCCTTTATCTCAGACAAGGTTTTTAGTTTTTTTTTTTTACCTGACATGTTTCGGTGGAAACTTCAGCCGTCATCAGGGTGTCACATGATGGTGTGTGACTCGTCATTGATCAGCTGATGTTGGCAGATCGATACAAAGCCCTCGGCTGTCCGTTCACCCCTCCAGGAGCATGTAGACTCCCTCGTCCCTGTTGAGGTTCTCGGGCCCCGCTTCCTGAGCTCTGACCCATGATGTGACCACATCATGGGTCTCTTTCAAATATTTTAGTTTTGGCGATAGATATTCTGAGCCCTGAAAGATGGGACTTTTGTGGGTTAGATTCATTCCTCCTTCTCTTGAGGAGCTTTTGATCTACCTAGATCAGGGTTGTCCAAAGTCCGTCCTCGAGGGCCGCTGTCCTGCATGTTTTAGATGTTCCCCTGTTTCCACACACCTGATTCTAATTAAAGGAGCCGTCTGTAAGAAATGGACAAAACTGGTACTGCAGTCACTTTCAAAATATTGCTGAGCGGCGTGTACCCTCCCCCTCCTCCCCCCGACCAGAGGTTGCCAGGTAGGCTGCAGAATGCAGCAGGAACGTAGGCTGCCATGGCTGCGATAATTAGATCCGAGCTGGCAACCCGGATGCCGAAACAATACTGACTTGGTGATTGGGGGATAGGTGGAGGGTGGAGCTTCAGGCCAAAACAAAAAATGACAACATAAACATCAGTTGAGGGCTGCAAACTCCTCTTTTTAAACTGGAATATCCTGGCTTGAGTGCTGTTGTCAGTGACATAAGTATTTGAAATGAACATGATTTTTAAATGTCTGTTGACATATCGGGGTCATTTTATGATTCGTTTTATTATTGCTCTTACATACAGCTCCTTTAATGCTCGTCATCAGCTCGTCTTCAAGGTCTGCGTAACTCTGTTAATGACACAGCCATGTCTGTCAGGGTGCTTTAAAGCATGGAAGTATCTCAAACCTGCAGGACACCGGCCCTCAAGGACCAACTTTGGAACCCCCTAACCTAGATGAAGCGTTGATGGGGTGCTTTTCCTGTTCTTGTGCTATTCTTGAGGATGTTTCCTTTGTTTTTTTTTATGTGCCTCCCAAAGATTACCATCCCTATGCGTGCTTGCTTTGCATCTGCAACAGTGTTTAGATGGTTCTTCAACATCAGCATTAATGCAAAATACCCCAAGATACCAAGTAAAAAATTGCATAATATGGAAAAGATCAACATTATTCATTTAAGCTGTCTGGGCTTTTTAAGGCCCTTGGCAGATTGGTGTTTTTTCACTAATAAAGTAGTCGCTATAAAAAGTGCTGATGGAGAAGTCTGAGGTGAGATCATTTGTCTTTAAAGTGATGCAGATTTTTTCCCCTCACTCACTCCGTCCAGCATCTGTTCGGCCCGCCCGGGCATCAGTCACCAGCCAATAACTCTGATTCCCCCCCATCTATCACTGCTAAACACGCAGCTATCATCTTCCCAGCAGACCTCCTCCTTGTTTACAAAATACAGCGCTCAGCTTCTGCGATGTCTTCCACGTTGGAGCGCTTTAGTTTTTTCCTCCTTAAACAGCTCTCTGAGGACGGCCAGCAGGTCAGCTGTCGCTCTGATGAACACTGCAACGAACAGCTTGTGATCTGTAATGACATATTATTTAAACAGCTGCGATCAAAATGAAAATAAGAGTAATTTGACAGGAAAACTGATGCCCTCTGTATGCACAGCGACAACTCAATGGCATAACTACTAGGAAGACAAATCCTTTAAAACATCCCTATTTTCCTTCTGAGGAGAAAATGAGATGTAGGTGATTGTTGACATTTGCTACACACTTAAATCCATTCGTTGAACTTCACTTGTGGTCTCGCCTGACGGTGATCTTCCCCCCCCAACAGGTGCAGCCCATGGCATCGTGATCGCCACCGGTGACCGGACGGTGATGGGTCGCATTGCCACGCTGGCGTCCGAGCTGGAGGTCCGGCGGACGCCCATCAACATTGAGATTGAACATTTCATCCACATCATTACTGGCGTGGCCGTGTTCCTGGGTGTGACCTTCTTCATCCTGTCCCTCATCCTGGGATACACCTGGCTGGAGGCCGTCATCTTCCTCATCGGCATCATCGTGGCCAATGTGCCTGAGGGACTGCTGGCTACTGTCACTGTGAGTAGAGTAGGGAAGTTATTATTTTATGAGAGGAGGGATTTTTACAGGTCTTATTCAGACGCCTCCATGTTATATCACCGTGTTTTTCAACTGTGAGATGGAAGCCTTCTTAAATAGGCTTTTCAGTGCACTTCAACTTCATTTTATACCACATCCCTGAGCAGCAAGGACAGGTCCTAATATGTTTTGGAAATACGGAGTAAACCGAGCTGTCGAGTGAGGTTATAACTTTGAAACTGATATTATACTCTTGACTAGTGTGTTTTCAGTTTCCAAGCTTGCACTATTCTTAGTACAAACAAAGAGTTGCAGTGATGAGAATTACTGAGGCATGTTAATTTGGAGGTGAGTGGCAGTATTTGATTTGTATTTGTAAATGTAATTTCTGAATAGCTTCTGGATGCATAAAATATGGCAAAGGAAAGTATGAAGTCACTGAGTCATGCCAAAATTTCTGAAGTAGCCTGTAGGTATCTCGAAAAGAAATAATGGCTATTGAAATTATAACTTTCTTTTACATTTATTGTCACTGGTCAGGTTACAAAGTGAAATCAAAGCATTTCCAATACGTGTCATCTTACTTACATATTGTTTTCCATGAACAGAAATTAAAAATACAGTAACAACCAGCATTTTTTCCCCACCAGTTTCAATTTTTTAAACCATGAAAGTTTGTCCTCTAAATCTAACTTAATAGCTTGAATGCCTAAACCTAATAAAATAAATGAAATAAAAGAACAAAAACATGGGTGGCCCAATTTAAAGGCAGGATAAGCAATTCCATGCAATATAAAATCCAGAAGCTGCTTTTGTCTCATCCATGTTCACGATTGGGCACATTTTCTCAGGGAGCACCAGAGGGCGCTACTCTTCTTGTTTTGTTTCAACTAACAACTGTTGTGACATCATCCTGAAATCACTTACCCTACCTTTAACAGAGAGTTTAAAAAAAAGGAAAGTGAAAACGAGGAAGTGAGAGGATAATATTTCCAAATTGGGACTGAAACTCTGAGACTTTTCATCTCCTTCCCTCCACCCTTCTTGTGAGGACACCGTCGTTAGTTCATAGGTAGAGAATGACTCTTGAATATTGTTGTGAAGGTGTATCGAGCGAAGATGCCATAAGACGCCTTGTCAGATCTCAGTGCTGAAAAAAAAAGAACTGTGAAATGGCTATTTAATGAGCATATTTTTCAACTTATAACATTAGTAAAGGTCGGGCTGTTCGATATAACTTTGGTAATCAACTAATCTTCTTGAAAACTAGTGATGAGTGTGATGGCCTGAAGAGTAAAATAATGAACTAAAAGTGGTTTCAAGTATGTCTGGTAGAAGTGCAGAGACTAGCCAAACTGGCCTTAAATTCCTCAGGAGGCGTTCTGACTGAGCAGCTGGTTTAACATCGGCATTGCAGTTTGATGTACTGTTCATATAAAAACATTGATTAGCGTAGCTTTTAGCCAGCCAGTTTCAGAGCCCCTATTGTGCCTCTTGGCTCACCATTATAGTTTTCTGGCACATGTAAATGGAACCGAGCCATCTTCAAAGTTATTAGTTACACCTATGCTTTTCCTAACAATGGTGCGCTCAACGTGAACGTCAGATGCAGCTCTAATCATCCTAAAGAACACAGGCGTGATTTGTTTTGGAGCTGCTCCAGTGCTGAAGTGCAGCTAAGCTTCCTGCAACAGTAAAAGGGAGTGAGCGGAGTCGGATGCCAGCTGGCATTTGAAATGGCATCAGTCGACATTCACCGGTAGTAGAAAGTAAATTAACCTCCAGTGGCTGCTTTCTTTACTTCCTTTTGCCTTAAACAGAAACTGGATGTCCGTGGAAGTGTTTGCGTTCACCTGTGGTGTGATGGGAGGCCGCTGATGAGGGCAGTTTGAATTAAAAGATGTGGATGCATCTCTTACGACTAATAGAATATGACTTTTCATTGTATTTTATGTCCACGTTCTCCCGTTTTTTACCAGCTAAGGGAATACACACACAAATACACACACAAACAAACGCGTATACATGCATCATGCACCGGGGCCTGTGCGCATGGTTTCAGATTCACACACACTTGAATGCACCGTTGCATTCATATGCTCTGTCCATTCGTCGACTAACAGTCTTCCTTCCTCTCCTCTGCTCATCCTCCCTCTGCTCCCCCCACAATCCTCTCAGGTGTGTCTGACGCTCACTGCCAAACGAATGGCCAAGAAGAACTGCCTCGTGAAGAACTTGGAGGCCGTAGAGACTCTGGGCTCCACCTCCACCATCTGCTCCGACAAGACGGGCACGTTGACCCAGAACCGCATGACTGTGGCCCACATGTGGTTCGACAACCAGATCCACGAGGCAGACACCACTGAGAACCAGGCTGGTGAGAGAGAAAGAGAGAAATAAATTGAAATGCAGGAGGAGGGAAAGGAGGGGGGGGGTGAATAGAGAGATAGGAGGATAGGTGGAGAGCCTGACAGATAAAGAGGGACAGAGTGGGGGAATGCAGAAGAGGGCGAAGGACCACCTGCTGAGATTCGTCCGTCCAACGCTCAGACTGCCAGCGAAAGTGGCTGTTCACTCTGCTGCCTGGATTAATTGAGAAGCGTTCTGCAGCGGGCGGCTCAACCCCGGCTCAGCCCAGAATTCCTTGGCAGGACTGCGGCAGCGGAACCAATCCGATTCCTGTCTGCTACCAAACAGGGAAAAATAAAGTCAAATTAAAGCAGCCTGCAGCAATGACTAAAAGGTTTGGCAAAAGAAAAAAAAAGAACAGGTATTCTATGCATACTAATGTGCACCGAAGCAGACAAATGTGCAGTCATATAATGAGCAGCGAGTGGTGCTGGCAAAGATGCCGCTAGAGTGCCGCTGCCGGAGAAAAAACAAGTGGAATTGCTGGTCCAGGAAAAGCTGTATTTTTGCAGCTTCTGGACCCACAGAGTGTCACTCTAGTCCACAAAGCAAAACTGACATCGAGACAAATATGAAAAATGAAAACCGGAGATGGCAGAAGAGTGAAGGCCATTTCCAGTTTGATTGGATGAGTAGTCATGCAGTTAGATACAAGGAATTCCCGAATTGCCTTTATTTTCTGAAGTATTCTAGTTAAAAATAAAGAGCTTTTCACGATGAGAGAAACCACTTCTGTCAAGGTAAAAGTGATTGCTCAACTCAGCTGACACTGATACTGTTATTTAGCTACAATCTCCAGAGCTGCTGGGTGAACCTAGAGTTAAATCATTCAGGATAAATACCGCATGAGACATGCTTTAAAAAAAAAGAGAGAGAGGGAGGAGAAAAAAACAGATCTAACATAGCTGCCTCTGGTATCCTCGCAGGTCTGGGTTTTGACAAGAGCTCTAGTACTTGGGATGCTCTGTCTCGCGTGGCTGGTTTGTGCAACAGAGCTGAATTCAAAGCTGGACAGGAGAGCTTCCCCATCCTGATGGTATTAACTTTCACCACTCACTCACTCACTCACTCACTCACTCACTCACTCACTCACTCACTCACTCACTCACTCACTCACTCACTCACTCACTCACTCACTCACTCACTCACTCACTCACTCACTCACTCACTCACTCACTCACTCACTCATTCACTCACATACCTCACTCATTCACTCGCATACCTCACTCACATATATCACTCACTCACTCACATACCTCACTCACTCACTCATTCACTCACTTACCTCACTCATTCACTCACATACCTCAGTCATTCACTCACTTACCTCACTCATTCACTCATATACCTCACTCATTCACTCACATACCTCACTCATTCACTCACTTACCTCACTCATTCACTCACATACCTCACTCATTCACTCACATACATCACTCATTCACTCACTTACCTCACTCATATACCTCACTCATTCACTCACATACCTCACTCATTCACTCACTTACCTCACTCATTCACTCACATACCTCACTCATTCACTCACTTACCTCACTCATTCACTCACATACCTCACTCATTCACTCACTTACCTCACTCATTCACTCACTTACCTCACTCATTCACTCACATACATCACTCTCACTCACTCACTCACTCACTCACTCATTCACTCACATACCTCATTCATTCATTCATTCACTCACTCACTCACTCACTCACTCACTCACTCACTCACTCACTCACTCACTCACTCACTCACATACATCACTCACTCACTCACTCACTCACTCACTCACTCACTCACTCACTCACTCACTCACTCACTCACTCACTCATCCAACCTCATGAGTTATCACAACCATTAAAGCAGCCGGCCACAAGCCATTTAGTTTAATGCTTGAACATTATGCAGGGCCTTTCTTTAGCTCTGGATCCACTAATGTTGCACATGACTTGGTGGAAATGACTTTGCTTACATGGTTTATCAGTAAGACAGATCAGGGTTACAGCACATGTCTCTCAGAAATGAGAACTAGTGGAGTAAGGACTCATATCTGTTGCTAGTCAAAGTGGGAATACTAATGCATATGCATCTAAAGAACTGGAGAAGAAAAAAAGAATGGGGTTTCTAGTCTGCACCATTTGATCAACACTGCATGCCTTCCACTTTGAAGGTGCAATTCTTTTTTTAATCACAAAAGAAGAACAAAATTACAACTGCAGTTCTCTTGGGAAGTGTGAGATATATAACCGCCGGGATTTTTACGTGTTATTTAAGGCAGAGCTGCTCAATCTGCGTCAGGCGGGATGGGTTCTGCTGGTCTTTAAATCAATGCGTAGATTCTCAATCGCACCGAGGTCGGGGCTTTGACTTGGCTGCTGTCTAACTACGAAAAAGGAGCGAGCATCTCGCGGTTCGGTGATGAATGAATATGAATGTAATCAAGGTTTAAAACCAGACATTTAATGAAAATGCAGCTCAGTATTTAAACGATGACTCAACGACACACCACTACTCTTAGTCTTTATCTAGTGAGGGTCACTTGTTTCATCTGTTAATCAAAGGTGCTTACTTTTGCTGGAAAATAGATGTATAAAGGGGGAAAAAGAGAGAAAAGAACTTGTGTAATACACAGTACCGATGGAAAAGTTTAAGTACAACTGAGATGTACCACAGTAAAACACTTAATCACACACTTTTCATTCTCTTCCATGGTTAATAGATCTTTAATTCACATTGTGGCCACAGTGAGAGAAGGGGGGAAAACAAATGTATAAAACACAAAATAATTTGTCACCTCCACTTGATGAAGGCGCATCGCACACCCGAATCAAACACTTAACCTTCTTTCCACGTCCACACACTCGCACAGATAGATTAATCAAATACCCAGCTGGAAACGGCTCCCCCACACCGGCGGATAAATACCCTCCGCTGGGTGGGTGAGGTCAATACGACAGCGATGTTCTGCCGACCATTATCCTCCAACCTGGGCTGCATTGACCTGAAGAAACTCTCAGGGTGGGGATTACAGCCTCCTCTGTGATGGGAACAGACCTCGCTGCTGCACATCTGCCCCCCCAGATGCCCACAGCCTCCTCCCTGCAGTCAGTCACAGATGTGCCTTCAGACAGCCCTCACAACGAGGAGGGTGTCGCCACGTACCAGCACCCGCACCGGTTAAAACTAAGGAATTGAATTTGCTCCTGAAAGAGACAAAAACAAAGATAAATCTTCCAGAGTGGGAGCTGTTTTTTTTTGTAGCTGTTCATGAATGTAGAAACAGAAACAAAGATGCCTTTCTTGACTTATTCTCCTCTTGTTCTGTATATTTAGCATCAGGTCATGAGTTAAACGTTGAAGTTGTTTTGTCACACAGCCAAGACCAGTAGAACTCCAAAATGCTCTTTTTAATGCCATTTTTAATGCCCATGACTGCAACTGCAAATACTATACGTGTGCGTATACTTGCCTATATACACATACAAAATATTCATATCCAACTCTGAATTAAATTGCAAGCAATTTATTTGACAATGATAATGAGATATTTGAGAATCTAAATAATTTACATACACTGTCACCCTATAATGAATTTGAAATGGCTCATAAAACAGCTTACAATGTCAACATTTATTTGCACATATTTCAAAAATCCAGACTTCAAAAAGTACCAAACCAGAATCCATCAAGTTTATTTTCTGGAAATTGTCCTGACACTGAATACACAACCCACATTTTGATATGGCTGGAGAGTGAAGGAAAAAACTGAAACTTTCAATTTGAAGGCTGGAACATAATGTTTGCATTAAGTTCAGTACTTAACATAACAAAGAAATCACTGGGATTTAACTTTGTATGATAATTAGTGCATTAGGAGCTTTGTACAGCCAAACTACATAACATGTTTGTCTTTGTTAGGCCTGGTTTAAGAATATATGGGAATTAATGGGAATAACAATAGTGCAAGACTTTGAAGATAGGGCATGCTCAGTAGTGCTCCTTTAGTGTTTTTTTAGCAGCTTATTTCTTATTTTTCCAGATCTTATTCTACAGAATATTACCAGGTACACAATTTGGATCCAAACTGGATTATTTCCAGCATTTCCCAGTTAAATTTTTGACTCCAAGTTACTTAAACATTTCACTTAAACGTGACATAGGCTTCAGTATTCTTCTCCTTTGCAATGTTGTTTCCATCTCGACAAGTGGCCTGCAGCATCAATTAAATTATTTATCCTCTGAACTGAAAAAATATAACAAGGTTTTGCACTTTCATTACTTACCCTAAATTGTTACATAACTTAAACAATAGCAGAAGGATAACGAGCTGTTGTGACACAGATGCATCATTAATAAGAAGCATAATGGAAGTGAGCAAAATCCTTTCTCATGTCTTGCACACTGTTTTAATCCATCAAATAACAGCTAATCCGCAAGCTTTCCCTCGCTGTGCGGTGATAAAGAGGAGCAGCGAGGCCCTGCATCGCTCACTTTTTAATCTGCACATGTGAGGGACGGCGCTAATGTGTTTCTGCGTCCTCAGAGGGACACGGCAGGGGACGCGTCAGAGTCGGCTCTGCTCAAATGCGTGGAGCTGTGCTGCGGGAGCGTCCGCAACATGAGAGCCAGGAACCCCAAAGTGGCGGAGATCCCCTTCAACTCCACCAACAAGTACCAGGTACCGGAGTCGACGCATGCGCCGTCGAGGCTTCGCCACGGAGCCGCAGTAGAAATGAAAGGTTGCAGCCTTGCACTCAGCGGTTGTTAATTAATATTTTGTGTATGTGGCACTTGTTGTCCTCTTGCCTGAAGTGATGTTAATATTGCATTTTGTCTGACCAAATAACCTGAAAAGAAAGACAAATGGGTTTTTATAAAAAAGCAGTTTATATTGTTGCCTGAACTTCAATTTAAAGGAGCATTAGGCAAGAATAAGAAATGAGACTCATTAGCGCCACGACGACCGTCGGGGTTACTGCAGCCAACAGCGAAGCTGGCACGGGAGAACGCGCATGCAGCGTCATTTGACGTCACATCCGCAGGACAGCGCGGGAAATTCGGGCCCAGAATTGCAGCACATTTTGCAGCACACAGCCTGTTCAAGGTAATGGAGAGATACGCTAGAGGGCTCATTCTTTTTGGTTTGGAACGCTTCATCTGACATTATTACTAGAAAACTTAAAACGTATACGCATTTTTTTCATAAATCCTGCCTCAAGCTCCTTTAAGTTTGATTAGTTGACTAATCGATTACTTAACTTATGGAAGAATATTAGGGCAAGGCAGGAGAAAAACAAAAATAATATTTTAGAGGAGGAAGATTTTTTTTTCATTATACACTTCGAGAAAAAAGTCGAAATGTCAATATTAATGTCGAAGTACAATTTCGAGAAAAAAGTGGAAATGTCGAGAAAAAAGTGGAAAAGTCAAGATTAATGTTGAAGTACAATTTCGAGAAAAAAGTCGAAATGTTGAGAAAAAGGTCGAAATGTATTTCAACTTTATTCTCGAAATTTCGACTATATTCACGAAATTACGACTTTATTCTTGAAATTGTATTTTAACATTTATCTCGACATTTCGACTTTTTTCTCGACATTTCAACTTTTTTCTCAAAGTGCACAATAAAAAAAAATCTTCCCCTCTCAAATATTTTTTCTCCTGCATGGCCCTAATACTCTTCCTTACTTAACTTGTTGTTTCAGCTGCAATGTTTTTATTACAGGACAATTTTCATGCTATAGTTAAAAAAAATACATCAGGAGGAGCTGATTCATGATTTATGATTCATGTTCATGGATTTAGCCTCTTTCTGTCCAGCACAGGCAGCCTGGACATGCATGTTCTCTTCAACGTGGTACTTTGCAGCACATCAGACCTGGAACTGCCAAACACGCAGCGCCGTTGCTCATGGATAACAACAAAAACCCAAAACTCTTGCAGCCCTAAAACGCTGTGCAAAGCTTTTAGTTAGTGGCAGAAAGTAGGACTGGATAACGATCTGGCTGGCGACGGCTGCTCAGAAAAAGCTCTGTCGCTGCTTTCAGTGCAGAAAGACCCCGTTTGATTAGTACAGCCACGGCTAGAATTCGAAAATCTGCCGTTTCAGAGCTGGCCTCAGCCAAACAAGATGCAACGGGGTTTCATCAGTGTCAGTGAACGCAAGTGCTTAAAAAAGGCTTAAAATCCTCATCTGACGACTAATTAAACCCCCACAAAGGAGGCTCAGACCACCGAGAGGGGCCCATTTACCTGGAGATTGCACGGTGGTTGGTTAGCAGCGTGGCCTTGCAGCTGGAAGGTTCCCGGGTTCAGTCCCAGGGGAGGTCCTTCTGGGGGGAGATGCTTGTGTGGGTTTTCTCCAGACACTCCAGTCTCCTCCCGTAGTCCAGAAGCATCCGTGTTAGGCCTGTTGGAGATAGACGCGAGTGTGTGTGTGTCTGGAGACATGTGCCTACTTTATACCCAAAGAGAGCTGAGATAAGCTCTGGGGGTCTCTTGAGATTAGTGTTGTTTTTGTCAGCCTGTTTCAATTTTAGTTTTAGTATAGTCTTTGGGTTAAGCTATCATTTTAGTTTTTATTAGTTTTAGTCACGTTCATACTCCTTTTAGTCGTGTCAAGTTTCGGTCGACTAAAAGTCTGAGCATTTTAGTCTTATTTTAGTCAGAATTGTCCAGGACCATTTTAGTCTACTTTTAGTCAAAGATTGTATTTAGCCAAACCCATTTTACAATTCAAACAAGGTTATCTTATTATTATATTATTGTTACCTTATAGACTCAATAATACATTAATTCCAGATACAGAAGACTAATTTGAGTTTACAACATATTTATTTTTCCGCATTTCTCCCCATCTTTTTCTTTTTCGACGAAACATTGGGTTTTCTTTTCCACGTCTATGTAGGAAAGTGTATCCAAAGATGGTTCTTTTTCTTCTCCCAGCCCCAGAGAAGATCCCCGCGTGGCCAGCCATCGGCCCCTTTCTCTATGTAACTTTGTTTTTAATTGACGTGAACCTAGAGCTCTGCGTTAACGGCATCAGCCTCTAACTCTGCAACTGAATCTTCTGGATCTGATTCCCCGCTGCAGCGACTGGGATTGAGGACGTGACGTCACCCAGCAGCAGAACTAAACCAGAGGAAACTACTTAAAACATGGATATTTGTTAGAACAGTTCGTCTCATCTTGTTTTGGTCAACGAAAATGAAGACACATTTTAGCAGAGTTTTTATTTTGTAATCTACATTTTAGTCTCGTTTTTATTCCTCTACGATATTGTATTATATATTTAATTATCATTATCGTCACATGAACAGCATTTTCGTTGCGTCTCGTCTCGTTTTCCTCAGGTGACAAAAGCCACTTTACTTGAGATCCTGAAAAAGGAAAAAGTGGCTATAGAAAAGATGGATGTTCAGCACTTATGCAGCATCTTTTCACCACGTTTAGGTTCCATAGAGACCTTTTAAAATGTCTCTTGTTTGCCCGTTCACTTATTGAGCCTCTCGTTATCTGCATGCAGTCTAAATATGCAACACTTTATCTCCACAATCACACTCTGATAAGCACTTGAGCCCGTGGAGAGCCTGTGGACTGTGCCGCTGACCTTCCACTCGGAGGACAACTACTCCACTCCATCTATTAGCTTCCTGTTGCTATTAAACCACACATCCATCATGATGAGTCGGAGAATACACCAGGCCCGTATTTCTTATTGTGCCAAAGTAACTGGTACACTTTGGCTGAAGCTTCTAAGCACTCTTGTTGAACTGTATAGCAGTAAGTGCATTTTCCTATCATAAATTAATGCGTACAGCCGCTCTCATGACGGCGTGCTTGCAGCCTCTCGAGGCACACAGTGTCCATATTTGAAACTTCAAGACTTTTTCAAGTGAAACGTTAAATGTGTTATATTTACATCTTAGCGCGGCCTATATTTCCTTGCGGCGCTGACAAAGAGGCGGGAAGCAGAGCGAGAGGTGGCAGAGTTGAAGATGTTAAGCTTTTCTTTGGAAATGACACGGATGGATAGGATTAAGAGCGGGGACATCGGTTGAACAGCCAGGGTCTTGCAGATAAAGTACGAGAGGCCAGCCTGAGATGGTTGGGACACAAACAGGAGGGGTAGTGACTATAGTAGTGGAAGGATGCTGGAGATGGAGCTGCCAGGCAGAAGAAGATGAACGAGGAGATTTCTGGATGTGGTAAAAGAGATGGATCGTTATAGATGGGTGATGTGATGGAGGAAGATGCAGAAGACAAGGCAAGATGGAAACAAGGTGTTCACTAAGGCGACCCCTGAGTGGAAAAACCAGAAGAATAAATGGCATCTTTATATTTTGTCTAATAGTGGCCAATTAAACTGGATATATACCTTGACAGTTACAAATATAAATCCATAAACTCTGTTTTAATAATAATAATAATAATAATAATAATAATAATAATAATAATAATAATAATAATAATAATAATAATAATAATAATAATAAACTTTATTTATATAGCACCTTTCTTAACAAAGTTACAAAGTGCTTCCCAAGAACAATAAAATACATCAAGATAAAAATACAGTGCATCGTGGATAAGAACATAACACAGCAATAACCAAGTCTAAAATTAATAACAATATTCAAACCACAATAAAAGCTTTTCTAAAAAGGATTGTTTTTAGTAGAGATTTAAAAGCAGTGGGGGATTTAGCTGACCTGATCTCAGCCGGTAAAGAGTTCCAAAGTTTAGGGGCCCGAACTGCAAAAGCTCGATCATCTTTGGTCACAAGTCGGGCCCTGGGAATGATCAATAGGGGGTTAAAAGTTCTTTAAAATAACTAGGGGCTTGGTTGTTTAGGGCCTTAAAAGTCAGCAATAGAATTTTTAAATCAATGCGATATTGAACAGGAAGCCAGTGAAGTGACAACACAATTGGAGTGATATGTTCAAATTTTAATAAGCTGAGAGGTGTTTTTAGTCATCAGTTCCCGTGCTGTTCGTGATGTCATTGGTGCTACAGGTCTGAACAGGCAGCTCTGACGGCTCGAATCTCAAACTGTATCTTTGTGACAAAAACGTGTGAAAAGCTGATATTTTGTCACGTCATCACAGAGCTGCAGCTCTGCGAGGGCAGAAACGAACACTTGTAGCTTCACGTCCAGACTGATACGTCTGGACATCAGAACCAGTTCAAGAGCAGCACAGCGGCGATGCTGAAGCTGACGTTTTGCACACCTGATCCATGACTTGAAATGAGAATGTCTGAATTAAAGGGTCGGAGAAACAAGCTATCATGCTCTGCCTCTTGGAGATTAGATATGCTGTGACTCAGAGACAGACTATATGGGGGAGCGTGTGATTAGTTATTTGGGGGAAAGGGTAATGTAAAGCATGAACCCACAAGACTACATGCAAGAGAGGGAATCAACGATGTGCAAAGAGATTGAAACTCCGGTACCTTTCAACGCATGCTCTATGAAATCGCCTTCAGAAAGTATTTCACTCTTGAATCGCCTGAATATGTGACAGCAGCTCCCCCAAATGCTGTTACAGACATGAAATTCATGTGTAGAAGTGCTGCAGCAAGAAGGATGCCCTACTAAATCCCGTCTCTGTCTGGAAATAAAACACCGTGGAACGCACTCATATTCCAAGATATCTGTGCGATACATGCATGTTGCTTCAGCAAATACATTCTCGCCACATCATCCCCATTCATGCTGATCTCCCTCTCTTTCTTTCAGCTTTCTATCCACGAAATGGAGGACAATCCCTCTGGCCATCTCCTGGTCATGAAGGGAGCACCGGAGCGAATCTTGGACAGGTTTGTTAATCAATAAGGGCTTGATTATGTGGCTCAGGAGGAAAGTTGTAGCAAATTTGAGTTGTTTGCCATTTCAGGGTGTTCCACTGATGCAGAGTAAAAACAACCCACTGGCAATAATTCACGTCTTCTCTCCTATAAAGGCTGTGAAAAGAGCAGCAGCAATGTCATGCGGTGCAGGGGTGCGACTTATGCATCCAAAGTCTGATGGATGTTAGTCGTCAGCACTTTATCTTCCAGTGTTATCTGAAACTACTAAAAAGCAGGTCAGGTAGCCACTCTGTTGAAGTGGATGACATGGCCATTCATCAAAATGAGCTCACACCCTGTAGTTTATTTAGACTTCATCTTAGACACACCATCCGCCGGCTGTAAAGTGTCACTCTAACAACTGATGTATATTAATTCATTGGTGAAAATAGCCCCAGACCCTAGAATTTGGTTTTCTTAACACTTGAACAGATTTTCCACATAAACCTGCTGTGCTGAGGCTTTAAACAACCACAATCTGTCACCTACGTTGACCAGATCCTGCTCGCCTTGACCACAACAGTGTTTAGTCATTCGGAAATCACTGCAAGTCAAGTTTTTCCGATGGGGGAAAAAAAAGAACAAAAACAATATCCTCAGATATTGATGAAGCTTTCTAGCAGTCGTTTTCAGAACGTGTCCACGCCATTAAAACGTGTTTTCTAAGAGACAAAATAAACATTGTGAGAAGTTCTTGATATATTAGTTCTATATATTATAGTATATAACAAAATAAGTATATAACAAAAACTAAATATATAATAGTAATCCTTTCGGGGATTAATAATAAAGAATTTTGAATTTAATTGAAATGAAATGATGCTTGATGTAAGTTTTTCTTATACATTGAAAGTAAAAACACTCCCAATTCTGTCTAACAGTTTTCTAATCAATATTTATTTTTTGTACATCTATTAATACATTAAGTAATTATATTTATTTTTCTTTTTATTGTATCTATTTTTTAGAATTTCTTTAATTATGTAAATATGTACATTTTCTTATTTTTTTTTATTCTGAGGGAAGTGCAGAGGTTATAGAAAGGTATGTTTCAAATATGCGACATCAGGGGTAGAAATCTGACTTTTCTTGGATTTAGTCACAAATATACACAAAAATAACCGAAATACTGAGTAAATACTGTTTTATTCTTTTAATGATGTTCATTCATGCAAAATATAATGTGCACTTCCAAAAACATAGCATGTGTGCCTCTTTGGGTGGAGCCAGTGGGTCACGGGGCACAGCGGGTGCGGGAAAGATGAACACATTTTGGGTTTTGCTCTTTTCATGGAGTTCAATAAAAAACAGTCCAGCAATTATCTCTAACTTGACATTTAAAAGAACATTCTGGAGATAAAACAACCCTCGGTCCTACAGTAATAGACGACATGGAGTCTAAACTTTAGTCAGTGAATCAAAGCAGTTTTGAGTTAGAATAAAATATATATTCGCTGAAAACTGACCTTTACGAGAATAAATTGTGATATTAAGCTTTGGAAATGACTGAAAGTAAATGTGACGGGGTCCCCACGGCCGAACGGAGGTATTTTACTTTGTGAGTCTGCAGAAAGTGAAGTTTGTGCTGGCGGTGTCTTTCCTGGCATCTCTCTCTGGTCTTGAGCATCTTAAGTTTGCACAAATCGACAGCTGATCTGCAGAGACGAATATTAGAAGCAGAGTTCATGGACCTTCCTCCTTTGGCGTCTACAGTATTGACAGCCCATCAGTAGTTGACTTTTACTGACTTATAAGGTGTCAGTGGACAGAAGGAGAGTGCTTTTACCTTGGTTTGCCTGTAGGGACCTTGAGTCCTCGATCACCTCACTGGAATTAGGTTTTTTAGTCCCTCTGTTTTGTAGATGCTTAAGTAAGATTTATTTTGATGCAGCCTGATTGCACCAAGTGTTATACATTTTCACATCACATACCAGATCAAGTATTTATGCAGTGAACCGTTAGATACTTTATTTATGCCAGCGTTGTAAAATCACATCCTTATTTTAGATTGATGTGGACATTTGAAATAAAATTCATGCATTATGTGTTATTTGAATTAATAGCGAAACAGTTTGGTAAAAGTGCGACAATAATTTCTGAAAGTGTACGTGATGTCTTCTGTTCAGCTGAAGGATCTATTTTATCCTCGTCCATAAGATGATTGCGTTAAAGTGAGATGATATTGTAAGTAATAGTCCCACTAAACCTACTATGAACTGTTACAGGTGCAGCACCATCATGATTCACGGCCAGGAGCAGCCACTTGACGATCACTGGAAAGAAGCTTTCCAGAGTGCCTACATGGAGCTGGGAGGACTGGGAGAGAGAGTGCTCGGTATGTGTGCCGGTGTCGGCGCCGGCCGGTCTGACTGGGGATAGATGGAGAGGAGCAGCAGCTGGACGCAGCACTTACTTTTTTATCATCGTCTTGGTAAACAGGGTAGTTTACCCAAATTGTCCCCATAAAAGTGCACAGTGCCCTCACTGCAGCACACTTCCACAAATAAAGGATTTTGGCAGTGAAGTCTGGGAGAGATATGCAGCTGGCGCGCAACAATATCAGGCTAACAAAAAATAAAATAGTCCAATATTTTTGTGCAGTTTTTGCTGTGCAGTGTTGGAAGGATTGTAAACTAGAAATGGAATTGTTAAATATTCATTTAGTTGAAGTTAAATTTCATCGTTCACAGTGTGCCACTGCTGATAATTAACCGGCCAAGATTTGCATGTGTGGCCCATCTGAGATATGAGTGGACTGGAAAACAGGGTCCCTTATGGGACTGTGCACCGTTTCCATGTTTACTCCGTGCGCGTATCTTGGTGATGAATGGCCCAAAGTGGGTGGTTCCATCCCCACTCAGGTGCAGTGACCCCAGTAGCTGCCCAATAATCCGTGCCTGGTCCACAGGGTGGCTGAGCAGTGCACCTCCCAAACACCACCTGCAGCTATGGCTGACCGGGGACTGACTGGGACTCAGTTGTTGTTTTTCTTCTTTTTGCCTGGGACTCATCATTTCAAGTTGCTCCATCTGCAAGCGGACCCGAGTGGACGATTGACACGGGGCCAATATGAAAGTGGCGGAGAATCCCTTACGGGGCCTCATTTTTCAGTCCATTTACATCCTACATGGGCCCCTCACACAAATATTGGCATTTTTCTAATTAAACATGCTGGAATATCACCACTGTTGGGTTGAGTTACGAACAATAATAAGATAAAAGGGGCAGGCGTAATCCATTTAAAGTATCAAAAGCATTTACTTTTATGTCATCTACAAACTTACAAAAAAAAGCGAATTCAAGAAAGTTTTTTTTTAAATTTTATTTATTTTTAATTTTTCCATCTTAGCCACTTTAGTCAGTTATGGTCAGTGACCTCACACGTCCCGTCTCTCTTGCAGGCTTCTGCCACGTGAATCTGTCTCCATCCCAGTTTCCACGTGGCTTCGACTTCGACTGTGACGAAGTGAACTTCCCCTGTGAGCAGCTCTGCTTTCTGGGGCTCATCGCCATGATTGATCCGCCACGTGCCGCTGTGCCCGATGCTGTGGGTAAATGCCGCTCTGCTGGCATCAAGGTAATTGCTTCTGCAGATTCCACTGTCATTGTTCCAGAGGATCCATTTCCCAGCGCCTCGTATATTAAGCTTTTTAGAAGGCGGCATTTGTATGTCAAGTGTCGTATCCAATCACAACACGGACTCCGAATGACAACTGATCACCTCCAGGGCTTTGATCACTGATGATCAATATAGTTGACTTGCACTGAGAAGAGATCCTGAAATCATGATTGTTTTTCCCAGAAGCTACTGTATGCACGAAGATCCTTGTGGAGGGAATTAGTTGCGATATGCTTCGTTGCTTTTTAGCTGAAAACATTATTAAGAGAAAGTTTAAATAAGCAAAAGAAAATGTACCTTTTGACTTGAAAATTAAAAGCATGACAAGCCATAAAAGGTGGATTTAATTCATTATGATGGCAATTTCTAAAAGGTTCCATCTAATCAAAATGCAGATTTACTAGATTAATTGCAGATTTTCATTAGATGATAATCAACTGCAAATACACACAGCACATATGTTTTTTCAGAATATAATAAGCGCAGTCACAGGGAGGTTAAACAACTTCCAGCAGAGAAATAATACCCCAAAAAAAAGTTAATTAGCAGGAGGAAGTCTTCTAATTCAAGGCAGCAACTAAAAAGGGAAAGGGATTGCACACATTTAATTCCAGGTACTGTATTTATCACGCCTCCCTTTTTGTAATGAATTTTTAAAAGATACACTGTAATTGGCTTTCAAAAGTAAATAAACTAGAGGCTGATGTAAGTGACGATGTCTTGGTTACTCAGGCGAAGAAAATGACTGCAGAATGTAGACTAAAATCCTGTCGACAGATCTGATAACAACATGGCATTTTTAGCCTCCGTGTAGTTGTCGGTTCAGCTCCGACCGAAGCGTCACGTCTCAAATTGTGCCTCGTCTTTTCTGACTGGAACCGACGCTCTGTTCATATCACGTTTAAGTTTGGTCATAGAAAGTCAAAAGGAGTTTGATTTGTGACGTCAGTAAGGAAAGGAAACATTTACAGTTAAACTCCCTACATGAACTATGACGCTCACAGAAACATCTGCAACATTGCAGCAGTCGGCAAACATCATTTTACAGCTCTGCTTGTCGTTTGTAATTTAAGTAACTGTGAAATAAAGGCAGGAAGTCCTGTGGTGGACGAGCTTGCACGTAGGCGAGGGTTGTTTATTCTCATATTCTCGAAGCAAGCAGTGCTTTGGTGTATTTATTATTTACTGGTTGTTACAGTTTCAGTGTAGTGCACATATTTTTTGCACAGCATGAGTCCAAATGATTCATTACAGTGACATGTTCAGTTATTAATGTACTTGCATTCTATTGGCCCTTCTGCTTATTTTAATACTTAATGGGTGGGTGGCACTGATGTGAAGAAATGTTTAGGTACATGAGCATTGTCGCATGCTGCGATAGAACCTGTTTTTTTCCCAGTAGAGCATTTTAACAAGATGAGAAGTGCTACTCTCTTGACCAAACATTTAAATCTCCAGTCTCTGCATGATTTACCGACCCGTAATGTTCAAACTATACAGCAGCCGAAGCATACCACCCACCTGATGACACAGGATTGTTAAATGTGATGAAGATTTGTGATGTGTGGGGCCTCCTGTCTGTGGTCAGGTGATCATGGTAACCGGGGACCACCCGATCACCGCCAAAGCCATCGCTAAAGGTGTGGGCATCATCTCCGAGGGCAACGAAACGGTTGAAGACATCGCTGAGAGACTGAACATCCCCCTGAGCCAAGTCAACCCCAGGTGTGTGTGTGTGTGTGTGTGTGTGTGTGTGTGTGTGTGTGTGTGTGTGTGTGTGTGTGTGTGTGCGTGCTTGTGAACGCGCCGGTGCCTCAGAAGGTTTTGGTTGCGTGCTCAAGCGTCTTGGAGTAACTCACTGTGAGATTGTGTGAGCAGTCAAGGGTGTGGGCAACAGCGGTGTGTCTCCTGCATGTGTGTGCGCACAAGGTTGTGTGTCTAAAGACGGAGCTGAGAAATGTGTTGCATCAGTTTACAGTCACGGGAAAAAGAAAGTGCACCCTGTAACCTAAACTGTATGCCTAACAAGGTCCTAAAACAGAGTTTATACAATCTGATAGAAATAATAACACAAGACAAATCATATCATGTCATTATTTATTCAAAGGCAATAAAAAAAGAACCAAGCCATGGTTCAGAAGCAGCGTGTGGAAAAATAAGTACGCCCTTACTGCTCCCATAGGAGTTAAGAGGGTAAACAGTAGCCACGTGCTTCTGTTCAGATGCACTTGATCTATTATACATCAGTGAAACTTGGGAGGCTTTTTTTTGTTTTGCAGTGAGAAAGATGATTTACAAGTGGAAAAATACTCCCAAAAAAGTCTTCCCAGGAGTAGACATCCCAGCAGCTTTACCCAGTACTCAGCCAGCATGTGAAACGAGTTTGCTTAGAGGAAGCCTCTTCTAGCTGAACAAACTAGTTGTAACCAAACTAACCATATCATCACAACACTCCTCATCAGCTGTCAGGCATGGTGTTGGAGGGGTCATGAATTGGGCTCGTTTGTGGGTGCAAGACGTGGGAACCTTGCAGTCGCCGGTTTGCCACCAAAGCCGTTTGCCAAGAGTAACAAAAATAAACAACAACAATGAAAAACAAACATACAGTAAATGCGTGCGTGCGTGCGTGCGTGCGTTCGTGCGTTCGTGTCAGAAAAGTAATTTTTACTGGATGAAATGTGGTGCTAGATTGGATGGACGGTATCTGAGATGGTTGCTATTCCATTCTTGGCCACTAGATTTCAGAAATTATTACACATCGCTTCTTTAAAGGAGCTTGAGGCAGGATTTATGAAAAAAATTCATATACGTTTTAAGTTTTCTGGTAATCAAAAAGAATGAGCCCTCTAGTGTATCTCTCCGTTGCCTTGAACAGGCTGTGTGCTGCAAAATGTGCTGCAATTCTGGGCCCGAATTTCCCGCGCTGTCCTGCGAATGTGACGTCACATGACGCTGCATGTACGTTCTCCCCGTTCTCCCGTGCCGGCTTCGCTGTTGACTGCAGTACCACCGACGGCCGTCGTGGTGAAGGGTGGCGCTAGAGAGTCTCATTTCTTAAAAGAAGCCTCATGCTCCTTTAACCGTTCCCGGGTGTATAGTTTGGACTGACCTGTTTCATAGGTCATATGCACCTTTATTATCCCCAAGGGGCAACTTTTAATACAGCCAGCCAAAAGACATATGGACTACATTAAAACAACTCACAATTGTCTGTGTTTAAAACCACAAAGGTCAACTCATCATCAGTAATGGTGCCATATTTGTACTGATACACACCTCCAACCGACTGATTATTGATTGTGATGGGAGGAACAACAGGTGGATTCTTCCTAAAATGCCACCATTCTCCTCTTCTTGGAGACATTCATGTCCAACAGTGAAGACTAACACTAGTCTATGATCTCTGATGCTACGGTTTGTCCTGTTAATACTTGGCACTCATTAGTGTACAGCACAATAAAAGAGGAGGGAGGATGCAGCCATTGGAGGAACCAGTGGAGGAAATAAGAGATCAGATAAACCACCATCATGACAAGAGAAGTCAGTACAACAGGTCCAAAACAACCAGAGTCTTAGCACCCTTAGCTTTGGGCTGGGGGCCTGATGAAGCTGAGGGGTCTGATAGATACAATAAAACAGTATATCTGCCAGCTGGTCGGCACAGTTCCTGACTACTTAACCTATCAGTGTCAGGACTTTTTACTCCTGCAGAACAGATCCACCATCCTACCCCCATCAGTCATAAAACCCTTTACGCTCGGCCCGGTCCTAGACTCATGTTCTCATGGGGCATTTGGCTCCTGTACCGGGGACTCCAGGGTATACCAACAGTGTTCTGTTAAAGGAGCAAGAGGCTCCTTTTAAGAAATTAGACTCTCTAGCGCCACCCTTCACCACCTCGGCCGTTGGGGGTACTGCAGCCAACAGTGAAGCCGGCACGGGAGAACGGGGAGAACGTGCATGCAGCGTCATGTGACGTCACATCCGCAGGACAGCGCGGGAAATTCGGGCCCAGAATTGCAGCACATTTTGCAGCACACAGCCTGTTCAAGGCAACGGAGAGATACACTAGAGGGCTCATTATTTTGGGTTTGGAACGCTTCATCTGACCTTATTACTAGAAAACTTAAAACGTATACAATTTTTTTTCATAAATCCTGCCTCAATCCTGCCTCAAGCTCCTTTAAATACTCAAAAGTTCCTCATTAAAATCCAAAATATTAAAAGGATTATGAAAAACATTCAGTTTACAGACGAGAACAAAATCTGACCTGCCATAAAGAAAAGATTGGAGACTTTTTATTTTATTACATCGGTTGATGGTCCCCTGAGTTGAACAAGCATTCATTTGATTAACTGCTGAACAGATTTGGAGACTGAAGGTTTAGACATCCATCCCTCCGTCCGTCCATCCATCTATATTCACCCCATCTGTCCATTCATCCATCCATCCCTCCGTCCGTCTGTCCGTCCGTCCGTCCATCCATCCATCCATCCATCCATCCATCCATCCATCCATCCATCCATCCATCCATCCATCCATCCATCCATCCATCTATATTCATCCCATCTGTCCATTCGTCCATCCATCCATCCATCCATCCATCCATCCATCCATCCATCCATCCATCCATCCATCCATCCATCCATCCATCCACCCAGGTGTAGGAACAGACAGACCCACAGCTCCTCCTTGCCAGCCACCTCTTCCAACTCTCCTGGAAGGATACGAGGTGTTCACAGCCGAGCCAGGGAATACGATTTCTCCAGCGTGTCCTGGGTTTGTGTCAGGGCCTCCTCGTGGTTTGCCTGAAATATTTCTCCAGTGAGGCGTCCAGCAGGCATCCTGACCAGATGATGCCTGCCTGGGTACGTCTCTCAGGCATCTCCAAAACATCTGTCTATGCTAAATGAAGAGCCAAACCCTGGCTATGGAGCAAACGTTTCAAGTTCCTTGTAGCCACCATTGTTTAGGAGGATTTCGTGGGTTTCGTAGTACAGCCTGCATGCTGACCTTTTAAAATCTAGTCGATGAAAAGATAAGTGAATACAATTGTTCCCTTTCCTTACATAATTGCCCTTTTATGTCACTAACCCCTCATTGAATCTGCACACGTGTGTGTGCTTTTTCACAGGGATGCCAAGGCTTGTGTGGTGCACGGCTCGGACTTAAAGGACATGAGCGCTGAGTACCTGGACGACCTGCTGAGGAACCACACTGAGATAGTTTTTGCTCGCACCTCCCCTCAGCAGAAGCTCATCATTGTGGAGGGCTGCCAAAGACAGGTACACGGTCCGGAGTCTGGGCGAAAGAGAGAGAGTGTGAAGGTGTCGTCGGCCCATTGTGAAAACTTGCAACTGAATTGCGATGTGTGTGTTCACGCGGTTGAAAAGCGAGGGTGTGTGTTTGTGTGTCTGTGTGAAGTCTGGGTGAAGGCTGGAATGTGTCCGGCTGTGTCCAAGTGTGGAGGTGTCTCTGAATACAGGTGTTTGTATGACATCGAGTGTGCGCCTTTGTGTGTATCCCTCCATTTACTGGTGAATACAGCTTCCTTTGTGTTTTTCTGTGAATGCACTTGAGCTTTTTGCCCGTGCAGGTGGTTCAATAGCTGAATGCAGGATTCTTGCGCCTTTGCCCTTATGTGAGAGTTGCTATAGGGGCCCATTTAAGAGTATATGGCTAAAAAAAAGTACATTTCTGTAAAGTACATGATTTACAGCTCTTACACACATCGAAACTGCACTTGCACGTGTACTCATGTATTGAGGTCATGCTACAATTCACCCTGACTCTCTCTCACTTGGGCAACCGTGTAACTGAATGATTGCTACTCAATTCCATTTTTCATTTAATCTCCCTCGAGCTGATTTGAAAAGACATTATTAAGAAGAAGTGGGAAACGCAGGAAGTAAAAAAGAAAAGAAAAGCTTAAATCATGGTACTTATCTTTCTGCTCATGACGCTTTTTTGTCCTCTGGTCCTCGTGGGCACAGGGGGCAATCGTGGCCGTGACTGGCGACGGAGTGAATGACTCTCCAGCACTGAAGAAAGCCGACATCGGTGTTGCCATGGGGATCGCCGGTTCTGATGTGTCCAAGCAGGCAGCTGACATGATCCTTCTGGACGACAACTTTGCCTCAATCGTTACTGGAGTGGAAGAGGGTGAGTGATGAGGTGACAGAATAAAAGACGGAACTATCGGGGGAACAAAGATGAAAGGAAAAAGGTGACACATAGGGACGATAGATTTAGAAAAGAGCTCTCCTAGCGATGTCTTTTGTCATCTAGGACTTGAGAGTTGAGATTGCTTGAAGCACTTTAAAAATTATGAAAAACTCTGACGTATTAAGTGTCGAGGGAGCATGGAGGTAACGCCGGTGTGATAGATGTCTATAGGAAAGTGGCACTATGCTTCCCACTCGATTTGTTTCCTCACAAACATTTTCTCACTGCGTTTCTGCTCTCAGTCACCAGTTGCACATCATCTTTGATAGCACATGTTGTTCATTTTGCAAATTGCTGTAGGACATGTTTTGTGGAGAGGGTTACCTTGTGATAAGCTAGCTGCTTTGCCGTGGCTGTTTATATTTTCCATGGTTTCAATCAGATTAACTACTCGCTTTTAACATCCAACTTCAAACGGCCCTGGCAGAAATAGCTAAAAAGAAAAAAAAAGAAAGCACTGAACAGAACGGTTCAAACGTGAGTCAACAAATCACAGGATGAAGTCACGGTGACTGCATCAGTCGGTGGATGTGTTTGGCCTGAACTGCTCAGACTGGAGCTCTGTTTGTCTGCAGTCCACGTATTACTGATAAATATTAACCACAAAAATAAATTAAATATGAAAAAAAGCTACTTTTTTTGTTTTAGGGCCACAGTGACCTCATTACTTTAGTATGCATACAAATATTTCGAAAATGACTTTCATTGCATAACATTGTTAGTTGAAAAACTCAAAGTTTTAAAGTTTGCCTCTCAAATCCTGTTCTTCAGATAGTGAAGGACACCAGCGACTCCAAAGTTGCGACGACCGACGAGTTATCGTGCTGTGATTTTAGCGTTTTCATGCTCCCTTTAGCCGCTGGCTCCAGACCGAAGTTCACAATGGCCTGTTTTGACCACTCTAGTGCAGGTTAATTTCAGCATAGCACTATTTTCTTGTGGTAGAAGAGTCCTCCAAGGTTTTCTCCCAGGAAACTTACTGCTCAGCAGCAGGCATGAATGCTGCAATCACAGAGATCGACCTTGACCTTGGAACTTAGCTTTTTGATTTTCTGTTTTTGGTTCTAGTGGCGTTTCATTGAAAGTGGTCCGAAAGTAGCATGAAAGAGTCATCGACCTGGTCCAGCTGCAACAAAGAACTTCTGTACAGGGACGGCCAGCTGTCTGGCACCACCCTGAGTAAAATCTCCATGGTTCTGGAGAGTCTTCTTGGTTTTCTTCTGATCAACCTTTGGTTGTGTTTCCTCTTGGACAGGTCCTGGGAAGTCTGTTACAGTCCTTTTACTTCCTGACAATATTTGCAGCTGCTGTCAGAGGAACATGAAACTGTTTAGAGGTGTTCTCATAGACTTTACCGCGAACATGCTGACTTCCTTGCTGACCTCCTCAGACGACTCTGCGCTGCTTTCTCTGGTCCACTTTCACTTTGGTTTACACATTGATCCTAAACTTATCAGAGCATGTTTCCCTCCATTTAGCTGTATGGCTAAGAGGAATATCGAAGGCATCTGTGATGCCAATTAAGGTTGAACATTTTATTTCACATATGACAATAATCAGAGGTGTCAAAAGTATTCACATTCATTACTCAGGTAGAAGTATAGATACTAGAGTTTAAAAATACTCCTGTTGAAGTATCAACTCAAGTTTTTTTACTCAAGTAAAAGTATAAAAGTACTAGTTTTCAAAACTACTTAAAGTATAAAAGTAAAAGTAATGTAAGGGGGGGAAAAGCCATTAAGGACAAAAGCCATTGAAAATGAATTTCATCTTAGTATAATGCAAATATATTAAAGAACCATATATGTGTACTATTGAGCATTAACATGTGTTTCAGAGAGCAGGAGATATGATGACTAGTTTCCTATAAGTATTAATGGTGCAAAAAGTCAAACTTCAGAGGCATGTTATCATTTATCCTAACCTTTATTGGAATGTACATCCAAGTTTAGTTGCAGGAATCTGAGGGAACGGATGTAAGAACAAAACTGGACAAGAACATCTGAAACAACCACAACCAAATTCACTCTATCCGGATGGAGCAATTTAACTGGATAGTTTTATTTAAAGGCCGAAATGAAATAGAGTAACAAGGCTGTTTTTAAAATGTAAGGAGTAATAAGTACAGATAATTGCGTGAAAATGTAAGGAGTAAAAGTAAAAAGTCGTCTGAAAAATAATTACTCCAGTGAAGTATAGATAACCAACATTTCTACTTAAGTAAGGTAACAAAGTATTTGTACTTCGTTACTTGACACCTCTGGTAAGAATAATCTAAACAAATAAAATCTGTTTTGTTTCATCCTTTTATTCCATCCTGGTATTCATTAGACAAACACCTGCAGGAAGAACTGTATAATTGTTTCATTGAGCTGTAAGGGGACCAGCAAGTGTGTCCATGTTTGCACATAGTGATGAATGAGTGATCAATTCAAACTTAAAGCTTTTAGAAACAAGAAAAAGCGCCGTGACATAAATGGTTACTGGGGTTTGCTACTAAAAAGATGTTTTGCTCAAGTGCACTTCCTTCTGAAAAACACCAACTTATTTGTGATAAATCAAGAAGCCTATTAAAAATTCATACAAGTTATTATAGTTTCATTACCGAGGTGCATCAGGGTTGATGGTCATGTTGAAAATAATTCCTTGGTTACCGGTAAATAGACTATTCAAGAATGGATATTTTTATCTGCTCAGGTTTCAGCTTGCTATCTTGATCTGAAGCTCGTGCAAAAATAGTTGATGTCAGGTGGCTACGGGCATCTCTTGTATACGGTCCATGGAAAGAATAAATAAAGCCCCACACCGACATTCCTCGCCTTGTTACATTAAAATTAATGCAACACGTGTAGCTGCTTTTACAAGTGTATTCTGATGTTCACCAGCGCAGACTGCTGTTTGCAGCCATGTGTGTAAATGCCCTCTGGCAGCATAAAACATTGAGCAGCAGGGAAAATGAGGCAAATATTTTTTAGCTCTGCTGACCGCCATTGAAGATCAATGTGACTTGAGGGAGCTTCATCAAAAATAAAACCTGCGCCGGAGCGGACATGACCGGTGGCTTAACGACGTGGTTGTTGAAGCAAAACCAGCTGGAAGGGTTGGGAAGTGGAAGCTGCTGGTTCAACCTGGTCAGAAAGGGGTTACAATGATCTTAATTAAGCAATTAAAAAACTTGACTAAAGACTTGCCTCAAGAGACATTTAATTGAACTTCAGTTAGATAGCACGGTTGGAGAAAAATCATTTGTCATGGAAATACACCGGTGGAGCAGTCAGGAGGAATCTCTCAGTAATTTGAAAATAAATATAAAACCAGGAAAAGGTTATTGATATGACGTACTTTACAATTTCCAGTAAAGATTCTCCCCTTTTCTGTTTGAACGTTGCAGGTCGTCTCATCTTTGACAACTTGAAGAAGTCCATCGCGTACACATTAACCAGCAACATCCCAGAGATCTCGCCCTTCCTGCTCTTCATCCTTTTCAGCGTTCCTCTTCCTCTGGGAACCGTCACCATCCTGTGCATTGACCTGGGCACGGACATGGTGAGTCGTGAACAAAATAAGAATAAACCTGCTCTCTTTCAGCAAGTTTAACACTGAGTGTTTGTTATGTAGTTGAGCCTAATAACACATTTCGCTTTTTGATGGTTTTTACATTGATTTTTCAGCTCTTTTATTCAACTTTTTAATGTTTGAAGCTCACAAAGATGATCATAGCTCCTGTAATCTCAGATTCATCTCCTTTCGCTGAGTTATTCTTATTCATTTCCAAAAGTTCTTCTTAATGAGAGAATGCTTAATAGTAGCATGTTGCATTATCTGCAGGCAAGGTTAAGATGACATTAAGGGAAATAATGTTAATCCAAATTCAAGAGGCTAAGGTAAAAAGAGCAAATGTTTGGCTTAATTTGTTCTTTCTGTCAGTGGAGGAAATTCGCTTTTGGCTCACCGCCGACGTCCATTTGTTCAAGCAGAACAAAGACTGCGGGTGACACTCATATACAGATTTACATTTCACAGCTCTGCCATTTCCACATGCCAGTCTCTCTTTTGTATTCTCAGCAGCAGCAAAAAAAAAAAGGGTTGCTGGCACGCCGCTTGCCTGAGGGGCGTAATCCATCATTACAAAAGAAAGGAACCACAGAATGAAATATTCAGAGCGACTTTTGCGTTCATTACTTTAATTTTTCTAGCTCTCAGCAAGCAAACAGTGGCGTGCAGCAGAAACTAGTTCATATACATCACCGTCTCCTATCACAGTCAAAAGTTTTATAGATAATTAGGTGCATGCATTTTGATGGTCTCGTCTGACTTTCTAGAGAAGCATTTCTTCACAGCTTGTTCATCTTGGAAAAGAAAAGAGAGAGAGAGAGAAAAGCATGGTGACTAGTGATACCAGTAATGAAAATCTTTGGTTTCCTAGCAGCAGAAAAGACTTGTTCAAGCAGACAAAATATTTACTCAGCTTTCTTGGTTCACAGGGCTGGATTTATTGGCTTTATTTGGCTTGATTTCTCTTTAAAGATGAAATGATTGAAGTTTAAAGACACCCAATTTGTTCTCCTAATTTGCATATAAAAAAGCCAACCCTTCAAAGTAACGAGTCTGTGTGGATTTAATAACATCTGGGGGAGTGAACAGCCAGATGCTTTGAAGGGTAGACCCAAAAATGAAGATATCTAAATGTTTGCTAAATTACTCAAACTCTGCACGCTTATATTATGTTGCAAAAGTGAAATTCCAGATTTCCCACGTCTGCTGGTGAGGATGTTAACAGCTTGTTAACAGCTTAGTGCAACTCCTGGCTACAGGCTCAAGGGCTCTGCCGAGATTTAGCAGTGACAACTAGCACATGGAGTCTGCCCTGATTATTTTTAGCAAGCGTGGCCATGAGGAAAAAAAAAAAAGATGTTTATCTTCTGTAGCAGACTTAAGAATGCTTCAAGACGGAGATTTGGATGCGGCACACATTCACATGCGTGCAAGAGAGGAAAAAACGAAAACAAAAGCACTGTTTTCATATTTCTCCCCGTCTTATCGTCTTCTTGGGTTGTGGGTCGGAGCGGTGTAACACCAAAACAAAGTGGATTTGCCGACTACAGAGGAGGTTCTCAGTCTCAAGCAGTGCCAGGTTCCCACCTCAAATCCTACCTAAGTCCCCGAGATTTCCCTCCCTAAGTCAGACATATTGCTCTAGTGCTTAACTGGTAAAACCAGCCAGTATAAGATCTTTATTGCAGGGACCTTTCTACCCTTCTGTTTTATGAATGTCTTGAAATTCACTATCTGTCTCCTCTCCCCACCCTTCTCTCCGTCACTGTCGTCACTCTTGCCCCTTTTCTGACTTTCCTCCATCCGTTCTGCGATTGAGTTATTATATTCCCAGTCATCAGTCTGTAGTCCACCTCATTTCTGCCTTCGCCATTGTGCCTTTGCGCTGACGCAATGAAGATGAATTACTGCCCCTTTATCTGTCTGGATGTTTCTGTCCCGCACGCCTCCCCCAGGTCCCGGCCATCTCACTGGCCTACGAGACGGCAGAGAGCGACATCATGAAGCGGCAGCCGAGAAACCCCCAAACCGACAAGCTGGTCAATGAACGCCTCATCAGCATGGCGTACGGACAGATAGGTTCGTCCTCTTGTGTGTCATAACCCTTCCGGGCAACAGCTTTTAAGCCTGTGACAGGCCTCTGGGGCTAAGTTTGTGGTGATAGTAAACATCTCACACATAAAAACTTAGAATTATTGACATTTATCTGAAAATCTGACATTTCATGGTGCCTCTGTAAATGTTTGAGTGTTTATAGTTAATGAAAATAGATCCAAGGATGAGGAGATAACCCACAATTTTCCTCTATTTGCTGTGACATTTACAGTAAAGTCAGAGGGAACCGTGTAAATATTTGCCACGGCTTAATCTTGGTCATGTTTCTGTGGTTGAAGTCTTCCTCGAATGCATCCTTTTCTTTTTTAATTTCATTTCTGGTTTTATTTAGTAAGGGAACAGTGAAAGATCAAAGTCTGGCCCATTTTCTGGTAAATAGGGCAAAGTATGACAGGGGTTTATTTGGAACTGAACAAGCTCAGAATGACTGGCATGTAAATTCTCATAAAAGGGAGGCGAAGATTTTGCAAGGCACAACAAATCACATTTACAAACCGCTGCTGTGACATTACAGCTTTAGCTTCTGAGGTTCCTGCTAAACCCAAGTCCCAATGCTGAGTGGCATCTAATGACTCCAACAGGAGAGACGAAACCAACGGCAACAAAAGCTGCAGCTCCACCAACGGAAAAATAAATAAAAATAAAAAGGAAAGTCGTGCCGACAAACTGGTGGTCTGTGATTGGTGGACACAGCTGTTCAGATTTTAGGGATGCAGGCCAGCATTGTGTCATGTTTTGAAATAAATCCCTTTCCTTCAGCCTCCGTTGTAGCATCACTGCCTCCGCTGCTGCTCTGCGTTGTCTTGAGTCCTGTATTCCCTCAGCAATAACCGTCCTGAACAGCCTCACATAAATACTGCACACTTTATATTAGTTGCATACTGCAACTAATCACATTGTTGCTTCCAGCATTCACCTCCATTCTTAATGCCTGTGGTCTGTCATTTTCCTTTATTTCTAGTATTAAATCTGTCCAAAATATGATGCGTTAAATCTATACTTGAGCACCGGCAAAAAGCAGTTTTCTGCCACCTTTGGACAGACAGTAAAGTTGATATTGCATTCTAACAACAAATAGAGATTTGTTTGAATTGTTGCACAACTTTATTTTATGGATATGTGATTTTCCTTTTTATATATATATATATATATATATATTTATATATATATATATATATCTTTAACAGTTGTTGTAAATCCCTACACTGCCAGCGCTGCTTAAATTGTAGATCGAAATAGAATGTAATGATTTGCAAATCTCATAAACCCGCCTGTTATTTCACCAGAGAAGAGAGAAGATGAGACGAATTCAATTGACTTCAATTCAGCAATAGTTTATTAATCCCTGAAGGGAAATTAGATCATGCTGAAAGATTATTAGATAAATGTTGAAAGTGAGACATTTTACCATTTTATGAAAAATATGAGCTCATTTTGAAATTATAACACATCGTAAAACAGATAGACACAGGCAACAAAAAGCTGGAAACGTAAGTGGTTCTAAGAAGAACCACCTGCAGGAGCATCTTGCAAATTATGTTAATTAGCAGCAGGTCAGTGACGTGACAGGGGGCAAATAGAGCATATTAGCGAGGCAGGGGCCTCAAAATTTCTGAGGAAGTGAAGTTGGGCAGAGTAGTACCCCATCATCTACAGCACAAGACGTCATCAAAAGTTTCAGAGAGTCTGGAGAAGATAAGAAATCAGTAATGTGTGCCCATGACTTCCTTGAAAGCAAAGTTCACCTTGCCATCAGCAAAGAAACTGTTCTGTGGTCAGATAAATCCAAATTTGAAATGATGTTAGGAAGCCATTGAAGCCGTGTCCTCTGGACTAAAGGCAGGAGGTCTCACAAGACTCATTAGTGCTCGGTTCAGAAGCCAGCATCTCCGAGGGCATGGGGATGCATTCATATCTGTGAAATTGGCAGCTTGCATGTCTGGAAGGGGAAAATCGATGTTGACAGGTAAATACAGTTCTTATTTTGGTCCAAAACACAAGCCTTTTACAGAGACGGCCTTGCATCTGCCACCAACACGGTGCTGGACTGTATCCGTTACAGAAGTGAGGAGTCACTGCGCCTTCCACACCTTTTCACCAGTTGAAAAATGTGATGCATCATGACAGGAAAAAAGAACGTTCATCTCCCCAAACTCTAGTAACTGGTCCCAAACATATCTGGGCCGGATGAGAAACATCCCCCCCTAGGAAAAGTTTATGAGGCGTATCGCTCTCATCAGTTTCAAAACTACATTTATTTTTCCTAAAATCTTTAGTTTAAACATTTTGATGTGTTTTCTCCTGAGACTCAAAGATGGAGTAATTTAACTTGCATGTTTCTGCACTTTTCTAGATTTACTTCTTCACAGGACGACCCTGCACTTTCTTTTTTGGCCGCTAACATGTTTCTTTTTTTGTATTTATTTAATAGACTTAATGCATAGATCTGTAACTGTCCTGCGGCTTGATTTGTTGTGACTCATTCATAAGACGCTTTGGGTAAAAGTGTTTATTAAATGGGTGACTGTCTTGGTTTTTGCACATTTGTGTTTCTTTGCCCAACAGTTTTGCAGCTTTGGTTGCAGACACAGAAGTCCTGCTTCAGTAGTTGAGTTCAACAAAGAGGCTCAGAAATGGCGAAGCTGATTAATAAATATGAACATAAATGCACAATGATGAAGTCTTATTAATTATTAGTCATACATGTAACTGGTTTCTGCTCAATTCATACAAATTTTAGTCTTGGATGTGTTATTTGACCAGATGTATCGCTACCTTTTCGGCTACAAAATCGGACTCCTTTACCCCAAAATGATCCAGCGCTTTATTGAAAAACGCCCTTTTAGGCCTGAAGGCTTTCTTGAAAATTTTAAAGCGAATAAAAAAAAAATCTGTTTTCTTTCCAGCTCAGCCTCTGAAAAGACTAGAAACATGAAATTGAATAAAAATGGATAAATGGAAATGAATGTTTGAGAAGTTAAACCCTCTGCTTTTATTCTTAATTCTTGACTGCTCTAACATTTATCGACGTTTTTTTTTTTTAAAGTGTTTTGAAAATGTGGTGGTGTTGTTTGCATTGCTTCCAGCTCAAACGGTAAAATCTCACTCACACTGCATCGAATCAGAGGGGTTTAAGTTAATCTCTTCTACCTTTTTTTTGACTTGGTTTAAAAACCAATTGTGCCCACAGTAACGCTGTGAAGCTGTGACTGTGCAAGAAAATCTATGATGTCGACACGACGCGAATAAAAGCTCGTCTAAACGCAGTCCGCAGGTTATTAAAAGAAACGCCTTGTGATAAAGTTTGGCCAGTCAAACCACAGAGGAAAGAAGTTGGCACAAACGGTGGAAAACGTGAAAATAGTGATGGAAATGTGACGTTTTCTGTTTCTTTTACCAGTTTTACACTGATCAAAATCATTTTTTTCATGATTACAGAAAACTATGTTCAGTTCAAGAACATATCATGCAATTGTTGTTAAAGCTAGAACAGCATTTGACTTTGCAACAACCTGATATACACCTAGCAGTAATGTATTTTATAATGTAACATGATTTGTTTCCATTTCCTGATGTTGGATTGATAAAATAATATTTTAGTCTTGCTCCTTAGATCTCTGATAGGCCGGCGTTTGTATTTTCTCCGACAGGAATGATGCAGGCCGTGGCTGGTTTTTTCGCCTACTTTGTGATTTTGGCTGAGAACGGCTTCCGCCCGAGCCGCCTTGTAGGCATCCGAATCGACTGGGACGACCGTGAGAGGAACGATCTGGAGGACAGCTATGGCCAGCAGTGGGTAAGGAGCAGCCACTGTCCCCACAATCCCCCATTTGAATATCCTGATACTAAATGTGTCACGTCTGGTGTATGGTGTGGACCCAAATGCAGGAGAGCAGGAGGCAGGAGTTGCAAAAACCAAGGATTTATTCCAAAAAAGGCAAAAACAAAGCGCTGACAAAATGTAAAAGCCATGTTTGTGTTTTTGCTCTTGCAGACCTATGAGCAGAGAAAGATTATCGAGTTCACCTGCCACACAGCCTTTTTCACCAGCATTGTGATCGTCCAGTGGGCGGATGTCATCATCTGCAAGACCAGGAGGAACTCTCTCTTTCAACAAGGCATGAAGTAAGTGAGCATGGCATTCAGAGAGGAGGAAGAATGTAAGATCAAAGCATGAAACAAGAATTTATGTTCTTTTCTTAAGGAACAAATTCAAGCTGAGATTGGATCCACTGTTTAGCTCCATAGGCCTGTTTTCCCTCCCTTTTGATATGTGTATATTTTTGGCACTACAGAAACAGGATCCTGATCTTTGGGCTACTCGTTGAGACAGGTCTGGCTGCCTTCCTCTCCTACTGCCCTGGAATGGACGTGGCCCTGCGCATGTACCCCCTGAAGTACGCTCTGCATATGCATATCTCCACTGAACTGAGAAATAACCCCTCTAAGACCTAATAAGCTGCCATTAGCCTGCCAGTCTTGACCTACAATGAAGTCTGTGATCTTTGTATCCGCCACATTGTTATCCGTATTATTAGGAAGTGACTGTAGTTCTCCTGCACCTCCTGACTGCATCCATCCCCTCCCAACCCACTCTTTTTCTCTCTCGCTCTCAGGATCATGTGGTGGTTCTGCGCCCTCCCCTACAGTCTTCTCATCTTCATTTATGATGAAGTTCGCAAATACATTCTGCGGAGGAGCCCAGGAGGTAAGCAGTTATTGAGTAAAACTGAGATCAAAAGGTTTCAGGCTTGTTTGTCTTGTTATTAAAGTGGAGGAAAAGTTGTCAAGTGCTGGTGGTCGATGGTGGCTGCCTCCCGTAGCTCAGAAGCGCAGATGCCCTTTTTCAGTCAGGCTTTTTTCTGACATCCTCCGTACATAATTCATCATTCCTAACGTTTTTTCTAAGAAACTGACAGTTTCATGCTTACAAATATTACAGAGTGCAAATGAATTCGGGTATTAAAAGGATCTTGGCAGTCATGAGTTTGTAAAATCTTCTTTTATAAGATCATTTTTATCCTAAGTTTTCATTGGCTCGATGATGAAATGGCTCAATCATATAAAAATATTTCATAGATTACAGTTTTGCTGACAATATTTCTGAGTGATTTGAGATTAAATGCCTGCTTCGTATCACGTTATTTGACAATATCAGCAGCACGGTGGTGAGTTAGTTTAACCGGTTGCAATCAGTAAAAATGATAACTGCAAGACTAATTTACAACATTTGCTGCACTGTTGGGTCTGTTGGTTTGGATCACCCCGATTATATCCATGTAGCGGTTATTAAATATGCACAAGTGAACAAGTGGCTCGACATTAACTGGATATCAATGAGAAGTCAAGTCTTGATTTAAAAAATATTAATAAAAATATGTATCTTTAAAGATATAACTATGTCCTCTCTTTGGCCAGATATTCAGTTTATCTGTTTTTGGTTCTCTCAAATAAAAAAATGAATAAATAAATAAAATAAAAGCAATATTCACAGGATGGCTCCAACTGGTAAAATTAACTGGACATTACTTAACATCAATCTTAACCTTAACCACTGCTTGTTAACCAGCTAAGTCTGAAATAAAATACACATTTAAACACATCCCTTCGATCATATACCCATCCCAACAAACGTCATGTTTGGGCTGCATGACAAACGGGAAACATGGGTAAACTAAACGGTTCATACTGTGCTTTTCTACTTGAGCCAAAGCCGGCAAGATATGTTGCTGTCTTAGTCTATATCTTCACGTGGGGCAGAAAATGCAATAAAATTGTACACAAAAAAACTAAAAAAGCATTTGTGACCTGAGAATTGCCCTCAAATTCACCGTAAGCTCCAAGTCCTGCTTTGTGCTTCTTCCTGATACAGAAACAAATCATTCATGTAAACCTTTACAATCTGTGTCCTGTTCACCCAGCACAAAGAACTTTTCAAGATAATAAAGATAATAATCACTGAATTGTTGTTAGATTGGGTTGCAATTATGGGCGATTACTACAGTATAAGCTTTTATTTTGGTATAAAATTGAAGACAATGTCGGAGGGGTTTATAACAGTGGCTGCAGCTGTCTTATTGAAATCTTTCATTTAACTAATTCACCCTATTTCTGCGACAGACTTGAGTATCACTATTGTTAAATTTAAATGTAGTGTGAAACAGGAACTGTAATCATTTTTCACATGAAGGCGACTAAACCGAGCTTTAACCACGAGAGAAACTTTGAGCTTAAATCTTAAATAAGCAGCTGAAAACTATCAGAAAACATCCAGCAGAATATAAAGCGTTTAATACCCAACAATCCTCCAGCTTTCAAAGCCGCGGCTTCCGCAGCACTTGACTGATTACGGTTTGTGTTCCAGGTTTGGATTCTGACAAAACAGCATGAAAATGCACCGGCCTCTGGTGGTTTTCATGGAAAGTCAGTTTAATAAATTGAGCATGAAATCATATTTTTTAGACAAAAGAATGTCCAATAGCGAAGTTCAAACATTTTTACACAATCGGTGAAATCTAATCTGATCCTATGCTTGAGCCCATTTCTACGCGTACAACAGATTTCGATCAAAGTTCTTTGTTATTGTTAGCTCAAAGCTGCATCTCGGTGATAAACAGAAGGGGGGAAAAAAACAACAACAACAAAAAACACTCAGATATGCCCAGTTTAGATCCTTTTGGCACTCTGGTAAATATTACCGAAGGAGGGGTGAAGTGTTTATGTTCTCTGCCAGCAGGCGAACATAAAATATGGTCGAACATAGACCAGGAAATAGAACATACCAGGTCAACACCAACAGAACCAGTAGCAAATGATTACAGAGGAAATTAAAGCAGGCTGATGAGGACTCTTGAGACATGGCTCAAAGATCATGCAGACGATACAGACACCCGACAATGGCCCAGAATCTCCTCCCCGCAACAGCGCCTGAACGATGAGGGGCCAGACAGTGGGAGACAAATGCAATCTAACGTGACAGTTAATCATTTCTGTTAATCTGTATGTCATGGGCTGCTGATCAGTCTCAGAATTATGAGGGGATTCATTTGGAAATGTAGGGAGACAAAGGCAACGAGATGAATACAAATAGAGCGATACAAAGGGATATTATGAGACCTGCTTGCCTGTCATTTTACTCTCTGACAATCCTCCTCTCTTTTTCCGCCTCTCTCCTCATTTCTTCCAGGTTGGGTGGAGCTGGAGACATATTATTAACATTCAGAAAATGTCAGTTTAAACTGTGCGTCTCTCTGTGTGTGTGTGTGCAAGCATTTGTGTGTTTGCTGCTTGTAACTTGTAACTGTACGTGTATCTGTCATTTGTAATATTGCATGGATCAGTTCACAAATCTGATTATCATAAAATGCAGCTGAAAATAGACTTTTTATTGTGCCTTGTTTATTTCTTTTCATTCTTTTAAAATCAGAAATCATTTTCAGCAGAACAAAAGCCATGTGCACCTTTTGTGCCTTATAGAAATTGTTACCACAGTGATTTTAATCTGCGTAGCCTGCTTGGCTGTGAAGCAACACCAAACATTGCTCATCTTGTTAATTTTACCAAATAAAGTCTGTTCCTAAATGTGTATCTTCGTGGATTGTGTGGTCTGTCATTCCTTGTTGCTTTGACTTTATTTTTTTATTCTCATCTACCACCAGGCTTTATGACTTAGAGGAGCACATGTTCCCTGCTTCTAGATTAAATAAGAACAGGCCACCAGGAATGCAATTTAAGGCTGCTTCTGGGCACCATTAACTTTGTGCAGTGAGCAGATATCTGATTCTCTGTGTGTGTGGAAGTTATTATTCAATGTAAAACCAATTTTTCTTAGAAAACAGTACACAGGAAGAAATAAAAATGCTGAAACGGATCAAATATAATTAATCAAACATTTTCATGGTATTTCTTCAAGCAAAATAAAGTACAGGGAGAACTTGTTCCTTCAGTTGCAGTATTTCTGTGCAGTATTTTGTGAAATGACAAATGTCTTCCTATTTCACGCAAGTCCTGTATGAGGGATGTTTCTTACATTGCCATTTATTGGGAGAATTAAGAGAAATATCTGCAGACAATGGACTAGGTGCAAAATCTTTACTGATTAGCCATGATCTGCTGATCTACATGCAGAGCTGCAGTAAAAACAGACAAGATTCTGTTGTGGAAATTGAGGCATGGCCTCAGAAGCACTGATGAAAACCACTGACACCGAATGTACTTCCATCTCAGAACTGGGGCTAAATTTTATGAACTGGAACTAAACATCGATGTCGGCAGGTGCTGAAAAGGCACTAGAAACAAAGAGACAAAAGATACCAGATAAGACCTTTTTATTTTGACATGCAACAATGAAGTGGCAGACTTGTAAGTGTGTGTAGCACCATTTCAGTTGTGGTTGAAGAGGAGATACTTTTGTAACCTGCAGAAATGTTACTTTACTGACCTGTTGGCAGTGTTTGTTTTAGAATTTGAGATAGTAAAGAAAAAGTATTTAGGCTGCAAATCTCAATGAAACTGGGTCAAGGAATCAAAGAGAGGATTAATAAGCAGAACTGATGATGGTACTGGCATTGATAAAATCTTATCAAGTTTTTTTCTTAGAGTTTCCTAGTCAAAACACATAAAAACATAAGCTACAGAAATGTTGCCTTCTTTGGGCCCAGTTCCGATTAGATGTACTGAAATGGAGTGGAAAATGTATTGTGGTACTGAGATTTACATTTTTTAATTGGTATGCTGCAGTTCAAAAACAAATAGAGAGAGAACTGCTCATTTCAGCAATTCAAACGCCACACCGTGTTCTTTAAAATAAAAGTCTGGGTGCTTAAATATGCAGAGCATATCCGTAACCCACTGAACACATTAAGATAAATTAAAAACAAAACAGCCAACAGTCTTTTATCTGTACAAAAGTATAGAAAACGGATGCCTGTGATATAAAGCAGATTAATTCTTACATCAAACAAGAGGGTTCAAACCTAAAGCACTAGTCTAGCCGTTAGATCATGTATTTTTAATGTAAAGTTCCCAGAATCAAATTCTCATAAACAATATATCTGAGTATTATAAGTATTACAAAGTTTTACCCTTAAAAATGTGACGTATGAAATAAGGGTTATAGAATGTTTTTTTTTTTTGAAAAAAAGAGGTTGAGATAATGGAATTGAAGATAATAGTTTGCATTTAATGTTATAGCATATGAAAAGGATTTCTTTGAGAATTACAACAATAACATCAATAAATTTACAATTTAATTTAGGTGGACTAATTTAAGCAAAAAACAAAACACAACCGTCTTTTATGTTCCCAGAATATGTTCCCAGAATCAAATTCTCATGAACAATATATCTGAGTATTACAAGTATTACAAAGTTTAACCCTTAAAAATTAGACATCTGGTGACATTTGAAAAAAATAAAATAATGCGTGGCCATGCATTAATAACTCGTGGCCACGAGTTAATATCTCGTGACCATGAGGTAATCAATGCGTGGCCACGAGATAATTAATGCGTGGCCACGCATTATTTTATTTTTTTCAAATGTCACATGTTATTACTACACTCGCCATGACAATACTCTTGCTCTTTAACATAAATAGACTATAATTACCGTTATTAATGATGAATAATATGGAGCCCCTCTGGTGACATTTGAAAAAAATAAAATAATGCGTGGCCACGCATTAATAACTCGTGGCCACGCATTGATTACCTCATGGTCACGAGATATTAACTCGTGGCCACGAGATAATCAATGCGTGGCCACGCATTATGTATCTCGTGCCCACGCATTATTTTACTCGTGGATGGCATTATAACCTACTGTCTGGACTTCGTGGATGCAACTTCCTTGGTGGGATGGTTTCTCATCATTAATAACGGTAATCATAGTCTATTTATATTAAAGAGCAAGAGTATTGTCATGGCAAATGTAGTAATAACATGTGACATTTGAAAAAAATAAAATAATGCGTGGCCACGCATTAATAACTCGCGGCCACGCATTGATTATCTCGTGGCCACGAGATATTAACTCGTGGCCACGAGTTATTAATGCGTGGCCAAGCATTATTTTATTTTTTTCAAATGTCACCAGAAGGGCTCCGTAGAATAACCATCCCACCAAAGTTGCATCCACGAAGTCCAGACAGTAGGTTATAATGCCATCCACGGGTAAAATAATGCGTGAGCACGAGATACATAATGCATGGCCACGCATTGATTATCTCGTGGCCACGAGATATTAACTCGTGGCCACGAGTTATTAATGCGTGGCCATGCATTATTTTATTTTTTTCAAATGTCACCAGAGGGGCTCTGTACGTATGAAATAAGGGTTATGGAATTTTTTTTTTCCATTTTTAAACAAAACTGAAAAAAAAAGATTGAAATAAGTGAAGTGAAGATAATAGTTTGCATTTTATTTTATAGAATATGAAAAGGATTTCATTGAGAATTACAAAAATAACATAAATAAATTTACAATTTAATTTGTGTCGATTAATTGTTTTCACGGTGGCACACTGTTGTATTAATCCATGTGTTTATTTGTATGTATGAGTAGTTTGTGTATAAACTGTGCTGGTGTTTATCATGACGTAAATCGGGAGTATGTAACATTAACCTCTGCTGACCTCAGCGTGACCTTCTCAAGTCCCTTCAAGGTTCCACGGCAGCCCTGCAGCAACAACAACAACACTGACGTCACTTCCGCTACTGCGCAGCAAACATGGCGCTCCTGCTAAGGTCAGTGCTTCTGTGCTCTTCAACTACTGGGTCGTTGGTGGGGTTTTCGGGCGTTTACGAGTCACTCTGTCTTGATTAAAGCTGGGAATAATTCAGTCTCTTCAAATTTAGAGCTTCAGTTTGTTATCATTTTTTGTTTTATAGCCTAAATGTGGCCGGGGACAGCGCTAGCTGGCGTTAGCTCTGAAGCTACGTGTGTTCTGGTGCTGCTAAGCGGCCAAAGTGGACTTTGGCTTCCAGTATGATTCATGAGGAGATTAAAGGATTACTTATGCCACGTTTAGTTTTATACTGGTATTCAAAGCGATCTAAATCTGTACTATTGCATACATTTATAAACGGGATCGTTTACATTTCAGGAGCTAAGTATTAAGAGAAATAAAAGTCTATTTCCTTGTCTGGGGCACTAACTACACATAAATAAAGCTTTTTGTTGTTATTATCCCTTTAATTAATCTCAAGGTGCTGTTATAGTGCCGATCAGGTAGATCAAAGCAATGTTATATCTGCTATAACTATAAAAGCTGTGTCATTATGAGTCACAAATGCAAGATCATCATTAGTAATTTTTATTTGTATTTATTTATTTATGCATTTAACCAGTTAAGTCAATTGAGAACAGTTTCTCATTTACAATGACGACCTGGGCAAGAGGCAGCACAAAGAGTCAAACACATACAATCAAAGTGAAACAAACAATAAGATAAGATAAGATCAGATAAGAAGATAAGAAATCCTTTAATAGTCCCACAGAGGGGAAATTTGCAGATTACAGCAGCAAAGGGGATAGTGCAAAAAACAAGAGGCATCAATAGAAATGGTAATAACAAATACAGTAATAATAACGCACTATAAACAGTAAACTGGTATATACAATAATAAGAAGAAGAAGGAGAAGGAGAAGAAAAATAAATAATAAGAAATACTAGTATATTTACAGATGTTATTTACATAATTGCACGTTGCAGAGAATCAAACAGAATCAAACACGATATATGAAAAAACACAACACATAAAAAATATGAATAAAAAGTGTTAACGCTGGTCCGGAAGAGTTACAAACATGTGCAATGGTCACAGATGAATGTTGGGAGTGTATTTTTTAAGTAATAGTCTTAGTTAATTTGTTAATACAAATTAATTCAGTGGTCTTCAACCCTGTTCCTTGGGACCCCCTGTCCTGCATGTTTTACATGTTTCTTTGCACCGATTCTAATTATTGGCCATCATCAGCTTGTCATCAAGGTCTGCACAAGTCTGTTAATGACACAGTAATTTTTATCAGGGTGCTGAAGCAGGGAAACATCTAAAACATGCAGGACAGGGGGGTCCTGAGGACCTGGGTTGAAGACCCCTGAATTAAGGTATTGCACAAGTAAAGATATATTTCTTTGGAGCATACAGAAGTAGTTTTTTTAACTGATCTATTTATATATTCATTTTGTAACATGAGGACGCCTTATAATGTCAGAATTGTTAAACATTGTGAAAAAAGCATGAGAAATGTGTTTTTTAATGTCTCTAATGCTGATGCAGTTATCCTCTTAATAAAACTTTCCTCTACATCTCTTTCTTTATAATGCTGTTTGAGTTTCATAACCAGTGTTTGTCTCAACAGTAAGCCAGAAATCTCTGAACTTCTTTTCTTAAATTTGATTTATCTTTTCTCTTCAGGACTTTGGCCCGCCAGGGTGTCTGCCTCACCAAACCTCACTACAATGTCCTCTATAGACAGTGAGTTTGATGTTTGCATGAGAGCTGACTTGAATGCAATTTAAACATTATGCAAATTGAGAAACTGCAAACTCTCTTTTCTTATTCTCTTTCCCCCCTCATTTGTAGTGCTGCTCCGATGGGAAGCACAGCTAAAGAGGAGATGAACAAGTTTTGGGACAAAAATGCCAGATTAAACCGACCAATGTCCCCACATATCTCAATCTACCAGTATGTATTATCTGTTACTCTTGTTTGCTCAGAAAACAAAGGCATAGACAGAGATAAGTTTAGTGTTGAAATAGATTGTTCTGAGGATATTGTATAACTTAAGCTTTACAGTTTCAGAGATATCACAGGTCTGTTGTCGGAAATCAACCAGGCTTATAATGATATTCCTCTAAAAGGCAGTTGTCACTATTCTCCTTTTAATGTCTACACAGCAGCATCACAAACAATTAACAGACATTTAAAGCAGTAAAACATCTTAATAGTGCCATCTGGCAATTGAACATGACCTTGAGAAAACATTTTATTCAGTATGTGTCTTATAATTTCCTTTTTTTCTGTTTTTTTTTTTTTTACCAGCTTCTATTGAGTCATTAGTATGGAATCTTTGCTCCTTTTGTTTTGCCCTGTTGAAGAGCATTAGCTAAATATATTATTGTACATTCAGACATATAAATATATATATATATCATAGTTGCAGCGGGAGATCTGCAGAGAGCTGAAGCTGTGTTTTCAAAGCTCACGTTAACATCAGTGACAGCTTAGTGCATGTATTTGTTTTTAAGTGTGTGTTCGCTGTTTGTTTTGTGTTATAACAACTATTTTGTATCCACTTTGCACTTCAGATGGTCAGTCCCCATGATGATGTCCATCACACACCGAGGGACTGGAGTTGGGCTCAGTGGAGGTAATGCACATCTGTTTCCTTCGTCAATTAAAGATGGTGCATGAGTTAATGTACATCTTTTTCATATAAAAAAGGTTATCCAACAAGAAGTTGTTGCTTTTTGAGCTATAGTTCAAATATCAAAGTGAGACTATGTTGTAAAGCTGTTGTCCACTTTTGATTGACCCAGAAAAAGTCTTCAGGGCATTTTACTTCATGAGTATTGATTTCTGCTAAGAGCATCTAGTGGAATTTTCTTTAAAAAGCTCCCATTCAATATCATTCAAGCGTTGTGTGTGAAAGTGAAGTGTAATGCTGGAGGCTAACAGCTTCAAGTTATACTCCTGGTTTAAAGGGTCGCACTGTCAATGTGATAGTGTGCATTAGTGCTGGCGACATTGATGGGATAGCTTCAAAAGCAGAGTTAAGTTTTGTTTACATGTTAATGGGTTCATCCAAGGTCACTTTCCTGGACTCCGACTCGCAGTCATTAACAGTCGCTCACCGTTTCGGGTTACTAGCAAGATTCCATGTGTGCCAAACCAAATTGGTCTGCAAAATGGCAGTGAAATAGAAGTTTAGAAAGCTTTCAAAAGTTGTTTTATTTTTAACCATAGAATGTTTTAACTTATGTAAGTTCACTCTTCCAGTTAATAGTTTTTGTCTTTTGAAATATTTGACTTTTGTTATTGGTATCTGATTTCAATTTTATCTCAATTGAATAAAATATCTAAACCTCCTTACACTAAAGACATAAAAGCTATGTATAATTATATTCAAAGCATTGTAACGGGACCCCGGCTAGGAGTTTGTTTTAATAAAAGCTACTGTTAGACCTTTAATCATAAGTGAGGAGAACATGACTTATGTTATTAAAAAAAATCTGTTTCTACTAATGACTAACTATTGGAGTCCTGTGACTTTGCAGAGTTACGGTAGCTTCTTTTGTTTGTTTGGTTTTTTTTTTCCACTTTTCCGACATATTTTCCATCATTTTAATTCAGTACTGCTTTCTGTCTCCAGCCATTTCAGCCTTCGGCATGTTGGCGCTGGTGTTACCTGGAAATTACCCATACTATCTGGATTTGATCCACTCGTTATCCATTGGCCCTTTCCTTATTGGGTTGGCCAAGTTTGGCATCGCCTTCCCCGTATCTTACCACACCTACAACGGCGTTCGCCACTTGGTAAGTTTAAATCATTTGACCTGTAATCTTGTAAATCTTTGATTTTTCCTTTATACTAGAGGACATATAAGAATCTCGAGTAATGTGTTACTGTCTCAGCATTTAGCATGTGTCCTGCCTCTGTAGTTTTCCTTTTCTTTGTTTTCCTGTTTACCCACTCTGCTTTTGCTTCTAATGGAAAACGGATACTGTACTTGGAGACCTATCCTCTAAACTGTCATCTCTCTCTCTCTCTTTTTTGTTTTTTTCTTTTCCTTTCCTTCCTCAAATCTCAGTGGTGGGATATCGGAAAAGGCTTCAGAATCCCTGAGGTCTACCGTACTGGTTACACGGTCATCGGTTTGTCGATCATCACGTCCATAGCCTTGGCTTTGATGTGAAAACCGGAAGGGAAGACATGAGCAGAGGCCGTTGAAGAGAATGATGACTTGTACTGTCTGCGTTTTGTGTAAATGTTCTATCCTGGCCTAAAGCAGGCTTGATCATTAAAGTATTCAATAAAATATTATATTGTTCTATTCACAGAAATGATTGTGTAATTTTTGTCGCTTGCAACCAATTATTGTCTGAAAAGCTTCAGGGTCCGTCAAATCTTCAATCATGCAAAATGATCAAGTTGTTCTCAGAGTGAACAATAAGTCGAAGCCATAAGTAGATACGTTTTTAAGTTATTCACTCTTGTCATTTGTCTTAATGTGATGTTATGTCAGACCCTTCATCATTTTTCTTTGCCCAAAGTGCTCAGTCACTGGCTCTCGAGGCAGTGTGCCCGCTGTGTGTAAAGCACTTGTTTGTGTTTCCAGAGCTGTTCATCATAGGCCTTTATTCATATGTTACCTTCTTCAGGCCGCAGATGCTCAGATGCATTTTTAACATCAGAAAAGCTGTGCAGCGGGGAAAGCTCTTTGTCTGTGAATGCACCTCACACCGGCAGCCCGCCTCAGGCTTTACCTCCCTCCGAGCCAAACAGGAGCTACACGCTGCACCCGAGCAGCGTTTGTCCTGCCGTGTGAATGAAAGCAGGGTCATGGCTCCGTTTGTGAAGGGTACCGTACCAAGAGCACATGAAAGACAAAAAAAAGGCTAAATGCTCAAGGGACGAATGCACCAGTTGGTTTTTAAAATCCGTCTGTTTTTTAGATCAAAAAAACTTTAGCAGAGAGTAACAACTCTTAACTCGCAGTCTAGTTAGCAACAGAAAAAATCATTTATCAATTTATTACTGGTGGCTTGAAGGGAATATGCCTGTCAGTTTGAATATCTGTTTAAATTGCTATTGAAAATGTACTTGTGAGCCTCACGTATCATCAAACATTGCCTGTAAAGAAAGCAGCCACGTCTTCACACCTGCAAGTATTTTTTTCAGTGCAGTGCTAAATTCGCTTCAGTAGTGTCACTTCCATATCTGAACAAGCATTTCTACATTAAACCATTTCTGACTTAAATTGGATGTTATAACAATAAAAAGTCTAAATGTCGGCTGATTGTTGTGATTTTGGCATGTAGATGACTTCCACTGAGCATAATTCAAGCAGGCAAATCTCCACCTGAGCTTTGAGAACCACCAGACTACAAATGTCTTTGTGATGGACTGGAAAATTGTTCAAGCTCTAGAGGATTTAAGGCTGGATTTGCATGAGTTGGTTCACACCAAACCCTTTTGAAAATTACTCACCAAGCTGAGAAATATGAGAGTGGGGTAATAAAGCACGGCCTGTTTATTCCCCTTAAAGGAATGAACCCCATGCCTCATAACTGTTGATGCACTTACGTTGTAAAATGTTCCATCCTCAGTCTTGCTTCAATAATGTCGATGTTATGATATTTTGACGAGACTACCTGCCTGGAAGCAGTGGGGGTGCAGAGCGGGACTCCTGCTGGTTTTAACGACCATTAAGGGACCGCATGGCAGCGCGGCGGCAGCACCCCCTACCGGCCGGCGCGGGATTATTCACAGGACTGCGGTCCTGATGCTGAGGGATGGAGCGGATGCTGCACAGGGTTGGGAGGGGCGGTATAAACCTGCTATTGAACGGGAAAAAATGTGTCCCAGTCTCTGTGGCGCAATGGAATAGCGCGCTGGACTTCTAATCCAGAGGCTCCGGGTTCGAGTCCCGGCAGAGATGAGGATTCGTGGGTTCAGAAATTTTTAAAAGCTGTGAGAAAACCCATATTGTAAGGCCTCTGCACCTATGACTCATTTTACAAAGCTGATGAAGCCATATACGCGATCAAATGGATCAGAAGAAAGCTAGATGGATAGGTAAACAAACCTACAAATATCTGCTGATGGTGGGGAATAATCATTTTGCGCATTTCAAACGGGATGATCACTTTCATCGCTCAAAGGTCAAGGCTTTGTTCTTTCAGCACCTGGAGCTGTCCACTGGTTTAAAAGCGGCGCGCATGCGCAGACGCGCCGCAACAAAGCGTGGAGAGGTTCCTCCGCCCAGAACAAGTGTTTAATGACGCCAGATGCGCGTTTCCTCTTCTCCCATTTGGTTTGGAGACAAGGGGGAGAGATATATACAGACTCCTGTTTACTTTCTAGATAAATGAGTCACAGCGCCAGAAAATGGTGTCGTCTGAAGATTTCTGTATGAAAATGGTTTATCGATTATAATGTGAGATTGCTTTTGGAGAGGGGAGACTGCAGTTCAGTTGTCACTGTGCGTTAATGTAGTGTAGTTAAGACCCCTCTGGAATATTTCAAGGACCTCTGAAGGTGGACAAGTTTCAAAGATGGAAAAGCGGAAAATACATGTTTTTACATACATATATATATATATATATATATATATATATATGTATATATATATATATATATATATATATATATATATATATATATATATATATATATATATATATATATATATATATATATATATAGCCTATATATATATATATATATATATATATATATATATATATATATATATATGTATATGTATATATATATGTATATGTATATATATGTATATGTATATGTATATGTATATATATGTATATATATGTATATATATATATGTATATGTATATATATGTATATATATATATATATATATATATATATATATATATATATATATATATATATATATATATATATATATATATATATATATATATATATACATAAACATAAACATAATCTCTCTCCGATTCCCTTCCTCCATTCTCTTTTGCAGCTTTGTAACCGTTTGTATTTTCCGGCTTTAGATGTCGTCTACACCCCTGATTGGGGCTGCCGTGCTGCCGCCATCCATGTTTAACCCCATCATGCCTCCCCACACGCAGACCTAATCCGTCAGTAAAACTAATCCTTAATCCTCTCTGGCAAGTTGAACAACCCCCCCACCCCCCCTATCCTCCCTGATGCATGAAAACGTCAGAACTGCAAGGACTCCCCTGTGGTAAACTAAGCGCAATTCTTCTGGGATATAAACAGGAGGAAATATAGACATGTTATAGAAGTGTCGTGCCAAAGTTGAAGTGCGCTCTTAAAGGACGCACTTAAGGAAAGTGGCAAGTCCCGCAACTCCCCGAGGCCGAAGACTCGGTAATATAATTACCATGTTGCAAATGATCAAGCCTGTGGGAGATAGTAGTGGGTCTGTCTGCAAGAAATGGGTAATAGCTCCATAACATCACCGATAAGAAACACCAGACTCCGCTGAGAACCGTGACAATGAGCTGCAGATGACCCACTCATTTCCCGAAATGATGTGCAGTAGGCCTGAATCCATAAAGGAATTAGGCTCTACACATGGTGCAACCTGTCTATACATCGCTGCAACGATCACAGGAAGACCTGCAGGACTGCTCTACAGGGGATCGAGCAATTCCACCACGCGTGATAAGGTCAGTGTAAACCCACTCCGGAGTATTATGGACATTATGTTGATATTTCTGTATTGTGAGATCAGGCTTCTCTATCTGCTCAATCTCCTCCGTGTTGCTCTCAGCCAGCAGGCCCCTGCTCTGGCCCTGTTATCCCGGCGGTGTGGGCCAAATCGTATTATAATCCCCTCCCTCCCTCCCTCCCTGCCTCCCTCCCTCCTTCCCTCCATCCCTCCCTCTCTTGTCCCCTCCCCTCCCTCTCGTCTTTCAGACAGTCTATTTTTGCTGCAGTGAACGGTAGCTGTGGAGAGATAGATACACAAACAGAGTGAGAAAGAGAAAGAGCGAAAACGCAAGAAAAAAAAAGGAGTCAGAAAAGGTACCTAAAGGGATTTAAAAAAAAAAAAAAAAAGAAAGCAAAAAAAAAAAAAAAAGTCGATGAGAGCAGATTGGTAGAAGTCTCCGGACAAGACGCAGCTGCGCATCAAGGGGAGACCTAACTGGGGACCTTACTGGAGACCAGACGAAAACACGAGTCCGGAGGCGAAATAACGGTGTGTGTACATTATGCAATACTTAACAGTGTGTAACCGAGCCGGGTTTGCTTGTGGGCGACTGTGCAGTGTGCAGGGCAGCTCGGAGAGAGACACCTGTCAGTGCTGACGCGGTTCCGTCTCCAGGAATGTGTGTGTGTGAGCTCTCGGAGTGCGTTGTTGCGCGTAATCCCTCATCCCGGCCCCGGTTCAGAGCCCGATAACCCCGGCATCTTTTATCTCCCACTCCTAAATGTTGAGTTCTCTCGTGACTGCGCTCCAATCTGCTCCCTCCCTCCTCCTCTCCTCTCCCCCCGAGCTGTTTTAGCCCCTAACACTTTGCAAAAGAATAAGAGAGAAAAAACAATATTTTAGGAGTGGGAGCATCGCAACTTGCACCGTGCAGCAGCCGGTCGGGCGGTCGGGAAACTAGGCTCCCAGCTCCGGGAAACAGGCTCCCAGCTCCGGGAAACAGGCTCCCAGCGCCGGGAAACAGGCTCCCAGCACCGGGAAACAGGCTCCCAGCTCCGGGAAACAGGCTCCCAGCTCCGGGAAACATGCTCCCAGCAGCTCCGGGGAACATCGCTCTGGTGCTCCCGCGGTGCGTCGCAGCAATGCAGGTCGCCAGCAGCCCGAGCCTGCTGTTGTTGTGATTATCATCATCACCACTGTTATCACTCTCAACAAAGGCGTGTATGCCACAGAACTTGCGCGGCCATCGCAGCCCGCGGAGTTTGCGTTATTTCCCATGGATGCACTTGCTCCACTTTTGTTTTCATTTTTCCTCACTCACCAGGAAGCTCTGGAGCAACAATAAACATAACCCCCCCCTCTCTCTCTCCTCCCGTCCTCCCTCCCCCAGGCCACCCATCACCCATCACCCCGCCCTCCGTCCCCGCCCTAAACCACGCGCCCAGCCCGCTTGCAGTGGTCCTGCCACACGGTGAGCGGAGCAGATGGACTCGGGGCGCACTTCTGCGCAGGCTTCAGCTATTTTGAGGAATGTGGACAGAGGGTGTGTGTGTGTGTGTGTGTGTGTGTGTGTGTGTGTGTGTGTGTGTGTGTGTGTGAGAGAGTGAGAGAGAGAGAGAGAGAGAGAGAACCTGCTTATCTAGCGGTCTCCGGTGTTGCACAGAGCTCACCGCAGGCCCATATTCTGAGCGGGTGGCAGGCACATCTTTGCGCACTGCATTTGTGTTTCCCCTTTTTTCTTCTTCCCGGTTGTGTTTTCTGGACCAGCTGGTGCAACGTCCCTTTGCATTATTTTTAATTAGCCCGAGTTAGTGGGAGCTCAGTTATGGGCTGTCCGAGACACCCGCTTCCCCTCATTTCACATGCGCGCATCTTGTTAAAGTGAATGAATAAATTCCCTGTAATATGAAGAACCCGCTCCCCCTCCTCCTCCTCCTCCTCCTCCTCCCCCCCCTCTCCTCATTACCACCATGCAGCACCACCAGCTCCGTCCTGCCTTGCCTTCCATCACACCCCTTTACCCCCGCCCCCCACCCCCCCGTCGCCTCTCAGTGCGTTATGGCACCAGCAGATCGATGGATACCCTTGAAGCGGCGCCGCCGCGCGTTTGTTTAGTGGCAGCCAACCGGTGGCAGGGGACGCAATTAGTGGTCAGCTGGCCTGCCCCGTGTGTTTCCTCATCCCTCCGTTGTTTCTCCTGCAGGTGACACTCCAGAGCTTCTCTGCCCTTCCTGAGCGGATCTGAGCCCAAACCATGGCCTTCAACGCAGCCCTCTCTGCTTTATGGAGTTTCAGCTTATTGGCGACACTGTTCACAGCTGCGGTTCACAGCAACATCGCCAGTGGTGAGCACATCTTCCTTTTTATTGGTCTGCCTTCCTATTCTTCCTAGCGCCATGTCTCTCCCCAGCCCCTGACCTCCCTGACCCCCTCTTTCTGTTTCCAGCAGCACCGCTTTTCTGTTGACTTGAGGCCTTTTTTTTTTTTCTCTCGGTTGTTGTGTTCCCCTCTTTTATGAAAAGAGAGGCAGAGAGCCGTTAATAAGCACATGGGACACTCCCACCTCGCCAGACCCTCAGGGGGATCTCTGCTTTGTTTTTGAAGGAATGTGTGTGACTGGCACGTGGGCCCATCCTCAGAGAGCACTCAGTACATACACATATGTCCTTCCTAAGGTGGCACACTTTCCCCTTTTCCCTTCTCTCAGTCCCCAGTTCTTCATGAAAAGCTGCTCCCCCCCAGGCTTTCATTTTATGTACTCCTGCTCTACTTCCTGCCATAAGTGTGGACACTGTCTGTGTTGCAGGTTGATGAGACCTGGAGATAAACTGTGATTGTCTTGTGCTTTTATTTTATTTATTTTTTTCCAAATTGCAACTAAGCACATTTCCACACACAGACACACAATACCGGTCATGGATGAAACCCTAACTGCAGCTGAAGTGGATGTTAAGAGAGGATTTGATGAGAGAAGCAATTTGTAATGATATCATCCCCGCTGTGAGCACTGAGAGGACAGGAATGCACTGGTCAATGTGATTTCCAATTACATAACACTCAAGTGACTAGAGCTGACAGTAAAACAACCTTTAGAGGACAAATGTGTTAGGGACAATATGGCACATCACGATGAGCCCTCAAACTGTATCTAATTGATTGACTCGGGCACAATCCTGTTGCTGTTTTTTTTTTTTTCATAACAGCTGAAATGTAATTGCACAGGGAGTCAAAGACAGAAAGAATGGTGAGCTGATGCGTCAGAAAACAAGCTGTCTCTAAAGGAGAATATCAGTTGGAAAATTTGCATTTGGAGCTGATATTCCCAAAGTCCCTTCCTGGTCATTTGTGCATGCTCACATTTAAAGGAACTTGAGGCAGGAATTATTAAAAAAATGCGTATACGTTTTAAGTTTTCTAGTAATAATGTCAGATGAAGCGTTCCAAACCAAAAAGAATGAGCCCTCTAGCGTATCTCTCCGTTTGCCTTGAACAGGCTGTGTGCTGCAAAATGCGCTGCAATTCCGGGCCCGAATTTCCCGCGCTGTCCTGCGGATGTGACGTCAAATGACGCTGCATGCGCGTTCTCCCGTGCCGGCTTCGCTGTTGGCTGCAGTAACCCCGACGGTCGTCATGGCGCTAATGAGTCTCATTTCTTATTCTTGCCTCAAGCTTCTTTAAAAAAACAAAACAAAATATGAATAAAAAATATGTAAAAAAATCAAAATGTATCCTGAAATGCACGATCCAGTGTGTTTTCACAAATATATGTAGCCACGCCACTGTACTTTAAGTTCAGTTCAGTTTCATTGAGTTAAATTCAAATCAGTTTGTTTATACTTAATTAACCCCAGAAGGGAAATTATAGTGTTGCTGTAAATGGTCAGTTAGTAGGTGTTATAAAGTCGCTATTGAAAGTCACACAAAAGTTTTGGTAGTGGGCAGGAATGATCTCCCGTCGCACCTGTACTGTAACAAAGCCAAGCTGTTGTTTATGTTTTCAACTTTTGCCACCTTTTTCTTTGCACAATCAGCTCCGGCGGCCCTAAAGCAGTCCGCGGTACAGGCCCAGCCTGGTTTATCGGTTTGTTCACTTTCATTTGAGTTACTGGCATTGATGCTGCTGCACAAAAGACCACAGATGGAATTTCACTCTTCACCACAAATTTATATACAGCATCATGCTGGAAGCACCAAGAAGGGCAGTCAGCTTTGTCTGATTACATATGTCTCCCAGTTTGTCAGGCAGCCTCAGTGTTGTTTCTCCAGTCTGAACTGCTGTCCAGGTGTATATCCGGTTATTTATGGTCCTCCTTCACCTCCACATCTTCTCAAAGGGGTGACTATAGTGTTTGGCTATTGGGAATTGTTTATTCACTTTTCCATTGGATTAGGTAAACATGGCATTTTTTGTATTCATGTATAGAATGAGTATAGTTGAGGGATTGTCATTGCGAGCATTCTGGGGTCAGCCAGTGCCGTAAAAGGGGAGAAATATTCCACCCATGTCAAGAAGCTGGGATGAGGCAACAGTTCAACAAGTGCAAATGGGGGCCCATCAAGGCCGGGAGAGCTGCTGAAGATGATATATGGACAAACAAACCCCAGACTCAGGCGGCGATGATGAAATATCAAACTCTCGTCAGAACGCTGACCCCGATCATGTAGCTCGTCATTGAAATCCAGGCAGGGGGTTCGTTATGTGGGTCCTAAAATGATTTTGGCTCACATTCAGAAGCCCATCACATTTGATTAAGGTGTGCCCAGAGGGAGGCCTGACCATGCATGACCAATTCTTGCTTTGGTTTCACCTAAGCGCTGTTTTACATTATCATGTCAGTCAAGGAGAGTAATTAAGACCGGGACGTCTGACAGCATTTCAGAGATGAGAAAACACGTCAGAGAGGGAAACTGAGACGGGAAGAAGGGACGGAGTGCTGACTTATCACAGTCTGAAGGTGCATGTTGTAGGTCCTTTTGTCTTTCATTTTTCCTATCAAAGCAAAATTAAATACTCCCGTTTAATTCAGTTTGCACTTCTGCTTTGAAGCCGTTCAGAGTCACTCCTGAAACGAGTTTAAAATTACAAAGACTGCATGGAAGCCAATAGCAGTCGTGGGGTTTGTCTTGGTGGAAGTAATGACCGAATTTAGACTTCCCCACTGAAAATGAAAGAAAGAAAGTAATCTCAAAGAGTATATATTTAAACCAGTCTTATATAAATGGATACTATGTAATCAATCCCTGTGCGGTGGCGTTGAACGTTCATGGGAAACGCTGAACGCCGGCTGTCGCTCACGTGTGCCCCGATCAGCTTGATTGGTATTGTTTTGACACAGCAGCAGAGCTGTTAAGTAGGAGATGGAGTCGGGTGGGGTGGGTGGGCAGATAATAGCGTCATAATGGAGAAGTCCGCGCAAGGAGGCCCCGGGAACAGAAGGTATACTTAACATAAATAATTCAACGTTATGTATCAGAGAGGAAAAATGATTCGCTCAGCAAATCGATGTGGAAGCAGATGAACCAACAGATCGTAGGAGGGCTTATTGATGCTGAACTCGGAGTCTGTGGTGAATTAAAACTAAGTAGTCTGTATGCTTATGCCATACAAAAAGAAGCAAAGAGGAAATGAGCTTCCACCATGATTGAAATGATTGTCAACTTTAAAGAAGCCAGTAGGGTGTAGGGCATGGTGGTAAACCTGTGACCAACCCCAGACTCCCAGGTCCACCTTCTCCATGTGACATCAGGCGAGGTCACGGGAAGTACAGTGTTAATTCAGTTTTTGTCTGGATTCATCAGCGGCCGGGATTCCTTAGAACAAATAGATGAGTCGGGGAGACACTAATTGCGTGTTGTTGTGACATCCATTTCTACATCTGAATGTGAAGCCATGCGCTGCAGAGGGAAACTGGCTCTCAGAAGGGCACAGATTAGGTATGCAATTGGCCGGCTGTGCCCTGGTTCTGTGATGTTGACCCAGTTACCCGAGGGCTGTTGTGAAGGGTCTGTCTGCTTGAGCATTTAGTTTGCAGCAAGTGGAGCAGTGAGTAGCAAACCCCCATCAGCCACCTGGCCCTCAACTCCATGGCTGACTTATTTCAGATCCCAGTCGGATATTTGCATTCGTGACAAGAAACATGTCTAATGGTTTATTTACTCTGCAAGTTCTGCCATTCCGAACCACTGAATGAATCCCGGTGCTTCCAGCCGAAGCCAGTAATGAATAAGGATTAAAGGATGGGAGCACTGTGGACCAGTCGTTAGAGTGCTAAGATTTACAGGCGGGAGAACTCTGCATGTCTGCCAGCGGTTCACTTTATCCTGCCACAAAATGGGTCCCCCCCCCCCCTCCGGACCAAATCTTTCTCTCTGGCTCGAAGCCCACTTCCTGTGTGTGCTGCATTTGTTTACTCTTGACTTCCTGTGTGCCAAGACGGGGAATATTTGGCTAATGCGCACTAGCGCACAATAGGAGTCGGTGGTTTGGATGAGAGGCCCCTCCCGGTTTAACGAGGCTGACTGATAAGCAGTGATTCATTAACAAGCTGAGGTACACAGAGCCGGGGGGGGAATTACCGCCTAGTCACTGTGACTTTAATAATAAGGCCTAAGCTATTTTTCCATTTGGCTCCACTGGCATGGGGCTATAGTGGTTTCCATTCTCAGCGTTTGGATATTTAATTGATCCATTGCTGTAACATTTGTGTGGAGCACTGGTTACCTTGTCTGGCTGAAGCTTTGGGCTGATCGCTGTTGTCATGAAGACTACAGTTAACAACATCTGCTTCTTCACTGGAAGACTGGAAACCCCTCATTATTTTTCTCAAGATTCACTTGGAAACATCTGGGGAGGAGCCGAACTAATCCTTCTCATACAGATCACAACAATTAATTAGGAATATGTTTGTTTTTCTAAAGAGAAAAAAAGGACAATAACATATTTGAACACAGATGCCAGAATTCAGTCATTGGGACTAATGACGATTTTGACAACGTACAGATCCAGTTAAGCTTATAAAATAAAGCCATCGTACTGCTGAAGTGCTCCAGACTGACTGCCTGCAGTCCTCATTTGCAGACCAAAGCCACATTACCCCATTGTCTCATGCTTTTATTCCTCTTTGATCCTTAATGTCTTCTGTTCTCCAGATCAATTTTGTGATTACAAATTGGATTCTGATTGGCTGGAAATAGTTTGCAACAGATTCACATCTGGCAGAAAACCAATCATTTCTCCTGTTTACGTTGCTGATTAATTAAGAAGCCGGGGCTGATTGATTAAACTGGGAACAAAGCACCAACCACTAGCACTCAAGCCTTTGGGATGATTTACGTTGCACATTCTGCACGTTGCTGTGTCTTCATCCTATCGTCATAGATCTACAGATGTTGCAAACGGTGAGCAAAAGGAAGTCAAAGTCAAAATTCAAAAAGGCATGAGTGTTGACAACTAACAAGTCGAAAAATTAGGCAGGATTAGGATGCAGGATAGTGCAGCAGAATCATATCTGAGAGGTATCAGGAGTGGCTAAACAAGACCCCATTAGACCTCATCAATCTGAGGAAGTTCACATCCAGCCCGGCTCACTCAGGCAACGTGAGATTACATCAGAGCAGATCAATCACGCCTGCTACCATAATAATAACAGCAAGTGCCATTTAGAGACTGAAATAGAGAAGGGCTCATGAGAGTTTGCAAAGCATTAATACACTCCACTCCCTCTCAGGTGCTCTTAGAAGACGCATCATGCTGCCGCAGCTCAGAATCCAGAGAGTGAGGGGCCTCTGCATTCACAAAACTGCCTCCTTTTTGAAACATAACCCCACCACAATGCAGCCAATTAAATCAAACTACACGCCTTCCTCGCATTGAATGAGTTCAAGACCAACCTCTATTGTTGGACCTAACCACTCACCTCGTCTTTCCTTTCATCAGTTCACTCACTCTCAGCCCCCCCCCCCCCCCCCCTCCCCACCCCCCCACTCTGCCACTCATTTCACTCGTTATCTGCTGGAATTCTCTGTGGTGTCCGAAATGACCGTTGTGGAGATGGAAATGGGCCATCCTGTCGTTACTGTTGCATGGCTGGTCAGACCGAGGGCCTCCCGGAGATGGTGTATCTGCCTGTAGAAGCCCAGAAGTGTTCAGTCTGAAACTTCGACTATGACGAGGTGCTTGAGGACATGAGTGCATGGCTGTAGAGCGCAGCATTTTGTATTGATTGAGTCAGAGTGCTGAGGGTGTCCCCCTGAGCGCAGGAACGCCACCAATGAAAGAGCAGGAGTTGCTCTTGTTTATTGCCTCTTTTTGATGATGCCATCACTTCAGCTCATGGAAGGGGTGGGGAGGGCGTCTGAGGGGACATCTTATCACCAATATGCCAAGCCATAAAACCATTTGAACTCACCTGTTTGTTGTTGAGGGAACTCTCTCTCAATGTGGTTTCTGCTGAGAATATCCCTGACCACTGGCTGGACGGCGAGTCTTATCGGGCCTCTAATACAACCGTCATAAATAGAAGCAGTGTTTGAAAACAGGAGTAGTGTAGCGAAGCAGTTCTCCAGATTGGCACGAGCTGTAATGTAAACTTTCATGGGCCTCATATCCATAGAAATAAATCCTTTTTATCACATATTATTGTATTTTCACTTAAAAAGTCCCTTTGCAGATGCTGTTTTACTACATGCATGCAATTTGTCCAGCAGGCGACTAGACACAGCCGGACTGTTGTCCTTTTGCTCCTAAACCACAACTATAGCCGTAGGAGGGTTGTATTTTGTGTACAGAGCCTGACACTTTACCACTATTATGATGTCAGGGTGATTTAACTGGGTGCTCGTTTCAGCCTCATACCCGATAGAAATCATTGTTGCACTAAAGCAGAGATGAATATTTTCTCCTATACATGGAATACTTTTATTGTCTTCTATGCAAGTTTTATTGTGTACTGAGATATGGTCCCAGTTTTGAGGTTTTTGCATCTTTATTGAAGTCTTTTCGGCTCCCTTAAATTCATTTATGCTTCTACTGCACTGCCTACGTCTCCTCCATATGCTTCCGAATCACATCGTATCGCAGTGGTTCATGGCTCATCCAATACACATCTGCTATTAAAATCCAGACTGTATAATTTGAATGGCTTTACAGGACCAGGCATTAAGTGTGTGTGCTTTCATCATCAGTTATGGCTGCGTTGAAATTGGATTAAATTTTTCATGCAGCCAGTACAAAGCAGGGGTGTTGGTTAGGAGGAGCCATTGTCAACAAGAACAACAGTGATGGGGGCAGCATCATTAGTGAGCTGAGGTGTACTTCTTACTGAGGTGGAAAAGGTCATCTTTTATGAGCCTTTCCTTGAAGGCATTTAAAAAAGTGATGATTTTTTTTGTATGTGGATATACTTCAGTTTAAAGCTAAATGCTAGAGAGGGATATGCGTGAGCAACTTTGGCACTGCATTCTTGATGTTTTTAAAGCTGGTTCGGAGGGAAGTTAAAAGTTGTATGTGGAGTGTGTTTTCTCCAGTCTGGTCACCGTCCAACAGAGTTCCCAAAGTCCTAAAAACTTCCAGGCCTTGATCCATTATTTACTGACAAGACGTCCACACAGCAGCTACATCTTATTAGAAGGTGATGATGATGTCACACTTCTGCTGTCATGCTAATGTTGTGTAGTTTGCACATTTCCAGTTTTTCTCAAGTGCTTTTGCTCAGTGTGTTCTGTTTCTGTATAAACTGTTTGTACTCAGCTCTGACAAAGACTTTCTTTAATGCTTGAATACACTTATATTTGACTTGTTTATGACCCCTGGCGAATCACATCTTTGTCATGAGATCTGCTTCCCATCTCTACTGGCCGTGGGGGAGAGGTTACTTAACAACCTACTGATGATCGTACTGATGAACACAAACATATGTATTGCTTTACACTGTTATGGTTGCAGTTTAAGTAAGACTGAAATATTCATCGCTTACATTCACAGCAGATCCGACCCTTCAACCTTTGACTTTTGCACCGCAATACATCTTGAAATTAACAACCTTGAAGCCAAACTGGCCTTCGACTCCACTGATAAAAGATTGGTGGAAGAATTAGTTATATGTTTACGTCAACTTTAATCCTAATGTTTCATTTTGTTTGTGCATAAAAAATATATTAAAAATAATCTTATCATATTTGATCTAAGTACACAGAAAAATCAACCCTGAGAAGAACATGGACATGCAACTTTCTATCATACAAGTATTTATTTTACAAAAAGGAGGCTAAAAAGAAAAAGTAAATTCATGTTGGCCATACTTTGTATTAGGGCTGGGGATCGATTCAAATGTCAAGAATCGATTTGATTCCGATTCTTAAGATTCAGAATCGATTATCACGATTAGATTAAATCCCGATCCAATATCGATTTGGGTTAGTGTTATTAACATTTTTTTACTGAATTACATGACTGTGTAGTTATGCAACATATTAATACTAGTATTTAACATGACCATGTAAATTGTTTGATAGTTTTACATCACGTGCATGCACGTATTAAATGATGCGACTACTGGGATTAAAGTTCACCGGGCGAAAATATAATAATTAAAAAAAATGATCTTTAGACCTACGAATCGATCTTTATGAATTAATATGAGAATCGATTTAGAATCGGATAAATTGATTTTTTCAACACAGGCCTACTATGTATCCATTTACTGCTTTCATAAGATTTATGTTGCAGCCAGGAACTTTTTATCACTGCAGTCAGACCTCTGCATGTGTGGACGTTTGGACACTTTAATGGTCTGGAGCATTCAAGTATGCATTGATACAAACGAACACAGAAAGACATAAGCAATGCTCTCAGAGAAATAATTGATGCTTCACATCAACCTGGAAAGGGATTTAAAATCGTTCTACTGTGAGAAATATTATTCATAAATCCAAAGCGTTTAAGAAAGTTGCCAGTCGAAAAAATAACATGGTTTGTAAAACGGCATCTCAGCACACCAAAAAAAACAATATGTGAGACTAAAGTATTGTTGTTCGCCCTTAATGTCTGCACCATGTTTGGCAAAAACCAAACTCTTCTTGCCTGCTGTCAAGCAGGGCAGTGGAGGGGTCTTGGCCGTGCTAGTTGTTGGCGTCTCCAATGCTAATCCCAGCATATCTGTGCTGAGGGATAACAGAGGGAGTATACAGTCCGGTGGGTGACCAGCTTAGGCGTGCTAGTCGTTAGCCCCCCCCATGCTAACGCAGGTCAGGGACAGTAGGCGACTCAATGAGTTGGTGGGTTTGACACCAAAATTACCGGCAGGGTAACGTGAGAAGTCACCTTCACAGTGGCCAGCGACGGCTGCCAGTGAAGGCCTATCAGTAATCAGATCAATACCTCCTGCGACAAGGATGCAGACACCACCGGTTGTGCAGTAATCTTAATCTTGGCCCTTATTCCGCGCCATGGGCACCTTGCAGCCATTTAGGGGACTACAAGCTCCCTGTGTACCAGAGTATTATTCAATCATCTGTCTGACAGATGGCCTGGTTGAAATTGAGCCGTGCAGCAGGATAATGACCAGAAGCTCATCACCAACTCTGCATCAGAAAGGCTGAAAAGTAAAATATCAAGGTTTTTGAACGGCCTGGTCAAAGGCCAGACCTCAAACCCACCAAAATGCTGTAGGACCTTAAGAGAGCTTAAGAGAGCTTTGCTGAAGTCCTCACTGAATTGAGGCAATGTTGCAAAGAGGACTGATCCAGAATCCAATCAATAACTGATGAAGTCATACAGGAGATACCTCAAGTGGGGGTCAAAAACTAAACAAAGCATTTTAGCAGAAAGTCCATATCAGGCATGGCAGGGGAAGGGTGAGGACTTGGATTTGCTCCGTGGTCACATGTCCTGGGCACTGTGCAGTCTTTTCCAGGGATCACCTGTTTGACTGTTTCTTAACCAGAAGTGCAAATTAGTGAGTAAAGAACAGGCGGTTAGAGGGTTAAACATGTAATGAGGTCCGCTAATCAATCCACATGGAGGCTTTATACCCACTCACTGTCCAGTGGAGAGGTGCGGGCTTGGTGTTTATGCTGGATCCGGCCCTTGAAGGGTTATCTAGGTGTGATGAGCCTATGATGCGTATACGCGCCTTCTGACAACGGGGCCATCGCCACATGATGTAACTCAGGGCTGCTGGTGCTGGTTGAAGACAAAGGCACCAAATAGGCATCTCTAATCTCCCTGCTGAATGAATCGGAAACAAAGAGAGGAGGAACGCAGACATAGAGGCTTGGACACACATAGGATAAGCTGATTACCAAGAAAGGCGGGGAGGGTGTGGGAGACAGAGGAAGAAAGACAGAGGCAGGCACGTGAATGAGAAAATAAAATACAGTAAGGGTGCATCAGGGCAGAGAGAGAGAACGAGAGAGAGAGACAGAGCAAGAGGGGCAGGGAGGGGAAAAAAAGCAAACGCTCTCTAATGATGGGGAGCGCAAACTGGAGAGAAAATGAAAAGCAACAGCATGGGTAGGAAAGGAGACAGAAAGAACTCACAAGAGAAAAAAGGTGCACGCTTTAAAGGACGAGCCGTGGCGTGCCACGCAGAGCATGTGATAGGGAAATGAAAGCCGTGCATATTTGCCTCTGATATCCTCCTAAGGCCCTCCACACAATCAAAAACAAGACATTATGGAAATCGCTACTTGAGTCATCTCACCTGCTTTGCTCGGCAGTAGCTATATGTACAAACAGAATTACACCCCATCCAGGTGTAGGGGCTAAACATACAGCTAATTAAAATTAATGAGATTTACTTAGAAAGGAATATGCTCCTTCTATAAGCTGCTTATCCCTGCACGAGAATCTGCTACACACAGACACAGGCACCTTTACTCGTGTGCTCAGGAGGTACACACATGCGCTCGGTTTTGAGTCAGTCTCCTTCACCTGGTTAGACTGTAAGGAACGCTTGCACACACAGACACACAGACACACACACACACACACACACACACACACACACACACACACACACACACACAGACCATGTACGTGTCTGTCTCTCAGTCGGCTTCCCCTCTCACGCAGACTTAAACATGCTCCTCATTCAGTGAACATGCGAGTTCTTGACTGTAAACACACGCACGCAGTCGCACACACTTCAACGCACTCGCAGGGATTTTCAGAGCTCGCCACGCACAGAAAATGCTCGGAAACACATAATGCACGCGTACATATTTATGCATGAGGGCATGGACAAAAGCTCTCGCGCACATATGCACACATTTTCATACTTTTTCAAGGCCCTCTGGTCTTTACTTAAACAAAAAAAATACTCCTCTGAGCCCAGCTGAGCAAGAAATTATATCAACCTGGCTACCAGATAAAGTATGCTGCTCACACACACTTCCACTTTTGCATACACACAGTGGAGGTACTTGATATGTAGCTTTTTCCAATATATTTTTACCCATAAGGTGGCGGCCAACCAGCAGCACTCCACTTGCAAAGTGCTGAGTAATTAAATAGCTCTCAAAGTCGTCTCTGAAGGAATGGCGGAGGGACCCGGGGAAAATGACACGGTGCAAATTAATCACACACTTTATTAACAGTCTTTGGCGTCGGCGTCGGCGGCGGAGAGGTTGCTCTCTCCGCCGCAGCAACCCGCACCGGTTGGCACTCAACCCGGCTCGCTCGCGCCTCAGCCGACCCCCCGTGCACGCTCCTGCAACTGCGTGCAGTCACTTAGTCGAGAACTCGCATGCTCACGAGTATTTCACAAGCACACACTCTTTTTACTGCGCCTATCTCCGTTTCTCTTCTGTCACCACTTCATTTCTCAGCCTGGTGAGCACTTGAATGTCATTATGACTTTTGCTATCAAAAGCAAACAGCGGGCCGGGATTGAGGAGGCCCTGCTCGACTTTCAGTCTGTCACCCTGAGAGTGCTGCGGCACGTCTCTTCGATTGTTTTCGCCTTTTTTTTTTCTCCTCTCCTGCTTCTGTTTGACAAATTGACGGGGCGTTTTGGAAGGACGGACTTATCGATGAAGCCCCCGCTGTGAGGGTCATTGGTCCTCGTTGTTTTTTTTTGTTGTAGATCCATTTTCCACGTTTACAGTTCGAGTACTTTACCCCTTGGCGAGCGTGTCGGGGAAGACGTCGCGTCAACTAGTTCGATCTCGTCCCTGTGATGCATTGGCGGACGGCAGAATTAAACAATGTAATTGAGCTAATGAGCTACATGCCCTTATCTGCAGTTCATTCATACAGGCAGCCCGAGGCGTGACGACTATCAGCCTCTTACACAGAATACTGTATGTTTTATGAGTCCCTTGAAGGGAACATTTGATTATGTAGCCTAACTTCCTCAAGGCAAACTGTTTTCATGTGTGAAGCAAAGAAGAAGAGGTTTATCCTCTCCATTTTGTGTTTTTTTCCTTCCCCCTTGCCCTCTTATTCTGAAATGAATATTTAAAGGACAATTTAAATATTTTTGTAATTTATTTATCACAGCTCAGTGTTCTGCTTCACTGAGCTATTTTCAGGTTGATATCTTCACAAGCAGGAGGGAGGGGAGGTATGGCGTCTCATCGCGCCCGACTTTGTGACAGCACTCGGCAGCATGCCTGCAAAAGCATCTTCTTGTTGTTGTTTGAAGAGTTTGGTGACATTTTCTGATTCTTCCCCACGGGAGCCGGAGGAATCAGAGTAAGTCCGGTTTAATCAACATCCTGCATCAGTTTACTAAGTTTATGTTTGAAAGGACGTGGTAAGGTCATGCGCCAGCGGGGGATGACCATATCTTGACATTTCTTAATACTGTTGTCTGTTACCTCTGGATGGAGCTGGCTTGAAAGCTGTGAAGGGATGACTTCTCATCTCACAGTGTTTTCCGGAGAGTCTCCACAGAATCAAAGGAAGTTTATTCATTGACCTAAAAGAAGAAATTAAGTCCAAGTCTGTAAGGGGGATACTTTTGTTAATCTGAATCAATTAAAATTGTTATTTGGTTTAATTAATTGGAACCATTATCTAACAAACTGTGTATTAAAATATCAGTTTCCGTGGAAACCACATGCATTTTCCAAGGAGTTTTGACTTTAATAGGATGGAGAGCAAGGTCGTCTTGATTATCACTAACATGGACAGCTGTTCCAAAGTATTTTTCTGGGTTTGGATGGTTTCCCTGCTCATCGGCTGCTTCAGTGGACATCGGGTCGTCGTCCCACGTCCATTTAATACATGACATTGGAGAAAAATAAGTAAAAAAAGTAAAAACGCACATAATAAGATGCAGTTTGTTAATCCTACACGGGGGGATTATCGCTCAGGACATCTTCAAGTCAAGTTTTATCATTCTTCAGCTGAAAGCACAAGTTTCAAAATCTAAAGGCCAACCTTTTAGCTTAATCTTTTTTCAAGTCATAAATGACATTTTATTGGCTTGTGCTTCTTAAGAACAGTGGAAACGCAATAGTTTATCAACAGCAAATGATCCTGCAATTATTTCCAACATTATATACATTTTTGTAGTTGGATTATCACATTTGAGAGGATTTATTGTGTTTTTCTACATTTTGTGTGCTTGGTTGCAACATTCCTGCATTGGTACAACAACAAAGATACGTTTCTACAATCAAAATGGCTTGTTCACTGCAGATCTAGTCAACCGTAGTGATGTAGATGGATAACACCCCATTAAAAGGAATTAAAATGATGGCTGGGCCAGTACTGAGAAATGTACTTGCGTGGGAAATTCTGATCTATAATTGTGTTTGCTGTTTGATATAATATGTGACCTCCAGTCATGGTGAGAGCAGCTGCAGGCCAAGTGTCGGTCATGGGGCATCGGCATGTAGAAAGTGTCGTAGCCCCACCATGATCCTCTGTAACCCCGAGGAAAATAATATGATTGTCTAATCCTCGGTGGCCGGGCACCAGGGGTGGATGAGATTCGCCCTGAGTACCTCAAGTCTCTGGATGTCGTAGGGCGGTCTTGGCTGACACGCCTCTGCGACATTGCATGGAGGAAGGGGACAGTACCACTGGGGTGGCAAACCGGGGTGGTGGTCCCTCTGTTTAAAAAGGGGGACCGGAGAGTGTGTTCCAACTACAGGGGGATCACACTTCTCAGCCTCCCGGGGAAAGTCTACGCCAGGGTACTGGAGAGGAGATTACGGCCGACAGTCGAACCTCGGATTCAGGAGGAACAATGCGGTTTTCGTCCCGGTCGTGGAACACTGGACCAGCTCTATACCCTCCGCAGGGTGCTCGAGGGTTCATGGGAATTTGCCCAACCAGTCTATCTGGAGAAGGCATTTGACCGTGTCCCTCGTGCCATTCTGTGGGGGGTGCTGAGTGAGTATGGAGTCCGGGGCCCTCTACTAAGGGCTGTCCAGTCTCTGTATGATCGAAGCAGGAGTCTGGTTCGCATTGCCGGCAGTAAGTCAGACTTGTTCCCGGTGCATGTTGGACTCCGGCAGGGCTGCCCTTTGTCACCGGTCCTGTTCATAATTTTTATGGACAGGATTTCTAGGCGCAGCCAGGGGCCGGAGGGGATCCGGTTTGGGAACCTCAGGATTTCATCTCCGCTTTTTGCAGATGATGTTGTCCTGTTGGCTTCATCAGACCGGGACCTCCAGCATGTGCTGGGGCGGTTTGCGGCCGAGTGCGACGCGGCAGGGATGAGAATCAGCACCTCCAAGACCGAGGCCATGGTTCTCGACCGGAAAAGGGTGGCATGCCTTCTCCGGGTGGGTGGAGAAGTCCTGCCTCAGGTGGAGGAGTTCAAGTATCTCGGGATCTTGTTCACGAGTGAGGGAACGATGGAGCGTGAGATTGACAGGCGGATCGGTGCAGCGTCCGCAGTAATGCGGTCGATGTACTGGACCGTCGTGGTAAAGAGGGAGCTGAGTCGAAAGGCGAAGCTCTCGATTTACCGGTCAATCTACGCCCCTACCCTCACCTATGGTCATGAACTTTGGGTAGTGACCGAAAGGACAAGATCGCGGATACAAGCGGCCGAGATGAGTTTCCTCCGCAGGGTGGCTGGACGCTCCCTTAGAGATAGGGTGAGGAGTTCGGTCACCCGGGAGGAGCTCGGAGTCGAGCCGCTACTCCTCCACATTGAGAGGAGTCAGCTGAGGTGGCTTGGGCATCTGTACCTGATGCCTCCTGGACGCCTCCCTAGGGAGGGAAGTCTGGGCATCCCTGCTGAGGCTGCTGCCCCCGCGACCCGGTAACGGATAAGCGGGAGAAGATGAGTGAGTGAGTGAGTGTCTAAACTCAGGAAGGGAAATGTGTTATAGTAAGGATCCATGGTGGCACTGCAGGGACAAAATCCTAAAGTGGGAAAACAGTTGGTGTAGCTTGAACTTGCTGAAAATACTGTACAGAACGGTGCCATCTGCCCCTACTTCCTACCTCCTTAAGGGGAGTTTGTGTCTTGTTAAAGGAAATGCTTGAAAATGGTGTTCATTCTAATGTGTAAATGATCACAATACTCGTATGGGGAGTAAAAATTGTCCTACATGGTCATTTAGTTCTGAGATGAGCAATACGTCAGGGGTGCTCGTTTATGTTCCGCATCTGTGAGGCACATTTAAGGTATGAACAAATGACCTGTACGGTGCTTTGGATCTAACAATATTGAAAAACCTAGGAGGCCTCCAAGAAACATTTCTGATGCTCCACATAAAAGAAGCAATTAACAAGTGATTGAGCATGCAGATTACCACTCATATGGCTTATCCTTATTACAAACACATGCTGATGTAGTTTGTGTACTCACAGCTAGAGGGGTAGGGGTATGGGGGGGGGGGGCGCAGATTTAATTCTGACTTGAGCTAAAATTTCACATCCCCGATGAACAGCTCAGGGTGAGACAGCACAGTAATTGAAATGTCACGTTTGAGCCTCACTGCACCAACATCTGCTTGTTCATTGTGCTTGGCTCTGGCTAAGAGTATCAGCTAAATGGCAGGCATGTTAAGATGAGCAGTAATTCTGTCTTTAAAAAAACCCAAAAACCTGGCACTTTGAGATTAGTCTGAGCCAGCATGCCATAAAGTGACTGGGATGTATTCCTTAGACAATAGATGACTGTCATAACATGCCTAGGTACAACCTGCCGTGGTTGCAGGGGACGTACCACCACCAGCATGACTGACAGCACAAGAGACTGCTCTCTTTGCATAATTGACAATGCAGTTCATCCCCTGTAGACTAAATCCATCGAGAACTGTTAACGTTTTGTCTGAATCACTAAATTCTTTCCAATCAACTGATGTCGCCTTGATTGAAGTGAAATTGAAAGCTTCACCTGAATCAAATGTGACATCTTCAATTTCCATAAACAAATACTTGATGAAGGGACACTTATCTGTGAGCAGCTGTCAGACATTTGTATGAGTAATGCGACCTCATTTGTTTATACATAGATGTGACGACAAAAGAACATATCCTACTAAATATTCATTTACTGTGCCGTATAGAAAAGCATGCAAATCCTCATGCACAAAAATCCACTTAACATAATCAGACTAAATCCACTGCAGACAGAGAGGGAGGGAAAAAAAAACGTATGTATTTCCCAAACAACATCACACATATTATTGTTTCAGCAGACACTGAAATGGTGTCTTTAGAAGATCTCACTTGCATACTACTCAGATAAACATTAATAATTCATGTTGCCAGAATGACAGATAGACTGATAAAGTCACTGTTTATACAGCAATTTCAAAGTAAAGTCACAGAGATCTTCACCGTCACAGAAGCAAACCCATTAAAAACAAGACGTAGGAACACGGGTGCAACACTTGCCGTTTGCTGGGTGATTTCTCCCCGGTGCGCTGCAATGACTGCATGCATTTTTTGAAATTCCGAGCCGTGACAGTGTTGAGAGTGGAGATGCATCCACGGGAGACGTAGCAATGCAGCAGACTCTGTGAAAGACATAAGTAATACAGGCCAGCGGAGGATGAGAGTCTGTAATGAGAATATCTTTGCCGCCTGCTGGAATGAGAGTAGTTCACATCCAGCGCCAGATTTTCCCTGGTATTTGAGATGTTTCACCTGCTGCCAGTCGGCATCAATACCCCAGACAGGTGAATGAACAGGACACCATTGTATCATCTGGTTGCAAGGCAAAGTGCTACTGGAAAACTGTGGCTGCAGGAATTCCGCTTCGTGTTGCACCACCCAGCTAAACATTGCTTGAATTAACCTTCAAGTAGCCAATATTATGGTATTTTCTAACCCTCTTATTTTAATCTTTGATACCTCGTGAGGGGCTCTGCTACACTTTTTCAATTAAAATATGATAATTTATCTTCATAACATTGTTAGAGAACATGTACATGCATTGCATGGCCTCTTTAAAAACATCCTGATTCATTAATTTAAAAAGGAAAACAAGACTGTCTTTATCAACTTTAGTGGAGTGTTAGTTAACATGCATCACTAAAACCCTAATTTATGAACCATATGCTGGAAAAGGAAAAGATCATTTAAAGGAAGTCATTTTAATTAACAGCCATTTCAATAGCTGCTGCGAGATGTTAGTTTTCGGCCAATGAGGCTGATCCCACAGTCGCAGAGAGAAAGTACCCGAGCATCCATTCATCCATTTTCTACTGCTTATCCTGCTCTGGATCTGGGAGACAACAGCTTGAGCGGAGATGGGAGGATACACCGAGGTGTTCCTGCGCAGGCCATCGGATACGGTCTCTCCGGTGAGTCCTCATCCTTCCCCAGGGTGTCCTTCATATGTGACATGTTTGGAACTCGTCCTCCTTGATGGCATCTGTCAAGGTGCACAAACCACCTCAACTGACACCTTTCGTTGTGGAGATGAAAAACTCTCTTTTGAACTCCTTTGAGCTTCTCAAGGCTTCGCCCAACAGCCCTTCGCAGAAGGCTTAATTCACTAGCTGGTATCAGCTGGTAAATGAGAGCTTTGTCGTTGGGCTTAGGGCTGTTCGATTTTGCCCAAAAATAAAATCTCGATTTTTTTTCTCTCAAAATCCGATTTTCTATTACGATTACGATTATTTTGTGAATTGACAAAAGGCAAAGAAATGATTTCAAATATGCTGTTTTTTATTGAACATTTGCCCCATTGGGCTTTAAGTGCAAACTTTGTTCTTATTAAACCAAAAATGAATGAATAAAGTGCAAAACTCTGTAAAATAAAAAAGTTTTAAAAATATAATAAAATATAAAGTTTTATCTATGAAAAAAAAATCAGCAAATCAGCACTTGCAAACATACAGTAAGGTATATTTCCAATTAAATAAAACAACACATTTTCTAATTAAACTAAACTGGGTCTTTGCATGCTAAATAATAATGCAACCCATGAAGGAGGTAGAGGTGTGTAATGTCAGTCATTACATTTGCTATTCACATTTGCAAGTTTTTTGCAAGGAACACGAGCCGGTCTACCGCGTTAGGCTTGAGGGATGCCCGGTGGCATGTTACAACGCCCCCTCCTACACTAAAGAGCCTCTCCGATGGGGCACTTGTCGCAGGTATTGAGAGGTATTTCCATCAATCATTAATATGGTATCAATCATTAATATGTGTGCAGACAAGGTTAAAAAGAAAAAAAAAAGAAAAAAAAAAAGTGAAAATCGATTTTACGATTTTCACGTTTTAACATCATTCTAATTACATAATCGCGATTACGATTTAAAATCGATTAATCGAACAGCCCTAGTTGGGCTCGTGTCTCTTTTCACCACAAAGGACCAGTACAATGTTGGCGTCACTACAGTTGCAGCACCAGGCAGCTCGTCAGTCTCCCACTTCGCTCCAGGGGGTTTTCCATTGAATAGCCCGAGATACTTGAACTCCTCCACTGGAGGGAGCGACTCATTCTCCACCCAGACGGGGCAGCGCACCACTTTTCTGAGGAAGTACCGTCTCCGCAGAGACAGAAGAAAGCAGCGAAACAAAAACTCTGATCTGTTTGTTTCTAGAATGACTCTGGAGAATTAAAATCATCACAGCGACGTGTCATTATCTTCTTCTCCGCCACTTTTTCACTCAGTTGTGTTGTCGTCATCGTGCCAGTCGCAGAAGAGCCTAAACCCAAGCAAATGGAGAGTTGACAAATTACCATTTGGAGTGGAACATGGCTATAAAATGTGATTGGTTTGGATTCGGGTCTGCTCTCCCTGCTTTATATTTCAACAGAATAGAGTGAGTCCTCATCTTTTTTTTCCCCCTTCATGGCTTCAGAAAGGATGAATATATAGAGGGACGCAGGGAAATATACACACAATGAGAGGAAGGAAGCACAGTCAAAGGAGACAGAGGAAATATAAAGAGGATGAGAGCATCCACATATCTTTGAAACGGTAAAAGCCTTAAAATAAATCCAGATTCAAGGCTTTGAAAAGCCTGAACATGTGTGAAATATCTGTACCAGAGGTATTATTTCTTCACTACTCTATTATAAGTTTTGTTTGTCCTGCATGTCTTCTTTTAGATTATTTCCATGTAGGCTATGGTTAGATGTACAACACACTGTGCAATGTTTTATTCATCATTTGTGCTTCTAAAAAAAAAAAATGGACTTCATGTTCCTCAACAAATAAGTCCATGTTTTCCTTTTTATTACACTGTCCATACATAATTGTGGAATTTATATCAGCGGCACTGAATTGCAAATAAGTTGCTTTTGGCGGTTTTGCAGTGTTTTATTTGTCAGATGTAAAATCTGCAGGCCCATTTCCACATTTTGACAATGAAGTTATTACCATAAACAAATGACACTATTACTGGGGATGTGCTGCATGTTATTCAGCGTCCTATCAAGTCTGAGTTTATATCAACATTTTTCCAAATTGTGCACATTGAATCTGCATAGCTCCTGAGAATACAGCTGAACTAGTTATGCTGAACAATTGGAAGCACGCAGTTGTACCTAAATACTGAAATGGTGCAAAAGCAATGATCTCTTTGCATTTTCAATCATGTGTATAATCTAAAATTGGTCTCACTTCCGCTCGGGGGACAAAGCTTGGGTCTTGTGGGTTTGTCCACAAAGCCTTGTGCCCTGCAAAGGTTAAACTGGACTTCCAAGTCCCTCTTCCTCCCTCTCTGCTGTGCATCAGCTACATTTTCCCTGCAGATGGGAATGTCACGCACCATGAGAAAGTGATCATGATGATCACGCTTTGGTGGTAAACTGCGTTAAGAGAAACACTTCGTATACAAGATGCTGAAACATTTGCTGGCCATCTGCTGAGTCCCATCTCCTCTTTTGTTTTGTTTTTGCTCAGTTTTGGGTCTGGACCGTCTCTTGGGGGACATGTCTGGCTTTTTACCTTCTAAATGTTTCACTGTCTGCTCGCCGCTTGGTGCTGAGTAGTAACTAATGTTTCTGAGGCCATTTTCCAGCTAAAACAGTTGAGCTGCCGGCTGGGAGGTAAACGTGAGCTACAACTCACCGTAAAGCTGTCCAAAACTGTTGAGAGCTGCAGGTTTCGGTGATAATTCCCCGTTGTTTCATTAGTGTTATAGGGGAAGATTTTGCTTTTTAAGTCTTGCAAGGGAATGGAGAATCCCCGCCTTTCACCCAAAGGATGCTGGGTTATGCCTAAATATAAATATTAGATAATGGAGGGATAGATGGATTGAACATCTTATTTTATTGTTTGATTACTACACTGATATGTTTAAAGTTTGGAAATTTTGTTTTCATTTTTACTTCTGAGCTTTCTTTTCCCCTCTGAGTTTACGTGGATATTAGGAATGGGCGATATTTTACCGTTCACGATATACTGTCAAAAAAATTCCTCACGATAAGAATTTGTCATGTCGCGGTAAAAATGATAAATTCCCGTTGATGATGTTTTTGTGTAAAGCTGATTTTTGGAAGGAAGGAAGGAAGGAAGGAAGGAAGGAAGGAAGGAAGGAAGGAAGGAAGGAAGGAAGGAAGGAAGGAAGGAAGGAAGGAAGGAAGGAAGGAAGGAAGGAAGGAAGGAAGGAAGGAAGGAAGGAAGGAAGGAAGGGAGAAAAGAAGGGAGAAAAGAAGGAAAGAAGGGAGAAAACAAGGAAAGAAGGAAGGAAGGGAGAAAACTAGGAAAGAAGGAAGGAAGTCAGAAAAGAGGAAGGGAAGAAGGAAGGAGAGAGCAGGATGAAAGAAGGAAGGAAGGAAGGAAGGAAAGGGGAGAAGGAAGAAAGAAAGAAAGAAAGCTAAATTCCCGTTGATGACAAACATGGCGGATCTGAGGGCGAGATAGATTCATAGTTAAAAAGGTGGAGTGGAATTGGTATTTTTTTTATCGTCATTTTTATCGTTATCGGGATAAATGCCAGAAATAATCGTGATACATTTTTTAGTCCATACCGCCCATCCCTAGTGGACATTAACGTTAAATAATACAGTTTATCGGTTTGTAATTGTGATCATTGTCATCTTTCAATTGCTGAGAGGTTTCAAGTCACAAAGTGTTGCTAAAAAGCTTCTGTTTGCTTCCCCCCGTGAGACAGATGTTTAGGGAAATTGAGAAAGTAAATAATCCGAAGACCTCGTGGTTGTTTCCAATGGGCGATCAGTTAATGGAGAAAGAAAATAAATAAGGCAAAAAAGAAACAAGAGTCACGATCGAGGATGCACGAGGAGACATTTCCTTTTGGCAACCCCAAGAGCAAGAACGAGATACATTAGCTCATTACTGATCGAGTCATTAGCCAGAAGTTGTGTAATGTTGTAATTACTGGTAATACTGTGCTGTCAGTAATCTCTGCACTCCTCGGACCTGCAGTCCTCTCCTTTGGAGGCTGATGTGGAGGCAGGTGGCCGATCAGCCGGGGCGGCTCATATTCTCCGGACGTGTCAATCCTTCCTGCTGTCTGATCCTTGCTATTTGAGCCCAGATCAAAGCATAGGAAGATGTTTGGCTGCAGAAATGAGTTGGTAAATTGGGATAAACGTGGAGGGTCTCATTAGCGGGGCGCTCTCCTCTGTGAGCGAGACTGATAGCATGTGCACTTTTTCCAATAACACAGCGCTTTAAACCGCCAGAAATGTAAAACTATTCTTTGTGAAGCCTTCGCAGAGCTGCTCGACGCAGAGCCGGGGAGGGTGCCGCTGCGATGGAGGCTCGGGATGTTTCGGGAGACTTGTCTTGCAGTGTAATGTGGTTTGGCACCCGTGTGTCTCGTCACGAGGAGATATATGGCTGAATTTGCCTTGAGAGGCTGCCTGGTGTCTGAATGAAATTGCATAGATGCGCTCTGGTTTCCTCGGCTGCTGATTGCTGTGGTGGAGTTTTCCCCTCCTATTTTTCTGTTTTCATTTTCTCTTCTCCATCTGCATTCTACCCTTTATCTACTTCTTGTGTCCTTCTCGACCTTTTTTTTTCCCATCCCATTTTTTCTTAACCCCATACATTTTTGAGGGCTTTTTTCACCCCTTATCTGATTATTTTAAAAAAAGGTTTTAAAATAAGCTCATCTTGCTTTCCAGTCCTGGTTTATGTCATTCCTTTCATCCACATCCTTCTCATACTTTGCTTTCTTCCTTTTTTCCATTGACACTTTTTCTCATTTCCCATTCTTTCAAATGTCTCTTACTGCTCCAACACATTTTTTTGCCTCCTCTTTTTACATTTCCCTTCTCTATTCTCTATTTTTTTAATTTTCTCCTCCCCTCGCATCTCTTTTATCTTCTGTTTTCTTCTTAACTTCTCCTTCCCTCTTTCAGCCTCTCTGCCTTCCTGTCCTCCCCTCTTGCTTTATCTCCGTCTTTTTGCCTTTATCCACATGTCTCTCCCTCCCTGCCTCCTTGGTTCTTCCCCTTCTGTTTTCGTGCTTGCAGTTTTAGCATACTCTGCAGGGAGCACTCCTCCGATGCCAATTATATTGACTGAGAAAAAGGAGAAAGGGTGGGAGGAAGGGGGAGGAGAAGGGAGAGAAGGAGGGAGACTTAGAAGACCTGTGTACGCACAAATACTTGCAGATGCTCTGATGGGAAGAATGAATAAGGGGATTGGGACGAGGAGGAGGAGGAGAAGGGAAGGAAGGGATGGATGATGAAAGAGGGTGAGAGCTGGGAGGAAGAGGAGAGAGAGAAATTGGAGGAGAGCGAATCCGTCTGCGAGTGTAATAGTCTCCCGCTGCCGAACCTGGGGGAATTCACCGACTGCAGAGGGTGGGGGGTGGGCATAGATGGAGGGTGAAAGGGGGAGGATGGACGGAGGGGGTGCAATTACAGCGGAGAGGGATAGAAAGAGATTCAGAGGGAGACAACTGGAAGATGACTGTGGTCCTTTCCTCTCGGGTCTCTGCTCGTGCGACTCCTCTCTAGGCAAATATGACTCACGACGTTAAAGATGATGCAGCTTCAGCGCTGAGTGTGTGAGCGGAGAGGATCAGCGTGGCGGAGTGCTGCTGGAGCTCAGGCTGGAGAACTACTTACAGCCTGAGCAGCGCGTGTGTGTCTAGACGAGCAGATCCTTTTCACTGTGTCGCCCCGATTTAGGATGTCTGGCCCCAACTGGTTCCTTTCACCTGAAAATATGACGGAGGAAGATGAAACTGCGTGAAAAAATGTTTCTAACAGGTTACTCTGCACAATAAAAGCTTGGGTGAATTATTGTTTACTGAACATTATTTGTAGTGATTCATTAAGCTTTTTTGTTCTTTCATCCTGATGGATGCAGTGGTTTGTTTGAGTGTCTGTGATTGATATCCTTTTTGAATGCTTTGCGCTATTGTTCTGTCATTGTGAAGCACTTTCCTCGTGTCCATGGATGATTGAGCATCAGTGGATTCAGCGTCGTCCTCCAACTTCATGTTAGTTCAGCATCCTTCAGACGGGATATTGAGCCCTGCTCTGGCACCGATATTTATGATTACGAAGCTTTATACTTAACAGACAGGATATAAGAAGTACTTTGAAGAAGTTTTGAGGAATTGGTGAAGAAAAGCAACATACTGTATAAAGTGCATTAGGAAAGGCTGTAATCAGAAAGCAATGGGCATCATTCAGTTCACACATTTTCCTTTAGAAATACAAACATGTCCAATCTTCAATGATCCATAAATTAATTTTAATCTAATTTAATTTTTAAATTCTTTTAACCTTCATCGTACTGAGGCGAAAGAGGGAATCTCAGGCAATTTAGACAATGGAAACCTAAAGTATTTAAATTATTTAAAAAAAAGAGAGAGAGCCATATGTGACTGGTACTTTGTGGACTGTGATAGTTTCAGTTTACTTTCTGACACGCACGCACGCACGCACGCACGCACGCACGCACGCACGCACGCACGCACGCACGCACGCACGCACGCACGCACGCACACACACACACACACACACACACATAGAAGTACATATGAACCCCTGTCACCAATCAAGTTTATTGATTTGTCCAGTGACACCATAGCTAATCGACTGGGCGGGGGTTGGAGTTTTACAGTGCAGTTACTAGATACCGCCTTAAAAGCCTGAATCAAAGGCGTCTGGACTTTTTTTTTCTTGATTACTGAAGATGTTTCACCTTCCCGAAGACATCTGCAGCTCCTGAGCTGATCCGGGCCTTTGAGCTCCACCAGGACCTGGATGAGATGGACAGCTCCGTCCCCTTGACCCGGCTGTCCCGCAGAAGGACGCGGGGAGTGAAATATCAGAATAAGCTGCAGCACTCAGTCAGCTCTGACAGTCTGTTTGTTGGATTACTCCATTTGAGGCTTTTTCTCCCAAGGAAAATGACAGAATCAGATGTCTCTACAAGCGCAATCGTGTCACTTCATTGTGGAAGCGGCGGCACCCTGGCAGCTCTTTGTCGCTTGTCAAGCTCGGTTGCATTTAAAGCAGTGCAGAGGAACTTTTGTCATTTCTTTTAGCTCAGTGAATAGACGCAGAGGTTAAATCGCTTTTGTGACACTGTCCAGATTGACTCTTGTTTGGTCACTCTCTCATTTTCTCTCCCGTAATTACTTTCTGGGGTCTCTTGATCAAGTGTGCCGGGATGTCCGCTGGGGCCGTGTGAGCGAGTGTCGTCGCCGGTGATGTGTGACACAGATTTGAAGGCCTGATGACAGCGGGCAAGAAAAGTGGCAATACTTCCAACGCTGGGATTTTCCTTTCCTTTACTCCACGGGAAAAAAATCAAAATGAAAAACAATTCTCGAAAGGAAGCGAGCACCACGGCTCAGGATAACCCATAGTTTGGAAAACGTGGAATTAAATCAGCAAAAGTCAGTTGTTTTTGTTGCAATTTGGGACTAAATCGCGGGAGCTTTCCAAACGCCATCGATCGCTACGGCGAACGCACATTTGCACAGCCTGCTATAGATCCATCATGCCATCTGTGCTTCCGTGCACAAAGATATAGTGGAGGGTGTTTGGGGTTCACCCAGCTTTTTAGCTGACATTTACCTTTACGATTTGAATTTATAGCAGACATTAGGGTCTGGATGATATATCCGGCCAGTATTCTCCCCTTTTTTATAGCGGCTCTCGGATAGTCGGGCTGCTGGCTAACGTGACGGGTCCTCCGGTACTGCAGCTGGAGAAAAAAACAACCTGGGAAACCTGCAGCGAGAGTTCACACATTACTTTAATTACTCAGCTTTGGGTTTTCTATTTCAGGGCCTTCCATATCTCAGATCTGAGCCCTCCGTTGCATCAGAGTAATGGGTCATCTGATCTCAGAGAGATGTTAAGCGTTTTATGGGTAGGAAATGACTTACAGTGCTTTAATGCTCCAAGTGATGCTTTAGAAGCCTTTCCTCCCTGACAAGAATAAAACTGACACTTTTTCAGTGAGCGGTGATGAATTTCATTTGAATACATAATATGAAAGCGTTACAGTAGGTCGTATTAAGTGGATGCCAGTTACACAGTCTCTCCAGGAATAAAACAGAGATTTTATTTAAATATAGGTTACATAAGTGGTGCCTTGGCTTATGAGTCTTTACCCACATATTTACTATATTTACTGTCAACCTTATATTACTCTCTGCGGGGTTTGTGTAGGTGTGTGCTGCGCGCCGCTGCGCTCGCTCTCTTAAAATCTCACAGTTCAAAGGCCGTTGATGAAACTTCCTGAATATTTCCACCTAAATAGTCTTTTAATTTTAGCTCATTATCTTACTTGGGAGAGATTAATCATTCAGAACAAATGAGTGTTTTTCTTGCTCCATCGTAAAATGCAGAAGGGGGCTGGAGTCCGTGTCTAACAGCCGCTCGTGCATCTGAAGCGATGGAGGCCTGACCTTATATATCGTGTCAAGTGTGTCACCAGATGGTCAGAGGGCCGTGCCAGTTCTCTGATGCAGGAGGCCATGACAGTTAAGACCACATAAGTGACCCCAATTAGTCATGTAGTCCTTGAGGGGCGCCCTAACAATGTGTGGGGCCTTCCCGCCACTCACGTCGCACACAGATAAAACCGCCACTGTCCCAGCTCTTTTGTTTTACTGTCTGTATCCCTGCTGCTATTGTTGGAAACAACAAGCCCCCCCCCCCCCTCATCCTCCTCCTCATCTTCCTCATCCTCATCCTCTCTTCCCTGGCCTTGCTGTTCCATTGATCTCCATTGTCTTGATTGGGAGTGACAAACCGTGGGGGCCATCTGAAAGGTTGCGTTCGTTAGCTGGCGCTCGTCGTTTCAGGACGTGCACACATTCCTGCAGATGCGGTGGCGGGGAGGGTGTTTTCGGCCACACTCACACCGAAAAGCGAAGGACACGTTTTCCCCTAAGTGATCCTCGGAGGAAAGAAACGTGGTCATAGGGGAGAAAGTGTTTGTGTGTGCACTTACACAAACTTCCAGTAAGTGGAATAGCAGCGCTTGTGTAACGCACACTTCCAGCTTTGGTCCGCATTAACATTTCAGCTTCCCTCACCCCTGCTTTGTCTTCATGTTCTATTTCAAGGGAGGCACACACACACAAAAACATGCACACACTCCCATACAGCCGCTCATCACGCACACGGATACACACACACACACACACTAGAAGCACTCCTTCGTCCTTTCATGTCATGTTGCTGAGCACTCAAAGACATGAGGAGAGAAAAGAAGAAAGGAGGAAAAAGTCTCCCTGAAACAAAAACAGAAAAGTAGCATCCAGAGGAACATCCAGTCTCATGTAGCTCAGCAGCAATTACATGACGAGGGGAGAGAAGACGCTTATTTGGGATTTCAAGTGGAAGCAGTCAGACAGGAGAGTTGACATGATACCACAGAACCCGACTTCAAAAGCAGCCCCAAGTATCGTGATTTGTCGCTGGGTTGTATCAGAGCGCGGTTCTCGTATTTTCTAATTGTGCAGGGAAGTGCACATGAAGCCTTAAATCAAATAATTTCAGTGCTTTTTTTTTTTTTTTTCTTCATCAAATTGAACTGACAGCAATCCTGAAGAGGGCTTACTGACTGAACCGATAAAAGCTGCTCCTGCAAACGGCGTCTATTTGAAGGCTTCCACTTCAAACGAGCTAGTTTGTGCAAGATGCGGTCCAAACCTATCGCAAAGAACAACATTGAGACTTCGTCTGAGTGTACCGGGGGGCAAAAAGAGACCATTTCTGACTTTATTTCCGACATTCATACTCGGATTCTTTAAGTCCAATGCTCAGGCTTAAAGCATCTCCATATGTAGGTGGATTTACGGAGCGCTGGTTTCAACGCTCTGTTTAATGGAACGGTAAAAGGAAAAGAGAAGAAAAGATCAGGGCAACGCTGTTTGTCTACAAGACAGCCAAGACAACTTTATTTTTAGCTGTAAAATGTTCCACTCACTGGCTCTCTGATGGCACAATAAAATATCACTTGAAAATGTTTTCTTCCAGGACACATCCGAGATGATTTATCAGGCTTTTATTAATTCCCTCCAAAAAAAAAAAGTCTCATATTGCTGCATTTTTCATGGTAACAACAGTGACAGAGGTTTTAAAGCAAATTCTCTCTGATGCTACATCTTTAAAACAGGTCCTTAAATAAATCCATTGCCTCGCCGTAATGCAGGAGCCATTCGTCATCTTAAAGTAGTGTTTGTGAACTGGGAGGGTCGCTGAAATCCTTCGTGAATGCGCTTCTGTTCATTTACTCCACAAACACATCTTGGACATTGTGTTCTGTGCCTGGCAAAATGTTGATTTCGGCAAACTTCATCCATTAGCTGCGTAACCCCGGCCCTTTTGCCATTTATAAAACCCGTTCCTGATTGGAGGCCCTGTGTTTTGTTTGTGCCACAGGATGACATTTCGCTTGTGCGCTACGTTTTTTCCAGAAGGAGCCTGCTGTCTGTTTGCGTTTGTCAGGTGAACCCCGAGAGCAGCAGACGCTAACGGAGGTGTCTTTGTGACTGTCTGCCCGTGGACAACAAGGGTGACTCCATTTCTTAGGTCAAGCTCCAGGTCATCCCTGTTGTCCTGGTAACCTTGCTCTGGCTGGGTTGCCTGGCAACAATGCTCTTTTGTTCCAAATTATTTAATTTGGAGCACATCTTCTCTTGTAACCCTTGGCTCTCTGGCTGGTTTTCTCTCCCCATCTCGTCCTCTCCTCCTCTTCCCCATCACCTTTTTAATCCCCCTCAGCTTCTCTCTCTTGCTGTAGGCTTAGATTTGTTCCTCTTTTTTAAACTTGGCCCTTTCCAGGGCGTCTAGTAGCCGAACGTTTTTCTTCTTCCTGCTGTTATCTGAAGGCTTTAACAAATGGTAGGTGTCTGTGTGATTGTGAGTTTAAAAGTTCCTGTCTTTTTTTTTTTTTTTTTTGGTTCTCAACTTAATTTTGCTTGCCTCAGTGTGTCGGTCTGATTATTTTTCTGCATTTTGAAGCATATTGAGAGCGTTTCTGCTCTCTGTCTGCTTCATGTTGATGTATATTGCGGTACCTTATCAGTAATTTAGTTTTCTCGTGTGCATGTGCTGGCCTGTGCACTTATGTTTAAACTAAATAAGCAAAATAGCTGCAAACTGTATGTACAATGCAGTGCAGATGGAAGGCTCTTCAGACCCTTTCAAGTTTCGCACATTTTGTTATTTTTAATTCTCAAAGTGGATTAAAGTATTATTATTATTATTTTTATCTTAATCCACAGACAATTCTCGCAGTGACGTCGCCAAAACTTGTTCACCTTGAGAAGTCTTGGGGCTGCTGTACAAGCACAGCTTTCATGTCGACATTTCTCTCGACAAAATTGCTCAATTTCTGCCAGGTTGGATGTGGCGTGTTTGAGCACAGCTATTTTCAGGTCTCTCCACAAATACTTTAATGGCTTCCGATCTATAAGCCTTTGTCGCGCTGAAACTTTTGCCTCAGACCGAGATCCTGAGCCCTCCGCAGAAGGGTTGCACTCCGATTACACAAACTCAGATTATGTTGTCTCACTCCTTAAGAAATAAATAACAGCGAGGAACGATGCTGCGGGGATGACATGAACGGGTGACCTGAATGCACACGGCTGGAGCTCATGCCTTCATTTCATCAATTATTGGAGGATTTTTCTAGTCGTCTGAGATTCAGGGTAGGCATCAGAGAACCATCAAACAGATTATTTATTTCGGCAGGTTTGTTGAAAATGGCGGATATAGTTGAACTTCAAACTTTAAAAATAATGTTTAAAGCAAAAAATAGATCGTTACCAGGACAGTTACAAAATGTGTTCAGATTGGAGGATGAGGACAACAGACTTAAACTTGATTTCAAACATACTTTCGCAAGGCTAAAAAGCAAGGACAAAGCAAGGAACTGAAAAGTTGCACAAGTTTGTATCAGCTTAAGAAAATGTTTAAAAAAGAAAACATAAGTGCCTACAAAAAAGAAGGAGAAAGAGAAAAAAATAGATAGAAGAGTCATATTTTTGTTTGTTTTCTTGTTATAAATATGCGTATAGATAGATTGGTGTTCAGTAAGTCAACGTAACTGTATTAACAGAGAGGGGCAGGTATCATAAGTTTTCTTCTTCCTGCTCCTTTTCTTTCATGGTGATTATGTGTACTTCATGGAATGTTGTACAACATTATTAAGAATATTATTATTATTATTATGAATCTTTATTTTTGGCTTGTACAGAACAAGATGAAAAGGAAGAAAAAAAACAACATTTCTTTTGCCGAAAAGGTGTAGGCTGAAGCCGTAGCTTATAGTGCCTACCCTTTTTTCTTATGATCAGCAAAAATATGAGACATTAGCTTTTACTCAATGAAAACAAACAATACATAAAGAAGAAAAAAAATAAGTAAGACAAAATATAAAATTGACATTTCACATCCTAGAATGTTTTTGATAGTATACTTTATAATTATAGTGTTTTATATTTATTTACAATATTTTCTTTAAACAATTTCTTAAACTTGACGATAGAGCGACACATTTTTAGGTTGTTATTACAACTATTCCAAATTTCTCTAGCCTTAACTGATGTACATCTCTTTTTAATATTAGTTCTTGCTGTCGTCATCTCAAACATGAGTTTCCCCCTCAGGTCATAGCGGGTTTCTTTTATCTGGAACAGGTCCTGAATGCAGTTTGGAAGCAGTTTCTGCTGGGCTTTAAAGGCAAATAATATATACCATGAATGGAATAAATGAAATGAAATGAAAAAAAATTTAAAAAAATTCCCGTTCCCTGATGACACACTCTCGTCCTGCAGGTCCCAACATGAACATCTATTACGTACACCGTCGACTCAGAGAGCTAATGTGGACTGGACTGAGCCTCAGATGGACTTCAGTCGTAGACGCCTCGATGTTTGCAGGATTCATCAGGCAGGATGTAGGGCAGATGCAGGAGCGAAATCGATTTTAAAAGATGTTCAGTGAAGACTTAACTGTCTCGGAGGAAGCGGCGAGTATCTGGCGAAGAACAAAGGAGACTAAGGAGTAGTACAGAGTAAATACAGAAGGAGGTGACAACTAACACGAAATAGGTGAATGTTAATCAATAACTGAATCCTGTTGTTATGGAAGGGCAGGATGAAAAAGTGGCCTTAATTAACGAGGAGACAAGCTCCACAAAATAATGTGGGACGTGAAACCAAACAAAGGTACTAAAAAAAAAAAAAAAAACCCCACAAAAAACGGTTCCCAAGATAAAACTCGAATCACGAGTACACAGAACTCAAAATGACAAAGAAAAGACGTAAACAAAGAACATTTTAAGACCCATGAAAATCCAAAACAAAAGGTTAACAATAAAACTTTCAAACTAAGATGTAAGAAAACCCCCCGACCGTGACCGCAGGAGAATCTCAAGGACCGGCGACGGAGCAGCCCAGTTGTGGCATCACAAAGGGCCAATACAGCTCCTTCTGTCACATAAAAATGTGTGATAGCTACACCAGGCAACAGCAGAAACGCTGGAGCGCAGAGGCATTTTCTAACAGGGCTACGCAATTTAAAAAAAAGTACTTTTAAAAAAGGAATGCAGTGAAATAATTGATCTGAACCCAAACGGTTGACTTTCCGGCACCATGCAGGTTAAATTAGTCACAAGAGTCCAATATCACTTGGTAAATTAGTCACTGGGACATAATCCACACTAGGAATGGGCGCTATTTTACCGTTCACGATATACCGTCAAAAACATTCCTCACGATAAGAATTTGTCATGTCGCAGTAAAAATGATAAATTCCTGTTGATGATGTTTTTGTGTAAAGCTGATTTTTGGAAGGAAGGAAGGAAGGAAGGAAGGAAGGAAGGAAGGAAGGAAGGAAGGAAGGAAGGAAGGAAGGAAGGAAGGAAGGAAGGAAGGAAGGAAGGAAGGAAGGAAGGAAGGAAGGAAGGAAGGAAGGAAGGAAGGAAGGAAGGAAGGAAGGGAGAAAAGAGCAAGGGAAGAAGGAAGGAAGGGGAAAAAAGAAGGAAGAAAGGAAGGAAGGAAGGAAGGAAGGAAGGGAGGAAGGAAGGAAGGAAGGAGGAAAGGAAGGAAGGAAGGAAGGAAGGAAGGAAGGAAGGAAGGAAGGAAGGAAAGGGGAGAAGGAAGGGAGAAAACAAGGAAAGGGGAGAAGGAAGGGAGAAAACAAGGAAAGAAGGAAGGAAGGGAGAAAAAAGGAAGGGAAGAAGGAAGGAAGGGGAAAAAAGAAGGAAGGAAGAAAGGAAGGAAGGAAGGAAAGGGGAGAAGGAAGGGAGAAAACAAGGAAGGAAGGAAGGAAGGAAGGAAGGAAGGAAGGAAGGAAGGAAGGAAGGAAAGAAAGAAAGAAAGAAAGAAAGAAAGAAAGAAAGAAAGAAAGAAAGAAAGAAAGAAAGAAAGAAAGAAAGAAAGAAAGAAAGAAAGAAAGAAAGAAAGAAAGAAAGAAAGAAAGATAAATTCCCGTTGATGACAAACATGGCGGATCTGAGAGTGAGATAGATTCATAGTTAAAAAGGTGGAGTTGAATTGGTATTTTTTTTATCGTCATTTTTATCGTTATCGGGATAAATGCCAGAAATAATCGTGATGCATTTTTTAGTCCATACCGCCCATCCCTAATCCACACGCGACAACTAGAGTCATTATCAATTAAAAACATCAATAAGACTAGAAACAAAAACGGTACGAGGGAAGGCAGGAACCCCCGTCCTGTCACGTCGAGCCCCCCCCCCCCCCCCCCCCCCCCCCCAATCATCTCACAGTTTTCAGTTTTCCTTCCTGCTGTGGACCAACATAACAACAGTATTTTACATTTCACTGGAAGAAGCCACGTGTGGCGTTTCTGCATGAATTCACATGAGTTGAAGCAAAATATCAACAAAAAACGGAAAGCCGGGCCCTGCCCCCCACCAATCCCCCCGCCTCCTCTGTTCCCAGGGAAAACACGGCCCATCGGGGAGTCGTGATTGATTTGATTACGGTTTTATTTACAAGAAAATGATCAGAAACCTGTGTGAGCCCTCGTGTTGTGGCTGTTTTGAAAGATGGCTGTTGTGTGAGGAGGGACAAAAGAAAGCAGCTTCCAGGTCCAGAAATCTTAGTCAAAAGGGCAGGTTCTGGTAATTGACTACTCATTTCTTTAAGTGGTCTATTGGCAGAGGCAGTGGCCGCATTTGCCAAGACTCTAAAGATTTCTCTCTATTTTCCTATACGAGTGCCTGTGTCTGTGTCTGAATCCGTATGTGCACAGATGGACGGAGAGAGAGACGGATTTTATTCATTGTTACCAAATTATTCTTTGTGATGGGTGAGGTCCTTTTGAAGTGCTGGTATAGAAAGAGGGCTCCTCTCTGTAGAGACGACCTCTCGTCTGCTCGGTATCTCCGTCGGTCAATGTCCAATTCATCTTCTGTTTTGAAAAAAAAGCTCAGCTGGCACATCTTTTCAGAAATGAATTACAAAATGACCACAGTGTGCATCACGATATTTGGATGTCACAATGCTTCGGCGGTGATTACTGAGATCATTTTTTACTGCAGCTTAATTTTTATGTGGCCCTTAGAAAATTCTGTCCATAAAGGTCATGAACAGAATCGGTGCCAAAAGGGCAGCATTGGTGGAGTCCGACACCCACTCGCTACGAGTTTGACTTACAGTAATGCAAAATAACCTCTCACCCTGAGCATACAGGGACTAAACGACCCAAAACCCTGAACTCCTGAAACTTCTCCCGTAAGGACCACGGAGAGCGATCTTTGTCCGGGTCCACGAAACCTTTGAAAACTGCGTGAGCCGAGTCCCACACGGCCTCGACTTCCTTTGAATAAAGAGCTGGTTCAGTGTTCCACAACCAAGATGAAAGCCTCATTACTCCTCGGAAAACTAAGGTTTGACTATCGAACGCAGATTCCCTCCAACACCCTAGGATTGACTTTCCCAGCGGGGCTGAAAACTGTGAGCCTCTGTAATTGGATTACACTCTGGTCCCAGTCTTTGAGAGGTGGACCAGGTCTGGCTGTACTACATACACTGTAGCATGTTCTGTATGCTATACTGCTAACAATTACACAATAACACAGTCAGAATATTAAATCCACCCAGAACCGACTGTAACAGACCAGATCAGGAACCACATGACATATACCTGGTTAGGGCTGTTCGATTAATCGATTTTAAATCGTTATCGCGATTATGTAATTAGAACGATGTTAAAACGTTAAAATCGTAAAATCGATTTTTCAGTTTTTTTTTGTTTTTTTTTTAACCTTGTCTGCACATATATTAATGATTGATACCATATTAATGATTGATGGAAATACCTCTCAATACCTGCGACAAGTGCCCCATCGGAGAGGCTCTTTAGTGTAGGAGGGGGCGTTGTTGATGCCACCGGGCACCATTATTATTTAGCATGCAAAGACCCAGTTTAGTTTAATTAGAAAATGTCTTGTTTTATTTAATTGGAAATATAACTTATTGTATGTTTGCAAGTGCTGATTTGCTGATTTTTTTTTCAGAGATAAAACTTTATATTTTATTATATTTTTTAAAACTTTTTTTCAACTTATTTTACAGAGTTTTGCACTTTATTCATTCATTTTTGGTTTAATAAGAGCAAAGTTTGCACCTAAAGCCCAATGGGGCAAATGTTCATTAAAAAAACAGCATATTTGAAATCATTTCTTTGCCTTTTGTCAATTCACAAAATAATCGTAATCGTATTCGAAAATCGGATTTTGAGAGAAAAAAATCGAGATTTTATTTTTGGGCAAAATCGAACAGCCCTATACCTGGTACTGGTGTAACGTTTGCCCCATGAACATTGTCATCCCGTATCCTCCTGGCTTGGTTTTCAGCAACTTGAACACCGTCCACAGAAACGGCACAGGTGTTTTTGATGCCACTGCAGCTTCAGAAGATGCCCCCTTGATTTAAACGAGGTTTAGACTCTGTTTTAACCAGCTGCACTTCCCAATCAGGATGAGCGATTTGGTCTGAAATCACTTGGAGCGTAGTCACCTTGGACGGAGATCGTCTGGGGGGAGACTGCAAGGACTGGGGTCCAGTGATAAATGTATATGTGTATTTATTCAAAAAAATACATCTCAACCCAATGTTAAGTCCTTTGAGCTCCCTTTTTTGCTCTTTCTTTCCCCTTCACCCTTTCAGCCTGTCTTTATTCTCTTTTCTTACGTCTTTTTGTTTCATTTCTTACTTTCTGCCGTGCTCCACTTCCCTCCATTTTGCTCTCACATTTTTAATTTTGCTCTGAGTCTTTTTGCCCCTTTCTAAGTCACCTTGTCATATCTCCACGCTGCTCTAATCTATCTATATATGCATATTCCTGACATGTCCTTCACTCTTCTCTCACCCTCTGCCTCGCCGTTTCATTCTCTTCCTCCCTCTGTTTTCCCCAGTGCCTTTTTCTCCATCTTTCTCCTGCTCTCTCACACCACTCCGACTCGCTCTATCTTTCTCTTCCTAACAAATCATTATTCTTTCTCTTTTGTCAGCAGTGATGCTGCTGCCCTTTTTTTTCCCCCCTGCAAGCTAAACCCCCTTTTCCCTCCGTCTCTCACCCCGCGCTTCTCATTCTTTCTCACAGCGCTTTCCCGGTGACGGGGTGGGGCGGCCGGCTTGGCGCCTCGCTGCTGCTGCAGACGCTCTGCTGGGGCTGTGATGCTAGTGTTGTGTTGTTGCTGGTGACGGGGGGGGGTAAGGGAGGGTGAGAGGGGGGGGGGTCAATCTGGCTTGTGGAGAATTAGAACGAGGAGGGGGGATTGTCTGAGCTCTGAGCTAACTATGTTTGACAGGCACCAGCGGAAGGGCGGGGTTGGCAGGGAGCTGGAGCTGGTTGGGCAGGAGCTTGATTGGAGTGGGTGGGGGGGTGGAGGGGGTGGAGGGGGTGGCTCTCAGGGTCCCCTGCAAACCCTCCACCCGCCCAAAAAAGCGCAATGGGGTAAAAAAACTAAAGTTTAAGGAGTTTGTTTATGCTAAGACTGCAGGCAGGGGTGCTCTAATCCCAAACACACTCTTCAGTCCCGCCCAGCACAATCTCTGCCCCCCCGCCTCGCCCAAGCTACCCACGTCTCTCCAAGATTAGGAGTAATTAGTTTGGCGCCCTCTGATGAAGAAGACAGGACAACCGAGCTGCGACAACCATTCCTCTGCTAGGAGCCAAGCCTCCCACCTCCCGCCACACCCAGCTCTCACTTCAGAGCCAAATAAGTGTCTTTAATAAATACACATTCAAACCCTGAATATTTGGTCTGAATTTAAATAACTGGTTGCTACTGAAATAGTTTTAAATGTACATCTTCTGATCCACAACAGGCAGGTCTTGCCCCCCCCACACACACACTCACCCAGGGGGAAGGGTGGTGGTCAGGGACAGCTGGGCATAGATGGATGGTATGGGGGAGGATGCTCTGTATGTGTCAGGGTGTGTGTTTGTTGGCAAGTGTACGTCTCTCTGAATGTCTGAATGTGTCCTCTGTGCGCTTTGTGGGAAGCCTGCGTGCGCGTGCACGTGCAGCCCCCTACATGTCCTCACCGGCATAATATGTACTAAAATATTTGCTACGTTAGGCATGTTTTTATATGTTTATACCTTTTCTGAAAGTGCCTTTCCATTTAATACATCCGTGTCCATTTTTGTCCTTTGTTTTCAAAGAAATATGTGTGCACATGCGTGCGTGTGGAGGCGGGGGGGGGGGCGTATATTCCTGCAGTGCATATGAGAGGATGTCTGCGTGTTTGTGTGTAATGACCTGCATCAAACCACAGATTTGGTTCCCCATCAAACGTGCACAGCATCAGCAGTGCCGCGACACATGGCTGTATCTGTCACCCACGCCGCTCTCTGCATGTACAAAGGAATGCAGATAGACACCGCTGGTGCACACACACACATGCGCACGGCCACATGCAAATAAAAACATCACCATAAATCACGGCGGACACACAAACCCGGGCCTCCGCAAGCTAGGCACACGAACGGATAAATTCCTTCCGGCAAAACAAATACAACTGTGCTTGAGCACAAACACATGCTCGCGTGCAAACAAATCCACACAAACACCGCTTGTAAGCTTCTTGCAGGCCCACACACACATGCACACACGCTAAGACACACACCCCCTGACACAGTCAGATAATTACCCCCCTGCAAAGCAGCAGCCACGCTCTAACACAGCGAAACCTTCAAGCATGGATTATATATATATATATATATATATATATATATATATATATATATATATATATATATATATATATATATATATATATATATATATATATATATATATAATATTATTATATTCAATATATATATCATTGTGTAAATATACAGGTAACGCTCAAACTCACGTGTGAAATAGCACACACTTACATGCAGAAACTTGTACTGCAATAAGTGAAGTTCATTAACCTGAGTTAATTAGCAGCAGTGCTGAAAAGCCACCCTTGGCGGTAAAAAAAAGGAAGAAAGGAAGGAAGGAAGGAATTAGGATGGGAGAAATAAAGGAGTTGACCAGGAAGAGAAGTAGAAGGGGAGGGGGATCAACAGGAGGGCGAGGCGTGAGGGAGGATGAGAGGGAACCGACAGAGAGAAGGAGGTGGAGGGAGGCAGATAAACAGAGAGGGGAGAAGGGGGTGAACATGAAAATAGCCAAGGTGGTTGGAAGCATTTAATATGTGCTCTTTTTTCTAGTGAGAGAAATAAATTGAAAAGAGAGGAAATTGTTGTTGTTGGTTTTTTCCAAACTTATTTTTGGAAAAGCAATTATTTGCTGAAATAGGAGGATAGATAATATCCTTGTGTCTGTGTGATGAATACTGAGGCGATGCCGGCACTTGATGGGCTTTCCCTGACTTGCTTTTATCTCCCTAACAATCTCCGCCCGATACCTGGACATGTATGTAAAACCTGTGCCATTTCTGAGGTGGGTTTGTGCATCGTGCCAGTGCTTTGGCGCAGCTTATCCAGATATGGGTTGGCAGATAAGAGCAGCGAGCTCCTAATGTGGCCCCTCCACAGGCACCGAGCAGAGACTGCAGACGTCGCCGCCACGTGTTCCACGTGTCAGCCGTCCCACCGGGCAACTCCGGCGGGAGGCTGTGGTACTGCAGCAGAACATCACCCCAAACCACAGACAAGATCATATCTGGATTAGACTTCGCAATTAAAAGAGCAGCTTTGCACAATATTCTTTCAGGTAAATGTTATGTGCATGATATTAAGCTTGTGGAGGGAACTATGTTCATTTTAATTTTAATAGTTTAATAGTTAAATGATAAGTGTCTGCTACTGCTACACTAGTGACTGGCTATTTCTCTGCTGACTTACCAGTTATTCACCTGACTAATTATAACGGGGTCGTGAGGAAACAGTAAAAAAATGATGTGGGATTTAGTGACATCTGGAGGTGAAGCTGCAGAATGCAGCCAACTGGTATTTATTTAGAAATTTGGAAAGCTACATGTGTCACATGGGAGCTCAGCTTAGTTTTGTTCAAGGTCATTTATTTACTGATGGCTGGACCCATTTCCCTTTGGAGATTAATAAAATATTATTGGATTGAATTGATTGATTAAATACGGCGCCAAACCCCGGAAATATACTTTTTCATCAGTAAAAGAACAAATAAATAAGGACATAGTATTGAACGAAGAGAAATGTGGTTTGGAAAGATTAAAAAAAAGGATATTAAAAGATTAAAATGAGGCTGTTATGATGCTTTCCTTTGTTCTGCCACCTACTAAACTGTCAAAATGGCTAAAAGAAACTAAAAAAAAAAAAACAGCCAACTTCCCATTTTCAAAACCTTGGAACTATTTTTCTTTGAAAGAAACGTGGCACCTCGAGGATCACGTCATTTTCTTCTGAAACGTTGGAAAAATAATGAATGAACGCGGCTGATTTAAGATGAAGACTTGGATTCTCTTTGCCCGCCGTGCTTTTGTTCATATGGTCGTTGTGCAAGAAATATGTTAAAGGGATCACTTAGACTTGGCTGCCGACGTGCGCTCAGACAACGGTGGCCTCCGTGGATGCCTGGCGGATTTAGCAAAGGCGTGAAGTCCAGAGGGACTTCACGCTTGTGCTTGTGTGGCCAAAATGCAGCAGCCTACAGGAAGATGAGTGCAAATCAATGCCGTGGAAAGTTTGTGCGGTCACAGTAAATGAATGGTTGTGCAACCAAGTTGGGATGCCGGTACTTAAGTCATGTGGTTTCGACTCACACACTTTGTGTAGAAACAAGTAAACACAGGTGCGAAGAGAAAAAACATAAAGGTATCCTGGTGACGCTGCAGGTGTGGTTGTTTTGGTTGTGACTCCAGCTGATCCAATCCACCACCACTGTCTGTGAATATAATTTGCTTGTTCTGAGGCAACAAAAAACACAACATTTGTTATTTTAATAGGATTCTACTCTAATGAAAGCAAAGTTATGAAGGTTTATTGTATTCCTTCAGAAAAGTATTAGGCACCGGGACCGTTAGCGCTCAATAATGGAAATACTTACAGTAGATCCGTTCAGTTTAAACACTTTTGCTGTATTAAAAACAAGCTGGAAGCCTCATCTAAGTTCAGCGTGCATTCATTAATTTTCATTAAAAAACCAAGCGTGAGGATAATTAAACATAATTCAAAGCGTGTTTGACACAAACAGTGGTGATTTCTTCGTGACGCAGTGAGTTATATGAGGCAGATTTTGATCTCGACTCTCAAATAAGAACCCTTTCATGAAATAAAAAGTGGAATTATTGCTTTTTCTCTCTCTCTTTCCATTATTGGAGAACCCTTAAGCACCTCACAATCCGTCTGTTGTCTCACGAGCTTCTGTTCTCCCTCCCGCCATCTTTTTCTCACCTTGTTTTTGCCACCCAGCCTCCTCCGCATACCCTGATCCATCTTTCTCTCCCTGTCCTCCCCTCTCCCTCCCTCGCTCCCCAGTCATCCTTCTACCTCTGTGTTTCCTCACCTTGTTGCTGGCTAGGGAGAGTGTAAATTGTGTTGCTTTAAATACCCGTGTCTCCCTCTGGCTTACAGCTCGGGCGGGGATGGGGCAGTGGAAGTGAGGAGAGAAGAAAGGATTCACAGTGTTTAGCTTAACATCTGTTAAGGATAGATACGTCTCGCCTTTCATTTTTTAAAGCCTGAGTCTTTAGCCTGATTTAACCGTTTAAACTCGGACTGAACTTAATTTTCGCTCCTTTAACTTTGCTTTCGAGGAGCTTCGGAGATAAGACGAGCAGCTGCATTTGTATCCGAGGCTCTCTGGGGTTGTACTCCCGAGGCGAGTAGCGTTTCTGTGAACCGGCGCTGACCAGCGGACAGATTGTTTGTGCCTCATTAGAGTGTTTTCATAAAGTCCGGTAACCACAAAAACTTTCATTTATTTATTTCGAAATCTCTCTGGCGCACATCTTACTGCGTACCACTGCTGACCCCGCCATCCTCATCACTTAGTGATGTCCTAAGCAATCTGAACTGTTACTCAAACAGTTTGACAAATTGTGTAGATGCAGTCAGATTCTACCCACACGGTGCTCCCAGTTAATTAAACTTATCTTTGATTAATATTTGATGAACAGTGCAGAGAAAAGTTGATGTGCTCATATACTGTACAGATTTGTATGCGTTAGTGGTCTTTTGGTTGGAGACATCCACTTCATCTTGATTAAAGTATTTTACGTCTTAAAGTTTTTAGGAGTTGGATCAACCTTTATTTATTACTTTGCATTTATTGACAGTTTCTGATAATGTACAACAGCAAATATAACTACTTTTAGATTCTCACTTCTTTTACCTCCAAAGCATAAACTTTAGCAGAGTTTGAAAATCCACTTGACTTAATTGTCAATGCTTTTGTAGATGTTTATCTCTCTGACACATCAAATAAAAACCATAGACTTAAACGGTTCCCTTTGTTAGAAATGATCGACTTCCCCCTAATGTTCATCAACAGAAGAAGAACGGTAGATGGGTTTCTGTTTTAAAGTGTTTCTTTAACTTTACCTTCACACACACATTCACGCGCCTGCATGATACTTCCTACGTCATGTTGTCTGTATACAACATGCAGCTCTTTGTTCCAACAGTACAACCGCACTGATGGAAATGAATGGTTGGCTGCCAGTTTCACACATGAAGTGAATTAATTTGTTGGCCTTCCTGTTCTGCTCCATCAAAGCTAAAAATGAAAAGCAAAACATGGTCACATCTAAGTGATAGACAGCACTTGCATGTGTTGCATTTGGTCTTAATGGGTTGAGGAGGAACTGCCTCACATCAAAATAAAAAATAAAAATAAAACACTTGGGGATGGGTTAACAGGAAAAAAAACAAACACATTTGGCATTATTGTTTTATTCATTCATTTATTTAGTCCTTGGATTTGGTGGGTGTACAATGGATCAGAAAGAGTTTGGTGTAAACCATTCATCCATCCATTTTCTATACCCCTTTTATCCTTTGCAGGGTCACGGGGGTCCGCTGGAGTCTCTCCCAGCTCATTACAGGCGAGAGGCAGGGGTCTTGGTGTAAACCCTTACATTTTATTGTGCTAGTTTCCAGTTTCAAATTCTGTCGTCTCTAAGGAAGAGTTTGAAAAACAGCCTGTGAGCTCATCATAAAAGAAAGAAAAACAAAACTCTTTGAAAAACCCTGAAAGCAGAACCTGTGGAAGCTCGAAATGAAACTGGATTCTTGAGAATTTCGCTGAACAAAATGCAGGTTTCTCCTGCCTCCCTCTCTGCTGTGCTTCAGCTCTGCTGCGCAGGAGACTCATATGGATGTCCAAGACAGTAACCACGGTAGCCATGAAAGTGGCAATGGTTGGCAGGACATTGTCTGTCTCGTGCATCACTGCGGTGTAAATTTCAACAGCAAATTTGAATTTAGTCATAATCGTAGTTATATTTCAACTCTTTTTTTGTTAATCACCTGAATTGATGAAGTTGTAGTCTACTTCTACCCGACTAAAGTGTATCAGGTGTAAATGATCATTTTACGCAAATGTTTTATACAAAGCTTTTAATCATTATATACACCTTCATGAAATTAAACTTTAAGTTTTGGATGTGTAAGTCACACAGATTTAACAAAAATTTAGAAAAACATAACTGAATGAGAAGTTTTTATTTAGTTATCAGCCTATTTCTGGTTGGAAAAAACTGTTGTTGACAAAACCTATGACGTAAATGTTTCATCAATTAAATGAATATTGCATTACTGTGAAAGGCAAAGTGACAGTTTGATGAAATGCAAAAAAAAAACCCTCAAATAAGTTATTTTTACTGATGTAAACTTATATTCACATTCAGAATAAATTTCATTAATCCCAAAGGGTAATTCAATTTCCACAGTCTATCCCATCCATGAAAGGAGAATAAATGAGTGAATGCATAATGACAGAGGCCATCAGACATCAAAACACAGTTGTGCAGAAACACCCTCATCATCCCAGTGACAGGTATGCAGATCAGTGGCTTGCAAAAGTGATTTGCATTTTGTAGACAGTTAACCTAGATGTGACTATCACCATTTAGTAGCTTGATAGCTGAAGGAATGAGGGTATTTGCATGTCTTTGTTTTCTGCACGTGATACTGAGGGCATGACTAACCATCCCTTGCAAAGTGCATGGTGAAGTAGACGAGTACTTCTTCAGCTTTCCCTAAACACAAGAACACAGCTCTGTTACCAGACTCCAATGATCTCAGAGAAGATCTTAGCATTGCCATTCAGACACTTTTTGTCTTTGATAGACAACGTGTTTTAGCAGCTTACAAAAGAAAAGGTTCTCAAACGTAATAATAGCTTGATAAAAATGACCCAAATACTTCTTTGGACACCAAAAGAGTTTAACTTTCTCAGCAAGTGAATTCTCCGATGTCCTCTCGGTATCTATCACAATTCAGTTGTGCTCTTAATTTCTTGTATAGGTGGTTTGCCGTGAACTAAAGAGATGATTTTATCCTTTAGGATTAGTGAGTTTGTTAAGTTCAGCTTTAAACGTAGATTACAAGTTAAAAAGTTACTTTAATGTGATACAAACTAAAACAGATAGGCCTAAATATTCCTTATGCTGATGCACTTTTCTTACATACAAGTTTATTCTGGCATTTAATCTTCAAATGATATAAAAAATAAAAAGTGTGACTGTATAACTTTAGATAAACGATCCTTTAAAATGCGTTGACTTCAAAAAGCCCCGTCTCAGTGAAGAGGCAGCAATTGACCGCTGATATTGTTTTACTTGAACAAATGTCACACACAGCGTGTTCTTTGTGAGAAATGCCAGCTCTCCGTGGCAACCGCAGACGGAGCATAAGTTTGGGTAAGTTGTCAGAGCTCATTGCGGTTAGCTTGATGAGTGATGCCCAGGGACAGCCAATTTGCTCAAAGCGTTGATGCCAAGTGGAGGAGCTCATGCGATCAGCTGCAAGAATTAGCCCGAGATGCTATTAAAGGAGACACTAATCCATGGTGCACTTGACCACAAATTCAGCCCCTAGTACTCCTGGTTCTTAGGTGGACTTACCACAAGGTCAGAGCTGCAGTGAAAGTGTCGGAGAGAGAGACTTCCTGGCATGCTGGGCTATGGAAGTCTGAGTGCCCTTTGAATCCTGCTGGTAAGCAGCAGCCACACCTTAAGAGCTGTTATCACTCTCAATCCTCCCAGCCCAGAGGCAAATCTGAGGTTTTTTTTCTCCCCCCCTTTTCTTATAATTGATGTTTTTCTACAGCCGAACCACTGCTGCAGCTTTAAAAAGCTGTACATAGTTCCCGTTTACTGCTCTCAGCTCATGTACTTCAGATGTGTGTTTTCGATGGTCCATGCAGTTATTTTTCTCACCTCCTCTTTTGCATCCTCTCTTCGTGCGCCCCTCCCTCCCTCCCTCCCTCCTTCATACAGTGTCTTCACAGGAGTTCTGCAGGAGCACACTTAAGCAGATGTTCTTTCTGCAAAAAAAAAAAAAAAAAAAAAAAAAAATCAATTCCTCCACCGGTGCAAAGATGTGATAACCCCCCACGCTGTACATAAACCTGTCTCCCCCTTTACAATTTAGTTCCAATTAAGCTATTTATATGTGCCATATTTTCAGGGGGGAGTAGGCAGCTTTGAGGCATGTCTTCCTATGAGATGCTTCCTCAAATGGTTTCGTCTTTTCAGTCTTTCCGTTATGACGTATTTTTGATTTGCCTGAGATTAGGCTAAACGAACCTCGGCGTGTTTTGAGGTGAGCAGAGAGGCGGAGAGAGCAGAGCGTAGTCGGATGCACTCAAAGCCCCGATAACTTAACAGGGAAAAAAAGCAGCAGCAATGGTCATGTTCGTTGTTACTCAACATAACAAGGAGGGGGTGCATATTTTAGTATACATCTATTCCTCTGATTCATAAAATCCTTCACTGCGCTCTCTGAATGCAGAGCAGAATTAGCCTGCGCCATCACCCGTTATCAAGAGAGCGCTGTTAAATACCATAATTTCAACCAATTTGGATACAGTTACGCAGCCAGACAGTTCACTTGTCAGTGCTTTTTGCAGTTGCAGCTCCAGCCTTTCGAATCCCTCATAATGAAGGGTCATTTGTATTCTTGGTCTACTTTCCTCTAACTTGTTCATTTCCATAATGCATGTCCTGTTGAGCTCGTGCCGTAGCAGCTGATTCTTATGCATGCAATTTAAAAATCGACACAGATATTGACAAAAGACGGTCACTGAGCCATTAGACGTACGGGGGAGCGATCGTGCTGCTGCTTTGACCTGTCAAGAGCAAGTCTCTGCCGTAGTGTCTTCATCCATGCCAGTCCCTCAGGTTGTGCAGTCTCTGGTGCCAGGGCAGCTACTGACTCATTGCTCTTACATTGCCCCCGCAGATATACAACCGGAGAGCCATTTGTCAGCTTTTTTTGCTCTTCTGACAGGATGTCTGCGTGTGTGTGTGTGTGTGTGTGTGTGTGTGTGTGTGTATGTGTGTGTGTGCATTGTGTCTGTGCTCTCAGAAAGACAGATAGAGATATATAGATCATCTGACAAGCAAAGAAAAAGATGGGCAGGGGGAGATGAAGAGAAAGAGAGGGGGTGAGGCGAGTAATGCATTTGGCAGGTTTATCTGATTTGTGTGTTTGTGTGTGCTACTTTTCTTCTTTTTTTTTGTCTTTTACACATGAGTGGCGTTTTTCATCCTTGTCTCTGTTGCATGTTTTTCTCTGTCTTTTATGACATTCCTCCTCTCTCTGCCGTTTCCTAGATGATGATCGCTTGCAGCCTGTGACCTCAGACGAGACGGTTTCCGTCGGGGGCACCGTGACACTGACCTGCAGAGTGGCGGAGACCGACAATTCCTCACTGCAATGGTCCAACACGGCGCAGCAGACACTCTACTTTGGAGAAAAGAGAGGTGAGGGGGGATGGATGGCTACCATCTGCATCTTGGAAAACATACTCAAATATGGCAACTGTATGGTGCCAATATACTTTAGAGATTATACAAATGGTTCTTAGATTATGCTCAGAAGCAACACGTTTTTAGTCTGGTGTGTGGATCCCCTTCTGTTTCAAAGGAAACAACGACTACTCTAACTTCAGCTGTGTTATTTATGTGAAATAAGCAGTGACCAGATGGGTAGCGGGTATACAGAGGACCGGCTGTGAAACTGAGGTCGGGAAGTGACTAGACTAGGGTTGGCATTTTCAAAATGATCCTTGGTAGATGATTGGATGAATAAGCTGTCTATCACTGACTTAAACTTGGCTTCAGGAAACAGAACAGACTGTGTTGAGTGTTGTGACTGGATTGCATAGTTGGATAAATGTTGCCATAGATGTTGTGGGTTGCATCACTGACCCATTGAAGCAACACAATCCATCAGGCCTGTCTTTCAGGAACGAGTCAAATTTCAATAGACATGGCAGCAAAGTGGAAAGGAAGCAGAGGTGCTACCTGCTAGTCCTGAGAATGAAGTTTCTCCTACCATAAACATGTTGAAACATTCAACATAATCACTTTAGAAAAGACTGCATCAACCATAACTGAGGTGGCAGTGAGAGAGCTGGACATATTTTTAATTTGAACATGGGGCAGCAGCTGGTCAGCACTTCCACAGCTCTTATGGACAGTTTGGAGAAGGGCTCTGCAAGAAACAGGTGAGAGGAGCAATAGGCTGGTTTTAAGTCTGAAGTATCCCATTTAGTAGAAATGAGTCTTAATGGCCGCCAGTGTTATCGTGTTTAAAGGTCACATTTTCTGTCCTGGTTTATTGCAGCGTGCCTTATCAATGGGATTTGTGTCTGAAAGCAGTATCATTTTATCTGAATGAACCTTGAATACAAACACACAGTTTGGAAGTCTGGAAGATTTTTGTGATTTTCATTTTGCAGCAGCTTTACACGTTAATGCTGGGGAATGAATAAGTTCAAGGTGCTTGCTGGATGGAAGTTGTTATTTTGAGATGGTTGCTTTTACACACTTTGAACGTCTCAATAGAACAACTTTTGAAACAACCTCTGCTAGTGAAATGGTAGGTCTTGAGTGCACCTTGGACGTATTTACACATAAATCTTTTAAAGTGGGGGTTGCTCTCTTATTTTTGCAAAATGCATGAAATAAATGGAAGTAAAACAAAGTCTGTGTTACTTAAAAATACAGTCAAAAAGGCATTACATTTCCATCATATTTGCTGAGGTAAATTAGTTCGGTGGGCCTGTAATTTTCATGTGATGGGTTTACAAAGAAATTATGATAATTTCTCTGTTACTGCTGTCAAACAAGGGGAATAAAACCAATTTTTTTTACATAAAGGATCAAAAGCTTTGTTAAAGTAAAAAGGCTCTATACAAATACTTAAGGCGACGATGAATACAGCATGTTTTTGTATTATTACGGGGAGCCAAAAGTAGTCAATAAATGCAACAAAAGAAAACAGATAACACAAACAGACCTCAGGGTCTGATGACTTAAAGTGCATCAATCTGTCCCATTGTAGCAGCTATCCATAAAGATTTACTGTCTTGGCTTTATGATGACCATTTTGTGCCAGTTGATGGGTTAACTATAACATGATCCAGCTTTTTGTTTCTTTATATTTGACTGTGATTGAAAATGAAATGTGTTTTTGCTTTTACATTACGTTCTAAAAAGGCCTAACCAAATGTGTAATTGGAGTCAAACAAGTTTAACAAAAACCTGCAGTGTGATGAAAACTAGTGACCCAGCAGGAAACACTTGGAAGCAAAAATAGGAAAGAGGGTTACAGATATTTCTACTGCAGGATCCCAACACTGTTACAACAGACAATTTGGAAAATGTAGAGAAGGAGATGGAGAGTGAGTAAGCAAGGGAAGGAGAAATTGAGAGAATAGCCGTTACTCTAGATGGAGCTTCAAACGCAGTGCAGAGATGAGAAATACAACACTTAAGCCTGTCCTCTACTTTGGAGGGGGTTGAGAATAGTGCTCGAGAGGAAAGGAGGCAGGGGATAGGGAACATCTGAAAGAAAATACAAGAAAATGAAGCAGAGACCAGGAGAGAGACAACAAAAGTTATTGGGAAAAGAGCTACAGCCAGAAAGGGAAAAGGGAGGGAAAGGAAGATGAGAGAGCCTTTTTTTTTAACTTAATTCAGAATATTAACATATTTCAGGTATATTTCAGAAGATATATACCTCTAGAAATGCACATTCGCTTCTTAAAACATCAACAGCATTAAGTCTCTTTGGCTAGATGTGCACATCTTTGCACTACTTATTCCTATGTAGCCAAGTCCCAGATCAGAACATGTAAGAGCAATGCTGATCCACACATCACAATGAACACTAAATTTGAGCAGTACCATTTGCTTTAGATGCGTATCAGGGCGGAACCGAGGGAACAGAGAAAAGTGGAAAATGGAGCCTGCGAAAACGCTGGTAATACTGTGAAAGGATCCATTTCCTTAGCTAAAGCTAATCAATTACTTTTGTTGTGTGAAGTAACCAGACTTGAAATTAAAGTAAGCGTAAAAGGTAAAATGGAAAAACATAATGGAGCTTAATGGTCCTTGAACTGCCATGTCCTGGATAAAAGTTTTAAATCTTATGTTAAAGCGTTGCCATCTCCTTCCTCACAATGTGCTCTTGATGGCTTTCCACATCTGCAAACTGAAAAGAAATGTAAAGGTCATGTGCTTTTTACTTTTCAATTTGTAAAATTGGAAATGGGGCAGATGAGAGCTGTAAGTCTGAACAGCGAGGTTGGGAGTTTTAAACCCTAGCAATACCTCATAGGAGGTAGGAGAATGTTTACAGATCATTTTTAGTGGATGACATTTATATTTAGTAACTTAGCAGGTGCCCTCGTCCAAAGTAACTCATAAATTAGGAGGAACATGTATAGGCATCGGGCCAGCACGGGGGCTTAGTGGTTAGCACTGTTGTGCTGGTTTGACTCTGGGGCCCAGTGGGAGTCTAGCTTCCTCCCACAGTCCAGAAAAACAAACATGCATAGTAGTTTGATTGATGATTCTAAATTGCCTGTACCTGTAGGTGTGGTTGTGGTTATGCCTGGTTGTCTGTCTGTATATGTGGCCCTGTGATGGATTGGCGACCTGTCCAGGGTGAACCCCTGCCTCTCGCCTGTACCTAGCTGGGATAGGCTCCAGCAGACCCCTGTGACCCTGGAAAGGATGACGGGTATAGAAAATGGATGGATGTAGGCAGGCCAACTGAGAGTCTTGCCGGGGCCCCGGACAAAATAATCTAAGATGGGCCCCCCTGCGCCCGGATCTCTCCTTCTCCCTCTTCCTCTCCTCTCCCTCTGCTCTTCAGGTTTTTATACAAGCTAATGGACGTTAACATTAGAGCTAGCCAGTTAGGTTAAGTTACAAGGTTGGTAAACGTTGGCTGCACTGTTTCTTACCTTGCTCTACGCTGACTTTATTAATTCCAGCTTCACCGTCACCACCCTTTTTAAAATATTTGTGTAGAGAATCTATGAGGCCTCTATTTTCTTGTTCTCTTCTTCTCTTTTTCTCTTCTTTTCTGAGCACCGGACTTGTGCTGACCGGATATTTTGACCATTCTAATGGTTGAATTAAATGATAACATCAAATTTTGATCAGCGGCCAAACCATTTTTGTGTTGGGGGTTCTTGACCACAAGGAAAATTAGGAAGAAAACAAATAACAAGCTTTTATGTAACCCAAATACTACATATTTTTTCCACAAATAGGCATATTTTGAAACATTTTGATAAATTATTCCATAATTAAATGAGAATAAAAAAATAAATAAAAAAAAATATTTCCCCCTACCCTGGGCCCGGGACAACAGACCCATTTGTCCCCCCCCTATCGGCGGGCGTGGATGTAGGCACCCGGATGGATAGAAACCTTGAGGTTTAGATTTTGTGGTAAATCTTTATAAATGGCGCAGATACCCAAGTGCAAAATAAGTGCAGATTTTTTTGAGCCGTTTTCAGGTAGGTGGATAAAGAAGTCATTTTTATGTTGGTTTGGTTTCAGTTGATTATTTAAAAAAAAATCTTTATTAAACGGCAGCATTTTCTTATCCATGCCAATATCCCAAACGTATACTGAGATTCTTGCAGAGAGGGTCATATTATAAGCAGACTTTCAGACACAGATAAGTATCATCTGCAAACCAGCGATACGAGAAGCCATGCGAGTGGATGTTTGCAAAACGCAGGGAGGTGGTGCAGAAAAGACATGAAGTCCAAGCATTGAGCCTTGGAGAGTCCCAGCAAAGATGATGAGAAACGCACTTTAGTCCTTGCCACAATAATGCAATGCTCAATGACATACACTTTAAACCGAGAGTGTCAAGAGTACCTGAGATTCTCATCTGCTTTTAATTACTATGCCAAGCACCTCCGGCATCTATGGTGAAAGTATCCCACATCTTTGAGTGTGAAACATTGCCTTTTGCCATGTTTTTTTTCTTCTTTTAAGATGGCAGAGGCACAGTAGGATCCGAGAAATTAGAAAGGTTGAATTGATGGATAATTGGCTCTAAAACTCAGGTTTTACTTTATAAACAATAGAGCGATTAGAGCAACAAGTCACCCCAAGCAGCAGAGCTCAGACAGCATGCTTCAGAGCTCAGGCAACAGGACGCGGAGGGATCAGACAAAGGAGGATACGCCAAAGTAGGAATAAAAGGGTGGAAAAAAAGAAAAGATTTAACTGAAGAGGACAGAAGAAGATAAGGAATGAGAGAATTCATAACTGTCTGCCATCCCTTTTCAACATGGCTCAGCGTGCACCAAGTTGTGGGGTTGGGGGTATGAGGAGAGGATGGACAGCACGCTGAGAGTTAGAACAAGAAAATGATGAGTGACAGTTTCTCGCAGTGATGGTTACCACACAGTAGAGTAGGAACCAAAGGGGAGAAGGGAATGATTAAGAACTAAAGGATGGATGATTATTTGACTTATTATGGTGCATTCAACTTATTATTATTACCCATTATAGTGCATTGACCTTTATCTTTCTCTACATATAAATAAAAGGAAATACAAACTATGTGGTATTATAAGAAAAGTTGATCATGCTATCATAATAAGAAGGTCACATCAGTTCAAATCAATTCACCATGGCAGGTCAAAAGCCTAAGCTGGCTTTCATGAGGCAAAATAAACCTTTGATAACGGTACAATTTAACCCTGCCTCGGACAGACAAAGGAACAGCATGTGGCCACTTTAAAGAAAAACCTTTTAAAGCTAAATGATGGTGAGTAAAAAGGCTAAATTTAGACCCATAAAAAAAGGTAAAGGAATGAAAGTAGGGAAACGTTTCCGTTTCCAGCAGAGCAGAGCTAATGAGAGTTCTTCAACTATAGCTGCTGAGATAAAAATGAAGCAAAACAGCAAATTAATTGTTAAGGGAGATGAAGCCCAGTCGTCTTTCTTAAAGCAGATGCATTTGCCAAAAAAAGAGAGCTTTTATGCTAATCCTGTCTTGTATTAATGTGAGAGTGAACATTAGTGCGCGGGAACAAGTTACTCCTTGAATGATCTAATAACTGTGGCCATTACAGGATGTTTTAATACATTTTAAGGCCTCAATTCTGAATGATATATTTTAAGACCCTTTTAAGGATCCACAAATACCCATGAGGAAACAAGTGGGAATGGATGGATGAGTGGATGAGGGGAGGAAAAGGACCTGCTAAGAGAGGAGATTAGACAGGTATACAGATGGGTTTATGTATTAATGCTCAAACCACCGAGACACAGCAAAGCGACAGCGACAAGGAGATGGACAGGAGGCAGGGATACAGAAACAAAAACACTGAAATCAAGACAGCAACAGAAACACATAGCGTACAATTTACTTTCAGCGGATGCTCTTTTATGCAATGTAGAAATCATTCAGCTGTGTTTATCAACAAAGGCTCTGAGATATTTAATTCAGACTCTGATTTGACTGTCCAGTCATCCCACTTTATTTTATCACAATTACGTCTTAAGCTGCTTAAATGTTATAGATAAACTTGAAAAATAGATGGAAAATGTCAAATGAAGCTGTAGATTTGAGTTCATCTTCAGTCTTTGGGAAAGAGACGACAAACGTCCTGACCGTTTTTAAACTCTGATCGGTCATCATACACGTTCCAGACAAACTGGACACCCACATTTGACTACTTTCCATTTATGGGAGTCTGTTTTATAGGGTGTCATCTCTTTCTTTTCCATGATATCTTTTGATGGCTCTGATACAGAACTAAAAACATTGACTTCACTATTCAAAGTGAAGAACTTTTCTCTCAACTTTACAGTCATTTCTGCATTTGAACTCTTTCTTTCACCTTCAGCTGCCATCAGTTTGTTTTCATGATAGAAAAATGACCCTGGCTTAAAATGCTTTGCTTGTAAACTCTGATTGATTTAAAGCCCTTTTTTTTCCCAGTGAGACGGACAAAGTTTCAGTTTATTTTCTTTTAAGAGCAGATATTCATCGGCATTGAATCAGTTCTAAAAAAAATGAACACGCATCAACCTTGAACCTTGCAACCTGCCGCATGTTTCCAGTGTCGATGCCTGAATTACAGATGTCCCTACAAAACATCACATGAAGTCAAACAAACTCAAAAGGAGTTCTTTAAATGAGCTCGAATTATGAATTGCATTTTGCATGACTTGGACACAAAACCATAGATTTAATTTTCTCCACCTTGAAAGGACTATCTGATAGAGGAACAAATTGGACGCTATATTTACTTGTTAGCCAACGATTAACTCTCAGCCAGAGAAATAAGGATTAATTGGGATATTTGTTGTGGTTGGTTGCTCAGGATGGAGGGAAAAAAAGAGATATTTTAGGGGAAAGCACATTTTGTATAATTCAAGAACTAAAACAAATTAATGGAATGGTTAAAAACAAATGTGCCTACTTGTCTAAACTCACTTAGCTTCTTGCCTTTACTTGTTTAGCATGAAAGTGCATCGTGATGTTCGTGATCGTGACCAGGCGCGTCATTTCCACCGGGGACGGTGGGGACGCGTCCCCACCACTTTGTCTGACGAGCAGATTTGTCCCCACCACTTAAAAAAAAAAATAAATAAATAAATACAAAATTAAGTAAGACGCGATTTGTCCCGTATTTTCATTAACGCCCCATACACACGTCTGTCACACACACATCAACACTAAATGTATCAATAATGAACAAAATAAAACACAGGAAACATTAAGGCCGGCAAAATCTTAGTGGCGGGACAACAGGACCTGCTGCGTCTGTGCCCAGATCTTGTGTGTGTGTGACAGACAGCGCTGCGGGGAGGACTCGAGCTTCACCTCCAGGTAGGAGTTGGGTTTTGGGAATTAAAAGTTGCGTTCCGCAGGCCCGGTTCTACGAGGGTGCATCAGCATGCATTGCACCCTCATTTTATGTGTCTTCATCATGGATGTATTATAAAACGGTCTTCATGCTCAGTTGAAAAGACGAAAAGTCTGAAAAAACTGACAAATGCGCGCGCGTCAAGCCTGATTTATGGTGACGGACACTGGCTGATTTATGGTTCCGCGTTAAATCGATACGGCGTAGGTTACGCAGCGTCGCGTACCGTACGTTCGCATCCCTGCGTATCCTACGCCGTACGCTTTGCGTTGGTGCAACGCGGAACCATAAATCAGCCAGTGTCCGTCAATGATCTGCTTCCAGCGCGCAGTTTCCTGCAGCAGCCAGTGCTGCTCTCTGCTGCTCCGTTAACACAAAGTAACCGTGGATATTCGGAAGTTGTTCAAGCACAACGACATAAACAAGTTTACAGGACTGTCTCAGAAAATTAGAATATTGTGATAAAGTCCTTTATTTTTCTGGAGTCTAAAAATGTCATACATTCTGGATTCATTACAAATCAACTGAAATATTGCAAGCCTTTTATTATTTTAATATTGCTGATTATGGTTTACAGTTTAAGATTAAGATTCCCAGAATATTCTAATTTTTTGAGATAGGATATTTGAGTTTTCTTAAACTGTAAGCCATGATCAGCAATATTAAAATAATAAAAGGCTTGCAATATGTATATGATGTTTCCGACGACCTAAATAAGACCGCGCAGATGGCTTTTAATATGGGGACAATATTGCGTCAATACGCATCATCTAATGCAATGCCTATTATTTATCATGAAACCTCAATTCGGAAGTAATGGGCCTAGCTCGTACCCAGCACTTTTCAAACCTTACTCAGGTTTATGGTAAATGTCCCCAGCACTTCTGAAATCAAACTGACGCCCATGATCGTGACACAAGATCACAGAGGTCTGATGGAGCCTTCCCCGGTTGTTACCTGCTTAAAGCTTGGAGTACACCATCCCCAACCTCTCGTCTTCATAGTGCAGTGATCACAGGATGCATTTATTTGAAAAAGTTTGAAGACATCATTCGTTCCTTGCTTGCTTCCAGTAACTAGACAATAAACATGGCCTTGCAGAGCACTTTGAAGTTGGCAAACACATTTTCTTACCAGAAAAACTGTGTTTTTTGCCTCTCGGTCCATTTCTAATTTTATTTGTCAGCTGGCTTCCTTCCTTTCCATAAAAGCATATCAGCAGACATCAGACAGGCTATCATCTGCCTTGGTACAATTTAACAAGGTAATGGCCCTCTGGTGATTCACAAATCAGTCGAGAAAGCTCCTTCCTTTACGAAGGATGGAGCGGGCCGGGTTCAACTGCGGCGATGACTGTAAGTGACTGTAGCTTAATCATTGCATGGCGAGCACACCCTCAGCACTTTTAAAGTTTATGATGTTAAGCAGTCTTCAATGAAACGAGACCCTCTCTCTTTCTTTTTTCCTTTTTATCTGAATGAATGGTTGTATCTTGCCTCAGAGAAAAACCAACTGCTTTCAGCAGAGTGCCAAACGCAACACCAAATGGACCATATGAGATGCTTTTTTGACATTTTCTGAAGAACTATTGATCCACATCACATCAAAGTTTTTCCCATTGTCTGGGGAGGCTCTCTGGAGAGTGCATTAACCACGACCATAACACAGCTGAAAGACTGCACTTGAGAAATGGCCCTTTTTCAGTAATTTCTCAACAAATTATAAAAACATTTTCTTTTACCCTCACATTTTCTAAAGAAAACCATGTGGAAGACAAGAGCGAGCGGAAAAAACAGAGAGGTACACGCAGAATTCAGAGTTAAAAACTGTATTTTTGAAGCTTTTGAAGTAGATCTGTGAAGAACATTCACTGTGTGATTTTAAAATTGACGCCTTGCCTTTCACCAGTAGTACTGAAGAGCAATGCAAACACAAAAGTGTGCTCTCTAAGCATATTTATTCATTTTTTTAATAACAAACTGATGAGACAAGACAGGACATGTGAGGACCAACACAAGACGACACTAGTAGAGATGTATTGATACTGTCTTGAATGTGTTAATAATAATAATCTAATTGATAACTCCTCTTTTTTTTTTTAGGTAGAATCAGCTTTTTCTTTTTAATTAAACATAATTGAGATCTTGGCACTTGTGACTGCAGGTTGGACTGAAACACTGGAATATATTTTATCCATTAACAAGCAGAGCCAGATCTTCTATCCTTTAAATTAAAACCTCAGCCGGAGAATTAAAAAAAAAAAAAAATTCCTGCCCCGTAATGCTCCTTGGTGTGGAGCTCACTGTGTTGGTTTTTGAGCATGCAGTGTGTCCTGAAAGCAGAAGAAAGAGTTTCCTGGAGGGTTGAGAAAGCAGAGTAAAATGTATTTTATTGTGTGCAAACAACCGCCATATTTTCCATATGTCATGACACCGTCGCCTGAGACGTTGCACACTTTAGTCAAGATAAATCAGTGACACAGCGCAGATGCTCCCTTTTCAGTTTGAATTTCAAAGTCTTAAGACAGAATGAATAAGAAAAAGGAAGTTAAAGGAAGTTAAAAAAAAATAATAATATGAAGTCGGACTCAGACAGGAGCCTTGTGTCTGAGCGAGTTTGGTAGGAGCATATTTTCCTGTTGGAATCTGCTATTCTTGCAGCCCCGGAAGGAAAATTGTCAATATTCCACCTTAAGCAGTTCCATGAAGCAACAGCAGAGGAGTTGCTGACCGAGAGTCAGTCTGTGAGGAGTCGGGAATCCGTCTGTTGGGTCAACGTGTCCATGCATGTTGGCTGAGCATGTCCACCCCGGAACGACAGCACACTCGACTCAACTTCACTGATTTACTTGCTGATTAGCTTCACTAATTTAGCACGATGCTGTTCAGAAGTGAGACAGCACAGCGAGTCATCATTTCTGAAATTCCCGTGACAGGCTTTTCACCGCTCACCTGCTGCTGCAGGAGGGAAAGCCGTGTTTGTATTAAAAAATTAAAAAAAATCCATCGCAAGCTGGGTTAATTGTTGAAATAATGTGGACTTTCAGTCCCTGAGTGTTTTGTGCAGCGATTAAGATAAGAAGCTAAATTACTTAAAAATCACGAGAGCCTGCTGTGACGATCTCACATGTAAATAAACCACCTGATTCCTTGGAGTTGTTGAAGAGCCGCTCTGAACTCTGAATTAACAGTAAGCTATAGACAGTCTGGATTATCTCTCTTCTTTTTTAGTTTAGTGTAGAGTAGTTGGAGAAAGAAAACTTTCTTGCTTTGACCTTTTCAGAGGAGCTACTTGTGGCAGCTATGACCAGCTCTGACAAACTTACTTTCAACATTGTCTTTTATTAATAGACAGGGGGGTTCAAACTAACCTCTTGCATAAGTGAAGATAAACCAAACGCCTTATAGAGATGGATATGAATAATGAAGAGCTGCACGTGTATCTTACTGATTATCAAGTCAACAAAGGACCCCAGGACATAAAAGGAAATCAAGGGGGGGGAGAAAAATCATTTTACTCCGCATGAATCTGATCTTTTGACTTAAAACGAGCAGTAAGTTAATATTATGACATGCAGACATCAAAGCGCAGGCTCCTGGGGTTCTAGCTTTTTCATAAAGGTGAAACAAGATGAGATAAAATGTGAACTTTAGCAGTATACTTCTTATCATGTCATGCTTTCTTTTAATCCTTTTGTTCCAAAATGACCAGTTAACATGAGCCGTGTCTTACCTGGGCATTCTGGGCCATCATCTGCTGGTAATGTTGCTCCGAAATCCCCCCCAAAAATCGATGATTCTTGCTGTTGAAATTCCAACATGGCAGGACTTTATTAGAGCTTTGCTCGGAGCTGATGTTGGGGATTTCTCTGAACATTCCTCTCTCAGGTTGCAAGAGGATCCCTAATACCCTCTTGCTTTAATTTAAACCTCCCAGGGCAAAGTTTGCTTCATCTGTCTTTGTTTACTTTTTTTTTTCATTGATTTTTTTGTACACCTTTGTCGCCACCACCAAATGAGATTTTTTTTTTTCTCTCCAAAACTTCAGTCTGAAGTCAAGCACAAAAATACAAGCGAGAGCGAAAGCGGCGGCGGGGAGAGTGGAAAGGTGGGCAAAAACAGACATGGCTTTGTATTTATTAAGATTTTCATGGCTCACGGAGCGATTTAGGCTCAATTTAAACTCTCAGATCAGTGAAATTTGGTATGATCAAGGGAAGCCTGCGGTCAGTGAACCCAGATCAGCTGTCGGAAAGGACGGATAATTAGGGAGCTGGAGAGAGTATTCAGAAACAGATGGGAGGATGGCAGCGACATGTGTATGAGCGTGGGAGAGAAGCAAGAAGAGAGGAGGTCTCTTTTGGTGAGAGTGTCAGCTAAATGCCTGAAATGTAAAACAAATTGAAAGCAGGTTGACTGATGAAGGGAAAGAGAGAGAGAGAGAGAGAGCGAGAGAGAGAAAGAGAGAGAGCGTTGACGAGGGAAGAGAAGATCAAGGCCTGAGAGTGGGAAGGTGGGATTGATAGGGAGAAAAATCGACAGAGAGGAAAATGGGGAAGAGTTGAAATGCAGATTCGGATTGAAACAAAGAGATGAATAGATGGAGACGCTTTCAGGGAAATTATAACAGAAATATAAAAATATCGGCCCGCAATTGGTGCACTTTACTTCAAGAGAACAGGTTTCTCCCCTGTTGTGCTAACACGTAGCACATTTAAATTTGAGAGAGTTCTTGGCAGAGTGAAAACTTGGTTGGAAAGGCAAAAAGACGCCAGAGACAGATGAATCAGTAGTGCACACAGTCTGTGTAGGGAGAGAATCCCTCTCTCCCCGAATGTTTGAAGTTGAAAGAGCATAATAAAGACTGAGGGAGGAGGAAGAGGCGGTGGTGGAAGAAGCACGGGCAAAAATATCTCCTTTGACCACGTCAACAGTTGGATGTTTAGGGAGCTTTGTGTCCCGGGTTTGAGATGCCGGCCACACCTGCCGTCTGACCAAACAAGCTGCTCCAGAGGCAGCAGATCAAGGAATGCACACTGACCTTATATGTGATGTGCAGTCAGCACACCCCGTGTTACATCTCCTCGTCTCAGAGATTTGTCGGTAAAGTTTCTCGATGCAATCCTGAGACCTTAAACTTTCCACTTGTGGCCTACAACCACAGACATTCAGAGAGTTCATGTTGGAGTTTGAAAACTTAACAGTGATCTGTTGGCAAAAACAAATCATATATTCACAATTATGCTTTAAGTTGAGCTATGATGAGCAGTTTCATCTTAAACGGCTGTGGGTTGAGTTGTTGCACCATTGCTGTTTACTGAAAAAAGACAGACCGAATTCTGGCTCCACATTTTTCACATAATTGGCGGCTCCCACAGATTAGGGGTTAGGGGACAGATATTTTTGTTAATTGCAATTTGAACAACTCGATGTCACTGCACACTGGATGCTTAAAATGTATTAACACACTTTGTGATTGACCTTAACGTTTGTATATAAAACTCAAAGTACAGGAAAGATGGAGGCAGCTTCTGTGAAACTGACCATTTATTATTAAGTTGCAATGCTGAAGTGTAATATATTGGATTTGACTGATGCCGTCTTGTGCTTCGTACGATTTTAAATCCAGTCCAGTTAATATTTGGAAAGGAACGGTAAAACCTGACTAGAGAAAGTTGTGGAGCTTGACAAGACGAAGGAGGCTCTTCGAGGGTTAACATCTATATGATGAGGAATATTTTCAAAGGAACCATCAACATCCTGGTAACAAGGAGCAAATTCAGCTAATCACTGCATCATGATCTGCGGGGGGAAATGTGTAGTCTAAGAATTTTATGATTGAAGAGTAGGAATGGGCGATATTTTACCGTTCACGATATACCGTCAAAAAAATTCCCCACGGTAAGACTTTGTCATCTCACGGTAAAAACGATAAATTCCCATTGACGACGTTTTTGTGTAACAAACATGGCGGAAGGCGGATCTGAGAGCGAGGAGCTCGTTATTAAACGAGGCTCCAGCTCCATTATCTGGAACTGGTTTGGATTTAAAAAGAGAGACGAGGAGCAAACATCTATTATGTGCAGAGTCTGCAAAAAAACAGTGAGTGCAAAGAATGGCTTTTATGTATTTGTCCTGTTTCTTTATTTATCAGGTTGTATTTTTTTCTACTTTGTGATTTTATAAACTAAGAAAACTTGAAGGACAAAGGTACTTTTGCTGTTTGCACTGTTATCCCACTGTTTAAGCCATACAGTTTGAATAAATGTTGAATTTGTTCTTACATTTCAAACTTGTTTCATTTGAGTCATTACAGTTTTGCAGTACAGGTGTACTAATTTAATTGGTTTTTATTAATTCAATTTAATTGGTGTAGTTTAGTAGACTTTAGTTTTCTTTTAGAGCAGTGTTTTGGGGGTTCCAAAGACTGAATGTGGTGATAGATTTATAGTTAAAAAGGTGGAGGTGAATTGGTATTTTTTTTATCGTCATTTTTATCATTATCGGGATAAATGCCAGAAATGATCGTGATACATTTTTTAGTCCATACCGCCCATCCCTATTGAAGAGGACGATTTTAAATGAAAGTTTTCAAAGTTGATTTCAGCCTGGTCCATAGTGGCTGCGAGTGGTTTTTGTTTGTTTTTCCTTTGGCTTTAGTTTTAAGACTCTGTTATGCCTTCATTTTTCATATTGTCGGAGCTTTCAGCACTTCACATATGGCTGCTTCATCAGGATTCATCAGCATGCTCAGTTAACGATGCTTCAAAGCTAGTCACGAGCTTCTTCTAGCCGTAAGCCTGCCGTTTTGGTGGATAAATCTAACCAAACAGCACCAGAGAGTGAAACTGAATTAACTGGTGCCAGATGAGACTCTCAGTTGAAGTGAGTTTCAGCATTCAAGGTTAAATCAAGCAAAAAAAAAACCCAGCAGTCTCACAAATCTCCTATAAATGTCACTACAAAACTCCCAGCTTTGTCTTGCAGACGTTGTTGTATGTTAATAGGGCAGAGTTGACTCTTAGCATCAATTTATTTGAACTTTATCAAATATATAAATAAGAAAGTATGTTATTCAGTTCAATTTACTCACAGCTCCAGTGCCAGGGGGCACTTTGTTTGTGTCTCTGAGACACTGCAGGCTTTGACACAGCAGCATTATTTAACGCCCTGGGAAAGAAGCAGCCGGATGTTACTCAGTGAGTCACAAATGACTTGCACCTGTGTTAACAGTTTGATTTTTAAATGCAGAAATTGTATTTTTTACAGAGTCAGAAATGATGCTGCTCAAACTATATTGTTCCACAGTATCATGTTCTGGTTTCCAAACAATTAATTACCTACATTATTACTAAGGCGCCTTTTTTTCCCCCCGCCTGGTTAGCAGACGGATCTTATTATCACAATAGCCATGACATCAATGGATGTTGCAAAGTTGCAATGCAAAATAAACAATTTAGAAGCACAAAGCAGGACTGTAAAACATTTAAATGAGACTGGTTTGTAATGATGAGCGTAAGACTGCAACAGTTAGTGAATCCACCCAGAAAAACACAACATAGGAGAAACTTAAGATTAGAGAGCTTGGGTTTGTCTGAAATCAGCCCCTATTCACTATTTCAGGTTATCAGCTTTTGCAATGACTTTATTAATGATAAAACATTGGAAGTTTTGGCATTCAGGTTCCAATCTACCCCCCCATCAGGAAAGTGTGATCGGAGTCGACAGATAGAACTAACTTTGTGAAAACATGGCAAGTACCTGTATATGATAACCTCAGTGAACATTCAATGTTCAAATCAAAACGAAAGGGTTAAGAGTGGCAGTGAGTTCAGTGGACAAGAGACGTCAGAAGGAGGGATGAGAGTCCTTCCTGCTCCGTGAATAGACCTTTCAATAGATGGAATAATGGGAAAGAACTGTGCAAAGCGATTAGGGATGGGAATTGATTACATTACACCAATTACATTTTCGATTCTATTTAATTCGGTTCTTTATCGATTCCCATATCGATTCTCATTTGGGAAAAAAAGGACAACAATGAGGCAAATGGCGCTAATATGATAGGCAGTGTTTGTTAGTTAATTAGTTGCCTGCAGTATTATTAACCAAGGACATGCTAACGTTGCTGCTGCTGCTGCTGCTGGGTTGAGAATTACTGATGTTGGTCCGGAGCGGATCAAAAACGTGACATCCATTGATTGTTATTGCATGTTGTGTGCACAAACATTTTTGCATGTTGGTAATATTTTCTCCCTTTGACGAAATATCCACATGGCAAGTATTGAAAGTTGCCCTGTTGTCGTCATTTTTTACTGAAATGTAACCAGACTTTCGAGTGTTTGTATCACTTGGGCTACGCCAGGGGCAAAATGCGCAAATTTTGAAAACGATTCCATAGAATTGAAACACAGGGAACTGGTTCTCGATTCCCATCCCTAAAAGGGATGAAAGTGAACATAAAATGCTGCTCAAGATGACTGCCTGAACCGGCTCACAGAGTTCTTATACTCCCCAGTCACTGTGGGTAAAGATGAAGTAAACTCATCAGCAAAGTGGAGTTTTGGATATTACGAGCATTACTTTTGTCGTTATTGTTCAGTACATCCAGATGAGACATAATGATCACAAGTGACATAACTTTTCCTGTTGTATTCTGGAGTACGTTGAAAATACTTGTGAAACCTGTGATGGGTCAAGCAAACGGCAGGGACGCCACCAAAGGTTTCACCTGACCTGTATCGCTCATTATACGCTTAAAGAGAAAAGAAACGGCTTGAAAAATGTTTGAAACTGTTCCTTGTTCATGCAAATCTTGGATGTGCTCTAAATATCCGTCTCTCGAAATGTTGTTGCAGGAAATTCACACAACGGTAATTTCTCAGCTGTAGTCTTCTACCGAGTAACCCTCACATGCTCCCATCATCCGTTAATCCAATTTATATTCAAATGGAGGAATTCATTACATCCCTGCACCGCAGAAACAAAAGCTAAACAGCACATTGTGACCTATTGGCAAACTATTTACGTACCCACATCAGACTAAACAGCGCGAGGCATATGTGCAATTTTCAGGGCCCTCCAAATCAATGCGCCCCCGTAACTAGATATCATATCGCTTCTGAAAATCCATCACACCTGTGGGTGCAAGCAGTGTATATCAATAAAAATGAAAAAATAAAGAAGAGGGGGGAAAAAAGGGAAAGAGCCCGGGGTCTGAAAAGATTAGAAATGTGTGAGATGTAGGGGATGGGGGAAGACGAAGAAGAGCAGGAAAGGAGGGGAAGAAAGAAGAGATGAAGGAAAGGGAATTACGGAGACTGATAGTTGAGCACAAGGTCCATGGGGCATGGATAAGTGTGTGCATGTTGGAGTGTGTGTGTGTGTGTGTGTGTGAGAGTGTGATGGACTGGCTGGATGCCTCACACAGCCACACAAAGTGTGTAGCTCATGAAGACTAATGTTGTGACCTTGCTTAGTGATCAGGCATGAAGATAAAGTTGTGTTGGATGAAATAAGTGAAAATATACCAAGAGAATCCGGGGGATCAGTGTTTGTGTGTGTGTGTGTGTGTGTGTATGTATATGTGCATGTGAGTGAACAATCGACAGGTAAACAGACACAATAGAGAGACAGGGAGACTGAGAGAAAGATAAATGAAGAGACACACAGATACAGATATCCAGATAAACCAAATAAATCAGCTTTAAGAAAGGAAGCAGATTGTAGCCGTAACGCGCTCTCAAACTCCACACATAAGGGCTCTCTCTCTCTTTTCTTCATACCCTCATTTAAATCAAAATAAATGTTTTTATACACTGACTGTATCCTGTTCTGCACCTACCCATCCCACAGTATATGGCCTACCAAAGAGAAAAAGGTTGTCACAATCAAATATGCTGATGACTCAACCCACGCTGAAGGAGTTTATTATTTTAGATCTCGTGAAATGCTTTTTTTTTTTTTTTTTTACATTTTTGTTCCTCTCAGCCATAACTGTTGCTGTACTTGAGATCAGCCTGCAAGACCGCAAGATTTGGATCTTGGTTCTTCATACCTGCTTCAGGATGAATGGTGTCTTGGAGTCTTTGGCGAAATTCTTCAAATGGTGGCAACAAGTTCATATCATGTTGTTTATTCCCCCAGCGGAGCGTTCACATCGCTGCAGTGATGAGGGGGTTATGCTCAGCCCTTGACGGTGATGCCAGAAAAAAAAGACCACTCCTAAACCCGGCAACCACAAATTTAACCGGCCGAGGCTCTGGGAAGTCGTTTCTGACACCAGTTTATGGAATAAACAACTTACTTTGTTTCTCTGACAACGATATCTTGACAAAGTCTTTCCACTTTAACCCCCGTTTTATGAGAAACCAGTATTTCTCCTTTTCCCTGAATGTGTTTAAGCGCCAAACAGAGGACACTTGCCCCTATATTTTCATTGTACAAGCTGTCACAACTCAAAGTGACAGATGGAGTTCAAGGAGGTTGTTGGTGCATGAAACCAGCCAGGGTGAATTTCATCACTTTGTGTAAATGCTGCTGTTAGAAAAAGGGCGCTGGTTCCAGGTAGATTAAGGGACAATTTTAAGTAGAATGATTTTGGAGGGCTGCTGGTACATTTCCACAGCCGACAGACAATGCTCTGGGAGATGATTGGCCCTGCAGAGCCTCTGTGTGGGCTCTGCTGTCATCAATGGGGTGTTTTTTTTCTTTTCTTTGGAGGCTATGTCAGTCCTGCTGCCATCACAATATTTACACCATCACCAGCAGCATTTAGTGGCTGGCTGACCTGCTCTCACAAATGTGGCGGAACCTGCAGATAACTCGATTAGCAGATTGAGCTCACTCACACTCCTCTACATGGTTAATTCCAATGACACCCTCTATTTAAAGGAGCAAAGCAGTGCCCAAGTCTGCGTTGCCAACAATTTGTACAAATTCTGCTTCTGCTGCTGCTAAAATAATAAATAATAATAAAATAAAAAATATATATAATGAAAAAAAATCCACCACCACCGCAGCATCCACCGCCAGGTCAGAGCCAAGGCACCAAACAATATTCATTTGTCTTAATAATGATAGCAGTGAGAGTTGACTGGCTGAAATTGGTTTTATTTTCCTTTTTGTGATACAGATAGATAGGGTTTGGGGTGTTGTGGTGGTAGTTTACTGGGTTCTGACGATGGTGATTTTTACTCATATGATTGCCGACCTGAAAAAAACCTAACAATGATTCAAGTGCCTGGCAGCATGGTGACTTGGTGGTTAGTGCTGAGTGCTAATACTTCACAGTATCAAGGTTTCTCGTTTCAATTAGGCCTGTGTTGAAAAGATTGATTCTCCGATTTTAAATCGATTCTCATATTAATTCCTAAAAATCGATTCATATGTCTAAAGATCGATTTAAAAAAAATAAAAAATGTTTTTGTTTTTTTTCATCATTACATTACAACTTTTGGTACTTTTTTGTTTATGCCCAAAAAAGGAATATTTTGTTGGACACAACAATAACTGGTGCCATGTTTTTGTCTTTAAATATGTTTAAAGGTATGAAAACATTAAAGTTTTCAGTTATAATTGCATAAATTGTCTATATTTCTTTGCTTTATATACTGTCTTGGGGTTACATTTGCATAAATGTTAAAAACCAAATTCTCATAAATGGGGAAAAAATAAAACCGATTTCCTCCGTCTCTGTTTCCTCCCTGGATCATTTTGGTAATTCTGACCCACATGATGTTTCTGAAAGCAGTTCCATCAGCATTCTAGGAGCTGATTGGTCCTTACAGCATCATTAGCTGCCAATACTTGCTGTTGAATCTCAATATAATACTAGTATTAATATGTTGTATAACTAGACAGTCATATAATTCATGCAACAGCTGGAAAAACTGTTTTATTAACAGTAACCCAAATCAATATCAGATCGAATTGAATCGGATCGAATCAAATCTTGATAATCGATTCTGAATCTTAAGAATCGGAATCGAATCGATTCTTGATATTTGAATCGATCCCCAGCCCTAGTTTCAATGTGTGTGGAGTTTTCTTAATTAACCTATATTTAACATGGAAATACATTCTTGAATTCCCTGGCCAAGACTGGCAGCAGTTAAGAGCAATACTTGCAAAACAAATATAATAATAACAACAATCTGTACATAAAATGTGGACATAAGTGCCACAAAACACCAGACAACGTCATCAAAGAACATTAAGGTCTGAAATGACCACTTATTTCAGACCTTTGAAGGTTCCAATAGGTCATTAAGAAACATGGGTGACGGTAATCAGTCTTAACATCTTCAACCAGAAGTGGCTGCAAGTAGAAGATTCAAGTTTTGTTCAAAATGCCGTAATGAGACCAGATCCTTGAGGTTCAAGTGAGCTTGGAGCTGATTCCAAGTGCAGACAGCAACATATTTAGACGCATGTTTACCCATCTCCGGTTGGACTTTAGATACATTTAAAAGAATCGAGTCTTAGCAGTGAAGACTATAACACCCAGTGTGTTTCCCAAGAATGTAAGTCTGTAGGTTAGGATGGGAAAATATCAAGAAAAGCTTTGTAAATAAGTTTATGCCAATGTCTGGATCTAGAGGACAAAGCAGACCCCCCCGACCTGAGCACAAAGTACAGTAATGAGTTAAAGCTTTGAGATTAGTGATGAACCTCAGAGCTCCATGATCTCCTGGATCCAACGAATGTTAACATTGTGAGAATGCACGCAAGTGAATGACATCACCGTAGTCCAGAACAGACCTAAAGTATCAGAGACAAATTTTTCTTCAAAAGAAAGGCAAAACTTGATTCAAAAGAAAAAGCCCAATTATAACTTACGTTTTTTAGTCAGTTGTTCAACATGCAGGACAAACGAGAAAGCATCATCAGTTAAAATCCCCAAGTATCTACATTGTGACACCAGCTCAATTTCAGCACCCTGGACAGTAGTTTCATGGACTTTGATTTTGCCTTTGAAAAGACTGATTTTCTTACATTTTTTTGGCAGTTAAGACTTACAGTATTTCAACCCACACGATGTGTGTTGAACATCATTAGCTTCTGGAGCTGTCTAGGTGCCTGGCTAGGTGTAGACGTACACCAGGTACTCTGGTTACTCCAGGTACTCGGGCTTCCTCCCACAGTCTGAAGACATGTATGTCAGGTTCATTTTTGATTGTGTGTGTGTGTGTGTGGTTGTTTGGCTATATGCGGCCCTGCAGTGGACTGGTGACTTGTCCATGTGCATCACTGCCTTTTTAATAAAAAGAGCTGGGATCGGCTCCAGCATGCTCCCGTGACCTGGATGGATGGATTCCAGTGCTTTCCTCAAAAGCTCAGAGATTTTCATTTCAAAGTGCTTGAAAGCGTCGATAAACAAAAGGCAGATTTTTTTTCCCTCTTTCAGAACAATTGAAAACAGCGCAGGGTTGCACCTCCCGGCTTTTGTATCCTGCGTGGTGCCGAGAACCATTTCAGAGACCGGGGTCACGTGGGCACCCAGGTCATTCAGCATCCAGAAAGAGATCCTGATGTGCTGTTTAATTAGCCCGTCTTTCCAAATTACCATTGATTCTCATTGTTTATCTTGTATTTCTTTGTTTTCTCTCTTGTGTGGAGAGAATAATCAGTTCTGGTGTTGACGCTGAGCTTTTTCTTATTTTTTCATTTCTGTCAGGAGCAATTTTTTCAGTATGCCCTTAAACACTTGGATATCATCAGTATTATACAGGTCAACTTGAGCGGACAGCGTGGACTTAAGTTTTGCAGTTGCTGAATAAATAAAATCTTTAGATGGCTATTTGTTGAATCCAACGCAGTGAATGGAAGTTGAACGACTCCCTGATGTCCTCTAACGTGGCTAATGTGCAACTAATCTATACAAACATATGTGTGAGCTGGAAAACAGCCTTTAAATAGCTGATCGTTGTAGTGACACAGCGCAACTTTGACAAGACGAACAAGTTCATCGTATGTGACTGGTGTTGTTTTTGCAGATATGTGCTCTCTTGCTGTCTGGTTGTTACACGTTTACTTGTGGAAAGCAGCCGCAGCGTAATGGTGCCCGAGAACAAAGCCGAGAAGCCCTTATGAAGACAGAGAGAGACAGAGTGACATCTACTGTGGATAGACAGGCAGATGGGAGGCAGAGGGACCGGCGGCGAACACTGCAGAGGTCAATGTTATCACGGAAACGAGCCGTTATTTCCTGGCATTTCATCATCATCATCATCATCATCTTTCTCAGTCGCTTGTGCTTCTCTCCTGCTTTCATGACTGGGTTTCTCATTGATGACAGAGCCATTTATGTTCACCCCACCCCCCCACCACCACCGTCAGAACCACCACACATCCCTCGTGGTCTCTTCCTTATCCGTGCTATTTGTGTTTCCTCTGTTTCACTTTTGTGTTTTCCGTCACGCGCTTTCTCTCGTCTCTCATTCTCAATTTGCATCTCCTTTTAACTCTCGCTGTCTTCCTTTGCCTGTTCACGCTTACCTCCTTATTTTTTACTGCTTCACCTATTCTACAACACTCCTCCTCCTTGCTCTCTTCCTCTTACATCATTCTTTTTGCCTGCGCACCTCTACTCCTCCTCCCTTCCTCTTTCTTTCTAGTTTAGCTTTTGCTTTATCATGAGTTACATTCTGTGCATCATCTTTCTTACTTTCTTTCTCCACCTCCTCTTCTTCCTTTACTTCTCTTTGTTTATTTTATTTACTCCAGCCTCCGTCTTACCTGCTCTTCCTTCTCACTTTCCTTGCATCCATTTCTCAGCCTTTTCTTTTTCTTCCCCTTCCCCTCGTCCTTTCCTTCATATATTTTTTCAGCATTCTTCTTCTACTCTTACTTTGTATTTCTGCTTCCTCCAGTCTCCCCCTCCTCACTACTTTCCATATTTTCTTCTTTCTTCAGTCCTCTTTTATTATTTCCCTGCATTTCCCGCGCTGATTTCACATCTACCTCCTACCTCCTTTTGATTTTTTTCTTTTTAACCGTCTTCAATGGCCTTTCTTGTGGTCGTTACTCCGTCAGCCCCCTTATTTTGTTCTTGTATCTTCACATTTCTTCCTTATCTTATTTTTCTGTCTTCTTTAATTTCCTAATTCCCATCTCTACCCCTCATCTTTCCTTCCCTTCTTTCTTCTCCATCTTGTGTTCGTCCTTGCGCTTGACTTATACTTGGTCCGTTCTGTCTGTCTCCTCTTGTTTTTATTGGACTATGAGTGGTGTACCATTTAGATGATTTTTCTTCCAACTTCTGTATTTATTTATTTACTTCTTTGTGGAAACTGATGATGATGCATCGCTCCTTTGCTCGTTTGACCTGTGGGGTCCCTCAGGGGTCAATTCTATGTTTTTTTTCTTTTCCATGTGCTCCTTTATGCCACCTACTCCCTAAGTTTGGTTGTGCGTGATCTCAAATGTACCTCAGTTCAGTCTCAGCAAGCCAATACTGTGCACAATTGCCTTGCTAAGCTTAGAAGCTGTATTTTCCTTGGTATAATCACAGTGAGACTGAAAATTGGGTCTCCGGTATCATCCTGGAAACCTTTGACTCCTGAGCAAATAATGCAAAATAACTTGTCTTTGTCATTTTTTGCCATTTGGTTCAGTGCTGCTGTTTCCACCAGAGCAACATGGCAAGACATTCGGCCTCAATTTTTTCAGAAAGTGGCACTGAGATTTCACCCTGACTGTATTATTTAGTTTCCTCTGTACAGTTGGTCCAAACGTGCTCATCACTGTAGTGGCTCTCAGGCCACTATGCCGGCTCCTAATGATGCCGTCCTGTTTTACCTGAAAGGGGGCCGTGCATGTGCCCCCCCCCCCCCCGGGTTGGGTCGCTAACTCAACCACGGTCACCAGTCAGATTTGCGTCGGTGTGAACTGTTTCATTATGTTGATTTTATTTTATTCAATTCAGCTTGCAGTGAAAGCCAGGGCTCCACTGAAAAAAAAGCAGAATTTTACAGCAATCGATAAAAAAACATACAATTACATACAATTTTAAAACATACAATTTCAAAGTTAAAAATATTTAATTTAAGGGAAACCATGCAATGTTCATTAGCAGTCAAGCTGTGTCTTTGGCATCTAAATAGTGTCATTAAACAGTCTAACTGCAGTATGCAGGACTGAGTTTTCCAGCTGGTCTTGGCCTTGGGTTCAGCTTGTGCTGGTTCCTCAATGTCTTGGCAGTACAGCTGCCTCGTGTCGGAGGTAGCAGGTCTTGCAAAGGGTGTTGCTCATCATGCATGTCCCTGACCAGCTTCACTGCAGCTTCCTCCCTCCGGGTCTGGAGTGATGATAAGGGTTGTGAGATGTTACCAGCTCTTCTTCTGATGATCTTGTTTTTCTTATAATTAGGGCCTGAGCACTTACAGTGCGAAGGCCCTATATTGTATCTGTAGGATTTTTTTTTCTCGTTTTTATTTTTCCAACGAAATGAGGGCCCCAAAAGTCACCAAATTTTGCACGCAAGCCAGGCCTGGCGAAAAATTTGATATTTAATGGTTTGCATTAATGGGCGTGGCCTAATGGCTCAACAGCGCCCCCTAGAAAACTTCATGCCTCAAGCCCCACAATACGGTTTGATGTACATGCAAAAAAATCGGTAAACACCTGTATCATGTCGCAACTTAAAGAAAAGTCTCTTGGCGCCATGACCGAAACTGAACAGGAATACACAATAATACATACATAAAGTGTCGTGGGTGGTGTCATCAGACTTAGTTTTGAGTCCTTGAACATAATTGGTGAAAATTGCACGTGCGAGGCCCCGTTCATCGCTGCTTGCAGCTTTAACTTCTACTTGTTTTTCTTGGATTTGATAGCTTTGTTTGGAAGGTGCTAATGGAAATGTACTTACTGCTCCTATATTTGGAATTTAAAAAAACATGAGCGTGAATACATGCCGCCAACGAAACTGTTGCCTTGTAGCGCTTGAATGTCTTTAAACGATTAATTAAAAACCACACACATCTAACTCTTCATGTCCTGTTTCTTCCTCCCTCCTCAGCGCTGAGAGATAACCGCATCCAGCTGCACCGCTCCACACCAACAGAACTCTCCATCAACATCACTGACGTGGAGCTGTCCGACGAGGGCGAGTACACCTGCTCCATCTTCACCATGCCCGTCCGCACTGCTCGCGCCACCGTCACCGTGCTAGGTGGGTCACACAAGCGCACCAACATACAGACACTGTGCATATTGAAAGGAAAAAAAAACAAACAATAACTTTTGTGGTGATGTTTTCGGAAAATGAACATTTCTGCAGGCCGACAATAAACCTCGGCCTCTGTGAAATTGGGTTTTTATATGAACTCAACCTCAAAATAAAATGGTCTGTCTCCACGTGTGCTAAAGCTGGCTTTCTGGGTTTGAAGTAAAAGAGAATATGTTAATGATGTTATACAAATACTTAAATAGGAAGAACTTCTTTTGATTTTTGGTAAATTTTTCATTATTTTTCCAGTTTTGGTAAAATTCAAAGCAGTTTTTTTTTCCCCTTTCTGTTCACGTCTCTGGAAGGCTCTTCATAAGATTTCATTTATTTGTCTGCAGTAGTCTTGAAAACATGTCTTTCTTCTCAGTGCAGGTTCTATAGCGAGCGGGGACATACACGCCTCCCTGCTGTTAACACTCAGGCACGTCTCCTTTGAGACTGATTGACGTCTCTGCAGTTCAGCTTTATTGTCCTGTCTGTCTTAATTTCTCTCATATAACTGCTGGATTGTGACAAATTCAAATGGATGACTTGGAGCTTCTGGCATCTTTTCTCATCTTCAACCATGGACGCCCCTGTGTCTTTTGCAAAAAGAGACGGTACACTAAAAATTTGAACTGATCAGATTGCAGTAGTTTAACGCAGCTCGTCTAAATGTGGGAAAAAGTGCCTGAAAACCACCTAGTTACTCGGTGGTGGTACCAACCCCGCAGGGTCTTCCTTGTCTCAGAGCCAGATTAAGTGCGACCCTGCGGATGTCCATTGTATCTGTGGCTTGCAGGGGGAAAGTTGCACGTAAGCATGGAGGAAAGTATTGCTCTCTCAGCAGTTTAGTGTTGAACTTCTGTGAAGTTAGGGGCACTTCTGAAGAACTGATTTAGGAAGAATGCCTACAGCCAGTGCAGTTAAGACAGATTTAGCAAGACATTTATTTTTTATGGAGAAAGGTTTATAAGCACTGGAATCTACATTGCTCTTACTGCAGCTTCATTGTGTCTTTTTATTAGGCACAGTTTTAATGACAAGCAATCATCTGTGTCTCCGAGCAATATGATCTTCATAAAATAGTCATCCGCAGTGTCAGGGACGATCAGAAAATGTGCTTCAAACACGGTTTAAAAAAAAACCAGACGTGTCTTAACAGCACTTTATAATGTTAGGACAATGTTGATGCTGATCTTGTTTACAGTGTTAACCTTTGAGCAAGGCTGTAACCTCACATAACTATCATGTGGATATGAAGCGGCTGCACTCGTCCTCAGAGAGAAGGATACTATTACCTTTGTGTGATGTTTCCCCGCAGCGTGCAATAAATTGTGGTCACCATGACAGTGGAGAGTGGGCCTGCACATTGATTAGATATTGGGCTAATTGGCTTCGAATCCCCCACAAATGGCATTTCAGGTATCGACTTTGATTTGTCGAGCTGCGTTCTAGCCACTCAGTGCTGGCTTGCCATGGCAGCGTTTCAGCGAGATGAGAATGTGCTTCTGCAAAGTGATGCAGCAGCTCACAGCCAAACAGTGGGACCGCAGTGGCGCCTTCACGTGCACATGGAAACGACAGCTGGTCCGATATCCCTTGGAGGGTGTCGGGGGTGCATTTACAGCCAATACGTCAGGCCTTCCAGGGCCACTTTTAAATTGGTGTTTTATAAATTTAGCCATTGCACTTATCATGTTTTTTTCTTCTTATTTTTTTTTTTTAAAGCTTCCACTAGTTAACATTGCATTGACTTCTGATATGGCCTGAGATTAGTTCTGGTTTTTAAAGTTAATTTCCCATATTGAAGAGCTTTCATCAACACTTTCGCTTCCTCTGAGCATCTCTGACTCTGTAGCTGCATCATAATTTGCCAAGAAATTCTTGGACAACCACCCAAGCTGCAGAGGGGTCTTGCTTAATTCTTTTAGAAAATGCACTTAGTGGAAACAAGAGATGCTAGAATTCAGATATTTAGGGTGGGGCAGGGTGGCTTATGTTTACACGGCTGTTCTGTAGCTAAAAAGCCAAAGGGCTGTTCCTCAAATGTGGGATTACTCATTTGGCAGCAGCCGGAGCATCCTTGAATAAATCACTTATTTATTCAGATGCCTTGGCACTTCTACAAAGTATAATGAAAAGAATTAAATATACTGTTGTTGCCCTGGACAACAGCATTAAAAGTTCATTTTTGTGCATATTTAAGAGTGGAGAGAATTGCTTGCCAAAGGAAGGTGAAGCCAGGCTTTCTTCAGGTCTTTAATTCAAATGAGCATGAGAGCCACTCATCTGTATTTCCTTCATTTAGTTCTGTTATTGTGGTTCAAGCTCTTTTTTTTTTTTCCAATTCACCGTAATTGACAGCAGTGACACTACACTCTGCATCTGATAAATAGTTTATGACCCCTGAGAGGGAGCCCACCCATTAAAAATGTATGGTAAAACGTCTAAAACACCCGGTTCTCTGTGGGAAAATCAGGAAAGATACAGAGCTTTTAGCATAACCGTGTTTCTTTTCTTTTTTTTTCTCAATGCTTCACCCTTGTTTTGACACGTGGAGGCTTTGACTTTCACACAGTCAATTACACCTCGGCACACAAGTGCTGAGTGTGGTCAGTTTTAAATGACCATGTGCCTGCAAGAGTAAAATGTGTGTCAAGCCTCAGTACTGTCCTGAGCTAAGCAGAGAATAATTCATCATGACTTTATTCTCCCTCGTCTTGTGGAGGAAAAGGTCTCAACAGGGCTTCTCCAGCCAGTCCTGTATGTGCAGTATTATTCCTCCATTAATATTCAGTGCTACTTTTTTAGCCCGAGAGTTTCCGCACACAGTGCACTACATCAAATGCTGCTACATTAAAAATTGACCACATTTTATTTTTTTGATGTACACCCTTGTTAGAGTGGGGGTGGTTTTAAGTGGCGTTTCTATTTGTCAACCCACAAAGAAGAAAAAAGTCTCACAGGAAGGTACATTTTTCCACATTGTCTAACACGTAGAGGTGTCAATATGTAAGGATAAAAAGTGGCAACAGATCCTTAGGCTGCTGCGCTGCACGGGGCGTGCATGTTTGCTACGGCAGCGTGCAAACCAAGAAACCATGTCACCTTATCCCCAAAGGACTTCTAGAGATCTCCTTCTAGGGGTACACAGAGAGGTTGTGTACCAACTGAGAGATGCTGTCTCTCCAGTGAGACCTGGGTTTGCTCCGAGGCCTCCCTCCGGTGGGGCATTTCCAAAACACCTCCCCCAGAAGCTGTCTGGCTTAAACACTTCGAGTGGTTGAGTAAAAAACAGATTACAATTATTGCTAAATCATTTAAAGGGCTTTTTCGCTCAGGGAACTTTTACGACAAAGACTTTAAAGGCCTTCAGAATGATAAAACTTCACTTTTGGCATCTGCGCTCTTGATTGAATAAATCCCACTCTTAAGGCAGCACAAAAGGCTTCCTTTGGAGTTAAAATATCGGCTTCAGTTTAACTTAATCGGTTTCTATCTGTTCTTTCCATCTCACATCCTTTCTATCAGCAAAAACCAGCCCAAGTAGCTTTGGTCTCCCGTTCTGGTGGCCGACGTATCGCGTCGCTAGCAAAACGACAGTGGAGATCACGGCGGAGGCAATTAAGAGACTCGAAAAAGCAGTGATGAAAGTGGAAATGAGAGTAGCCGAGCAACATTGTGCAGTATTGTGAAAGCGAGTTGCGCGAGGGACATGAGAAGAGAGAGGTGTGTAGCTCCTGCTTCTTACATGTAAATCAGCCAGATGGAGTAATTGGAATAAACCATGTGGAGGGGTGACAATGAGCACCAGCTAACCTTGTCTGCCTGAACTAGTTTCCTTTTAGATACAATTACATATCAAATGGTCAAAGTTGGGGAAGTCTTTTAGCGTGCGCTCACTTTAGAGTAATTTGGTGCTATCGTTATGAAACAGACTCTCAGATCTTCTCTGCGGCGCCGTCTATGTAGTGCTATCAACGTTGCTTTCAGAAATGTGAGTGATACATGCACTAACACACCCTGACATCATTTCCAGTTGCTGGCTTTTGTCCTGTGCGTTTGTGATAAGTGGAACGATCCCTCTGCTCATCACCCTGAAGGACACATAGCAGCCATGATTTCCAGAATCAAGTTCACATTTTGATTTGTCCGATTCCCATCTCGCCTCACTGCATCTTCTTCTCGGCCCAGAAAGTGTTGTTTTTAGTTGTTTTTTGTTTTATATACGTGGTACTATTTTATCCGGCGGTTATGGGTGCCATGATAAGCTATGTGTGCCGATAATGGATGCTGAAATTGTTCCTGAACCTGTGCAGCACTTTCCGCCACAGAATCATCGCCGTCAAGGTTTAGAGCTCACAGCCGCTCGCTATCGGTTCTCAGCCTCTCCCCATTCGTACAGAACCATTAAGCTTAAATTGTCGACTATCCTCACCTCAAAATAAACCTGGATTTTTGCAGAAAAAATAAAGAAAACAAAAATTATACAAATGTATGCAGAATGTATATCTTGCTGTGTTTAATAAAATCCAGAGCTTAGTAAGTTATTTACACAACATCTCAAAGTACATCCTCTGAATTTGGTGTCATCTATCTATCTACCCATCCATCCATCCATCTATTTATCTATCCATCCATCTATCTACTGTATCTATCCATCCATCTTGCCAATTAAAAGAATAAAGGCTATATTTCTCCTTCCTGGCATCCGCTCTGGTTTTTTCCCCTCATATCGATCCACCTCTAACTTCCTCTCTAAGCATCTCCTCTTGTAATCTTTCAACTATATTTCTTTCCATTACTCTCTCTATCCTGCCGTAATGCACGAGATGGCACTTTGCAGTAGACGGCAGGCCAAATGTTCATTATTTTTAAAAGCTGAGTGACAGCAAAGCGTGCCAGCACTCGGAGAAAAGTTCTGCCTACGACTCCAGATTGAGCACAGCCAGTTCCCGGAAACTTCTTTTCCTCCTCTTTCTTTGCTTTCAGCCACGGCGGCGAAGGAAAAGTGGATGCTGGAATATCTGGCACAGCGAAGGTGGAGATTTTTTTTTTTTTTCCCGCTTTTGTTGTTTCCCGCTCCGGGTTAAAACGGTAGTTAGGCAAGAATGTGTTTTAATTTGAAGCGAATGCGGGCAAACCGCCCCGGGAGGAGGAAGACGCAGCGTGGGACTCTGGTTTGGCCGGAGGGGTCCTGGTGTTTCACGTGGCTGGAGTCTGACCTTTTGTTCATGTTGTCTCTCCGTCGCTGTCAGCCGGGCTCGTCACCCGGGGCGCCGTTACCCCCCCCACCACCGTAAAAGAAAACAATCAGTCCCACTGAGTCAGTAAATCCCATCCTGGCTTTTAAATATTACATTCTACAAGCCTGTTTTAATAATTTCTGTAAAATATAATTAAATTGACATTTTAAACTGACCTGTAGTACTGAAAAGGAAGAAATCACACAATATTTTTCAGACTCATTTGAATTGCAGAATTGTCAAGACTGACAGGGGGGGATGCGGGGCCCCTGCTGATTTTAAAGGGATAGGACATTATTATTTTCCTCGTTGAATTAATTGCATTTCCACAAACATCTCAGTGGGCAGCCATCTGCCATTTGGGACTTCTCTGCAAATGTTGGAATACTTAATATTAGAGCCACAAGTGCTGCAGGAATGTTAAGTTAATGAAGGGTTTTATCATTTTCTTTTGGGAGCTTCTGTGAGCTTCTGTCATGTTTTGAAGTCTTACTAAAAATGTGGTTAGCATTTCAAATGTGTCACTAGACTGAAATGCGTGCGAGTCTGACCTTCTTCAACAGAAAAAAGAAAACCTCAAGAAACAGTTTTAACTTTAACTGTGTTATTATGTGGAATTTTCCTGTGAAATGTCAGACTGATTATTTTTCACAGTTAGATATTAGTATAGACTGATGGGCCGCTGCAGATGATTTAGAGTCCATTTATAGTATGTTGGATTACTGCAGATTGAAGCAGTTAGATGGCTTTTCTCACCTTTTTGTTCTTTTTTGGGGTGGTCAGGAGCTTTAGTTTTCACAGGGAACCTGTCTGAAGATGCATCTTATCTCATTCACACCAAATGTTGCAATATTCACTTGAGAACGAGCAACCAGGTCCCCGTGAAACGGCCGGATGATGGATGGTGGAGAGTAAAAGTGGGCCGAGTATTGAAACCGACCCTCAGACAGATATTTTTCTCTCACTTCTCTTTTATTAGTCTACTCTGTGGTTTTACTTAGAAACCCTGTTTTCTTAGCTTTGGTTACAAGATTAAGAGAAGAAAAACATACATTTTTGAATTGCAACGTTTCATTGTGAGAATGCTCAGAGTTTTGGTAAATGAGTCGTTGGTTTTGCAGTTAACACTTGTTGGTCCTTTTTTAAATTGATTATTTGTAACTCTGCAGACATTTTAGGTGTTTTAAAGAATGGCTCTTTTGCTGCGTTCCATTTACCTCGGAAGTCGGAACTCGGAACTGGGAATTACGTCACAGCCGAGTTATCAGCGTTCCAGTTACAAAGTGGGTAAACAAGTTTGTAGTTCGCATATACCACATGAAAAATGTAAATTACACTATAGCAGCATATATATGCCGAACAATACTTGTATACGACTGATTTAGTGTGACCAAAACTAGAATGAAGTGCTACGAATTTTTACAGAGCTCTCTTCTACTGTTTACAACCGGGGCAGCCATCTTGGAATCTGAACTCGGGGGTGGTGAAGACTCTCCCACTTTCCCAGTGGGAAATCCCACTTCGTAGGGCGTTCCAGTTGAAAAATCCAACTGGGAACTGGGAAATCCCCACTTCCGAGGACAAATGGAACGCTGCATTTAACACGCCTGTATGAGTCATCACACAAAGCCCGCCCCTGCTCTACTACGATTGGTTCGGTATGTTCTGTACCAGTGGAAATGGCTCTGAGTGGGGGGCGGACCAATCCCGTTTTGTGAGGTGAACAAATACGGTTCAGTTGTGTCCAGTCTCACCAAATGTTAGTTATGCTGGTCCGCTGTGGGAAAGTGATGATAGAGTTTTAGGGAAATTGTACATGGTATTTATGTTTAACGTGGTAACATCGACTGCCATCCCCATCATTTCATGGGGATGCTCCTTTACACAGTGTCAGGGTGCGGTTGAGTAGGACCCAGATGCAAGAGACGGAGGTGGCAGAAGTTGCCAGAAAAACATCTAAAAAAAAAAAACCCAAAGCGCTGCAGAGCAGGATAGCAAAACAAAAACAAAAGAGCCTAAACTTGACAAAAATCCAAAAACACGACACGACACATGGAGGAAGAACAGTACAGATCAGCAAGAGAAAGATAAGACAAGAGATACACAGAGGGCTTGACGAGACACAGGTAGAAGCGATCAGGGTAGATGGGAACGAGGGAAGTAAAGACAGAACTAAAACGCAGGGACATGGGTTTTCAAAATAAAACAGGACGTAAATACAAAAACCCACAAGCATGACATAGTTTACAAATACTTAACAACCAAGTTATTCTGGATGTTTTCACTGTTCAGCCTCATGAAAATAATCACAACCTCTTTGATATTGTGTTATGTAGTAGTGACACAGATGCAGTTTTCAACCAGGACAGCCTTGTTTTATTCATGAGAAACAAAATTGCCCTATTCTTTTATGTCTTTTGGGTAGAAATCAACATATTTTTTGTTTTACTTTTACTCAGCGGTTGCTTAGGTTTGGACAAAGAAGTGCTTGTTAAAGTTGGGGATGATGAATACTTTGAGCAAGTCAGCCTGACCACAGAAAGTTAGATAAGCATGTGGAGGATTGTCTTCCCTGAGATGTGAAAGTGGAAAGCTCATGGTGACAGTTTTCCAGCCCCTTTGTGACCCTCTGCATGGTGCTGGTATAACTAACAGATGACTAACGGTAATAGGGATGACTAACAGATGAACGTCAGGAAACGATGAACACACTTTCGCAGTGATGTATTTTTTTTCCGTCAAACTGGCACTATGGCATGCGTAGTACAATACCTGATGACTGGGCATGACTCACAACAGACAGTAGGCAAGTTTTTTTGTTTTTCCTTTCTAATGATGGGTAAATTAAAGCAGATTTGGCAGCTTTGTCTTTGCAACGTCTGCAGTGTTTCCGTTACCTTCAAGTGTAAGTTCAGCTTGCTCTTTGATGTAAAACACCTTTGGACAATGAAACCAGATCAAATTTGGCCTTTAAGCCAAGCAACTGTGTGCAAATAGCTCAGAAATGCAAGACATTCTCCTCTCCAGGAAGGTTACCTGGATTGTAACTTCAGCATTTTCCTCTCAGACGGAAGCGGCCATTATCTGCACAGCCGTAATTGGTCGCTTGTCAGCAAAATAGAGAGACATTCTTGTGCACCAGCCATGAAAAACACTAATAAACAGTAGATATGATGCCCTGGAAGGTCTGAGCTGCTGTGCAATAGCTATGAACCATTTGGAGTGCAAATCATTGCCAACCTGCATCATTATTTGACTCCCAGCTGGTTTCCATTCAGGCTTTCAGTAGTGACCACAGATATTCAAGCTTCTCTTTCGTAAAAAGGATACCACATCTTTCACATCATTTTAGTTTTCATCCAGTTTGATACATCACAACTTTGCAAGCTTAGTTGGTTCTTGTTGAAAACTGCAAACTCCCTTTTTTTTGTTTCTTTTATTTTGTTGTTGTGTCTAGCTAGAACATGTAGCTTGCAGCATTAAAGCTCCCCCTCTCCCTGTTGCCAGCTGTCCAACTTTTCTTACGCTGCTTCCTCTCTCTAGGCGTGCCCGATGACCCTCAGATCTCCGGCTCTGACGATCCAGTGAAGGAGGGAGAAACCGTCACCCTGACCTGCACCAGCACTGGCAGCAAGCCCCCCGCCAGGTTGCGTTGGTACAAAGGAGACCAGGAGGTGCAAGGTGAGAGATGTAGCCAGGATGTGACTGTTTTCTTTGCACACTTGTGTTTTTTTTTTTTTTATCTGAGAATAGCGCACAGGCTAGTGTGGTTATTACTGTTGTAGCGATTTGATAGTGAACATATGCATCACGTACTGTATGTGCATTTGGGTGTATTTTTGCTTCGGTGTGTGAATCACGCTGCCTGCTGTCTCTTGATGGGCCCTAAACCTGCGTCTGCAAACACGTCTGTCCTACAGCGAGAGCAGGCTGCTTGAACGTGTGAGTTTAGAAAACATGCCGGCGGGGTGTTCGTGCCCTTCTCTCCCAATATTCCTCCCCATCCCGACCCTTCCAACGTGTCTGCTCGCATGTGCCAAGGGAGTTTGTGTGTTTGCTTTTATTATGTTTTTCATTGACCCAAAATTTATGCAGAGCTGCATATCTGCAGCTGTGAGTGACACAACGGTAAGAGAGAGATAGCACGGGTCACATTTAGCCGGTTATAGCTGCAGCTCCCGGCCATAAAAGACAGGCCATAAGAGGAAGATGAAGGGATGTGGTCAAACAGCGATAGAAGCACATTTGCATAATGCTGGAATGAATGTTTGTTTTGTTGAAGATAAACAGGAGGAATGAGCAGGAAGATGAAAGCGATAGAAGGAATACAGTAATGATGGCATGAAAGGAAAAAAAACCGAACTGCCGTTTTATTAAATGGTCAAACCGGAGATCAAGGATATGTCTGGCAGCCTCTGACTTCCACCGGTGGTGTTGGCAGCAATGACTTTTTCTCCAAATTACTGCCACGTTTCCTGTAAAACCCCCTGATTCTTGTTGCCTCATCAGTCAAAGGTTTTCTGCTGTGCTTTACTGAGCTGAACATGTTGAAGGTTTTGCGTGTGCTGCCCTTTCACCGCTTGCACGGCTTGCACCATCTGCCCCGATAAGAAGCTCTCTGATTGCGTCGGAAGTGCAACGTCCTCCGTCTGGCGGAAACTTCCAGTCCGAAAATGCTTCTCCTAAATTGGCCGGTTTCAGAATTGCAGTTCTTTGTGCAGAAATCATACAAATATGTTGATATGTTATGATACGGATATGTTGATCAAAAAATGCAGCTCTTATGCAGCAGAAATGTCCGTCTGGTCCAGATGCCTTGGCAATGTTGTTGTAATTATGGACTGAAAGGAATCAAAAGAATGGACTAAAGCTACAAAGAGATGGAGGAATGAGAGAGAGATGTCTGCCTGAGGAGAGATTATCTGTTCCCTTTGTTACAGCTGAACTGGAAACAGGAGGCAGAGAGACAGAAGAGGACTTTAGAGAGGAAAATGCTTTTGGAGGAAATCTTACACCCCAAAATAAAATGCAAAACATTTTATTTTTATCCACTGCTAGATATTTGAATTTTTCTGGGTACAAATTTTCATGCAAAGTGTATCAGCTGAGGAAGTCATCGAATTCACAGAACTTATATTTACCCTGGGTATACCTGCACAACATGATTTACATCCCCGGTGCACTTAATGACATTATAGAGAAGGTTGTGCCTTTTATGTGGAAAGATGAAAAGAGAAAGTTTGGAGGTTGGCAAACATGACGGATGAATGAAACAAGCAAGAGCACTTCTGACACAGAGCCACACTTAATGATGGAGATTTGTTTTTTTCCTTTGTTGGATTTGAATATAAACGTATAAATAAAACAGAAGTCTCAGAAAACAGGGCTCAGCTGTTAAATCTGCTGAAATAAAAAACAAACAGATATGTGTGTGTTTTCATCCACCCCTGTTGTGTCGAAGGGTAGTTCATGCTGGGGCTTCTTCTTCGGCCAGAACTGCAGGAGACAGACGTGCAACAGGATCGCATCATTAAGCGCCTCCGAGTCAAACCTCAAACCGAGGAAAACAATGTGAATATGAATAAATTAAGAGGACTGAAAGCTTGGAACCAGAAACCACAGGGTCCATTTGAGATGTTTGTCCAACTAAGACAAAACTTTGTCCGTCAATCCATCCATCCATCCATCCATCCATCCATCCATCCATCCATCCATCCATCCATCCATCCATCCATCCATCCATCCATCCATCCATCCATCCATCCATCCATCCATCCATCCATCCATCCATCCAAATTTGGATCATCTACTTGCTGAACTTTGGCTGAACCCTGTTCTCGTTACACTTAGTTGCATTTAATATTATAAGTTGTTTTTTTGCATTGCATGAAAACTAATTTGGTTATATATTTGAGGCTTTCCAACTGAGAAGGTTTATGCATAAATGGAAAACAGAAATGAAAGCAGCTGTATGGAAGCTGTAGTGCTGCAGTTAGTGCTTGGAGCTCCAAGCCTTTTCTCTGTATGTTTTGGACAATTAGATGAGAAAAGCTGAATAATCCTTCAAATTTAAAGCCCAGACATGGTCCCTCTAATCTAATGTGTCCCGGGTCTTCCTCGGGGTCTCCTCCCGGTGGGATGTGCTCGGACGACCTCACCGGACGACCTCCCCGGGGAGTCGTCCAGGCGGCATCCTCACCAGATGTCCAGCCGCCTCACCTGACTCCTCCTCTCTGCTCCACTCTGAGCTCCTCCCAGACGACATGTGTCATATGAAAAAAGAGTTCACAGACTCTCTTGCACCTCACAATTTTTTTCAAAGACTTCACAACATTTTAAAACGTACAATTCCAGCACACATTTTCCAGCTATTCACGAATGTATCATCTTGTTTCCAAATCTTTGAGCAAGTTTCTGAGGACACTCCAACCGATGCAGCTTTTGGCGGATCCCCTTTCCTCCACTGTGGCAGACGTAAAATAATGTGGAAGTTGTCTTTTACTTTATCTGTATTTTATGCCACACAAAACTGAATGGAGCAAAAAAAAAACAGTAAAGATCCCACGTAGGACTTAACAGACACTGGAACCGCGGAGAGAGAAAGGAAACTCTTCAAAACAATACTCTTTAAAATAAGGCAGTCAGGCTAACCGCTAACGTATGTATATGTATGCACTTTCTCTAGTCTAGTGCAAGGTCCTGCAGATTTTACTCTTTAACATTTTGAAAGTGAGACATCTGTTAAGCTGAGCAAATTCTACATAGATATCTATTGTGTGTTTAGTTCCAACAGAAGTAAAGCTTATGCTTCCCCCGAATGCCAAAAGAGGCTGTATTTCATTGATCCCTCCACAACCTCTTTACTTCTGAGTCTATGGAGCCTAAAGTCAACGTGTGAATACTACAGTCCATTGAAAAGTCATATTTAATGTTTTTACCTTTACTTAGCATTCAGTGTGAAAGGGACATCCAGAGTCTTCCTTAGGGCACCTTTTTAAAAAAAAAAGGGAAAGAAGAGAAGAAATGAGAGAGACAGAGAGAGAGATCTCAAGGTGATCGGCTTGATATGAATGATGGTCTGTTTCAGGCCTCGTCCAGCTGTCCTCGCATTGTGCAATCAGTCATCGCTGGAGTCACACACACACACACACACACACACACACACACACACACACACACACACACACACACACACACACACACACACACCCCTTAGGTCCTACACGCAAAGATTGTGGCCGAGGAGAGATGATAATCATGCAAGCACGCGGCGCTCATCTCCGGTTAGACGCTGGCGCAGCGCCACGGGTCACTGTGGTGTTTTTACAGCCTCTCATTCATGCGGCCGGACGTTATGTACACGCTCGAGTCTGTGGATGTTGGAAAGATGAGCCCATGGATGGCTGCTTGACACCACTCTGACAGCACCGCTGACAGGGAAAGGAGCGAGGGAGAGATGCGAAGAGAGGGGAAGGAAGGAGAGTGGCTGAATGTGTGTGAGAGTTTGTGTGTGTGTGTGTGTGTGTGTGTGTGTGTGTGTGTGTGTGTGTGTGTGTGTGTGTGTGTGTGTGTGTGTGTGTGTGTGTGTGTGTGTGTGTGTGTGTGTGTGTGTGTGTGTGTGTGACGGAGAAAGAAACACCTTGAACCAAAAAAGCCATGGTGAGGGTGAAGGAACTGAGCAGAGAAGTGAGAGTGAAGGGGCAGAGTTGTGTATCTGTGTGTGCATGTGTGTGTGTGTACATAAAAATAGACAGAGCGACTGTGAGGATGCCGAGAGAGGGATGGAAGCTGCAAAAGAAGCGACTAGAGAGAGGCAGATGGAAAAAGAGACAGCAGAAGGGGAATTAAGAAAACCACAAAAGAAGTAGTGAGGCAGCTTTGTGGCTGAGTAGGAGCAGGCCCGGGGGGAGAGGATGAAGCGAAGGGAGACCAATTTTAAAGAAGAGGGATGGAGACCGGAGAGCGCAACAGGAGAGAGGAGAGAAAAAGGAGTGAAGGCTGACGAAATGGAGAGAAAAATCCAGAAAGAGGATTTAGATGTAGCGAGAGGAGAGAGGAGAGGACAGAGAGCAAGGGAGAGACTGTGGGAAAGGGAGTGGTAATTGAGAAGAATGAAAGGCTAAGAGCTTTGAAGACTGTATTAGTTGTACTGTGTGAAAGGGCCATGGATCATTTAGTGACATCGATGCATCGGATTGGGGATAATGGGGATTTATGGTGGCACTTAAAACCATAGCGGCTGAATTCCAGCCCAAATTGTCATAATGCAGAACGTGGGACGGATGGTGAAGGCTACATGGGCGTGGGGCGGCGTGGGGCGGCGTGGGGCTGCGTAACGGAGGACACGAGGCGGGCCGGGGACGCCGGAGGAGCAGACGGCGGCCAAAAAACAACAGCCTCAAAATCTTTTCTTCCTTTAAAAGGAAAGAAAACAGCAAATTTGATTTGAATATCAAACATACGCACACTGACTCAGCTCTCAGATGCAAAGGATGTAAGATCAGGAGGATTTGAACGTCCCAGAATCTGCAGCAGAAACTGTACTTGACATTTTACACCCTTGCAGAAGGCGCTGAGATTTTGTTAGTGAACACTCGTAATAGATCATCGTAGGGCTGGGCGATATGGACCAAAAGTCATATCTCGATATTTTCTAGCTGAATGGCGATACTCGATATATATCTCGATGTTTTTTCTGTGCCTTAATTGGGGTTTCCCCTAAAGCATTATAGCATAGCATCTCTGTTAGCTTCATTTTTTTCTGAGGCAAACCCTTAAAAAAACAGTCAGTTTTAATACAAAGCCTCGTGCCAAATGTCACACAGGTACCTTTATTAACAGAGGTCTGCACAATATCAAAATGTATAAAACAAATGAAATAAAAATAAACTGCCTGCATTTATAGAATAAAAATGCTTCTTGAATAAAATAAAACAAATATCCCTTTCCTGCATAACAATTAAATTAAAATACACTGTGCAATTAATACAATGTAGACAGTAACAGGCAGACTTTTCCACTGAGGTTGACAGTTGTGCAAATAACAAAACATTTGTGCAAATCTCAAATAAAAAATTCAAGTCAATTTGTCACAAAATAAGCCATATCAAAATCATAAAAAAAAAAAAATGTAAAAAAAAAAAAAAAAATGTAATGAGGGCTAAATAAAATTCATAAAATTAACTTTGAGCAAAATGCTGCTTGAATATTTAGCTCGAGTCATCCAACAGAAGCAGATCCAGTCGAGGCGGACAAAGAAAATCCTTCTCGACAGCCGTCGTCACCTGGAAATCCAGGAAGAGGAACCGTCTGTTCAAATTCTAACCTGATGTGAACTCTGACTTTTTCACTTCCCTAATCCGATTTAAAAGAAAATTAGCGACGACGGTTTCGGTTATTCAAAAGTCATCCTCTTCTGCAGCGCGGGGGCTTTAGCTGAGCACAAGTTTATTCTCGTTCACAGTTACACAGTTACGTCTTTCAGGCGCCGAGTAGAATCAGACGTTTCTACTTTTAGGAACTAAGCAGGCTTCACTTGAACAGCTGGGAGTTAAGCACGTCTTTGAGTTTTGCTCATTCACTTTACTTCCTCCCTGGAGTCTGGCTTTCATTTCTGTTCATCAGTAGCAGCTTCAGATTTAAGCTGCCACTGATTATCTTTTTTTTTTTTTTTCATTAATGATCAATCCAAATTAAATCTTTTCGTCACAATTATGTCCCAGAAACGAAAATTGAAACACCTTTAAATTATGTCTGACAGACTCTTCAAAAAAAAAACAACCCCAAAGATATTTATGGAAAAGCATGAATGCCACTTTTGAAACAGTAATTTTCCGAACAACTGTACTTTTCATGTCTTGGTTATTAAGAGCCATTTTTACTCACTACTGTTTTTAAATGATAAAATTCATTATTGTTTCAAGTTAAAAAAAAAAAAACACTGCTTTGCCAAGAAGAATACAAAATATACTTGTTTTTTTTCCACATTTTGTTTCCCTCCTAATTTGAAAGTGACACTTTATGAGAATAATATCAAATTCTCTCAATGCATTTTGCATCCAACACAAACAAAGCACTTTAATCCCACTGACAGACGGGTTTGTCTGATGACAACGGCAATGTTTTTGACCCATTTGTTCCATCAGCTAATGGAATTGACTCACTTTTATTTTTCTCAGCGCTAACTCGGCCCCTCTGATCACAAATATGCATCTCCAGCCATAAAGTCCCGAGCACGCTTGCCGGAGTAATTGCTGCATCCACTTGTTTCATTCTCCTAATATGATTATTTTATGGTGGCTTGTATGCTGGAGGGCTGATGCATCAGCAGATCCAGCATCTCATCTGCATGGCATCGCCTCCTCGGGGGATGTTTGTCTCAGCCAGGCACTGGTTGCCCACCTTTTTCATTCAACTGTTATGAGCTTTATAGAGAGGTACGTGTATCCCATACAATTTTTAACAGGTGCCGGAGTGGATTTGAGCTTAAATATGATAGAATATTAAAAGCACATATGAAGAAAGTGACTTTTTCCCTGCTTGAGAGCAGATACTCTAATCACTTAATATTGAGCAGCGCCTACTTGTGCTCCCCAGAGTGCTCCAGCTCTGTATGAGGGATATCTGAGGGTGTCCTGGATCCTTTGGGCCTCGTTGGTTGAGGGATGTAGTCTCTGTGGATAAGGATTACTTCTCACAGATGTCATCAGGTTCCATCAAATTGGGATCTGGGGAGATTGGACACCAAATGAAACAGCAGACTTTCTGCTGTCAGGCACTTTGGGGGAGGATTATCAAGGGACCACTCTGCTGACCTGTGGCTTCTGTAGGAGAAGGATGTTGCCATGTTTGCAGGTGTGAATGGTCTGCAGGATTTTTAGATCCCAAGCATTGCGCTGAAACGAGATCAGCAGTGTTTACTTCACGTTACCTTTCGCTGGTCATCATTTTATGGCTGACTGGTGCATTTGAGTGTCTGAAATAACTTTCAGCTCCATCTGTTCCCCTGTTTCTTTCTTTGGCACCGTGCGGATGTTACAGTATAAAACCCAGTGAGCCGTTTGGATCTTCATGCTTTTACGTCACAGACCCAGAACAGAGGGGAATAATCCAGCACCTTCATCTAAACCACAATCTCAGAACTTTGACTAATATTTTATATCCTGACAAGAAGAATAAAATTCTCAATGGCAGCGTTTCTTTTCTTTTTTCCCTCAATCAGAAAGTGGAAATGACAGTTTCCCTTTTGTTGAGAAATTCATCTTCAGGGTGCAGCGCTGGAACCCGACACATCAAAACCCAATAATTAGCAATAATTATAAAAGCCTAATCAAAACAGAGAGGACTGGACAGACAGTTGTGTTCATTGAGCCGATATGAGCGAGGAGTTATGATGGTCTCTCTCCTTCTAGCTGGCTGTTTTATCACTTCAGCGTTCCTGTCTGCATTGCTGCATTTCGGCAACTTGGGACCAATCAGATGTGTGATTAATAAATGTATGATTAATGATGTGGGTGTGTCTCAGAGAGGAATCAGTGCCAGCTATGCATGGCCACAAGGCAGACAAGTGTGTCGGAATGAAATTAACAGTCAAGTTTTGTTTTTTGTTTTGCAAACCAGTTTATCGAATAACGAATGATGGAAAAAACATTTTTAAATCTCATCCATGATCCTCAACTAAAACCTGAACACAGAGTCTTTATCTTTTTAACCGTGCCCAACTGTCGTTTGGACCTGAAACTCACAGATTTCCGCCCTCCGTGGTCAGGAGGCCATCACATTGATCAAATCTGTTGTTAGACGCATGTACATTTGTAGTCATTTGGTCTCCCGACGTCTCCAGATCTATACTCTCCCACGAAGACGCACGCCCACCAGGTGAAAGCAAAACCCACCGTTGCAGCCGGAAAAATATGCAAATGTTATTCCACAGCAGCAAGATGTGTGAATAGGCAAATGTTTGCAGCTGTAATGCCTTCCACACATCATCTTTATGGAGTGATAATATGTCAAGTGGCGGTTGCTGTGCAATTTACATAACAAGCAGACTTTGGAACGGATCAGGTTACATGAAATGAAATGTATAGTTTTAAGACTGTGGGAAGAAACGGCGCTGAGAAAAATGACAGCTGTTGAGCATAAAGCACCCACCACAACACACCTCCGTCAGCATGAGTTAGGTACCAGTCGTGTTCACGGGCCTTCCTCATCAATTTAAAGTCTTCAGTGTGAAACAAAAGAAGCCTGTTGGCCCTCAGTTTTCCAAACTATGGGCCTGATAGGTCCTGATGGACTCGTGTCCAGGGGTGTAGTGGTCCCTGGAGATGTGGGCATACGTTTAATTCATCCCCCTTTTTTTACACACCCCACGCAGCAGAGGATAAAGCCCTGTTTTATGAACGGTGACATGTACGATTACACAGCGATGGGGCAGTAGTATTTGCACGTTGTCCCAACCCCGGTAATCCGTTTCATTTGATTCTTGTTTTTACCTCCTAAAAAGTTAATTACACACAATATGCCGTGTTATCCGTGGCCATCTGCCTGGACTGCAGAGCCCAGCCCAGGCAGGTTATTAACATCATTTACAAGGTCCAGCAATGAAAAAAGGAAAAAAGGGGGGGCTCAACCACCGTAGTTGACGTCTACATCTGACGTTTGTGAAAGGACATTTTTGTTTGAGTTGCTCACTTCTTTTTTGCTGTTTATTACATATTATAAAGGCAAATAATTCAGAGGAAACTAGAAAGATTAACGGTGGGAAAAGCGTGTTTCCCAGGCAAGAAAATTGTTCAATTTGGCTTGCAGACGCCGCTGAGTGATGCACATCAGAGGGAGCTGAGAGGGGGGGGAGGGGCGTGCCCAGCGCTGACTGAAAAATGAGTGGGTTTACTCTGCATACCTGTTTACCCGGCACCGCACCACTGACTCGCTCCCTCAGTGGCATCAACCTCATTATATTACCACCAAATTCAGAACCTTTTCAACCAACTCCAAAGTTTAACAATACTCTGAAAATGTAAGATAATTGAATGAATGAATGAATGAAAAACTTTATTTCGAACATGCTAAAAAATATATATTTAAACCAAAGAACAATAGTTAAATAATAATCATGATAAATACAGTATAATACAAATCATAACAATCATAAACAAAAACATGCCTCACTGGCCTTTTTTTTTTCCTTTTTTATTTTTTTTTATTTTTTTAAAATCTTTTTTAATTAAAAAATGTATCAAGATCACATTTTTGGATCCCTGATACGCTAATATGGCCTATTGTCATTTAATTTCCTGAGGTCTGCTCTATATGTATAAAATTATGAGATGATGTATTTCTCATTGCTTCTTACTGTTTACAGACCTAGTTTTATCACCTTATTTTAATTTCTCCATGTCAAAAGTAATTTCTTATATTACTCATCATATTGCTTTCTATTGCGTTGGATGAAACTCGTAATTTCATCATTTTGCCTCAAATTTCAAACCTACAGATGGACTTGGGTATTATGCAGGTAATTGATGATAACGACATTAGTTTGGGGTGATTTGTATTGTTATAATGAGAAAAGTGGCTGAGGACCTCCTCATCCTCAGGAAGTGCAGGATCTTCCTCATGTCCACAATCAACAAGGCTGGTACATTTTAAACGGCTTCACAGAGTTTGATCCATTATCGGTAATGGAGGCCATCATGTTGTTAGGTCCATAAAATTAATGGATCACTTCAATCTCAGCTCTGGCAACATCAAAAGTGTGTTTGCCTTTGATGCGTTCGGACGCCGCCGCAGCTTTCTCGCCACGCAGACTTGACCTGTTAATCCAGTGGAGCGTCATCCTGAGCAGACCTTTATGGTTCCTGGTCCAGATATCGACGGAAACACAGAATCGGAAAGAGTCCTTGCACTTACACAGACTTTATGTTTGACCATCATTATCCTGTCATCTTTCTTTCTGATAAAATCAAAGTAACGGGTATGTTTCCGCCTTCATCCTCCGAGCTGAGTCGCTCGCGGCTGCTCTTTGAACCGCTGTATTTTGCAGGTCATCGTGATTCATTTCACAAAACTTATATAAGAAAAATTCAACGAAACTTACAATGTAACAAGATATTTCACTTAGTAGTAGCAATAATGGTATTACTGACATAATATGATGGGAAGAGGGTGGATGCAAAGCTGCCGGCTGGACCAAAACAATGGGAGATGGGAATTAAGGAAAGATGATAATCATCTGTTGGTTTATCACTCTGACGCTTATAGGCAAGGCAAGTTTATTTGTATAGCACGATTCAACACAAGGTAATTCAAAGTGCTTTACATCAACATTAAAAGCGGCAAGACACAATTAAACAGTAAATAACAAATTAAATGAAATAAAATGATAAGAAAAGAGGTCAAATAATAAAAAGTTGTTAAAAAGTAAGGGCAGGAGAGTACAGCAGGTACATCTCATTCTTAAAATGGCAAGAATTACGTTTCTACACGGTCAATGCAATAATACTTATAATGCAATTATTGCAATTATTGCAATTATTGCAATTATGCAACGCAATTATTATAATGTAAAACTGTTGTCCATCCATTCATTTTTTCTTACCTTTTTTTTATCCTATTTATGGTTAAGGAGGGGGGCTGGAGCCTGTACCAGTTACATCCATTGACAGGTTGTCAATCTATCACGAGGTCATGCAGCCACGTATGTACACACATGTGTTTAGAAGCATCAATCAACCTGACGTGTATGTTTTTGGACCAAAGGAAAACCATTCAGGTATAAGGGAACATGCAACCCTCACGGAAAGGTATCAGGTGTGATTTGAACCAGGCACCTTTTCTGCTCCGGGTTAACATTGACAATCAGCAATACTGTGCCGTACTAACTTTCAGGGTTGTGTGTGTTTTATATGGAGCTATATTTAAATTGTAATGGGAGTTTCATAGTCATTTTTTTTTTATAGTTCTCAAGTGGATGTCTGCTGAGATTACATATATCCCACTCTTCTTTATTAACAGAGAAATGAATTTCATAGATGAATTATTCAGGCAAAGGCAAGAAATAAACCTGAACCAGTCACTAAATGTAGCTGCATCTGCTGCTGGTAGTTTTTCTGACCCTTTAGCAGCACAAAGGAACTTTTGCAATGTTTTTGCTAAGCAGGTCTCCCTTTGGACATTTATTTGGACTCTTGCTTGCACCCTCTCTCATTGTCACTTCCATCATCACTTACCGTGTTCTTAAACAGCTCAGGGAACTACTTTTGTTCTTGATACGTGAAGGAGTCCAGACACACTGTCGCCGTTGCAAGAAACGACTTGAACCGGAGTCCAAATTGACTTTGGCTGGTTCTTGTTGAAAGGAGGCAAAAGAGACTGCGATAGCTGGGCACCACTTCCTAAAAGTCGTCAAATATTCCTTCAAATTAAATTGAAGCGGACATTTTTACATGAAAAGGCTTCGGTGCTGCTTTGAGAGCCACTTTGTGCATAAACAAATGCAAGCAATTACTGCTCGGGAGGCTGATGCGCTTATTGCTCCACTTACATCGGATGAATGTAAATCTGCCCTGATGATCCAATAATGAACTGAGGAAATTATGGCCAAGCGCACATCACTCCTGTCTTGGGAAAAACCATTTCAACTTAGTGTTTCTCATTTTTTCCCTCATGAATGTGATGAGTTAGTTCCTTGACCTCCTGGGCCTGAAAAAAACATATTAAAACTCAATTGCATGGCTTCAAAAATACTGTGCACAAGAGTAAACAAACAGGTTTCTCAATTCCCAAGTTTGAATTTGGAAATCCATGATCTTTAATAAAGGCAATACACTCGCTCTGTGTGTGAGGAGAGAGAGAGAGAAAGAGGATGGTGGAAGAGGCAGCCAGTGAGTGAAAGCGTAAGATTATTAAAATGCACCTGGAAAGTAAACTAATTTTCTCTGCGGGTCAGAGGACTGGTTATGGTAATAAAAAGAGAGATGTCATTAGATTCAGTGGTATTTGAAGTGCTCTCTGGTGTGGGTGGAGGGAGAGAGGAGGGATGCGTCTCTGTGTTTGAGAGAGAGATGGAGACAATGAAAGGAAGGTGTGTGTTTGAGTGTGTGTCGCTGTTTGTTTTCCAGTCTGCTTTCCTGCTACCAGCTCTGCCTCATCTGAGAATAGTTATTCATGAGCTTGACCTACATGCGCCCATGCATGTGTGTGCATGTATGAGACTGTTTCTCGGCCCATCCAGGAGTAAGTGATAAGGTTCTGGTCCGCACTCCAAGATTCCCCAACCACTTTCACGGTCGGACCACCCGGTTTGATATTTCTTCCTGCAATTGTGTGCAATCTCCCGATGACAGCCTGAGCTGTGTTTATGCTCTCATGCTGGAGTCGTGGCGCTGCTGCTGCTGCTGCTGCTGCTGCTTCTGCACAGACCCACTTACACCTGCACCGCTCTCCTTCTGCAAAGGTTATCATGCATCACCCGGAAACGTACAGCAAAAGGAGGAGGAATGAGAGCTAATAGAGAAGCCACCGTGTCTACACTGTAAATCAGCCTAAATAACAGGATGTTGCTGCAGCAGATTGCATCTGAGATACTGCAGATCCTTTCCATCACCAGCCACGGCGGCCTTCCCGTCCACAGCGACGGATTCAAATACAGTGAAATGCAAGCGGTCTCCTAAGCAACGACGTGTCCAAAGAGAGTTGGACATCGCAGCGTTGGAGCTTTCGCCTCTCTAATCCCTTTGGTGTCCTTCATCACGAGACATCACAGACGGGCCTAGTTGGTAAACATGAGCATGCCGTGTGCAGTTCACTGATGTTTCATTACAGAGGTTCTGGGTACTGAAGTGAACCTGGCGTGATGGAGCTGCCATCCGGCAGAACCGACTTCTGCTCACTCCTCAGATGATAGAAAGCTTTGAGAGAGAAAAATTATCTTCTGTAACAAGCAAGGATGCTGAGACAGAATATAAGACTTGGGAGGTTTGGAAATGACTTTTGCCAGAATATGCAGCCATTTAAAAGTGGAATCAGTACCAGTGAATTGAGGGTAAATCATGTGGTTTCGCAGGTTATTTACAAATCTCAAGGTTGGAGGTTTGATCCTGGGGCCTCTGGATGTCAAACTGTCCACAGTCTCTAAATCCCAGATTGCTCCAGATGGCGCCTTGCATAGCAACTCTTACGTATGCTTTATGAGTGTGTGCGTGTTTGTGTGTTTGACTAGATGAATGAGCAACCTGGCTAAAGGTAAAAGGTGCTATATAAGTTCACATTAAACTTAATAACAAAAAGATGATCACAAAATGAAAGTTAGGGCTGCAATTAGTGTCATATGTGTTGAAATTACTTTTCCTCCCTGACTGATGCTTGGTGTGATATTTGAGTTTGATTAATGGCTTTAAATATGCATGAGCCATAAAGAGTATTGCTAAGTCATTTTCTTTAGATTGGCCAATAGTTAAGCTGGGCTCCAGCAGCGCTAAGCGGGCTGCCTCGCAGGCGAAGATGGAGCCACGAATCCAATAAAGGATTCTGCTGAACTGAACTGAATATTGACAGAAAAGGTCTTTCTGTTAGGGAGTGAACATGACCCAGATAAGAGACATTTGAAATGTATTAAGCATCCAATGTGTGCGTGCCATGGACATAGGTTGAAGAAGAAAAAAAAAAACCCTGAAGCAAAAGGGAAGCTGCAGAGAAAAGCCTTTCTTCAGGCGGTGGGAACAGAAGAGGGCCGTTGCTGTTCCGAGCGGTTCAGCGGCGTGAAAACGCCACATTGCAGCTTCCGTGTTGTTTTACGTGTGCAAACGCCTTCCTCCTGGCTGTCTTCTCCTCTTCTCATCCCTCTCTCCCTCCTCACCTCAGGGCACCCCGACGTGGTGGAGTCCATCCCAGACGACCCCACGTACAGCGTGCGCAGTGAGCTCACCCTGGAGGTGAGCGCCAGCGACGACCAGGCCCTCATCACCTGCGCCGTGGACCACCCCTCCCTCACCCCGGGGGACAAGAGGGGCGAGCACGTCCTACGGGTGCTGTGTAAGTCACATGGGAAAGTGTGGGCTTGTGGTGGGAGGCGAGGGGACGAGTGGCGAGCTACGCAGAGCGCCGCGGCTACGGAGGCTACAGACGACGTAGAGACCCAAAACTGCTCTCTTTCTTTGTCTTTTCATAATTAGCTTTCTTTCTGCCCTGACCTCTTCTTTATTGGCCAGCATAAGCAGATTTCACTCTGATCTTTTCTCCTGTAATTTCCACGGCAGCGATCTGTGATAATGACTGCAGTGGAATTGCACTTTTCCTTGCTGCTGCGCTCAGCTAGACTTGAGTCGCAGCAGGTTTAGGGAGCAGGTTAGTGTCTAAAATGAAATGATAAACGGAGGTGCAGAGTCTGTATCAGTGCTGCCACCCTTCGGTTGGAGTGACGGTACCGCAACACACGCGGAGAATGATGTCGTTGTATAAGAGCTTATGTCACAGAGGCAGGCGGCGAGCTGGGGACGCCTACAGGACGCAGGTGGTAGTGGTAGTGTATGGAGACGGGGATGAATGAGAGGGTCTGTGCTGGCTGCTGTCTGCACGACTATCACTCCCGTGTTATGTAACTGCACCTTGTGTGTGTGTGTGTGTGTGTCCGTGTGTGTGTGTGTGTCTGTGTGCGTTTGTCTTCCGCTTGCAGATTCCCCTAATGTACAGATCCAGCCTGAAAAAGGTCTGCCGATAGAAGGACAGAGATTTTCTCTCCAGTGTTTGGGCAAAGGCAACCCTGAGTAAGACACACACACACACACACACACACACACACACACACACACACACACACACACACACACACACACACACACACACACACACACACACACACACTAATCATTTATTTTACCACAATCCAGTAGCACACACACAGTTCTCCTCTAAAAGGCACGATTATTGGCTAGTCGGTCAATTTATCAACTTGAATTAATACATAAAAAAACGATTTAATTCCACAAAAGTATTGCATGTGAACTAAACTTCATGCAGAATACTTACTTTAGTGTATAAAGCTACTAAACCATCTTTTTTTCATTAATTGGAGGTGTTTATGATGTTGGATGACTGCTGTCATTGACGATTGGCAGCTTTAAGTCGTGACCTTCCTCAGGCAAATGAACGCAGCCTCGTGCACTCAGATGCAATTCACACTATATTTTATCCGTATTGAGAGCATGTTTAAAGGACCAGCGGAAATCTGATCATTCAGACCTAAAAGGCAGTTTTCTGAATCATGGTACGGTTGTAATTTTGGCGGCTCTGGTCCGGAACAGGAGGAGGCAGATGGGATGAGCACTGGGCTGAATGTGCTCCTGGACTGATGGGTTGACCCGTCGCTGCAGAGACTTTAGCAGGGATTGTGACCACTTAGCCTCAAAAAACCAAAACACGTCTCCGTCTCTGCAATTGCAACTTCAATCTGGGAAGGGATTTTTTTCTTTTTTCGCTTGACCAAACAAACATAAAGTGATTCAAGATTAGAAAACATACAGAGTTATGCTCTCAGCGGCTTTGGAACTACAAGTGGTGCATCTTAGATGAAAGGGGATACGAAAGCGTTTGGGAGACCTCAGTAACGGTCAGTCGTTAGGACCAGAGGTGGGTAGAGGAGCCAAAAATTGTACTCAAGTAAAAGTACTGTTACTTCAGAATAATATGACTCAAGTAGAAGTAAAAAGTAGTCATCCAAATAATTACTTGAGTAAAAGTAAAAAAATACTTGGTGAAAAAACTACTCAAGTACTGAGTAACTGTTGAGTAATGTCTGATTTATTTTTTAACACAACAATTCAAAGATAAAAGTACAAAATAATCATCTTCAGGCAAATTAAATCAATAAAATAATAAAAAAATAGCTTAAATCAAAATAAAGTAAATTCAAGTACTTTAATAAATAAAATAACAATAAAAAAATAAATTAAGCACAAGTATCACAAAATTTCAAGCCTTTGTACTTTTCTTTTTTAACCAGGCAGAACTAGAACAAGCCCATGAACTCATAGAAACTCTGTGTGTGTTTCAGTCTGTGTAAATGTGACAAAACATGCAAAAACAAACGTTTTTCCCAAAGAATCACTCAGTGATGTCATGAGATTGACGGGTACACGGATAAAAGGGATAAAAGAAAAGTAACGAGCTCAATTTAGCCTAATGTAGCGGAGTAAGAGGAACAGTTTCTTCTTCACAAATCTACTCAAGTAAAAGTAAAAAGTATAGTGATTCAAAACTACTCCTAAAAGTACAAAATTTCCCAAAACGTACTCAAGTAAATGTAACGGAGTAAATGTAACTCGTTACTACCCACCTCTGGTTAGGACACAAAACTCAGGTGGAGCAAACAAAGGAGGAAGCAGAGTCCATGAACAAGCACGGTCCTGAATGAATGAATGAATGAATGAATAAATAAATAAATAAATAGATAAAAAAAAGGACGTGCAGACCGCTGAAAAGCAACAAAGATAATCTCACCGCTGTGGTGAGAGAAGCTCAGAGTTTAAATACTAAAGGACTGATTAGTGAAGTGGATTCAGGTGAACAGAAGGGTGGACGCGAGGGGAGATAAGGTGACGCAGAAGGATCAAAATCAAGGCAGGTGGGATCGGCTGCAGTGAAGAAATTAGATCTACAGAATGAAAGAGAGGCCTAATCACCCGACCCGCAAAGGCTTAACTGTCATCACAGTTCTAGTTTTCCGTGAGGACTCAAAAGGGGAATAAAAAAGAGGAACGGATTGGACAGACCATCGCGACTGGTTGCCTGGAAACAATGATTCGCCGTTATTTAGAAAAATGAAGTAAAGAGACTCCCTGCCAGTGATTTTTACATCACGAACCTCTTCAGAAGTGCAATAAATGCGACTAATAACAACACACAGCAAGTAGTGAGAGGCTGTCACTCGGAAAGAAACTTTCAAGTGGATTTCTTTCATCCACGTTTGGATTGTGTGAGACGAGACACATTTATACACCAGGAATTAACAATAGCCCCAGAAAGGGCACGACAGGGCTACAAAAGATCTGAATCTCTGCCGCCGTGTGTGTTCAACAGTGACAGCTCTCACGTGGAACTCTACTTTTAAAGGTTCAGTTAAATCCAGGGATCTGACTGACTGACTAGTTGTTCGGCTAAAACCCCCGAAAGCTGGTCAAGTTTGAAAGAGAATCAGCAGGAAGTGTGTTGGACACGGTTCAAGATGATGCAACATCAAGCTTCACTTGTGAGGCCGATGGATTTTTAGCATCCTGAGAGAATCTAACTCACTAAACTTTTCAGTTCTGGTTGAAGCACAAGATTTTGGATCAGTCAGAGTCCTAAGTTGGCAGCTTCACAAGCAAGTTAAAGAATAAAACCTGAAGTGTTTTGTTTTATAATATTTCCCACCATTGCTTGATCAAATAAGACATCGTGGATCAGACAGATACTGCCCTTTTCTTTCAAACGCTGACACTGTTTCCTGATGTCTCCACGAGATATGTGGGACGTACGTGGTAAAAATATGCAACAGCGTTATGGCACAACTCATCATCTCTTTACAGCTTTGTTCATAGCAGCTGGTTTTATCGGCCCTCTGCTCTGCTGGTGCAACTTTACAAATCGGTGTGAGAACATTGATCTCAAAAGATGTCGACTCCATGAAGGAAGGAAGGAGGAGGAATGGAGTCACGTGTCTGATCCCACCCCCCCTAAAAGCAGCCGCTATGAACACAGGTGTACAGACCTGGATGAAAAGGGAGCTTTTGTTTATCCTTCAGAAGGAATTGAAGTAGGGCTGGGCGATATGGACCAAAAGTCATATCTCGATATTTTCTAGCTGAATGGCGATACTCGATATATATCTCGATATTTTTTCTGTGCCATAATTGGGGTTTCCCCCAAAGCATTATAGCATAGCATCTCTGTTAGCTTCATTTTTTTCTGAGGCAAACCCTTAAAAAACAGTCAGTTTTAATACAAAGCCTCGTGCCAAATGTCACACAGGTTCCTTTATTAACAGAGGTATGCACAATATCAAAATGTATAAAACAAATGAAATAAAAATAAACTGCCTGCATATATAGAATAAAAATGCTTCTTGAATAAAATAAAACAAATATCCCTTTCCTGCACAACAATTAAATTAAAATACACTGTACAATAACAGGCAGACTTTTCAACTGAGGTTGATAGTTGTGCAAATAACAAAACATTTGTGCAAATCTCAAATAAAACATTCAAGTCAATTTGTCACAAAATAAGCTATATCAAAATCATTATTATTTTTATTTATTTATTTATTTTTTTTTAAATTGATATAAACGATATTTTCTCGTACCATATCGTGTTTGAAAATATATCGATATATACTAAAATCTCGATATATCGCCCAGCCCTAAATTGAAGAATTACTTTTTTTTAGTGTGTCTCCCTCTTCAGTGCCAGGAGTCCTTGACATGACCTTTGTAGTCTGTAGTCATCTTAGATACGTCTTGCCCAGCACCACAGTGTGTTATAAAGAAATGTGTATTGATGGGAGACCTGCCTCTCATGGTCAGGCTGGGTGTTGCAGTCGTCCCGCTAACCGTAGACACCGCCCTGCTCATGTAGGGTCTCAGTGGGTTTCAGAGCCACTTCAGACCCACATGGACTGAAGTAAACACACCTTTAAATAAAAAAACACACCAACAGCATGCTTTTCGGTGCAGGTTAACGGCACGCGTGCAGAATAGCTTGTAAGCAATCAGACATTGACATGTTCAAGTTCTGACACCTTCTTGTCCAAATAGTTGCTTGTGCAAACATAACCAGAGAAAAAAAGACGGCAGAAACAAACGTCTGCTTCTACAAGCGTTTGCATGCTCTCTGATATAGTGTGTACACAATTTCCCCGAAGCCAACAAACACGGCAACAGAGTCAAAACCCTGTCTTAAATCCTTCCCACACAAATACACTCTTCCCCCAGCCTCTCTGCATTATAGATAAACCTCCATCGATCCCCCTCCTCCCTCATCCCCCTTATTCCACCCACCCCTCCGTCGTCAGGTATCTCTCCCCCGGCTTGTCACTCACACCTCGTTTGCTGCGCTCCGTCTTGTCACGACGCCTCCCCTCCTCCTCTCGCTGTCCTTTCCTATAACTCTCCTCCATCTCTCCTCACACCTTCCGACCTAAACTTGTCCTCTCTCCTCCTTAATTTTCTTCGCCCCCAGCTCTGCCATCCTGTCACGCCCTCCCCTCTCCCCTCTCCCCTGTCAGATCATCGCGGGAGAGGGTGTGAGGGAGACGAGATGCTAAGTTTGATTGGCAGGTGGGAAGCACAGCGGGTGAAGGAGGAGGTGACTGTTATTGCACTTCTGAGTCGATAAATTAAAAACAGTTACTGTAAGATACATGGTGGGCCGAAAAGCCTGGGACCGGCTTAGCTGCAAATCTGTTTGTGTTACAATTTCACTCTGGTCGAAGCCATCCATTGAATTATGTATGCTCTGCATGAGGAATAGCCTTGTTCTATGCTAATAAATGGCTCTTTCTTCTCAAACAGCCTTGGCGGTGCAAGAGTTCAGGCCATCACCCATTTTTGGAAAAATACTTCATTCAAAGTGAACAGGGATGGATGTTAGATAAATGTGGCAAAATGTGTGTAAAAACAAAACGAGAGTATGGACGTAGAGATGGGTAAAGAGAAGCCGAGATAATAAAAAAAAAAACCCCAAAAGGAAAGGAAGAGGTTGTGTGAAGCGAAGCAACGCGTGGGTGGAGGGGAGACAGAGAGACACGGTGACAAGCAACAAATGACCAAGACGGCGAGAGGGAGAGCAAACGAGAGAGGGAGGGAGTGGGGAGCGTGCTCGGTGCGCTCAGTTACGTGCACGGCTGCTCATGGGTGAGCTATTGTCCAATCAAATCAGATACAGGTCTCCCCTGCAGCTGTCAGTCAAAACCCAATCACTGCGTCAACACAGCCAGTCACTCGGCCCCGCCCCCTGCTCTTCAGCCGCCCTCAGCAATCAAACCCAATAAGTGTCAACCGCACACTGGGACACACACCTTTTTTTATTTATTTATTTCTTTAAACCCTGGCCTCATCATGTCAGGTTCAAAAGAATGGCTAAGATGATTACATTCGGTGTTGTGATTCCTCGATGCCGTGCTGCAGGGAGGAGGGAGGGAGCGTGTGCACATCCATATTCCCCATCTATTTGATCAGCGCGGCCAGCAGGCGCTCATAATTTAGCCATATTTGTGCTCTTAAAGCAATTTAACAAGTTGAGCTCTACAGTGCCGTTCATTCAGCACATTTAAAGTCGGAAAAAAAAGTTGGGATAACTTTTTCTTGCAGCATTCAGGCCTCTGCAGGCGTCCATGGTGAGGGTCAAAGCAGCAGGATGTCCAACGAGAACTCATCAAGGCACTAAGATGATTCTGCTCTTTCTTTTTTCCTCTTTCCCCCGTTAATTAGCGATTAACCGTTTGTGTCATGAAGTGTGGAGGTTGTGAGGCGGCGCGGCTCTCTCGTAATACGCTTGTTTCTGGAAACTAATTAGGAAGTTTCAGAGTCATTAATAAATATAAACGAAACACGTCTCAGCCAACAGGGCCCTGTGTCATTTAGCGAGAGAAAGAAGCTGTTTCGGTCGGGTCAAACCAAACAGAGAGCACGAATGGCAGAAATAAACTCCCTACAGACTAGAACCGCAGCGTTGGAGAAAACAAGCTCACGTGGATCTGCTGGACGAAGGTCCTCCGACTGAGGTCTCTACTCTCGGGAACAGCTGGTTTTTCGTGTCGTGGCACAGATGCTTCTGACGAATCAGGAAATATCTGCGCTGGATTTAGAAGTGACAAGTCAACAGTTTACTCACAGTGGTACCAATTATAACAGGAGCAGGGCGGCACCGGGGCTCGGCGGTGGGAACTGTTGCCTCACAGCAAGTAAAGTTGCTTTCGTCAACGAAAATTGTGACTAAATATCGTTGTCAAGAACCTTTATCACCTCAGGAAAACGAGACAAGATGCAACGAAAATGCTGGTCATGTGACGATAACTATAATTAAATAAATAATGCAATATCGTAGACGAATAAAAACAAGACTAAAATGTAGATTGCAAAATAAAAACTCTGCTAAAATGTGTCTTCATTTTCGTTGACCAAAATGAGACGAAACGCTCTAACAAAGATCCTTAATCTCCATGTTTTAGTAGTTTCCTCTGGTTTAGTTCTGCTGCTGGGTGACGTCACGTCCTCAATCCCAGTCGCTGCAGCGGGGAATCAGATCCAGAAGATGCAGCTGCAGGTTAGAGGCTGATGCCGTTAACGCAGAGCTCTAGGTTCACGTCAATTAAAAACAAAGTTACATAGAGAAAGGGGCAGAGGAGAAGGAGAAGGAGAAGGAGAAGAGACAATCTTTGGATACACTTTCCTACATAGATGTGGAAAAGAAAACTCAATGTGTTGTTGAAAAAGAAAAAGATGGGGAGAAATGCGGAAAAATGAATATGTTGTAAAATCAAATTAGAGTCTTCTGTAGCTAGAATGAATGTATTCTTGAGTCTAAACAGTAACAATAATATAATAATAAGAGAACCTTGTCTGAATTGTAAAATGGGTTTGGCTAAATACAATCTTTGACTAAAACTAGCTCAGACTTTTAGTCGACTGAAACTTGACGCGACTAAAAGGAGTATGAACGTGACTAAAACTAATAAAAACTAAAATGATAGCTTAACCCAAAGACTAGACTAAAACTACAATTGAAACAGGCTGACAAAAACAACACTACCAGCAAGGAGGTTACTGGTTTCAGTCCTGGCGGCCGTCTCTCTGCGTGGAGATTGCATGTTCTCACCTGCTTTTGTAAGTTTTCTCCAGGCACTCTGGCTTCCCTCGGTCCAAAAACATGTATCTCTGGTCAACTGGAGATTCTGAATTGTTCATAGATGTGAATCTGTGTGTGTGTGGCTGTCTGTACGGGGCTCTGATTGGCCGGTGACCTGTTCAGGGTTAACGCCTGGCTCTCACCCAAAGGCAGCTGGGATAGGCTCCAGCAGATCCCTGTGATCCTGCACAGCGATAGCAGGTATAGATAATCGATGGACGGATAACAGAAGTGTCAAGTAGGAAAGAACTGACTGGTTTTTATGTTCTCGAAAGATGGTTTTAATTTTCCCCAAAGTGGCCTTGATCAGAGTTTTTGGGGGTTTCTCCTGTTTTTCCTCAGCAGTCCCTGCTCCGTTGATCTGATTGGTTTAAGCTCGCCTGTGATGGGATGGCGGTAGATATCTGGTTCATTCAGCGACCTCACAAGCACTTTCTCCAGATATTTTCCATTGTCCAAAACTGGTTTTAAACATAATCATCAGCAACATCTTTGCACTTTTCCCTAACTAGAGTTAAAAAATGCAAAAGCCCCCTGTCCTCCAGATCCGGTACCTTTACCAATACCAGGCTATTTTAGGGTTCTACTGCATTTAAATGGTATACTTCTCAAAACAAATGAAACGACTAAACAAAAGATGAGAGGTTATCTGCAAATATGGCAGAGACGGGAAGTTCTGTTTGAAATGGACCTGGATTTATTCTCCTTTGAGCTACATTTTGGTCGTCACCAGGTCCAGAGGGGAATATCTGTCTTTAGCAGCCAAACGCTCCAGTTTCTTCACTAGCTAACCACTCACTTCCTCCATCAGTTGTTTAGTGTTTGGCAGAGTAACTGCATTAGAGCTATTGCACCAAAGGCCTGAGGTATCTCGAAAATCCACCGCTGAGTCTGGACTCAATCAGAACAGTTGAATGCAACCTCCGAAACCAGGGAATAAAGGAAAAAAAGAACAGAGAGACTCAATATATCCAAGAAGAACTGCAAAGTTAGGATATTAAACGCATCAAACTGTTAGTAAAAAAATGATTAGGGCAGTTTCAGTTGAGTTAAACTGCAAAGATTTAATCGTCCCAGTTTGATGGGGGAGGGTGCGTCTGCTGAGAACAGTGACTGACAGATCTCAGATCAGCTATTTGTACGCTCCAGATATTTAATAGTTGAGTCACCTTCAAGCTACGGTCAAAGTTGAAACTTTTGTTAAGTTTTGCAGCTCAAACTTTAATGGTGTGGGCATTTCCCACCACTGGTGCCACCGAACTGCTGGCAGATTGCGCCGGAGGAAGGGAGTCAATTTGTCTCTGATCCAGTGGCAGTGGTGCATTCATTCATCCCGTACATAATGAAAGTTCGTAAAACAATCAGGTGAAAAATGAGCCAGGTGTTGGCGGCGATCCCCGGCTCTTTAATACCATGGCTCTGCACAAAATCAATCCACCGAGTGTCCACTTTCTCCAGGGTTCTCATATGCATTCCTGTAACCTCTGCAGTGTGACGTCGGCTCCCCGCTAAGCGAAAGCGGCACACAGTCGCTTTTGCCACTTTTAGCTCAGTTGGCCCCCCCTGTAGGCGCAGAGGTTAAATCGCTTTTAAAACGCTGTCAAAGAGTTGGTCTTTAATTCGGTCACTCTTTCAGTTACATTATTCGCCTCTGCCATGATGTCCACTCTGGCTCTGCGGGACAGTTTCCACCTTTGTTGATGTATGAGACAGTCCTTTAAAGCAGACAGGGTCATAAACGGTACACACTATTTGAAGAAGAAGACTGGGACGGGACTCCAACGTTGCTCTGGCTGGGTTTTAGCCAATAGTAAGGATGGAAGACTCCAAGAGCTACGAGGCGTCTGACGAGAAAGCAAATATTCCTTAAACTGAAACTGGCATTTTAATGTGGAGAAGAAAAGAAAAACCTTTTGTGCCGCACTAATCCATGGCGTGTGATACGCCATAAGTACACAAAGTCCTGTAGAAGAATCCCATTACGAGACTGTTAAGTTGAACTTCCAATCTGCCGAGCGGGCATAAATCTGATTCTCTGAGCAGGTGCGTAACGCCGCCAGGATCTGCAGGGCTGCATTTCATATTCCCTACTCGCAGATTCAATCCAAGTCTTCCTCCTTACCGTTTTTCGTTGCACTTTCAGTAGGTAGCGCGAGTCCTGCACATTCTGGCACATAGGTTAGTTAATTAGCTGTTGGATAAACAGCTGCATGGCAGCTAGTATCGTGCGTTTGGGATCCTTTGCATCTAAACGCCTGCTACTGGGGAGTTTTTCTAGAACTGCACTTTTCAAAACTTACTCCAAACATATCGCTTGACTGAGCCCTGATTTCACAGCAGCTCCGAGGCTCTCGGTCGAAAGCTGGAGGTAAAACCGCTGACTCCGTGGTTCAGCATTTAGAAACTAGTTCTCAGTCTTTTAAGACGTTGTTTCCACACAAATCTCTGAGTTTGCTTTTCCCTGACTTTCTCTGACTAATTTAGCAAAACACCCAAAAGTGAATTATTTGCCACGGTGATAGTTCGAGATTAAAGGTCCCCATCATTGCAAAAGAGAGTGTCTTATTACATTTGTACACTGTTACCAACGCATGCTTACCCGCTGGAAAGTTTCCACCTTTCAGTAGGCCCGACTGAAACTGCTTTGCATGATGGGAATTGGTGCGCTGTGGTCTAACAATCTCATGATGTCAGAATCAGTCATACTCCGCTTCAGCTGCCTCCTGGTTAACAAAGACTTGGCTTGTAAACATTATATTCAATAACAGAACACGAGCTGCAGCCTGTAAAATATCAAGTTAATTGTTCGGTTAATTGCATATTATCTCACACTCGGAGGCGACGTGGCGATAATGATTTACTGCAGGTTAGCACGCGGCATGTAGGGAAAAACTCCCAAGGAAGGACATTTTGAAGCTATTAAGGGTTAAAAATATATATATATCATTTCTTATTTTCTGCAGAATAGCTGAGTGAACACATGAGCACCTCTTCAGCGTTTATACGCCTGTAATGATAGATATTGGAAACTTTGACACGGCCTCTCCAACTGTTTGCTCAGCAGCACTGTCGAAGGCAGTTGGCATGCAGGACTCTCGTTTGTTATCAGAATTAAGCAGACAAACGGTTCCTCCGACCGAGAACGGCCACGCACCACCACCCCCAGCATCCAGAAAGCTTTTTCATTAGCTCCCAGACAGTTGGGGATTTTTTGTCAGGCAGCAACGACGGATTGATCTGATTTATGACTCGAAATCATCCGGCTAGATTTTGAAATGTTTGTGCGATGGGCCTGTAGACGAGGCTCCCACCTGAACCAGCTCGTTAGCAAACTAAACCCACAAACGTACGGGTTGCACCTCCTCAGAGCTGGCTGAGGTTTTGTTTTTCATATTTCAAGGAGCGATTAATCAGTCCAAGACATTCAGGTCTGTCCCCGATTCAGACTCCTCGTCAATGTAATTACCGTACAGCGCTTAAGGACTCGCACATTTACATAATTGATTCCTTTATCAAGGCACGTCTCGCTATCTCTCTCATATACAATCTGTTACGCAGAATAGATTTTTTTTAACAGGGGCAGATTTGAAATGCTGATTTTCATTCAGTTGTCACACTCCCTCTCTTTTAACCTCCTTTCTTATGGAAGCTCCCAAATGGATCCTTCCATCCATCATCCCTTTGCTTTCCTTTCAGTCCTTTTACTGTTTGCAGAAATGTTGTTTTTTTTTTTTTCCTGTTATACCTTCTCTTATTTGCTCTAACGTGCTTTCATCTGCAGCTTTTATCTTTTTTGTTTCTCACACAAGATCATCCCAGTCTCCCCTTTTCCAATCAAACCCGCCCTTCTTCTCTCATCCTCACCGTCAATCACTACATCTTTTCTTTTCGCCTCACCCAGCAAAGCACAGTTCACCCCAGGTTCTGGTTCCATCCACGTCTCACTTTCTTTCTGTCGTGTCTCAGCCCTGACAGCTACCTCTGGGTGAGGAAGGATGGAGAGCTCCCCCTACTGGCCAAGCCCGACGGCGCCCTGCTCTACTTCTCTGCCCTCAACAAAACAGACAACGGTGTGTACCTGTGCACGGCGGACAACGGCATCGGGAAGAACCAGGGGGAGTACACTCTCCAGGTGCAAGGTAAGAGCGGGGATCCATGTTCAGAGAGGGCTCTTCTTTTATGTTTCTTCATCACATTTTTTTATTTCTTCTGTCGTTTCTTGTGCCTTTGCTTGTACTTCCATCTTTTTTCTCTTCTGATTTTCTTTTTTTTTTCTTTCTTTCCTTCTTTTTTCCGTTTTGTCGTTCCGTGGTTCTTTTTTTTTTTTCTCTCATCCAACCACACCACCACAACCGCTCTCATCCAACCGCTTTCGCACATTTTGGCGCCTCTTTCCCCCCCCCCTCGCTTCGATGTGTCCCGCTCGTTCAATCCACGGTGTCTTCTTTTATTTTTCGATGCGCTTTGCTTGCCCATTGAAGATCTTCCCGACCCAGACTCCCCAGACGCCACTTTCCCCTCGCTTGGTTCTTTCCCGCCGTCCCCATCCTTCTCCTCCTCTCCCCCCCCCGAGCTCTTCTACGGCTCGGGCTCCGACTCCAGCGACTTCCTCTTCACCTCCGACTCCTCCTCTTCCCCGGCCGTCACCCCCACCACCGCCCTCTCCAACGCCCTGTTCCCCGACATGCCATTCGCTCCCGACTCCCCCCCCGCCAGCGCCACCCCCCCGCTCCCCTCCATCACACCCTCAGTTTCCGTCCGGCTGAATGGAGTTTACACTTTCACAGGTAAAGCCAGTTACACACTTGCACACACACAAGGAGCTTAGTAATGGAGTGGAAAAACAAAACCACTTAAGTTGCTGCTTTCTTATTTTCTCCTTCAATACACAAATTGTCTGGCTGTCAAAGATACTTGGAGTGTGTTTTACATGCACACATGCACGCACGCACGCAGTAAAAGGAATGAAAACGAAAACACTGATGGACTAAATGGTATTGGTGCGGCTGTGTCACATCTGTTTCATGTTTTTCTTTTCTTCTTCTCCTCCTTCCTCCTCTCGATAACCCCCTAACCTTCATCTCCACCCCAAAAAACACTCCTCTCACTCATCCATCCATCCATCCATCCATCCATCCATCCATCCATCTGCTCATGCACTTGAGAAGATGCTGCAGACAACATCACAGGTATAACTTTTTCCACCAGTCACCCATATTTGTGACTCTTTTTTTTGTCGTCTTGACTTCTCGTCCACTCGTCCTTCTGACTGTCTGTAGTTCTGTCTGTTACCTGTCTGTCTGACGTGCTGGGGGAGTAGAGGAGGGGGAGAAGGAGCGTAGTCTGGACACCCCTTTGAACTCCTGAACAGAGGGATGAATATTTTATACTCCCCACCCACACAACACTTTGCTGTTCACGTGCAGTTACACCACGCACAGACACGACCACTTAAGTGGTGCTAGTGATTTACACCGTGTTCCACTTCCTGTGTGTGTGTGTGTGTTGCGTGTTAATGTTCTCCAGGAGGAGGGGGGGGGGGGGGGTCAGTCGTCGAGGTTCTTGTCTGCTCTCCTTTGATGCTGACAGGAGGATTTATAGGCTCATTCTCATTCTCGCCTCGTCAGCATGGCCCTGTCACCTCCACGCTGGCCAGGCAGTGTGTGTGTGTGTGTGTGTGTGTGTGTGTGTGTGTGTGTGTGTGTGTGTGTGTGTGTGTGTGTGTGTGTGTGTGTGTGTGTGTTCTTTTGTTCTGCCTGGAGCCCCCCACCCTCCTTTCCTCCATCCTCTTGTTCGCTCTCTTCAGCTGTCCTCTGGGTAGATGTTGTCAGGCCCCTCGCTTCTCTCAGTGGCAGAGGTGTGACTTCTTCTTCTTCTTCTTCCTAAATTGACCAATTGCATCACCATCCGACGTCCCGGCTGGTTGTAACCTGTTCCTCACGGCCATCTTTGGTTTCAGCTATGTCTTCACATCTCTGGGTGTCTGTGGCTGTTGATTTTGCCGCTTTGTCTCATCAATGTAATCTGATTTTTAAGCGTAAGCCAGTTTTTCCTTCTTCTGGTTTTATCCTCGCTCCTTCGCTGATTTTTGTGGAGCCAAATCAAGGCCAAAAGTTTTGCTAATTTGAAAATAAAATTTGAATTCTTTTTTACAGTTTCAATTTTATTTTTTTCAGTATCAGATCTTTTTTTCAGTTTCAAATCTTTTTATTTCAGTTTCAAATCTTTTTTTCAGTTTCAAATCTTTTTTTTTCAGTTTCAAATCTTTTTTTCAGTTTCAAATCTTTTTTTTTCAGTTTCACGTCTTTTTTTTCAGTTTCACGTCTTTTTTTTCAGTTTCACATCTTTTTTTTCAGTTTCACTTCTTTTTTTTCCAGTTTCAATTTTTTTTTTCAGGTTCAGACTTTTGGCCCCGATCTGGCGTGGGGGGCGTGGCATCAACTGAGAGGGGCGTGGTGTCATGAGTGACAGCAGAACAGAGAAGGCGGGGGACGTTCCTCAGTCATGTTGCCAGTAGATGTTATCAGTTATCAGTAGAAGTTTGATTCAACACTGTATATACACCATATTCACGTGATTGGCAGTGGAAAAAACTGATATTAGTGACACATTTCTGTTTAAAAAGCTGTTTTAGACCGTACTTGGTAGTATGTGGAAGTGGGAAATGTCAAACTTTAAACTGTGGCTGTTGAACTGTACAGTCTGGCATAGTTTATTGGTTTTATACTGCGATTGGTGCCAAGTACGGTCTAAAACAGCTTTTTAAACAGAAATGTGTCACTAATATCAGTTTTTTCCACTGCCAATCACGTGAATATGGTGTATTGTTGAATCATACTTCTACTGATAACTTCTGCAACCTACGTTTCCTGAAGGCAACATGACTGAGGAACGTCCCCCGCCTTCTCTGTTCTGCTGTCACTCATGATGCCACGCCCCTCTCAGTTTATGCCACGCCCCCCACGCCAGATCGGGGCCAAAAGTCTGAAACTGAAAAAAAAGACATGAAACTGAAAAAAAGATTTGAAACTGAAATAAAAAGATTTGAAACTGAAAAAAAGATCTGATACTGAAAAAAAGAAAATTGAAACTGTAAAAAAGAATTTTCAGGTTCAAATTTTATTTTCAAATTAGCAAAACTTTTGGCCTTGATTTGGCTCCATAGATTTGACCCCTCAAACACTTGCCACGTGGCAGCTGGTCTCTCTTCCGTACACCTTTTTATCCCTGCAAATCATCTTTTTTTTTGAAGAGTTTTGGTATGAGAAGTGCTGCTCTTGAGTTCTTCTTCTCGGGGTGACTTTCATGTTGACGCCCGCGGTCTGAAAGAGTCTGAAAGGATGGGCAAATGAAGCGATGTGTAAAATCATTGTCGTCGATATCATCTGCAATGCCCAATTGACTAAACCTGCAGATGTGAAAAGGTTGCCGGTCTGGAAAAAAAGCCCGGGCCTTTGAAGATGTCTGTTTCACACGATGACTCTTCATCTCATCCCCGATCTTGCCCATGTAAAAAAAGAGGTGAGAGGTTGCTGATTTTTGCAGCAAAAGCGAAACTCAGTCGCCAAAGAGTTTGAACTTCACACGTCAGAGGTGCATAGAGGCAACGATTCGAAGCCGTAGGGGGAGAAAAATATGCGGAGGCTGGATAATTGTACCCCGATCTCGCTTTGAGACGCAACAAAAGCAGAAAACTCAGAGCTGCTAAACAAATGGGACATTTTTAAACCAGGGAGCGGTGAGATAGATGTGCTCTTTTTTTTGTATTTATTTATTTTTTAAATCATGTATTTTATAGAAACCAGCAGATTACACAATAAAATAAAACATGATATGACGACTGATAGTCTAGGAACAAGCCCTCAAAAAAGGCTTTAGTTTTCGAGGTACCCCTACCCGAAGTAGAACCAACCACAACAGTGATTTTTATTTTCTTTAGGGTCTCCTATTAGTGAAATTGGATGTTGTGGTTTTTGATTTTGGGGGTAAATTAGTTTTTTTGGCTCTTTAGAAACTACTCCAAACCCTGACAAGTACTCACTCTTTTCTGCATCAAACTTGCTGAGGTATGAACCAGGTGGCTGTCTAATCAACCTTTAGTTTAGGCGGAAATTGTACTTTTTGGTAATAAAAACGTATAGTTCATGGTTCATACCTCAGCAAGTTAGATGCAGAAAAGAGTGAGCATTCTTTTTTTTTTTCATTCATTCATTTATTCTTTATTTCATTCAAAAAACAAAACAATTTAATACAAACACAAATACAAATGTTCCTAACTTGTGAATGAAAAGGGAGCAGAAAGAAGAAGAATCTTATCTGATCTGCCCCTTTCACAAATAACATAACTTTATAATAATTAAAAAAAAAAGAAAAAAACTAAGTGAAATTTCATCTCAAATTATGGGCTTTCATTTCTGACTTTCCCCCCAAAATCAAAAACCACAACATCCAATTTCACTAATAGGAGACCCTAAAGATAATAAAAATCACTGTTGTCGTTGGTTCGACCTCGGGTATCTAGAAACCTGAGAGCTATTGTTCCTAGACTATGAGGGGAATGTCAATATGCTGAATGAACCAAAATAATAAATGTTGGCCAAAGTTAATGACACATTCTCGTAAGTGCACATCTGCCGTGGCTGGATTCAACCAGCAGATTCATTCAGGCACCACATCTACTGTAAGTCTGGGCTGCAATGTGACACCTAGATCTCTCGCCCTGGATCCGGCCCTGCATTTTGAGTTGAGTTCATAGAGGAGCATATTTTTTCTTTTTTAATGTGAAGCGAGAGACGGCCGCGGCTGAAGGGGCGAGGGCTTCACCCAACATCAAGGGGGTGTGCGTCGCCACCAGCGTCCTCCACCAGGAGTCGGTCAGCTCCGCGACACTGCTGCAAATTTTACACAAACAATTTTTAATTGAGGGTGATGAAATAGCCTCCTTCTTTTTTTCGCCTGTCTTTTATATTTGATTTTCTTCCCTGTGTTTGTGCCCGTCAGGTTTACAGTCGAGGGTGTTATTTACTGACTGCTCTCTCCTGTTCTTTCTCTTTGCCTTCTCTCTGTCACGCTCCCCATTTGTCTTTCTCTCTGTTTCTTCTGCCTTTCATCATCCGTCTCCAATTTTTCCCGAATATTCATCCGCTGCCCCTTTCTTCCTCTTTTCTGTCCTCCATCCCTCTTTCTACATATTTCAAACTTGTATTTTTCCTCATTTTAAATTGCTTTCTTTCATTTCGCCTCGTCCATTCTTCCCTTTCTCGTACTTCAATGCTCTTATCTTGACGACACGCTTTCCCTCTTGCCATTTCCTCTCCCTGGTCCTGACCTCTCCATCTTTTATCCCACCGCCTGACCTCCTCTGAAGACCCCACAGCCATGTCGACATCTTCGGGGGTGGACCACGCCGTGATCGGAGGGGTGGTGGCCGTCATCGTCTTCATCCTGCTCTGCCTCCTTATCGTCCTCGGCAGATACCTCATCAGACACAAAGGTCGCCCGCTTACGCCGACACACAGATGCATAAAGACACACACTCACACTCACACTCACGCATGCTTGGATGAGCACACGCTGGCATGAATATGGAAGCGTTCACATGAAGCCTGGATGTCACACTTAGAGATATCCGGAGGAACGGAAGGACGGACAGACGTGCAAGTGCACTTATGCACATAATAAGCATAAATGTGGCTACCTCTCAAGTGGAATAAGACCTAATGAATCAGTATAAGTGGATATTTATCCAGGTAATATCTGGCCACCTGTACGGGAGGCTTGATAAGTACATCATGCCAGCCAGCGCTGGTCCAGATCATTGAACATGACCGCCCGGTGGCCGATGCTCACAGGTGGCGGCTCATGACCGTGTCACTGCTCCAGTGATTCCTCCTGAGTGCTTTCAACACCTGTGCTCAGGTGCCTTTAGACGTTAGCAAACCGCATACGGTGCAGTGACTCGTAAATAAAAGTGACTCTCGCTTCCCTCGATGAAAAGCGAAATATTCTTAGTATTAACATGTGTTAACAATATTTTACTGAAGGTTTCACCTATTTCTTGTGGATGTTTTGACTAGTTACTCATTTAATCATTGGATCATTGAATTTATGTGATCTAATCATTTTGAAGAGAAACAAGCGTTAATAAAAGTAAAAGAGTTATAGTGCATTGTTTTCAACCTTGATTTAAAGCAACTGAGAGTTTCAGCAGCCCTGATGCATTCTGGGAGTTAGTTCCACAGGTGGGGAGCATAAAATCTGAACGCTGCCTCACTTGTTTGGTTTTAACTCTGTATACAGAAAGTAGGCCTGACCCTCACGACCTGAGGTTGGTTCATCGTGGACCAGGAGATCAGAGACGTGTTTTGGTCCGAGACCATTTAGAGATTATTAAACCAACAGCAGGATTTTAAAGGGGACCTATTATGGCATCTAATACCTATTTATAACAGGCCTTGAATGTCTTAAAAAACAAGCTTTTGATTGTTTTTGCTAAATAAATTAGAAATTCAGCCTCTGAGCCATGTCTTTATCTTCCCATTCTCTAACCTCATTATCTATGCGGGATTCTGAGTGGGCGGGGCTATGATAATGAGGCACTGTGCTGATTGGCTGCCTGAATGACGCGATACATCGCTGCGAAAAAATGGCGGAAGCTCCGGGCCGGCGGAGTTAGTTGTGGGCGTGGTTTCACAAATCTGAACGGCTCGTAGAAGCCACATCACACTGGACGGCTCATCCGGGCGGCTGTACAGACACTGCAGAATTTGGTTGCTTTCCTCCTTCTCTGAGTTGGCAGGCTGAGGGGAGACCACTTTATACATGTTAAAGCAAGAGAAAACATGTTTTTTATAATAGGTCCCCTTTAAAATCTATTCTGTGACGGATAGGAAGCCAGTGTAAAGATCTAAACCTCAATATTGCATCGCTTAAATAACAAATGGCTTTGTGACTTTTGGAGGTTTAGTAAATCTATTCTTTTAACTGCCACATCTGCAAATGGTGAGATTATTAGCCGTGTTTGTCCTCAGGACTTTCTGTCCCGAAACTTGTGAATCCCTGCAGATCGGGGTTAATCACTTATCTGTCAGTGGACGCGGGGGTCCTCAATCCAACGACTCTGAGCAATCAAATCCAAGTATGAGGGCTTCCTCTCACATCAGGGGGTTGTGGGAAATGCACCTCATTTACATACATTTATATTTTATCCACCGCATTCCAGATATCCACTACAACATACACACAACAAAGGTTTCTGCATTTGCTGCTCCGAGTCGTTGCTCGTTGGCCGAGCTGTTGTCAACGCTGCTTTCTTTAACACCTATAAGGTCGGACCGCGCGTCCTCACTCGCTCAGGTTGCTAAAGGTTTGACTCATTTCTTTAGCTATGGCTGTTTTTTAAACAGCCGTTACTGTATATGCATTTTGAACGTGGACTTTGTTGGACTGGACTGGATTAACGGAGTTAACAGCGAATTAGACTGAACTGGAACGTCGGAACTCGGTCTGAATCAGATTCCACCTAATTTATCGAACGTGTTCTCTGTGGAAAAAGCCTTTCAATGACTTCTGTTGTGAATTGGCTCTATATACTGTAAATAAAGTAAATTAAAATATTGAATGGGACCCTGCCAATCCAGACGTTTCCCAGGAAGACTCACCTGAAGCCATCACTCACCGAGGTGCAGGGACACACGGCTCAGGGTTGCACAGGATGAAATAGTGCAGGCCAAATTGCTCTTTTACAGGCCTCCGCTCATTATTCTTAAAGCTGTGCTTTTGCACAGCCGCTCTGCTCTGCTGCCTACCTGGATACACACAAATGACCAAATAGAGGCAACTTTATGCTGCCTTATGTTTGAAATGTTGACATTTTTGACAAAACTGGCATCTGTTTTTACATTTACATTTGAATATAAAGCATAATTATGTGTATTATTTTACCTGAATTTAGCAACGCTACTGTCATGTGACCCCTGGGCTGTTACGGTGCAAGAATATCAATGTTCTCTTTTCATAATTTCATTTAGGTTTTTAGGGGTTATTATAGATGATAAATTGACATGGAAAGCTCATATATCTCATGTAAAATCAAAAGTGTGCAAAAATATTTTTGTTTTGAACAAGGCTAAGTTTGTGTTAAATTATACAGTAATGAGAATCTTATATTGTTCATTAATTTTGCCTTATTTATCTTATTGTGTTGCGATCTGGGGCAACACATATCCAACTAATATGAATACTTTATTTTTATTACAGAAAAGAGCACTTAGAGTTATTTTCAATACACATTACAGAGAACACACCAACAGATTATTTTTTGGATCAAGATTACTGAAACTTGAGGATTTGGTTAAGTTACAGACACTCACAATCATGTACACAGCTAAATGTAAATTATTACCAGAAAACTTACAATACATGTTTACTTTCAGTTTAAATAACGAAGATAGTCGCAGAAAATTTAATTTTAAACATTTATTTGCCCGAACAACCTTAAAGCAGATGAGCACTTCAATTGTTGGAATTAAGTTATGGAATTCATTAAATTATGATTTAAAGTGCTGTATAAACATATTTCAGTTTAAATATAAATTAAAAGAGGAAAAAAATAGCAATGTATGTATGAAATAGTCTAAATATATAATATATGCGTATGGAGACAGACAATTTATTTTCTTGTTTTTCTTTTCTTGTGATATTAACTGAGTAATTGTGCAGACCATCTGTTATTATTGTTCAGTTTTCTTTTGAGGGAGGGGCAGGTATAATAAGATTTTCTTCTTCCTGCTCCTTTCTGGTTCTGGAATATGTTTTTGATTGTGTTGTCATTTTACTTGCTTGCTTTTTTTCTTTGCATATTTCCATGACCAGAATAAATAAAAATGAAATGAAATGAAATGAAATGAAATGAAATGAAATAATTAATCGTGGTTAATTATGAAACCCCCAATCAAAAAAAAAGAAAAAAGGAAGCAAAAGCAAAACCCTCGACACAAATACTTATAAATCATACGGACATGTTGACAGTTGACTCCAGAAAATCTGTGCTGGTCTCATATCAGCAGTGTCATTACTCCTCCCTTTTCCCTTCGCCTCCTGCTCACTGGGTCTGTTTTTCTATTTTCTTCTGTCTCGTGTCACAGGAACGTATCTGACCCACGAGGCCAAGGGCTCGGATGACGCCCCCGATGCCGACACGGCTATCATCAACGCGGAGGGCGGCCACTCTGGAGCAGAGGACAAGAAGGAATACTTCATCTAGACAGGGGACAGAGTGGTGGGGGGAAGAGGAGTGGAGTGGAGTGGAGTGAAGGAAAAAAACAACGTCCATTTGTTTTCACAGCGCTTCAGTTCTTCACTCTGTTGGAGGGAAAGTGGGAGGGGAAGGGAGGGAAAAGACTGTTGGTGGGATAAAGGGATGAGCTTAAGTTCAACTACCCTCTTTGCATTGTTACAGGGAAGTGAGACTTTGCACTGACATTCAGATGAACTGAATCTCCACACTCAAACAAACAAACGTACATAAATGAGCAAGTTTGGGGCAAATCAGTTTTCGCGCAGACTTGAATGCTTGTAGATGCTCAGATTAACAAACGCAAGCTTCCCACTAACACGTCTCTATTCTGACACATTAACCGATGTTCACACAGGCGTCCTATTTCTCGCTGTCGACGCAGCGGAAAAGTTAAATTGTAAGTCACGATTTCAACATCTTCAGCTGATATTTTCACTTCTCAACCTGTCTCCTCAACGTTTCAACCAGCCCAGGTTTGTCCTCTCACATTTGTGTCCCCATTCTCTCCGTCAAAACCAGGCTCAACCCCCCTTGCAAACATCCTTGTGACAGAGAAATCCATCTCAACCAAATTTGTACCATCCATCCATCCATCTTCATCCGCTTATCCGGGACGCGGTCGCAGGGCAGCAGTCTGAGCAGAGATGCTCAGACTTCCTCCAGCTCTTCGGGGGGATGGGGATTATGAGGTGTCCCCAGGCCAGCCGAGAGACATAGTCCCCAGGGTTTTCCTCCCGGTGGGACTTGCCTGGAACACCTCCCTAGGGAGGCGTCCAGGGGGCATCTGTATCGGATGCCCAAGCCACCTCAGCTGACTCCTCTCAATGTGAAGGAGTAGCGGCTCGACTCCGAGCTCCTCCCGGGTGACCGAACTCCTCACCCTATCTCTAAGGGAGCGTCCAGCCACCCTGCGGAGGAAACTCATCTCGGCCGCTTGTATCTGCGATCTTATCCTTTCGGTCATCACCCAAAGTTCATGATCATAGGTGAGGGTAGGTGCGTAGATTGACCGGTAAATCGAGAACTTTGCCTTTAGACTCAGCTCTTTCTTCAGCACGACGGTCCGGTACACCGACCGCATAACTGCGGACGCTGCACCGATCCGTCTGTCAATCTCACGCTCCATCGTTCCCTCACTCGTGAACAAGACCCCGAGATACTTGAACTCCTCCACCTGAGGCAGGACTTCTCCACCCACCCGGAGAAGGCATGCCACCCCTGGTGGAGAACACATGGCCTCGGTGCTAATTTTCATCCCTGCCGCGTTGCACCTCGCTTCAAACCGCCCCAGCACATGCTGAGGGTCCTGGTCTGATGAAGCCAACAGGACAACATCATCTGTAAAAAGCAGTGATGAAATTCCTTGGTTCCCAAACTGGATCCTCTCTGGACCCTGGCTACGCCTACAAATCCTGCCCATAAAGATTATGAACAGGACCGGTGACAAAGGGCAGCCCTGCCGGAGTCCAACATGCACTGGGAACAAGTCTGACCTACTACTGTAGAGAGCCCCGGACCCCATACTTGCGGCGCATCCCCTAGTCGAATCCCTTCTCCCGATCCATAAAACACATGTGGACTGGTTGGGCAAACTCCCATAAATCCTCAAGCACCCTGCGGAGGGTATAGAGCTGGTCCAGTGTTCCACGACCGGGATGAAAACCGCGTTTTTCTTCCTGGATCCGAGGTTCAACCATCGGCCGAATTCTCCTCTCCAGTACCTCCCGGGGGAGGCTGAGAAATGTGATCCCCCTATATTAGTAACACATCCTCCGGCCCCCCTTTTTCTTTCTTTTTTAATCTCTATCGGCAAATATAATTTCCTCCCATCATGCCATCTAACTACTCCCTTTGTCCTCACAAAAACCTTTTTTTTCCCCAGTGCACCAACACAAATCATACAATACTTGTGCAAACATCGCATTTCCATCTTGAGTTAACAAGCCGAGTGGCTCCAGTATACATATATAAATATATATATATATATATAAATATATATAGAATTATATAGCATTCTTTTTACTTGACAGAAAATTTTCGGTGTGCTGTAAATACACTCTCTGTCTTGTTTCTACCTTCTGTCTCTCCTACTTCTATCTCTTCTCTCTCATACACTGTTACTGCATTACAGTAACTTATATACTCAAAAAAAAAGCCTGCCTGTTTTCATTACGTGCGTGGAAATGCAGAGTCGAAAATATCAATATCTGGGGAAAAAACTGTACAAATAACTATGATGTTGCGATGAAAACTAACCTTAACTGCAAATATTTGTATGACGAATGTTTTCCTTCGATTTTTATTTAAATTGCCCTTTTATTTGATTTTGGTTCATTTTTTGGGGAACTTGGAGAGTTTTTTCTCACGTCTCGCTGTGTTTCTGTCAGTGTTAATGGTTGTCTGTTGGTTTATCAGTTGAGGAGTCCAAAAATCTGATGCCCTACTTGTGTTTTGAGTTTGAGGTTTTCGATTTACTTCTTTCCCATTTTTACATTTTTGCTGAATTCAGTGTTGCCAGTCTCTCCTCTCTCCGTCGGCCCTCTGCTCCAAAACACTCGTCTATAGCAAAAACCTCAGCTGAACAAGGCTTCGGAAAGGTGTCTGAGAGTTTGATGGAGCTCCTCTGGAGTGCTGCTGCCTGGTGCTTGTGTTTTATGTGGTGTTCCCTCCACTTGGCCCTGCTGGTCCTGACTCTCACCTTCACCATCTTTCTCCCTGCAACCGACTGCTTGTCTTGGCGAGGCCGCCCGGCATTAAATTCATTGGGTTGTGACATCATGTACTTCCTCCAGAAAGCTGCCTTGAGGAGGAGAAAACTTTTTTTTTTCCTTTTTTTCCCTCCAGGGACAAACAGGACTGCCAACATCCACTATGACAAACTTCCCAGCGAAGAGAAGGAAAGAAAACAATCCTTCCATTATGGCTTTTTTTGTGTGTCGTTACAAGCAGGACTCTTTCATCGGCTTAACAAAGGGTTCCCATAAATGAACAGTGTTTTATTAAGGTTGGGAGTTCGCCTTGGCAGTGGCAAACTCCACTTGGCCCGGTCAAAGAAATTGATTGCAATCTAACTAAGAGGTTCTGGACTGCAGACTGTACACATGCCAAGGTCTAGTTTGTCAGGCAGGGTGCCGAGCGCGAGTCTGAGCTGCAATAACACTGAAGAAAGTCATTTAGGGACTTACGCGTCCTCTTCCCTTTTTCTCCCTCTGCTTCACGTCCATTTCTTTTCATAGTTTAATCAATCAGCCGGTCTGCGTCCTGATCCACCTTCACCCCGTCTCTCCTCCTCTCATCACTCCTTTCCTGCCTCCATCTCCGATCGATGTCCGACTCCCCCCGCCGGTCTTTGTTCTTTCAGGAGCTCGTGTAGACGTGCCGTAGCAGTAGCGCCTCTAGATGTATGCTGACTGATCTCTGCAGATCTGTGGGAGTGCTTCGGAGACGATTCCCTTTGCTGTTGTCAGTCAACCTATAGACAGTGATCTCTGTGATAGTTTTTGTACACCTTTCATGGGAATGTTCAGGGACTGTTTTTTTTTTTCTGTACCTTTCACAGCTTTGTTGTTAACTTCTGCCCAGCAGGCTGCTTTGAAAGCAAACATGTCAGCTTGCTTTCAGATATTTTACACATACTGTAATGGGTGATGGCTCCTGAAAAGGTCATCTTTTTATTTATTTTCTTTTTCTTTTTCCACCTCGAGAGCTGGGGCTTGAAGAATTTGGTGGTTAGTTTATTGCTGATGGTGATTTTAACGGTGCACGTGAGCGGTGGAGTCGCCTCACGGCAAAGATGGTGCTGGAAACCATGCTGGTCAGTAGAGGCCTTTCTGTCCGGAGTTTGCATTTTCTCACTTCACCACGACCCCCGACAGGTTGAAGTAGGCTTAGCTGCCAGAAGGGTTTTCTTTGATATGCACTGGATATTTTCAAATAAAAGGAAGATTTCCCCTCTTATGTCTGCAGACCAGAGGACTTAGCTTTGTCTCGGAGAGCGAGTCACTTCACTTCAAAGATGTTAGCAACGAACTGTATTTAGCCTCCGTCAAACTACCTTGTGAATGGAGAAAAGGAATACTTGCCTCATACTCAACAAAGTGTAATGTCTTTTCAGAACTAATGGACCTGTATTTGCCTGTAATTTATCGTCCTGTCTTTCGTCTTACTTGATGTGCTAGCATGTAGCTTGCATGAGAAATGGTTGGAAACTGTAGATAGTTTGGGCGACGAGAAGTGCTGACGAGCTTCTCTCCCGGGACGAGAGCGGCGGTCTGCCCGGCCGGCCGGCCTCCCTGCTGTCTTCTGATCTGCAAACATAGACTGTGCCCCAGTTAGATCCATCTGTACCTCCTCAACACACACACTCACACACACACACACACACACACACATAAGACCACCCAACCAAGTAGGACTCATTCTGCTTTTTCCGACTTCATGAAAAACCCCACCAACACTCGGTGGCGTCTCAGTATGTCCCATCACATCCGTGCAGTAATGACCAACAGTCACCAGGTGCCAGCAAACAACAGCTTTTCTCCTCCGTCTTCACTCCGCCGGAGCTGAACTGCCCCTCCGCCTGACTTGCCAACTCCTCTTCAGGCAGTCACCACTAGCTGCCGCTCATGTCTTTTCTTTTTTTTTTTTCTCTCTTTTTGTAGAATATTTTATTTTTAAATTATGTTTTTGTTTTTTAAGCTGTGCATAATCTTCAGTTGTTACTTTCAGCGATAATCATCGTCTTTTCTAAATAGATTCTCTGAAACTTGAATGTTAGAAATTTAGTTTTCCATGTTTTATTGTTTCAACAACCATTTTAATATATTTTCGTGTATATAGTATTGCCTTTACCGAGAAAAAACAAACAAACAAACAAAAAAAAAAAAACCTAACAACTCTTACATGCTCACTCATACACACTTGGGGTACATGCACATCCACACACATATTCGGATATGCACAGCAGGCATGACGTGCGTGACTATGGTGTATTTGTACGTATGTGTGGGTATGTGTGTGAAGTGTGCAGTGTGTATTAAATGACCCAAACAGACTCCAGAGACACTTTTAATGTGTGTTGTATACACAAAAATGTTCATTTTTCGATGACTTAGAAAAAAGAAAGAAAAAAAAATCTTATTTGTTTTTTTATTAATTTTTTGGATGACAAGTCTTCCTTTAGAGTAAAATCCATATCACATGGGAATAGTTCTGTCATGTATGTTTATTTGTACTATGATGGATGATGTCATGCGAGACCCGGCCATGACAGTGGTGGGTTTTGCGTCTGTTGGTTATGTTCATAAAGTGTTTTGTTTTGGTTTTGTTTTTTTTTTCCCCTTTTTTCTTTTTTGTTAGAATACCAGTTCAGTTGTTGACTTCAATAAACATGCATTTGGGTTAATTTCACCTGCTCGTTGCTGTTTTTTCCTCATTAGACATGTCATGTTGTCTCCTACTCACTAGATATGGCACTTCATAGTGTGCGTTTTTGTAGTGCCGTCTGAATATTATTTACGGTAATACCCTGTATTTTGCACTCAATGTATCCCACAATGCATCATGAAAAGCACTATATAACCAACGTTTATTTATGCATAGTCATGATACAATGAACTGTAAAAATAATACAAGTGGTGTCTGAAAGTTCATCCTGCTCTTGAGTTCACCAACTGACCGTAGAGTCTGCAGTTTTACCGTCTTCTCTCTGTCCAGGACATCCCAGTACATTTTCTCATCTCTTTAAGATACAAACAGAAAACACAGAAACCTGGCTCTCTTGAACTTAAATAGAATACAATCACACTAGAAGCTGACATTTACTCGCACATGCATTTTGAACATTATGCTTGTATTTTGTTTACAATACACATTACCATCTGTTCAGGTTAATCAATATGGGTTTTTTCTGTGTCCAGTACCAATCATTGTGAAATTGCCAATAATTGTTCAACCAATTCAACTGTCTACCCTTAATTTAACAACTTAATATTTCAAAAATAAACTGCATGGCAATTTAATCATAGACAAGACTACAGGAGCATCCTCGTTAGGACCTGTTTAGGTGTAATCACTGACCTAGTTGTGACTAGTCCTTAATGAGGCCGATGTTTGGGGTCCTGGTCACGTTTAGCGTGAAGATGTAAACTGAGATTAAGATATTATTAGGATTAGTCATACAATGATAACAGTGAAGGTTGTACTTGAGGTTGTGGTTAGCTTTGTTGTGTGTGTGTGTGTGTGTGTGTGTGTGTGTGTGTGTGTGTGTGTGTGTGTGTGTGTGTGTGTGTGTGTGTGTGTGTGTGTGTGTGTGTGTGTGTGTGTGTGTGTGTGTGTGTGTGTGTCACCTCAGTAACAGCACTGTCTGTAGATGAAATGAGTGTAGAAGTTGAAGGAATGGACTTTCTTTTATCTCGCCCCAGTAAAAGATAAAAAACTGTCTTTACATCAATTTTGTTCCTGTAGCTCCTCTTCACATTCTGTAAAAACGCTGTGCGATAAGTAAGGCTTATGAAAAAGTAGTTTTCTACTCCAGAGTTGTGACGGAGTTATTTCTCAACCATGCAGTTCTAAAAGTATCCAACAGAGGGCAGTGCAATAAAGAAAATCAAAGCCTCCCGTTTAAAAGCATGCATCACACATCTTCTCTTTAAATCTACAGTATAATCAATATTGACGTAAATGCTCTTTCCCTCCCTCCATCATTTTTTTATGTACAATGCACATCTAATTGTACACATGCTTCAGGATAAAAAAATATCATGAGGATGCTCCTAAATGCATAAAAACACTTATTCTGTGTTTAAAAAGTATGATATTGGTAAAATGAACTGAACACTCTGAAAGGGACTGAGCTTTATTTGTTGTTTCGTTCCTTTTCCTTGTTTTGTTTTGTTTTTGGGGTAATGGGATTGTTTAACAGAATGTACTCCAAATGTGGTTACTGCTGTGAGATGTGGGATCTAATATCTTTCATGCTCTACAGAAGTGAAAAAAATGACGCAACTGATGCAAGTTTGTTTCTCACAGAAGAAATCACTGTAAAGACACAGCTGGATGTCTCACTGTAAGTTCTTTGAAGAAATCCTTTTTTTAAAAGTAGGGGAGGATCCTTTGTTTCAACTTGTATTTCAAACGCTCTCTGATCGAAGATGAGAAAACAGCCAAGAAAATGTTAAAGTGATACAGATCTTAAGAGACCTCATACTCTGGATAAGACAGAGCTAAATAATAGACAATGTTAGAAAACATTCTACAAAAAGCATTGCAAAAATAACCAAGTTTAAAAGTTATAACGAATGATCATCTGGCCTTCAAATAGCACTGCATTAATCTCTCTCTAGTTTTGGTTCTAGTTTATGGATATAAGGCTACGTGATACATTCAAAGTGTCATCTTTCTGATTGTTGTCCTGTCTGAGTATCCATCCATCCATCCATCCATCCAAACCACTAAGCCACCGTGTTGCCTCTGTATAAGTATACTGAAAGAAATGAAAAATGTTTGTTCTAGCCTAAAATGAAAAGGAGATTAAACCACAGCAGACACCATTAAAACAAGCACAGAAATGCCACTGAATCTACTCATTAACTACAAATGTTCAACAGTGGCGAGAAAATGCTCAATCATTTAACCTCCACAGGTTGTCAGAAAGACACAAACAGATTTGGCCATGTGGATACCCAAAATGCACCAGAAAGGTTTGGTTTACTGCGTAGACGGGATTCAGGAAAAAATAAAAACTATATTCCACGTGAGTTTTATCAAGTGCAACATCACATTTCCCCATTACGCCCAAGTGGAATAAAAAAAAAAAGATTTAAATGTATTATTTGATTTTCAAATGGAATATTTTGTGTATTACACATAAAAATGTACGATAAATAAATAACATTGAACTCTGCAGTTCAATCTCTGGGCTCAGAAACACGTGAACATAAATGTACAGATGAAATGATGGAAAGGATGGGGGATTTGTCAGGACCCCTCTATCTTGCAAAGCAAAAAAGGAGCTGACAGATGATTCCCACAACTGAAATCATTACAGCTACTCACTTAATTTTCAAATGCTTTCAAAATGTTTTTGAAGTGCCAGACTTTCAAAGATTTACTTTATGAGTTTTGCTTAATATAAAATGTGTGTTTACACAGGAAAAACTTTACTAATATTCATTTCAGGTGATCATTGGATTAACTATAAGGATGAGGTAGTGAACATGCTGTTTTTTGTTTTTGTTTTTTTTTTCTGTAATATTGTCTGGAAATTTTAAAATGACAGGTCGGGTAAGCAATTTCTGGGTGGTGTCACATCTGTTCATATTTGAACCAAACATGGACAACTAGCTGCTCCATCTCCCTTCCGCCAGTGGACCGTGGAAAGACACATGAACTCATTTCTAAAGTGAAAAACAGCTGCACATGCACAAACCCTACCCTTGCTGGTGAATTGTATGGAGGGATGCACGTTACAGTTTGAGGGGGAGTTTCTGACTGTAAAAAATAGAATTCTGGGGTACAAATTGCACAGAATTTCTTACCCCATCTTTAAACCTGCACTGAAAGAAGCTTAATTGTAACAAAGTCAAGTATTAAGTAGATTTCTGGTTGGTTACATGTATAGTGGTCTGACTTTTTTTTTAAATACAAAATATCCTCTACAGTAACAGGAAGATGGATCTAATGTATTTATTTTGTCTCAAACTGAATTTCTCCCTGAGCTACTATAATAATCACCAGGCAGTCTCAGATGAAATAAAAGAGCACATAAACAGATACATTTGGGTTATTTTTCAGTATTTATAATAGAAGAAATGAATGGAATTTCATGGAAATGTTTCAAGATGGTGTCATCAGGAGAAAACAACACAATTGGACCCGGAGAGTCTCAGGTGAGTACGTTGAACTTTTAACAGTTTTCAGAAACTCTTACACATTTAGAAAGTAGTTATGCTGGGGGAGAAAACCTGAATCTTCATACGACATCAAAAAGGAAAGGGGCGCAAGGAAAAAGAGAAAGAGGAGAAAAAGAGAAGAGAGAAATTAAGAAGTTGCAGTAATTAACAGGGGCCTCATCTATAAAGCTTGCTTGCGCAGAAAAAGCGCCTGAAAGTTGCGGAAGCCACCTTCTACGCAAATCCTCGGATCTAAAAAGAAAAAACTAACCGAAAAATCTGCTTATCTTTACGGCAACTAGGACCCTCCCGTAAGAATTTACTTAAGACACGGGGAACTGGCGACGCAGGGTTTGAGGTGGTGAAATGAAGCCAGATTCATGTCATACTCTTAATAATGTCATCACATATCACAAAATATATAAGACTTAAAATAATAAAATAATAAAATAAAATAATATAGCGCTGATCGTGTTCCTCTGTGTGTGAAGCTCAGTCAGTCAGGACTCTGGTGCTGCTGGAGCTGCAGCCGCGGTGCAGGACACGCCGGGAACCTCCTTCACCGCTTTAGGACAGAACAAATGAGGGGCTGCGTTTAGGGAGCCCCACGGAGCCCCTCATTTCTTCCCTAAAGGGACTCAGATTTGTTTTCATATGAGTTTTACGCGCGCGTGAAACCTTTACATGCAGGTGTATGGTGCCTAAATTAGGGTCCCGCGTTAAAACGACGCAGAGCCTACGGCGTAAGGTACGCGCGACGCGCACCTACGCCGTAGGCTCTGCGTTGGTGACGCAGAACCATAAACCCGCCCTGAGCCGCTCTGAGGGGAGACGGGAGAGGAGGAGGAGGAGGGGGGGGGGGGGGGGTGAAGCGGGGCTGCGGGGCCGTTCTCGTATCGCTTTCATACAGTGTCTTGATAATTTGCAATTTAAGGCTGAGCCTACCGTTAGTTTTTAAACTGTAAAAAGTAAGGGGAAAATAAACATTATTTTGAAAAGACGGGGGGACGTGTCCCCCTGTTGCGCCGGGGAACTCACGGCGTTCCGCGCAGCAACGGCGTGCTGCCACTCACTCGCTTTATTTTATACTATTTATTTTTCTACTTTTACTGTGACCACAAAATAATGTGGTTTTCCTGTCCTCCTCCTCATCAACAACATCTAGATCTCAGATCTCAGTGAAATTCAGTGGCACGGTGGCTCGACACGTTCATTCATTCATTCTGAAGCCAAACAGGTTGCGCATGCTCAGCAGGCTCATTCATATGCAAAATGATTCCATTTTCGGTAGAAAGTGGGCGTGTTGAGGGCGGGACACCAGGCGGATTCACGTGCGCAGCCTTCCAGCTGGACTGTGATTTATAAAGAGAACCTTACGTGGAAGTCTGCGTGCACGCGGTTTTATAGATCCAGATTTTTTTTTGCGCCCGGCATTTTCGGCTTTTGAGCGTACGTGCACTTTTAGTATGAATCCTACGTAGTCCATTTTAAATGAGGCCCCAGATCAGTGAGACTTCTTAGTAGTGGTGACTTGCCAATAGAGGGCGCTAGGGCGCCACCCCAACACTCCCCAGAAAAAAGAAAGAAAGAAATACTTTTATATATATATATATATATATATATATATATATATACAATCCTATTTTATCGGACTGCACTTTTTATTTTTATTTTTGTTTTTATTTCTATTTGATCTTTATTTTTAATCTTCTTTCATCTTCTTATCTTTATATGGGTATTTGGTTTTATATATATATATATATATATATATATATATATATATATATATATATATATATATATATATATATATATATATATATATATATATATATATATATACCTGTACTGTAAAATCAATAAATAAATCAAATAAAATCAAATATATAATTTATATCCTAATGTATCCTAATCAAATCCCCATTTGTTTGAATGAGAAGGTGTGTCCAAACTTTTGGTCTGTACTATATATATATATATATATATATATATATATATATATATATATATATATATATATATATATATATATATATATACTTTTTTAAATGGGCAAGATAAATAGTATATAATTAGTGATTAAAGTTTTTTATGTTTACTGATTGGTCACGTGTTTCTTCCCCGGGGCGCAACATGCGCAGTTGCCTCTTGGTGGTTTGATTTACATACCAGCGCCCATGCTACGTCACTGCCCTCTATCACAGGGTGCAGCAGGGTGAGTTTGAGTTTGAGCGGGAGTTGCAGACAGACAGCGGAGGAAAAGGCACAATGGAGAAAGAGAAATTGAATTAAGTGAAGTCACTTAAAAAAAGGGTTGATGTGAAACAGCTTGGAACTGATCAGCTGATCACCTGACCTTATCAATCAGCAGTCCAAAGGCAGAGGGAGGCAATACACACGGTCATTGTCCAGGACCTTTTGTTTTACGACTTCTATCTGAGTTATTATATATATACATCTATAAAGTGCCAAATATTCAGTATTTTAGTAAGGTCGGGCCATTTAAGTTAATAATTATTGGAGTCCATCTGTTAAAGCCTAAATTATGGTTCCGCGTTAAATCGACGCAGAGGCGTACGGCGTAGGCTACGCGGCGACGCGCACCGTACGCCGTAGAGTCTGCGTTGGTGTAACGCGGAACCATAAATCAGCCTTACGGCGCAGTTCTCGCTGCGGCCGCTGCGGCGCCCTCTCCCCCTCTGTGGAGGTCTGAAGCGGAGATTTGGAGCTGGGGGGGTGGAGGTGGTGGTGGTACGAGGGAGGGGGTGTGTGCTACTGATTGTCGGGGGGAGGGGGCGCAGAGAGGCAGCCAGAGACGGAGAGAGAGGGAGAAGAGGGAGAGAGGAATTTGGTAGGCTACTGTTTAAATGGGAACACAGGGCGCATAGAGGAAAAGGGGCACAGACAGAAAACTCCCCCCCTAAAAAAAATTTAAAAAAAAAAGAAAGAAAGAAGAAGTGGAGACAGACCTCTGACGCACAGGAGAGACTGAGAAGTAGTTGAAAGAAGAAGAAAAGAAGCAAAAGGAGAGGAACATAGACGTGGGATTTTCCTCCTTGTAAATGTGTCTTTTTTCACTCTCATGACTCCAAGAGGATTCCGGCTAAATGCACCCGGTCGGGAGGAACTGATGGTGTCCTCTGGGAGAGACAGAGCCGAGGGGAGGAATCTGAATGCGCTCAGCTGAACCATGCCAGCCTTGTGGATCCTAACTTTGGCGATCACTTTGAACCAAGGTGAGTGGCGGCTGAACGCGCCGGGGCCGCCGAGGACGCGAGTGCATGGCGGCACAAAGTTTGTGCCAATGCCAAAACTGTTCCCTCCATCCGGGAGCCCGTGTCGGGTCTCTCTCTGTCTGTGCTGGCACTGGCAGCATAACTACTATTTGAATAGTGTGTGGTGTTTTTTTGTCCCTGGCGCTGCGTCCACGGGCATGCCGCTCTGCGTGCGTAATTGCGTGAAAATGTTGTGGTAGATGCGCGCTACCCTGGACGGTGTGATAATAACACCCTGGCACGGAGACCAGGGGCTGTTCGGGGTCTGCTCTCCGCCGGGTGGGAGACAGGAGAGCCAGACACAGACGCGCGGCGTTAATTTCTCCTAAATTTCACGCACTTGGAGGAGACGCGGAGCATCTGCGCGCGACATTGCTTTTGACGTGACCTTTGAAACGCATGAATGGGTAGATTTTGGTTGACACGGGTGAACGCAGTGGGGTCAACACGAGCGCGCACCCGCTCCACCTTTCCTCTCACACGCACACGCACAGGCACACGCGCACTGCGCATAACCTGCCAGCCGGGGATGATTGATGAGGTGGGGATCCGCCACTCAGCCCGCTCCCTGGGCTTTAACGCGGGTCACACACAATCAATTTTCATGCGCGCAGGCGCCAGAGACGTGCGTGCCTTCAGTCTCTGGGCTGTGTGTTGTAAAAGTGGAGAGGAAAGGCTAAGAGTCCCTCGAGAGGGAAAGTGTGTGTGTGTGTGTGTGTGTGTGTGTGTGTGTGTGTGTGTGTGTGAGAGAGAGAGAGAGAGAGAGAGGTGCATCTTGCGCTTAACATGCAGGTAGAGTCTCTGGGGCGCGTGCACGTGCGCGCCGCCCTGCTGCAAATGGCTCAGATGCCAAAGCAAAATTCATATTTTACCTTAAGGACGGAGACGTATTCAGTGGACTGGAGAAGACTCGCATTACTAATATTAATGCCTCTATTTATCGATCACCTTGATAGATCACCTCTGTCCACGAACACATACACACCTGAGCCGAAGAATGGAGGAGTGTGTGTGTTTGAGGGCAGCCATAGCTTTAAATAAAGACATGATTAATTGAAGTGGCCTGATGTGAACAGTTCAATATACTGCATGTATATACACTCACTCACACACACACGCACTCACACTTGTGTGTGTGTGTGTGTGTACTATATATAGGTGTGTGTGTGTGTACCTGCCTCAGCACCTGGGTCCCTGGTGCCGCAGGCTGCCGGTGTGATGAACCACAGACAATGATCTGCTTCGACAGACAGTCAGAGGAGCTCCCAGGCCGGAGCAGAGCCGGCCCTCGGTGTGGAATAGGAAAGATGGACCACATTACTGCTCATGCTCTCCTCTGGAAGTTTGACACGTATGGTGGTCCTTCCTAAACATATGATTTCAAATTATAAAACAGTCTAAGTCCCAAGTCCCAGTCTAAGTTCCAAGGATTTAGCTCAGTGAGGTGAAGAGCACAGAGAAACGGGGGATATACCAGTAAATGGGATGGATTTCTTAGTTTCTTTTTTAATGTCAGGGGTGCAGAAGATGGACCACATCCAGGAAACCAAGGAGGCAGGGGTGACCAATCGAAGTGCTATAACTATAGCTAAAAGTGCTGCTAATGCAGGATAGCCACAACCAAACACCAAATACCAGTGGAGTGAGAAATGAATACCCAAACTTGGCTCCATATCTGCAGATTTCTTTTGGCCCGCATTTGGCTTTGACTGATGATGTTGACTCAAGGTGGGTGTGTCTGCCTAACTCAGACACATTTTCACCAAACCTGGACCAATTCTCCATTTGCTTTGGGCCGCTTGGGCCACATCTGGCCTCAACAACAATTGTTGTATCAAATGTCAGGACTAGAGTATAAGATCTGGCCCTCATCTGGTTTATACAGTTCATGCAGAAACCCAAGTTCGGCCAAGTTCGTGAACTTTGGCACACGTCGGGACCACTTAGCATTTGCCAGAACAATGGAGGAAGCAAGACAGGATATAGAAGTCCACACTTTCAACCCAATCTGACTGTTTCTGACTTCAAATGTGACTTAAATTTGATTTGTTTGTAGTGTTTCGGACTTGGGTCCAAAACACTACAATTTACGTACGACACGTACCCAACGCCACACAAATAACGACTAAGTTCAGCAGATTGATGGGAGTAACCACTAAGAACATTAGCAAGGACTTGCAGATCGCAACTGATGCCTTGCCACATACAATGTTAAAATGTTAAAACCATTATTCAGAAAGATCAGATTGTGATCAAATATGTTAAAAATCGGATTTGGGCCGACATTGTGAACACAGACATGACAAACACTCAAGGGAGTCATGAGACACAGGTAACGACAATCAAACCAGTGAATGCACTCATCAAAATAAAATAGGAAATCAGTCTGGATGCAACACAGACACCCCAGGACTAAAGCTTTCCGCTGAACCGAACAAGATTCGGTTAAACTCACAATCAAGTCTGAAGGTCGAGATGTGTTCAGCCAGCAGGAATATTTGAATAGTTTCAAGAAAAAGTTCCCCTTCGTGTATTGTGTCCTCACAGCTGGAACTAAGGCCGACTGGAGTTCATGGAAATCTTTTTATCTCCTGGCTCCGAGTAGAAGCTTTCCCAACACAAGGAAGAACGATCGTGATGGGACTTCACTGGGATTGGTCCAAACGACTTACTGTAAATGGTCAGACATATTGGAGCTGCCAGTAAAAAAAAAAAACTAAAAGGGAAAACTTGTAAACATCTGTGAGAGGTCCCCTGTATGAAGTCAGTATCTAAACACTGAGTTGAAACAGTTGATGGTGGCATTAAGACCCGTCCTCTACATGTCAGCTGGTCGTTAGATCCCTGCAGTGTGAATGCAGGCAGAGAAAACCCCTTCAAAGGCATGCTATCTTTTGAGTATCGAACTAAACAAACAACACAGAGCGAAAGGGGAAAAGAAGAAGGGGGAGAGCAGGGCAGAAAAAACTAAATGAGAGATGGTTAGCACCGAGCAATGTGGAAGCAGGGAAAAGAAAGTAATACACAGGACAGAATGAGACAACTGAGTAGGAGAGAAAACCCAGACCAAAGAGAAACCTGAGCGGAACGAAGCAGAACAACAGACTGAACGGCGGAGAACAGAGCGGGACACGGACAGAGCAGAACAGAGCAGAACAGAGCAGAACAGAGCAGAACAGAGCAGAGCAGCGGCGTCTCCTGCTGAGCCAGTGTAAGCCTGTAAATGTGATCAGCGTGAATCCGTCCCTTACATGCAGCAGCTGCAGCCTAATGTGTGTTTAGCCTGTTTGGACTCTTCCAGGTGTCTGCTGCTGACGGCTCAGACAGCCTCTCTCCGAGCAGCCTGATTTACTGCTCGGTCCAGTGGTGTGCCGGGCTTCCTCACACACACCGACTACATCTCTGCGTGGTTGACCGCGCATCTGTGGCCCCCTGTAATTACCATTCGACCCAGTATGTGAGTCTGATGTTGCGAGTTGCCACTGTGCTGCCAGAACCGGCCGGGCCACAGGCAAAGAGGCTCGTTTCTCCGAGTCGATTCTTGAACTGCTATTTTGCTTGAGCCGAACATTTTTGCAGCCTGATCATGCAAGCGAGGCAAGAAAAGCAATTCTTGCACTGCAAGCACCTGTCTCATCTCTCTCTCCCTCTCTCTTCCAACACATACGCGCATATACATTTTCTCTTTCTCCTATTTTCTGCCCCCTCCTCCTCCCACTCCTTTCTCCCATCACGGGAACTGAGAAGAGGCTCAGATGTAAAGAGACAGGCCAAAAGACAGAGAGATGGAGGCAGAGAGAGACGAAGAAAGGAAGAGACAGCGGGGCTCAGTCTTAATCTGTTGACAAGAGGGGATGTTTGAGGATAAACAGAGCACCAGAGCAGGAGGCAAAGAGAGTGAAAAAGAAATGCCTGATTGGCTTCAGAGCCGGCTTCAACGGCAGCTCGGCTGGACCATCAATGTTTGATGGTTCATATCAACCAAAGATTTACAGCTAAATGGATCTCCAGGGGTATGAAAGGATGCTCAGGAAGGTTTCTGCAGTAGAAGCTGCTCCTGTATGTCAGAGGAACCCGACCTGAATGTTTCACCTTCGGGTCAAAATACTGATCGTGTGTTGACTCTCTGAGATGTGACTCTCTATTTGGCACGAACAGTTCTCTGTCAAAGCCTACAGTTTCTCTTCTCTGTATCACCTTTGCTTGTCCTCTTGCGTCAGAATTGACAAACTGTAGCTGATCTGTAAATCGACGTTTTAAACAGGGATTGTTTTCACAGTTGTGTTTGCACCTTCTGAAGCTGTAGTCCCTAGTTTACTTTATTACGACTTGTTCACCCCCTACAATATAATCGCAGCGAGACTGCAAAGGCCTTCAGCAAGATGGGAAAAAAAGAAAAAGCTAAAGTTGCTCCACTTTTGCTGCAACATCATTTGCTGTTATGAGGATGCTGCTGCTTTCTGCCAATTGCATATACGCGCAAGCACATCTAGATCTGTTCCCACATATTTATTTCTGATGCAAAATTTCTGTAAAAAAACAAAACTGTTTGACATCAGCTGTGTTATGATCTTAATTATATGAAACACATTTCAGATGTATACAAGGAGACAACAACATGACATGAACTGTCAGCTTTGGGATCCCTTTTGTGCTGTGCCACATGTTCACAACCATTTGCTTGTGCTGTAGTACGATTAGCAGAAACAAGACAGCGACCGTACTCAGAGCTTCTACGGTCTGAAACCTCAGAGATTCTCTTGAATTGCTCCACAAAACACTTACAGCCTTGTCAGCAGACCAGATGTAAAGGGTCGGGTTAAGCACTTATTTGCCAAAATGGTGAATACGTGGAGGAAAAATAAAGCCTAAAGAAAATGTTGCACTCCTGCAACTATACCATGTAGAAAAGCCACTTAACATGTTCTTCTCTTTGGGGATCTTTTTTAGTAACACTGATGGGGATTTCTTGCACAGGCAGCCCCAAAATGAATCAAGCCCAAAAACTGGCCATTAGTGCCACGCCGTACTTATCTCTCCATAAAAGCAAGTATATAAGGTTCAGCGACTCCAATGCATTAATTGGATGGTTTAAAAAAAAGTAAGAATATATATATATATAATGTCTGTCCATTAAAAAAGAAAAAAAAGAAAGAAATCCTCCGGCAAGAGAGCAAAACCCATAGGCATAAATCTCAGGGGAGATTAACTATACGACTATATTGTTTTAAATATGTTGTATAATATATTAGCTGTAATATAATTTGAAAGTATTTGGGCTAATTAGAGATGTTAAAAGAGTCCTTTATTATTAAAAAATAAATAAAAATAAAAAACACATGGAAGGTTGCGCTGATGCATTTGAGGTCCCTCAAAAGTGAGATTTTGGAAATCGGTATTCCTCAACTGTAGATATTCAAAGTGGTACAAAGTGCTATGAACAACAATGTCTTATCCACAAATATAGAGTTTGCCAGGGAAGGCAATGCTCCCGCTCTTTATGCTCCCGTACGTATGTAAAAAGCGAAGTCTGCTTCAAGCGCCGTCACAAGCCGCCGCCTTCGTTATTCCATGCTTATGTTATGATGCCATGGTTGTAAGTCAGTTCATCCACTAGTGTGCTGAGTTCAGAGTTCACTTGACGTCAGTTTCAGACACCGATTAGTGGCAGAAATGCACGACAAGTTTTTGCAACTGCTCAAAAACACCAGAAAAAAAAGACAAAGAAGAAGCAGTTTCAGCAAACATGGCAACAGTGGAAAAGATCGTGATAATGCAAGCTTTTGGAAAGAGATATGAAAAGAGCCAGTGGCGGCCTGTTTGACCATTAAATAAATGAGGGTGTGTTGATGGCAAATTCCTATTCTTCTTTGGTTTGTTCCCTTTCCTGGTCACATTGTTAGCTACACTGCTCAACGCTTTCTGGTGGTGTTGCTTTGTTTGCTGCGTCAAGCAATGGATCCGTCCTGAAAACAGACCAAATCAAGCGTGTAAACAGCGTAGGAGATAGACGAAAGGGTTCGTCCGTCTGTGCATCCATCTCCTGCGTCGTGCATAAATGGATATTAGCTATATACGAACTACAGCATTTTGCTGCTTTCCAGTCTGGAAATCTGAGTTCCTTGAGTTCAGTGACTACATCAGATCAACATTACATTTGTCATTTCATCAAGACTGCACTTTGTCTTTCAGAGCTTTCCACTTATTTTGAGTGGTATTATATATAAGAAGAAACAAAAGCCAGATTCTTGTGATCAAACACTCCACTTGATGAAAACAATGAGATGAATATTTTTGTGAAGTAACTTTTTGAACCTCTGCAACCTCTGTCCGACATTTCTCCCTGCACGTGTGTGTTTGTGTGTCGTACTACATCTCAAAGCTCTTCAGTACTTGACGTAGTGTATCTGACATCTTTATGATTGAAAAAGTGTAATCTGTGATGACGAGATGGGAATTTAAATGAAAAATAATACAATAACCACTACAATTAGTCTTCGCCTGATTCATGCCGATGCCCCTGCACTCCGCTGAAAGCACGGGGGTCAAGTTCGTCTGGCTAACTGTCATCTTATCATGTGAGCGGGAGAGTGAAAGATCGAAGAGTATGCGGAGTCTAACGGAGGACATCGACCTGTATTAGGACTGACACCCGTCAATCTCGCTGATATGTCAGCCTGAATGAGAGAGGACTAGTGGACTTGCAGGGAAATGAGGAGGAGGTCAGGCTCTGGGGGGGGTGATAGATGAGGAAGAAGTCAATCTGAGCGAAGAGGAGGAGTGTGTAAATACGTTTGGAGTAAATGACAACAATAAAAGAGAGGTAGAAGTGAAAAGAGAGAACAAGAAAAGTGGGATTTGCAGGGATATGAAAGAGGTTCAGGGTTGAGGATGAGGGACACAAGCATGAATGGATAGAGGAAAAAAGAGGAGAGAAGGAAGGAAAAGTGGAGCTGGAAATGGGATCTCAATACATTCGAGGAGTGGAGCAGGAGAGTGGAGAGATAGATCAAGCGGGAGACCAAAAGTGGGAAAGGATGGGGAGAAATTTTCAGGGAAGAGAGAGAGTTGGAGGAACGACACCAATAAAAGGGGAGCGAGAGAAGAAAGAAGAAGCCAGATGCAGTATTGTGGAAGGAAATAGGAGGACTGGGAGCTCTCAGGTTTGAAGGAGGAGAAGAATAGGGTTGGGGAGCAGAGATTTATGTTTGGAAAGAGTTGCAGCGAGGGAGCAGAGGGAAACAGCCAGGCCTATTATAGATGGTGCTCCCTTGGGAGAGAAGGGCCTGGAATTTTCTAGACATTTCCAGCATATTTCACCATCGTTCCGAGCAGCACGCTGCATTGCACAAAGCGCCGCCCTCAACCCGAGTCCTCAGCCCTCCAAGAATAAATGAAGTGGGTCTCCTTTCCCTTCAATGAAAGTGATAAAAGGCTGGAAGTAAACCTTCTCAGGTTTTTTTTGTTTTGTTTTTGTTTCTTGGAGGGGAAAGACAAAAAACGAACGGGCCACACTCTCCAAGGAAAGCTTTCAAAATAGACAGACATCAAGAATAAAAGCAGCAAAAAGCATGAAAGGGGCTTCCTTTTATGCAAGGAGAAATGTCAGTGAGAGAAGGGCTGTGATATCAAACGAGCGGTGCGTGGAGGTGGTTTATGTTTATGCTTTTCTCCGTGTCTCTTTGCTTCTTTGTCTGCCTGCGTTTTCTCTCGTTCACCGTCTGAAACGCTCGCGTGGTGGTGAGAGAGAACAATTGAATGGGCCTCCCACGTAAAATCCATTCAGAGACATCTTGAGGAATAAGAATGAGAAATTGTCCGGCGGATTGAATTAAATCAATCTGATCCATTACAAGATCGCTATCTCAAGGTTTTCCCTTTTGTCTTTGGCCCGGATTATGCATGCTGCTGTGAAAGTGTGTGTGTGGTTGTACCTTATCTACCGCTGTAGTGCAGTTTTCCATCCAATCATTGGAACAATTACTCATTGAAGTGAGTGCTTGATTGACGGGTTGCGCACATCTCACGATTACATTTTTCCTAATTAAACGGAAGGTATTGTACTCAATGCATTCACTTAACTGCACTTCAAGAACCTCTCCATCTCTCCCCCTCTTTTCTCAAAGACACTTAAAGGAGTACAATCCTTTTATTTTTTTCAGTGAATTGTGTGGCCTTTGAGGCCTCAGAAAACTATCAACTCATTCATGCCACCTAAAAATATAGGATATCTACGCCTGGCAAGCATGTATTATGAACATTGCGGACTCTGTTGAATATAAAATGAGTGTTTGATTCTTCTTTCAAAATAAAGGGAGTGCAGGTAAGGCTGGGGGTGTTGGTGGGGGAAAAAAGGTTGTCTCCTGATGTAGCAACAGAATATTATCCAGTTCAGTTTGGCGGTTCTGTAATGCATTTGTTACAAGGCAAAACAAGCACTTCAAAGACACACTCCTACAAGCAATTAGAGATGTTAAAGTTGTATAGATTTGATCTAAAAGTAGGTAGATCCTGTGTCATAGCAGATTAGAGACATAAAAAGTAACAGAACTGAAAACGGGCTGGAGGATAAAAAGCACCAAACAGACGAAACACCATAAAAGCTGAACAGGTGAAGAATATGAGGTTTTCAGAGCGATGAGACAGAGGTCACACAGTTTGTCGCAGGTCAAAAACAACCCTTATCACACGATAGTAGAAAAAATTCCTTTTTTGCTCCTACTCAGTGCTCAAATGTAGTAAATTTTAAAAGATTAACTAAATGTTTGCTGCAACAGAATTTTTCATATGATTGTCATGAATGACAAAGCTCTAATTTCTTCTCCCGTAATCTTTACTCCTGCGAACATGAGGAAATACAGAATAAATGAACAAAATTTAGGAGGTACTCTTTTTTTTTATTTCATGGCGTAAAAGCTAGCATATGCAAATGCATTTTGTCATTCAAAAACCCAAATAATTATGAGTAAATGTCCCAATACTTCAAGCTTTTAATTATGCTTCTACTCAAGAGATTTGTTAATCACAGCTATCACAAATCCACCATAATATAAAACAAAAAGAAATCCAATTTTTCAACCTTTAGTAAATGTGTGGTCATGAAAAAAAGACCTTTTCCGTATACTTGAGACTGTTTGTGTTTGCCCTTTAAGTCACAACCAGATCAAAGCCTTCATGTTAATGTAACCCCAGTACTTTGTTTACATGTGTTAGCATGTCGCGCAGGCGGGGCTCTGTGACATCACACTCCCAGCTCAGAGCAGAACTATCCATCCCGTATTTATGTCCCCCTTACTCCACATACTTCTGCACTTAGTATACCTCTGAAGTGGGCAGCACAAAACTGTAGCATCATCTGAAAAGAGGCACCTCCTGTGGAGGAGGAGCCACGTCCTGCCTGACCCCGCCCCCTAAAACCATCTGCTTTGAACAGTGTCGTACAGACATGGTTGAAAACAAAGCTTTCACCCTGGATCGCTGTGATATTTCAGCCAAAGCACGTCACACACATTTCAACGAGAAAGGTCAAGGTTTGAAAACAGGTGGATATATGTTTCCTTCAACAAATAACAAGACAGTAAAGTCTTAAGTCTAAGTAAAGTCTTAAACACATGTCTGATGATTGAGAGCCAGGTGACTATCGCCCTCCACCTTCTTTGGTACTTGTCGATAAACAACCACCGTAGGCCATGCGTCTGCTGCTCGTATTGGTGCCACAGTTACTGCAGCCCATATGAGACAGTACATCAATTCACTGATGGTGAATAGAAGCACTGAAAAGTGACACGCAGGGCTATGAACCATCCATCAACACATGGAAGTTCAGAAGGAGAATGTGCTGGTGTGTAACATTGCAGTTACCAGTTCCACATTTAATTCAGCTGATATTCTGTAGAAATGTGCGTATCTGTCATTGTGGGAGTTACCGGCAATCAGCACCTTCCTCATAGACTCAATATCAGTCACTTATTGAAAGTGACTGACAAGTGGAAAAACACTTGTGGTGGACAACATAGGGATAGTAATTTTTGCCTACCGGTACCATTTTTCCTCTTCAACTAAACTTCAACTTCACTCTTAACCTGCAGTAATGATCCTACAATAAAAGTGGCCTTAAATGCAAAATATTATGTATACAATTTCAAACTAAAGTATTTCTGTATGAAACATGTCCCCACATCTGCATGTACCAGGCAGCTATTCAGTTCTGTTAATGTTGCAATGTGCTGGTTCTGCTGAGAGAAAATGGGTGATATTTTTATATCAAATACCCTTATTAAAGACTTTCAATCTTTCCAACGCAACAGACAATCTGTAAATTCAATATTTTGCATTTTCATATATTTCCCACTGTTCCAAATGTATTTCCCTTATCAGAAACTAAATTTGTGTAACCAAATGAGTCAGTCGCATGGTTACCGCATTAGTTCTTTCTGAAGTCTCAATAAAGCCTCCCTCCATCCCTTTCATGCCTTTTCCTTTTTGAGGATTTTAAACTGTGATAAAAAAGAAGCAGAAGCCATTTAAAGATGGAGATGGACAACGTGATTATGGATGATGAAAGCTGGTATCCATCACCACCCACTCTGTTTATGTTTCCGTCCTCCCTCCGCCTGTCTGTCTGCCTGTTCCTCCCTTCTCCCCACTTGTGTTTTAATGTAAGTCGATAACTATCAGGGGCTGATAACGCCCGGGCTCCTCTCGACTCAGCGAGGCTCGATGAGGCAAGGGAAGAGGAAGGCGAGAGGGGGGTGGGGGGCAGGTGGCGGGGTGGGTGTTGTTGGGTGGGGGTGGGGGGCGGGGTGACACTATCTGGCCTTGGTGAAGCCCGTTACACTTGGGTGCAGAGGAGATAAGCCAGCAGCTGTAAGTGGTGGCAGCAACTGGGGGGGGGGGGGGGGGGGTGTAACGTCACCGTGCTTGTCTCTCATCCCTGTGGCCATAAATGAATTTATGGTGACACAGGTGAAGTATACGTGAGTGAGATTTGTCATTGTTCTAAGAATATTAGATTATGGAATTTATTATCTTTTTTTTTAAAGTCTTTTAAAGTCTGTCTGCATTTTTGGGGTGAAACGCACTTAATAGCTGTCATCACTGTTTGTCAAAGGGTATCTCTGAACAATAGTTTTACTTGTTGCTGGAGGAAAAATACAGGTGTTATTAGTAATAAAGATAAGATAACTGTTCAGGCATAACTGTGTCGCAGTGAGTCAACAAGGGGATAGAAAGTGAGGCAGCTAATTGAAATTCTGTTACAGCTGATTTTAATATTCATACCTGTGTTTTTCTTTCCTCTGCGATCTGTCATAATGTCTCCTATTAAAACGACCTCATGCGCACCGTGAAGATGTAATAACGGGAAGGATGCATGACGTTCAGATCCACAACAAACAACGAGGGCCAAAGGAAAATAAAAGAGAAGGTCTGTTTGCTCGTGATTGAGGCGAGGGGTGAGCGGGAGGTTGGCGTGATGGGGCGAGGGAAGAGAGTGGAGAGGAAGCGAGGGAGGTTGGGGGAGTGAGAGAAAAAAGATAATTTCTTAGCTCCTCTTTTAAATGAGTCTGTTTCTATAGCAACCATCCAACCAGCCACTGGAGAGAGAGAGAGGGGAAAGTGGGGGTGCACCAGAGAGAGAGAGAAAGAGGAAAGGAAAAAGAGAGAAAAAACATGAGAGTTGCCATAGCAACGTAGAAAAAAGAACTTGGAGAAACTTTAAATATAGATATTAGGAGAAAAGGTAAAATGAGACGGAAGAGAAGGAAAAGAGGACGAGACCGTCTTTGGATGACCAAAGTTTCCGTTTCCGTTTCAACGTTGCTCAGTGGAAAATCAAATCACTTCACCTTCAGCAAAGTGGGAAGAGTTTATGAGGATCTCCAGACTTCAGAACATAGTATTTTTTTTGTTGCAGAAACGGTGTCGGGTCGGCCTCATGGTGCATCTGCCTCAATGATAACGGCAACAGTTGACCTACTTTGGTTGAAAAAGATTTTGCACCAATTTACTAGGAATTTGGCAGCTGTTGTCCAACATTCTCAAGTGGTGGGAACTAAATAAGAAGACTGTCTAACTGTCACATGACCAAAGACAGCCTGACAGTTCTGAAATTCAGGACGATCATCTTCCCGGGTCACTGCTGCTGCAACCCAAACTAAAGATAGGGGTGCAGTATGAGCTACAAATGGTGCGAACACACACACAAAAAAAATGGCACGTTCCACTCACCGTAACGTCTGACGGCAAGTCTGCAGATACTTTGCCGGGGTTTGCCCCAAGGAGCCGGGAGCCAAAGCTAACTCTGATTGACATACGGTGAGCGACACGTGTCCCCATCAGCTTCTCCACCAACATGGCTGTGCCAAGCACATTGTTTTATACAGTTTACGATGAGGCCCTGTGCTTATTGGGAAAACCAAGTTTAGCTGCAGAAATCTACTTCGTACGACATATCCGGCAGCTGCTATCAGAACTCGACCCAGGCGCACAGCAGAACATGCAGTTTTTGCTTTCACTCACTTTCCTTTAAAGGTATTGTGAGATGAAAAACAAATTTTTCTTGATTTTTTGTGTTTTGTTGGGTGTCTTGACATCAATTACACCCAAAAAACAACGAACTTTTAACATTCAGTGTATTGTGTGCTTTCTGGGATTTTCCGCATAACTATGCAAAAACGGCGCATGTGGTTTGGTGGCGGGCCGTTACGTATAAACCCGCTAAATCACCGCCCCCTCCACCCAGCTCCCTGCCTCCTCTCCTCTCCAGTGCACCATAAAGGCTGATTTATGGTTCCACGTTACACCGACGCAGAGCCTACGGAGCGTAGGGTTACGCGGCGACGCGCACCGTACGCTGAACCCTACGGCGTAGGCTCTGCGGCGATTTAACGCGGAACCATAAATCAAGCTTAACACGGAGCTGTTTAGAACCTCTTTTGTTCTCATCACCGGGAGGACAACTGCTAAGAAGACCCGCGGCCACTGACTGGACTTAAGATAAGGGGACAGTGCTGCTTGCATGCCTTTATTTTTATGATTGTTTGCTGTGGTTCGCCGTGCTGCTTTTCCGTGCATGCTTCGCCTGTCGCTCCCGGCTTAACTCTCCGACGCCGCTGTGAGCGTATGGCTGGAGGAGGAGGAGGTTTGGAGGAGGAGCGGAGCAATGATTGACAGGAAAGGGGGAAAAGGAAGCGTTTTTCACGGCGCAAAAAAACACTGTCATAAAAAGCCAGGAATGGAGTACTAGAGTGAAGTTTTTCTTGTTACACTCTTTTAGACACATTTGAGGGATGTTGGCCAAGACTTTTAATAGTGTTAAAAGCATGTTAAAAATGATGTCACAATACCTTTAATCATTGATTTACACGTTACAAGTTACTCGGCCTGGTAGCCTTTAGGTTAGTATTGTCGCCTCACAGCCAATTGGCGGTTCGAAATCGGCCGTAGTGTGAGTGTGCGTGTGGTTCTTTGTTTATATGTGGCTCTGTGATGGACTGGCTACCTGTCCAGGGTGGACCCCTGCCTTTGGCCTGAAGAGAGCTGGGATAGGCTCCAGCAGACCCCCGTGACCCTGAATAGAGTCGGGTGAGGAAGGTTGAGGGGAAAATTTGTCATTTTTCATTTTCAAATATCAGCTGCTAATTCATTTGAAGGGATATGTTATTATTTTTAATGTCCTTGTAGTCTCTCTGCCCTGCTGTTGGCATAAATCCTCCAAAGTAACGTTGGACTCCAAAATAACACATCAAAAATATTGTAAATATCTAATCTCCTTGTTGAGTGACATCTTTAGTAGTCTTCCGCTTGTTCCTCTTGTCGTGTTTCTTTGTCCAGGTTTGTAATCACATACACATATACTTCAGGACAACAGTGTCGTGAAAACAACTTAACTTCAAATCTTTCGGTGGGATGCTCTGAGCTAAAAGTGCAAAAGTTCCTTTGCACCGCTTTAAAGTTGAGCCATGAATGGCAATAATCATTACAAACAACACGGCTGAAATAAAAGAAAAACAAAACATGGCTTAAGTTTTTTAAAGCTGGGAAAACATAGTAAGAGTTTTGCAAGAGACACTCCAGCCATGTGTACGTTTTGTCGGGCGATGAACAAAAAGCTCTTAGGGGAAAAACAAGGTCTGTCTTCAGGATTATGTCCCGTTTTACTTTGAAAGTCTGGGAAGGTTGATGCACCGAGTTTGATGAAACATAAAAAATTACTAGTGGACATCCATCATAGCCTATGGTTCAGATAATATAATCTCACGATCCATAAAGGGACCGGCCTGGATCAGATTGATTGTCACATGCAGACGTGCCCTTGAGCACAAGACTAAACCCCTGCATTGCCTGCACTGCCAGAGCCACCGAGGGGTCACCAGTGATTGTTTTATAGCGCCGGTACGTAGCCCAGGACTGGCGCTATGTGTGTCACAAATTTGTTTGCATTTTAAAACCTACTCATTATTCACCACACAATGATCCCTTGCAATGACCCCTAAAAAGAGAAAATGCCAAAATATGTTGCTTGCTTTGCTTTACAATCTACAGGACATAGTTTAAAAGGTCCGCATCACAAAGTATAACTTACACTGAGGTTAGGATTGCTGGCATCTAAAAAGGGTTGAACATCATTTCTGTGTTTCTGAGAAAAGTTAAGGGCTTTTTTATTTGGTATTTTACAGTTTAAAGAGTTACAATGCTCAAACAGCCAACGTTTGTTCTTTTCTTCCATCAAATAATGCGGTTAGAGTTCTTTTTAAGTTCCTTTCTGTTACTCAGCCTGGTTGTGTCAAAGGTGCCCTTCACCATTTCCAACTCCCCATGCATGTCTTCTTCTTTTTTACAAGTGGAAATTGAGCTTTAAAGAGCTGCCAGTCTACAGCTTTTATTTAGTGATGTGTAATAGTGATTGTAAAAAGATTTAGCCGCAACCAGTGAGCAGGCCGCTTGAGACCCTGGTCTTGCAGATATGTTGTGCGGTTTGGTCACACTGGACTTACCTTAAGTCCAAGTTTTAATTCTGAAACCAACCCATCTATTTTAAAAGAACATTAAAAACAGTAAATAAAAAGTTGGAAAAAATTAAATCAGAATCCCTTACACTACTTGTCTCAGAAAAAAAGGGTAGCTCTTCTGCTGCAGCGATAACGACAGAGAGAGTTAGGTATTATGGATGGAGCGCGGCGCTCGCCGAGAGGTGTGAGCTGCAGTGATAACAGCTCTGGGTATATGGCTGCTTCCCCGATTGTCCATTCTTAGCTCTTGACCACATATGACCTCCCTCTCCATGTCGAGCTAGCAACGAGAACCGCGGAGAGAGCGAGAGAGAGCAAGGGAGAGGATTGATTGAGAGTCCCAGAGTTCAGACAGCTCTGAACACAAAGGCCACGATCTGTTTCCCCGAAAGCACCGAAGCTACATGGTGATCCGAAATTGGAGGCGACATGGGTCATGTGGGGAAAGAGAATCCATATTCGTCATCCTGCACACTGCCAGGAAAGAAACTGGAATATTACTGTGCATATGAAATGTACAAGATCTCATACACATTTGAAGGAAATGATGTGGAAATAACAAGAAAAGAGGGAATGGGGAAATGTATAGGGGACATCAGTTGTTAGAATGCGCATTTCTCACTATTTAGAAAATAGTATTACAATAAAATGAATAAGCTGTTATTTCTGCATGGATATTTGTACATTGGTGTACTGGGTAAAACTTTTAGCTAATAGATATTATATATAAATTTTTTTAATTATTACATTGAAAATCAGAACGGCTGTTCTGTTACAGTACCTAAATCTGTCTATTAAACTTTTATGGGCTAGAAGAATAAAGTTACTCAAGAAGCATCAAAAACTGCACTACTTTAACTGGCCACCAGAGGCTGGCTCCAAAAACGAGCAATTTCCCAGAAGACCCCGTGTTCACATTCCCAACTTTACAGAAGAAATAAAGGTGTCTGTTCATAAAAAAGCCTTTGATCCTTGAGAGGATGAGTTAAGTTTTATACAACCTACCTTTTTAAAGAATTTCTACGTTCAAGTATCAGTGTTGGAGTAACGCTTTACAGTAATTTATTACATTTAGGCAGTGACGGAGTAATATAACCCGTTACTCGCTATATTTTGGTAGAGTTATTACAGTTACTGAGTCTGGTAACGCGTTACAATCCCATCTGTCACACTGGCTTGAATTAACACACTACGCAACAGCCGTAAATTACGGAGCCAGGCGAGGGCCAGTGGGTAACAAAATATAAACCAGATGAAAATCCTTGTGCATGGTTAACCTACAGTAATTGCCCTCTCAATTTTGTAATCTGTGCGCAGACTGCTCATGAACATCAGTTGAGACGCATGGCCCACACCTGCGAGGTAAGTGCAGTGGATCCACTGTCATATGTAAACTTAACGCAGTGTCATCGTTTAATCAGGACACTTCACCGCAGGCTTTTATATTTACAGTATATTATATCGCCGGGCTCCGTTGTTATACCTCTTTCTTGAAGTACTTTTGAAATACTTTTTTTTTTGTTTAGTTCCCTCTCCCTGAGAGGATGAGTTAAGTTTTATACAACCTACCTTTTTAAAGATTTTTTACGTTCAAGTATCAGTGTTAGAGTAACGCTTTAGAGTAATTTATTACATTTAGGCAGTGACGGAGTAATATAACGCGTTACTCGCTATAGTTGCAGTTTGTGACTCAGAAGCAAACAAATTAGGCAAAGAAAACGATTTTGTGTCATGTGGTGTAAAAGTTTGGGTTTTTTAATTATTCTATATTATAACATTGTTGTAATTCAGGTATACACAGTAAACAATACTTGTAAGATGTAATATAGAACTCATTAGACTTTAATGCCCTCCCCCTCCCCCCCATTACTAAAAAGTAAGAAGTAACTTATTACTCTACACAGAATGTAATATTGTAAAGAAGCACATTACTTTCAAATGCAGGTAACCAGTAATATGAAATATATTACATTTTAGAAGTAACTTGCCCAACACTGTCACTTGTGACTGAAATAGTCTGATAGTATTGAAGCTTCAAAAAAATAGTCCATAAGTCAGGTTTGGGGTAATAAATGCAGTTAACATGGTTTTGCAGTGATTTCTATTCAAATCCGGCAGGACAGCAGATCAGTGATGATGGTCCCCACTGTAACTTAGGTTTCTGAAAGACAACAGACCAGTTTATAATTCAGGCCACTGCAACAATTTTGATATTCACAATGAAATATTTAATTTCAGCATATTTTATTTTTCAATTCAGCCGATGTAATTTTTTTTGTTTATCACAATAAAATACGTTTTAGGTAGTTAGATAAGACTTTATTGATCCCACAAGGGAGAATTTGTTGGCCCTTAAAGGGGACCTATTATGAAAAACATGTTTTCTCTTGCTTTAACTTATATAAAGTGGTCTCCCCTCAGCCTGCCAACTCAGAGAAGGAGGAAAGCAACCAAATTCTGCAGTGTCTGTACAGCCGCCCGGATGAGCCGTCCAGTGTCATGTGACTTCTACGAGCCGTTCAGATTCTGCTCCCATTGTTACGTAACCAAAATGCGTTTTACATAGGTTGGCCTCCGATGCGTGAAACCATGGCCACAACTAACTCCTCCGGCCGGAGCTTCCGACATTTTTTTCGTAGCGGTGTATCGCGTCATTCAGGCAGCCAATCAGCACAGTGCCTCATTACCATAGCCCCACCCACTCAGAATCCTGCATAGAGAATGAGGTTAGAAAATGGGATGCTAAAGACATGGGTCAGAGGCTGAATTTCTAATTTATTTAACAAAAACAATCAAAAGCTTGTTTTTAAGACATTCAAGGCCTATTTAAAATAGGTATTAGATGTCATAATAGGTCCCCTTTAAAGTACGTCCAGGCCTTGACACCTAGAAGCTGGCCCTTTTATTTTGAAATCGTAAAACTGTGATACATTTTTATCAGACTTCAGGGGCGAAATGCTCCCTCTGACCTCCGATGGTGGATGCAGAACCTGCATTCTCCATTGAGTTGAAGCTTTTCCCTCTGAAGCTGTCTGTGCTACTGCCTTCAGTGCGTTTTCTGATCAGCAACGAGCGTATCTTGTAGATTTGTTCCTTCAAACGGCTCACATAGTCGACTCGTTATACTCTACACAGAGCAGGATGAAATTAATGGGGCTTGGAACAATAGGTTTTTAGAAAGATTTGCTGACTATTCCCCACGCAATTACTTAATCCCTTGTAATTGGGCTCTTTTTTTGAAAAGGAATATACATTCTCTGTCCCCTTCTTTTCCACATTAATTGGAAGATAAAATTGGAGACAAAAAAGACACTGATGTCTTTTGTGGAGCATTCTGCACATAAACATATTAACTGCTGAGGCTCTAAAGGGCAGTAATGCTACTAATTTATATTTGTTATAATGCGCAAGGCTTATTATTTTCAAGCTTTATGTACAGACATAATTAGATATTAAAACGGCCCAGCGTTTCTGCAGAAATGCACCTTCCTGGATCCAGCCTTTGCGCACTCATTCAGCACAGAGGAAAACATTTTTGTTTTCTTATCATTTCCCTCTTTTTTCTTTAACAGCGTATTATTGTTCGGTGAATGAATCACAGTGGATAATTAGGAGCACATAGTCATTTCAATTCTGGCTCATCCTGTAAAGGACAGCTGTCTATTTTAAGCTACGCTTGCTGGTGAACCATTAGCCTGTTTTACACCGATAGCAAATAGCCGTTAGGCATGACTGCAAGTCAGTTAGCCATCAGCCATCTGCCATATACTGCAATCATGCTGCTTTAAAGTGCTGCTGGAGATATAGTAATTATGAGCCGAGCGTGAATTAATGACCCAACACAATAGTAAATATGACAGAGAAGAGGTGGAGCTTTCAATGATACCTACAGTAACAGGCTTTGCTGTGAAGGGTGGAGATGCAACGTGAATAATGATTGACTTCATCCCATTTAATGGTGTTTTTTTCCCAAGCATTTGTGCACGGGAAACTTTGATCCTTAGGCTTAGTTTATAGCAGCTCCTCTGAAGCTTTGAAAACAGAAGGTGCCCACAGAAGTCGCTGATTAGCTCTTAGCGTCTCCTAGTTCTTTGTGCTGTTTCCTGTGTCGGGCTGTGCTCCGTTCAGACACAGTGGGCTCATTGAGACTTTGCTGCTGCTACGAGCTCTCAGTGTAAAACCTCAGGCTTTGTTTAGTGACTCCTTTCCTGGCAATGACAGTTCCTGTAGTCAGCAGCGCATTCAGGTCAAGCAATTTGACTCATTTCGTCACATTCTGCCACGAGCACTTTTGCCTCCACAATGCTCTGATTAAGTGGTACAATAGTTGCAAATCTGTTGGCGTGTTTGCTGAAGAGTAATTACCAACGTCTGATAAGCATTCTGGGGAAGTTTCCCAGCTACATGATTTCCACCGAGGCTTTATCTCAATTGAATGGGATTGTCTTTGCCGAATTGGCTCAGCCATGATCCTGGAAACTAGCCTCGTCTCACACACATGATAAGACAACAGATTGCCTTGTATGCCATCCAACCAAGAATAATGCCGCAGGCTTTAATGATTTACACTCTCCATCAGGGGTTCTTTCGAACTACATGCTTTCCTCATTTCATAGATAAAACTGCTGCTCTCTGGCAAAGTCTGGGGACGCAAAAAATTGCAAGATAGAGAGAGTGACTGGCCACAAAGAAGCAGGCTTCTCTAAACACATCGTCCACCGTCAACACGGCGGTGAGACTCAAGCTGCACGCAGACTGGGAGATGGAGAGTGGGATCCTGGGACATAAGGAATGAGCTCTCCCACTTCCTTAATTAGTCCTCCGTGGTGTCTTACGCACGTGCGTTGGCATCGACTCCCCTCTCTCTCAGGATCTCAGGATCGCTCTGTTTGCGTTACTCCAGGGACAGCATGCTCCCTATGTGCCCCCCCAATGCCCACACACACACACACACACACATGCGCTACATTCGCCACCTCTTTCTCTCCCTCTTCTCTTTATTCACTGGTTTCAGTGTTACCATGGCGACACATGTCTGTCTCATCCATGCCTGCTACCTGTTTCACATTCTGCCTCCCCTCGCCGGGTCAGTCTCGCCGTCTGTCTGCTGCTCTGTTCGTCTGTCGGCAGCTGGGTGTTTGCGTGCCCTTGGCTTGCCTTTCTTTGCTTACTCTTTGTAGGTTTGTTTATTTGCTTTATGTATCTGCCCGACTGTCTGTCTGGCTGAATTTTAGCATCCCCTCCCTCCTCTGTATTTGCTTTCTGTCTCACTCTTTTTTTTTTCTCTCTTTTCTCTCCGGCTCGCTGGCTGCTGGTATGGCCACCGGGCTTTTCCACCTCTAATCCGTCCTCTCTCTCCTCTTTCTGCTCTGATGCTCTTTTCCAACGCTCCTCCTGACATCATCCCCTTCTCCCCTTTCTCTTTCTTTTTCACCCCCCAACACATTTGTTTGCTCCCACATCAAAACAGCACCCACCGAATGTGACTGAAAATGCACAGCATTAGAAAAAAAAAAGAGAGCAATGAAAAAAAATAAGGGAGGGATTTAGGTAATTTTCGCAGACGGCAGCTGTTGCTATGGTGACACAACTTTTGGATTTGGTAGGGAGAGCCTGCGATGAATAGACGGATGGAAAGAGCGAAAAAAATGTGAGAACAGACAAAAAGAGAGGGTTGGAAGAAAGAAAGTAAGTCTTTGGTTGCAGTTGTACTTTCTGCTTGGTGCTTTTAGCATTTTACTTCAAAGTAAGAGTGTGTGGAGGAGAAAACATTACCAGAGAAAGATTGCTGTAAACCCATTAACTCTCAAAAAGACTATTTTGTTAGCTTTCAGTGAGACACGCTATCGTCTGGTAAACTTGTGCTTGTCAGGTTAATGTAGGTAGAAAAAATCTTAATTTGAGCCTCACATGTACTCTGTTTTGCAGAAATGGATCACCAAATTGACAGTAAAAAAACCTCCAAAACAAAAACAACAGCAACAAGAAAAAGAAACAAAAAAAATCACAAAATTCCAAACAAAACACCTATTTCTTTCTTTGTATGGATTTTATTGCAAATGTGCACCCATAAATCGTCAAAATCTAATTCTGGACAGACCTCCTCCCCTTCCTCCTCCGTGTTAATGCATTTAGAAAAACCTCTTTATTAAAATACGCATTTGAATATTCATAGTCGGCAGGCGGGGGGGTGATGGAGGAGTCTGGAGCCGTTGGGTATTGATGCAGAGCTTTGGAATTAGCTGTGAAACTGCTATTGATTCAGGCTGTGGGGACTGGAATATGAAACACGAGCCGGGAAAAGGGCAAAACATCTTATCAATGAACTTGGAGAATGAAAGAGAGTGTACGAAAATGAGGGTGCTCAGTGGAGGAAAAAAAAAAAAGGAAAACCAGATTATCAGTCTGCAGAGAATTGAATTAAGGGGGAGACTGAAGGAGAAGGTGAAGAATGAAAAGGAGATTATGAAGGCGAGTAACAGAGGCAAAGAACAAAACGGAGGGAGAGAAAGAAGAAGAACAAAGAACGTATGAAGAATTGAAAGAGGAGAGACATGACGAATGTATCAATGGAAACAAGAGGAATGAAAGCAAAAACATTATATAAACAAAGGAGCACGAGAAAGAGGGTGAGGGGGGTCAGGGCTCACCGCAAGCGGTGCTTTAGCCTGGAGGCGCCACGCTACAGTAAACCCTCCGCCCCCAGACGCTGCAAATTGTTGATAGGAGGACTTAGTTGACAAATGTCAAAGTTTACATTTCATTACAGAAGGCAGGGGCTGGAGAGATGGAGAGGGGGATGAGGAGGAGGAGAGAAGGAGAAGAAGAGCTGGGGGGGAGGGAGAGAAGGAGGAAATGCCATGCATTCCATTAAGTGGCCAGAGAAAACCACAGAAAGAGGAGAGGGGGGGGGGGCACGGCAGAAAAAAAGGAGAGAAATACAGGAAATGGTGAAGGAGGAGAGGAACAGAGGAGGCTGTGGGAGGGTTTGGGGACGTAGGATTAGGCCACCATACATCAAGAAAGATAAAGATAAAGATGGGGGTGTGGGGGGGAGCAGAGGAATGAAGTGTTTGATTCATGGCCGCCTCGGCTGCGCTCCCGACCTTTGGAGATGGAGTTAATGTTGGACACGGCAACGTTTAACATTCTGCTGGTCTCCATGTTTGTTCTGAAGTTGCAGAGGCAGAGCTGCAGTTTACGGCTGCCCTTTGTTGATGTCAGAATTGCACGACTTTACAACACTTTTACTAAGCAGTAACTCCACATAAGAGCCTCTCACATCATTATTATCAACAGAGATAACGCCAGGCGCGCTGCACAGCTCGCTCTGCACAAGTTTCCAAAGCAACGGTGACGGCACACGCTCTCGTACAGTTCTCTCCCCCGTGTCTTCAGGCCCTTACCGTCGTCCAATGAACTTGGTTCATGTTGTTTTAAATTAATTGCACTACAGTATCAAATTTGCACGGAAGAATCCTCCTTTTGATACTGTTGATTTTTAGTAAAACAATTTCTGTGGCGGTATTTCTCAGGAAGTGGCAGGGAGGAGAGGTGCCCTTCCTGACATAAGCCAACACATTTATCTGGACTTGGGCTTTGCAGTGTGTGTGTGTGTGTGTGTGTGTGTGTGTGTGTGTGTGTGTGTGTGTGTGTGTGTGTGGTGTTAACCTGCCGACATATTGATGAAACTTCATCGCAGCAACTAAAAATTGGTCCTCGGTATTTTTCACGACCCCAAGGCTGACAACTCGGGACATTTTGTCAGAATTGTAAAACACAACTGTAAACATTTTAACACGGTGTAGATATATTATTTTCTGGGGGTATTCTACAGCAAACTCAACTCAAACATTAACAAATATTTGTTCTTCTAAAACCATTTAATCAGGAAAAGCCCAAAGTATAACAAACTAGACCCTGAAATGTGTTCACTTTGCGATGTTTCAACAGGCGGTGGTGCACCGATGATCGCAGATGTTAAATCTGTCAACTTTACTGTATTTCAATGATTTAAACATTAAGTATCTCTATCAAACAGATCAGTTTAGAACACATCAGGACAAAACTCCATCACAGTCACAGCTTGTAAAACGTGTAGAAACGTCCAGGAAGCCCACCAGACAGCTGATCAAGTCAGTCCTCATTTATTAGGCCCAGGCTGAGATATTGGGGGTGGTGAACACAATTTGACGCCCGCTCCAGATTGTTAGAGACGGAGGCTGGGGAACGAGCTCGGTGGGTGAGGGACATCAGGAGGCATGTGAGGTACCAATACCTCTTGTTCCTTAAAGGAGACGTTTTCTCTTGCTTTAACATTTATAAAGTGGTCTCCCCTCAGCCTGCCAACTCAGAGAAGTAGGAAAGCAACCAAATTCTGCAGTGTCTATTCATAGATTTCATGTGACGTCACACAGTACTCGCAGCGCCATCTTTAGGACCGACTTTCAGCATGCCGTCTATCTGTTGTGCCGTGGGATGCGACAATAATAAGTCTAAAAAAACGGGATTGACATTTTACCAGTGCTTTAAGTGGGCCGTGGGATATTGTGATGTTTAAATGTTCTTTTATTTTCTTCCTTTCACTCGTGTTGAAAGCCGGTTGAAAGCGCTGTAGGAAACAGTCATGATGAGGAACGGCTGATCCAGTTAGTTGAAATGAGAAGTTATCTATGATTCCTCCTCATTTCACCACAAAAACCACAATAAAGTGGCAGAAATAAATAATATCCTATTATTATATAGGTCCCAGAACATCGGACGGGAGGGAGAGAAAAGGTCCTGTAAGTGGGGGGGGGGGGAAAACAATTAATAACTGCGTGTGGTGACGCAATCAAACAGCGAACAGCGTGGAATGAGCGGCGTGTTCGTGGTGTTAAATGCAGCCAGCATGTCAGCATGTCAGATCATTACTGAGATGTGGGAAAAAAGCAGAGGACACGAGATCCAGGCTGAGTTGGATTTGGGAGAGCCGCTTGGTGATGGAGACGTCACGGGACGCACCGCGCAGGAGATCGGGAGCGCAAGATGAACATTTGCATTAATAATATAATAAATCATATTTTATATTTTATGTTTTAATAAAGTTTTATGGTGACATGATGATATGCTTTTACTTTCTAGAGTAGTAACGTTACTGAAAAAGTGAACTGCCTTCTTACTTTTCATTACATAAACGTATCCTGTGCAGGCAATTCAATGCTATTCATCACCAGACTGTCACTTACCTTTCCTGTTACCACGAACATTTTTTTGGCCTCCACATGATGAAGTTTGGCATCTTTAACCCATCATGATGTGAAGTAGCGGTAAGCTTTGGTACTTTAAAAGCTTTGAGAGCTTTGCCGGTGTATGGAGAAGGATTGTGGACCAGGTAGATATATATGTCCGCAAACGACAAATCTGGCAGGTTTTTGGCAGACTGGAGTGGAGTCAGTAATTGATTAGATATTAGATACGGATCGAAACCTAAAGTGTCAATTTTCTGTAGATACCGTTGCTGTTCTTCGGGAGTTAAGTGAGTTATTAGGTGAGACGTCATATTGGCTGCGCGACGGAAAGGTCCTCGGTCGGTCCTCAAGATGGCGCTGACAACAAAAAATGTCACGTGACTGAAACCCATGAATACAGCCGCCCGGATGAGCCATCCAGTGTCATGTTTCTTCTACGAGCCGTTCAGATTCTGCTCCCGTCGTAACGATGTGAGCGATTTAAAGAGGTTGGCCTCCGATGCGTGAAACCACGCCCACAACTAACTCCGGCCGGAACAACGACTCCGCTGGCCGGAGCTTCCATTTTTTCGTAGCCGTGTATCGTGATGGCGTCTGTTCGAGCTAGACATGCAAATTGCTCTGTTGTTAGTTGTAAAAACCAACACTTTGTGCCCTCCCCTGATCCTCATTTAGGCAGCCAATCAGCACAGTGCCTCATTATCATAGCCCCGCCCACTCAGAATCCCGCATAGATAATGAGGTTAGAGACTGGGATGCTAAAGACATGGCTCAGAGGCTGAATTTCTCATTTATTTAGCAAAAACAATCAAAAGCTTGTTTTTAAGACATTCAAGGCCTGTTTAAAATAGGTATTAGATGCCATAATAGGTCCCCTTTAAATAGTCCTGTCAACTACATGAAGTTATTTGAATAAACCATGCAGTGAGGATGAAGGGGAGCATTAAAACGCTGACTTGTTGGAGTTATAGATTATGATGGGAATAAAAGAGTAAATAAAAACCTGAGCGAAAGAGTAGTTGAACCCGAATCTAACTATTAATCCACCTGAAGAAGGTATGTTTAGGCTGGAACCGTGGATCAACAAATGCTTAAACATTTCACAATTTGTTCATGTAGGTTTTCACAGACTGTTGAAGCTTTGCCCATTTTGCTTCTAAGAAACTAAGAAAGTCATCATTACTTCTGAACAAGTAAAAATGGGCAGTTAATCTTTTTTAAATACACATTATTATCAATAACCTCTTGTGAAACTTATGTGGTTGCCAGATGTTCTTTCAGCTGTTTATTCAGTTGATTTTTTTTTGTTGCCAACTTGACTTTTTACTACCATCAAATTGAAGATTCTCATGAGTTATTTCTACAGTTTAGTAAATAAGATATGGGTTTCTGACATATGTAAATCATTGCATTGTGCTTTTTCTCTTTTGTTCAGCTATAGTTTCACGATTGTTTTTGGAACTAGAGCTTTACATTGATATTTTGAGATGTTAAAAAGGAGTAGTTTCTGTGTTTATCTTTATAAAAAACTTTACGTGTGTTTGTCTCCATGAAAACCAGATAAAACAGCAGCACGCTGCTGCGTCGCGAGCAGACCCCCCACCGTTCCTCTGGGTGATAACATGCCCCCACGTCTCCCCACCAACCCTCCCCGCCGTTGTGCGGCACCTTTTCCCCACAACTGTAAAGTTTTTTGCTGAGCTTTAAGTGTCGGTGTAATTAAAGGTATCCTGCGCTCGCAAAAGTTTGGAAACAATCTCCTAAAAAGAAGCGCTGAACAGATTCGCTGTGTGGGGCAATGCTGACTCTAATCAAGCGAGAAGGTAACGTAAGCACTTCTGCTTTCACGGCTCCAACAGAGCGCCTCCTGGACATCCTGGATCATGCACGTGCATACAGCATCTCCTCTTTCATCCAGTTACCTGACAATTGAATGTGAGATTGAGTTTTTTTTTTTTTCCCTTGTCTGCACACATATTAATGATTGATACCATGACGGTAGAAACCAAAAGCATACACATGTGCATTATTACTATATTTAATATATATACATATATATACGCATACATATGCGTACACATACATAAATATACACATACAAACCCAGTGATACAAACCCAGTGGGGCGGGGGTGACGACATCCACTGCCAATCCAGGAAGCAGGAACACATGGAAACACGCACTGGAAATCTGCAACAAAAAACCACAAACAAAACACGAAACCGGCACGGAGCCAACCAAAACAACAACAGCAATCGACCTAAATCTTGAGATCTGATCGCAGTCTGAGCTAAACTACCGCTACCGCTACCTAACCCCAAAAACTAGAGAGCCAGCATGCAGGTGAACAAGCGAGCAGAACAAACATGTGAGATTGAGTTTAACAGCACTTCTTGGTCATAAACTTAAACATTATTTACATAGGACGAATGAAACATTTTCTATAAATAGGATTATATTCTCATCATTATATCTAATCTGTCAAATTAGCACCTAATAGCAGACAAGGAGGCAATAATTGAACTAAGTTTGGATATGATTTGAAACCCTGGAAATAGATCTAGTAACGGCAATGGTATGAATTCACTGATATACAATAACAGGGTTTTATAAAGAAAAAAGCAGGAATAAAATGATCATAAAGTTAACAGACGTTTAACTGAATAAAACATCACAAATGATGAATCAAATGGGCACCAGAAGGTCACCAACTTGAAATCAAAGTTAAAAGCTGAACTTCTCACATTTTAGGGCTCAAGGGTTTATGAAATATTTTTATTTAAAGAAAATATAGGGTCATATTTCCTAGTGAGACGATATCATCCTGACCTTTTTATCCTCGGTTGTAAACTAGAGACTTCTTCTTTTGTCTTTTCTGGTCCATCTCCGTCTTACCTCGTCTTCCACATCTTCCTCTGTCACACCAGCCAGCTTCACACCTTTCCCCACCAGATGAGCAATGCAGCAAGATTTGCAGTATCTTTCTCAGCACATCTAGAAATCTGCTCCTTGGTCTTCCCCTTTTTCCTCCTACCTGGCAGCTCCATCTCCTCCACCCCTCCGGTGCATTCTCTGCCCTTCTTCTTTATGTGCCCCTAACACCTCGGCCTCGCCTCTCTTACTTTGTCTCCAAGACATCTAACCCTAGCAGTTCCTCTGATCAGCTCATTCCTGAGTCTAATCCTCGTTGCTCCCAAAGAAAATCTGAACATCTTCAACTCTTCCAGCCTGTGGGGAAAAAATGGTTGAACTTGATGTATCACTCAAAGACGACCAGCCTACCTGAGCGGAAGGTTAACCTTTGTCGCGTGTCTCAGTGTATGAATTAACATTTTGAATCTGTTCTGATTATTTCTGATAGCTCTTTAAACTTTTATCTTAACTTTAACATCAACGGTTTCATGAATTCCCAGTGCACCTCCTCCTAATATCATTACTAAACTTATGTCAGCTTATGTCAACTTTTAACCAAAATGCTGCGTTTCTGCAAACCCATGTTGTTGCCTCGCCGCTGTGTTGGCATCACAGCTTCTCCTACTTGAGAGAAAAGGAGAAAGTAGCTGTTTCTGTCACCACTATTGCCCTGTAATAATTTCCTAGTGGGAGTCAGGCCAAGATGAGTCAGTTTGAAGATGCATGGGCAGGCCTTGAACAAATGCCACTGATCCGCAGTGATCCTGCTCGTAACAGTTGTCTTTGGCACTCGGAGATGAACTGCCGGAGAGTTGGAGAGGCAGCCCCTCTATGTGAACAGGTGAAAACTACAAATTAAAGCTTCTGTCATTTCGGCTTTATGTGAAGTTTATGAGTCACGTGGATAAAATGTAGTGTCTTTCAATTCTAAGGTTAAAAGAAAACTCATGTGATCCTGCCAGGTCTTACAATCAGGTAAATGTAACCTCAGATGAACCATAGCACATAAAACATTACACTGGATTTTGTTTATGGTACAAATATATAATCCAAAATCCAGATGCAGTCTATGAAAAACACTGCAAGCACACTTGAATAACGACGTTTACGTTTTCTCAGCTGATTCTGGAGGAAGTTTGATCCATTTTTCTTTTAAAAGTTGTGTCAGCACAAACAAATGTGCGGCTTTAGTTCATGCACAGCTCTCTTTAGGTTCCACCGATCCTTCAGGTTGAGGTCCGGACTTGGGCTGACTATAGAAACAACTCGACCGCTCTCTTCTCAGCCTCCATGTTTCAGATTTGCTGATTTTCTGAAGATCATTCCTGTGTGACCCGTGGCCTCGACTCCAGCCCAAAACATCATTCCCTCACCACCGTGCTTGACAGCTGATATGGCGCTGAGCGCTGGGGCCAAACACCTTGACTTTGGTCTTGTATGTCCTGGACACCAGATTGTTTAGAGGCGGCCTCACAATCCTTCCCGGACTGATAGGCGGCAGCACGTGTTTCTCTGTGATCACTGATGTCATTCCTATGAAAGCCACACGCACCCTCTTAGTTTCTGTTGAGTAATTAATGACATGTTTTACATCGCAATTTTCATCTGAAATTGTACTTCATACTGAGTCTTAAATCATCAGACCCAGTATGAACCAGTAATATAATTTTATCAGTATTATTAGATGGTGTACTGACACAGGAACCTCCACGATTGTGTGATGGTGTAGCTCCTTTTCCACATGATTGTAGATCCCACACTGTCCTGTTCCAGTTACTTCCTATCTTCAGAGCAGCTGATAAGTCGTTGGATTCACTAGATCCACGTCTAAAAGCTCTTCATTATTTCAAATTCACCTACAGGTCACAAAGTTTCCAAGGTTAATAAGGGTGCAGCTTAAATTTTGAAGAAAAACACTCCAGTGATATTTGCATCTGAAAAAGGTTTCTTGGTTTTTTAAATATTTTCATCAGCATTTGGATCACAGAACATCAGGGAAGTGTATGAAAGTGTAAAACAAGGTTCAAAAATGTAATTTTAGGCAAAAGTAAAAAGAAAAGTAGAACTGGAACAATGACTGGATGACTGGATATGCACACAAATGGCTCACAAGCTCACTGTTGACACCGTGGACAATTTAAATAAGTGATAGGTTGGAAGTGAAGGGAAGAAACTACATTGATGTCATCAAGCAGATGACATACAGGGAGTGAAGTGGCATACTACAGGGAGTTTTACAGGGAGCTTCGTACTACATGATAGTAAACCCAAATTCCAGGAAGTTGGGATGCAGCGTAAAATGTTGAAAAAAAGGAAACAAAAGCCAAAAAAATTGAATGTCATGATCTGCAAATATCATTATCCCATATAGGGCTGGGCGATATATCGAGATTTTAATATATATCGATATATTTTCAAACACGATATGGTACAAGACAATATCGTTTATATCGATTTAAATTTATTTTTTTTTATTTTTTTTTTTACATTTTTTTTTTTATGATTTTGATATAGCTTATTTTGTGACAAATTGACTTGAATGTTTTATTTGAGATTTGCACACATTTTTTGTTATTTGCACAACTCTCAACCTCAGTGGAAAAGTCTGCCTGTTACTGTCTACATTGTATTAATTGCACAGTGTATTTTAATTTAATTGTTATGCAGGAAAGGGATATTTGTTTTATTTTATTCAAGAAGCATTTTTATTCTATATATGCAGGCAGTTTATTTTTATTTCATTTGTTTTATACATTTTGATATTGTGCAGACCTCTGTTAATAAAGGTACCTGTGTGACATTTGGCACGAGGCTTTGTATTAAAACTGACTGTTTTTTTAAGGGTTTGCCTCAGAAAAAAATGAAGCTAACAGAGATGCTATGCTATAATGCTTTGGGGGAAACCCCAATTAAGGCACAGAAAAAATATCAAGATATATATCGAGTATCGCCATTTAGCTAGAAAATATCGAGATATGACTTTTGGTCCATATCGCCCAGCCCTAATCCCATATATCTCAAAAACGTTGGGACAGGATGATGTTTGTCAACAGTCTGTTAACATCTGGGGAGTGAGGAGACCAGCTGCTGGAGTTTTAGGAGAAGAATAGCGCCCCGTTCCTGACTGGTGTGTGTCTTCTAGCCCTTGAGGGCCAGTTCAGCACCCACACTCTTCTCCTGCGAAGCCAAGCTGTGATGGATGCAGGCTGTGGCTCAGCGACGTCTTGCTGAAATATGCAAGGCCTTCCCTGACAGAGACCTAGTCTGGATCGGAGCATATGTTCCACTAAAACCTCTTTGTGCTTTACAGCAGTCGAGCCAGCCCATACTATCAGAGATGCAGGCTTTTGAACTAAGCGCTGAAAGCAAGCACGGTGGTCCCTCTCCCCTCTGGCTCCTGGGACGTGGCGTCCATGGCTTTTAAAAAGAATTTCAAATTATGAGTCATGTGACCAGAGAGGTTTTTCATTTTGCTTTAAATGGGGTTGGCCGAAAGAGGCTCATATATTGCTTTTTCTTTGCACGATACCGCTGTAAGCTGCATTTGTGGATTGCCCAACAATCACAGACAGTGATCTCTGGAAGTGTTGAACCCATGCTGTGATTTCCAGTGAAGAATGATGCCTGCTTTCAATGTATTTCCACCCGAGGGCCCGACCGGCACAGGCAACCAGTTTTAACCACTAGCCTTGTCCCTTGCATGTGGAGATTCCTCCTGTGTCTCTGAAGCTTTTGATAATATACACTGTAGATTGTTAGAACTCAAAGTCTTCAATAGATTTGGTTGATTTGAAAACATTTTCCTGAAAGTGTTTGTTGCACATTGGTAAATCTCTTCTCAGACTTGCTCCCTAATGCATCTTTAATACCCTCTCATTTGTGCCAATAACTTCTCCAGCCTTTTGTTGCCCTGTTCTAACTTTTTTTTAAAGTGTTGCTGCCATCAACTCCAAAATTAGGTAATAATTTCCATGAAATTACAAAATGTGGCAATTTCAACATCTGCTTTGTTGAAATGGGGTTTTAGATTTGCCATAAAAATGACAAAGTGCCAACAGAATTATGCACATTATTAAAAATTGGAGTCTTTAATATCATGTTTTTCCCATTCTTGGTTGATGGAAGAGTTTAGCTATTCAATTATTCTCTGCTCAGCTTTTCGTTATTCTTTCATAATGTATCAAACTCTTTTTCAACATAAGCGGGAAAACTGCTACAGTCCAAAGATACAGATTGTTCTTGTTTTATTGGCTCTTCTAGACATGAAAACAGCTGCACTGAGAAACCCAGTGTCAAAAGACTCGGTGAAGTGGTCATGAAAGGACTGTTTATCCACATTCACAGGGGTGGGATTTCATGACTCCTGCCCCCACCACTTAACTTTTGTTTTTTTATCAAAACGGATCATAAAACTATGTGGAAGAAAAAAACTGTCCAGTCTATGAAAGTGTGTCACAGGTTCGTCCACGTGTCCAAAATGGAGCGTGGCTGTCTATTGACTTGGAAGAAAAACACAGTCCTTGTGCAGAACAGATGGGTTTTTTTCATGCAGGTAATGGTTGAAAGAAATGCAGAATTCAAGTTCATAGGAATCCAAAAGTTGTTTTTAAAGTTGTTGTTTTTATTTGTTTCAACCATCCTTTCACACTTGTCAAATTGTGATCACATTTCAAAAGAAGTGCTCATGAGCCTCAAATACTCCCACAAGTTACCTATAGTTTTATGTGTAGTAAATCTTCATTTTGCTGCAAGTATATTCCATTAATATCATCAATTATAACTCAGAACTGGCTGGATTCTTGTCATTTTGGTCCGTAATGTAAGTTTACGCTCCATGCCATTAAATAATAGACCAAGGGTTGTTCTCTGTAATCTCTCTGAAACTCTGAAATCTTCCTTTAACACAAAAGACGCTGGCAACTTTACCCGTTCCCTTTTTCTGTGACTTTCACAGAAAAGCTTGGCAACTTGAGTGAATGAGTTTTGATCAGACCAACGTTTTTACACTCATAAACATGAAGCTTAGAGGATATTACTGGACACTTTTATTTGTTTTTCTTGTCTCAGGTTTGCAGAAATGCAGCAGCTGCCTTGCTTCTCTAAGCACTTAAGTTTTTTTTTTTGCCATCAGCATATCGTGCATGCGTATGCATACAGTACGTGGGTGTGTAAGTGTTTATTTGCATGTACAGTCTGAAATGCTGCTTCCCTGCTGATAGTCCTGTGACTGGGATCTCCTCCCTCCAGACTCCTTCACATTTTCCTCGACCTCCTTCATACTTTGTCTAATGAGAAACCTTCTGCTGTGTGTGCATGTGTGTGTTCGCGCGCGCATGTGTGTGTGTGTGTGTTTGTCTCCCTCTTTTAGATACAGACAGACACACACTTCCAAAAGCTGAGAACCATTCACACACAGGGATAAAAACATACCTGCAGATACAGCTGGAAAAATAAAACAGGCCCATGGACGTACACTTACGGGACACATGGGAGCTCAGACCTCCTAATGACAAAAACATTCGTGTGTAAAGTGCACATTCACAAGTCTGTCCCATGACTCCACGTCTGGCAGCGAAGAGACGTCTTTAAAAAGCGAGGCCACCAGTCCAACTCCGCAGGGAGCGCACGTCGTTCCTCCCTGCAGCAGTCGGTCTCAAAAACAAGATTTTCCCTCACTGGTGGTTTTAAAATAAAATAAAAAAAACATGAATCAAATAGGATGAAAAGTTCCTTTCATCACAAATATACAGCACGAATGCTACATGTGCTGTAAAAAATGTATAGATGGAATATTTTTTGTGTTTTTTAAGAGGTATTACTATGTGTGTGTGTGTGTGTGTGTGTGTGTGTGTGTGTGTGTGTGTGTGTGTGTGTGTGTGTGTGTGTGTGTGTGTGTGTGTGTGTGTGTGTGTGTGTGTGTGTGTGTGTGTGTGTGTGTGTGTGTGTGTGTGTGTGTATATTTACAAAGAAAAGGAACTAATGCACTTCTTCTGTGTCACTGCTAATGTTGCATGTTGCAAGAACCTCCAGAGATCTTCAGCCTCCACAACACATATGCACTTAAACACATCATCTTAGATTTATGCACAGCCACATGCACCCACACACACACTCATACACACACCAGCACCCCACACACCTAACACTACTCAAATACACACACACACACCTTTAAATGTACTTCCACCCATCCATGCAGTGACAGCTCACTCATGTTTGAATGCTTCAGATTATGCATTCACAACCTTGCACATACACACACACACACACACACACACGCACACACACACACACACACACATACACGCACACACACACACATACACGCACACACGCTTCATGTAATATTCCTGCTCTGCATCATGGGAGTTCCAGAAACCAACATTAAAGCTGAAACCAGAACATTTATCTGATGTTGTATTAAAGTGGTGGAAATCAATTCAGCTTGTCACCCCCCCACCCACACACACACACACACACACACACACACACACACACACCATCAAACACTCAGTAGAATGTTTTACCAAGCGCGTGTGTGCGTTTCCGTGTGTGTGTGTGTGTGTGTGTGTGTGTGTGTGTGTGTGTGTGTGTGTGTGTGTGTGTGTGTGTGTGTGTGTGTGTGTGTGTGTGTGTGTGTGTGTATGTGTGTGTGTGTGTGTGTGTGTGTGTGTGATGGCGTGCACGCGAGGGGAGTGTTAATGTGGAGGAGCAGAGGTTGACCTCAGGCTACCAGCTAATTAAAACTGTTTCAGAGAAATGAGGGAGAAGGGGAGGGAGGAAAAAAAACGGAGGAAGAGGAGTAGTTGGAAAAGAGACTGAAAGAAGGGAGATGGAGGGAAGAAAAGGAGGAATGAGAGAGAAAGACCAGAGGGCTATGAGACAGAAAGCTTTCTGGAGTTTTTAGTTTTCACTTTTTTTGTGGAGTTTTGAGTTTTCTGAAGGAAGAAGGGAAGCGGGTGTTGTGTTCTGCAGCTAAATAAAGTCATTTAAGGACAGTTTCATGCAGGTGATATCACAGACAACGAAAGGTTCATACGTCTTGGTGCCATCTGAGAAGGATGATGCAGAGCATCGGTTATTAATCTTGCGGCGGAGGAGTTTTGTGAGCTTCTGATTGAGCTGAAGCCAAGAACCTGCTAATATGGCCGGTCTTGGTATTTAACCTCTCTGCTAGAGACGAATGGCACCGTAACACTTTTACAACCATAACAAGCTTTGGATTTCCCCATGAAAAGTTGCTGGAAGTGGCTGGAGTCGGGGTTGTTTGTAGGGCAGTTAAACTGTTTCAACCCAACAGCTTCTGCGAGTAGAGTGCGATGTTTCCGGGCTGCTGGCGTTGACGGGAGACAAGTCAAATAATGGATATCACATAACCCGGCCAGGGTTGCAAGCGAGTCACCAGGGTGAGGTCACGAATACGTATAATCTTAGCGTTTGTGAACATAACACACACGGGCGCACTGGGCTTCTGTGCTGTGACACAGATGTCATGTTTTATCAGCCCTCAACCGAGCTCGCGTGAGGAGACCGGAGGGCTGCTGGTGGAAGAAGTTACACTTTCTCTGTCTTTTTATTTTTATCTAACCCACTTGTGTGGTTTAAACAAGAATTTGGTCGGGGCGATGAAAAGATCGCGTTAGCTTTGAACGCAGCTTTTCACATCCTTTCATGTTCCTAAGTCGGTGAAAGATGAGTGAAGTTTTGATTTAGTCAAAGTTCTCCAGGAAATGCATCGTTTTATATTTGTATAGTTCAGCTGAACCCTGACGTCGGCCTCAGCCTGGACCTCAGCCTGGACCTTAATCCTGGACCTCAATCCTGGGCCTCAGTCCTGGACCTCAATCCTGGACCTCAGTCCTGGACCTCAATCCTGGACCTCAGTCCTGGACCTCAGTCCTGGACCTCAATCCTGGACCTCAGTCCTGGACCTCAATCCTGGACCTCAGTCCTGGACCTCAATCCTGGACCTCAGTCCTGGACCTCAATCCTGGACCTCAGTCCTGGACCTCAATCCTGGACCTCAGTCCTGGACCTCAATCCTGGACCTCAGTCCTGGACCTCAGTCCTGGACCTCAGTCCTGGACCTCAATCCTGGACCTCAGTCCTGGACCTCAGTCCTGGAAGCCATTGAGTGCTGGTTGCAATCTGCTGCAGGGAATTTGCAACACTTTAATTAAAAATGATTGACACTGAAACAAGTGCAATTCATTTCCCCATTGTGTTATTTTGCAATAAATGTCAAACCCTAGCGAACTACTTTGAAACTATTTGAAAGAAGACTGTGCCAGTGACATACTTCACCTGCACTCTCCATGATGTAAAATTTCAAAGAGATTGGGAAATGGGTTCAAGGCAAAGACTGCGTTCAGCTTTTTGCCACTTTGAACTCTTTTATTTCAGAGTTTTCTCAGTGGTTTTGGAGAAACAGCTGAAAAACTACCGTTATTTGTCATCAGACAATGGCTTATGGTTTTTAAGATAACTTTATATAAGATTTAAAATAATAGAAGATCATTTTGGCTGACATCATCTACCTACCAAACGGACATCTTACTTGCATGCAGCCAAACTCAACCACGTTTAGAAGCTTGTTACTCCTCAGACATCACAGCATAAGAAGAAATATGAAGTAGATTCCTCAAAGTTCTCCATAATATTTGTATATAGCTGTAATGGAGTTGTATCTGGCGGCAGCTTCCAGCAACAACCTGGATCCTCTGAATCTTACGTATATGATGGAAAATTTAGCCTTGTCCACTTGATTAAACCAAAACTGCTGAAAGCAGCAAAATAGCCTTGGCCCAACTAAGTGTCCAGACTGGTAGTCTGCCCCAAAAGATTAACACTGACCTTAAAGATGTTTTTGTCTACTCGAATTGTAATAATGAATCATCTTTTATGCCTTAAAATCAGTACGCTTCCTTTCTTTCATCGTCATTCTGCATCGAGTTATGTATGTTCTGATCCTTTTACAAGCAACTGTTTATTACATCTACTGAAATCTGGATCATCTCTCAAGTCTTATTCTTGGTAACTTAGACACTCAGTTTCAGTTCAGTTGTTCACCTAGTTGGAAAGAACGTATTAAAAAGCGTTTAATGGGTTTTTCCACACCAACGTACATCAGTATTATGCTATATTTTAACATTTAACTGGGATTACTGCTGCTTGAGTTCTTGAATCAAACAAATAGTGTCATTTGGGTGCTGCTGTTGACTCCCCCTGGTGTTGATTCACCGTACAGCTACCATAAAAAACATTTTTTTTAAATTTAGCATCATCATTTTGACCACCCAGTTTATTAAAATGGGTCCAATCGACAAATGGTAAAATATAAAAAAGGCACTGCTGCTTGGTCCTTCCTTATGTTTTTTTGCTAGTTCTACTTTTTGCACAGTTGTGTCCAGATGTGGATCAGTGTGTCTCTCACCAACACCACCGCCCTCCACCACCCCATCCATATTGTTCAGTCTGTTGGCTGCTGTCTGTGTTTGCAGTGAACGTGTGCACATGGCTGAGTGTATGATTTGCCTCAGCACTCATCTTTCCTGTTTCGCTGTCCGTCTATTTCCGTCGGTCTGTTTGTCTTGATCTGTTTTGGCTCTTTATTTTATTTTATTTTTGATTTTTATTTTTTTCTCATCAAGCTTGTGTTGTTGAGTTCCACACTCACTCAGACACAAACACGAACACCAACTCACACTCACAGAGCATCGTTCTGCCTTCCTTCTCTGGGCTCCATGGGGACATGTAAGTGGGACAAGGGGGGAGAGAACAAACATATCAAACTTCAATCTTGGCTTTCCACTCCTTCCTCCTCCTTCTATGAACCCCAAGCCGCTGAAACATACACACGCTAACACATACACACGTGTAAATGCGCTCTCCTCCTCCGCCGTTCCCTACCCTCCTTCCTCTCCTCCTCCTCCTCCGACCCCCTCCACGCCTCAATCCCTGCAGCCTGTTTGCCAAAATCAGCTCATGTTCAAAACACACAAACTCCTGCGCACGTGTGTGCACACTCACACACAAAGGTTGAAAGAGAAAGGGGGGGGGGGTATGCAAAAATTCAAAAGCAAGCACAAACAAATGCACGCTCAGGCACACGGGCGCCGAAATGCGCTGCCTTCTGAAGCTGTTAATTGGCTTGTTGAGAGTGAAATATTTAAAACCAGGCCTGAATTATATAAAGAGACATTGATTGTGTATTTGCTGCGTTAATTAAACATGGACGGCCTGTGTTTCCTCCGTCGTTCTGCTGATGTCACCCCTTCCCCCACTCTGTCACTCAGTTTAGTTCAATACATTAAAAAAAAGACCCATGTGAGATATAAAATGTAGTTAAAAATGGGCCTTAGATGGGATTGTTCATGGGTCCTACGTTAATCGGTTGTGCTCAGGTACAGCGGTGATGGGTAGGCACCGGCCCAAAGTGGGTGTCTTATCTGGGTCCAACCTGGGGTATTTAACATAAAAAACAAGTGGGAAACATGGAACGCATGGACGATCCCAAATGAGGTCCTGTTTATTATTCCACCGGCAGAACAAATGTTGGCCAGGATTTGACTTTAAAAAGGTAATGCAACAACATTTATTTTCCCCCACGGCACATACTGTATATGCAGCGCAATATTACTGCATCATTCAACCACATGATAGCATGAGGCTAATGGGATCTTTTATAAGGCCAGACCTGATTAGCGTAAAGTATTACCGTATTTTCCGGACTATAAGCCGCTACTTTTTTCATAGGTTTTCAACCGTGCGGCTTATACAAAGGTTATTCTATTCTGTGGATTTTTCTTCCACCGCTCGGAATTAGAATCAAAACTAAGACAAAATAAATGCAAAGAAGAATACGCTACTTCTTCTTTATCAGATAGAAGTAGGTAGAAGCAGATTTCAAACAGATAAATAGATAAATAAATACCAGTTATTTTCTCTTGGTTCTGTACCGTTTTAATCAGCAAAGTTGCTGCCGTGTTAAAAGACACTGTTAGGAAAGGATCTATTTAGGTACAAACATGTACATCATTTACAGTTCAAAATCCTTCTGTACATGTAGTAAATATCTAATCTAACAACATAAATATCTGCGGCCTGCATATCTTTTTTTTAAATAGAGCGGATGCGGCTTGTATATCTTTTTTTAATTTTTTTAAAAATAGAGCGGATGCGACTTATATGCGGGTACGGCTTATAGTCCAGAAAATACGGTAGTTCAAACCAAACTAGGAATCCTGGTTAGACCTAAAGTGGCCACGTTATGTATTTTCTGTGATTTCTGAACCGTCTTCAGCGTTATGATGATGAATTCTCATCTCAGAGATGAGTGGAGGCTTAAACATTTAGGGAGCACTTCCTGTAGGCTCTCTGTTACATCATAGACGGAGGAATTCCTTTCTCCACCAGGGAGAACACCTCCGCAAAAGCACGAGCTTCAGCAGTCATTTTAAAAGTGGGAGTTCATGGCAGAGCAGCAGGGACTGTATGTTCCCACATCTGTGGATCGGTATTTTGTTTTAGCGTGAAAGATGCTTCCACAGAAATGCGATTTTGATCGTGAGGGGGAGTTGGCTGACCGTCAGTCAGTGGATGCAGTTTGGTTTTCTGGGCCAGCAACAGAGGACATGTATTTGTTTTTACATCACACGTCACCCAGGACTGTTTTACAAACAAGGCTCAGTACACCGATGGATTTGAAAAGAGACTAAAGATCAAAGTCGGTTCTTTTAAATCCTAGAAGCTCGTGACTTTGAACCTCAAGTGTTTAAAATGCTGTCTGTTTTTATTGGCAGCTGGTTTGTGTGTATTTTAGAACCAACATCAGAGGAACACAGCTTCTGAGTCTTGCATTTTTATTTCCAACCCCACTAGAAGAAAAAATAAGGTCGCTTCAATGCATCTCACACAAAAATGCTATCATTTCCACTGATTATCACACAACTATTTGCTGACTACGTCACCATTTTAACCACACACCCGACATCACCAGTTAACATGGGCATAAACAGAAAGATGGCGAGTGACTGAAAGACGACTGATCTGTAACTTTGCAGAACAGCGTTTAATTGTACAGAGATGTACATTTCTGTAATCTTTGTTGTCGTAGCGTATTGTTTTTTGCTTTCATATTTTGGATCTCAGCCTGAGAATGAATGGAAAGACTTTTAGGTGCTGAGGTCATTGAGGGAAAATGTTGAAAACTTACAATCAGTAACATGTGGATACATTAAATATGACGTCTGACCTGCGGCAGGACTTGTACAAGTTGTCACCAGAAACTTGATGATTCAAAACCACCTGAGCCACATCTGCTCAAGTTCTCGGTTTTTGTGGTCGCTTAAGTAATTACAGGCTTGGTGTAGTTAAGGCAGGCTGCAAAGCTACCCTGGAGGCACCCCAGATTAAAATAAGATGGCTGAAAATGAGTGTTATATGACCACTTTATCTAAGTAGTCGCGATGGATAAATCTAGTAAAAACAGTTGTACTTGCACTATGTTAAAGAACTGCAATCTAACTGGAGTGTCCAGAGGTACGCCGGGTCAAGTGCTCAGAGGCTTCTCGGGAGAGAAAAAAAGGCTCAACCATACAGCCACCACTTAAAAAATCACAAGGTAGAGCATAAAATTGGCTCGAGAAATACTTAAGCAGTCATTTTCAGAATATCTCTTGATGGAATAGTTGGACCAGTGAGCTGAGGTTCAGACTGCCCGCCTGAAGGAACCGAGATTTCATTTTTGGTTCATTTAGGTGAACCATGTCTGATTAGTTCAGAATAAAACGTCTGACCCATTTGGACTGATTTTCAGATCTAGATTATGTTACTTCAGTTATGCAGTTGGACATCTGATGCTTGGCCAGAATTTATGGGACTTTTTTACCATGTGCAGGTGAAGAGTGCTCTCATCACGGACCTACACGGGTGTTAGTTCTGCATTCCTGCTAAGAAATGCTTCCCCCATCATGGCAGCGTGCAGCTTATAGCGGCGTGATATCCTTTCACGTGTTTACTAAAGATAATAAAGATGCAGAATCTTATAAATTAGGGAGATTTAGAGGACAGATAATTGTGTTCTTGATCAACATATGTTTTAAAACATTTTAGACACTCATTGAAACGTTTTACATGTGATGTCAGTTTCGTGTCCTGTTTTTTTCCATTTTACTGTGTATGAATAAATGCAACAAAAATAATTTTACACCTTGATCTTTTCAAATGAAGCTGTGCAAATCAGTTGGTTTCTGGGATGTTTACAGATGTTTCAGACATCTCACACAATGAAATAATACTTCTAAAACACTTAAGTTGGTTTTACTAGTTGTTAGGTTTTAGCTGGGAAAACATTTTTAATTAATGATTTTTATCATCTAAATGAAACTTGGTTAGATGAAAATAACAGAGCAGCTGTTTTCATGCAGTCAGAACCTCCTGGTTACAGTTTATCAGTGAGGCCGGAGTGAGCAGAAGAGGGAAGGGGGGGTGGAGGTGGTCAGAGTCTTATTTAATGAATCATTTCAATGTCAGCAGTGATTTCCTGGAAGTTTTCAGTCTTTTGAACATGTGGGCGTACAGCTGAAGGCCTCATCCAGATTCTTGTTTCTGAATGGTTACAGGCCCCCGAATACTGTGGAGACTTTTCTGATGACCTCAGTGAACTGCTGTCTATGATCTGTGTTGATTCTGACCGAGTAATTATTGTTGGTGAGTTTAACATCCATGTGGACAACCCTTTGGACAAATGGACTGAAGACCTGAGTAACACTCTGGACCACTTTGGGCTGACTCAGCATGTGACAGAGGCCACGCACAATAGGGGGCACACTGTAGACCTGCTGATCTGTAAGGGTCCGAGCTAGGGCTGTGCGATTAATCGATTTTAAATCTAAATCGGATTTATTAATCACAATCGATGTTAAAAAAAGGAAAATCGGAAAATCGATTTTCCTTTTTTGCAGCTGGCTGCATTACAGACAGAGCTCGTCTAGTCATCTTTGTTTGGTCAAGAAAATTGTAAATGTTGTCACTTTACTAAACTCAAGGAGGAGTTACAGTATCTTTCAATTGCACTTCATTCCCAATAGGGAAATTTGTTTGCTATTTTTCTTTAAAAATAAAGATAAAATATTTGAAACAATTTATTCCATTGTCTTTTGTAGTTTTACCAAAAAAATCAAAATCAAAATCAAAATCGATAATCAGAGAAAAAAATCAGGATTTTATTTTTGTCCAAAATCGCCCAGCCCTAGTCCGAGCATTTCAAAGGTTAGTGTGTCTGACATGGGCTTGTCTGATCACTCCTGTGTTTTCTATGAGCGGATGATTTCAGTGCACACTGAAATGTCCCAACAGAAGTGATTTCAAAACGGTATAACTGAAAACAGTAGTGAGACCTTCAACCAGGTCTTCTCTCTAACACCTGCCCTGTCCGGGGTTCAGCCAATGAGCTCATCAGTAGCTTCAATGCTAACATTTTAAATGGTGTTGCTCCGACTAAGGTGAAGGTTATCCCTGGAAGGAAGAAGTCTCCATAGCGGAATTCTACACAGGTGAAAAATGGGAAAAAAGAGAAAGTCGGGAAGCTGAGCACAGATGTGTAAAGCACCTTGTTGAATTGTGCTATTCATATCCTTGGTTGCTTTGATGCAAGACATTTGTTGTTGCAAATGTAAACTGTCAAATCAGATCTTCACCAAAGCTGTATTAGAATTGGAAAAAATGGTTTGTAATTCAATTCAATTCAATTCCATTTTATTTTATTTATATAGCATCTACTACAACATAAGTTGACTCTAGGTGCTTTCCAGAGAACCAGAACATAATAATACCATGAGCATAGTGTTACAGACATAGAATACAATCTGGGCCAAGGGCCAGCAGGATGGAGGAAGCCACTATTATGGATTTATAAACTCCTGTTGGATCTTTTGGTGTAGAAAGCAGATCTGAAAAACAGGTTGAAAAACTTTGAGAAACTGTTGGCAGGTTCTCAAAGGTACTTGTACTGAGCTGTATACAGGAAGAGGTCCATGGTATTTAACAAGGGAAACATCTTTGTGTAGAACAAACTTTGTCACACACATTCAAGCATCCACCGCTTCAGGCAAGCGGCTGGCTAAAATATGACTATATAACTATGAATAATAACCTGGCCCACCTTCTCACCTAAGTTAAATCATACTGAGAGCTTCTGGGCCCTTTTCAAAAGGGAGATTTATAGTTAGGAAAAATAATATACCTCTTGGAACATCATTTGTTTGGCTTTGGTTGCTGCTTCAGTTACTCCACAGATGCAAGGTTTATGGCACTTTTCACAAAAAAGGTGGCTTAGTAGTCGGTGAATATCCTTAAATGGCACACAATATTGTTCAGTTGTCACTTTGTGCTTTATTTCCAGCACTTACTCAGAAGATTTTAAAGATAATAGCTGAGAAAATTCTTTCCATAATTGATATGCCTAATATTTGCATTGCGTGTCCCATATTTTTTAATTTACACTTGTTGTGAGGCACGTTCAAATTAAACCGGTTCATCAGGTGAGTGTAATAAAGATAAAGTGTAGATTTTTAGGATGTGACACCACGGTCGTTGCTGCGTGGATGTCCCAACTTAGGTGTACCCAGTCGTAAATTGGATTTTATTTTAATTTTACATCTAAAGTCAGCATTTTTCGGCACTCTGCAGTGCAAGCACTGATTGCAACAAAAATTCAAATTGTATTAAAAGAAAATTCAATGTAATCTTTGGTAAATCTCTGCTGAATACCCAGCTTTGTGATTCTGTTTGCATATTTCCTCCCAGAAGCTGCAGCTGCAATAGAGAAACAGAAATAGTTTCCAACCAGAGAAGCTATCTTACCTACAACCTTAATTCAGCCAAGGTAGCAAATATCCCAGAGATCAATGGTAAAAAAATGAATAAATAATTTTCCCGAGGACAAACCTGACTTAAACTAATTAGCATGAATTGGAGAGTTCTTAAGACCTCTTAAAAATCACTATTCTGAAGTTAAGTTTGATCGACAGATGTATCTCTGAGACATGCCGCAGCAGCAAGCCTTCAAAACCGTAGATATCAGGCAAGTAAACAAAAAGCAAGCAAGAGCGGGGCTTTTTAACTGTAAAAGTACTAGATTTACATTTCACAAGCTTGCCTTACCACATTGTTCTTAAATTAAGCATTAGACAGGGGATACGGAGTTTCCCTGAACTATAACTCTACATCCCAGATGTAAAATACAAAGTGACAGAGTCCAAATTAGCGCGTAGAGACCTAAAAGTGCTTTTTTTTCTTCATATTTTACATTCTTTGCAATATCAAGAGCAGATTTTCAAAGCCTGTCGGAGCTGAGTATCTTGCAGACACATCAGAGGAGGAAAAAATGATGGATGTTGAATGTTTCGGGGCTGTGAAGTGTAGACAGAAAAGGGCCTCCAACACGCAGCTTTGGCAAGTTTTCAGCTCCGTTATACATATGCATTAAAAAGACAAGAAAACAAGAAAAATGTCATGAAGCTGCTGGGAAGCGATTTTTTATTCTACTTTTTTTTTTTTTTACAAAATCGAATGCAGATCATGTTGTTTTCATCAGCTGCACATACTATTAAACGCTGAGTTTTAATGGGTAAATTGTGAACTTGTCCGTGAATGCAATCAACTTTATTTATTTATGTATTTATGTATTTATTTATTTATTTATTTATTTATTTATTTATTTATTTATTTATTTATTTATTTATTTATTTATTTATTTATTTATTTTTGAGGAAAACATTCTGTACTGCAAAAATGCAGCTGCAGCTTTTTACATGGAATAAGCATCACTTTTTGCTTCCTTGTTTGTGTTTTCACAGGAAGGTCACCGATTTACACAGAAGCGGTTTGGTGTAAATCGTGACCTCTTCCAAAGAGTTTCTTAACCTGCAGACCTTTCTCTTTTTTTTTTTTTTACTTCTCGTAAGCATAATCCTTGACATTTACATTCAGCTAGTGTAGTTTCTGGAAGGCAGCCCGGTTCTCGATTCTGCTGCATTACTGTAATAACTCCATGAAAATTCCCTGTAACTTATTAACAGAGTGAACTGCAGGAACATCTGCGTGGCAGACAATGCTCCCATTTCACCCAGTGACTCTTATTTCCCCATCATCGCCATTATTATCAAAGCATCCCTCATGTGCTGCTGATATTTTTTTTCTTTGCTGTTCTTTTGATCAGAGTTCTGCAACAAGCGTATTTCTCTCTCTGCCGTTTCACTTCACGGCAGAATATCATCTCTTCTCCCTCAATGTGGTTCACATCAACAATTCTCATTGAAGAGGAAATCACGGCCATTGCTTTAGTAAGGTCGTTAATTTGGATAATGACTAATCTGCTCCTGACTCGATTCCATTCCTCTGATCCGACATCCAGGTTGGAGACGGAGGATGTGACTAATGATGTGGCTGCACAGCAGTCTGGGAACGCACAAGATTTACACAGAAACACATACAGAGACGCAAGAGTTCTCTTTAATGACCTAGACGTTTGACATTGACATTAAATTCCCAATTAAAAATGGGAAAAAAGCACACATTCTTCATTCCAGATGATTTTTGTGAATTATTTAAACAAAAAAACAACATTGATTGATGATGATTCAACTTAATGCATAAAGATGGACATAATGTCAATGTTAGATTTAAACAATAGACACAAAAAATAAATGGTTTTAGATTCAATCAAAACTCTTTTATTCACATTTTTCATACAGCATCAAATGAAAAGTTACCAGCTCCGAACGTGAGTAGAAACTCTGCTACTGCAAATTGATGCTCTGCGATACAAAGGAATTTACCTGTGGTTGATGGGATTTATCGGTCCAGGAGGTTGTTTTAACTTGCGCTTATTCGTGCGTATATTAAAGTATCGGCTTATAAAGATCCCTTCAGGTCAGCGCATCGTGGATTTTGTCATCTATCTAAGTCAGCATATATCCCCGCAACGTCCCAAAGATGTTTGTGAAACTGTCTCAAATCTGAATCTTTGTGTCCTAACATGTGACTTTTTGGCTTTTGGACAAAAAATACAATATAGCGTTACACTCAAGGCATTGTTTGAAACTCTCTCTTAAGGAGTGTTTACCACATTAAATTCAGTTCAATTCAGTTCGGCTTAGTCATGTAGTGCCAAATCACTACAAATGTAATTTAAAACCTCTTCAAGAATACAATTAAACTCATTCTAAATTAGTCCAGTTAATACAAAGCCAATTAAAATAGATAATTGCGTTTAAGGAAACCATCAGATTACACAAAGGCTTTTCTTTGATGCGATCCCTGTCCTGTGCAAACACCAGGGGACTGTGGGAAGACAGAACTCCCCTTGAACAGTAAACCTCGGACGGAGACAGACTCAGCAGCGGTGGCCAAGCGCCTCAACCAGTGGGAGGTTGACAGGACCCCAAACTGGTCAGGACACACCTGGGAACTAAGTCAGAGATCATGGAGGGTTGGTGATTTAAGATGCAAATTCCTCTCACAGTCAGCTTTTCTTCATCCGTCAATCTTCAGTTTCATGTTCAGACACACCGTTTGTTAAGTACAATAGAACTCTACCCATCTGCTAAAGACAGAAAACATGCTGGACATACAAAAGAAATTTCCTTTAACGTAGTTTTATTTGAAAGTGGTGCTAAGTCAGCAGTTGCAGCGATCCAAAATGTGCTGCTTGTCTAGTTCACCTGACCTGATAAAAATCAGTTTAACTCGACATAACTTAAGTTAGAGTACCTTCATAGCCTGTTTTCTACATAACTATAATCACTATTTATTTATTTTACAGAAAAGTCCCAAAAGTGCTCAATAGACTGCTTTACAGGCTGGCACCGTCAAAGTCTGCGGACATTAGAGATCATGACGGTCTTAGTCAACATTGTCAGTTGATACACTGTCAGTAATTATTAAAGAAGAGATGAAACAAAAGTACAATTATGAATATTTAAAAATGTGAAGATATTACAGTTTAATGGTGATTTATTATTCATTTTACCGAGTATCTGGAGATTTAAGCTTTAAATGAAATGTATTCATATCATTTTCTGTACGTGTGTGCCTAAATCAAGTTTATAAACTCTTTTCTTACTTCATTTGAAGCAGCAGAAAGGAACTTTTTTAAGAGTTAGCTCAGAGAGCCCCCCTGTCTTGGAGGTTCAGTCAGCTGTGCGTGTTCAGCCCTGTGAGACAGAAGATGCACAATCGTGGGAAACATCGGCCTTTGTAGCTCCAACACGGTGGTCGTACGTCGCACAGTGAGACAGGGCAGAACTAAAAGATCAAACCCTCTTGCAACCAAACACCGGCTGTGACGGATACCGAGCAGAGCCAGAAATCCTAGGACTCCTTCGACCTACTCACCAATTAATTTGCAAATCGAAATTACATGTTAATGCGACCCAGCGCAAATCATTACACAAAAGATAAGTGAAACATAAAAGAAAATCAGCTTTTTGAGACTCTGATACTCTGAAATCAACACTATGAAACATCACAAGTTGTTATCTGCAGCCTGAATCCCGTTGCAGCGTACCACATGCTGTCTTTACCAAACTGACATCCAACTTCTGCTAAATTATGACCGGACACACGTTTTACTCTGCAGATTACTTTTTAAATAATTTTCGGCACACAAAAGCTACTAAAGAGAGGGTCATTTTAACTTTTTGTTGTTTACTCTTGCGCAAGGTGATGGCGCGACCTACGTCCCGCTGCATCGGGTGGTAGCCTGCAACACGAGGGGGCATCATCGTACACACACTGCTCTTGGTGTCTTAACCACGACTGAGCAGATTCAAGTCGTACAGTGTGGTTTGAAATGATCGTATAAGATCACCGATACTTCCTCAAGTCAGTCGCTCTGTAAGCTAGCTTCATCATTGTTGGTGTTTGACTTAAAATAAAATAATAATATAACATTGGTCCACTGGGACAGGTGTCCAAACTTAGTTTTCTTGGTGTTTGCTCATAGTAGGGATGGAAAAGTAGTGAAATAAAAACTAATATTCTAATGTGATTAAAAGTCCTTTATGCTGCTTTAATATTCATCTGCTTGAGTTCAGCAACCATCTGGTGTGACTTGGGACTAAGACTGATTCTAGAGAGATCACATTTTCACAGATATGACATCGGTAGACTTAAGAAATGAAAAAAATATCTGCAATGGTTACAAGAAACCGGTTAAAGCTGGAAATTTACTGGTTGTCTGTCTTTTTTGTTCATTTTTGTCTTTTTTGTTCATTCCAAAAACCTTGGAGAAAGCCAAGACTGGTCAAAATGTCCCCATTTGCAAGGTCTCTAGTGAGTCATCACGAAGATAGAAGTACAAGGAACCAAACACACACACACACACACACACACACACACACACGTATGTATTCATCCATGCACTTGGTCTAATTTTTATTGAATGCAACATTCACAACATTGACCTGCTCAGTCATTCACTTCTGGGCACCAACACACACACACACACGCACACGCACACATTGCTCTCCTCTCCTCACATGCTTTTTTTTAACTTTGTGCTCATGTAGTGATGTTAATGCAAGCAGGCGTGTACAGTGTGCTTTAACTGTGGAGGGAGGGTGTGTGTGTGTGTGTGTGTGTGTGTGTGTGTGTGAGCGTGTGTGCACGTGTGTGTGTGTGTGTGTGTGTGTGTGTGTGTGTGTGTGTGTGTGTGTGTGTGTGTGTGTGTGCAAGCGTTATGGGCTCATGTAAATGTGAGTGTGCACTCATTTGTGTGTCCTTACTGCTCTTAAAAACCAATTAACAGAGCACAGCAGCAGTCACCCCCTCCTCTAAATGAATAGGTGAATTAAACATCACCAGGACCAGATGGAAAGAAATCAGAGAGAGAAAGAGAGATGGATGAATAATTGAAGACAGAGGGGATCATAAAAAAAGGGGGGAAATAAAAATGAAAATAAGAGATGAAATGAAATGTAAGAAAGCAGAAGTCAATTAGAGAGACGGGGAGAGCTGCGGGGAGAAGGAGATAGGAAGCCAGGGCCGGGATTGCTGCCAGTTTGTCTGTGTGTACTTTTGCATGCATTTTTGTTCCTGCGCAAGTGTGTGTATATGTGTTTCCAGCCTGTTTTCTGGAAAGAGTCAAACCTACACAACCCAGTTGTTTAAAGTGCACAGCAGAATAATCGGGTTGGTTGCAGAACAGTGATGATTGAGCACACACTCTTTGACAAATCTAAACCTCAGCACAACTTAGACACCATTCTGTATGCATGCGTGATTCTGCTGTGTGTGTGTGTGTGTGTGTGTGTGTGTGTGTGTGTGTGTGTGTGTGTGTGTGTGTGTGTGTGTGTGTGTGTGTGTGTGTGTGTGTGTGTGGGTGGATTTGTGTGCATAATAGCGTGAGAGGGCGACCGGGAGCCAGTTTACCAAAGATGATTTGTTAGAATTGCTGCCACACAGATCACAACCCTGTGGCAGGGTTATATTTTCCTTAAGGTGCAATCTATTTTCAAAATACTGTAAATGCAAGCGTGAGAAACGATATTTTTAATATTTGCAATTCTTTTCATTGTAATTGTGTAGTTTTAAACAAAGTACTATTGCTTTCCCTATTACAGTGGTATGTGCATGTTTAGAGGAAGCTCTGCACAGCAGAGCTATGTTATTCTTCCTGTCACTTTCCATAAGGACATCATAATAATAATGCGCTTATCAGTATTTGAAGCAAAGTTGATTAACAATTTTAGTTTAGTTTTTTTGTAATGTCAAATGAGGAAAGGGAGGTGCTATCATACAAGTGCTAGGGAGTTTAGCTCTCAGGTAAGACCTTTTATACAACTTTGAGGTCCAAAAAAAGTGATATTTGACTGAGGGTACACTTAATTGTTGGTCAAGACTAATGTAAATAGAGCTGGTGCGGGGTGGCTGGTCATGGGTGGGGTTTGTTGATGACAAGATGAGGATGTCCACAAGCTCCTCATCCTCAGAGCTTTGGAGCCACAAATCGGCATTTGTATGTAATCTGAGACTGGCTACTAAAATGATAGACCACAACTCGGGCCAATACCAAACTGAAGAGCCTCAAAAGGAAGTTCTTTGCTGCCAACGAACACCACGGCAGGAGTGGCAGAGGGAGACTGCTGGTCATATTTGTGCAACACGATTTAGGGGAGGTCACCACGCAAATCGCGTTGTTATTCAGCATGGATCCACCAACCGCTCCATCTCCTGCATCAGCCAGCTCATCTAATGTTGGTGAAGCCAGCAAGGCCGACCAAATAGGTAGTGGGCCTTCGTGTTACGTAGTACCACTCAATAAAGCAATAACTCAATAACTAAAAATGCCAAAAGCCGACTTCCTAAATCTATCACCAACGTTACGAATCTTCAAAATACTGAAGGAACTAATAAGTTCCTACCAGGAGTGGAGGTGCCGCTGTCTGGCTGGGATGTGGTTCTGCCCAGTCCTCAGTGCGACCCAAAGCTCCAAGTGCTTCTGAACGCTTCCTGTTTGGCTGCATTTACAATATCATGTGTTTACCCAAAAGTTTTTTGATTGCCAAAACAGACTTGGTGCATGTGTTTAGCAGAGAAAAACAGACAGCTGCTTCTGGGTTGCTTCTGAAATACACTGCAGCACCTCTAAGGGGCCCCTTTTAAATGGCTGGATACCCCATGTCTGTTACCCCACTTTAGCTGTTCACTTGTCCTTTTTACATTAACTGATACGGGGCAGGGTGTCGAGCTGGTCCTCCAAGGGCACACAGGTCTACTCTGATGTAATTAGGTGGGCGCTGGATGGGATTGTTGGTAACAAGATGACGAGATCCACGAGCTCCTCATCCTCAGGGCGACATGTTACAGGAACCATAATATGCAACTGGCTACTAATATGACTTTGCGCGAAATGAAGCTCAGGTCGTTAAGAATTTGAAGAGCCTGAGACGGTAGTTCTATCCATTTAATGACCACAACATGTTCTGGGTCTCTGGAAAGCGCCTAGAGACAACTTTTGTTCTATTAGACGCTATACAAATTAAAATTGAATTGAATTGAATTGAACAACAGCAAGAGTGGCAGAGGAGGACTGGACTGGTCATATTTCGATTTGTGCTAGACGCTTTGGAGGGGGAGCTGCTGTGCAAACCCTGCTGCTATTTAAGGTGGGAATGGATCTGGCACCCGCTCCATCTCCTGCACCCAACGTTGCATCAACCAGCTCTTCCCATGCTGGTGACGACCACCCAGCATGCAGCAGGGCCATCATGTCACGCAGTACCACTCGATAAGGCCTTCTTTTTTTTTATATCTTCTTATTTCACAATCATTTTCACAATTCACATTTTCACATTTACAATTTCTATTTTACCCACATCCCTCCCCATAATTGCCCAGGAGAAAAAAAAAGAAAAAAAGAAAAGAAAAATCATACATTAAGGGAGAACAAAATTAAATAAATATAAAAAACATATGTAAAAAAAAGAAATATATCTATACATACATACATACATATGTAAAAAGAATGACATTTGATCCAAAAAGAACTTGAAAGTTTGAGGGGAATCATCTTTCCAAAGTAAAAGTATACATTTCTTAGAGAAGTATGTGATTATAATTAATCTCCTGCTTTTTTCCGGTCTAACTGAAGATCAGGTGTATCATTTAATAAATACAAACTGCAGATTAACTCAAAATTCATTTCTAAAACTGATTGTGTGAAGCAATGAATTGATTTCAAGAAACTTATTAAAATATCACATGAGTGATCCCTGAATACTTATGTTGTGTCTTACACTTGCCGCCAAAGGTTCGATCACCATTGCAAAAAGCAAAGGTGACAAAGGACAGCCCTGCTTTGTCCCTCTAGTTAAAGAAAAAAAGTCAGAGCACCTTCCATTAGTTATTACTGCAGCTTTTGGACAATTGTAAATCGTTTTGATCCATTCAATGAAGTTAACACCAAAATTAAATTTATATAAAACTGAAAAAATAAGGCTTTCTGATTGCTCTTCCGTCCTCTCAACTTGGCTCCAGGCACCGGGGAGGCGTTTAGACGCCCTGCATTTGCACTGCCCAGTGCATGTTAAACACCAGCTCTTCGTCCAGGGAGAGTAACGGGGCATAATCTAAAAACGTTTATTGACTAGAGTGGTCGCGGCTGGTGTCGCGCAGCCGGACCGTGTCACTTCCCCCTCTAGTGAGACCCAGGGGCTGCAGCTGATAAGCATGTAAATTCAATTGTGAAAATGCTGCATCACTTTTATCAAAATCTCACACCTACAGTACTCGGATTGTTAGAAAAGGCTGAAAGCTATAAGAAGAGAACATTTCAGGTTACTGTTTTCTCAGTTTGCAGTGTCATTTTGATTCCCACAGAGGCGGTGATGTCTGCAAGAGCGACTTACTTTGAGATTAAAGTGCTCGTATGGTCGAGGCTATGTCCACACTAGCATTACTTTCAACTCCACTCCACTCCAGCCATTTCACAACCTGAAAATGGAAACATCTTATCTGCTGCAGACTGTCTCACTTTGTAAATGCAGTTGTTGTTGCGGTGTAATATGTATGGGGAAGCAACGCATAGTTACACTGATTTGCTTCATGATATGCTGTTCTGGTATCTTCCTCTGTTTCGCTGATATGTGACCGTCACCGTGTGATAACTCGTGCCCCTTGAGGAAATCGTAACAACAATGTAGAGATGTAGCAACAAACACCGGTAACGTTGTTGTCCTTGGTATTAGCTGCTATGCTGCTATCCTAAAGAGCATGCAGCACTCGTGTGCACATGTCGGATAAACATGTGAAATGTGTTTACAGCGGCGTGATGTGGATGTGGAGTGTGTTGAGTGGTGGAGCGTGGTTCTACTGTGCATCCACACCTGCACAAACATCCCAATCATTAAAAGGTAATCATTCCGGGATATTGCATCAACATGTTACTAATTTCCCTGTGCATTTGAGTGTGTGTGTGTGTGTGTGTGTGTGTGTGTGTGTGTTTGTGTGTGTGAGAGAGATTTCCAATAACTGCCTGCTTTGCTCAGCATCCCCTCTGTGGTTGGCGTCACTCTGCTCCTCTGTGCTTTCCTGCTTCCTCACCACAAAATTGAACAGAGGAAGGCTGTTTTTCTTTTCTTTGTTTTTTCGGTATTACTAATTTATATATTACTGCAATTGATGGAATATAAATTGTGATTTAAGTTTTCACTCTCTCAACAATTACTACAGCAATATAACCAAGTAAAAACACGTAGTTAGTCTCATTCGGGTTTTGCGCCCTGAATAATGTGCACACTTCAGGAACAGATGTCACTTGTCCATATGTTAGTGATTCAGTTATAGAAGCTCATGTTTTACTTTATCTAAAATTTGAAGGTCCAACAAAATGCAATTCTTATCCCTATTCATATATATCAAGTACCACAATAGAGTTGATTTACTCTCATCGCCTCTCAAGAACTCTCTGGGTCAGTTAGATCGCGTAGGCTAAATCCCTCTATTTTCTATGTGCACCAGTGAGCATCGTGTGTGTTTTTTGTTCCTCAGATTGCTTCTCACTTTGGTCCGCTGTGATTGGCTTCCTTCCTTAACCAATCAGACATGTGACCACCAGTCACATGCCATAGCAGCAGTGACAATTGTATGGTTGTTTCTTTTTTATCTAAATTCCAACTAAAGGGGGCAGGGCTGACCCCGAACTCAGGATGGATGAATGAGTTTAGAGAACCAACCTGCAAATGCACATTCGGTAAAACTGTAATTTTGGACAAAAATAAAAAGAGGTTGTAGCTCCTGGTATGAATTTTACTTCAAAACGTTTTTATCACTTTCACATTTGCACACCTATTGATAGTCTGGCAGCCTGAAAACAGTATATACAGGTTTAGGTCATAATGTGGGAACATTTCAACATTTTTATGTTAACTTTAATGAATGCAACATGCATGTTTCCTATTGTCGAGCATGCATTTTAGATGCAAGTTAGGGAAGAAGATTAAGTAAGGTCTACAGTATGTCCTATAAACAGGTCTATGTGTCACCTCTGCATGGCAGTAGATGACTCATGATCTGGGCTTCTGAGCATACTGAAAGACAGGAAACAGGATTAAATGACACAATTTAAAGCAAGAATCACACCATACAGCATTTGCTCTGCAAAAGTTGCTTTTGTTTACAAACAGATGTACAGTATTGTGAAACATAGTAATTTTACCAAAAAGTAAGCTTCACACCTTGTTTATATCTTAGTTTTCCTAAACGTTGTTATACTTAAATTAGTGTTCATTCACATTCATGCCCAATCAACTTTTCTCAGAAGTGATTGTTGTATGTTGTTTTAAACATACAACATAAACCGCTTTTCATGTAAAATGCATACGTTGTGTTCTAGGCTGCAAACAAAAGGCAACAGCATAAAAAAAGAAATCCTTGTAGAGAATGGTCTCCACTTCATGCTTTGATTTTAGGAGTGTATATGATTTATTTTGTTTGTCACAAAATTTTAAATGTGGTTTGAAAATATGCACGTTAGTTGTGCTTACTTTTAATGTGTCTGCATCTCGTATGTGTAGCTCTTCACAGTGTCTGTATCTGTGTCTTTCTGCATCTGCACATTGGTAACTTTCCCTGTGTGCATGTGCAAGTGTGCGTGTGCAAGTGTGTGTGTGTGTGTGTGTGTGTGTGTGTGTGTGTGTGTGTGTGTGTGTGTGTGTGTGTGTGTGTGTGTGTGTGTGTGAGAGAGAGAGATTTCCAATAACTGGCTGCTTTGCTCAGCATCTCCTCTGCGGTTGGCGCCACGCCGCTCCGCTGTGCTGCTGGAAGTGTTGGTGGAGGGAAATAAAGGCAGCGTTGGATGGTGAGGGGAGACTGGGAAATCACGGAGCTTGTGTTTACAGCAAACACCAAGCGAACTGGGACACACAGAGACAAAGTTATGATCTGAGTGCTTGTCCCTCTGTGTCGTCCTCACTCAGTCGTGCTCTGTCTCTCTCTGTCTGCTCCCATGTACATCTCTGTCAGATAAATGCTGCGTGCTTTGGAGGCATCAATGCTGCATAAATTATATTTCCAAAGCATCAGATGAACCAGGCAGCAGTAAACACAGCATCTCTCAGGACTGATGCGGTTGCTCATCATGACCAACGACCAACCAGCTGGATGCTGGATAATGACCTTTGTTAATGAATAACTTGCGGGGCATACGACTTCTAGCCACACTTTTTTCAAATCGGTTGGCATGAAGCCGAAGCATTAATGAAGATAAATCAAAAAACAAATCTTGTTAAATGAAACAAGTGGAAGTTCTTCACACCTTTGTGCTACGTCTGTTTTGTAGGGGAGTATTTCATCTCTCCAGTCTCTGATGTAATTTGCTGACACTCTCTCATGCCAGCACTTTTTTTTTTTTGCATTTTCATGTCTTGCTCCAGCAGACGTTCAGACCAAAAAACAACCCCAGAGTATATTTGCAAGAAGCTGTGTTGATGGTGAAATGCAGTTCAGAGGCCAGTTTCATAAAAGATGCGAGTTCAAAGGCTCCGACGCTCATCCCAACCCTTAACAGAGCCCTGCTTCTGTTTCTCACTGATTTACAACCACTTTTGCATCTTATACTTGCGAGGCAATTCTTACATAACCAACCGGTAATGGGGATAAGAGACTGTAGGAGCGAGACAGCGCTTCTTAAAAGTTGCCACATTTTCTTTGAAATTAACTTGAAACTGATGTTTTAACATAGAAAAGATTTGTCCCGGGTTTAATCCACCTTTAATTCACCCGATAACATCTGAGACAGGCCGTAGACCACCGTGACCCAGGACAAGACGGATGGATATACAGAAGGAGGGTTGGCTTTCTACAAAGTCGAAAATCAATTGTTTTGTATATTTTGTTTGTCTATTTAAATGTCTCTGCAAGGACAATACTGGCACATATTTGGCAAAAATGGTACCAAAACTGTCCATCCAGAGAGGTTTCCTCACTGTTGCCACTTGCGTACACCTCTTGTCGCTTTAATTACTAAACTAATCACAACTGCTCTAATTCTAATTTAACAGCTCAAAATCCTTCGTAATATCCCAGATATTGTTTTTTGCGACAACACTTTGTTTTGGCAACATTTTGCAATTCAAAGTTAATTAAACAATACTGATACCTTTTAGATTTTTTATTCACCAAATATATACAAAAAAAAAAACGTACTTATTTTTTTCCTGTGTTAAGTGTTTTAATCTTTGGTTTTTATTCATTTTCCTTTCTCTCTCAGTACGCTCTTAACACTTAAACGCTTCCTCTCTTCTTTCTTTCCTAGATAAACATGTTTTCTTTTCTTTTATTCCCCCTTCTACATTTTGCCCTTTGCTGCCTTTTCAAAGATGGCAAATATATGCACACGCATACATGGCAGAACAACGGCGGATGTGAGCCCAGGCATGCGTGTAAACACAGACAATGCTCTCCTGTACGCACACAGACACGGCCGGCCCTCTCCGGCCTCAGAGTGGTGTGTGGTCGCTGGAACGGGAGCGAGCAGTTGCCCAGAGGCAGAGCGGAGACACGAAGACAAGGGTCGGGTCAGCGTGGCTTTTCTTTTTTTCCTTAATTCGGGGATGGGAGATCGGGAGGAGGGCTCAGAGGATGAATGCTGCGGGCTTTGGAAGTCTGGAGTCTAGGGTTACAACCTCACAAACCAACTGTTCATTTCGGCACAGCTTCGGTGTGCTGTCAGGAAATTGTATTTGGCCTCTGGCAGCCGTTTTTAGCTCTGCTGTGAAGTAGCGGAGGCCGTTTTCCTTCGTTCATTAGTGAGTACTGTTACCATCCCTAACGAGATCCAAGCAGTTAAAATGTCAAACAACCTCCTTTCTTTACAAAAATGACTATTTTCCATATGAGGCTGATTTCCAACAAGAGCAATGCAGGATATCTTTGATTTGATTATATTGTGTAGTGTTATTGTTATTGTCATTGTGAGTTTTATGAATACCTGACACTAGGGCTGTTCGATTTTGCCCAAAAATAAAATCTCGATTTTTTTCTCTCAAAATCCGATTTTCGATTACGATTACGATTATTTTGTGAATTGACAAAAGGCAAAGAAATGATTTCAAATATGCTGTTTTTTTATTGAACATTTGCCCCATTGGGCTTTAAGTGCAAACTTTGCTCTTATTAAACCAAAAATGAATGAATAAAGTGCAAAACTCTGTAAAATAAGTTGAAAAAAAGTTTTAAAAAATATAATAAAATATAAAGTTTTATCTCTGAAAAAGAAAATCAGCAAATCAGCACTTGCAAACATACAGTAGTTATAAGACATTTTCTAATTAAACTAAACTGGGTCTTTGCATGCTAAATAATAATGCAACCCATGAAGGAGGTAGAGGTGTGTAATGGGGCACTTGTCGCAGGTATTGAGAGGTATTTCCATCAATCATTAATATGGTATCAATCATTAATATGTGTGCAGACAAGGTAAAAAAAAAAAAAAAAAGTCGAAAAATCGATTTTACGATTTTCATGTTTTAACATCGTTCTAATTACATAATCGCGATTACGATTTAAAATCGATTAATCGAACAGCCCTACCTGACACACTTAGCTAGTTTGTGTTTTCGCTTTTTCTTTCAGATCTTTAACTTGAAAAGGTTGGAGCTGCTCTGACAGATATAAAGTAACTTAGAAAAGAGAAACCTCTGCGAGTCAAAGACAAGTGAGCTGAAGGACTGGTAACAAACATGGAGACAGAAAAACATTGTGGTTATGTGTTAATGATCAGGATGATTATTTATAACTTAACTTTTTTTCTGTCAGCAACGACAGTAGACCGCTCTGCTCGCTAGGAGATGGGAGGAGTGAGGCAACTTTGTGAATAAAGCCTGAAAAGGACAAGAACAACAAAAACAAACCAAATAGACCAATGTGACGGTATCAAAGCTATAATATTTTGGAGCCATGGCTTTTACTGTGGAGCTGCGTCGTCTCTACCACTGGGTCATTATGCAATGATGGTGAGAGTGGAGGAGAAGACTAACATCACGCCTCAGGGGAGCGTTGCAGGGATGTAAAGGTGAGGAGAGCAGGAAGACATGAAGAGCATGAAGGAGACACCCGTAGCTGGGAAACGCTGTGGGGAAAAGTGACATAGATGAAGGGTGAAATGTTCTAATGACAGAGACACCTGAGTAGTAAAGGCTCAGTGAGGTGTGGAGGAAAATAAAAAACACAGAAACACAGGGAGAGGGAAAACACAGATATAAATGGGGGGGGAAAACCAAAATCTGACTGTGCACTTCCTGACCGAGGACCTCCCGTCAACATGGGAGCCAAATGTAAGTCCCTGTGGCCCCGAGAGGTTTCTGAGAGTAAAACCCTGGCTCTCTGGTTCTAGATTTACACTACGGTTGTGTTTAGGTTTGAACTGGTGAGCACACTGACTTCCTGCCTCAACTCTGGCCGAGGCGGGTTCACCCTCAGGACTACATTACCCAGTGTTTTATGGGTGCTTGTGATCCTGTCAGGGTCCGTCATGGACTCCGGGGTTGTGTGTTTGCTGTAAGAGCAGATAGTTTAGTCTGTGGATGGGCCCACTGAAGTCTGGTTGAGGGGGCCAGAATCCATCGTTTCCACATCCCGTCATGCACGGAGAGGGTGTGAAGTAAAGTCTGTCATCCACACCAATCAGCAAGAGTCCACTGCATCCTTCTGCAGCAGACAGCCTGCAGCCCACACATTTGTATCCACGCAGCTCCAGCGCATGGACAAAAATACAGCAGACAAAAAAGACCAAAGGATTAATGTGGACGGTTGTTATGACGAGATGCTTTGGAGGAGAATGGTGTTATTCACGCCTCTACAGTGCTCTGTAGACTGATTACATCTGCATACAGGGGTGCTTTGCTGCCGCTCACCCGAGAGGGAGTAACAGTTTAACCTCCTCAGAGTCTCAAATGCTTAACAGATGTGGATCTGGAAAAGTTTGCGGCATTCAGATGTGATGGATAAGGTTAGAATGAGGGGCTAGTGAAGGTATTGTGTCTATAGAGGAAATTAGTGTGTGTGTGTGTGTGTGTGTGTGTGTGTGTGTGTGTGTGTGTGTGTGTGTGTGTGTGTGTTAGAGGGAGGAGGGAATAAGGGGGGCGGGTACCCCGTAGGGTTAATTACATCTCTGTTCCCTGTCAGTGTCGCTCTCTCTTCTACAATCTGAGTCCTTGCTGCAGGCTGACGGGCCACACACACACACACACACACACACACACACACACACACACAGTTAAACATAAGCACATTCACAAAATCACACAAATATGTTCATAAAAACTCATAAAGCACAGATACACACCAAAACATGTGTCTATTATGCTACATAGACACAAAATTGATCTGTTTTTAATTTTGACTGCCATTCACAACTTCATTCACACACACACACACACACACACACACATGCACAATCACACACACACACACAATGGTTCATCCCAGGAGAGAAATGCGTTGTTCTGTGCAGAGTTACACATGAAGAAGAAGGCCTGTACTTGTAATAGCTGTTAATTTTGCATAAATCATGCACAACATGACCCACATGTAAATCACTCATGTCAGCAGGATATCACTTCCCAGCAGCTCCTTCTTCTTCTTCTTCTCTGAAGGGAAGACGAGCAGCTTCAGTTGTCTTTGTCTGCAGTCTCAGCTGCTCTGCTTGTCTTTCAGTTCTTGAAGTGAAAGAAGGAAAGGACACGCACGCAACAGTGCTCAGAGGTTTATTATTTTACAAGCAAGCGTTGCCATTGGTGCAGACGATACTTCAATACTTAAAACTGCAGCAGGATTACTGGTAGAATCCACTTGTGCATCTGAAAGTATTATGTGAAAGGGTTAACCACCAGTTTGACCAGGAACCTGCATGTGACGAGGTTGAAATAAGAACGTGTTGCAGTATCGGGTCAGATGGGGCCAGATCTCCGTATTGTGCCACAGCATTTTCCATTATAGCATTTCCTTTACAACACCAACATCTCCTTATGAAGGCACGTTTAAAGGTGTTACAGCAATCATTCACATCATAAAGTCCACAGCTCATCTTGTTACAATGCAATGAACTTGCATCCTGGCATTTCGATGACACTCGCCACCAACTTTAATCATTTTTTTGAGATCAAGATCCAATGACATCTCTGGAAAACTTCACACTTCCAATCTGCGGCGACCCCATCCCACAACTCACAGGGATTAAAGAGTCTTGTCAAGTTAGAGGACAATAATGACCTTTTCAATACTGTATTAAATGAACTGTCATATTGGTGCATGTGAGCACAATATTTCTTTGTTGATAGTTAAACGTAATGCAAAATGTAAGTATATAATAATTTGCCTGCAAAAATGTAGGCACATCACTTTTGTCGATCCTTGAAAACATATAATGTTGCAATTTTTAGTAAATCCCAGTCATGTTACGGTCTTAAACCTCAATCAGTTCTGATAAACCCATGAACTGTACGGAAATGACTGCATTTATTTGTTTTTCAAAAGATACGGGCCTTAAAGATAGAGCTTTTTATTGAAATTGGAGAGGTGCAATGGAGAGATGGGGAAAGACGAGGAGGAAACGGAGTTAGCTGGCAGCCTGTGACCGCTGCAGGTCATGGTGGGGCCCAACAGAGCTATTAGAGTCCGTCCATATTGGTCATGAGGACTAGCAAAAACAATCCATGAGAAAAAAACGAAATCTGGAAACATAATTCCTGAGATGAGACTTTAAACTTTAAGAAACTTGTACTATTTTGACCCACAGGACATGGAGGTCCAACGTGCAGAATCTCAGTGTGTGAATATTCTAACCCAGCTTTAAACAACATCTTATCTTGGATGACAGCTGCTTTGTTAACAAAAACAGTGCTTGAACACTGAATCTTCAACGGAGGTTTAGCCAGAGCCATGCAACGTTCTTTAACAACAGCGAAGTGCTTCAAAATCAGATTGTCTCATCAACTTCAAATGGAAAACACAGCGATCAGCTCGCAGTCACGGCACTTGTCTTCTGGAGTCAGAATTCAGAGGAAACGATAAAGAAACATCAAAGCGCTTCTTGGGAAGATCGCTGTTTTCTTTAAAGGAGCTTTTCACACAAACAACACGACAAGCGTAATCCTCCTGACAAATCAGTAAATCTCCCTGTTGTTTGCACCTTTATGTCTGAATCCCGCTGAGACGTGTCCCCGAGAGCCGCAGTCTCCTTTATTAACCAGTCCGCCTTAATTAGCTAATAGGATTGTTTTAACCATGATCCAAGAACAGAATAGCCCACGGGAAGACAGACACCAACTCCGTGGTGTGTGTGTGTGAGGTTGTGCATGTCTGCATCCGTGGAAAACTGAATGTGTATGTCTGCTCTCTCAGTACGGGATTCAGTATGCAACTGCACATTTGCATTGATCCAGTGAGAAGTGTGCAAATGTGCACAAGTGCAAACACTTGCTCTGATTCAACATTGCATGCATGCAGGAGCCTCTGTGTGCATGTGTTTGTATGTGTGCTCGTGCTCCGTCTACGGCGGCAGAGACTCTCTGCGCCTTAATTAACGTGCCTTCTTGCAAGACTTTCTCTGGAATATGAAACAATTTTACCTGATGATGCAAACGGGTGAAAACAGCGCCGGCTCCGCGCCTCGCCTCTCTTCACCTAACTCTTTCTCTTTCAGCGAGAGCATTAATGAATGCTGGGCCGACACTCGTAGTTTTCATATCTGTGTGTTTTAATGGTGCTGCAATTGCCAGAAGGCTTATTTTGCTGCAGGAAATATGCATGTCTATATGTGTGTGTGTGTGTGTGTGTGTGTGTGTGTGTGTGTGTGTGTGTGTGTGGGGGGGGGGGGGGGGGGTGTTTAAGCAAATCCCTTTGTGCTCTGTGATGAAAAAGCTGTATCACAGCTTGGCAGTGATGTACTTGCCACACAAAAACGTCCTTAGACATACATGCATGTGCACACACACACTCCATCCACACACACACACACACAGAGGCCTCAGTGAAGTCCAGGGAAAAACTTGAAAAGTGGGCAAGAAAGGAACAAATCAGAAGCAGTAGACACAATAAACTGAGCCTCTAAATCCAGCAAGAAATCAAAATGATTAAAAGGATTTTAAAAAACGTTACAGTCTCATGCATCCCTCCTGCTAGCTGTGGACATGTGCATGAATGCAGGCACTTCACTCTCCTGTAAGAGAAATTTGAACAATAAAAACCCATAATAAAAAAAGGCTATAAAATTACCATATACGCAATAAATGAACACAACAAAGTATCCCGGTAGTCATCGTATGGGCAAGCGTGAGTCAATAAGAGCAGAAATGGATGCTGTAGCTCAATACGGAGCCGTAAAAGATGGTCAGGGTCAGGCCGCTGTGGAAGCAACTTAAAATTGATCTCCCTCTCTCCGTCTTTCTCTTGCAGTGTGGTGTGTGCGATTCTCCCAGGAGCCGGCCGACCAGTCAGTGGTGCTGGGGGAGCGGGTGGTGCTGTCCTGCGTGGTCTTCAACTACAGCGGCATCGTCCAGTGGACCAAGGACGGCCTGGCCCTCGGTGTAGGAGAGGGTCTCCGAGGTGAGGAAGAGCCGGGGAACTGTGTTAGGAAAGAAAGAAACCCAGCTGGAGGAACAAATGGAGAAATAACTACAGCTTCAGGACAGTTTTTGACGATAAGAACCCTGACAAAAAGCTTTTATGGTTGAAAAGAGTTTTTTTTTTTTCAAACATTAGGTAAATGGATACTGTACCATGCAAGAGAGTTGAGTGTGAAGCACTGAGAGGCGTGTGAGTGACAATCTGGGCAAAAATGAGTCCTGTATATCATGGTGAATTAGAGAAAATCCCTTACACTGCTGACAAAAGCAGACACACATTCGCATTTACATTTTAAGCCGACACGCATTTCCAGAATGGCTTACTGGGAGTTCAACAGTATCACTTCCCTTCAGAAGTGCGGTAACACTGCATTCAAACTGCAAAAGGAATAGAGCTGAAGGGTCAAAAGCCAAAGCAAAAAGAAGAGAATCATTTTTCTTCTGAAAAATGTCAAATGAAATGAATGAAAAAGTCAGTCGTGGAATAAAATCAAGTCAAATAAAAACACTCCAGTGACCTATCCCCCATCATTTCAAAATGATATGAAAAAAAGATTTTGACCTTCTTCCAGAATACCAACATCAATATCTTAAACTGCAGCTGCATGTGGGTACAATTCTGTTTCTGAAATGTATCAGGACTTTAAATAATCTGTGAAAGTTAAATGTCCCTTAAAGGAGCCCAGAATCTCACCTGCATGCTAATTATTGGGTATCTTAAGAGTTCCACATTTAGCGTAATATGAGTGCTTCATGGTCATTATACTCTTTTGTCTCCTTTTTAATGTGTCTGTTCAGTTGCAGCTTCTGTTGTTCAGTGTGATTGTCAAAAACTGCACATTTCACTTCAGGAACTCTACTTATTTTTCCATTTATTGATCGATATCTTGATTTTGCTACGATTGTTTTTATGTCTCTGCGCTGCGTTAGTTAATGAGACATGTAAATAATGCCGCGTTCCATTTGTCCTCGGAAGTGGGGATTTCCCAGTTCCCAGTTGGATTTTTCAACTGGAATGCCCCTCGAAGTGGGATTTCCCACTGGGAAAGTGGGAGAGTCTTCACCACCCCCGAGTTCACATTCCAAGATGGCTGCCCCGGTTGTAAACAGTAGAAGAGAGCTCTGTAAAAATTCGTAGCACTTCATTCTAGGTTTGGTCACACTAAATCAGTCGTATACAAGTATTGTTCGGCATATATGTGCTGCTATAGTGTAATTTACATTTTTCATGTGGTATATGCGAACTACAAACGTTTTTTACCTACTTTGTAACTGGAACGCTGATAACTCGGCTGTGACGTCATTCCCAGTTCCGACTTCCGACTTCCGAGGTAAATGGAACGCAGCATAAGACTCAGCTTATCTGTGACATTTTTATTTATTTTAGTCCGTGTTAATTATGAGTATTTCAAACACAAGTATTATGCTAAATGAGTAACTTTTCTAGAAGTTTCTACTTTGCGGGGTACTTCCTGCCATAGCAAGCACTACAGTATGCTGAGGCCGGTGTAGGCCGACGCAGCTGTAGGCAGATAAATTCTGCTGAAATCTGGCAAAAACCACAGATGCAGAGGCTGAGAGACGGGGAAGGAAGAACAAGAAGAAGTCAGGGGGAGTATCAGTAGTGAAATTGAATGTGCTTCTCATTTGCGGGGTAGCAGACTGTTCGTAATGACAGGGACTGTGCTGTAAGCGGCGAACGGAAAGGAGGCGGCTTGTTGTCCCAGCCAAACAAACCAGTGCTGCACCTTCACTCATAAATCCTGTTAAACAATTGAAATCGTACTGTGCAACTATTTTCAGGGAGCTTTGGCATGTTATCATGGCGGAGTTTTCATTCTCATCTCTGAGACACCATCTCTGCCATTGCTTGGTTAGACATCCAAGCACATTCATTACAACCACAGGTGATGTCAACCTTGCCAGCAAGTACACTGCACCTCTCATCCTTGCCATGTATGTGAGCCGACCCAACAGACAGGAGATAACTTTACAACCTGCGTGGTCAAACTGAGGCTGCACAAGGCTGCCTTCTCCCCTCTAGTCCAGGAGGGGTAAATGCTGTACAGCTCTATCGAAGTGTTTTTACCGAAAGGGGGGAGCCACTGCCTCTCAGGAGTTAGATGAGATGGTCTGAGTGGGCTTATGAAGTTCTGCACGGTTATATACAAGCATGAGCCCAGTGTGATCAGGACGCTGTCAGTGATGGTTAACTAAGGACATCAAAGCCCTCCTCAACCTCTGGTCAAGGTCCTTCATAGCCAGGAAGACGGAGATGCAAGCTGTGCAGAATGAAGATCAAGGGGATGGCGCGTGTTCCCCTGCTTCACGATGAACCGACTCTGCACAGGATCTCCGTGCTGGGAGGAAAAAAGACCTGTTATGAGTCAGTGGTCAGTACCTCTGCTGACTCAGTCTTCGGGCTGATTGAAGCATAAGAGAATATGTTATAAAGACAGCAGAAGCACCACTGAACACCTCAGGAGGTCAGGTGTAATATGAAGATCAGACTGCATATAAGGGCTTCAGCGTTATTAGATGTCAAATCTAAATCATGTGACCGATGAAGGGACCTTATTTCAGCAAGTCGTCAGAAAACTCACAAGGGGGAAGTAAATCTTGGTCCCGGATGTGTCCAGCTGATCAAGACGGACTACGTCTCCTGGCGGTGGGAGGAGCGCTCGGAGGAGCTCCTGAGTCCTTCTTCATTCGTCCATCAAGGAGGCAGAGTTTCACAGGAAGTTAAGCTCTTCGGTGACAACGCGCTGCGTCTGGATGCCATCCTCCCCGAGCTGCCGAAGATTCTGGACAATGTAGCATCGGGGGCGGCTGACAGGCCTTTTCATCTCACGTCGAGGTCGGACAAGCGCCAGGAGCGGCAGACGAGGCAGCGTCCTGTTATTTTAGGAGCGTCCCACTGCTCAGTGTCCGTCAGCAACCATGAGCCAGGTTGCTGGGGAGCAGGATCCAACAGCCTTTTGAACTTTTACATCAGGAAGTTTGGACTCGGTCCTGCTCATGCCACCTTGGAGCAGTTCTTTACCCCTGGAAGTGAAGTGATGTGCTCTGTTTTCTTTAGGAAGGTTTATTGGAACGTTAATTGGCCTCAGCAGGACTGCTTGTTTCATTTTCAAGGTAAAAGTAGGGAAAGGATGTTCTCTTTGTTTGGGGAAGATTGTGTCTAACGTAGCAGATGTAACGACTCCCAGTCCTTCACTGGGATGCTTTAGGATAAGACAATGCAAAACCTGACGCAGGATGTTCAAACCAGAGTCGGCTGAATCCCAGCATATAGGAAATAATTGTGCCAGACGCTTTTGGTGAAGTGGGAGTCCATTTGGTAGGGGCAATTCTCCATTGCTCTCCTCCGTGGTCGTGAGGTTTGAGTTGAATCTGAAACCGGGTAAGGAGCTGTTTGGAGGACGGGTGGAAGGGAGCTGCTGCTGAATCATGTTTGATGAGCCAGTTGAAGTAGCATGAATTGAATAGGATGCCTCTTGGGCAGCTGTCACTGGATTGTTTGTGAGCTGGTTTTCCGCGATAGGCACGGAGCACAGCATTTATATATGTATATATGTATATGTAATTGACAACCATTTCATGAGAAGAGGTGAAAAATATTTTAATTGCAACTCATGGCCAACAGTGTATTCTCAGTATGGATGTGCTTTACGTGAGCTTGTCATAGATATTTCCTCAGCTTTACTCAATAAACTGCCTTTGAGAAAAACTTGGGCATTAGCACTTTAGGTCTCCGCATGAACACTCACATACTTTCAGCTTGAAAGCACTCATTGCTTTTCTCAAAGCGGTGTAAATTCATGCACAAAGATACGTGCAGCATGGCATACAAAAACATCACATACCCATCCACCCACACACTCATCAGCACCAACTACCACCCACACACACACACACACACACACACACACACACACACACACACACACTCATGCAAAACCACTGACGTGCTGGCACAGTGATAATTTGACATGTGATGTGAATCTTGTGTTTGATTCAATTTAATTCGTAGGTTCAGTAAAGGTCAGCACGTCTGTCTTTCTCCCTTAATTTCCTGCTCTTCCGTCTCTAAAACACCTACACCATCACTTGCTTGTTTCCATAATTTCCTGTATCGTTTTTATTTCTTTCGCTCCTCTTTGTCCTCTCTCTCTCTCTCTCTCTCTCTCTCTCTCTCTCTCTCTCTCTCTCTCTCTCTCTCTCTCTCTCTCTCCCATCCATTCCTTCTCCTCCTGCTCTCCGTTGGTCGGTTATGCTCTCATTGTCCTTGCTGCCTCTTGCAAGCATGGTCCCGCCGACAAACACGTTTGATGTACATGTACTTTTCTTTGTCTTCCTCTTTCCAGCTGCCCATCACCCCTGTGCTGGTGGTTTTCTGTCTGAGCTGTCATTCCTACTCTCATCCCTGACACATGTCCTCTCATCTTTTGCTTCTTGCATGCGTGTCGTGTACTTGAATGCCGTGTCACATCCGGGGCAAGTCTGCACCGTGATACCACTCGGACCAGCAGGTCCAGTTAACCCGCTCTGATCCAGTTACTCCACGTGTATGTTTGCAGTGTGTTAGAAGTTTGCATGATTACTGAATATAGGGCCACTGTGCACTAAATTCATACCTGCGGTTTTCCACACACACACACACACACGCACGCACACACACACACACACACACGCACACACGCACGCACGCACGCACGCACGCACAAACACACACACTCACACAGAGACACACACACACACACACGCACACACACACACACAGACACACACACAGATCTACATTCATTCACACACCAAAACAGTTACATGGTTCAACATATAAATATGGAATAAATGCATTTTTAATCACTTTTAATGAATGATCAATGTGCAGGATCATGTTTGGCCTGTATGTACCAGTCGATACCTGAAACACGCTCATCAGCTCGATACCTGCAGGCAGCAGTGGTGGCAGTTTATTGTTCTTCCTCCCCCTCCCCTCTGTGTTTCTTCTCCCTCTCCCTGGGGTGCATTCACCTCTGTGGTTGCTATGCTGCGAGGTGTTAGAGTGGATGATGTAATCTCCACTAATACTTTTGTCTGCCCCCCCCCCTCACAATCCTCTTTTTTTCCCTCCTCACCCCAGTTGCCTGCCTCCTCGCCTGCCTCTGCCATCTGAATACATGATGTCATGTGAGGATTGAGCGCGGAGGATCAATGAGTGCCCCCTAGTGGGACGTCACGCTCAATTATGTCTTTGTCTGAGTGGCGAGGGTTCAAACACGGAGGAAGGGGGGGGGCGCTGCCTGTAGTCCTGCAGCTTGTGATTCATACAGGAACTGATGTGGCGTATTGGTATATACAGTGACGTTAGATCAGTGTTTTTACAAAAAACCCTGCAGGTGTTTATCTCTGTGTGTGTGTGTGTGTGTGTGTGTGTGTGTGTGTGTGTGTGTGTGTGTGTGTGTGTGTGTGTGTGTGTGTGTGTGTGTGTGTGTGTGTGTGTGTGTGTGTGTGTGTGTGTGTGATGTCTGCGTAAGGGACACTCCATTACAGTCTCCAGATGATGAGGTTGATGCAGAAAGGTCTTAAAACCATCTGAAGTCGTTGCTAAATGTGATCCGTCTGGCAGCGCCCACAACGCGTCCCATCGGCTGTTCTGGTCCATTTTACATGAACCTTTACTTTATGCTGCACAAATATCAGGTATCAGCAAAGGATTGTTACCTGATACACATAAGAAGGATACAGGAATGAAGTCTTTGCCATTGAAATTGTAAAATAAAAACAACAAACATAAAAAAAACATCAGCTAGACTTTCTTTACTTTCTCTTGTTTCTTAACCTCTTTGCACTGGATATTATAGGCATCATGAAAAAATGACACTGTAAAGCATTAGCTTGCCAAAATCCATCTTTCTTCAATCATCTTTTGGCATCGTGTGCTGTTTTGTGCATTAATGCTGCCAAAACAGAAGTGTGAATTATCTTTAAGGTTCATTGTTTTGATTTTCATTGTGACATAAGTGGCATTTGTCAGTGTACGTGTGTATTGTAGTTAATTACAAAGTAATCCCTTGCCCTGGTGATTATATCAGTTATTGATGACTTATTAGGTATTGTTGATGCCTAATCATCATTTAGGCGCATCCAGTCTTCCAGTCTCTTCTGCCCATCTTTGCTCATCGAAGAATTAACCTTCATCACCGTTTTGCTTGATTTTTATACAAAACACTGTGATTTATTTTTAGTAAGGGGGGGGGGGGGCAAACAAACTTGTTAATTGTGTTTTTGATCTCGGGGTAAAGTGACCGGGATGTCCACTTCTAGGAGGAGCGCAGCTGCCTTGAGTATTTTCCACTGGTGAACAATATTTCTTTCTGTACAACGGTGGACCCAGAATTGCTTGGAAATTGCTTAATAGGTTTCTAACCTTTTCCAGATTGACTCAGAACAACAACGACTTCTTTCAAACCACTGCTTCAGTCGTTCCCTTTGTGTGTACGCTCCTGAATGGTTCAGGCAGGAAGAACTGCCAAAACTTTGACAGGGTTTGCACACGTGCTGATAATCAGGTCACCGGGGGCTGATGGAGATGCTAGTTGCAACTCATCCTGCCAAAGCGATAAGGGGCTGCTCGATATTACCCATGATTCTTTTTTTTGTTATTTTTGGCTGCTTTTTTGTTAATTATATCTGTATTTATTTGATAACCAGAAGTTTCCTTTCTCTCTAGTCTTCACGTGAGAACATGAAAGTCGGCGCTCAGTATTTCCTAAACAAAGCCATTATCCTCAGACGCTGCACATATATATGTTTTTGTGAACACGGTGCCATAATGGTGATTCATGAAAGTAACATCAGGATTTAATAGGTTTTTTTCTTCACTCCAGAAACCATTTCCAAACAGTTGCATTTTAGATATTTGAACAACATGGTGAATGAAGCATGACTTGCAGGGAGTCAAAGGAGGAATTTCAAGCACAATGATCACAATATGTCTGTGTGTTTTTTTCTGTTACTGGCTGTTTCCTGATTCCAGCTGTGTTGTGTGCCTCCTGTAGCCTGGCCCAGGTATCGTGTGCTGCGTGCGCTGGACACCGGCCAGTACAATCTGGAGATCTCCAATGCTCAACTCTCCGATGACTCTCTGTTTGAGTGTCAGGCCACAGAGGCGGCGCTGCGCTCCAGGAGGGCCAAGCTCAATGTGCTCAGTAAGTAAACTGTAAAACATCTCATACCTTTTACCCCTTTTACCTTTTAATTTCCGTTGAAAGAATATTGGCCAGGGCAGGATGATGGTGTAGCGGTTAGCACTGTTGCCTAACATCAAGAGGGTTCCTGGTTTGACTACAGGAAGCCTTCTCGCCCACAGGGGGCCCACGGAGATAAAAAGGACCCCTCGTGCTGCTCAGAGGCGATTCTAGGGTCTGTTGGGGCCCTAGGCAAAAATTTCTAGGGGGCCCCTCAAACCAGCGTTCATCACCGTTATGTTATAATAAACTGACACCAACGAAAACTTTATGAAATTTATATTTATTTACACACTGCTAATTTACACACACGACACTGTGTATAGTTTTTTTTTTTTTAAGGAGGAGGATGTGGTCATTGCGGTTACCACATTTTGAGATCTGTACAGTAAAAACAGCCTTCAATACTTTTTTAGTCCTCAAAACCCCTGATAGGAAACACTTTTGTAATAAAAGTAATTATTAAAATAAAAAAAAATAAAACATTTTTTTTTTTTTTTTTGGGCCTCATGGGCCCAAAAAAAGGCAGGCAACTTGGGGCCCCAAGCAGTTGCCTGCCTTGCCTGTTCACAAGCTGCGCCCCTGGTGCTGCTATAAGATTTAAAAGCACAGGTTTCCAGATGCTCAAGTGTCTTGATCGTGATTGTTGCTTTTCATTCTTGAAGTAAAATTACAAATAATTCAGTTGAAATTTTGATGTGTGGGGAAAATAAGTAATGGGACTGGAACAGTCTGCTGAAACGGTGTATTTACAGTGTTTACGGTGTTTTTAGCACATATTTTTGTATTTTGGCTCGCTGTTGCACATGGTGAACTGTGAAAAGGTATTGCTCTGCCCTGTACTCATGGTAAAGCCAGGCTCCCACTAGGTGTGGACGCGCCGTGGAGCGCTGCCATTCTAGTCAATGAGAGCGGAAACCCCCGCAACCCAGCTTAGAGGCATCCCAGAGGCGACTGTCTGTTCTGCTCTTTGACGAGTCCGTCACGTCAGACACAAGAATGACATGGACAGTCCCATTTAAAAGAATAAAAATAAGTTGGCTTGACTCATACCTTAATGTTGCATTTACCCGACAACTCCGAGCATCAGAAGAGGTTTCAACCAACAAGGAGACGTTTCTTTTAGAAGACAAGAAGCGCATTTTATTTGACCCCACGTACCATTTTTACGTGCATGAGAGCAGAAAGAATGAGGCATAGTTGTAACTTGATCGTGAATCCTTCAGGTAAACTCATTATGTCATGAATCACCCTGAACAGGCAGCGAAACTGGACTATTTACTGTAGTAGTGTAATAACTGGAGTATTTACTGTACACTCCTGCTGGAACCCTTGCAATTTGGCATATTGTTTCAATCATGTACACAAACATGTAAATTAAGCTCAAAATCCATGTTGTATGGACTCCAAATATGCCAGCATCTGTGTCCTTTTTATACCTAGAATCTTGAAAACATCTTCAACATTTAAAAGAGCTTTTGCCTTGTTCTCCTAAAACTGCACAATCTCTGCAAAGATACGGTTGCTCTTTAAGCTTGAGTGTGCTTGCTTTGAAGTCAGAGTATGGATTTGTGTGCCTGCCCTCCAGTCCCCCCCGAGGATCCAGTGGTGGAGGGAACGCCGGAGATCTTGCTGATGGCTGGAAACCCGTTCAACCTGACGTGCATGACCCGCGGGGCCAAGCCTGCAGCCCACATCCAGTGGACCAAGGATGGAGTCCCCGTGGAGGGAGCCTATCACTCCACGGTGAGTCTCACACGCACACGAGCACATGCTGGGTGGTGGCGTCTGCGAGTGCATGGGCGAAAGGCCACGCTTCACAGCGCGCACATAAAACCATAATGAGTTTAATACAGTGAAATTAGATCTGCACAATGTTTTCTAATGGCTTTAAAAAGGCTTTGCAACACAGATCCTAATACTCACAATCTGCTGCTCGACAGCATCCACCCTGTTTGCTTTCCCGGTATTCTGTTGGCAAAAAAACTAACATCTAAGCAGATGGAGATTCTTTTGAGTGTTTTCAAATACATGTTTTCATTTACTAATCAACCACCATATGAATATGTGCCTTTAAATAAGATACAGGCGGATAATCAATTAACAGAAAATGAATTTCCCATGGTTGCGTGTATAAACATTGTTTATTTATTACACTGTTACGCCTCCGTATGAGGCCCTGCTGTGTGTAAGTGGGGTTGAATAAAACCGACAGAGTTGGAATGAACTGGCTGTGTGAATGAGATAATGAAATGTTGAAATAATGAAAATTTACCACAGAACAAATACAGGTAATGACTAACTAACAGCTAATTAGCCAAAAAGTAAAAGAGTAGTGTTTTATTGTTTGTTAATCATGAATTATTGTATGTATAGTCTGTATTAGATGTTCAGCACCTCGCAGAATCAGTGTGCAGGTTTAGCATTTTGAGAATATGTACAGCTTTCTAACATTTCATAACAGTTTTTGGAAGAAGTAGTGAACTTATTCAGCAGTCAGCATATTCCCCTGCTTCCTGTCTGTCTGTGGATGAATTTTCCAAGCATACCTTCTCCCATCATGCCTTAGTGATGCCTTCGAAGTACCTCATCCTTTTTGATCTTGGAAGATTTAAAAAGAGATTATTTTTTTATTGTACCAAATGCAGTGAAAATTGAGTCTTTCAAAATGATTACCCCCCAAACGACCCAACCCCCCCTCCCCTTCAAATCACCCCTGAAAAATCAATCAACATTCGAAACCTCACTTAAAGGACTCCATGAGCAAAGGTTGTGCCACTTCAACGCTTGGTTGAGAGAGGCTGCTCTTAAATTCTTAAAAGAATTAGAAAAATAGTGAGAAATGAATCCATGGGCGTCCGTGAAAATGATTGTTGCTGAACTTACGTTCGGGCGCTTCATCGGTGGTTTTTGAGGTTAGTTGGCAAGAAGAATTCCACTGCCTAGACAGCAGCACATCAAAGTCGGACCTTGAACATCTGACACATTGAAAATGAGTTTTGATAGTCTGTCCTTTGGTCTGGTGATGATGTTAGATTCTACTTTTGTTTGACGAATGACAGGAAAGACTTTCAACCCCCCAAAAAACAGTTCCCACAGTGAAACACGGGGGTGGGAGCATAATACTGTGGGGCTGCTTTGCTACTTCAGGCTCTGGGAACCTTGTTTACATGCAAGGAATCATGAAAATAGAGGATTATATTGATAATTTGAGGAATATTGTAAAAATGATTATTTTCCCAGGATGCATAAAATGGCTCATGGAGAATCTCAACAGTGATCATCATGCTATCCTCAGATGAAGGTATCATTTATTAAACGTTAACTTCCGTGATGCAGCGGGGGACTGAACACCGCTGCTGGTGGAGGCTTTGAAAATGTCTGAAATCTTTCGGCATATACCAGCCTCATCTTCTAGTGTCTTCTTTTTGTTGATACTGTCTTTCTCTCCAGCCCTCCTCTTTTTTTTCGACCCCTAGTACGACCAACGCTACCTCATCCCTCAGTCTTGGTGACAGCATTTTTGTCTTGGTCTTAAGGCTGGATTATGGTTCTGCATGAAATCGACGCCGAGCGTGCACCGCAAGTTGCGCCACAATGAGCACCCCACGGCGCACGCCACGTCGTGCCTGACGTGCACCTCCCAAAAATTGTAACTACGCGTCAAGAGGTCGCAGACCAGACGCAGACCGAGAGGGCTGTGATCGGTTTGCTTGGTAGTAACGCATTTCTGGTTCCGGTTCGTGAAGCAGTCGTGAACTCTCAGCGCTTTTTTCTTAGAGTGTGTGTGATTTCTTTTGTTTTGGTTTTTTGCACAATAGTTGTCTTTATGTCTTTGATTCACTGTGACCGGAAAAGTCGGATAAACCATTCAGGAAAAGAACGCACCCCCCTAGCGCTCTCGGGGGGTATTGCACCGCAGCGAAATGGAGTGACAGAGAAGTCCAAAGGGTTCACGACGGCGTCACGGCAGCGGCTTGTGCTCTGCATTGGTGTAGCGCAAAACCATAATCCAGGCTTTACTGGATCTCAGTGCTGCGTTTCGACGCAGTTGACCATAACATCTTGATAGACCAGTTGAAGAACTGGGTGAGACTTCCTGGCACAGCACTTGCCTGGTTGGAGTCCCATCTAAAAGACAGGGACTATTTTGTGTCTTTAGGTTACTAGAAATTGGAGTTAACAAAAACAACATGTGGAGTTCCTCAAGGTTCAATTCTGGGGTTGCTGATGTTTAACATCTAATATGGTTTCACTTTCTGAAATTATGAAAAAAAACTAAATGTGTTACCATAACTACGCAGATGACACACAAATCTATATAACCATCTCGCCAGGAGACTATAATCCAATTCAAACATTGATCAAATACATTGATCAAATTAAAGAGTTGATGTGCCAGAATTTTCTTCAGTTAAATGAAGACAAAACAGAAATTAATAGTATTTGGAGCCAAGGAAGAAAGATTAAAAGTCAGCACACAGCTTCAAGCAGTGAAACTACAAACAACAAGCCAAAAATCTGGGTGTGGTTTTGGACTCAGACCTGAATTTTAACAGCCACATTAAGACAGTAGTGAAGTCAGCCTATTATCACCTAAAGAACTTATCAAGGATTAAAGGACTGATGTCTCAGCAGGACTTAGAAAACTTGTCCATGCCTTTCTTTTCAGTAGACTGGACTATTGTAACGCTGTTCTCACGGGCCTCCCAAAAAAATCCATCAACCAGCTGCAGTTAGTCAAGAACGCTGCTGCCCGAGTCCTCACTGAGACTAAGAGAGTGGACCATATAACTCCTCATCCGTTCATAGATCTTTACACTGGCTTCCTGTCTGTCACATAATAGATTTTAGAATCCTGCTGTAGGTTTATTAATCTTTGAATGGGCTAGGACCAAAACACATCTCTGATATCTCGGACCATTATGAACCAACCGGAACCCTCAGGTCGTCAGGGTCATGCCAGTCTGTTTGCTCCTCACCTGTGGAACTACTGTAACTCCCAGAATCTATCAGGGCTGCTGAAACTCTCAGTTGCTTTAAGTCAAGGCTGAAAATCTTTTTATTTACTGCTGCATTTCAGTACTCTCCCATAATGCACTACAACCATTATTTCATACATCTCATTTGTTGATATTTTTTTTAACATATGTCTGGCTGTCTTTAATTTATGCTTTTAAACTCTAAATATTTTTTTGTAGAGTACTTTAAATTGGCTTGTACATGAAATGTGCTTCCCATATAAATTTGCTTTGCCTTCACTTGTAGCCAGTCCTACTTGTTTTTTAAAAACTAAGCAAAGATGTCCAGTCTCCTGCTTTTCAAGATGTTTAGGATTAGCGTGACCTGAATGACTGAGGACAGGTGCGGGCGGAGTTTTACTGACCTAAGAAAACCCTTTCTCTTCACATACAGGCAGGAGCTGCACATGTTGGTGCTCTTTCTCCTTCATTCAGACAACACTGGATCCTGTTTTGTCTCCTACACACATGAAATGATGCCTGCAAGCACAGACACTCATAGACACACACACACACTCATGCTTTAATATGCACACAGAATCAGCAGCAAACACTGACTCACACACTCTGCCACAGATGTTTTCACATTTCTCACAGCCAGTTTCATGCCCTTCACACATGCTCATACATATTACATACTGCTCTGTTATTACTGTGTTACTGACCACGCTTTCATGTTGCACTGAAAGCTGTGCACTCATTTCTTGACAGATTTGTTAGCTGCATTTCGAAACAGCCCACCTTCTGAATTTCAGAAAAACAGGGTTCATATAGATCAGGCAAGGTTTCATTTCTTTTCATGACCTCAACTGAGCATTTTTTTCAATTATTAATTCATCCATCAGTAATTTTCTTCTTTATTCCCGTCTACCGCCCACACAGAGTTCTGCAAGGGTGTTTTTTTCATATTTTTCAAAGCGCTAATTCTTGTCATTCTTCCTGTTTTCCTCCTTGTCTCATGTCCTAATTACCGCGTACACTCCACCATCGTCTGATCTTTCTCTGTCGGTTCTCCTCCTTAACTTCCACTCTTCCTTCTGCCTTCATGACGTTTCTCCTTTCCCTCCCGTTTATTTGCATTGCCGAACAGGAAGTGCTTCCAGACAGAAAGAGAGTGACAACCAGGAGCTACCTGCACATCACTCCAGTCGACACTGACAGCGGCAGCAACTTCACCTGCGTGGCCACTAATCCAGCAGTACCGATGGGCAAACGGGCCACCATCACCCTCAACGTCCATCGTATGTAAACCCCTCTTTCTCTACGAGACTGTTAACGTTCAGAGATGACCCGATGTGGTGAACACATGTTGATACACTTCACAATTAGTCTTTAATATGAATTAGTTGCACCTCTCTGGCTGAATTATATCAACACTGTAGCCTTTTGTCGTGAAAGGCTCCATATTTGCTTAGTAAAATCAAGGTGGTGAGCTATTTTTATGGAGGCAATTTGTAATATATATACAAATTCAGGGATTTTGTTAGTTATCAAACCAATGTGCATTTTAAAAAGGCAACAGAGGAAGGATTCAGAACAATCAATCTTGGAAACCACATTGTTTATCTTCACTGAATTTGACTCTCTCCCTGTGCAGACCCCCCCACGGTGACCCTGTCCATCGAGCCCCGGTCCGTCCTGGAGGGTGAGAGAGTCACCTTCACCTGCCAGGCCACCGCCAACCCTCCCATCATGGGCTTCAGGTCTGGAAAACCCCAAATGTGTTTACGCCGTATGGCTTTAAGTGCAGCTCAAGACGTGAGGAAGGTTTTGATCCAAGTCCTGCAGTGCAACATTAGGAGCCTGATCAGATGATCAATGCCTATGGGTTTTCTTTCATTTCTACCAATCTACTCTCATCCACCCTTCGGAGCAGCTCCTGAATCGTAATTTGTGCTTAGAGAACGGAATTGGTGAAAGTATTGAACATTTGTGTGGCTAAACACTGACTTTCATCGTAAGCGACAGCTCCAAAGCACTGAAACTGCAAAAACGCTGGTTTTAATCTGAGGTTTGAGACTCCATCAGTCGTTCCCATGTGGGAGCACTGCCAGATACTTAGACACCAGACTTAGTGAGCGCGCATTAAAATGTCTCTAATAGTTATATGATTTTCAGAGAGATAAAGTGTCTGGTTAAACAGCATATGGATAACATCAGAATTCTGGCAGCCATGCATAAAAAAAATATATTTCCAATGGTGACATAAAAACAGCCATTTAGCAGTGGAAATTAATTGAAATCATTTGGATCTGCACAGAAACATATTTTGTTTCTCAAGCCTCTTGCTGACAATGATTCAGAAGCTAAATGATGTTGCTGTGCTGCTCCATCAGGTGGGCTAAAGGAGGCGTGCTGCTGGAGGGGGCCAGGGAGAGTGTGTTTGTCACCACGGCCGACCACTCCTTCTTCACGGAGCCCGTGTCCTGTCAGGTGTTCAACGCAGTGGGAAACACCAACGTCAGCATCCTCGTGGACGTGCACTGTGAGTACAAGCTTTCCTGAGCTGAGTGGGACTGCAATAGGTTGTTTTTCTTATTTTTCTAAACCAGAAGGTTGGTGTCGTCACTACACAAACTATATTCACTGTACTTGTGGATGAAAAACCTGTTTATAAAATAATGTCCATGACACACTTAAGTCAGCACGTTTACATGCAATAGAAAGTTGAATTGTTGCCTTAATCTGACCGATATCGAATTTTTAAAAGCCATATATACACCTTAACCGGGCCGAACTGAAGCCCTTAAGATCTAGCTGTTAGTGCAAGATAATGCGTCCTAATTCAAATTTTTTTGCCATGTATAAGCAACCCACGCTTAGCCGAGCTACTGACTGCCCCGGGACTCCCCTTTCCGGGAGTGACGACATCGCAAAAAGCCTATATCAACACAGTAGGAGAAGAAGAAGACGAACAACAAAGAAGGAAGTGGAAGAACGCTAACACAAAAAAGTGCTTGTGGCGCCACCTAGAGTCGCGGAGTCGAACGCACCTCACTCAATAATCGATTGTCTTCTTGCGCATGTATACTTGGATTTCTCAGAAACTCCAGTTCAATCCTTAGCTAGATTGTTGCCAATAGCTAGATTTAGCTATAAATGTCATATGTGGAAAGAATCAAAAAACCTTACATCTACTATGTCATATATTTCAACCTCTCCTGGTCCAAGCAGTCATCAGTCATGAAACCTGCCACAATAGTCCCGCCTGATGATGACGGCCCTGTTGTCCTCACACCCATAAACAAGAAGTGTTTGGAGAGGCTGGTTCTCAAGAACATCAAGGACGGTCTCCCCCTCACACTTGAACCCATCAACATATCCACAGAGGGCGCCATCGCCATAGCTCTGCAAGCTGTACTGAAACATCTGGAGCAACAACAGAGCTATGCCAGGATGCAACACCCTAATCCCCCACATCTTCATTACCAAACTGAGCACCCTGGGCCTCCCCCCTCTCACCTGCACCTGGCTCAGAGATTTTCTGACCATCCGACCCCAGACTGTGAGATTTGGCCCCCACCTCTCCTCCACCCGCACACTGAGCAGGGCTTGGTGCTGAGCCTCCTCCTGTACCATCCCTGCACCCACCACTTCAGCTCAGTCAACAAAAAGAACATTATCGTCAAATTTGCTGACGACACCACTGTAGTTGGACGGATTCCGAGGGAGACAAGTCGGCTTATAGAGACGAGGTGCAGAGGCTGCTCAGACAACAGTCTGACAAAGGAAATCATCATAGACTTCAGGAGGAACAGAACTGTCCCACTCCCCCTATTCATCAAGGACGAGCTTGTTGAGAGAGTCCACACGTTCAGTTTCCTGGGAGTCCAGATCACTGATGACTTTCTCCTGGACACACAACACCATAGTTGTCATAAAAAAGGCTCAGCAGCGTCTACACTTCCCGAGAGTCCCCAGGAGGAACAATGTGGACAGTAAGCTGCTGCTGGCCGTTAAGAGCCTGCTGACGTACCGAGTCTCCACCTGGTACGGGAGCTGCACTGATACTTCAGTCACAACAACACCGAGGATCACTGGCTGTCCTCTCCCCTCCCTGATGGACATCTACTCCACCCGGTGCCTTAGCAGAGCTCGCAGCATCACCAAGTACAGCTCACATCCCAGTCCTCAGCTGTTTGAGCTGTCGCCGCCTGGCAGGCGCTACACAAACTTAAAAGCAAGAACAAACAGACTGAGGAAAGGTTTCTTTCCAAAAGCCATCAACATCCTGAACAAATACAAGATACACGATGTACACTTAGCATACATTTTTAAAGACTTCATACTTTTTATTTGTATATCATTATTGTGCATATGTGCACTTTTTACTTACTTGTTGTTTTTACCTTAATTGTTTTGCACTGAGCAAAGGAGAAGCTCTACATTTTCATTGTAAAATGTATAATGACAATAAAAGGCATTCAATTCAATTCAAATTCAAAATTAAATTCAATATCATCTAATTATTATTGGAGGGAACCATACGTTTATTACCATAAATAAGCATGCAGTCCTTTCAACTCTAAAAAACAGAACTTTTTCCTTGACTTCAGTTTCTAAACGGTTAAAGGAGCCTGAGGCTCCTTTTAAGAAATGAGACTCTCTAGCGCCACCCTTCGCCACGACGGCCGTCGGGGGTACTGCAGCCAACAGCAAAGCCGGCACGGGAGAAAGGGGAGAACGCGCATGCAGGGTCATTTTACGTCACATCCGCAGGACACCGCAGGAAATTCCGGCCCGGAATTGCAGCACATTTTGCAGCACACAGCCTGTTCAAGGCAACGGAGAGATACACTAGAGGGCTCATTCTTTTTGGTTTGGAACGCTTCATCTGACATAATTACTAGAAAACTTAAAACGTATACGAATTTTTTTCATAAATCCTGCCTCAATCCTGCCTCATGCTCCTTTAAAGATCATGAAGTCTGTGTTAACAGAAGATTTTGATTCTCTTACCGTCTTTCAGTTGGCCCGATTCTAGTGGTGGAGCCCCGGCCGGTCACCGTGGATGTGGACTCTGATGTCACTCTGAACTGCAAGTGGTCAGGAAACCCTCCCCTCACCCTCACCTGGACCAAGAAAGGCTCCAGCATGGTGAGGAAAAACAACCACCAGTCCCTGACTTATTAAAAGGAATATCACACATTCATGTCTGTCTAAAGAGTGGCGTCAATAAAATTCCTGTTTTTAAGAAATGCAGCGAAAAGGAGAACAGCCCTTGTGGAGATAATTGCATCCATATAATGTTATCAAACATATCTTTAATAGCCAGACTTCATAAATGTTTGCTCAGTTGTAAAGCCAGCGATTAGTGGCGAGGCTCGTAAACCTTTAATTCGTGCCTAACCAGTTTGGAAAGGCTTGAGGAAAAGAAAACTAATGGAGCCTTCTGAGTAAACCAACATGTTATATGAATTACATATTGCTGTCTCTCCCTCCATCATTTTCTTTAGCAAGTCTCCTTTCTTTTATACCTCTCACAATCACAATCAGGCATTTCTCTTGTTCACACGTCCGTATGTCTGTGTCCTGTATCTCCAGGTGCTCAGCAACAACAACCAGCTGCATCTGAAGTCAGTGGGCCAGTCTGATGCCGGCCAGTACGTCTGCAAGGCCATCGTTCCTCGTATCGGAGTGGGAGAGACTGAGGTTACGCTCACTGTCAATGGTCAGTTCCTATCCCCTCGCTGCTTATAATTACAGTGCTGATGTTAGAAATCTGTACGGCGAGTCTTGACAACACACCGACCTCTGTAATGTGCTCGAACTGGCATCATTCTGTCAGCATGTCGCCATGATTATGGACTTTCAGGAGCTTCTTGTGAGACAGATATCAACAGGCTGGCTGCCTGCTTCCTCCTCAGAGATACAGTATATCAAAAGATCAGAATGGACTCATGTGAGAGGAAGAAAGAACTCACAACGACTATACTTTCTTATAGTGAGCTGGGTAATTGTTGCCCAATGTGTGTTGGCATTGCAAAGACATCCAAACACATGCACAAGGATAAACACAGGAACAGTCGTCTTTATTATTCATGTGAACAGTCTTACCAGCCTCAGCGTGCTAGAAGGGAAATACTGAGATTTCTGCATATTACTTTCTACTGGTATGTGTGATCTGTCCAGGCATCACTCCAGAGTATTTCCTGTATTGAAATCTCCTTCTGTGTAGCGGGTGTGTGCACGGGCAACTCAAGACAGAACCCCTGCCCGAGTCTTTGAACAGGCTCTAAATATGCATAGTGAAACCTTGCAGGGGAACATATTTATTTCAGACAACTCAGCCTCATTCATTCCAGTCAGACCCAAACTACAGTAAACTCCAGGAAGAGCGGGTGGATTCCTCCACAATCACCTGATTTACTTACGGCCTGGCGAGCAGACCACGCTTTGTGAGGCTGAATGGTTGTGTGTCTGAGCGGATGATTAGCAGCACAGGAGCACCACAGGGGACTGTACTCTCACCCCTCCTCTTCACGCTGGACACCTTAGACTTCCAGTCCCTGTCGTCTGTAGAAATACTCATATGACTGCGGTTGTGGGCTTTATCAGTGATGGACGAGGGACTGAGAACAGGGAACTGGTGGACTCTTGTAGGATCTCATCTTAAATGTGAACATGACAAAGGAGATTATTGTGAATTTTAGGAGAGCCAGGATTAATAACCCTTTAAGATCCAGCCTGTTTGCCATGGCCATCTGCTTCTCTGCAGTAATTGGGGGACCTTGGAGTGGTTAAGTCAAATAGTGGAGATGGTGGAGGAGTATAAATACATGTATTCACCTGGACAATAGACTGGACTGGCGATACAACGGGGATGCTGTTTATAGTTTTATAGTTTATAGTTTATAGCTGTTTGAAGCTTAGGTCGTTCAGCATTTGTAGGATGATATTGAATATCTTTCATAAGTGTGTCTGGAGAGTTCAATCACATCTGCAGTCATCTGTTTGGGGAGCAGCGTCACAGCCAGTGACTTAAAGCTACCTTTGTTCTGGATCCTGACTAAGAGAAGGAGGATACTTCCTAAAATCAAGTCTCCTTTTCACAACACAGTGATGCAGCATCAGTGTCTTCAGTCAGGTTTCTTCAGATCCACTGCAACACAGGAGATCCTTCTCGACCACAGCATCAAACCTCTACAATGACTTGCTGAAGAGACCTACATCATAAAAACTATTTCAAGAATGAATTTCCCTTTGGGGATTGAATTAAATTGAATTGATTTGAATTTAATTTAACTGAGAAATAAAGAAATAGTAAAAATCATATAATTTTTCTCACCTAAGCTGACTAAAAGGTTAGACTTTAGTGTAAAAGTGATCCCAGAGTAAAACAAGAGAAAGGAATGTCAAAGTTTCTCTTTAAATCTAATTTTACAGAGAAATAACAAATTATTATCATGTCTCCTCCACTGAAAGCTGGAAATTTGTTGACTTGTAGAACAAAAGCTTCGTGCAGTTGAATCCCAGTATTCAACCATCCACTCCATGTTAATAACTGACCTCAAACCATGATGCATGTTCTCAGCGGAGCTATTTATACTTGAGCAGAACAAAGTCACTGTTTATAACATCAGCCGGCGCAGCACGGCTAATAGTGTATGACAGCTTTTGCTGGGTTGAAACATCATTTGACACTTGGTTAAACATTGTCCTGCTACAGATACTTATGACATCGCTTTGGATTTATAGCTCGGCCTCAGTTTTCTCCTGCTGGTATCGCAGCTGCTCAACTGCCCTCATGCATCATACATGATCAAGCTTTTGCATGCGTTAATTACACTCCTCACAGCAGTGGAGCTGCGTCTCTGTAACTTTTATTTAGCCTCATCTCGTCGCTCACGAGGACGCCGCTATCACACGGTCGCTGTGTTGAAGTTGTTCCGCTCACTCTCATGGAGAGTGACAGCGGCGCTGTCAGCAGCTTTTCAGTGACTTTGCCGCAGCAGACTGGTTCGTCTCGCTTATTGTTGTATCAACATTTTTCACCCATGTAAGAAACTTCAGGCCCTTAATCCACAACGTAATGAAGCCTCATATGCTTCAGCTTTCAAAGGTGTCACAGTTAAACTCTTGTCCCTAATTTAGATGCAAAATGTTTTTAGGCTACTGGTTGAAAAAATATATTTCAGATTCAGCTGCAGCACAAAGATCTGCATTCACAGCGAATCGACGTGATCTTAACTGTGATTTATGATCATGTTAAAGGTTCAACCCTCTCCTGTAAATTACCATTCAAAGGTGAAGCGTGAGATGTAAAATTTGCAACAATGACATAAATATTGAAGGTATCCTGTTGTATACGGGAGAGGAAAACAGGAGTCAAATGGAGGATTTGGGTAAAAAAACACAAGACTTGAAGGAATTTTTGACGGAAATACAATCGAAACACATACAGAACTCGGTCTGTGGAATAATCACTAAAATCACTAACTACATCAGGGATGGGATCAGCGATAACGGGCTGAAGAGAGGCTGAGCCGAGGCAAGAAAACAAAAACGGGATCAGTGAACTTGCAGCAATAATCTGAGTCAAAGTTTCTAGTTCTCATGAGTTACACCGATGAAGGTTACAATGGGCTAGAGCAGGGCCGGAGATGATGGATCATGAATGTCAGGCTTACCAGCGGCTCAGACAGATGCCCCGCCTTCAGAAAGGCAGAGAGACTCACAGGTATGAGGGAGAACAAGCAAGAAAGCAGGAAGGGGCGGTTAATTATTCATTACAACACTATGATAATCGTTTTAACCAGCCAAAAAAAAAAAAAACCTCCTGGAAAGATCACCCAGTCAACATTTAATAGCCCTGCTTCCCACCACATACACTTAAAACAGCCTTTTCTGTCCGGCGCAGGCGTTTACATTCAATAAAGAAAATAAAAGCCTTGACACATTGAATGCAGTGTGATTCAGGACTGATGGTGGTTAAATGTTAGCACAGATGGCTAAACATATATGGACGTGTAACCCCCTGAGGAAACACTGATGTGAGAAGCAGTAATTGACTTGCTGTGCAAGCGTGTTTTAGGGAATGATTATGCTCTGGCACGCCGGCTTGATGTGATGCAGTTGCAAGCGGGAATCATGCAATAGTATCAGAAGATTTGAAAATGTAATTAGCTCCTTAGTTGCTATGAACAAGCAGGGACAATCCAGTAACACATTACTTTTAAGAGCCTTTTTTTCTGCTTTTCTGCTTTTGGTTTTCCACGTTTGAGGTCCGCTTTCTTCAATGACCTCAGCCTGTTCAGGGTCGCAGGGTTCTGGAGTTTGTCCCGGCTGGCCGAGGCTGCGTAGACCAGACAAGCTGCCACTCAATCACGAGCCCTTTTTAAGTTCATTGTTATGTATAAAAATTAAATACAGAAGCAGCAGATTTTACACTGGCAGATTAAGTGTAAAACCATTGCAGTTATTCTACATTTTCTTTACTCCAGTGTAATCAGATGTTGGGTAAAACATCTATACTGTTGAATAAATGACATATGCAACCCGAAATACAGTAAAATGCCTCTCTGTCTGTTAATGGTGTTATACCTAAGTTATTACTCTTATAACTGCCTTTTTGTTCAGTAATCCTTTCTGTGCCCTGTCCTGTCACCCCCCTCAGGCCCTCCTATCATCTCCAGTGATTCAGTCCAGTACGCTGTCAGAGGGGAGCGGGGAGAGATCAAGTGTTACATCGCCAGCACCCCTCCGCCTGATAAGATTGTAAGTCCATCCTTGGAAGTGGTAATCTGCTTCGGAGCTGTTTGACCTTTTCAGATTGCATCTGCCCCAGACGAGATCCCGATAACGGTTCTTTGTCCACCTGGAGAACGGTTTCCCTCTTCAGCTTGTGTCACACGGGCTGAAAGACAAGCGGGGCCGACGGTGCTCTCCAAGTGTGTCATGAGAGCAATCTGTTCATCCTCTGTGGTGGAAGCTGTGACTCATCCAAATCAGCAGCCGCACCGTTTGGGTGAAACCAAAGAGAAGAGCCGCGCTGTGCACGGGATCCTGTCAGACGCTGATCTGAGTCCAGCCAAAGAGATCCTAGAAAACCCTGAACACGGCGTCTTCTGTTGCTGAAATAGATTATTAACAATTTCATGTTTGAATGCTCCAGGGTGAAGGTATTAAATCTTGAAGCAAATGTTGTCTAATGGTGGAAAGCCCATATTGTTTTAATCTCCACAATTGTGTGACAAATCTTTGCAGTGACTCCAGGTAATTTATTTGCCCCAAATCTTTTCTGCTGTTAGAGCAACAGCCTGGGGGGAACGTAATGACCTCTTGCAGTCGCTTTTCATCCTCAAATTGTTATAGGTGGGTGCAATTCATCGATGTGTCGATGCATTGCGATGCGTCACGTGACGATTTGGAATCGATTAATTTAAAAAAAAATGTTGTTGTTTTTTTTAAGTTATCCTATCCAGATTCCAGACTGAATAAGCTGCTGAATCATTTCATTTTCAAGAATGCACATTTCTTATTGTTCACTTGAAATATGACAGATATGTTTACACTCTAACAACACACATTAAGTAAATAACAAGGTTTTTTGAACATGTATTCAAATGTTCAAAAATCCTTGTTATTTACTTAATGAGTGTTGTTAGAGGAACTGAGTTAATTGATTGGCTATTTATTTACAAATGTAGCCACAGATGAAGACAAAATCAATCTTGTATGGAAAAAGGCATTAAAAAGGCATTAAAAATCACAATAATCTTGGCACCAATGATCGAATCGAATCGACAATCGTTATAATCGAAGAATTGAAGCTCCAATAATCGAAATCAAATCGAATCGTGAGGTACCCTTGTTTGCACACCCCTACAAATTGTCACCTGATCAAGTGACTTTTGCCACATTTGTGTTAATGTTCATCATGGCTTCATTTAGGCACGAGGCCTGAGACGTAGATACACAGGCTACATCTAAAACATGTCATTGATGGGGGGTTGGAGACTTCTGTACAAGAGCTATGACATCAAGCCTTTCATATATTGTCATATCATCATAGTGGTTCATAATCGAGTGCCAAGCGCACCGTCGTTGCATAAAACATCACATGACCCCTTAAAGCTTATGGAATGATAACAGAAGCAAATTAGCTGCTCAATCTGAGATGAGAAGCATGATACACATGAAAACTCTGCAGGCGTTTATATACAGTATTTAGATAGTGTTCTCGTAACACGTCATTCTGCCATAAACATTCATATCAAGCTGCAGCTGCAGCTCCGATGCTTTTCAGCGGTTGTACGAGGTTGATTTCATGTCTCAGTTACCTTCTGGAGACAAACGTAGAATAAAAACGGTTACCTGAAGGTGACATTTGGAGTATTTTCATATTAAAACAGCAAATAGTAAAAGAACATTTCTTTTGGCTCTTCCAAGTCTTGATATACGTCCCGTTTTCTGATTCGGGGAAGGTTTTATGTCGGCTGCCCGACCCTCCCCCATTTATATGAACTTGGGACCGGCGCTATGAGAACCCATCGGAACCCATCGGGTCTGGGGCAATTTGGGGGTCCTGTTGTCCCGTCCAGGGACACTTCAGCATGGGATGTGACGGTCCTGGGGACGGATCCAGCCCCAGAACTACGTCTCCCATGCTGCAGCTGTTTGTTGGAAAAAATGTCAGGAAGCGTCGTCGAGCTCTTGCCGTCTCACATACTACCATAAAAAAAGACCTAAAGTAAGTTCGGACTCTCATCATGGTTATCTGGTAACAGCTGCTTATTGCTTTACAGTCAATCCCGACCAGCAAGCTCCTTTGCGTTGCTTTATTATTCACCCCAAAGGAAGCTGCAGCGTGTGCGGAGCTGCCTGAGAATCTCACCCCAGTGCCAGTTCCAAAGCGCTATTTTGCCGGGTCAGACCTTGTCACACAGTTTTGCAGTTGCACAATAATACACAAAAGCCCTCGGCTGGTCGTTTATACATGACGCTGACACATTCTTTCATCATCAGATTAACTAAAAGCTTTGAAAAAAAGACATTTACAGTCTTCTTCTGATAGACTCCTCTCAGTATAGAATTATAAACTATAGACAACTCGACTACAGTATGCTTTTATTCTGCTGCATCACACACCCCAAGGCTCCTCCAAACGTGTTCCTTTGAGCTGAAGTGTGACTTTGTGAAGATATATGATTATGACTGTTGGAAGGAGAAAACTCTCATACACTGTCTTACCAGAAGTTTGTAATTGAATTCCTCTCTTAAATCTTATGTGCAGCTTTGTCATTGCAGTATTTTCCCGAAGTCACTGAGTGCAGCACTTGATAAAACCGCAATCGAAGACAAAGTGATTGTTATACAAGTTAGAGCACAATTGGCACGGTATCTGATGAAATACAACAAAATAATAAAAAAAAACCTTAGAAAAGAAAAACACTAGATTGCAGTCAAATAAAAAAAGAGCAAAATATAGAGACATGCATATCAATAAATCTAATAAATCCATTTGAGTTTGAGCGAGACAGAGCGTGGGGGTTCACTAGATTGAAATGGGAGGGAAGAAGATGGAGGGAGAGTAAAATTTTGTACCTTTCAGCGTCAATTATCCAATTGTGCTGCAGCAACATGACAGAAATCAGAGCTTTTAGAGTGCTCAGCCCCCCAGTGTACCGGCAGAGAGCTCGGAGCGTATAATGTGATACGACATTATAGCCTGGGCTTAATGCACGGACATGAGGGTATAAAATATGGAAAACGGTGCTCTCCGTGCGCGAACGCGCACGAGTGTGTGTGTGTATGCAGTGAGGCAATGAAAGACTCAGAGAGAAAGAAATACAAAAGTGCTGCAACATAATTATTGTAAGAGGCCGACTGTGGGGAAAGGAAAAGACGCATATTACAGTAGCACTGAATGAAAAGAGTCGTACAAATGATTTATTTTTTAATTGTCCCTCACTGGAAGGTCTTGCTCCTGTTCACTTTCTTTTTTCTTTTTTTTTTTTTTAAATAGCAGGATCTGTCTATATCTATATTTGATATCAACATGCTCCATATTTTATACCTTCTCAGCAGCATTTAAGTGGCAAAACCTGTTTGTTTGTATTTTTCTTCAAGCTTTTGTTCACTTCCTTCCCCGTGTGTGTCTTCTCTGAGGGTTCTGGTGCATTTACGAGGAATATCTTTCTTTCATATCATGAAAGGTTTCAGCTCAATTTGTTAATAGGCTGCACAAGGCGTGAAAATATAATTAGCTTCACTGAGAATACTTTTAACGAAATCTTTTAACCTCTTCAACTAAAAGTTTGCATCTGTGTGCATTCAGTCTGATGTGGTTATTGAGACAAAGCGGCTTTCGGATTATTGATCCCGAAGAGTAAATTAAAAAAGGGTCGCGATAGTAAAGACTAGAGTTTAGATAAAAATCAGACCCATTAAACATGTTAAAGAATTTTTTTTTTGTCTCAGTGATACAAAGTTACTGTGTTTGTAGAAGACTGATTCAGAAGCTCGGTTTACACATGCCTGCTTTGCTCCTGGACAGGTTTGGGCGTGGAAGGAGAACGTGTGGGAGAAGGAGAAAGGCACGCTGATGGAGAGGTACACCGTGGAGCAGAGCAAGCCCCCCTCCCAGGGCGGCGCCGTTCTCTCCACGCTCACCATCAACAACGTCATGGAGTCGGACTTCCACTCGCCGTACAACTGCACCGCCTGGAACTCCTTCGGGCCCGGGACCATGATCATCACCCTCGAAGAGACAGGTGTGGCACGAAAGAAAGATTTGAACAAGTGGTTCATCCTGATAACTAAATGCCTGGATTCTTAAGTCACACATTTCTGATTGAACACAAAGTATAGAGTTGCACTTAGTGATGCACCGATTGTTTGGTAACCGAAATTGTTCGGCCGAAAATGGCAAAAAAAAACTTTCGGTGTTCGGTGGAATAAGTGGGGAAAAAAAACGAACAATTAATAAAGGCGTTGTAATATAAGGAAATAGACTGGCCGCTCCCGTACCGGTTGCGCACCACAAACATCGATCAAAAAGTAACCGCATAAGAATTTTACCTAACATTCACCAGGAGGTGGAATCAAAACAACATAATGCTGGGAAATTAAAAAATGTTCAGTTTTTTATGTTCAATAAATATTTTCTACCTTGTAATTTTGTAAAATATTTTTTTCTTTGAAAAGCATGCCTAAATCAAATTTATTTGATTTATGCAATGGTGAAAAAATTGGCAAAATAAATGAAAAACTGCGAAGAACCATGTTCGGTATTGTTCGGTATTCGGCCAAGTGTTTATTATTATTTTCGGTTTCGGTTTCGGCCACAAATTTTCAATTCGGTGCATCACTAGTTGCACTAAAACATCATTAAACATAGATGTGTGTTGATATCTGACCTGTAGGTATCTAGTTTAGAGCATTTCTTGGTTTGATTTAGTTATGATAAAGATGTAAAAGTTCTGTTCACAAAGGGCCCAGAGACATTTAGTAACAATAGTATGCATGAAAAGTACCACTGTGCCACCAATTGTTTTTGTTTTGTTCATACCTGCTCAAAAATATGTCTTGTGAAATGGGTCTGGCAGCCCTTCCATTCCCACCGGTGCAGAACGTACCGAACCACAACACGACAGGGACGGGTTTTATACGAAGACTCATGCAGGAGAAATTAGCAGGAGAGCTGCATAATTCCTAATAACACTTGGGATCAACACGGTTTCACAGCAAACCTGACAACAGTCCCGAGAGTTCCTACTCCACTGCATGCCGTTTAGTTTTCACTGATACTGTCATCACTCTTCCTGCTTCCCTTTTTTATCTCAGCTGATTGGTTGTCAGCTGAGCCAAAGTCAAATCTAGAGGAACCAAACTAATGCTTTGTATAAAAAATAAAAAGAAACATTACGGCTGACCAGACGGAGCTGTTTACAGCTGGATGGAAGCAAACAGACGAGTGTGAGCACAATACAGCAAAAAGCTGCATGAATCAAGCAAACATGGGCATCAACGTGGCCGAAGCCTGTCTCTTATAAACAATCTGCATTCTGCACTGATGCCTCAAAGCAAGAATGTTCCTGGCACAATTCCTGATGGGAATCTTTCTGTGTGGCGTTTGCATGATCTCCCTGTGCTCGCAACGTTTCCTCCCACACTCCAGAAAGTGTTGTTCTTTTTAAGTTAAAAGATGCTAAATTACTAGGAGACATCACAACAGGTTGAAATATGCAGATTACTCATGGTTTAAGATGTCTTTTAAAACTTCTCAAGAATGAAATTCAGTAATATTTTCTGTCAAAATGTGACATTTTATGCATTACCTGAGTTGAATGTGCTTCTCTCACGACTCTCTTTGTTCGGGCTCAGCCTGAAAAAGGTCTAGTCTGATGGGAATTGGCAGGAATTGGACACCTTAAACAAAATCATACCCACTAAGCGTTGAAGAAGTTCACCATTTCAGTGCTAAGCTGCTTACAGAAAAACAGTTTACAATAAAAAAACTCTCTGATCCAAGTTATTAAGCGCTGACTTTATCTGGAGGAGGGTGTTGTCAGTCTGTTTTGGATAGATGTTTTCCTGTAAGACCTTGAAATCTCACAGGACAATCAGAAAACCGTTTTTCGGTGCTCAGTCAGGCTCAGCTGTCAGCTCGCAGAGGCCTTCGAAAATCTACCGAAGCATCTTCAAAAGAGGGTTCAGATTTGTCCTCACATGTCCACAGAAAGCATTTTCTCCCTTGTCTGACTGGGATGTCTTATCAGCATAACCAGCCCTCAGATAATCAGCATTACAGCAGCGACTCCAGAGGATTTACTCCGAAACGACACAGCATGAGCGCAGGTTTCTGTAACAATGAGGCAGCAGCTGTCCCTCAACCCCCGACCCTCCTTCTTCTTCTGCTTGTTTCAGATATTGTTCCAGTGGGAATTATCGCTGGCGGTACGGTGGGCTCCTCCATACTGCTGCTTATGCTTCTGATGGCACTCGCCTTCTTCCTCTACCGCCAACGCAAAGGCAGTGAGTGCAAAATGTGTTTTTATTTCTTTCTTTTTGATGTTTGCATAAAGGCCTACACACACACTTATGCTATGTTTCTCTTACTCTTTCATCCTCCCTCCTTCATCTGTCATTTTGCCTTTCCTCGAAAAAGTGACATGTGACATCCATATAGCCAGTAATTCAAATGAGATTAATGAATATTCATATAATATGGCAAACTGCCTCAAAACCCCCACTGCAGTTTTAGTTTCCTTCCAACATTGACTTATATGTGTATATATGTATGTATGTTATATATATATATATATATATATATATATATATATATATATATATATATATATATGTATGTGTGTGTGTGTGTGTGTGTGTGTGTGTGTGTGTGTGTGTGTGTGTGTGTGTGTGTGTGTGTGTGTGTGTGTGTGTGTGTGTGTGTGTGTGTGTGTGTGTGTGTGTGTGTGTGTGTGTGTGTGTGTGTGTGTGTGTATGTATGTATGTATGTATGTATGTATGTATGTATGTATGTATGTATGTATGTATGTATGTATGTATGTATGTATGTATGTATGTATGTATGCATGCATGCATGCATGCATGCATGCATGCATATATATATATATATATATATATATATATATACATATATATATATATACTGTATATATATATATATATATATACTGTATATGTATATATATATATATATATATATATATATACATATACAGTATATATATATATATATATATATATATACAGTATATATATATATGTATATATATATATATATATATATATATATATATATATATATATATATATGTGTGTATATATATATATATATATATATATATATATATATATATATATATATATATATATATATATATGTATATATATATATATATATAGTATATATATGTATATATACATATGTCACTTGTAAAGAAGACAAAGTATGGGCATGAATGACGGACGCATTTTGAAGTGAATAATATTTAAAACATGGATTCCCGTATGTGTTATTTCTATAGCTTACGGCAATCCAATTAGTGCGCACACAGTTCACAAACCACACTTCCACAGAGATCCGGAAACATGTGATGTGTTTCAGTTGTTTAATTTTGAGCGGCTCCACAGCAAATAAAGGGATGGGAAAAGACGGTGAAGGTGACTGGCAGAGTCCCCAGAGGGATTTTCGGAGGATAAGAGTACATTCTCTGGTTCAGAGCCGATAAACACCGCTCCAGAAAAAGATACCGTTTGGAAGCAGAAACTCAAACAAACCTTGTTGTCTCTCCCAATAAACTGTCTCCCTAAGACGCTGCTCAAGACTTGACAGACTGGAATCTTTTCTTTTGAGGTTTCTGGCTGCGTAAGCGCGTTGTTCATGTCAGGAAAAAGTATCGACTGCTCACAGATGACAATAAAGATATTCACTGATATATGAAGCTGAGCTTTTCAGAAAGTACAAGACAAAGTTAGACATAGGTACTTTTTATTGCTCTAAAAGCTACACCTTTGTAGCTGTTAAGACTTGTCCATCATAAAGGAAATAGTCTTTTTGAAAACAAATCCCCTCCATCCTACCGTTTGTAATGTAATTAGACTGAGGCTGGAGTTGAGAGCCACGGATAGGGCATAGATTAGCATGTGACAGAGATTGACAATTAAACGTTTGACTCGACTAAAATGTCTGTAGCTGCTTATTTTAAAGCCAGATTGAACTTTGACAATTCACTTTTATTAATAAGAAAACTTTAAGACGCTTCACGTTTTCAGATATCCATCCATCCATTTTCCGCCGCTTATCTGGAACCGGGTCGCGGGGTCAGCAGTCTCAACAGAGATGCCCAGACTTCCTTCACCCCAGAAACTTCCTCCAGCTCTTCCTCCAGCTCTTCCAGGGGAGTCCGAGGCGTTCCCAGGCCAGCCGAGAGACAAGGGGAGTGGAGCTGGAGTGGCAAACCGGGTTGGTGGTCCCTCTTTTTAAAAAGGGGGACCGGAGAGTGTGCTTCAACTCTAGGGGGATCACACTTCTCAGCCTCCCCGGGAAAGTCTACGCCAGGGTACTGGAGAGGAGATATGAACCCTCTGCAGGGTGCTTGAGGGTTCATGGGAGTTTGCCCAACCAGTCTACATGTGCTTTGTGGATCTGGAGAAGACATTTGACCGTGTCCCTCGTGCCTTTCTGTGGGGGATCAGTGAGTATGGGGTCCGGGGCCCTCTGTTAAGGGCTGTCTCTGTATGATCGGAGCAGGAGTCTGGTTCACATTGCCGGCAGTAGATCAGACTTGTTCCCGGTGCATGTTGGACTCCGGCAGGGCTGCCCTTTGTCACCGGACCTGTTCATAATTTTTATGGACAGGATTTCTAGCGCGTAGCCAGGGGCCGGAGAGGATCCGGTTTGGGAACCTCAGGATTTCATCTCTGCTTTTTGCAGATGATGTTGTCCTGTTGGCTTCATCAGACCGGGACCTTCAGCATGCGCTGGGGCGGTTTGAGGCCGAGTGCGACGCGGCAGGGATGAGAATCAGCACCTCCAAGACCGAGGCCATGGTTCTCCACCGGGAAAGGGTGGCGTGCCTTCTCCGGGTGGGTGGAGAAGTCCTGCCTCAGGTGGAGGAGTTCAAGTATCTCGGGGTCTTGTTCACGACGAGTGAGGGAACGATGGAGCCTGAGATTGACAGATATCCCTCAAAACGATATCCAGAATCTAAGAACAACAAATTATCACTGATTTTCAGGAATGAAATGGTTCATAATCCTTGTATCAGGATCCCAACTATGTGTTGTTAGTATTGAGCAGCCCCTTACTACCATGCATCATATTTGTGACTTCCTCCATTTCTGTAATAAGTTCAGTATTTTTTATGGATTATAATTTTGAGAAAGACTCAATACATGCATATAAAAGAGAAAAACATAAAACCTGACATTTGACTTTTGGTTGGAATTTGTTGTACAATATTTCCAAAATTTCAAGAAAATTGCAAACAAAAAGAGTAAAAAAGCCCCATTGAAGGTAATACTGTTTGTCCTCTTTGGAGCTCTGAAGGAAAGGCGTACAATATTGTTTAAACAGCGTTTGAACTTTAAACATGTTGCTTTATACAAGAAATCCCACCACTATCAGTTTTATTATTTCTTTTTTTTTTAGGATTTTTGGACAGAATCTCTTTCATCTTTTCATTAGAGTTATTCTAAATGTCTTCAGGAATGTCTTCAGGAAGTGTTATATTTTGTGTTTGATATTAAATGCGTTCTTGTGTTGGCCGTGCAAACACCATCACTGGATTCCTAATATTATAAAGGAGTAAATAATCACAACTAAGCGGATTTAGTTTTAATCTATAATCTTTCCAGAAAAAAAATGTATTGGTTTAAAGTTTTGCAGAAACCTTTTTGAAATCTCAATTTTTTTAATATGCTTAAACTTTTAATTTATTGTTGTAGATTTTTAGCCACCCAGGTCATATTCAGTCCTCAGTGGATATAAGACGAAACGTCTTGAAATAACAAGGGAAAAAAAACTCAGATTCTGATTTGATTCAAGGCTTTAAAATGTGTTCAAGTAGAAGTAATACCAGAAAGACCCTCAGAACAGTGGGAGTAAAGCATGTTTACCGTTGTGTTGCCTCACCATTTCCTCTAATTGCACCACTGATCATTTGGGAACTGAAGATACTAATTGTTTCAGTTCTGCAGGCAGAGGAAGATAAGATAAGATACCTTAGTTGTCCTTGCATAACACCTGGGAGATGCAGAGAATAAAAGCAGAATCCTAATTAAAGAGCATCAATTCTGGGAGTGCTAACACGCTGCGTGTGCCGCCATCTTGGTAATTACTTTTGGTAATTAAATCTTGCTAATCGGTGTCCATTCTTGCTGAATACAATACTGCAATCATAATGTAGCATACATTAACAATAGGAGGCAGATGCAGACGAGCCAGTCATGCTTGCACATCCTGTCACTATGAAATCATGCTGTTGGAAGTCCTGCAGAATTCAATCCACGTTAATTAAATTCAATCATTCTATATTAATCCCCGAAGAGTCATTTTATAATGAGGTCTTGCATTGCTCTGTTGAAATAACCATAGATCTCATGGGGAAATGTTTTATCCTTGATGATAGCATGCAGGATGACTCCCCCCAAGTCTCTGCATGACTGCTCACGCAGCTCCATCACAGCCACCAGCGCCGCCTGAGACAGTTACAGACACATTTCTGCAACTGATGGCGTTGCTCATCTTTGACACTCGTAACCTAAAGTCAAAGCCAAAGTCATAACCCAAAGCCCCCAACAACAACAACAATCTAAACAATCTAATTAAAACTGTAACTCTTCAGACTTGAACGCCTGTCCAGTGTCTCTCTGTCCATCTGAAATGAGACGCCTCAGCTGCGTCGCAGTGCAAACTTTATACAGACAACACGGGTTTCCGGTCAGGATTTCCACAGACGTCCTGCTCCGTTTTTCAATATTATGCTCTGTAAATGTTCAAAGAGATCAGTTGTGTGCGCATATTTACGGTCTAGTTTGAACTGAGCAATAATAGACAGGATGTAATGAGCTATGACCCAAAGCCTTTGGTGGTCCTGCCTCCATTTATTCCTGGGGAAGATTTCCTAATTTTTCATGATATATAAGCTGCTGAAACCGAACCACCTGATTTCAGACGATAAAGGTTCACAATTTATTCTTTAAAAATACAAAAAGTGGAGTAGTAAGACCATAACTATGGACAAATACGTGGATTTCTATTTCTCACAAACAGGATGGCATGGTTTGTTATATTGGTTCATTTCTACACAAGTTAAAAGTTATTATGATTTTTATGTTGCATTTCTGGTAATAGATAAACCTAAATGTTTTGCTCTTAATCACCATTAAACAGATATATGGGCAGCAATTTAAAACCATCCAGGTTTCTGGTGTCAGAAGCTTTCTGGTTTCTGCTTTGTCTCATTTAGATTTTGAACAATCACATAATTATTCAGGGTAAACGGCTGCATCGAGCAGCTGGGATGACCTGGACAAACAATCCAGCATCATCTGACGTTTTCTGGTTTTCTTTTTTTTGATTTGTTTGTTTGTTTTTTGTTTGTTTTTTTATTAATTCAGCTGCATTTTCTGCATCTCTCTCTCTCTCTTGCCGAACCCACTCTGGTTACACGTGAGGGAATAAAACATAACAATCAATGACTGCCTTCTGCTCAGAAACAATGCTGTGAAGTATTTACATACCGCAGACTCTACAGTCGATGTTCCAATATTGTCAGGGACTTTTGAATAATACCGTCTCCCAACACATTTTATTGGCTTTTGACTCATGTGCACTTTCAACACTGCTATATGGAGGGTCTTTTATTGAATGATGGCGTCTGGTTGGTAACACTACACCAAAAGAGACACGATATTTCAGAACGTCGGTATTCATCATTATGAATACCGACGTTCTGAGTGCTGAACTGCTTCATATCTTCTTTATGAGGCTGCTCACAGGACAATTTGCATAATGCACCATGATCAACACACTTTAAAAAAAAGGCAAACATTGGATTAAACAAGTCACATAAATAACAAAATATACAACAGAATATCTGCAGTCTTAAGTTGTTTTGCTTGTTTTTGAACCAAATAAAGCAGTTTTCCCTTCTTTCAGGTCGCCGTGGCGTCACCCTCGGTAAACCAGACATCAAAGTTGAAACGGTCAACAAAGAGACCCACAATCTGGAGGAGGAGGCGGCCAACGTCTCCACGGCGACCAGGATGGTCAAGGCCATGTACTCCGTAAGTAGACTCCCACCCGAGTCACCGGGGGCTGCGGAGAAGAGATGGACGGGTCACTGGTCTTAAATTTACAGATAAACTGACACCCACGTGCCCGGAGAGGTGGACACACACAGGAAATGGAAAGAAGTCCACACACACTCCAAGTAAAATCACTCAAAACACATTTAAACACACACGTAGACAATCAAAAAGCCTTGGGTCTTCATACATGTGAAGAATGTATTTCCACAGACACACAAACACACCACTGACATGTACACTTAACCTTGCAAAGCACATAAACACATCAGGATTGTAGATGTAAACATAAAAACACAATCAATTTAACATTGTGCCTCTTTTAGAAAAGCCCCGAAGTCCTGGAGAATCTAACGAACGCCGCGCCTCTGACGAGATTATAAAGTTGGAGCCAGTACCGTCTTTCCCACAGCAAACCGTTTCTCACCTTCTAGTCTCTTGGGACGAAAACGCTGAAACTCTGTTTTCCTCTTCCCTCCCTTTCTTCCTCCTCCTTTGCTTTCTTTGCCCTCCCTCTTTCCGTCTGTGTGTTTCGTTGTTTGATGGTTTAGTTTCTGCCCTCTGTTTCCCTCTCTCCCTCCACTCAGCCGTTCAAAGACGACATGGACCTGAAGCAGGAGATCCGAAGCGAGAGCGACACGCGGGAGGAGTACGAGCTCAAGGTGAGATTACTCAGCAAAGGTGTCGTGGGCATGCCAGCGCTGCTTTTACAGCCTCATCCACATTTTATCGTGCATGGTGCGTGAGTTTGGAATCACGATCATCTCTCAGCTCGTGTTGGCTCTTCCATTTCTTCTGGTCGTGCACTTTCACTTCATTTTAAAGACTATTTTGGGGGAAAAAAGCCAAGTTTTTCCTCCTTCATTGTGGATATCATGGCAGAATTTGATTTTTCCTTGGATAAAGATGTCCTTATATCTGCAGCTTGTTTGTCGGCCATTTCTGATGGTTGGGGTTCTTTTGGAAAAGGTCCCAATCATGCATCTTAAAGCATCATGGCACTGCAACCGAAGCCTCCTCCGCAAAGGATTAACTATAAAGTGTGACGTAGATGTTCTCGCATGAACGTGTTCTGATGATTTCATTCCAGCATTAACATTTGTTTATGCTGTTTTTACTGAGAAGGAGGATTAGTGGCCTGGAGAGGTTACAGAGTCTTCTACGTCGACACCAACTGAACAGCCATCTTGAGTTTAAAAACAACCTTAAAAACTTCTCCTTTTACCTTCTTGCATTTCCAGGTCATGTAAAATAGTGAATATTCAGATTTGCAAAAAAGCGTTTGAACTTGTCTAAATCGTTTTTAGCCACACGACACCCCGACACTACCTCAAAAATGCTTTCATAAAGTTTTTCCTCTGTCTTTAAACTCGCTATAGCTATAGGCTACATGAAAAAATAACTAAATTAATTGAGTTTTTAAATGAATTTAAAATAATTAATTCAGTCCCTGGACTGTTTTAGCATTTAATGGATTGCTCTGAAGAAAAAAGGAGTAAAACGTGACAAGAAGGAGAAAGATGTCTTACGTGCTATAAGTATATATGAGCAGCATGTCTCTTTTGTGAATGACTCAGTTTTAGTTACATCTGTCTGGGCCTGAACGATGAAGAAGCGATTTTGATAAGCTGATCGTTTCACACGAACAGACTCCAGTCTTAAATTTTCATCCTTTTTTCTTCTCTCGCTTTGTGTGCAGCGTCTGTGCTGGCTTTAACTCGGATTATATTTATAATGAATTCATATTTGTTTAGAGTACTGCTTACATCATCTTATGAGTTCAAATAAAGTAACATTTACTAATCAAACTCAACTAAACACAGGAAATGGTCGGTCCAAAACAGAAACTGAAAGTAAATGGAATCCAAGCGTCAATCCGAAAGCAAATAGAAATACAGGAATGAGAACATCGATCTGAACGACAACAATGTAAACAAAACAAAACCTTTTTTTTTTTTTTTTTACTGGGAAAGGAAATGACAAACAAAATGCAGTTGAGTGACAAGCAGTAACTGAAGCCAGATGTGAAACGAGGACGGGAAGCAGGAGTAAACAGAAAGCACCAGGGAAGTGGGCTGTGAATAAAACAGCGAGGAAGGATGTGCAGAAGTAAAGAATATTTTAAAATAAAGCATGCATGATGTTAAAAAGCAAGTCAAAAGAATGAATCCGAGACTAACCAAAGGTTTCACGGATATAGAATCTATACACCACTGCACCAGTTTATGCAGACATGCAGAGGAAGTGTGCGACTTGCTTGATAATGCCGTTTTCATACATCAAAGCTAAGCTGAGCAACTCCACACAAAACATAGAAAACCTTTTCTCACAGCGACTGAATATTTCTTTTCCAACCACCACTTTGCATCTTCTGAGTACACGGTAAAAAGTCTCCATCCACGGCGCTGGCTCCTGTTCCAGCCAATCCCTGACTAGGAGCATCAGAGGGAGTTTGACAGAGGAGATAGCGCTCCTCTTCTTGAAGTTTGGTTAGGGCTGGGCGATTTTGGACAAAAATAAAATCCTGATTTTTTTCTCTGAAAACCCATTTTTGGTAAAACTACAAAAGACAATGGAATAAATTGTTTCAAATATTTTATCTTTTTTTTTAAAGAAAAATAGCAAACAAATTTCCCTATTGGTAATGAAGTGCAATTGAAAGATACTGTAAATCCTCCTTGAGTTTAGCAAAGTGACAACATTTACAATTTTCTTGACCAAACAAAGATGACTAGACGAGCTCTGTCTGTAATGCAGCCAGTTGCAAAAAAGGAAAATCGATTTTCCGATTTTCCTTTTTTTAACATCGTCTTGATTAATAAATCCGATTTAGATTTAAAATTAATCGCACAGCCCTAGTTCAGATATCAACAAAGCACGCTCCCCAACATCATCCAGGAATGACTTACTCTACCTTTAAGTCATCATATGATATCAATGGGTCATTTGGAGCAGCATCAGTCTCCTACCACAAACATCCCAGCAGCTCACGCGGAAGTGCAATAATGCAAATGTTTAGATTAATTTACCTTCATGTACTGCCAATATTTGTTTTTATTTTTTAATTTATGTACAGTAGTTTTTGTGACAGACACTTCACATCTAAGTTATTTCTTGGCACCTTGAATAAGATTTGTAAGGACGGAGGAGATTGGCCAAAACAAACCTCTTTTCTATGGCCAACTATTTATTTCCTTTACTTCTTACATACTCTGAAAGTGCTACTCTGACTAAAAGGTGTCCCTTTCTGTCAGCAGGACCCGACCAACGGCTACTACAACGTCCGGGCCACCACCCACGACGAGGCGCGCCCCCAGTCCCGTGTCGTTCACTACCAGGGAGAGTTTCGTTCCCCCAACCCAAACAGCGGACCGGCCAGCGCTTCCTCCAGCAGCCCCTCAGTCGCCGCCGGCGGCTCCGTCCCCCCCAGCGCAGTGCCAGGCTCAAGGGCAGGCTGCTATGACCCGCGCCCACCCTCAAGGATGTCCCATGCCACCTACGCCCAGTTCAACACCTTCACCAGGGCGCCACAGAGCCAGCAAGCACCCCCCAATCCAGCCCTCCAGTCCCCCGGAGATTACTCCGGAGGAGACTGCGGCCTGCTGGAGAGCTCCACCCAGCTGCCATATGACAATTATGGATACCCCTCCCAGTATGCCAGCTACCGCATGGGCTTTGCTCCTCCCATAGAGGAAGGGCCCGCCTATGAGATGTATCCTACGGGTCAAGGGACCGGGCCAGGGCCAGGACCAGGACCAGGACCAGGACCAGGACCAGGACCAGGACAGCAAAGCCCTGAAACAGGACTTGTGAAGTATGGAAGCTCCACTCGTTTTTCGTACTCGTCGCCGCCCTCTGACTATTCCCACAGACACACACAGAGGATGCAGACTCATGTGTGAGACACGGACACTAAAAGTCTCGGGCTTGCTTTTTGCAGCAGCAACTACTTATTACGCATAAAGACACAGTATTTCCCACCTTGTATAAATCCTTCCCTCCTACATAACGCTTCAGGAATCTGCCTCTGTCTCCATAACAACCACTGCATGGGATTTGGTCACTTTTCTCTACCAAATTAAATACCATAACAACACTAAGCAGTTAGAAGTTAGAAGCAATACATGCAGTACCCGCCAGGCGACTTCCAGGCTTCCGGTGTGCAGAGCTTATTCTCCACCAAAACTGAACGTGAGAACCGCAATCAAGACAGAAGATAAAAGAAATGAAGCAGAAGACCACTTTGAAGAAATCATGACGCTTTAGAGGTGCAGTCTTAATCTTGCTCACCATCTTCTTGCATCACAAGCCATTTCTGTAAATATGCGCAAATTGAGATTTGGGTCCTTTAAAAATGATATTCTTTGTATAAACCTGTACACACTAAGATGCAGCGCAGAGATCTGCAGCAGACCTTTCTACATGCAACACCTCTTTTGCATTTCTGACTCTGACATACTTATTTCACTTTGAGACAGACGGAACTTTAAAAATCTTGCAGCATTGGAGCAGCTTGGACTAAAAACACAACTGGCACTTCTTCCTTTTTTTTTAATTAGTATTATTATTATTACCTGTGCTCATTGAATCATGCCCAGGGGGATTTCTTACACGATCCACCTTGATTTGAGTTGTCAAAAGCTTCTGAAGGTGACCAGAGTGCCAGTGCTTACGTGCCAACCCAAAAACAAAACAAAACTGTGTCTTCTTTTCTAAAGTGTGGACAATGAGGTGCTCTGGACGATGAGTTTTTGTACATGCCTCATCTGCACCGAGCGAAAAAGAGCGGTAGCAAGCGCCTCGCTGCTCCCGAACCTCCTCACATCTCATTTTTATCATCACCATACACTTCTATATTTAATATTTCACACGACATCAATGCCATAAACAGTTTGTGAAAAGGAAGTACGGTGGGGGTGCTCAATGAATTTCTGCAATTTGTACAAAAAGATACCTCCCCCTACCTTCAAGTGTCAGAAAAGTATTTGTTTCTCTCACTTGCACAGTAGAGTAGATTTTTCCCCCCCCATATTTATATGGAAACATATGGAAAAAAAGGCATTCAGAAACATTTTATAATATTTTTATAAGGAGATGTGGACCAAAGGTTCAGCGTTTTGGGTGACACTCGCTTTTTAACTGTACGTGGTATTGTGATCGTTACTGGAAACGGTCAGAGTTGCTTAGAAAAGTGACGGACTGCATTTTTAATGTGGATATTGTAGGCTTAAAGTAAAACACTTGAAGAGCTTCCCCTCAAAATATCCAGCCGGAGCAAATCTCTGATGGATACGTCTCTGTGGCGTGAAACTCTTACTTTCACTTCCAGTCTTCTGACTGGACTGCCTTTTTCAGATTATGATGAAATTCAAAAGGGTGGATGGAGAACAAGCAGCTGCTCTCTTTGAGCTTTTCTGTAAACTTTGTAAGCAACATGGAAGTTCAAATGTGGTCTTAACATATCAAAGTGAGGTGCAGAAGGTTATATCTAGCTCATGTGGTACATTTGAACTTTTACAAACTATGTGTAATTATGCTGGTTTCTTCTCTGCTACTAAAACGGTTGGTGTTTTACGTCCAAGACTTTTCTGTTGTGTTACGTCAGCTTTTGGTGTGTTATTGGTCCTAAAGAATTTGGTTGTTTGCGAGGAAGAGACTTGCAGATCCTGTTCCTTCCCTCTCTGCTGTGCTTCAGCTCTGCCTCCAAAACCTCACCCTCCACGGGAGGTCATCACGCCAACACGTGCAAAGCTGGTACCCACGGCCACCGTGGGAGTGGCGGGTACGAGTTAGAGGCCGGCTGGACTCGGACTGGTTGCTTTCCCTTCGGCACGGTGGATTTTGAAAAAATTACACTAAAAGCAATAGGAGAACCGGAGGAACCTGATGATCTCCCTCGTGCTTTACATGGCATTGTGCTGAAAGGCAGTTTCAAACGTTTTGCAAGTATTACAAAAAGTTATTTTCATGTCGGATGAAATACGGTTTAAACCATTCAAGATCATTGTTCAGCATTTAAAACAGATCATTTGTTTGGAATGGGCTTACTCTCTTCATCATCAGTCCAACTCAAAACCTCCCCTTTCATAGTGACCATCATTTGTTGATAAGATTCTGCAGAAATATTAACCATAGACATGCCCTCAAGTATCAGACATCCAAGTCATTAATCCATTACTTCCTTTCTTTAAGGAACAAGACACATGACAGCCTTGCTTTAGCATCCATCTGGAATAGCTTCAACATTGTATTACCTTTACTAAAGTTCACATCTTGCATGCTTTATGCCCACTCCCCTTTCGACCCCCATGACTTACTCCAACAAATTGCGCATTCACGTGAAGGGTAGTGGCGTCCCAACTCTCTTTTGGATAAGAGGAATGAGCTAAGGTGAAGGGCTTCATATCCCTCCAAATAGTTTGTAGGATGAAGTGGCTGCACAACTAAGCAAAGAAACCTGCAATTCTATTGTCCTACGCATTTTCAGCATCCATAAAGGTTATAAAGTTATGAAAACCATCGAGTTATGTTACATTGAGTCTTTTAGGAAGATATTCATGGACTTGCTTTTACTTAACTAACTTAATTAAAAATAAATCCCAGTATTTGCTAACATCGCATTGTTACTGCGGATTTGCAGATCAGATTTACAGCTCGATGACGTGCAGATGTGCAGCCAGTACTCGATCTCAAACTGATCCACCAGAATCCACCAAAGAAATCTACTTTCTCTTAGTTTTCTGCATCTTGGTATTGACAAATGCAAATAAATGCCTACAATCAAGGTGACTGAGATTACCAAATCTAGAATGGGCATTTTAAAAGTTATAGTCACTATTTCCCCACCTGATGCTGATTCAAAGAGGGATATTTCTGCATCTTGTCATTAACACAAATCAATATGATCACGTTTGAAATCAGTATTTGGATGCTCATGTTGACGTATGGTGACATGCAAGGAAGTTTCAGAATGAAATATTTTAGCGCTACATCTTGGCACCTTGTTTCAAGGTGTAAAGAGCCAAATGGTCGAAACTGGACTGGGCCTTAATTGATAAAGTTACACAGGATAGGTAACAATAAGCAGCCAATCGTATATATATATTTATACTTAATTTCCAGCCAGTTAGAATAAAAAGGATAATTTTCTCAATAAGACTTGAAAAGGTCATCAGCTCCTCCACAACTCGTCATTAAGTGTTTACTTTTATCATCCACCCATCAACGCCTGATGCTATATAATTGCCGGCAAGAGGCTGTAAAATATATGTATTGCTTTTGTTTCGTATAAATTCTGAGTAAAAGAAAATCGCAGACACAAATATCAAATAAAAACCTGCAGTTTCAAGGTCAGTATGTAAATCGTCTCGGCAGAGGTACGACGGCAGACGGAGCACCGTTTGGAATTTATACGGTTATCACAGCCGTGGTGTTGCATACTATTACCTCTTTACAACCTTTTTACAGAGATGTAGCTGCGCATTGTTTTGCAGTGTTGTTATGACCTTGAGTCGAATGAATGAATCTGACACAGAGGAGCTGCTGAGTCCGGCAAACACAAGGCCAGGCCCATCCCGGTACTTAGTCATTACCTCTGTTTACAGTTTGTTGACGGGGATGTATAAATATGTAAAAGGCACTATAAATGCCAAAAATGCAAAGCAGATGTTTGGGTTTGGTTCAGCTGCGGGGGAGAATATGATGTAGAAGGGAATATTGAAGCATTTATTTCACTAAATTGTTTTTTTTTATGTATTTTTCTTGGTCTTGACACGCTGAACCCTCCACAACCAGTCAGTGTCCAGATTCGAAGGTTGTAATATCATAATAGTGGGCCTTTTTCTCATTATTTTTATCCAAATGTTCTTCAAAAGTAACATATGGAGATGGTATATCTATGTTTTATGGTTTATATAACTTCACGAGCTCATGCCAGCCACCTGCAGTTATTTGCTTCATGAAATTCAGCATTTAAAATCCTGTTTTCCTTGTATTGCTTTGTGGTGCAACATCACTAGTGGAACTTATATCATGTTTTTGTTGTGTTTTTTTTTTAAATGCATCTGATAGGGAGGTTCGAATATGACCAATCAACCCCTTAAAAAAAGAGAAGTTCTGAACATCTGTGGTTAAAACCACTGCTCAGGCCTTGGGGGGAAAAATAAAAAATAAAAAAAACCTGTCTCAACTAGGCCACCCCGGGCCAGATCCAGGCCAAACCCACAGCTAACTGCTCTGTGCCATGCTGTGTGGTGCTGTGCCAAGAGGGACTGAAGATGCTCTCTGTCTATTTTTACTTTGTGGAGTTTCCAGTGAGTGCCAAAAGACTGTGCAAAAAAGAAAAAAGAAGAAAATCATCTGAGCAGACAAACAAATGCAGCAGCCGTTTGTGTTTATTGTGCTTGTGTATTCTCATGAGCAACAGTATGTGTGTGAATGTGCCTCCATTTATGAAGAAGTGTGTGTGTGTGTGTGTGTGTGTGTGTGTGTGTGTGTGTGTGTCTGTGTCTGTGTGTATGTGTGGGGGCAGCATGGAACCCAAGTGTGTGTTTTCATGCCATTAGAAACCTTGTGAGACCGCTGCGTTGAAGAAACTAGGGTTTGACTGATTACTTCATGTTTTTGACCGGCTGTGTCGACACCTGCCGGTCTGATGGGCCCAAAAACCCAATCTGAAAGTACATTTCTCTTACCAATCTAATTTTTAACGCGTCAACTCTCTTTTCTAGGAGACTATCATTGCTGTAGAAACAGCAGTTTTGTACCGTTTGGTTTTGAAAATGTGCTGAGCTGAAAAAGTTGCCATTTTTTTAATGATGTCCCACCTAAGTTCATGTGACAGTTTACATTATAACTGTTTATTTACATGCTAAATACAATTAAAGTCCCAACTACTGCAACTTTTTTGGTTCCAGCACCCCAATATCAAAAATCAGTGATAGGTTTAATATTTTCTTTATTAGTGAAGCTGAAACTGGGATTATATTCGGTATCCAAAGATTAAAAGTCACAAAAATAGCATCATTTATAGATGGTATTAAATTGCCCATCTAAATGGAACTAACTAAATGTTGTTGAGCACATATATGTTAAAATATAAAAAGTATTTTTCCCTCTGACCTTCAAAGGTTCAACATTGACTTAAACTGTTGGACGCAGTCGTCAGGTGCATCAGAGAATTGAAAGATCAGGGATATCAGGAAATTCCATGATTTGTATTTATTTATGTTGTTACAACCATGTCACCACATAAGCAGAGTTTTCCTCTGCAGATTGATCCTGTAAGCTCAGATCAACCCAACCCGTGCATCTATCCCAACATGGGGAGAGATGGATGTGACGTGTGATTGGTTTAGGAGGGTGACCAATAACAGCAGCAGAGGAGACCAAACACTCTGCTCCGAACCACACAGAGAAATACAACATTTAGGCTACACAACCCGAAAGTTTCATAATATACTGTATTTATGGGAAATACTCTGAATCTGGAGTAGTAAATTAAATTCAGTGTGAAAACTCTTCTTTTGAGAGTAAAAGCTTTAAAATGATGCTGATGAGTTTAAAAACAAACCATGACATCTTTGTGTTTTAGTGTATTTCCCCTTTATGCGTATAATACAAAGAGAAAATAATGTAGTATTCTGGTTTGAGGGAGTTGAATTGTTGAAAATTCACAATATATGAAGAATACTCATTTAACTATATTTATGATTTAAAAAAAAAAATGTTAGTTTTAATTTAGTTAATGAGCTTTATGTTGAAAAAACAGTATTATTTTTCATGTGACGTGTTGCAGCGTCACCTTCTGTTTTTAACACTTTATTTCAGCTCCTGTCACTTTGGGGTCCACCTGCTCAAAGGACCAAACTTCTTGCTCACTTCATTGGAAATAAACAGCCAGCAGACAAACAAATGTTTAATTATGTCACACGTTTATGTCGACGAGTAGCTGAAGCAGTGCCAGGACGGCAAACACGGCGCATGCGCGGTGCCTTCTGATAGAGATAATAAACATTTACTAAAAACTAAAAAGGAACAGCAGTCCAAAAGAAAAAAAATGACAATCTCAACAACGGTCCTTTAAAAGATTAAAATAAGTGAATGATTTTTTAAAATCAGCATCAGTCAAACCCTAGTTAAAAACGAGCTGGTAGGACGCGTGAAGAAGTTTTGTGTGGAGGTGGAGGTGCTGCACTCGTCCTCATCCAGATGTGGAGCCTGTCTGCTCTGCAAAACAGCTGCACTGGGGGACGAGAGGACAGTCTGCTTGGCGTCATAAAGCAAATCACTACAGTTAGAAAGAATCCAAACTGCACTTAAAAACGTGTGAAGGAGAGCGAGCATCAACATGAGAGGGACAGTGTTTGTGTTCATTTAGATATATAAATATATATTCTCCATACTCCAGTTCTTTATTTTATCCCTATATATTGTTCATGTGTGTATTAACTCTTGTTGAGTATATGTAAATCCTTTTTGTTAAGAAAAAAAGTGTACAAAACATACAAAATATAACTGAAATGTTCTTTTATTTTCACTTTTTTTTTTTTTTTTGGATTTCCTTTTTATTTTCATGTAATTATTTTTTCACAGTATCAGAGAAAAATAAAAGATGACCCGGTTTCATAAGAACTTTGCTAAAAGCTCATTTTATTTTGTCTGGAAGGATTAACAAAAAGTTCAGCATTTGGGCCAGAATATGCTTTACACGAGCGCCGTTAGTTTCCCTCGCAGGGCGTATTCAGGTCAGACCGACTGCACACAAACAGTTGTTGTGACAGTTCCTGAAGTCGAGCAGCCTGAAGTATTTTGTTTGTCTATGTTTAGCACAGCAGCAGGAGGGCATGTAAAGTGCTGTATGAGGGGCTCAAAGCCACGAGAAATATCAGCCCAATGTCTTGAAACCATCCCTGCTCCGTCCTCCCGCGCTTTTGTCTTCCGTGGCTCATTTTTCCTTCATTCTCATTATTCTTCTAAAATGTCATCTCTTTATTTCCGCTCCTCTTTCTCTCAGCACGTCTTGTCCTTCTCTAATCACTCGAGCATCCTTTCATCTCCTCCTCATTCACTCCTCTTTCCACTGTCTAAAGTTTTCACTTCGCCACATCTCTCCGCCTTCCTTCATCTGTTGCTACGTCTTTTCATTAGTTTGACGAGCTCTAACCTACTTTTTCCTCAACATCCTGTCACTTCTCCACTCCGATCCTGCTCTCTTTTTTATCTTTCTCCGTTTTTCCCCTTTGAATCTCCCTCTCATATTTTCCTCATCGCTCAAATCTCTTTTTTTCCTCAGTTTTCCATTCTTTCACTGCTGCCTTTCGTTTCTCTTCATGACCTTTTCTTTTTTCCATCTCAATACCATCTATTCCCTGCTTCCTTCCTTTCATCTCTCATATATTTTTGCCCCTTCTTCTCATCCTTTCTTCCGTACAGCCCTAAAGGCATTTGCTTCAAGCATCTTTGCGTTTCTCCTCTTCTTGTCTCTTACTTAAACTCGTCTTTTCACTTCTATTGAATCTCAAACTCACTCTCTTTTTCCTCGTTTCTTCCCCTCTCATCTTTGTTCCTTTCCTCTGTCACCTCTTGACCTCCCGTGGTCATCCTCCTCTCTTTACCACGGTGCTTGACCTGTGCTTTCTTCATCACCGCTCTTCTCCTTTAATCCTCGTCTCCTCTCGTCGTCCCTTTTTTTCACATCTCGCGGCCTCTCTCGTCCTCTCGTCTCCCCTGCTACAAGGATTTCTCACCTCTCCCCTCTCTCTGTTGTCAGTCCTTCTCACATCACTTCAACTTTCTTCTCCTCCTCTCTCGCTTTCCTTTTGATCGTTTTCACCTTTATCTCCTTACTTGATCTGTCATCTCTTCCTCCTCTCTGAGTCTGCAGTAACCCTTCACTTATCCCTCCATGAGTGGGTTTTCAAATCAAATTTCTCTCACTTTAGACCTTTTTTTTATTCTTCTACTTTTCATTTCCTCAGCTCACATTTCCCATCCTTTCAATTCTCCCGTCTCTTCTCCCTTATGCACTTGCTTTCTCACCCATCTTTCTCTCCTCGGTACCATCTTCACCCATCTTTCCCTCTATTACTGTAATGACAGGGATTATGATGTACATTAAAATAAAGAAATAAAGGGAAAAACTGAATAAACAACAGGAAAACAAGTGAAAAGACCCAGGAGTATGAGAGCTCTCCTTTACTTGGTATCGTCTCCTCTCTCCTCCTGCTTTCATTGTGGAATAATGTCTGGAATAACCTTCAGCGCTCCATCCCCCCACCCCAACTCCACTATGGACCCCTCTCCTCCTCCTCTTCCATTTCATCCCCTTGCTCATATTTGAAACAGCCGTTGTAGGGATTATGGCCCCTCTCAAGCTTGGCACTGCTCTGTGTGCTTGAGATATATTATCATATTAGGAGAGAATGATGTAATGCATTTCAAGACGTTTGTCCTTCGTACACCCTCTGTCCCTCCGCAGATGATGTCACTGGCTTTGTGTCTGGCAACAGAGAAGTTGTCAAGACGGTTTGGGGGGGGTCTGTTAGTGGCTGTCGCCATCTGGTGGTCGGAGATCAGCGCGCAGCGGTTGGTTGACCGAAAAGGATGTGAGTTAGAGTAGATTGTAGGTAATTATTTATTACCAGACTGCCGGATAATGCGAGTCATAATGGACGTCCTTGGTGCAACTGCGCTGATGTGGTCTGCCGGGTCAGGGACAGACACAAAGAGACAGACACTTCAGACATGACTTGATTACAAATCAGGACCTGACTGACTGGTGTGTGCAGCCTGCTGCCAAAGAGTGAATTGTGTATGAGAGGTGTTGACAGCACATAAATCACGACAATAACCAAACCTTTATGTGGACCACTTACACATCACACCACCCAGACACACACACACACACACACACACACACACACATGTATATATGTATATATATATATATATATATATATATATATATATATATATATATATATATATATATATATATATATATATATATACATATATATGTGTATACAGTATATACTTTATAAAGGCAAGGCAAGTTTACTTGTATAGCACAATTCAACAAGGTAATTCAAAGTGTTTTACATCAACATTAAAAGCAGCAAGACACAATTAAACAGATTAATTAAACAGTAAATAAAAAAAATGAAATAAAATGATAAGAAAAGATGTAAAATAATAAAAAGCACAAGTTGTTAAAAAGTAAGGGCAGTAGAGTACAGCAGGTAAGTATTTAATTTAAGAGTACGCTTCAGTAAACAGTAATGGTGCATCCACATATATGGAGAGGATGTGAGACCCTTTTGCTTGTTTCAAAAGCCAGTGTCGGCGTTCTACTACCTGAAATTTGGTATCACAACAAGTATGAGGTACAACACAGATGCTACATGAAGGGCGTCGGGTCAAGTTATATCATCATACCGACCCTCAGAGAACGGGTTCACAGCCCCATTAATATGACCTGATAACCTCGACACAAGGGCAGCCAACCTGAGACACGAGATCATAACTAAGCAATAAATGTTGAGCCGACGTGACCCCTTACCAAGGCTAAGAGATAAAGTACCTCTGAAAGTCTGCCCGAGGATGTGAATGCAATGCTAGAAACACACAAAAAAAGAAAAAAAAGAATTATTACCAAGACCAGTAAGCCGCAGCATTGAGCCTTGAGGCCTCGCTACAACATTGATGCTCCAGGTAAGAATCAGAGTCCTCCGTGGGGGAGGAGGGGGAAGACCAAGATCAAGGCTGTGAGGAGAGAGGTAAGTTAGTTGTCTGAGCAGCTGAAAGGCGCAATAAAGATCAGTTATCTAAGAACTAACATAAACTCTTAGTACCTTAAACACTGGAATGTGCTAAACAAAGACCACAACTTTAGCTACCCAACCGAGAACGTACGCAACAGAAGAACAGCTAGAAAACAGCACAAATGTTTAAAACAGCTGTTTTGATTGCAGTATTCTGCAGTGCATTAGGCAACATTCAAATACCTTATTTTAAAACATTAAACACTGTTATTTGACTGCTACTGTCACATCATAAAAGGGAAAAGGTGATTTTGGTGTCTCCTCTTCACTCATTTATTTTAATTATTTTCTTCTTTCTTACTTATCAATCAATTCTAGATGTTTTTGCTGTCACCTATTGAACTTTGGATTGTTGCTCAGTCATATTTACAGATGGACTTTAAATATGGTTCTGAATGAGAAATAATGCATCTGGTACTTGTATACTTTACACTTTACACTTAAAAGTTGCTCACAAATACTGCTACTCTGCCGGTTTTTCGAAGTTTTGAAGCAAGTAAAGAAAGACTTTTTTGGAAGAAAGGCTTGTAAAAATAAAAATAAAACATTTTAAAAGAGTATCACAAGCTTTAATCTCTCTTTTAAAAAGTCTTCAACACTTTAATGACCATAGTGCATTGCAGTTTGAACTAAAATGGAAACAATGTACAACATGTGACAAGTTAGAAAAAAAGACAGCACGTCAAACCCACATAGTCTGTGAGTTTACAGAAGAACTCTCCCTTCCTGTTTGTTGAGGTTTCATTTTTTATATGTCAGATTTACAGGAAGGTGAGCTGAAGGTGATTGCACCCGCCACAAACTTCCTTTCTCGTTTTACACATTTGTGTTGTGCAGATCTTTATCAGTCTCTTGTGCATCTTTATGTGGACATTACTAGACTTGTTCGCTCTGCTTCACGAGCATGAAGCCATATGGACAGTTGTAGCATATGCTGCACACATAATGTTTCACCCATAAAATCGAGTTCTGTAATTCTTAAGTATATTATTTCTATAAAAGTATAAAAAAAACATTGTCCTTGACCAAAATATTTTATTAACACTTGTTTATTTTATATGTCAGTGGACAATAACAATGACAGTGAACAATAACAACACTTGGCGTCTTACAGTATACAAATATAGCATCATCACATTTACATTTTCCTTCTCAGCTCTGAGGTGCTTTCACAGGTTTATTTCAACCCACTGGCAGCCAACTGCTCCCAGTCTAACTAGTGGTACAGTAGGTTAAAAGCAGATGACTAATTTCCCCTTGTGGGGTGAATAAGGGTCAATAAAATAAAGATGCTAAGTCCTCTGTATAGCATATAGCCTATTAGATCTAACTGTTTTAGGTGAAAAGAGCTTCAGATATTTGTTAATGAAGTTGGCATTTAAAGAAGACGGTATGTCTCCTTTCCATACTTTTTTTGAGAAAGGGTCTGTGACCTGGTTCAGTCGAAATATTTGTTCTGAACCCAGGTTCAGTGCAGCAGCTGCCACCTCTAACTGATGGAAATCACATGTGGTTAATGGAGGGGGCGGAGAGGTGAGCAGAAGCTAATTCAACACGAGTTGAGGGACGGTTGAACGCTTGGGCTAGCAACACTTTCTGCTGTTACGTGAGTCACTACTTCCTCGTTTCTGTGGTGTTTTGAGTAGAAGTCAGACTTGTGTCTGTTTGCTCCCATCTGAGGTTGACAACAAGTTGGGCCATGACAGATAACATATTAAACAGATAAAACACATCACTAAATGCCCTGTCACATACCTACCCATCTATCCACCCACCTACCACTTCTACCTCTACTACTTCTTCTACTACTTGTACTACTACTGTCATTTAGGAGACACTTTTATCCAAAGCGACACAAGCAAGAAATCTCATAGTAACAACAAAAACATCTTTGCATATATTATTTTAATTTCAGCCATGAACATTGTTTATTTCAATAAAAGTCAGTGCTCAAAATTGCAAGTGCAAATGCATAGTTACAGCAAATACAAAATACTGACAAAAATAATATATTACTGTCGATGTCAAGGAGTACCTATTAAAAATTAAATCCATTATAACGAACGCCATCTCAATAAATCCAGAAGACAAATGTGAATGACTGCACAGCTGTCAATAATACATCTGCAAATGTGGATTATTATTCACGACTAGTGGTGAATTTACAGTATTTATGTGACTCTTTTTTATGGTTTTCTCCATGACGACTCAAAGTACTTGAAACTAAAAGCTAAATTTGCCTATATCCACATTCATACACTCTACAGAGAGCTACACAGATGTGGTTTCCTTTGTGTGTGTGAGTGTAGCCTGATCTTTGTCTGTATGTAGGTCAAACTGACCTGTCACTATAATGTCTATAAACTAAAAATTAGAAAGAAAATGGAGAAAAACAAATTTAACCTTTAACTTAAATATTCTTAAGAAAACAACTACTGTAAGCATTTACAACAACGCAGTAAAAGAGGGCAAGAACCCTAAATCTTTCAAACCTCATCACACAAAACTATAAAATCATAAAAATATAATAAAACCTTCCATCCATCTATCCATCCATTCCATCCATTTTCCGCCACTTATCCATTCCCGGGTCGCGGGGGCAGCAGTCTCATTAGGGATGCCCAGACTTCCTTCACCCCAGACACTTCCTCCAGCTCTTCCGGGGAGAGTCCGAGGCGTTCCCAGGCCAGCCGAGAGACATAGTCTCTCCAGCGTGTCCTGGGTCTTCCCCGGGGTCTCCTCCCGGTGGGACATGCCTGGAACACCTCCCTAGGGAGGCGTCCAGGAGGCATCCGGTACAGATGCCCAAGCCACCTCAGCTGACTCCTCTCAATGAGAAGGAGCAGCGGCTCGACTCCGAGCTCCTCCCGGGTGACAGAACTCCTCACCCTATCTCTAAGGGAGAGTCCAGCCATCCTGCGGAGGAAACTCATCTCGGCCGCTTGTATCCGCAATCTTGTCCTTTCGGTCACTACCCAAAGTTCATGACCATAGGTGAGGGTAGGTGCGTAGATTGACCGGTAAATCGAGAGCTTCGCCTTTCGACTCAGCTCCTTCTTCACCACGACGGTAGAGTACATCGACCGCATGCCTGCGGACGCTGCACCGATCCGTCTGTCAATCTCACGCTCCATCGTTCCCTCACTCGTGAACAAGACCCCGAGATACTTGAACTCCTCCACCTGAGGCAGGACTTCTCCACCCACCCGGAGAAGGCACGCCACCCTTTCCAGATGGAGAACTATGGCCTCGGTCTTGGAGGTGCTGATTCTCATCCCTGCCGCGTTGCACTCGGCCTCAAACCACCCCAGCACATGCTGAAGGTCCCGGTCCGATGAAGCCAACAGGACAACGTCATCTGCAAAAAGCAGAGATGAAATCCTGAGGTTCCCAAACCGGATCCCCTCCAGCCCCTGGCTGCGCCTAGAAATCCTGTCCATAAAAATTATGAACAGGACCGGTGACAAAGGGCAGCCCTGCCGGAGTCCCACATGCACCGAGAACAAGTCTGATCTACTGCCGGCAATGTGAACCAAAACTCCTGCTCCGATCATACAGAGACCGGACAGCCCTTAAAGGGGACCTATTATGAAAAACACGTTTTTTCTTGTTTTAACATATATAAAGTGGTCTCCCCTCACCCTGCCAACACAGAAAAGATGATACCCCATGAAAATCTGCAAGGTCTGCCCCCCCCCACCTTACAGAGTCCCCCAGTGTCATGTGGTTTCTGTGAGCCGTTTGGATTTGTGCATTTTCTTTACGTAAGCAAAATGCAAACCACGCCCTCGGTCTCCTCCGCTGCTGAAACCACGCCCACAACCAGCTCTCTCAGCCGGCCGGAGCGCCCGCCATTGTTCAGCAGCGGTGGCTGTTTCCACAGCGAGGGAGAGTAGAAATGAGATTTTGCATCTACGTTTACCCTCATAAAAGGATCAGATCCCACAGCACGGACCCGGCAACTGCACACGAATCAGCGGTAAGTTCCTTTTTTTTATGTCATTTATATTTGTATGATCTTTGCATGGGCTAAGTATTTAGCTTAGCTCCGGAGCCCCGGCGCTGCATACGGAGCTGTCGGAGCTGCTCACGGACCGGACCGTCGAGGAACTCCGGGTTCGGAGTTCCGAACCCGGAGTTCCGAGCCCGGAGATCCGAACCCACCGGCTCCGGCGGGCCGGCTCCCCCGGGCTCAGGGCTCTATTAGTACCGTAATACATTTTTCATCTGTGGTTTCAGATCTTTCAAGTACCTGGAGCTGTTCACATTCAGAAGACGCGCGGTCCTTCCTTGAGCCAGCAATAGTGCATACATTTTATTTATATATTTTAACAATAAAGTTGCCATTTGTGAAAATTCAGTGTTGTGATTTCTTTACCGTTACATGATTCATTTGTCTTGTAACATAAGAAGTGAAATGATGAGGAATCGGAGTAAATAACCGTGGTGTCCTTGTTTAGAATTAAATTCAATCTTCCTGTGTGAAGACAAGGTGACTAAAGGCTGATTTATGGTTCTGCGTTACACCAACGCAGCGCCTACGGCGTAGGTACGCGTCGATTTAACGCAGAACCGTGGACACTCTTTGCTACGCAGCAGCTGCTCTTCTCCCCGGAGCGACGCTTTGTCTCCTCCCCTGCTACACGTCATTCAAGCAGCCAATCAGCGCAGAGCCTCATTATCATACCCCCCCCTTCCCCTTAGAATGGAGCACAGAAAAAGGGGTTTGAAGCGGTAAAACTATAGACACGGCTCACAGGCTGAATTTCTGATTTATGTAGAAAAAACAAGCTTTAGATTGTTTTTAAGACATTCAAGGCCTGTTTAAAATATACATTAAATGCCATAATATGTCCCTTTAATAGAGGGCCCCGGAATCCATACTCACTGAACGCCCCCACAGAATAGCACGAGGGACACGGTCAAATGCCTTCTCCTTATCCACAAAACACATGTAGACTTGTTGGGCAAACTCCCATGAACCCTCGAGCACCCTGCGGAGGGTGTAGAGCTGGTCCAGTGTTCCACGATCGGGACGAAAACCGCATTGTTCCTCCTGAATCCGAGGTTCAACTATCAGCTGTATTCTCCTCTCCATTACCCTGGCGTAGACTTTTCCGGGGAGGCTGAGAAGTGTGATCCCCCTATAGTTTGAGCACACTCTCCGATCCCCCTTTTTAAAACTAAAAATAATAAAACCTATAATTTAAAAAATATATAAAAACTATCAAAATAATCCTAAATTCCTTTTTAAAACAGTCAATCTTTTAATAAACACAGATTTTAACAATTCTTCCACACCAGCATCTGATCAATCATTGATCAAGATCAATGCTATTAGGTCCAGCCTTTTATCCAAACAAAATATTGATTTTAACAGATCTGAAATGTTGCTTTTACCTGAGGTAACACTGGAGAGTTTTGTCCTGGTTGATGCAAAGATGCATGGTCTAGTTTTCTCTCAACTAAATCCAACAACCTGCCTTTTAGATCTCATTGCCACATCACTTTTAAAACCATTTTATGGTTTCTTTGAGTAAACATAGATACTAAACATCGTGAATTGCTCTCTTCAGACAGGCATTTTCCCTGCTGCCTGTAAAACAGCAGTGGTGAGGCCCCTTCTGAAGAAGAGCAATTTAGATCACAAGTCCTTGATAACTACCGACCTTAACATTCCTAAGTAAAATCATACAAAAAAATAGTTTTTATCTAATTAAATACATTTTTTGGAAAATAAAATTTTTTTGTGAAATATCAGTCTGGTTTTAGGACAAACCACAGCACAGAGACAGCCCTTTTAAAGATTGTTAATGATCTCAGATGCAATATGGATTCACGGAAGCTTTCAATCCTGGTACTACTGGATCTAACGGGGGCTTTTGATACAGACAAAAATCACATTTTATTAAATACCGGTAGACTTAGTAGTCTGGTGGGTGTCTCTGGCACTGTTTTAGAATGGTTTCACTCCTATCTCACTGATCAACGATTTTTTGTAAGTATGGATACATGCTCCTCGAGATTCCATAAAGTAAAGTATGGGGTTCCCCAAGGATCAATTTTAGACCCATTACTTTTTAATGTATACATGTTGCCACTTGGGGATGTCATCAGGAGACATGCCGTTGATTTTCACTGCTATACTGATGATACACAAGTTTACATTGCTGTGTCTTCTGATGACATAGAAGCAATTAATGTTATTTTAGAGATTAAGTAATGGATGGCAGATAACTTTTTATAGCTTAACCAGGACCAAACTGAAGTCCTAATTATCGTTCCTGAAAACAAGAGAGAGATCATTTTAACAAAAATGCAACATTTTAAATCTTCTAAGTGTGTGAGAAATCTAGGCGTTCTTTTTGACTCTGATTTGGATTTTGTTTCACATATTAGAAATGTAACCAAGACACAAAACTATAAAACTTTCATCTTAAAAACATCGCCTGAGTCCGTCCATTTCTCTCTCTTGCCAGCGCAGAGGTGTTGATGCATGCTTTTATTTCTAGTTCTCTGTAAGTAGACTACTGTAAATGTTAAATGTTCATTTTATTTTGTAAAGCACTTTCTGTGATTATTGTATGAAAAGTGCTTTATAAATAAAGTTTGTTTTGATTTGATTTGATAAGCATCTATAATGTCTCCAGGACTGCCGTGATGTTTAAGCCCAGATGGATTTCTGTGGTTCTTCTCAGACTGAGGTTGAAGACGTTCTTCAGAATCCCACACTGTTGGTGTGCACAGACATTAAAGACTCTGCATGTTCGTCTGGACCTGCAGCCCTCCAGATTAAAACCATTAACTTTGATACCATACAAAGGGGCAAGCGGCTGATAAACAGTGCTGGGACTTCTTCCTGCAGATGTTTTTCACGGCTTGGGGCTCTTCTCTATAGCTGCGTACAGGCTCTGTGGCAGAGGCTTGTTTTCAGTGGACGGTCCCGCTAAAGCACTGTAGATGGTGTTTGGAGAAGCTTCATTTGTCGACCCCGGATCCTGAACTTGGGCCATTTCAACCTGGAAAATAAGTGAGAGGCAGCATTTTTAGCAGAGTTGCCTATATGCTCACATCCCTCACATCCATACATGGTTGTTAAAATGTTCAGAATCATATTCCATTGCTTTTGAGGGAAATTTACAGAGATGACAGAAGAAAAAAAAACTTACCGCAGGGGACGCGTAAACTGTATTCTCAGTCGTATTCTCGTCGCCGTTAACTGAAACTAAAAACAATATGATTTTAATCACCTCTTTCTTTGCAGGATTTAACTAGCCATATCATTCACATTACTGCACTCTCCATCTTTACTTTAACCGTGTATACACCATGCCCATGTTTTGTTTCTATATAAATCCATTTTCACGCTAAAGTACACATTAAAGACTTGAAGTGTAGAATTAACTTATATTAGAAGTTCCTAGATATATTTGGAAACAAAAACAAAAAAACGTGCTAACACAACTGGACTTACATTTTTTTTCACGTTTAAGACGGACGAGAATGACGAGAATGATGAGAATGATGAGAATGATGAGAATGAAGAGAACAGCACCAACAATCACCCACACAAGATAGGAGATTCCACCAGAACCTGCAAAGAAAAACAAAGAACAAGTTAGAAAATGATGCCTGTATACAACATAACTGGGATCTCATCTTGGACACAAAAATGATTTAATTCACATTAGCCCAGACTTACACCCTGTTAGGCCTGTTTGGCTCAATTATTCACTTGAGCTAACAGACAGAGGACTTCAGCTCTCTGCGCTGCTCTGTGCGTGAAGCACCAGGGGATCTGTGTTGTTGGCTACTCTTTGTGGATGTCACCTCTGCTTTCAGGACCATCCTCCCTCACAGACTGGTAAAGCTGTCAGATCTGAAACCATCTCCCTCCGTCTCTAGATCACAGACTTCCTGATCAATCACACTCAGAGGGGGAGAGCAGGGGCCTCATGCACAAAACCGCAGAGCACATAAAGCTTGCATACGCCACCATCCTCGACCACGTCCGGCTGTACGAAAATGAACTGTGCGTAGATTTGTGTGTACCGTCAAAAATAAATAAATAAATGACCACGCAAATTCAGTCAGCTGAACCTTGCTTTTAAAAACCAAAATATGTTCCTCTAGACCTCGTGACCTGTCGAGGGATTTGAAAACAATATTTCCTCATACGTTTGAACACTTATGATTCACATCCAAACAACAGACCAAAACCACATGTGACCTAATTTTCCCACATAATGCCCTAAAGTGATTATCACAACCTAAATCCCCAGTAAACTGATATTTTTTCTGCATTTATGTTGCGTAAAGTTGTTTAGACACATCAATGAGGGATCAAACTTGCATGGATTTGGTTGTATGCATAGTTTTGAAGATATACATTATTTTTTGTATGTGTGCTGGCAAGATTTCTGCTAAAGGATTTAGGATGAGGGCAGCACGGTGGTTTGGTGGTTAGCACTGTTGCCTCACAGCAAGAAGGTCCCCGGTTCGACTACCCGGCCTGGCAGGGTCTTTCTATGTGGAGTTTGCATGTTCTCCCCGTGCTTGCGTGGGTTCTCTCCGGGTACTCCGGCTTCCTCCCACAGTCCCAAAACATGCATAGTAGGTAAATTGATGATTCTAAATTGCCCAGAGGTGTGAGTGTGAGTGTGTTTGGTTGTCTGTTTATATGTGGCCCTGCGATGGACCGGCGACCTGTCCAGGGTGAATCCCTGCCTCTCGCCTGAAAAATGGGCTGGGATAGGCTCCAGCAGACCCCCATGACCCTGCATAGACCCTGGGTATAGATAATGGATGGATGAATGGATTTAGGATGAAATCCACACAAAGTTTTCACATGAGGCCCCAGATCTCCATTGTCCTGTCAGGGCAGTATATGCTGCACTCTCTGCTCTTCACCCTCTACTCTGACGACACGCTCAACTCTCTCCAGCATCAGAAACCTTACAGTTTTTCTCGATTGCTTTGACACATTTTGCACACCATGGGTCAACTTTATCTAATGCTCACACCTTCTTTGCACAGCAAGAGTCCTCTCTGGCGAATCAGTTAACTATTTCTCATTGCTTTCACACAATTTTCTTTGACTTATAATACACTTTTCAAAACAGTTAACACACTTCTCACAAAGAGACACAAAACATAACTGATTTACCATGGCAACACATTGCAGAAACTTTGTAGCAGCCAATTGGAACTGCTCTCTCAATTCTAAAAAGTATCAGCACCTGTGTGAACTCTCTTTGCAAAACAAAGCAAGTAGTCCTCAACCTATCAAAGAGGTCAATAGCTTGAAGTTGACACCAAGCATGGATCGAGGAGGACGTGGATGAGAACATGTGGCCTGATCGTCAGGCCCGTGTCGACAATGCGTAATTTTCCTGTATTTTTATTGTTTTCATATTTACAGGGTTTCATTTCATTGTGTTTCATTTACAATACTTACTTTGAGAATTGACCTTTGTTGTACTGCATATTGAACCCTGTCATTTTGATTGCTTACAGTATGTGCAAGTACTGCAATAAATATTTTTCTGTCAGAATCTTGACATTTTGTACACAGTAGAACAAATGTAAATCAGTGGTGTTGACAGGTACTTCAGCAATACAAAAACAGATCTACAATATTTTACTGTATACACATTTTCTGATTTTACTGTAAATACTCTGTGACAGTATATTTCTAAGTTATATAACTAAGTTAGAGTGCTCAATACAAAACCCAAATTGTAGTATGTTGTCAGTTGTAAAATAGTCTATGAGGGTGTTGAACAAAAGTTGATATGGATTGCTGTAGTTTCAATTTTGTTATCCATTGTTAACTAAATGAGAAAGCATACATGTTCAATTGAGAAAAAATTGTAGGTTTTGATGGAAAATTTTGGTTTTGATGGATGTGTGACAAGTTTTGAGAAAGTGGTGTCATTCTGCAAACATCATAAAGTGTTTTGGTTATTTCAGCTTCTGTTAAGGGCTTTGTGTGAGCTGTTTTGAAAAAGTAAACTGTGAATGGAAAAATGGGCCAAAACGATCGAGAAAAACTGTAACACAATTACTGATAGGGGCAGCCTCTGTGTGTCATGGTTGGTTCTCCAGCCGTTAGTGGTTTTCAACTCCCCTCTCTCCTGCTCAGTCCATCTGCCAGCCATGCCCACCTCGTCACTCACTCCTTTTTGGGTCCAAAACCTCACCCCGTAACACTGTGTGTTAAAGGAGCTTGAGGCAAGAATAAGAACTGAGACTCATTAGCGCTACGACGACCGTCGGGGGTACTGCAGCCAACAGCAAAGCCGGCGCTGGAGAACGGGGGAGAACGCGCATGCAGGGTAATTTGACATCACATCCGCAGGACAGCGGTCACATCCTGCGGATGTGACGTCAAATGACGCTGCATGCGCGTTCTCCCCGTTCTCCCGTGCCGGCTTCGCTGTTGGCTGAAGTAACCCCGACGGTCGTCGCTCCTTTAAATGGATATAAACCTGGTTCAAATATAGCCAAGATGACAAAGCCGATTACGATAAGATAGATAAGATAGTCCTTTATTTATCCCCAGAGGGGAAATTCGGGTGCTACACCAGCTCAAAGTCGGACAACATGAACTCAGACTAAATAAACGATAAAGATAAATTATGTATGAAAATAAAAAAATACGGTAAAAAAGAAACTGAAACTGAACAAGTGCACTGTAAACTGAAAAAAATACTATAAACATAGTAAGTACACGATAATAAATAGTGTGTTATACTAATATCGTAGAAATTAATAGTCTGCAGTTGTTTCTTATTATAAATAGAATGGAGTCCAAGTCCAGCAGAGACAATGAAAAACGGTGTGGTGGGGGAGAGTAATGTGAGTGTCAGGGGGGTGAGGGGGACTCAGCGTGGTGACAGTCTGTGGTCCCCACTGCTGTTATGCAGTCTGATGGCAGCAGGTACAATTACAGAGTTTAGTAATAATCCCACAACCATGATGTCTTCATGCTGCTGTATTTGTTTAATACATGTTGTGTCCTTTGTTCACGATGTTCTGGATGTATGTTATCTCATTTTCATTGGCCTTCATCAAAGATTTACTCACAGAATGTGACTTGGAATTATAATCAACATTTAATGTATATATTCTATATCTAATCCATACAGGTTATAATTATAAATATCTTGAGTTTCATGTTGGCTAATATTTCTTTGATGGCCAGACATTTGATCAAACATATTTTTTGCTACCATGTCAGGAGAATTTATTCAAAGCACTAAATCTATTTCTAATATGATTGATTGACAGTTGGCTCAGCCAATGACTACTGATTCTCAAGTCCTCATCTGTTGTCGTTGAAGCCATCTTCAGTTTTTACTAACCTGGCTTAAAATGGGAGTCAACATGTGAAACGGGATGTTTTCTCTGTAAATGTCTGCTAACAGCTCTGCAACTATTTCAGCAAGGATCGGCTGAAGGGGGTTGGTACCCACAGCTGACTTTGATTTACATAAGGTGTGCATGTTCCCATCGGTTTTCTGAGCAGCATGGCTGCGCAGGAGCAACAAAAAAAAGGCTTCAAAATCCTTCTTCATAGACCTATAGGTCACGCCACCCATGCTTCGCCCGCTGCGGCCACGTTTACACGTAGCCAGGTATTTACAAAAACGGATATTTTCCCCTCTACGTTTTCAAAAATATCCTCGTTTACACGGACCCGCATGAAAACGCTGTTAACGTCATGCCAGCCAATCAGAATCCTGGAAAAAACGCATCACCGCGTAACCCTACGCCGTAGGCTCTGCGTCGGTGTAAAGCGGAACCATAAATCAGCCTTTATGGTGCACTGGAGAGGAGAGGAGGCAGGGAGCTGGGTGGAGGGGGCGGTGATTTAGCGGGTCTATACGTCACGGCCCGCCACCAAACCACATGCGCCGTTTTTGCATCGTTATGCGGAAAATCCCAGAAAGCACACAATACACTGAATGTTAAAATTTCGTTGTTTTTTGGGTGTAATTGATGTCAAGACACCCAACAAAACACAAAAAATCAAGAAAAATGTGTTTTCCATGTCACAATACCTTTATGGTCCTGCGTTAAATCGACGCAGAGCCTACGGCGTAGGGTACGCGGCGACGCACACCGTACGGCGCGCATCGCCGCGTACCCTACGCCGTAGGCTCTGCGTCGATTTAACGCGGGACCATAATTCAGGCTTTACTTCCAAGACGGAAGAGTCTTTCGTTTGGAGTGACAGAGAAGTGGAGTTACTTTTAAGTGTGACTTTAGAATATAAAACAGGTAAAATACAAGAAAATATTGACGGTGGCCAAACTGTTACAGTTTTGTAACAAACTGAGTTTCTGGTGCATAATGTGACGTTCTGAGCCTAAATCTCCGTTTTCCTCCGTTTTCCTCCGTTTTCCTCTGTTTAGACGCAAACGTGAAAACTGAGTTTTTGAAAATCTCCACTTTGGCCGGAGTTTTCAGAAATGATCGTTTTTGGGGGCTTTGAGCTGCGTTTTCGTGTAAACGAACGGCCAAAACGCATGAAAACGTTTTACAGTTACATTGGATATGGATATTATTGATATTACAGTCTATGGATATCCACTACAGACTCATGTATTATCTTTTTTTTTTTAGTTTTTTTAGTTTTTTGTTTTCACATTTCAGGCGCTTGATTATGTCATATGGAACGGTGGCCCAGCGAACCAATGTCAATATAACTTTCAGCATGAATATGGCTACTCACAGCATCTGAAATTCCTTTCAGCTGGCAAAATAATCAAGAAGCTAAATAATTAAGCAGTATAATAAATAACTAAATAAATAATTGGACAACTGAGACAAAATTTAAACATCAAAAAAAGATTTGGTCAACGGTGGGATGTCATACAATTGTCAATTTATTTCAAGCAGCTGATCTGACTGCATGTTATTCCATGAGGTGACGCAATAGCCACTGAAATTCTGGGTAAATACTGTCTTCCAGTAGTACAGCATCTGTTTATGGGATTTTGATAGTTTTGTTGGTAAATCTGGAATATCATTTACACTGATTTGATTAATAATTAATAAGTAATTAGTCATCGCACTACTGCATACAGAAGGCATGTACAACTTAAGAGGACTAAAATCCATCTGATGACTTGATTGCTCTCTGACCAGAGTGCCTCAGTGGTCAGTGAGTCTAAACCCAGCATCAGAGGTCTAACTCCTCATCAGTGAACATTTAGTACTAGTATTATTTTTGATAGTTCTGTTCATTCCACTGTTGCTGTACACAAATGAAACGTAACAGCTCACCACTGCCTTAGCCTTTTAGCAGCAGTTGGATACTTACCCATGAGGCACTGCGGGATGCATTGAGTGCCCTCTGCAGGGTTTAATAATTCTCAGCATGTAATCAGACAACAGTACCAAATTGTGACCAAACTACTTAGTGCATTGAGTAGGGCTGATTCCTGTTTTTTGAATGTGGTAAAAAACTGTCCCTCTTGATTGGATGCATTCATCTAAATAAAATTGGACAAAGGGCAATTTTTAATATATTGCTAATGCATAAATCAAATGTTGGGAATGTATTTTGCCAACAAAATAAGTAAATACACAAAAGAAATGAAGTAAACTGAATAAGGCAGCAGGGTGGCGTGGTGGTTAGTTTTTTTCAATCAATTAACTTTTTGAACATTATATCATAATAAGTGTGAAACTTACCGCTAAGATGGGGACAAAGATGCTGAATGTGCCTCGTGTCATTAAGCCAGCTGACATGGTTGCTATGGTTACAGATGATCGATTTGTTGGACAGGTAGACAAGAAGAGAATCCCCATGTTTTGTTATCAGCGGTTGCTCTCCTCCCTCCTGACTGCAGGTCTCAGTGTCACATCTAACGGTGCTGCTGATCTTAGACGGTCCGGTGCTGCAGGTCACAGTGAGGTTACAGGAAGTTGAGCTGTTGAGGACGGACCCCACTGTCAGCTCAGCGGGAGATACGGCATCTGAGGGAGAATGTGAGGATTAAAGTTATTTTACAGAAAAAACATCAGTTACTTTTCAAAAGTGCAAACAGACCAACCTTGAACTGTGACTTTGTATTCCGCTAGCATTTTTTCTTCTCTCCCTATTTTCCTTGCAGTATAAATGCCGCTGTCTGACTCTCGTAGATTTTTTATTTTCATAGTGTAATTTCTTGTAAAGAACTCAATCCGTGGATCCTCAACAGAAGGTTTTGATTGTGAACCTGAACTACACAGAAAACGTACTAAAATGGTTTTATTGAATTTCCAATTAACAAGGTCACATTCCTCAGAACCACCAACTTCCACGACGTCCAGAAGTACATCCCCTCCTGTCTGCACAAACACTGGAGTTGCCGGTCTGGATCCTAGAAAGAAACAAAAAGAAAACTTAATACAAAGATTTCAGACCACATTTGCTTTAAGTAAGTGCTTTTTGTTCCTCCATATCTCTCTTCCATCACCCTGATTTACCTACAGCTTGTTAACTATTGGGTTTCAATCTTCAATTGTAAAACAAAAATAATAAACTGTAAAATGTAAATGTTCATGACCAGCGTTTGACCAATTCACTAAGGACACAAGAAAAAGTAAACCCCAGCTTAAGGATCACAATCTTTATTTCAATCACAAGCACAAAAAATAAAATAAAATAAATAAAACACCAAAATATTAACTCAATAAGATAAAAATTACAATAATAATCACTAAATAATAAATGTACCTTCTTCGGTTATATACTTCAGATTATAAAACATGAATCTTGACTTATTTCAGCCCTTTGATATCAACATAGTTTCATCTGTCGTCGGCTAGAAGACATTTCAGTGCTGTGATACAACAACTAGGTTTTAGAAATAAAAGGAAGTTATCAAAAGCTTGAATTTTTGAAGATATAATCAGTTTTTACCTTGTATTTGAAATGAAAACAGCAGAAAAACTGAAAGTAGAAAAGCAAAGCGAGCCATCCTCACGCCATTAAAGCAACTTCCTACTTCAAGTGAATAGGAAGTGGTTAGAAAAAAAAAAGTCAACCAACAGTATATATTTTTAAAGAATCATATCAATCCTTTTAAGGGCTGATACAAACCTGTTGTATAATAGAATCAATAACAATGCAGAATAACATCAATGAAGGTACTCAATCCTGTTTTAAGGTCATATTTATTTGAAAATGACATTCTTCAAGCTAAACCAGGAAACACAAGTTCTAGAGAACGGACACAAAACTGTAAAGTTATTAATAAAAAAAAAAAGAAAACAGACATAAAGAACAATAGTTTACACAAAACATGTTTATACTATAAAATTGGACGATTAAACAATGATTTACAAAACTTTACAAGGCATTTACATGTATAGTTAAGACGGGCTACGGATGATTTGTCATTCAAATGTTCCAATTTACAAACAGGAGGAGGGTTGACTTATTGGCCAAAGTAAGTCTGCTTCTGCAGGTTTGAATCTAATGGACTTTAAACGGATCTAATTCTCATACATGTAGAACAGTTTTCAGCCCCTTGGGCTTCCTTTTTCTTTTTTCATCTGCCGGCTGCAGCTTCTTCCTCATCTGTTGGACTTCCTGTCTAACTTTAACTCTGTTCAACACCCAGACAAACGCTGTGAAACGTGTGCAAAGAAGCAGAACCATAATCAGCTCAGTCGAATGCAGCCGCTCAGGATTCTTATGTAGGAAATTGAAATGATTAAGCCTGACTTTAGTGAAGATAAAGTACATTTTTATAGTCTGGTGTCATTAAGGCTAATAATAATCCTTTTTTTTTTTTTTTTTACATGTAAACACAGTGAGAGTCTGTCACACTGTTTTCCACTCGCCTCATTTGAAGAGCTGGTTAAAAGGCAGTAGCAGTTTTTGTTCATCCAACCAGAGCAAAAATGAAAAGGTCAGAAAGACTGAACTCATATTCTAAAACAATGAATTTTGCTTTGTCCATTAATATAAAACTTCATCTTTGTTTATTATGGGATGTAATCTGCCGTGTCAGCTCAGTGTCATCAGAGATGTCTCTGGTCTTGGAGGAAACCAAGTTTAATTTCATCAACTTTACTGATTGAACTGTTGCTGATCAGTGACTGCCTCTTCTCTCGCATGGTTGACACGTTTCACAGTCAGTGCCAGGTAGTGTTGGCAAACCGTGGTCATCCGTGGTGATTGGGGGTTACGGGCACCTAGATGACAAAAAAAAAAACGATAAAATTAATAAGACATCCTTATTTGTGAGGGAAAACAACATTAACCCTGAATGAAGGTGCCTGATTCTCACCTGAGATCATTTTGGACTGTTGCTCCTCCCTCTTTTCCCTGGAGGTTGATAATAGAGGAAAAAATGTTGTGTGACTTGAGTCTCTTGTAAGAGCCCATATACATGCACGTGACAGATCTACTACAATACAGTATGTCTCAAGACTAACGGGAACGACAATGACTCCAGATGCATAAAGATCTTTAACAATGTCGACTTCTTTTACTTCTAGAGGAAGTTGCTACAAACCCCGTCTGTCACTGTGTGGTTTGGGCTGAGCTGCAGGGGGAGCTGCAAGGCAGCGTTTCAGGGGACTGAGCCGGCTGAGCAGACCATTGATTTACACTTTAACATCACATTAGTATACAGAAACATCTGGGACCAAGGGAGGGGGAGGGGGGGCAGAGGACAGGACTATCAGTCGTTCAGCTGCCTGTGCTCTGAACACAACAACACAATAAGCAGTGAAAACTGCTCCTGTTGTGTGTTTTGCTGTGGACCCCAGTAGGTTGTGCTACGTGCTGCATGCTGCAACATAAACCGAGCCGGCTGTCACAGCTGTGATTTGTAAATAAAAAAGAAGATGACAATCCCTTTTACAGTCAATGATATTTACCATGCAAACATACAACCCCAGTTCAAGAGAAGCTGTGACGCTGGTAAAATGTACATCGAACCAGAAAACAATGATTACAAATCTCAAAGACCCATAATTTATTTCCAGTAAAACATAAACAACATTTCAGATGCTGTAACAGACACTTTGGCATTTTCTGGAAAGTATTAGAAAAATTATTGAAAAGTAGAAACAGGCCAATGTTTACAATTGTTTCCTCTAAACATCTGTTTACATAGTTGTCTCTGTAGTACACCAACTAACCCCGTATCAGTACTTGCCCACAGATAGTTAATACTAATATATCTTGTCTTTTGTACCTTTGACAATATATCTTTGTTTCTCTTCTCTCTGTTCTTCATTATCTCTTTCTAGTCTCTCTTTTCCCACTTTGCTCAGCTGGTCTTCAGCAGGAGGGTCACCACTTATGATCCAGGTTTCTTCCTCCTAAAGGGGAGTTTTTCTTGGTTTAAAGCTTTTCTCCCACTAGGGGAGGTTTTACCTGCCAATGTTTATGTAATAATTGCTCTGGGTTCATGTTCTGGTCTCTGGTAAGCACCTAGAGACAACTTCTGTTGTAATAGACGCTATATAAATAGAAATATATACCGGTATGTATTTATACCTCCTAGTGGATATAGTGAGTGCAGTTTAAGTTTTTGTTGGTCTTGCAGTTTTACTGATCTCATGCAAGTTATGCAATAAAAGTGCATGTAGTTCGTTGATGAGAAAGGAGCTTGTGTGTACCAATAAATACCTCTTTTTGAGCATCACAAAGGATGTTTATGGACACTCATTCACACAACTGACATGCTGCCCAAGGAGACGCGTCATCTGTTTAAGGTCAATCAGCACCTCAGTGACCGGTAGGGTTTTGTTTGGGTCAAATCAATTCAAGTCACAGTAGTTATCTAGTTATTTCTTATTATTTTAACTACTTATTTTTCAATTATTTTATTATGTATTTATTCTTTCATATTAACTTTTTTTTAGGTTTATTTTAATGTTGTTTTTACTTTTTCATATGTTATCTCCAGTGCTTTTCCTCATGGGGATCTTCCACACCGAGCACTATCCCTACGCAGCCTGTGGGGTCGTTGCCGTGGCGATCGCCCTGGTCTGGGTTGTTGCCGTGGCGATCTCCCTGGTCGGGGTCGCTGGGGAGTCCTGCACTGCAGCCTCGGCTGTGGTGTGGACACCAGCCGGCCCTGATCTGGGCGTTACTGTGGTGACGCCTTCAGTTGTCATTGGTGGGGGAGCTCCTGGGGTGGATAGATCCCCAAGATATCATTCCTCACCTCAGCGTCAAGCCAGGTTTTTATTTCTTTATTTATGATGTTTTATTTTAGTTTTTTATGATATTTAATGTCTATGTGTATGTATGTGTGCTGTGTGGGTATATATAAAGTGAGGGTGTGTGTGAAAATGACCAGATGGGTTTCTATGTTAAATGTTTTTCTACATTTTCTATGTTTTTCTATGTTAAATGTTCATTTTATTTTGTAAAGCACATTTTGTTATTATTGTATAAAAAGTGCTTTATAAATAATGCTTGATTTGATTTGATTTGATAAGCATCTATGTCTCCAGGACTGCCGTGATGTGTGATGTTTAAGCCCAGATGGATTTCTGTGGTTCTGGAACAAGGCAGGGCGTCTTCAACAGGACTTGAACCTCCTGGTGGTTCAGACTGACACTGTGTCCTAACTGCATGCGAGCGTCCGACTATCGCATCGCACTGCGTGACATCGGACGCTCTCTGTCCACACTGAAAGCATTATGGGCCCCCAGGTAATTTTGATTGACAGCTGAAACTCACTTTTTACTCACAGCACTACCCGCCCGTGTGCTCCTAAAGTGGCAGCACCTCGCGACGCGCTGACTGGCTGGAATCTGCGCAGCTCAGCGAGGTCAACGGACCAGACGAAGCCAGCGCGACTCCCATTGGTCTCTCGCTAAGCAGAGACTGGCTATCACATTAAGTAAATGAAAAAGACACAAGCTTTACATAATACAGTGAATTGTGAAACCTCCAGCTCTCTGTCCATCTCCCTCCAGCCAGCTGCCACTTTATTGAGGTTTTTGTAGTGAAATGAGGAGGAATCATAGAGATAACTTCTCATTTCAACTAACTGGATCAGCCATTCCTCATCCATGACTGTTTCCTACAGCGCTTTCAACCGGCTTTTAACACGAGCGCCACGAAGAAAATAGAAGCAGGGTGTCTGACAAATGTTCAGCTCAAAATGGCGCGCCGCGTCGTGCTGTGCAGCGCTGCGTCGCTGCGCAGCGTCGCTTGCGACCAGTTAGGACAGTCCAATAGAACATAGAAATTGATTTTGTCGCTCGCATTCGCATGCAGTTAGGACACGGTGTGAGGTTGAAGACTTTCTTCAGAATCCCAAACTGTTGGTCTGCACAGACATTAAAGACTCTGCATGTTCGTCTGGACCTGCAGCCCTCCAGATTAAAACCATTAACTTTGATACCATATAAAGGGGCAAGCGGTCGATAAACAGTGCTGGGACTTCTGTTCCTGCAGACGTTTTTCACGGCCTGCGGCTCTTCTCTATAGCTGCATACAGGCTCTGTGGCAGAGGCTTGTCTTCAGTGGACGGTGCTGCGTCTATAGTATAGTGTACTATAGATGGTGTTTGGAGAAGCTTCATTTGTCGATCCCGGATCCTGAACTTGGGCCATTTTAAGCTGGAAAATAAGTGAGAGGCAGCATTTTAAGCAGAACATTTTTATCCCTCACATCCATACATGGTTGTTAAAATGCTCAAAAACAGATTCCGTTGCTTTTGAGGGAAATTTACAGAGATGACAAGAGAAAAAAAAACTTACCGCAGGGGACACGTAAACTGTATTCTCAGACGTCTTTCTTTTGACTGAAACTAAAAACAATATTATTTTAATCACGTCTTTCTTTGCAGGATTTAACTAGCTATATCATTCACATTACTGCACTCTCCATCTTTACTTTAACCGTGTATACGCCATGCCCATGTTTTGTTTCTATATAAATCCATTTTCACGCTAAAGTACAAATTAAAGACTTGAAGTGTAGAATTCATATATAATATATATATAATATATAAATATAATTCCTAGATATATTTGGAAACAAAAACAAAAAAACGTGTGAACACAACTGGACTTACATTTTTTTTCACGTTTAAGACGGACGAGAATGATGAGAATGATGAGAATGATGAGAATGACGAGAATGATGAGAACAGCACCAACAATCAACCACACAAGATAGGAGGCAATTTCACCAGAACCTGCAAAGAAAAACAAAGAACAAGTTAGAAAATGATGCTTGTATGCATCTTGGAGACAAAAATGATTTAATTCACATTAGCCCAGACTTACACCCTGTTAGGCCTGTTTGGCTCAATTATTCACTTCAGCTAGCAGACAGAGGACTTCAGCTCTCTGCGCTGCTCTGTGCCTGAAGCACCAGGGGATCTGTGTTGTTGGTTACTCTTTGTGGATGTCACCTCTGCTTTCAGCACCATCCTCCCTCACAGACTGGTGTTCAAGCTGTCAGATCTGAAACCATCTCCCTCCGTCTCTAGATCACAGACTTCCTGATCAATCACACTCAGAGGGGGAGAGCAGGGGCCTCATGCACAAAACCGCAGAGCACATAAAGCTTGCATACGCCACCATCCTCGCCCACGTCCGGCTGTACGAGAATGAACTGTGCGTAGATTTGTGTGTACCGTCAAAAATAAATAAATAAATGACAACGCAAATTCAGTCAGCTGAACCTTGCTTTTAAAAACCAAAATATGTTCCTGTAGACCTTGTGACCTGTCGAGGGATTTGAAAACAATATTTCCTCATGCGTTTGAACACTTATGATTCACATCCAAACAACAGACCAAAACCACATCTGACCTAATTTTCCCACATAATGCCCTAAAGTGATTATCACAACCTAAATCCACAGTAAACTGATATTTTTTCTGCATTTATGTTGCGTAAAGTTGTTTAGACACATTAATGAGGGATCAAACTTGCATGGATTTGGTTGTATGCTTAGTTTTGAATATCTAAATTCTAAATCTAAATTTCGTTTTTGTATTTGTGCTGGCAAGATTTCTGCTAAAGGGTTTAGGATGAGGGCAGCATGGTGGTTTGGTGGTTAGCACTGTTGCCTCACAGCAAGAAGGTTCCCGGTTCGACTCCCAGGCCCGGCAGGGGTCTTTCTGTGTGGAGTTTGCATGTTCTCCCCGTGCTTGCGTGGGTTCCCTCCGGGTACTCCGGCTTCCTCCCACAGTCCAAAAACATGCATAGTAGGTAAATTGATGATTCTAAATTGCCCGTGAGTGTGAGTGTGTTTAGTTGTCTGTTTATATGTGGCCCTGTGATGGACTGGCGACTGTCCAGGGTGAACCTCTGCCTCTCGCCTGAAAAATGGGCTGGGGTATAGATAATGGATGGATGGACCACACAACGTTTGTACATGAGACCCCAGATCTCCATTTTTCCTCAGCTCTCAGAACTGCCTCCTGTCAGGGAAGTCTATGCTGCACTCCCTGCTCTTCACCCTCTACTCTGACGGCACGCTCAACTCTCTCCAGCATCAGAAACCTTAACACAATTGCTGATACGGGCAGCATCTGTGTATCATGGTTGGTTCTCCAGCCGTTAGTGGTTTTCAACTCCCCTCTCTCCTGCTCACTCCATCTGCCAACCACGCCTACCTCTTCCCTCACTCCTTTCACCTGCTCTCCCAGCTGCAGCTCCTCAGCAATCAGGACAGCATAAAAGCTCCACTCTCCTGCACTCTCGCTGCCAGATCTGTAGATGCAAGACCTTCCAGCGTTCCTTGTCTTGACTTCTCGTTGCTGACCCTGCCTGTTTCTGGACCCTGCCTTGTCTCCTGCTCTCCGCTGCCTGACCTTGTCTTCTGAACTTGACACCGATTGTCTGTAGATGCAAGACCTTCCAGCGTTCCTTGTCTTGACTTCTCGTTGCTGATCCTGCCTGTTTCTGGACCCTGTCTTGTCTCCTGCTCTCCGCTGCCTGATCCTTGTCTTGCCGGCCTGCTCTTCATTCAATTCAATTCAATTCAATTGTATTTATATAGCGTCTAATACAACAGATGTTGTCTCTAGACGCTTTCCAGAGATCCAGAACATGAACATAAACATAAATATAATTATAAATATAAATATAATCCCCGGAGCAATTATTACATAAACAATGGCAGGTAAAAACTCCCATAATGGGAGAAAAGCCTTAAGCCATTCGTTCCTGTTGAGGGTAATAAACCAAACCAGACAAACTACCACCATGTGCTCTGTGTGCTGCATTTGGGTCCAAAACCTCACCCCGTAACACTGTGTGTTAAATAGATATAAACCTGGTTCAAATATAGCCAAGATGACAAAGCCGATTAAGATAAGATAGATAAGATAGTCCTTTATTTATCCCCAGAGGGGAAAATCGGGTGCTACAGCAGCTCAAAGTCGGACAACATGAATTCAGACTAAATAAACGATAAAGATAAATTATGTATGAAAATAAAAAATACAGTAAAAAAGAAACTTAACAAGTGCACTGTAAACTGAAAAAAATTACTATAAACATAGTAAGTACACGATAATAAAGAGTGTGTTATACTAATATCGTAGAAATTAATAGTCTGCAGTTGTTTCTTATTATAAATAGAATGGAGTCCAAGTCCAGCAGAGACAATGAAAAACGGTGTGGTGGGGGAGAGTAATGTGAGTGTCAGGGGGGTGAGGGGGATTCAGTGTGGTGACAGTCTGTGGTTCCCACTGCTGTTATGCAGTCTGATGGCAGCAGGTACAATTACAGAGTTTAGTAATAAACCCACAGACATTCAGGAAAGGCATCGCTGGTTGCAAGAAAGCATGGCCTATAAGTTTCCATGGAGATTCATTCTGTGCAGCCGCCAACAACCATGATGTCTTCATGCTGCTGCATTTGTTTAATACATGTTGTGTCCTTTGTTCACGATGTTCTGGATGTTATCTCATTTTCATTGGCCTTCGTCAAAGATTCCCTCACAGAATGTGACTTGGAATTATAGTCAACATTTTATGTATATATTCTATATCTAATCCATACGGGCTATAATTATAAATATCTTGAGTTTCATGTTGGCTAATATTTCTTTTGGTGGTCAGACATTTGATCAAATGTATTTTTTGCTACCATGTCAGGAGAATTTATCCAAAGCATTAAATCTATTTCTAATATGATTGACTGACAGTTGGCTCAGCCAATGACTACTGATTCTCAACTCCTCATCTCTTGTCGTTATGCTCCTGCACTCACTGAACCCATCTTCAGTTTTTACTAACCTGGCTTAAAATGGGAGTCATTTTTTATTTTGCTGTGCAATCGATATGTGAAACAGGATGTTTTCTCTGTAAATGTCTGCTGACAGCTCTGCAACTATTTCAGCAAGGATCGGCTGAAGGGGGTTGGTACCCACAGCTGACTTTGATTTACATAGTGTGTGCATGTTCCCGTCGCTTTTCTGAGCAGCATGGCTGCGCAGGAGCAACAAAAAAAAAAGGGCTTCAAAACCCCTCTTCATAGACCTACTGTATACAGTAGGTCACGCCACCCATGCTTCGTCCGCTGCATTTACAGTCTATGGATATCCATTACAGACTCATGTATTATCTTTTTTTTTACTTTGTTTAGTTTTTGGTTTTCATATTTTAGTGCTTCAATAAAATCTTTATTGGTTTGCACAAGTGTGATTATGCCATATGGAACGTTGGCCCAGCGAACCAATGTCAATATAACTTTCAGCATGAATATGGCTACTCACAGCATCTGAAATTCCTTTCAGCTGGCGAAATAATCAAGAAGTATTGGCAGTATAATAAATAACAAAATAAATAATTGGGCAACTGAGACCAAATTTAAACATCAAAACAGTATTGGTCAACGGTGGGTTGTCATACAATTGTCAATTTATTTCAAGCAGCTGATCTGACTGCATGTTATTCCATGAGGTGACGCCACTGAAATTCTGGGTAAATACTGTCTAATATCATTGTCACAATTTACACTGATTTGATTAATAATGAATAAGTAATTAGTCATCACACTACTGCATACAAAAGGCATGTACATCTTAAGAGGACTAAAATCCATCTGATGACCAGAGTGCTCTCTGACCAGAGTGCCTCAGTGGTCAGTGAGTCTAAACGCCGCATCAGAGGTCTAACTCCTCATCAGTGAACATCTGGACGGTACTAGTATTATTTTTGATGGTTCTGTTCATTGATCTCTGTAAAGCGCTCTGGGTGCCTTGAAGGGCGCTATATAAATCCAAGTCATTATTATTATTATTATTATTATTATTATTATTTTTCCACTGTTGCTGTACACAAATGAAACATAACAGCTCACCACTGCCTTAGCCTTTTAGCAGCAGTTGGATACTTACCCATGATGCACTGTGGGATGCATTGAGTGCCCTCTGCAGGGTTTAATAATTCTCAGCATGTAATCAGACAACAGTACCAAATTGTGACCAAACTACTTAGTGCATTGAGTAGGGCTGATTCCTGTTTTTTGAATGTGGTAAAAAACTGTCCCTCTTGATTGGATGTATTCATCAAAATAAAATTGGACAAAGGGCAATTTTTAATATATTGCTAATGCATAAATCAAATGTTGGGAATGTATTTTGCCAACAAAATAAGTAAATACACAAAAGAAATGAAGTAAACTGAATAAGGCAGCAGGGCGGTGTGGTGGTTAGTTTTTTCAATCAATTAACTTTTTGAACATTAAATTATAATAAGTGTGAAACTTACCGCCAACAAGGGTGCAAAGATGTTTATGATTCCTCGTGTCATTAAGCCAGCTGACATGGTTGCTATGGTTACAGATGATCGATTTGTTGGACAGGTAGACAAGAAGAGAATCCCCATGTTTTGTTATCAGCGGTTGCTCTCCTCCGTCCTGACTGCAGGTCTCAGTGTCACATCTAACGGTGCTGCTGATCTTAGACGGTCCGGTGCTGCAGGTCACAGTGAGGTTACAGGAAGTTGAGCTGTTGAGGACGGACCCCACTGTCAGCTCAGCGGGAGAGACGGGATCTGAGGGAGAATGTGAGGATTAAAGGTATTTTACAGAAAAAACATCAGTTACTTTTCAAAAGTGCAAACAGACCAACCTTGAACTGTGACTTTGTATTCCGCTACCATTTTTTCTTCACTCCCTAATTTCCTTGCAGTATAAATGCCGCTGTCTGACTCTCGTAGATTTTTTATTTTCATAGTGTAATTTCTTTGAAAGAACTCAATCCGTGGATCCTCAACAGAAGGTTTTGATTGTGAACCTGAACTACACAGAAAACGTACTAAAATGGTTTTATTGAATTTCCAATTAACAAGGTCACATTCCTCAGAACCATCAACTTCCACGACGTCCAGAAGTACATCCCCTCCTGTCTGCACAAACACTGGAGTTGCCGGTCTGGATCCTAGAAAGAAACAAAAAGAAAACTTAATACAAAGATTTCAGACCACATTTGCTTTAAGTAAGTGCTTTTTGTTCCTCCATATCTCTCTTCCATCACCCTGATTTACCTACAGCTTGTTAACTATTGGGTTTCAATCTTCAATTGTAAAACAAAAATAATAAACTGTAAAATGTAAATGTTCATGACCAGCGTTTGACCAATTCACTAAGGACACAAGAAAAAGTAAACCCCAGCTTAAGGATCACAATCTTTATTTCGAACACAAGCACAAAAAATAAAATAAATTAATAAAACAGCAAATTATTAACTCAATAAGATAAAAATTACAATAATAATCACTAAATAATAAATGTACCTTTTTCGGTTATATACTTCACATTATAAAACATGTATCTGACTTATTTCAGCCCTTTGATATCAACATAGTTTCATCTGTCGTCGGCTAGAAGACATTTCAGTGCTGTGATACAACAACTAGGTTTTAGAAATAAAAGGAAGTTATCAAAAGCTTGAATTTTTGAAGATATAATCAGTTTTTACCTTGTATTTGAAATGAAAACAGCAGAAAAACTGAAAATAGAAAAGCAAGACGAGCCATCCTCACGCCATTAAAGCAACTTCCTACTTCAATGTTCAGTTCAGCTTCAGTGAATAGGAAGTGGTTAGAAAAAAAAAAAAAAAGTCAACCAACAGTATATATTTCTAAAGAATCAAATCAATCCTTTTAAGGGCGGATACAAACCTGTTGTATAATAGAATCAATAAAAATGCAGAATAACATCAATGAAGGTACTCAATCCTGTTTTAAGGTCATATTTATTTGAAAATGACATTCTTCAAGCTAAACCAGGAAACACAAGTTCTAGAGAACGGACACAAAACTGTAAAGTTATTAATAAAAAAAAAAGAAAACAGACATAAAGAACAATAGTTTACTCAAAACATGTTTATACTATAAAATTGGACCATTAAACAATGATTTACAAAACTTTACAAGGCATTTACATGTATAGTTAAGACGGGCTACGGATGATTTGTCATTCAAATGTTCCAATTTACAAACATGGGAGGAGGGTTGACTTATTGGCCAAAGTAAGTTTGCTTCTGCAGGTTTGAATCTAAAGGACTTTAAATGGCTCTAATTCTCTTACATGTAGAACAGTTTTCAGCCCCTTGGGCTTCCTTTTTCTTTTTTCATCTGCCGGCTGCAGCTTCTTCCTCATCTGTTGGACTTCCTGTCTAACTTTAACTCCGTTCAACACGCAGGCAGACGCCGTGAAACGTGTGCAAAGAAGCAGAACCATAATCAGCTCAGTTGAATGCAGCCGCTCAGGATTCTTATGTAGGAAATTTAAATGATTAAGCCTGACTTTAGTGAAGATAAAGTACATTTTTATAGTCTGGTGTCATCAAGGCTAATAATAATCTTTTTTTTTTTTTTTTTTTTTTTTTTTTTTTTACATGTAAACACAGGGAGAGTCGGTCACACTGTTCACAGTTTTCCACTCGCCTCATTTGAAGAGCTGGTTAAAAGGCAGTAGCAGTTTTTGTTCATCCAACCAGAGAAAGAGTGAAAAGGTCAGAAATACTGAACTCATATTCTAAAACAATTAATTTTTTCTTTGTCCATTAATATAAAACTTCATCTTTGTTTATGGATGTAATCTGCTGTGTCAGCTCAGTGTCATCAGAGATGTCTCCAGTCTTGGAGGAAACCAAGTTAATTTCATCAACTTTACTGATTGAACTGTTGCTGATCAGTGACTGCCTCTTCTCTCGCATGGTTGACACGTTTCACAATCAGTGCCAGGTAGTGCTGGAAACCATGGTCATCCGTGGTCATCGAGGGTCACAGGCACCTAGATGACAAAAAAAAAACTATAAAATTAATGAGACATCCTTATCTGTGAGGGAAAACGACATTAACCCTGAATGAAGGTGCCTGATGTTCACCTGAGATCAGTTTGGACTGTTGCTTCTCCCTCTTTTCCCTGGAGGTTGATAACAGAGAATAAATGCTGTGTGACTTGAGTCTCTTGTAACAGCCCATATACATGCATGTGACAGATCTACTAGAATATGTCTCAAGACTAATGGGAACGACAATGACTCCAGATGCATAAAGATCTTTAAAGATGTCTTTAAAGAAACTTCTACAGGAAGTTGCTACAAATCCCGTCTGTCACTGCGTGGTTTGGGCTGAGCTGCAGGGGGAGCTGCAAGGCAGCGTTTCAGGGGACTGACACGGCTGAGCAGACCGTTGATTTACACTTTAACATCACATTTTGGGACAAGGACTATCAGTCGTTCAGCTGCCTGTGCTCTGAACACAACAACAGAATAAGCCGTGAAAACTGCTCCTGTTGTGTGTTTTGCTGTGGACCCCAGTAGGTTGTGCAACGTGCTGCAACATAAACCGAGCCGGCTGTCACAGTTGTGATTTAATAAATAAAAAAGAAGATGACAATCCCTTTTACAGTCAACAATATTTACCATGCAAACATACAGCCCCAGTTAAAGAGAAGCTGTGACGCTGGTAAAATGTACATCAAAACAGAATACAATGATTGCAAATCTAAAAGACCCATAATTTATTTCCAGTAAAACATAAACATTTCAGATGCTGCAACAGACACTTTGGCATTTTCTGGAAAGTATTTGAAAAATTATTGAAAAGTAGAAACAGGCCAATGTTTGCAACTGTTTCCTTTAAACATCTGTTTACATACAGTAGTTGTCTCTGTAGTACACCAACTAACCCCGTATAAGTACTTGCTCACAGATAGTTATTACTAATATATCTTGTCTTTTTTTGACAATATATCTGTGTCTCTTCTCTCTCTGTTCTTCATTCTTTCTGTCTGTTCTCTCTTTTCCTGCTCTGTCCAGTTGGTCTTCAGGAAGATGGTCCCCCCCTTATGATCCAGGTCCTGATCCAGTTTTATTTCCTCCTAAAGGGGAGTTTTTCTTGTTTTAAGGTTTTCTCCCACTAGGGGAGGTTTTACCTGCCAATCTGTATGTAATAATTGCTCTGGGTTCATGTTCTGGTCTCTGGAAAGCACCTAGAGACGACTTCTGTTGTAATAGACGCTATATGAATAGAAATATATATGTATCTATACCTCCTAGTGGATATATGTAGTGAGTGAAGCATACGTATTTTAGGGACTTACGTTTTCTGAGGATGTAGATGGTAAAAACCACAGCCAGCAGCAAAAGTGCTAATGTCACGGCAGCCCGAATTGCAATTGATGTTGGTCTCTTGGAAACTGTGGAAAATGTCAATAGATGAAAGTAAAACTTTCAGAAATATTCTGTCTGGATGTTAGCAGGCAACGTCCCTGTCGTTGCCTGTTGGGGGGTTTCTGAGTACACAGTCTCGCCTGACTCAGAACTGATCCCTTCATCTAGTCGGGAAAAGCATTTTGAAATGCAGAACATGGAGAGAGTAAAGAGTAAAGATCTGAGGAGGGTCTACAAAGATCATTATAGAAAAGATAGAAGGTATTAGAAAGTGCTGCAGCCAAATGAACTGTGGGAAACTCTGCTGAAGGTTTCCAATAGTAATTCCTTACCAATGTTGTTCCATGATTCATCAATGAAAGTCAGTTACCTCTCATGTCATGTGTGTTTCGTTCACAATTGTGTTCCCATTTAATAATACTTTAGTCGATGCAGTTCTCATTTTTAGGAGAGTTTTCAGTGGGGAGGGGCAGCTCAGGACCCTGGAGTTTCCTCAGAAGTGACTTTATGAAACGTGGCGTCTCTAATATTTGTGAAGACTCCTCTCAGTGTGCACTAATATGTGGGTGTGAATGTATATATGAGTATCAGTGTGTAGTTGAATGTGAAAGTCTATCTGAATGTCAGTTTACAACATTAAATTACTTTCTGCATTATTTTATATGTAGATATGTTTGTTTGTTTTTTGGTTGTTTCTTTATTTATTTTTTATAAATACATAAGACTAGGAAAACTGCATGGATATCGGTGCAATTATGGGATATTGGAGAAGTGGGTAGGATTAAATAAGTTTTACTTCTTCTTTCCCCTTTTTAGACATGTTCAACAGGATTTGTGTAATATGTGTGTTGTTATACGTTTGCATGTACATAGGTAAGTATACATAAATAGGCGTGTGCACATTGTGTATACATTTATTTGCATAGATTTATTTATTTTGTGTACATTCAGCTAAAATAGATTCATTTATTTATATAAATTTACAAGGGATTCTGTATATTCAAAATGTGTATGTATGCATGTGTGTATGTATATCTATTTGTATTTGCATAGATTACTACTAAAGTTAACGTTGTTATACAATGGTTTTTACATATCTAGAATAAATCAATAAATGATAATGGAAATAGAGGGTTATTTCTGAATGCAGTGACGTAAAATGACGCTGATCATCCAAAAGCAAATAAACTAAATCCACAGGGGCGGCAGGAGTTACTACTGAATTGAACATTAAGGTAAAAGTTGTGAACATGAGGAGTTTGATTCTCTCGTGGAGGAGAGATGCTTCTGCCAGTTTTCCTTCATGCTAATAAAAACATGAAGCCAATGTTTTTAAATCTGATATGATCAGAATCTGCCCAAATAAAACTGAAACTAATGCATAAACCAAATATCTATGGTGTTTATTCCCAAAAGGATTTTAAAAACAGATAAATAAATGCCACATGGTGCTGTGATGGTTAACATCGTCACCTCACAGCCAGAAACTTACCAGTTATGAAAAGGTTTATTCTTTCAAGTACAGGTGAAAACTGTACTGCAACATTGATTTGATGATTGCTACAACTGAACAGCTTTATAAGGATAAAAACGTTCTGCTTTTTGTTTATATTAAAGTCTTCAGTGTGAAATATGTATTTATTGGGGCTTAAAATGATTAGGATCAAACGATCAAGGTTTAAATCCTCTTATTATCAGCATATTATCATGAGTGTGAAACTTACCGCCAACAAGGGGGCAAAGATGTTTAATGTTCCTCGTGTCATTAAGCCAGCTGACATGGTTGCTATGGTTACAGATGACCGACTCATTCGACAGGTAGACAAGAAGAGAATCCCCATGTTTTGTTATCAGCAGTTGCTCTCCTCCCTCCTGACTGCAGGTCTCAGTGTCACATCTAACGGTGCTGCTGATGTTGGAGGGTCGTGTGCTGCAGGTCATAGTGAGGTTACAGGAAGTTGAGCTGTCGAGCACAGACTCCACTGTCAGCTCAGCGGGAGAGACGGGATCTGAGGGAGAACGTGAAGATAAAAGTTATTTTACAGACAAAATATAGTTTTTTTCAAAAGTGCAAACAGTTAAAAAATTATAACAGCTGTTGGTGAGTGATAGGAGATTACACAGATATGAAGGAAGTTTACCCAGTATGGCTTTGTACATAAAAACATACCAATGCTGGTTTCTCCTTACGCTTAATGAAGGCCAGGAAACCAAATCATTAAGTACACAGTGATGTGTATGGGACAATGAGTTGGATATAAAACGTAAAGCATTGTGATACACAGAGTCTAGGGAACGAAGTGTAGAGGAGGCAGCATACATGTAAATAATATCCCCATAGTCTAGAACACTAATGAAAAATGAGGAGAACAAAAACAAACCTACCTTGGACTGTGACCTTATATTTTACTACGATTGTGTCTGTTTTTCCACTCAATACTGCGTCATAATTTCCACTGTTGTTATGTTTTACATTTTTTAAAAGCAAAGTGTAATTGTCGAAAACCAAAACATCGCTGGCTTTATAAGGTTCATAAAGGATTGGTTTTATATCCTTAAAGTACTTAACTATTCTAGAATTGTTATGTTTCCATTGGAAATCTGTTTGTTTATCCAGCTGAATGTGTTTCTTTACATGCAGATGAAGGTCTGTTCCCTGCTCCAGGAACACGTGTTCAGCACCTGAAAGAACAGAGATCAAAAACAAATGTTAGTCCACTGCTTGAATATTATTCATTTGCTAGATCACTTTTTTTGCTGCACCAATCACAATATTATTTGAGCGGCCAACAACTTTGATACAGCAGAGGAGATGGAGATGAAGAAGGCTTAAAATCTTAAAGGATTCTCTAAATCAGTGGTTCTAAACTGGTCTGGTTTTATGACCCATCATTTTCAACTTCTCATGATTATTTAATGATTTATAGTGAAATTAAATAATGTAACAGGTTAGAAGTATCTTCAAAAAGACTCAAAAATATGTAGCTTTGTCTGATAGTCTTCCCCTTACCTGAAGCAAAGCTCCAAGACTTCCTGAAAAAGCGTCCGTGACCCACTTTTGGATCCCGAAGCCAGACCAGTTGAGAACCACTGCTCTAACTAATATACCCTTATGGAAACGTTTTTATAGCACTGGATATAACCCATAAGGTTCCCTCTGAACCAATTTGTATAAAATCCCTTTTTTGGCAAAGGGGAACTGTCTCAATCGAACCAAATGTATCATGTGTTCAAACACATCAACATTAGTTCAGTCCAGTTAAAGACTAACAATACCAAAACTGTAATCCAACTTTAATCAAGTCTCTTTTTTTATATTTCTCTGAAGGGATCTTACATCCGTAGTCATGAGTTTGAACCCCTGGTGTTGGCCCACCTCACAAGAGACCCGCTGGGCCCCCTGCTGGTTGCCTCACGGCAAACATGTCAGTGGATGATGCAGTCAATATGGAGCTCAGACGAGGGCAAAAATGGTTTTAAGCGCATCTCTTAACGGTATACTCCCTTTTATGTATCCATTTTTCATTCACAACAAGCTTTAGTTTTTAAATATAAATTATTTTTTTATAATACATTTCCTATTATTTTGAAGTTACTACCCTATATTTTGTCAAATGACAAGTGCTTACAAATGACAGTATAAGACAGCAGTTTCACTGGAATTGCATCTTTTTCCTATTGCCAAGATTAGTATTTCACTGTTCAACATGTTTATCAGAAAAAAAGTGTTTACCTTTAACCAAATCCAGCAGAGAGACAACAAGCAGAAATACAACAGCAGTCATGGTTGTTCAGCTGCCAAAAGGGAAGTGTAGAGCTTCCTCAGGCATAGCTGAAAAAGAGCAACAGGAACCACACCCACTTAGCATGACCTAATATGTACCGCTGCATCAATGATGAAGCAGATGAAGCAAACTAAATTAAAGCTGCAATCAGCAATGAACGGGCCCTCGCAACCTTGTGCACGTTCAGGCTGCAGTGGAAGCGCTTGTATGACTTGCATGTAGACGTCTTCAAGACTGGACATTTAGCGGATGACACCACCCACGACTCTCTATATCAAACCATTCAAAAGTTATGGCAGAAAGTAGGAACTATCAGATATCGACCAATCAGATGAAGGAACGGGGCTAATTTGCACCAATTATGTTCAAGGACTCAAAACCATGTCCGATGACACCACCCACAAGTCTTTATGTCAAACCATTCAAAAGTTATTGCAGAAAATAGGAACTATCACATATCGACCGATCAGAAGAAAGGGTGGGGCTAATTCAGGCCAATGAAGGTCAAGTACTCAATACCGAGTCCGATGACACCACCCACATGTCTTTATCACAACCCCTTCAAAAGTTATGGCAGAAAATAGGATCTATCAAATATCGACCGATCAGAAGAAGGGGCGGGGCTAATTTGCACCAATTATGTTCAAGGACTCAAAACCGAGTCCGATGACACCACCCACGACTCTTTATGTCAAATCATTCAAAAGTTATGGCAGAAAGTAGGAACTATCAAATATGGACCAATCAGATGAAGGGGGGGCGCGCTTTTTGGCGTCTATCGCCGCCACGGTAACGGTTTTGACTGAGAAAAGTAATGCCCATCATCGCAGGATGGAGACGCACATTTTGATGTATAACACACCTGGGTGCACGTTACGGTTCGGGCCGCATTAACGGCAGAAGAAATGGCATAAATTACGCCAAAATTACACGATTAATTCAAAATGGCCGAATTTCTGTTCGGTTTCGGCCATGGCGCCAAGAGACTTTTCTTTAAGTTGCGACATGATACAGCTGTGTACCGATTTTTGTGCATGTACGTCAAACCATATTGTGGGGCTTGAGGCACAAAGTTTTCTAGGCAGCAGTGTTGAGCCATTAGGCCACGCCCATTAATGCAAACCATTAAATATCAAATTTTTCGCCAGGCCTGGCTTGCGTGCAAAATTTGGTGACTTTTGGGTATTGGGAATTCCACGGGCTCGTCCACGAACTCAGGGGCATTGCTAGACATAGAGCTTCTCTACAAGGGCACAGCTGTTACTCTCCCAGCAGCTACTTTCTTTTTTACCTCAGTTAGAAGGCCTTAGTGGGTCACAATTAGTGATGTGTGGATCAATACTGAAATATCGATACTTCCGATACCAGATCTGTCTGCTTTAAAATTGATTCTCAAATGAAAATATCGATACTGTTGATACTTCAGTCATTTGTGGTAATGTATATTATTGACAGGAATATGGTGGAAAGTAACTAAACTATTCCGATTTTGCTTAAATGACACGCTGCTGGTAGGAACTACCAGAAAACATAGACGGAGGGTCGCAGCCAACAGTTCAACATCATCTGCTGCTGACAACCATCATCTGTTCTCCTTTTAGTCTTGCTGACCTGTTTGTCTCCATATAGATGAGGATGTCACCATCCATCCCTCCATCCTCTAACTTCAGTTTTTACGAGGTTGGGTTGCGGGGGCAGTGGCCTAAGGAGGCTCAGACCTCCCTCTGCCGGCCACCTCCATTAGCTCCTCTGGGGGGATACCAGGTAAGCCGAGAGATATCTCTCCAGCAGGCTCTGGGGCTTCCCTGTGCCTTCACCTCCCTAGGTTAAGGACCGGCAGCCCCCTAGTGAGCTGTCCACCAGGCATCCTCACCAGAACCCCTCCTGAATGACTGATCTTCTCACCCTATCTCTTAGGCAGAGTTCAGTCACCCACTGAGACAATTCATTTAAGCCGCTTGTATCCGTAATCTCATTATTTCGATCACTACCCACAATTCATGACCATAAGTGAGGGTCGGACCATAGATCGACCGGTTAACAGGAAGCCTTGCCTTTTTGCTCGTCCCTCTTCAGTACAACAGACTGGTAAAGAGTCCAAAACTGTTTTTCCACAACAATCCAGTTTGTATCAGGTCTGTTGGAGAAGAGCAACTTCTAAAGCACGTAGGACGGTGTGTCCTGAGGAACAGAGATAAACCTATAGCTTCAAAATGATTTTTTCACATAAATATCAGTTAGAAAACATTTTTGTACAGTTTTCTACAACACTGGAAAAACACTGGAAAAAAAACTTCAAAAAAATGTCAATATATGCTGAATAAAAACAAATCGGTTCCATGCATTTATTTCATATTTTATTCCTGTTCAGTCCAAATCATTTCAATTTAATTGAGCAATATTTTAATTGGTAAACGTAATGGAATATATTTAACTCTAACTTGAACTGACTTCAAATACATTTAACGGTACTTTAGTAAAAACAATATTTTAAACTGTAACGCCATTCACATTAAAAAATCTTATACATGCATCTTTTTATTGAACTCGTTCCATTATAATTAGACCTTGTTTATCTTTGTGCCCATGAAACCTGATATGCAAACTCTTTATCATCAGGCGTTTCAAAGCGAAAGAAGGAAATAAACACACAATACAGTTAAAGTATATAATATACTAGTAAAACCCATTTAAAAACACAGACATAATAATGTGACAGCTAAAAATGTCCATGTTAATACAGTACCTCAGTAAAATTAGACAACATTTTGTGTGACATAGATAGACTATTTATACAATATGCTGCATTATGACACCTGACTCTTAATACAGGTTCTAAAGAAGGTCAAGTGGGTATGTATTCGATCACAGATACACACTTGACCTTCTATAGAACCTGTAGCCAAATCCCTTCGGCTAAAATAACAAGCAGTTTTACAAGATATTGTGTGCATGTAACAAAATCACTTCTGACCGAATGAGTGCATATAGATGTGGCATGTTTTGTAACACCACTTTTAACCACTAGAAGTACAATGTGTTGTGTTTACACCAGGGGTTGACATACTGTTGACATACCTCTGGTGTAAAATGCACTATGCTTCCCTCATGTGGTCAGAACTGGTACTACACAGTCTCTTAAACTCAAGCATCCTGAACTGAATGGTGGGTTTAATAAGTAGCAGTGCCGCTGCTTTCAACAAAAGTGGGAGAATGGTCACGTTTTCACGCTTCAAATCATCCACCAGCCAGTCAAATTGGCTACACAGACAGAGCTGGCAAATGTAATCATTTATGGTGGCTGGGCTGTTTTAAGAAACGTGGCTTACTTGTATAATTCTTTATTTTTTAAAAAGGGACAGTGTACATTGATCAACGTTTCCTTGCAGAAAGTAAATGTACCCGAGTAAGCCGAAAGGCTAATTTTCACCGGCAGTCCCTTCGCCAGATGTTAATAGACTTTTTTTTTAAATAAAATAAAAAATGCACAATAGACATAAACACAAATACAGCATGCATGACATATCACAACAAAGACAGATACAGTGCAAAAATAGAATAGAATAAAACAAATGAATAAAAGTACAGTACAATCATCTTAAAACCAGCCAAATTGGCTAGCATACAGTTTTACATTACATTTATTCACTTCCTGATACAGGTAAAATAATGGCTTGTATTAAAGAGAGCCACTAGCACTACTACTAGTAGTAGTACTAGTGCTCACATCTTTGTGAGTCAACAAGCCAGTCCTTTGCATTAACTTTAAAAGAGTGATATGATGGAGATTATCTGACTGATTGTGGTACTGTATTCCATTGGTGTGATGCTCTGAATGAGAACACAGCCTGGCTGAATGTGGTTTTCTTGAATGGAAAAGAGCAATCTTTTTTAGTCGCACTTCTGGTGGCTCTGATAGCAGAGGATTTGAATTTTATGAAACTGGATAGTGGAGGAGGAGCTGAACCATGCATGATCTTATATACTAGACAAATATTTTTGTATATGATGAGATTTTCCCAACTCAGCAGTTTATACTTCTTCAAAATACGGCAATGATGATGTCTGAAAGGTTTTTTATCCAGTGTTTTATGTGCTTGTTTGTATAATGATTCCAGTGGTTCCATTGCTGTGGAGTGTGTATTGGACCAACTTATCAGACAGTATGTGATGTGAGTGATGATCATAGAGAAGAAGTATACCTTGGCTGCTTTGGTTGATAGGGAGTCTCTGATGAATCTAAAATTTGACAGACTGAACTTTACCATATTGCAGACTTTCTTAATGTGAGTTTTGAAGCTGAGGTTAGGGTCAATATGTAGTCCTAGATATTTAAATTCTATAACAGTGTTGTGCAACTCATAGGTAGCTTGGCTGTTCAGTTATCGAAGGGTTATTAATAAATATTATTCATAATTATTAATAATTAATAAAGTCGACTATTTATCAAATTGAATGACCAATATGATAAATAAAATCCTCGGGGCACCACCCTGTTCCTTAAGCAGGGAAATGATAACTTTTACAGCAGAAAATCAGTCTCAGAAATTAAGGTTTATGCCTAATACAGTAATTGAAGGGTGAGATCCGAACACTAGGCTCTGTCAAACAAATCAATTGTGACCAAAATCTGCATGAAATAACGACAACCACAATAACGACAAATCAATCAGAATTTATTTACATATAGGTGTCAAAAGATGGTAAACGGAACACCCCAATAAATCCTGATGGCACACTACGGAAACAGGGACAGAAATTATACAATGCAAAAGTTCCAGTCATCTGTGTGGGGTGTGACTAGTGTGTGTGTGTGTGTGTGTGTGTGTGCGTGTGCGTGTGTGTGTGTGGGTGTGTGTGTGTGTGTCTGCGTGCGTGTCTGCGTGCGTGTCTGCGTGTGTGTGTGTGTGTGTGTGTCGGTGTGTGTGTGTGTGTGTGTGTGTGTGTGTGTGTGTGTGTGTGTGTGTGTGTGTGTGTGGGATCTCAGACTGGCTCGGGAATTTATGACCGAGGGGAGCGTCTGTGTGTGCGTGTGGGGGGGGTTAGTACGAGAGGAAGAGAGAGAGATACCGAAGAAAAGTACAATAATAGACACTCTTAAATAATTTCTCGTTACCAGAAACCCAAGACCTTCTGATCTTTCCCACACAGAAATGCCCCAATGTGAAACTAAACTTCACACGTGCGCTCTGGTCATCCAACCGGGAAATCTAGAAGGGCCTTGTTTTCGGTTGTCGAGAAGCATGTCATAACGATCCAGCAATGTGGATGCAGCCGTAGACAAATAAGAAGATAAACAAAACACTTAAGTTAATAAACACAACTATGACGGGATCAGCAGTCCAGCTCACAGCGTAAACTAACTTTTAAAGTGTATTACTAAGTTTTCCCTGCCCAGACATCAAAAACAGCCTCTTACGTGAACCTTTGCAGTTGAAGAAAAAAAGGGGTGGTCGGTCAGCGTTCCCTGGGGAACAGCTGGGTGTTTACGCTCAGCAGGCGATCCTGATAAAGCGGCTATCACTCCCTCCTGTGTCCTTGCTGCGGATGAGGGGAAAGGCAGCTGGATGAGGGGACAGCAGCTGGGCACAGCACTTGGCTTCCTTCAACTTCGGATCGGCGTCGCGTTCACGTCGAGTCAATGCAGGGTCCCTAGTTCGGCTTTCTGGGCTCGGAACTGCGTGGGTCGCTCGTGCAGCGCTGCAAAACGGACGCTCCTTCGTTCACGAAGGAGAAAGCCGGCCCTGGGCTACAGCAGAGACCTGTGGGTGAGAAGGAGGAAGCAGAAAAAAGAGAGAAGAGAGAGGAGAGAGGGGGGTCTCCTCTTTTATAGCTGCGCACAGGAAGTTGATACCCCTTCCTGCAGCTTGGGGTCCTTGTCCAATCAAAGTGTGGTGCCTTATCACCAAGAGGGTCACATATGTAAACCCTGGTGTCCATGGGGGTTTTCCGTTGTTCTCCAGACCACGCTGGAGGTGTCGTAAACTCACCATGAGGCAGGGATCATGAAACTTTAAGTCTTTAGGTTTACTGGTCCAAGAGAAATGTTCACCCACTCACATATGTCATGAATTCATAATCATATGGACGGTAGTCCAACATCCCCCCTTAGATTTGACGGCGGGAATGCAGGGTCTGGTTGTCAAATCTACCAACAGTGCAACAGTCCATGTGATGCAGTCCTGGTTGGCAGAGGGGCACAGTACTTAAAAGTTCAGAGGTTAGCATAGCGCTGGAGGCTTTGTCTGGGCAGAGGTGAGGCATGTCTGGGCAGACGGAAATACGCTATGCTATACGAGACTAGAGTATAAAACATAACAATAAACATAAAACATAAAACATATAGAAACGATAAGGGATTTGATTATGCAGTTCAGTGTCATTACTAGCAGAATGAGGTAGATAAAGATAAAAAGAAGGGAGGTTAGTTAGGTTACGGACCCTCGATACGTAACTGCCAAAAGCAGACCAGGCTCAGTGGGTGTTCACCACGTGTTAATCCCTTGGCAGAGCGGTGCTGAGGAAGGAAACGGATCGGAGGGGGTCCGTCCTGTAACAGAACCGACCTCGGGTAACGGAAGAAGAAAGTATTGTTCCCTAACAATTTAATCATTCTGCGATTAATTGTTAGACCCGGAAAAACAAAAACAGAACAAATGAAATAAAATTGTGAGTGTAGGTCTGGGTTTTACTTCCCTAACACTCCAAGATCCCTGCCCCCCCCTTTTTCAGGGGTGGGGGGATTTGCACTTCTGGGTCAGAAGTTGTCAGTCAGCTGCAGACGAGTCATGCAGCTCGTTCCGTGCTCTGGCCAACAGGGTGTATATGGCACCCCCCCGGCCTGCTGATCTACGACGTCTGCGCCGTCTCTTGGGCGGCGCCCTGGCGTCAGCACCGGGGTGGAACACCTCTCGGTCACTCTGTGGACCGTTCTCAGAATCTACCGTGGGACGTCTCTGTGTTTCCCACGCCAGCTCAGCGTACCCGCGGATTTCTCGCATTTTGAGATCTCGCCTCCCGCTGCAGTAAAGAGTTACCTTACATCGCACGCTTTCATGGAGGTTATGTAGGAATAGAGACTTAAAATGACGATCATTCTCCAAACCGGGAGTGTTGCGTCCCTGGGAAAACGCAGCTCTCAGACGCCAGTAATAATCTTTGGGGGTTTCTGACTCCTGGTGCTTAATTGAAGAAGCAGCCAGAGTAGCTGAAGCCCAGTCGGTTTCAGAAAAGTACTCCTCTAGCAAAGCCTGACGGAGTGCTTCATAGCAGTCTCTGGTTTTAGCTGGAAGGGATCTTATGAAAACACGAACGCTCCTGGCTGTGGTTTTCCAAAGAAGCTTTACCTTCTCGCTAGAGGATGCATGAGGTAAATCTCGGAGGCAATCCTGAACCTCATCGAGATAATTCTCAATATTTGACCCTGGATCATCCGGGTCAAAGTGTTCTATGTCATTGGCCAGGGACTCAAGGTCACGGAGACGCAAGCCTTGTCTATGTGGCGGGCCAGGGTCGTCTGGTCCACCAGAACATTCCTGATACACCTGGTCCCTGTGCCGAGAAGAATACTTAGTTCTTGTCTGGTGTGGAACAGGTAGGTCGGAGTGGGGGTTTAAACCACCTGACACAACTTTTTGTCCCTCAGGGAAAGGTTCCCGGAAATTTGGATTTACGGCCTTCAGATTATGAGGCTGGCCGCATTTCGGACTCAGCACCCCATCTTGAACACGCGGAGCAGTGGGCCTGAGGGTGAACGGGGGGGCACGCTTTAAGTCTGACCCCCCTTTCCTCATTTTGCACCTCGGTGGCTGCACTTTCATTTCATCCCAGGTGATAAGGTCTGGAACGGTGTCAGTAGCGTTTGGGCTACTGGCTGTCCCCCTGGGCTCAGACAGGATAAGCAGGTTAACTGCTGGATCCTTTCTCTGGCCCCCTGCTGGCCGTGGGTCAGTGTGAGATTGGTCACGCCTTTCATCACACTGCTGCAAATTGTTAATGATCGGGACACTGGAGAGTTGATCTACTTTAATTTCTGATTCGAGCCGTGGCTCGCGGTTCGCATGCTTGTTTTCAACCCATCGTGGCTCCATTTTCTCGGAGCTTCGAGTGGACCCGTTACAGGAGTCCAGTGACTGCTGACGAAAGTCCAGCGACTGCTGGCGGAGACTAAGCGACTGCTCATAGAGGCTTACTGCCTTCTCCCGGAGGCAAAGTGCGTGCTCACGGAGCAGCCATGACTTTTCATGGCGTTCCTCCACGTGGCTGAACTTATGTGACTGGAGCTGGGTTTTGCAACTAAGCACATCGGAGAAGAATGCTTCTCTGGAAGAACTCTTAATTAACGAGATCAACTCCTGTGTCCTATCACCAGCGTTACGTTCATAATTATGGACGTTATTCCCCTCCTCTGAGGTGCATCGACTAGTTTCTCGGGTTCGTGCTTGAGCCTCTCTTAACAGGCTTTTCAAGCGTTCAATCTCTTCCTGCGCATCGCAGTGCGCCAACACTTCCCCCTCGTATTTTTGTCGCCACCTGTGTTTGTTTTCCCCAGCATGGAGTTCTGCCTTACGTTGCCATAGCAACGCCAGTTTACCCGGAACGTTGGCTACACAGGCTTTTTTATACGGTTTCTTGGCGAAGCTAGTGAGCTCTGCTATCCTCCCTTCGCAGGTCTGGAGGTCATAGTTATTTATTATGCTCAGCTCATCTCTGGGTATTTCCATAATACGTGCAATTACTTCTTGAGTGTCGGTAAAAGTGACGCTGGGGGAAGCCTCGGCCCCCCTTTCATGGTTACCTGGGCTAGTCATCGCGCGTCTGGCCAGGGGACCCGGGACTGAAGGGTACCTGGCGAAAAGCTTCCTATTCAAACGGAACTTGCCTGATGGTCCTTCTTAGTCAACCTCTGGTCACCTCTGCTGGCTCTGCGTCCAAATGCGATGAGTTTCCTGCCCTGTACACCACGCGCAGTTCACGAACCGGACACCAGTGTTTCGCTTGCGACTCTGCCAAGAGATTAACACTCAGTAATGAAGTAGATTCACGTTATCACCCAGATTAGGAGGAATGAGACAATAAATGAAGCATGAGAGACTCTGATATGTGCCTGAAAGCAGTTGGGTTCTTGGTTATCATAAAAGGAATCGAGATAACCTTGCAAGCAAAAGAAAAATAAAAGAATCAATAAGGTGGATTGAAATTTAAATGCCACCCAAATTAAAGATTCAATTTAAAAAACACGATAGAAATTAATCCGAAAGAATAACTCACATGGGGTAATCCCGACAAAGTTCTATTAATAGAATTTAAAGAACTTGAAACAAAACCAACCATTAACTTCAGTGAAGCAAGGTTGCAGAGGAAAATTAATCAAACAGATTAATAAAAGTAGTGATAAAAATAAAAGTTCAAGTTAATAAACTTAAAGCGACCAACCCTTAGTGAAGCGAGGTTGCCATTAGAACAACTTAAAATAACCGTAGGAATCAGATAATGAGAGGGGAAGAAAAATAAAAATATTTTCTTTCCCGATCAAAATTAATGTTCTGTTGTTTCATACAACTTGGTCACAAATATCGTTTCGAGAGAGCCTCACACGGGGCACCATTTATGTTGTGCAACTCATAGGTAGCTTGGCTGTTCAGTTATCGAAGGGTTATTAATAAATATTATTCATAATTATTAATAATTAATAAAGTCGACTATTTATCAAATTGAATGACCAATATGATAAATAAAATCCTCGGGGCACCACCCTGTTCCTTAAGCAGGGAAATGATAACTTTTACAGCAGAAAATCAGTCTCAGAAATTAAGGTTTATGCCTAATACAGTAATTGAAGGGTGAGATCCGAACACTAGGCTCTGTCAAACAAATCAATTGTGACCAAAATCTGCATGAAATAACGACAACCACAATAACGACAAATCAATCAGAATTTATTTACATATAGGTGTCAAAAGATGGTAAACGGAACACCCCAATAAATCCTGATGGCACACTACGGAAACAGGGACAGAAATTATACAATGCAAAAGTTCCAGTCATCTGTGTGGGGTGTGACTAGTGTGTGTGTGTGTGTGTGTGTGTGTGCGTGTGCGTGTGTGTGTGTGGGTGTGTGTGTGTGTGTCTGCGTGCGTGTCTGCGTGCGTGTCTGCGTGTGTGTGTGTGTGTGTGTGTCGGTGTGTGTGTGTGTGTGTGTGTGTGTGTGTGTGTGTGTGTGTGTGTGTGTGTGTGTGTGGGATCTCAGACTGGCTCGGGAATTTATGACCGAGGGGAGCGTCTGTGTGTGCGTGTGGGGGGGGTTAGTACGAGAGGAAGAGAGAGAGATACCGAAGAAAAGTACAATAATAGACACTCTTAAATAATTTCTCGTTACCAGAAACCCAAGACCTTCTGATCTTTCCCACACAGAAATGCCCCAATGTGAAACTAAACTTCACACGTGCGCTCTGGTCATCCAACCGGGAAATCTAGAAGGGCCTTGTTTTCGGTTGTCGAGAAGCATGTCATAACGATCCAGCAATGTGGATGCAGCCGTAGACAAATAAGAAGATAAACAAAACACTTAAGTTAATAAACACAACTATGACGGGATCAGCAGTCCAGCTCACAGCGTAAACTAACTTTTAAAGTGTATTACTAAGTTTTCCCTGCCCAGACATCAAAAACAGCCTCTTACGTGAACCTTTGCAGTTGAAGAAAAAAAGGGGTGGTCGGTCAGCGTTCCCTGGGGAACAGCTGGGTGTTTACGCTCAGCAGGCGATCCTGATAAAGCGGCTATCACTCCCTCCTGTGTCCTTGCTGCGGATGAGGGGAAAGGCAGCTGGATGAGGGGACAGCAGCTGGGCACAGCACTTGGCTTCCTTCAACTTCGGATCGGCGTCGCGTTCACGTCGAGTCAATGCAGGGTCCCTAGTTCGGCTTTCTGGGCTCGGAACTGCGTGGGTCGCTCGTGCAGCGCTGCAAAACGGACGCTCCTTCGTTCACGAAGGAGAAAGCCGGCCCTGGGCTACAGCAGAGACCTGTGGGTGAGAAGGAGGAAGCAGAAAAAAGAGAGAAGAGAGAGGAGAGAGGGGGGTCTCCTCTTTTATAGCTGCGCACAGGAAGTTGATACCCCTTCCTGCAGCTTGGGGTCCTTGTCCAATCAAAGTGTGGTGCCTTATCACCAAGAGGGTCACATATGTAAACCCTGGTGTCCATGGGGGTTTTCCGTTGTTCTCCAGACCACGCTGGAGGTGTCGTAAACTCACCATGAGGCAGGGATCATGAAACTTTAAGTCTTTAGGTTTACTGGTCCAAGAGAAATGTTCACCCACTCACATATGTCATGAATTCATAATCATATGGACGGTAGTCCAACAACAGCCTGTAGTCTCTCTCCAGAGACAAAAATGTCCGGATTTATGACTAAGTTGTTCATTTTTGAGAAAAACATACAGACCGTTTTTGTAAGATTTAACTGTGGACAGCATTGATTCAGCCAGGATGTGATTCTCAACATTGCATCAGTCAGCTTAGTCGCAACCTCCCCTGCCATCCTCCCATGACCTAGGATTACCGTGTCATCAGCGTACATTAAGATGTCACATGACTCACACACAGAAGGGAGTTCATTAATGTACATGCTGAATAAGAGTGGACCTAGTACAGAGCCCTGCGGAACACCAGTTGATAACTGTAAGATATTGGAATTATGATTATTATTTTTAACCAGCTGGGAGCAAGATGAGAGGTATGATTGTATCAGATTAAGACAGTCTGTGGAGAGATTAAAATTCAGGAGTCTCTTTAATAATATTGAGTGATTAACGGTATCAAATGCTTTCCGCAGGTCAAGGAAGACAGCCCCCACTGCCCCCCCTCCCCGGTCCATGGATGGCTTGATTTTTTCAACAAAGTAGCATGTGGCAGTTTCTGTAGAGTGGTTAGCCCTGAACCCGAATTGCATTGGATGCAGTGCGAAAGGCAAGCAGGAGGAACTTTGATTGGTTGTTTGTGGTATGACAAAAGTGAGTCTTTTAACAGTGTCTTAGTTTGACTTGAGGGCTCTGTCCACCTCTGCATACACCGTGTCTGCCTGGGAGTTCTTTCGGGTGTTGCTGGATTTCACGGGTGCAGAGGGAAACCCCACCAAGGCATACGTGGAAGAGGGACTTGACGGATCATCTCTTTTAGGCCGGGAGTTGCTTTGGATGCTGTTGGATTCTGCAGGTGAAGTGTGAGATCCCACAAAGGAATATGTGGAGGTATCAGAGAGACTTGAGGGGTCATCTGCAGAATTCTGATATTGAGCTTTGATTTCCTAGACAAAAAAAAGAAAGAGAAAAAACTTTGAATGACTTTTTTAGCATAAAATATTTGCCAAGATCTTTTTTTTTTGTGAGAAGGGAGAAAGTTTGAACAAAACAAATGAATCAGAAAGCACCTGTAAGATATTTAAACAAAAGTAGGCAACACAGAGACAGATATCGTAATGTGAGCATGAAACAAATTAGTACAAAGGATGTAGAAGTATGAAGGTAGATATGTGTCTTTATTATTCAATCAAAAAAAATGTTGCTTCCATCAAAATAAAAAAGTTCTATAATCAAACCCTTCACTTAAATTTAAAAAAACATTTTCAATCAAATAAAAAAGGGTTTGAATGCAAAAAAATATTTGAAGACTCCTTTTCTTTGATTGAAAAGGTTTTTTTTGATTGAAGTGATATTTTTATTTAATTGAACATATTTTTGGGGGCTGAATAATAAAGACACAAATCTACCTTCATAGAGAAGTTGATGAATTAAAGAGATAAAAGTAATTCATGCTAAACCATGAGGATGAGTATTTTGATGGCTGTAATTATGTTTTGGACGATCCATTAAAATGTGTATTTATTTGATTCTGACAACTTTGATTTAGGTTTGACTGGCAAATTGGGAGATTTCTTTTTTCTTAAATAAAAGAGCTTGCTGCTTACCTGAGGAACTTCATACTCTGTACTTTTGCTGCTCTTTCGTTTACCTGTAGGTCAGTCATAGAAAATCAAAATTGTAGGGCTTGAATTGACTTTTAATTTCTTTAATACTGCTAAATCTTTATTTTTTGCAATCATATATCTGCAGCTGTTCAGACACAAGGTGGATCTATATGTTTCAGATTTAACAGCAATAATGGTGCTTATGGATGTTGTATGTCTGAAGGACTTTAACTCAAGGGATGAATCTCCTTAAATTAGAAACGATAACGTTCCACCTCTTTCTGTCATATTGTAGAAAACTGAGCGGGCGATCACAGCCTGAAAGAAAAAAATCTCATCCCTTTTTGTTGTCGAAGTGATTCATAATTCAAAAACACACTCAGTTATATCCACCTTCCACGATAATGAGTGAAATGTTGGAGTCCATTCCCCCATGTGGCTTGTAAATATGTTGTTGTTTTTTTGTTTTTTTTTTTACACTTTTATAGGTCAAGAATTTTTTATTTTTATCCTTTATTTATACAGATAAAACACTTGAGTCCGAAGACTCATTTTCAAGTAGAAGTAGTTTTGCATGATTTGGGGTTGCTAACTTCATATATTTATTTTGATTTGATTTGATTTTGCATAAACTCATATGAGACTTATAATAGTCTTTGAAAGACTAGTGGATGTATTAGGATTTACACCTCTCTAATGTCAAGGCATTAAATGGAAGGGTGCGAGACTAAATTCAACTCCCGTGTTCTCCAGGCCTGGAAGCAGTCCAGACCTGTCCTGATCAGATGTGTGTCAAATGTTAAAACTAAAAGGAGAATTTACTATCACACAGTTAAGAATCTGTGTCAAAATAATAATAGTCCTTAAATTTAAACGTGTTAATTGTGTGATTGTTGAGGAGGTTTAACTTGCCTTTACTGTAACTGGCTCAAGCAAGCTTCAGCATGAAAATTGAGAGACAGGTTCAATCTAGAATTTTATGATGAAGATGAATTTTTGTACCAAGGAAACTGCTCTGGAACTGAACGGGAAGATTGGACCAATTGTCAAACACGGCATTGGCAGAAATGCAGCTGTACCAGCGGGACTCCGACTCCTGGCTGCCCAGAGATTCTGGTCTCCACCAACCTCTGGAAACAGACAGGAGGCTGTTTCCAGAAGGCTGATGGATCATGTTTGGCTCACACAACTCAACAGGTTGCCGTATTCCAGAGTTGCATATCTGAAGAACCAGAACATCCGATTTTTCTCAGACAGCGGGAGCAGCTACTGGTTTTCTACGGGCGAGCTGGACTTCCAGGGGTGCAGGGTGCGACGCACATCACGATACGGAGTCTTGGTGGTGTGAACGGAGAGCTTTTCTGCAACAGTAAGGGATGCTGCTCCATCACGTTCAAGTGGTGTGTCACCATTGTAGCATGTTGGCAAGAATCCACATGACAGCAGGATCTTTGACAACCTATAAAGGCTGAGTTATAGTTCTGCGTTAAATCAACGCAGAGCCTACCGCCGTAGGGTAGGCGGCTAAGCTAAACAAAGTATCAGCTAGCGCTCTGGGGGGGTAATGCACCGTGGTGAAATGGAGTGACGGAGAAGTCCGAAGGGTTCACAATGGCGTCATGACAACAGCGTTGTTGGGTTTATGGTTAGGATCCGATCAATGAAACGTTCAATCGGAGCAGTGGACCTTGAGACAGTGAACAGTTATTGCTCCACTTGTTTAGAAGTCCAGGGTCCTGGATATATTCCCATTTTTTAGCCCAGTCCTGGGCATTGCTCTTCCTCACCAGCACCGCAAGCTCAAGTCTCCTTCTATATATTTAATACATAGCCTATTCGATTAATGACTTAAATCAGTTTAAATGTATAAAACAGAGCTTTACTAAACTGATATTTATTTCAAATGGTGCAACACAGTTTACTTTTAGACCTGGATTAATTTATGTTCCAGTTAATTCATGCAATTTAGCCTATATGCTCATTTTAAGTGTGCGTGTGTGTGTGTGTGTGTGTGTGTGTGTTTGTGTGTGTGTGTGTGTGCGTGCGTGCGTGCGTGCGTGCGTGCGTGCGTGCGTGCGTGCGTGCGTGCGTGCGTGCGTGCGTGCGTGCGTGCGTGCGTGCGTGCGTGTGTGTCGGTGGGAGACTTACATTTTAAGATTAGACAGATTGCCAGAGCACAACACAGCAGACTTGCAACGACTGAAATGGAAGCTGCAGTTATTATATCACCGTTGGCAACTGTAAAACAGACAACAAGTGAAGATGAATAAAAATCTGAAAACCTTTCTGTAAACATTGCTGTAGTGGCTTTGAAGTTAAGAAGTTGTGGGACGTACTGTAAAATGGTTTTGTAAATGTCTTATGTGAACTGTCCAACAACTTTCTCATTGTGTTGTGAAACATCTTAAAGATGTCAGCGATGTGATGTAAATACTCTTGCAATGTTTTACAATGACACGGAAGATAGTTTCCTTCTCTTATGGTCTTCATGAGAACTCAGATAAGATTCATCAGTAGGTGCATTTGTGTGTCGTTTCAGTTTCCGTGCAGAGTTGTGTTGACATTTAGGTGGTTTCCAGTCAAAAGAACTGAACTACATCACCTGACCTGTGTCGACCACATCCACCTTCCCTTGCTCAGTTCTCCATAGTGACTAACCCTAACCCTAATTTTGCCAGACTTTTCTCTAATCAACCCTACTTTTTCTGATTTAATATTATTTATTTATATATTTAATATATGATATATAAAATATCCCCTAGTCAAGTGTCCTATATTTTGAAAGTGTTCATCTGCGTGGTGCAAACAAAACAGGAAACAAGGTATGTGTAAGTTCTTCCAAAAACAAACTAGCATTGGGGTTCTCCTTGAAGAAATCTAAGCCTTTTATACTTGGAAAAAAATAGCTCAACTAGATTATGAAACATTTTTGTACCAGACATCACAACACAATTTACAAATCAAACCAAAAAGGAAATAAAACTTGTGTTATTTTTCAAGTTTGTTGCTGTGGTTCAACTGAGCGAGGTGTAAAAGTATAAATGGTTCTCTCAGTTATTGACTCCGTGTCTTTGAATCTTACCTGGTATTCCTTCACAGAACCGCCTGATATCTGTCTTGTCCTGTTCCCAGCTCACTTGGTTGCTGTGGTTACAGATGATGTTGCCCTGTTGCAGGTGGACGTCAAGAGAGGAAGTAGAGACCCTGACTGCCAAGGCTGATTCTTCCACATGAGAGCAGTTGTTGGTGTCACATCTGAAGGTTTTGCTGATGAGAGGGTCCTCAGATCTGCAGGTCACAGTGAGGCTGCAGGAGGAAGAGTTGTTGTTGGGGACCACGGTCAGGTTTACTGGGGACACTGGATCTGAGGAACATCATCAGGTGAGAGTGATTTAGAAGACCAATACTATGCCGAGAGAGCATTAGAACTGTAATGAAAAATGAGGAGAACAAAAACAAACCTACCTTGGACTGTGACCGTATATTTTACTACGATTGTGTCTTTTTCTCCACTCAATACTGCTTCATAATTTCCACTGTTGTTATGTTTTAAATTTTTTAATAGCAAAGTGTAATTGTCGAAAACCAAAACATCACTGGATTTATAAGTTTCATAAAGGATTGGTTTTTTATCATTAACGTACTTAACTATTCTAGTATTGTTATGTTTCCATAGGAAATCTGTGTATTCATTCAGCTGAATGTGTTTCTTTACATCCAGATGAAGGTCTGTTCCCTGCTCCAGGAACACGTGTTCAGAACCTGAAAGAACAGAGATCAGAAACAAATGTTAGTCCACTGCTTGAATATTATTCATTTGCTAGATCACTTTTTTTGCTGCACCAATCTCAATATTATTTGAGCGGCCAACAACTTTGATACAGGAGAGGAGATGGAGATGAAGGAGGCTTAAAATCTTAAAGGATCTTCTAAATCAGTGGTTCTAAACTGGCCTGGTTTCATGACCCATAATATTCAACTTCTCATGATTATTTAATGATTTATAATGAAATTAAATAATGAAACAGGTCAGAAGTATCTTCAAAAAGACTCAAAAATATGTAGCTTTGCCTGATAGTCTTCCCCTTACCTGAAGCAAAGCTCCACGACTTCCTGAAAAAGTGTCTGTGACCCACTTTTGGATCCCGAAGCCAGACCAGTTGAGAACCACTGCTCTAACTAATACGCCTTAATGGAAACGTTTATAACACTTAATATCACCCATAAGGTTCCCTCTGAACCAATTTGTATAAAATCCCTTTTTTGGCAAAGGGAAACTGTTCCTATGTCAATCGAACCAAATGTATCATGTGTTCAAACACGTCAACGTTAGTTTCTCTGTAAGAGAAAAAAACATTATGCCATTAAGACAACAAAGTCCAGTTAAAAACTAACAATAGCAAAACTGTTTCTAAGCCAACTTTAATCAACTATTTTTTTAAAAATTTCTCTCAAGGGATCTTACATCCGTAGTCATGTACCACTGGTGTTGGCCCACCTCACAAGAGACTCATGGACACCCTGCAGGTTGTCAATAGATGATGCAGTCAATATGGAGCTATTTTACATCCTGCATCACCCAGATTGCTCTGACACTTATACACAAATCCTCTTTGTAAGCTTCAACACCATCATCTCCCACACTCTTTACTCCAAACTGACCCGGCTCACTGTACAGCCTGCCCTCTGTGAGTGGATTTACAGGCCAGTTGGGACAGTTCATCTCGGTCCGAGTGGACCATGTTCTCTGCCGCCATTGTAGACTTGGCGGCTCAAAGTTGTGGACCCAAGGTCTCTGGTATCTGTCATGGCAGCAACCCCCAAACCCAGTGTTGGACACTGGAAGTAAGGGATGCTTTCAGGCTGCAGAAGGTACCGGCAGGCCCAGCAAGCCTCAGCTCAGGTCTGGGGGGGGTTCGATGAGGCCATGGAGGAGGACCATCGGTCAGCCCTGAAGAAATTCTGGCAAACTGTCCGGCACCTCAGAAAGGTGAAGCAGTTACTCTGCTAACACCGTTTACAGTGCAGGTGGGGAGCTGTTGACCAAGACTGGGGATATCGTTGAATGGTGCAAAGAAATACTTTGAGGATCTCCTTGATTCCCACCTTTGAGGAAGCAGAGGCTGCGGTAACTGGGGGGTACCGTTCCATCGCCCAAGCCGAAGTCACTGAGGTAGTTTGTCAGCTCCTCAGTAGCAAGGCACCCGGGGGGGATGAGATCCACCCTGAGTACGTCAAGTCTCTGGATGTTGTGGGGCTGTCTTGGTTGCCTCTGCAACATTGCATGGAGGTTGGGGGCAGTGGAGTGGCACGCCGATGTGGTGGGCCCTCTTTGTAAAAACTGGGACTGGAGGGTGTGTTCCAACTAGGGCTGTTCGATTTTGCCCAAAAATAAAATCTCGATTTTTTTCTCTCAAAATCCGATTTTCGATTACGATTACGATTATTTTGTGAATTGACAAAAGGCAAAGAAATGATTTCAAATATGCTGTTTTTTTATTGAACATTTGCCCCATTGGGCTTCAAGTGCAAACTTTGCTCTTATTAAACCAAAAATGAATGAATAAAGTGCAAGACTCTGTAAAATAAGTTGAAAAAAAGTTTTAAAAAATATAATAAAATATAAAGTTTTATCTCTGAAAAAAAATCAGCAAATCAGCACTTGCAAACATATAGTAAGTTATATTTCCAATTAAATAAAACAAGACATTTTCTAATTAAACTAAACTGGGTCTTTGCATGCTAAATAATAATGCAACCCATGAAGGAGGTAGAGGTGTGTAATGTCAGTCATTACATTTGCTATTCACATTTGCAAGTTTTTTGCAAGGAACACGAGCCGGTCTACCACATCTGGCTTGAGGGATGCCCGGTGGCATGTTACAACGCCCCCTCCTACACTAAAGAGCCTCTCCCATGGGGCACTTGTTGCAGGTATTGAGAGGTATTTCCATCAATCATTAATATGTCAATAATCATTAATAGGTAAAAGAAAAAAAAAAAAAAGTGAAAAATCGATTTTACGAGTTTCACGTTTTAACATCGTTCTAATTACATAATCGCGATTACGATTTAAAATCGATTATCGAACAGCCCTAGTTCCAACTATAGGGGGGATCACACTTCTCAGCCTCCCCGGGAAAGTCTACGCCAGGTACCGGTCCTGGAACACCAGACCAGCTCTATACCCCCCACAGAGTGCTTGAGGGTTTATGAGAGTTTGCCCATACAGTCCACGTGTGCCTTTGTAACTTGTAGATCTCCTCCAAACCTCCATATCTAGCTGCACCCTGAGATTCTCTTCAGCCCTCTAACCTACTGTCCCATCACCTCATTTCATGGGGCCAGAGAATTCAGTTACTCTGTCCCCACCTTGGGGTTCACTGCCCCGCAATGTGATTTCCATAAAACTTCAGTAAAAGACCAAAGCAGTTAGTTAATTGTATGCATTACTTGCTAAAAGTGTCCCTATGGTAATATTTTTTTGAAAAGCGAAGTCTTCACAGGTGTACAAAACCATTTAAATGCTATTTTTTTCTATAGAATTGAGAAGAACCAAAAATTACAATACAGAAATCTGTCTAAACAGACAGATGTTTTTTTAAAGCATGAAACTCTACCCATTATAAAAATGTGGCAAACTTAACTGTACATTCACCACTAAGAAAAATGTTAATATCTTAGAAAAAAACTACAATGAAACAGTACAAATGAAACTGGTTACTTTTGTAGTCTTAGTTCCTGTGTATGTGTGTGTGTGACACAGATCAGCACGAGGGCAAAAATGGTTTTAGGCCCCTCTCTGAACGGTATACTCCCTTTTATGTTTCCATTTTCCATTCACAACAAGCTCTAGTTTTTTTAATCATTTTTTTATAATAAATGTTCTAATATTTTGAAGTTAGTAGCCTATATTTTGTCAAAAGTGCTTACAAATGACAGTATAAGACAGCAGTTTAACTGGAATTGCATCTTTTACTATTGCCAAGATTAGTATTTCACTGTTCAACATGTTTATCAGAAAAAAAAGTGTTTACCTTTAACCAAATCCAGCAGAGAGACGACGAGCAGAAATATAACAGCAGTCATGGCTGTTCAGCTGCCAAAAGTGAAGTGTAGAGCTTCCTCAGCCATAACTTAAAAAGAGCAACAGGAAACACACCCACTTTCACCACTGCCTCAATGATGAAGCGGACAGATGAATGGATGAAGGTCAAGAAGTAAATTCCAGTAACATCCAGTAACAAGTGTTATCGAAAGAGGTTTTCCCAACTCCACCACTGTCAGGCGTTACCTAATTTTCAGTTAGAATGCAGAAAATAATGAAAATACACAAATGAAAATGAGGAAAATACTAAATACAATAAAGTTCAACCATATCTGGGTTAGGACTGAAACAAAGAAGCCAAACTAATATCTTCAGTAGTCAACTTTATTTTATTAGTTGTTAAAGAATCATCTCAGTTGATCAAACCAAGTTGAAGACTGTGGAAACTTTAAATTTGTTTCATCTGAAATTTCTACCGACCAAAGATTTCTGCTCTCGTTCTCACATCTCACCACACATTTCTGATAAACCCCCGCCTCCCCTGCGAGATGTGAGACCCAGACGGAAAAGTTGGTTGGTTGGTTGTCTTCAGCTGTTAGTTTGACGACATTAGCACCTCAGACGTTATCTGAGAGAACTGACTGCTCCTACGTCTCACAGAAATGAGTTTCTTCAATATTAAACTCACAGCAACCAAATATGTTTCCACAAGATCCAGTGATTATCTAGAAACATGATTTATTTCAAGCCACTGAAACAGCAACTGTAGTTAGCGTTGTAGGACACAATCATCTGCTTTTAAGTTTACATTAATAGCTTGATATTCAGTAACTTTATGAGGATTTATACACATTCAACAAACCTTCGTAAGGTGCAAATATATCATTATCTTACATAAAGTGCTACAGAAAAAAAACTGAAACAGCCACAAATTTCCAACATGACATAGAGAACAGGAAATTCCTACAACATTTTTTTTTCTTTAAAAAAGGTATACGGAGCACCAAAAATGTATTCTAAAGTTTCATGTTGTAATGTGATTTTACTGTGTACTTCACCACATGTGTGTGTTTCAACAGGAAATAAGAGTTAAGAGGAAGTTGGGGGTTGTTTCTACCACAAAAGGAGCTGAAACTCATTCAACTATGAGTAGCTACATGTATACAAATCACTCTACACTTTTGTCTGCGTATATTAAAGTACTTTTCTTCTGGGGTTATTAAAGTCTGAAATATTAACAACATATTTACATGTATGTTAAATATAAGGTTCTTTCTTTCTGTTCTGAAGGCTGTTCTGGTTTCATTTCGTCACCCCGAGCTCCCCCTAACCTTCCCCTAACCTCCCACACACGCTTCGACTCGTACACATTTAGGAGGGAAAAAAGTACGCTCATTCTGTTTCACATATCGCCCCCAACGATGCATCTAAAAACTCCTTCAAAGATTTCCAGCCCCTCCAGCGTCTCCTTTAGAAGGCTGTCTTTTAGTGTGAGTGCTGAGCTTACCTTACACGTTTAAAAAAGTGTACACGTGAGATCATCACATGTAAATAGTAGCTGCAGTTAGGTGGTGCGTTATCACCATATGAAGACAGCAAAACCAGTGTAAAGCATGTTTTATCCCAGCAAACCAACAGTAGTCAACACTTTTATCTTTATTAAATTCATCTAAAAAAGAAAAAAAAAAAAAGGTTTAACTAGTCCAAAAGTCTGTTATATTTCTCTGATGTGCTTTTGACGTTGAACTTTTATTGCTTTCTATTAAATATTCCCGTCTCGACCAGTTCCTGCGTTCACACGTTGCTGATGCGAACGCTGAGGGGAGCGTCCCGGCCCCGGCCGCGGTCCTCGCCTCGCTGCTCCCTGTAGCTCTGCTCCAGGCGGATCTTCTCCGGGTCCGACACCTCGGACACGGGCCCGCCTCCGTTGCTCTGGTACTCGTGCTGGGGGCTGATGGGTTTGAAGATGGGGGTGGTCTTGGTTTTGGCCACTTTGTCGAAGAAGGCAAAGTCTGCTACGTATTTGCCCGACGGGGACAGGGACACCACGGGGGGGAACTCGTAGCCCCACAGGATTTCGTCTGGCAGGTAGGAGGTGCGAACCTGACAGGTGGCGGAGGTTGGCTCCACCGTCGCGCTCATGATCACCAGCAGCTCGAAGTCGGCCAAATCTGGATCCGTCCAGCCTCCACCTGGTGAGAATGGATATCACTTTAATTAATACGTCAGATCAGAAATAAATTAGGATTATTAATATAGATCAATATTGGAATGTCCTTTCTACAGCCTCAACTGCATCGCACCAGCGTTGTCTGACCTTTCAAATCTTCACCCTTCTCCTAGAACCCATAATCCTCGATCAAAGCCAGAGGCACCAGAGCCTTTATGACACTATTGGCACTTTTCCACTAGTACCTACTCAGCCCGGCTCGGCTCGCCTCCACTCGGTTTGGTGCTTTCCCACTAGGGGTCTAACGTGCCGAGTAGATACTTTTTCTGTAATTATTCTGCCAAGGGTCTAAGCAGCTAAGTCGGGCTGTATCTGACGTCGTCAAACTACACGCCACCCATTGGTCTAGGGGTTGGGAGTCAGACGTCCAAGTCAGGATGTGGACACAAAAGTCTGTTTGGTGATCCAACTCTGAGCTGCAGATGTTCATAAACCTGGTGGCTGAGGAGAGAATTAAAAAGGGATCTAGACGGGGCGATAAGGAACGACAAGATCTACCAGGGGCTCTGTCACTTCATAGCTGCTCGCGGCTCCCAGCACATATATCATCTCCTCCATGTTCTACATCCTTAGTGTTGTCTTCTTCGTTTAGATCACACAATCAAATACGTCACAGCAGCTTCACTCCAACCTCCTACTTCTGCTCCAGGTGCTGATTTGTTATGGAAAATAAACCAGGCCGAGTTGAATCGAGCCGAGCTGAGATGAGTAGAGCCGGGTAAGTGCTAGTGGAAAAGTGCCGTAAGCCCACCCGGTCCACATGAGCACTGCCCAATCCCTGTAGACCTAAATTAATCTTTTCTCTCCTCAAGCCCTAGTTGTGCAAGAACTTTGCTATATTTGTTGGTGTTGCATACGTTATTTGTGTTTTTTCCTTATTGTATTTTTATATATTGCTATTTTAGTCGATGATAAGTTGTGGTGCAGACATTGTCTCAGCCTGAAATGTGAGGAGTCAAGCAGGACTGCTTCCTCTATTTTGTGTTTGTTATTTTAAAACAGTTTAGTAAAACTGTTTTAAAATAAAAAAGAATAAAAAAGAAGTTTCTTCAACTTTTCTTCAACGTTCATTGCCTAACTTCAGAACTTCAGAACTAAAAATTATATTTATTAAGGAAATTAAAAAAAAGAAAGGACATCTGTTGAATCCGGTCAGCAGCCAGGGGAGACGGAGGAGATGAAACGCTGGAGGAGGTGTATACAAACGTAGCAGACACAGATACACAGATACAGAGTCCAGGCCTATCCCCAGCAGGTGTTTCACTCCTGCTGCGTCTCAGGTATTCACCAAAGACCAGGGGCCTCATTTATAAAAGAGTGCTTAGGATTCATACTAAAAGTGTACGTGCGCTCAAAAGCCGAAAATGGCGTGCGCACAAAAAAATCCTGATTTATAAAACCGTGTGCACGCACACTTGCACGCAATGTTCGCTTTATAAATCACAGTCCACCTGGAAGGTTGCGCACGTGAATTCGCCTCATATCCCGCCCTCTACACGCCCACTTTTTACCAAGAATGGGCAATGCAAAGTACTTGATGACTGTATTTGCATATGAATGAGCCTGCTGAGCATGCGCAGGGCCTGCCTGCAGACTGTGGCCACATTTACACGGAGCAAAAACGGAGGCGTTTTCATGCGTTTTGGCCGTTCGTTTACACGAAAACGGAGCTCAAAGTCACCAAAAACGATAATTTCTGAAAACTCCGGTCAAAGTGGAGATTTTCAAAAACTCCGTTTTCACGTTTGCGTCTAAACAGAGGAAAACGGAGATTTAGGCTTCAGAACGTCACATTATGCAACAGACACATCACCAGCGTCATGTGTGCGACCTATGTTTACAATTAGTTTGGCCACCGTCAATATTTTCTTGTATTTTACCTTATATTCTAAAGTCACACTTAAAAGTAACTCCACTTCTCTGTCACTCCAAACGAAAGACTCTCGTTCCATCTTGGAAGTAAAGCCTGAATTATGGTCCCGCGTTAAATCGACGCAGAGCCTACGGTGTAACGCCGTAAGCTCTGCGTTGGTGTAACGCGGAACCATAAATCAGTCTTAACTGGAAGTTACACGTCACGTGTCATTTGTTGATGTTTTTTCCTGGATTCTGATTGGCTGGCACGACGTTAACAGCCTATTTATAAGGATTCGTGTAAACGAAGAGATTTTGAAAACGATCTTGTGTAAACGATGGAATTTTTCAAAACGTAGAGGGGGAAATATCCGTTTTTGTAAATACCCGGCTATGTGTAAACGGGGCCTGTTTCTGCTGTGCGTCAGGATGAATGAGTCATGTGTCCAGCCACCGTGCCACTAAATTTCACAGAGACTGAGATCGAGATGTTGTGGATGAGGTGGAGGCCAGGAAAACGACATTATTTAGTGGTCATAGTAGTGGCATCACTAACAAAAATAAAGCGAGTGAGTGGCAGCACGTCGTTGCTGCTGTAAACGCCATGAGTGCCACGGACAGATCTGTGGTTAAGCGATAGCTCTAAAACGTCAGATTTTCAGATTTTCAGGGAGAAATCAGATTCTGGCAGGCAATCACTTTTTGGCACGACACCGGCACGCCGTGTCCTGCACCGCGGCTGCAGCAGCAGCACCAGCAGCACCAGAGTGATCCAAGCGCATGGTGCACCTGGAAGGTCTGGCCACGTCCTGACTGGCGCTGTGCTTCAAACACAGAGGGACACGATCAGTGCTATTATATTACAAGTTTGATATGTGATGACATTAAAAGTATGACATGAATCTGGCTTCATTTCACCACCTCACCGCCTGCGTCGCCAGTTCCCCATATCTTCAAAATGTTTGTGTGCTAGGATCAAAGTTTGCGTAAAGATACGCACATTTTTCAGTTAGTTTTTTTTCTTTAAATCCCAACCCTTGCGTAGAAGGTAGCGTGCGCATCTTTCAAGCCCTGTTTTGTGCGCACGCAAGCTTTATAAATGAGGCCGCAGGACATCTGGGTCCGCCTTAACATCTGTTAGGAGGACCCAAGTCTGAGCACCCAATCCTTGGTTGTGATCCTAGGGGTCTCTGGATGGATAACCCAGTGCTGTCCTGAACTCCATCAACTTTTGCACTAATAACTCAGCTTAATAACTCAGGTTTACTGAAACTGTTTCACAACAGTGGTTTCCTGTACGCCATGAAAATATTGCAGGAAGTAAAATACGCTTAACCTCTAACATAAAGGACACGTTTACTTAAAAAACAAACAAATGTACCCTTAGCAGCCCAGGCTCGCATAGGGCTGTTGTCATCGATGATGTGGTAGAAAGTAAGTGGCAGGATGAGGAATGGACTGTCACTGGAAGTGTCCACTTGAAAGGGCACGTTTCTCTGATCCAGACGAACCGTCTCTCCTTCTTTTGTCAGAGATGTTTGGAGCAGCTTTCCAGTTACCTAAGAGGAACAAAGTGCACAAGTTGTGTTTACTGTTGGCCACTTCCTTTCCTCTCAGCTGCTCCCTTCAGGGGTTTCAACAGCGTGTCAGCTTCCTCCAGCTAATCCCCTTCGGTCCTCCGCTCAGCCTCCCTTCTAGAAGTTCGAACCGCATCATCCTTCTACCGATATATTCACTCCCCCTCCTCTGAACATGTCCAAACCATCTCAGTCTGCCCTCTCTGACTTTCTCACTAGGACATCTAACATGCACGGTCCCTCTGATGTACCCATTCCTGATCCTATCCATCCTCATCTCTCCCAGAGAACCTCGACATGTCAACCCCGTGCTACTCCCATTGCTGTCTTTTCGTCAGTCGCACGGCCTCTAAAAGATTTGATCACACATCACCCCTGGCGCTTTTCTCCACCTGCTCCGACCTACTTGCTGCACTGCTTCACTTCTTTTTCGCACCCTCCATTGCTCTGGACTGTTGACTCTCAGTACTTAAAATCTGCTCCCTCCTTGATACCTGCTCCCTGTGGCTTCACTGCTCCACTCGGGTCTCTCTCATTTATTCACATGTATTCTGTTTCGCTGCAGCTGATCTTAATTCCTCTCCATTCCAGGGTATAGGGTCAGGGACAGGCATGAGTGATAATGGGTTCATGCTCATGAAACCTCAAAAATAGATCATTATGATACAATAACAGTAAAAACATTGGCATTGTAAAATGTATTTCCACATGTACACTCACGTGACACCCAAGCAGGAGACTTTTGCGCATGTTTGCCACTCTGATCATGAGGCAGGGTCGTCCCTCATGCGTAGACACCACAGCATGTTGGCTAAACTTCACCGTCTCACCTCGCTTCTTTGGTCGTGCAACCTGATCAGGACAGTCTCGGTCAGTTCTCCCTTTCCACACTATCTCACTTGGCAGTTAGATATTCGTTTTGGCTACCTTGGCCAGAAAGGTACCAGTGATGAAGATTTCCAGCAGCATGGTGAGGACCAGCTGGACTATGAGCAGGATGATGGCGGCTGGGCATTCCTCGGTGATGCAGCGGAAACCGTAACCGATGGTGGTCTGCGACTCCAGGGAGAAGAGGAAGGCTCCCGTGAGCGTCTGCATCTGCAGCACACAGGGTGTGTGGTTTGATGGAGGGTCAAACTCTGGAGGGACAGGTTTGAAAACACAAGAAATGCTCACTGAAGTGCACTTTGTTTGGTTTGTTTTTAACTTTATTTCGACAATGATTTTTTATATATGCTTGTTGTTGCCTTGATTGAGACGCCCACTGGAAGCATGAGTCATGTCAGAGGGAGAGTTAGGAAGGGATTGGTGGTTTTAAACTGGAAATAATTTATTGCTTATGTTTAATTTAGCAAAGATTGGTGTAAACGTAATATTTAATCCAGGATAAAATAAATACTAACATCAGAGAACATACAAGGTTGCTAATGTGTAGTGGTGTAAACGTAAGTAGTCCAGGCTGTTAAATCAGGTTTTTTTTAATGATACTGTACATGGCTAGGATTAGATTTTGCAACCACTAAACCTGCATTGCCTGACAGAAGTGCTTTCCTTTTATAAAATGAAGTTGAACATACTGTGTGTGCAGATGGACCTTCCAGCTTTGCACAGAGCTAAGACATCAGTTCTTCAGTTTTACACCTTACTACTCGTTATGTAGACTTCTCACCTATGACTTCTCAGAAGTTGTCACACTTCTACAGTCAGCTAGAGTTCCGGTAAAACTCGTTCAGTTTGTTCATCTAAGTGAATTCCGAGAAAAAAATATATAAAGGCAGCTAAAACCAAATAAATATTTAATATTTTAACAGTGAAATTGAGGTTTATGTCAGTATCGTGCACTTGTGATTTGATCTGGTTTGATTGCCGATGATAAATTATTAATCTGACCTAGACTAATTTCAACAAAAGAAAACAATTTTACGTGCAGAAATAAAGCAAACAGCAGGCTTGAGGTTGGTAATTTAGTTTATCTTAAGTAAGTTTGCAGTGTAGCTGCCGGTCATGACCCAACAAGGCCTGTATTTCCAGTGTATTTCCATCCCTTTATTTTAGTGTCCTCACATGACTGAGAATTTAAAAAAGAAAATCCCCATCTACGTAATACTAGTATCCTCCCTAAAAGCCTTATTTTACATCTAAAAATAGGCAGCAACCTGTGAAAATAAAGCTGCAGTTCAGTCTAAAGCTTGACATTCAAACTTGAGGGAATTGTTCGACATGTACTTCTCATTAATTGAAACGTCTCCCAGAATGTATACACATGCTCTTTATTGTGATGTCACTAAAAATAAAGAAGTATGTATTCTAGGAAACTCAAAATGACTCACAAGTCCAAGATTATTCGAACAGAATTAAGCAAACATTTCATAAAAGAAGAAAATTTTGTGCATGTTGTTCATTTCTAGAGGCAACCAGCTGAAAAAAAAGATTTAATGGTATCACTGGCTTATACTCCATCTAATGTTTTGTAGTTAATGGTTAAAAGTTGCGCTTTGAGTGATTTGTAACAGTTGACTTATAAGATCTAAGCCAGTGCAGATGTAAAAAAGGAAATGCAGTTATAACCATGGACTTCTTAAAGCAGATGTGTTGTTTGGTTGTTGTTTGGGGTCTTAATGAGAAAATTGTAAAAATGTTGTTAGAATATCAGAGTTAGAGTGAAAAACCATGTTTTTACTGTTCTTATCCACTGGACATCGTTCCAGGCCTTTGTGCTAACATGTGCAAGCATTGTGCCACGCATCACTTCATGAGAAATGTTCAAAACTAGGCCACACACTGGGTCAAGTAAAATAATGGAGCTCTGTGGGAGTCTTTGTGATGGAAGTGATTTCTAACACCTAAGAAAATGGTGTCAACCACAGAGAAAACATGCTGATCCCTCTCACATATCATGGTTTTGACACTGATGCTGATTAGTGAAGTAATTTTACCATCAAAAATGTTGTTATGGAACTTTTTGCAATAAAACATAAATTTTTTATATAATGCAGAATGATGGTCTGAGAGGCCAGAGAGTGCAGGAATGTCCATTTTTTTGTTTTATCAGGATGCTTGATGTATTTTGTACTGCCAGTGTTCAACAGTGTGCTGAGAGAGAACATTACATGAATTAAAAAGAAAAAAGAAATGACTAGAGGAATGTAACCCTCTTTTTTTAACCCCTGCGCTCTCACCTAGCAGGTCTCCATGGACCAGAGCAACCAGGTACCACAGAACCCCAAACAGGAACCAGGTCCCGGCAAACGTGGCGGTGAACAGGAACAACTTGTAGCGCCACTGCATTTCCAGGAACGTTGTCCACAGGTCGCGCATGTACAGAGCACTCCTCCCACTGACATGCTCGATGCGCACGTTGCTACGACCATCTTTGGACAAGACACGCCTCCTTTTCCGTAAAGCCCCGCCCCCACCAGATAAACCACCTCCAAGCAGGGGTTTTAAAACATCTGTCTGTGTCTGGGAGTGGCAAACTTTATGAGGGGAGGAGCTACGAGAGGAGGGTGGCGTAGCAGATGTCATCTGGTAAATAACAGAAGAAAAGATAAATTAATTTTTGGAATGACTTGTTTACTGGAAAGTTTTCTGAAACACATTTGAAATACAGTATTCCAGTCATTATCACACATCAGCAGACACACACATCAAACAATGCAGAGATAAAACCACTGACGTTCAACAATAACTGATTATGTTTTAGGAACTTCCCCGAAAGCATCTGCTATTTTAGGGGAATATTAAGTCTAGTCAGTGGACTTTAATTATCCCCAAAGTACCTATTAAATCAAAACATACTTAGAGAACAGGAAGTATTTTGTGTCAATAGCTTTACATCTAAGTAGACAAGAATCACAGTTCCCCAAGGTTTCATCCTGGGACCTCTTCTGTTTAACATCTACATTATATAAAGAACAAAATAAACTACCATAGCTATGCAGATGACACGCAGATATATAGAACTACTGTATGTCACCAGGATACCAAATCTCTGTACAGGCTCTTGGTAAACGCATTAAGGAGATTAATAATGTGCCTAACTTTCTCCAGTTAAACAAAAACAAAACTGAGGTAATTGTGTTTGGAGCCAAAGACAGACGATTACAGGTCAGTACCAAGCTTCAATCTATACACCTAAAAACCAGGCCAGAAATCTGGGTGGAATGGTGCATTCAGACCTAAATTTGGAAAAACACATTAAGGCAATAAGAAAGTCAGACTACTATCACCTTAAGAACATATCAAGGTTAAAAGATCTGATGTCTCAGCAGGACCTGGAACAACTAGTCCATGCATTCATTTTTAGTAGCTTGATTATTGTAACAGCATCTGTACAGGTTTACCTAAAAAGTTAGTAATGTAACTCTGCTGTACGAGTCCTAACTAAGACCAACAAAACGGACTGATTGGGTATCAGTCCAGCTCTGAGGTATTTACACTGGCTGCCTGTCCGTCAGAGGATAATCTTTAAAGTTCTGAAGCTGGTCTATAAAGCCCTGAATGGTCAAGGACCAGAATACATCACTAATCTTCTGACCCAGTATGAACCTCCCAGACCCCTCAGCTCATCTGGATCCAGTTTTTATCACTTCCCAGAGTCAGAACCAGACATGGAGAAGCTGTGTTTTAGCTTCCACATGTCTCGAACAAACTCCCAGAGAGCCTCAGATCAGCTGAAGTTTATTTAAATCCAGGTTGAAGACTCACCTGTTTTCAGCTGCATCTGAATAAAACTGTTTAGAAACTGGATCTTATTTCAACTACTGATTTTATCTGATTTTTATCTTCTCTTTTTTTATCTTTTCTGTTTAAATTTTAAATAATGCTTTTTATTTATGTTTTAATCTCTTTGTAAAGCACTTTGAATCACCTTGTTGTTGAATTATGCTATAGAAAATAAACTTGCCTTGCCTACATTTTAAAATGAAATACCAAATTATTATCATGCTTTTACTTCTATTTTTAGTAACAGAAAACTGAAGTTTAAAAAGGTCGAATTATAGTCATATAATTTGTTTCCCCTTTTTCGTAAACTTGTAGTCGAAGTGTCATTAAACTGTATTGAACCCGTAATGAAACTTCCCCAAACAAGAAGTTGTAGTGAGCTGACTAAAGGATGATTCCCCTCCCAGAGACTGGTGTCATACGTCAGTTCACGTGAAACCAGCAGTCAAACACATGGTGTAGCATGCGTTTGGTTCTCTTTCTTATGACTCATGTCATGATTTAGGACATTTGACAAAATGAAGTCACTATTCTAAGCCTCTGACAAGACTTTGCAATGTCATTCTACTTAAGATAATTTGGTTAGGGTCCGTACAAACAAACCCGGGGAATTTGTGTATAAGATTTGTGTAAAAAGGACTTTTTGTACAGGAATCTCCGTTACATTGTTATAATGTCGTCTACAATCTTGTGTAAATTATCGTCTAATGAGGCCATGAAACTAACGTTAAATGTAATTTTGCTCCAAAAACAGTCTTTCCTGAGTCAAAACAGTTTCAATGTGTATTGTTTTGGTCCCTAACAAAAGTTAACACCCTTTCCCATCTATTAATTGTCCTACAATCTCTTAGCTACAAAAGTTATGTTCATCACGCCCCGAATCTTTGCTTCTGCTTAATAAGGGAGGATTGATTAGATCAGAGGTTAGAAGATCAAAAGTCAAAGTGTTTTATCATTAATAAGAGGATTTAATGTCTTCACTGGAGGAGATGTCGGACTAAACTGATTATTCATTTTCTACACTAGATTCCTGTTATGCACAATAGTAGGGGGAAAAAAAACATGACGTGTGTATTAACCGGCACTGCTTATGTAAAAACCTGACCTTATCTTCTTCTATAGCCAGTAAATGAAGAACATATTTGTCCATCAGAGCTGTCAGGTTCCGTTACACAAAATAACCACTTCTCTTTTTTATATATTTATTGTCTTGTTCTTGCTGGAAGGGAGTTTATTTTTTCAGAGCATGCTGTTTCGTTGAAATTTATAAAACTCCTGCTGAGAATCACTGAAAAAAAATATGCAAAACCAAAACCTAAACAATAACAAACAAAACAATAGCAGACAAAGAAGGCAGAGTGTGCATTTACTTATTTCTGTTATAATGTGTTAATTATTTAAGTCAAAATATCAAAAACAACTGAGAGGACACTTTATGACTTTCCAAATTAATTTATTAGCTGGCAAGGCTTTAGAAAAGAGAAAGTGTTAACCTGCAAGTCAACTATCAACTTAAATTAAATGAGTTGAACATTTTGTAGTGCATCTTAGCAGAAATTGTTTTACCTTTAGATTATTATGAACTTGAATCTCCATGCCTCACATTATAAACACCTGCATAGGGTACTTTATAATACATATACACTAAGTTTACACAGAAGATGCAGCGTCATCCAGCCAAGTAAGCCAGGAAGAAACTTGCTGTAAAAGAAGTTTCCCTTATTATATAAGGTTAAGTTGAGTTAATGGATTTAGTTCAACTTAAACATGGTATTTTCATCAATTTAAATAAGCAGTTGCCCACACTTAGACTAGTGCAGACACACCCTGTAAATGGCTTAATTTCATAAGCAGAGCATTCAGAGTAAAAGGACTGATTGATTGCTTTAATTTGGTTTAAACAAATTGATTTGGGATGGTACCAAGAGTAGGTACTATTTCTGGGTTTTCTGCAAACTCTGAACCTGAAATAAGAGAAGCGTCAGGGTTTTCTGTTTCAGATAGTCACCTAACGCCAACCCAGAAAGAGGGTAAGCTTTAGTTTTAGAAATGGAAGTAACTTGTTCTTAGAGTCTGTAGCCATGGTAACTTACACAGCGAACATCAGTCCCCATCGGTCTCCTCCCTTTCATAAAGCTTAAATGGATTTGTGACATCACCTCTAGGTTTTCTGAAGAGTACTCTAAAGCCTCTTTTCCCTTGTACTGCGTGGCGTCGAGTTGCAAATGGGTGAAACGAGCAGGCCTCCGAGACCGGCAGGAACATGGTCACGGTTAGACATTTTAACTTGGCAGACTTACCTTATGCTAACCTGTGATGCAGATTAATATAACTTTACATTCATTCTCATCAAATCTGTCCAAATGTGCTCATTTTAGGAGTCACCAGTGAAGTAGGACACAAGTGCTCCAGAGGTGAAACGAGGACTAGCAGAGCTCTGCTGAAGGGCTTCCCCTGCAGCCGGGGAAGCCCTTCAGCTGTGAGGGTCCTGAAATGACCAACCTTTGCCCCCGGCTCATTGCTTTATATAACAGTTGTCATGAATCCATAAATCAGACAAAATCAGGTTTTGGAACCAGGCTCTAAATATGTCTATTTATGAGGTAAAGCAGGACATTTTAAAATAGGGGTCAATGGAGGACAGTTTTAGGGGCAGCACCCGGTGGTCGATCAGGGAATCGCAGCTTTTCCTGCTAACGGGAAGGTTTCAGCCTGAAGTTAGGATGTTACAAAAAAAAACAGCAACATTTTGGTTAAATGTTTTGTATTTTAGTCTTTTTTTATTTTCTTAATTTAATTTATTATTTATTAAAAAAAAAAAAAAGTTTTCAGAAGTAAATATCTTTATAAAAACGGCAAATTAATTAAAAAAAATGTGTTAAAGCACTGTCGGGAGGGAATATATTTTGGAATTCAAACATGCAACAGACATAACAAAGGTTGTAAAAACATTTGTAGATTTAAATATCAAATCAGGCCTAAATTTACAGATTTTTCAGTCATGCATCTGTATCATCTGCTCCGTTTTCGGAGTCATTGTTTATTAATCATTTCTGGCTTTTTGCTTTCGAAAAGTGTTCCTTTTTTTGCACATTTGATTTGTGTCTCTTTGCATTCTTATCAGGACTCAGATTTAGCATCAAGCACTTGATAATAAGACGGTAACAAGTGGTTCGTAGTTTAAAAGCAGATCCCCCGACCACAAACGTGTCACAGCTGCTTACAGCATGCGTTGTTAGTGCTGTACAATGTACATTGTGTGCTGTCACATACAGATAAATAGTCACTGATTCTCACACACTCACTTACGTTCAACAAACCATGCAGGTCAAAGGAGGAGATAACCCGCAGAGGAGGAAGATGACAAGGAAAGAGAAAAGAGAGTGGTATTAGGATGACGATGCAGTGCACTAACAAGAAACAATCAACACAGACTTGTTTGTGAGTAGGAGAGAAAAGAGACTTGAATGAGTCGATTAAGGTGCTAATCTTTGCTTGAAACTCGGTTATCTAAAGATCTATAGATCTAAGGTTTGTTTTGAAAATAAAAAAGTGTCCTGTTAATTCTAAGGAGGGAGGCCCTTAGTGGACAAAGAGTAGACTTCTGAGTGGAAACTGGAGACGGATCTGAGAGTTTGCAGGTAAAGAGCCAGTTTTGCTTTCTGCGTGTTCTCCTCTGCCCTCTCGGGTCTTTTTCTCAGGCGACTTTTCTCTTGCTTTTACAGTTTTACACTCTCGATCTTTACAAGGTCACTCTAGAAACACTTTCTCACACGTCTAAGAAAAGAGCATAAAATTCCATCTAATGTAAAAAAATCAAACCGTATGAATTTTGCACAAAAAAAAAAGAAAAAGATGATTGGACAGCAGGTCATATTTCAATAAAACAGCGTGTATGTTATTAGTGAATGTCCAAACATCTTCTTATACCCTGTGTTGAATGAAATCTAATCATGAAATCTTAGACCCTAACTGAAGGGTTTTGAAGCATTTCAATCACAATCCAGCTTTGATATTGACAGTTTCCGGTTAAATCATTACTTTTATTTTTACAAGCAAGGTTAAAACAAACTATTGAACAAATAGAATAATCGATTTGTACAAAATTGCACACTAGAGCTTCATGTGAGTAAGTATAAACAGCACCATCATTAGTTCAGTTAAATTCAAAAGTACTTAATTAACCCCCAAAGGGAAATCAATGAATGCATTACAACCTGAGTAATATTTTATAATATTCTGTTGACTTTAAAAAAAAAAGTATTTTCATGTTTGTGCAGCAGTTACGTGCTTTAAAGATGAAGCATCTCGCCACTCAATCATGGAGAACGTTGAATGTGAACAGTCAATGTTTGTTGTGAGACCGGTTATTCTAGGTCAAGCCATGATGCTCAACCAAAACAACAACTCAATGACCAGGACATGTACATCCAACACTTTTGAAACAGCCTACTCTGGTGTATACTGATGTTGCCTAAAAGCACTACCACTATGCAGAATACAATCAACTTCACAAACTGTATCCCATGATGCATTGGGCTACTAAAGCGGAAGCCGGTCAGAACAGTCACATGGCTCACTTCCAGTTGTCTGAAAGGACAATAGCTTTTTTGGAGATTTGCTACATACTAACAGTTACCACCAAGGCAGTATTTAGTACATACTGCTTACTCCATTGTTTTTATGCAGTAAAAAACAGGTGTTCATACTACATGATGATGCTCATGTGCAGCATCTTGTTATTCAGGACTACTTACTCGCTACATGTCTCACTAGATCTGGAGGAGGAGGGGTGGGGGGTGTTGTTATTTTGATGTGCACATTAGAAATAGGATCAACATCCACCCAACCGAAAGAGACTTTTTTTGTTACTCAAGAATTGTTAGGGTTTAGACTTTATCAAAGGTTAAGAGGTGAAATTTATACCAACTTCCAGCAACCTTGAACTGGATGAAGAGGGGATTAAAGATGAATGGATGGATGGATGGATGGATGGATGGATGGATGGACACATCACAAAATTCATTGTTAGGGTGATAAAAAAGATAAATGGTTAGTATTTTCTTGTCTTTGATGCATTGTATCCTTCTGTAATCTCCGATTTAGGCTTCAAATACAAAACACAGGCCGACAGCGACAGCGAGACGTCGCAACATCGTGACATCGCCCTTTCTAGACTACAGATTCTGAGTCAAACTACCTCTATTTTACATATATGTATGGATCAAGAAATCTATTACACATTTTCTTGTGAAAATGGGCTGTCAGCAGAGTTGTGAAAAGGTTAAGAAACGGTTCACAGTGTCCTTCCTCTTTTTTTTCTTTTTCCTTTTTACATCTTGTACAACCTTCTGACCTCAGACATTTACTTTAATCAATTCAATGATCCTTTTTCAGTGGAAACATGGGTTTGGTGGCTCTGCAAATACCTAAAACATAATCTATTCAACTAGATAGTGATCATTTGAAAAAAAAAAAAAGATAATCTAAAATTAAATCTGGAACTTTTGTGGATAAACTTGATTAAACTTATTCAATTCTGTCGTTCAGCCCCGGCTTGTGTGGAGCATTTGTTTTCACCACCAAACTGTTGGTTGAGGTTAAAGTCAGGGCTGAGAGAAAGACGGCTGAGTAGATTAACGCTAAATGCCATTTCTTTATAACTATCCATTTGTGCTCGGAAGCAAGTTTTCAGTGTTGCTTCACTTGGACGTACGAGAACGCATGTACAAGAGTACGTAATAATCATCATGTCATATATGCTTTACATAACCAATCAGATCTAATTACCTCAAAATGGAGTGATTATGCAAGAGTGAGCCTCATAATTACAAAGACACTATTGAACACGTCGCTCTTTCAACTCCATGTCACCCTCACCCAGTTTTCACTTGAAAGTCAAACACACACGCACACACACACCCCAGGAAAATACAACACCACAACTATATATCAGGTAACTAATGGAGTTAATGGGAGTTAATGAGAGTGAAATGAGGGAAGTACTTTGACCAACCTCTCCAGCAGGATGTACTCCATCTCCATGGCAACGGCGCAACTTTTACTGTACTGCCCTGCAGCCTCAGTGAGCCCAGATCCAAAAACAGAATCAAAACTTTTTCTTTTGCCAGACAAAAGAGCGCTGCGATGTTTTTCCTGATCTCCCTCCCTCTTCCTCTCTTTTTCTACTCTCCTCCTTCTCTCTCCTTCCTTCCCTCTCTTTTCTGTGTACACAGGAATGCTTTGTCGAGAGCTGAGATAAAAGAAACAAAAGACGCCATTGACAAAAACGACTCTGTGCCCATCCGTCTGTGTAGATGTGTGTGATTATGTGAGAGTGGGATTGCAATTACATTTTGTTTTTAATCTTATGTTACTGTAGGCATGCACTTATGACTTTTCCCTTCACAAAAGGGAAGCATTATATACATGTATATCGTATATCTGCGACCAAAGTGGTCGCAGATATACGATATACATGTATATAGTTCCCTTTTTTGGGGGATGAAAAGTAAGTCATCAAAACATGTTGTTATACAGTATTTACTGTATGATGTAAGAGCACAACAATGACAATGTGATGTCCTCTGAGTTGGTGGAAATACTCCAATTGAGTGTGCATGTGGAGGGGAAGACAAAATGAGAGGGAGAGATGAGTGAAAGGGAGAAACGAGAGAACATTAGAGAGGAAGAGAAAAAGAAAAAGATCTGTGACAAAAGGCCTCATTAGTATTCTGGAGTGAGGAGTAATCCTCCTCCCTCCCTCTTTCCCGTTCCCTCTCCTCTCTCTCATGTGCACACACAAAGACACGCACTTTTTCTCTCTCTCCTCTCAGTTTGTTTTGCTCTGACCCACCTTTCTGCATCTTTTTGTCCTTTCCGGTAATAAAAATGATTTCACTTCATCTGCAGTTAAAGAATCTCATGAGACACAGATAAACACGGGATCCGTCAGGCATCGCACAACTCTCCCATTTCTTACTTGTTTCTTTCTTTTTTTTTCAGCTCCTATATTAGATTTCCTAGAAACCCTTTCTTCCTCAGTCTAAAAAGATTAACATGCTGTGAATCAGATGCCTGAACACAGTTGCCGATATGCTGCTCTGCTGTGGCGGTGGCTGGATGCTGTGAAGAATAAACCTGTCTCGGCGTGGGATCGTGTCACCTTTTCACCAGAATCACTGATCCCTTTCTGGAGGACTGACTGACTTCAGATTTAAATTAGACTGGCTCTGCAGACAAGCATTACATTTGGGTATTTAGAAATAAAATAATCATAAATAAATAAAAAAAATCAGTCTTTACTTACTGGAGCACACTAGCTAAATCCAGCACAACAAAGTTTATCAATACTCACATAACCCTTGTCTCTGTGGAAAATTAATGTATTTCATTTCTTTTTCTTTTTTTCTTTTTTTTTTAGGAGATATAAGCATTTTCACTACCTTTGAGGAATATCTTTGGCCTTGTGTTTACTTCACAGGTATAAGGTGATCATTCAGTTTGAAACTATTTATGAGTTAACGCTGTCTGGATATTCAAGTTTCCTATAAGTTTGCTTAACTTTGCCCAGCAGTGCATCTTCTGAACATCGGATGCAATTGTCATCCAAATCTAATTTGCAGATGAGCAGGTGAATTATCATTAAGCTAATCTGATGCACAAACTGTGGACGACTCACTTAGGACTTGCTTTCACGACACCTTGACTGTCATATAGATGTATCAGAAATCTACAGTCAAGAGAAAAATGAGTATACATGCATGAACATTTTGCACTCAGTTATGATTTTAAAGGTTGGGCATATTTGAAATCCTCTTTTTTTATTTATTTTAAAATAATGTTTAGTGTTTTTTATATAATGAAAATTAGGTAAACCTTTTCTGAAGAAAAATGTCTGTTATTTTACAATTAACTGCAAACTATTTGCAGATACTGTATAAAACGAAATAAACTATATGGCATTAAACAGACTGTTAAGGATATAAATCAGCTCTAAAATGTCCAATCTACATAGTTAGTGTGCCTTATTAACTGCATTTAAAAAAACTGAATTTTTAATTTCATATTTCTGCAAAATAACCAATGTGTTTGCTTTACCAACTCTTGAGTCGTATTTGAGCTGGCATCTGCATCCCTGTTGAGAAATGATTTTCTTACCTTTCCAGAGCAGATTGCAATCTAATTGAGCCGTGCAGAGAGGATTTAGGAGCCCGCAGCCTCAGCCTTTGGTCCACATGTCTTTTTTGTTGCCATACGCATGCTCACAGGACACAGCTGGGACTATAATTCTGCAAGAGTTACTTCAGCAGCCAGCGTCCCGTGACACGGTACACCTCTGAGGAGAATTATGGGGACAGTCATTGGCTCATCAGGCTCGCGTTTCGGACCCGGAGCCCAGTCTCCCTGCCTGCAAATTCTCCCCAAAGTGGCAGGACTTGGCTTTATAAAAGGCCTCCCTCTCTCAGTTTCCCCCTGTCCCTCGGCGTCCCTCTCTCCCTCGATACTGAATTCCTGTTGGGTCCTGCTCATGTCTGTGTAATTGCAGCAGTAATTGATCGGCACTCTCAACAGCCTTAATTGGGATTCAAGATACCTCAGAAGATGATGTGCATAAAAAATTCAAAAAGTGCAAACATCCAGTTCTAAATTTTACCCTTCAGAACATAAGAAAATAATAATAATCTGAGTTTCACCAGGTCGTAATATAAGGTGACTGCACTCTCAGATGAGCAAAAACACACTTTAAGCTGTCTTTATTCATTTAACAAGAACAAAGCCAATGTTCAGAAAACGTTCGTATGTATGTAAGTATGAAGCAGTCATGGGCTGCAACTAAAAACCAGTTGTTTAACTGGTTACCAGTAAGTCTAAGCCTCTCTATCAAACCAGAAAATTTCAACAGTTTGTTGGCCCAGAACATTTAGGTTAACACAACAACAAGAAGGAAAGACATCAGCAATGATGTCAGAGGAGTAATGGTTCCTGCACATCTGTTTGGGAACAGCTGTTACACCATCCCCAGACAATATGGAGTAAGTTAGTGTACAATGGGAAAGATATTTCACAATCTTCCTAGTACTCGGGCAGTTATTGCCAGTAAGTCGAGGTCAGAGAATTTGAAGAAGAAGAAAAAAAGGTGTAAAAGCCACATCTCAATTTTCACATATTTACATTTTGTTATTGAACATTATGTTCATTATAAATTGAGATTAAAAATGATCTTTAACACACCAAACTTATTTCAGCCGTGTTTATTTTCAACTGTTTTCACATTGCACCCTTCAAAATAAAAGCACAAATGCTCAAAAGTGTGTATATAACATCATCTACACGTGCAGTCGCACATGTTCAGGGTTTCACATGCACAGTGTCCAAAAAATGCACTCAGACACATGCACACATGACAACAAATGGCTCTAACAAACCACCCCCTGCATGAGCTGCACACACACATCCACTCATGCACACAGAAACGCACACAAAACCTCTTTTAGGGAACCCACAGAGCCCCCTATTCACAGTTTCTGTGGCCGGCGTTTGTTGTGTCCAAGAGCATCTGTACTGAGCGTCCTGTTGAGCCCGAACACATAAAGAGCAGGGTCCGTGAGGTGAATACAAGCCCTTATTCTGCCTCAGGAGAGGGTGACAAAGCATTATTTAATTGAAAAGAGGAGAGTGGATGAGGACCGTTGGTTCGATGTGGAGAAGAGTTCCTGTTGCACCGCCTGGTTCAGAGTGCAGGGCAGGCCTTCTTTGGATGTTCATCTTGAGAAAAAAGTCATGCACTCATAGTCGTTGTGTAGGTGGACGTCAGTGGGGAAGACCACACGGAAGGTTTGTGAGAAGCTGACAAACAGCGGTGGAAAAATTAAGACCAGCACGTCTAACACATAACCTCTTTCTCAAGATTTCCAGGAGATGATTAATTGTGTGGGATGTCGCAAAGCAATCTGCATTTAGTGAGATATGAACCACACAAACACTCAAATACAGGTGAGGCACTGGAACAGAAACATCAAACCAAATACAACTATCTTCACTCCACTGTGAATTTTTGCAAGGAATCAATTTTCAATTCCTAAAATCCACCGCACTTCCATATGATCTGAAGAATTGAAGGAGGAGGATAAAACTGAGATTAATTGATGGTCAAAGTGAAAGAAACCGGGTAAATATCCAAAATTTTGACATCGACAGTAGAGCATTTTCTAAACCCTTCATGTTTGGTAAATAGGACAGAATGTCTGTTATTAATTTGATGCTTTAAGCCGTATTTAAGTTTCCTCAAATAACACAACATACAGGTAGTGCAGCCGTCTCACAGCAAGAAGGTCCTGGGTTCGATTCCCGCCGGGGACGCTGTGGGCGCTGAAGTGCGTGTTAGTTCCCCCATGACTTCAGTGCCCACACCCTGGGTGGGGTTGGTGAAAGGATCTTTCTGTGTTGAGTTTGCATGTTCTCCCCGTGTTCCCTTGGGTAGCTAATGGGAGCTACCCTCACACAAAAACATGCACACAGTCCTGGGCTATACATGCCCCCTCTGGCCAACCGGGGCGCCAGATGGGGTGGGGAGGATCCGTCTGGAATAACGTGATCCTTCCACGCGCTACGTTCGGCCAGAGAAACCCCACCCTGTCTGGTGAAAAGATGCGGCCTGCTCACTCCTCAGGTTAAGGAGGAGACCTGAGCTCAGTGCAGGGCCCTCCCGGGGTTGGTAGAGGATGGCAATGCACAGGACTGTTAGGTAGGAGCACTGGGTGATAAAATGGGGAAAAAACCGGGATAAAAGTATTTAAAAAAGAATAAAATAAAAAAATAACACAACATGAATTTTTTGAAAACATTTGGTGAAAAAACATCATATGAAGGTATAGAGGGCAAGGTTACGACCTAAAGTGATATTTAATTTTTCTTTTCAAATGAAGTTGGTTCTAATTTAAGTAGATTTAGCCACACACACATAGCCACACAGACATATACCCTCGCTCTGTAGGGCCAAATTCATAACCACTCGCCCTCGTTTTCCGCACTCCCACTAGATGAAAAGAGGAATTGGGACACCACTACCCTCACGGGATCGCGCAAAATTTAGGGGTAGGGCTGAAAAGTAGGGGTAGTGGGTGTATTGGGACAAGGCCATACACACACACACATACATATACACACATACACACACACACACACATAGCCACACAGACATATACATACACACACACACACACATAAACATACACATTGGCTTGTTCACCTGCATGCTTGCTCTGTATTTTTTGGGGTTAGTTAGTCGCGGTAGCTTAGCTCAGATTGTGATTGGATCTCGAGATTTGGGACGTTTGCTGCTCGTGTTTTTTGGTCGGTTCCGTGTCGGTTTCGTGTTTCGTTTGTGGTTTTTGTTGCAGACTTCCAGTGCTCGACGTGTGCCTCCATGTGTTCTTGCTTCTGGTTTAGCAGCGGATGTCACCCCCACCCCCACCCCCCAAAAGAAAAAAAAATGCGTATGTATGCGTATATATATGTATATATATTAAATATAGTAACAATGCACATATATATGCCTTAGGTTTTTACCAGCATGGTATTAACCATTAATATGTGTGCAGACAATGCAGACAAGGTAAAAAAAAAAGAAAAAAAAAAGTAGATTTAGTTAGTTGCTTTCAATTGTAACAACTTGACCCTTTCAGCTGCAGACACCAAAGACAACTGACCTTTTCCTAATTTACTGCCTGTTAAACGGCTGTCAGTCGCTTGTCCTCATTCGCTACGAGTTAGATAGCTGAGATTTATGTTCCACATTCATTATTCACACCAAAATACGTGGAAACATCAATTTGACTATGGATAATTGTTGATCGATTTTCGAGCTGAACGTGTCTCCTGATAAGTTGCTCTGATGTCCAGGTTTGGTTAAGAATTAAAAACCACAAGCAGCTATTGGGAAGTGCACAGAGGTGGAAAAAGTACAAAAATATTGTACTTAAGTAAAAGTACAGATTTTCTGCTTGAAAATTACTTAAGTAAAAGTAAAAAGTACCCATTAAGAACATTACTTAAGTAAAAGTATAAAAGTACCTCAAATTAAATATAATAAAGTACCAAAAGTACACGGTGTAAAAAGTACAAAGTACACAATTCTTTTCAAAAGGATTGCAAAGAAATGAAGTCCCAACATTGTCATGCTGTCGAAAGTGGCTTTATTCCAAGAATTTGCTTACAACTCTAAATAATGGTGATATATATCTGAGGGCGAGTTGCTGAACGCAGACAGTTCCTTGTTTGCAGGTGCACACAACTTGCATTTCAGTCGGTAGGAGGATTCTTCCCGCCGAATGAACTCAAACATCGTCGCTAGGTAAGGCCACGGGTGTATTTCACCTTCTTCAAAATCAGCGATAGAAGTTGTTGCACTAGTGGCAATGACTTCTTCTGAAGAGGAATCCATGTCCAGGTCGGAATCTATTCTTTGCTGAGTTTGCTTTTCTTCTGAGAGCGTGTGTCATTCCTCCTCCATTTTCAGCACTGCTTGTGTCTTCAAAGTAGCCACGCAGCAGAACTCCGCCCACCTTGGAGCGCAGCCCCTTATAGGCTACTCTATGAGCGCAGCCCCGGTGTGCTGTTCTCACGGCAATAGCCTACATTTTCATTTAATGTAACACTTTAATTTGTAGCGAGTAACGACGTGTCCAATTTTAAATATAGCGGATTAAAAGTACGATTTTTTCCTTGAAAATGTAACAAAGTAAAAGTAAAAGTACAGAAAAATAAAAGTATCAATAAAAGTACAAATTCTCAAAAATCTTACTTAAGTACAGTAACGAAGTACTTGTACTTCGTTACTTTACACCACTGGATGTGCAGCATCTACCACCTGCTGGTGTGAAACTCCTACAAACCCCTAAATCTTGTTATAATTACTATTTTGTATGAACTACAGCTGGTGTCAACACACTCATGCATCAGCGTGATTCAAAATAGACACAACTGCTTTTATGTTTATGATAAATAACTACTGCGGCGTCCTGAGGGAGGTCTGCTCCTGTGGGTTGTGGGGACTTTGAAGCACCCAGACAGAAAATATAACTTCATCATCGTTTTCTTCCAGTACTGCAGACATGAAGGCTGGGGTGGGATCGGCAGCGTTCCCAGCTCAAAGACCAGCTGGCACGTCGCTGAAAATCTAATACACGTCGCTAAACATGAGCTTCATGGTTGTCCTATTCTTCTGTGTTTTGTTTATGTTTTTATGGTTTTGCCTATATGGCTGACGCTTTGCACACGTTCAAGAGATCTTGATGCGTTCAGGCTCTCACTGTAAGCTTACATCACCGGGACCAGTCAGCATATTTGTGTTGTTTTGATCATTCACCTTGATGGTGTGTGGTTTTGCTCACACTAGAAAGCTTCCTCCTCTGAAGTAGGGAGGAAGTAAAATGAACTTTTAAAAACAATTTGGTGAACTGCAGAGGACCCTTTTTCCAACTTCCTCCGTAATAATTCTGCAGACCAAGGCACCGACGAGACGAGAGAGAAGAGAAAAAAGAGACCAGACATGTGTTGACTTTTAAGTTGAACTTTTGCATCTGGGTCCATCAGATATTGTGCTTCAAATTATTATCTGTGATTTGTACGAAGATGACTTCAGTGTGATAGTTAAAGGGGAAATTGATGAAGGCTGAAAGCCAAACACGGGTCTCTCAGATGACAACGCTTGTTTCACATGAGCATGTGATCACTTTAGGCCTGGGGAGGAGATTTAAAAAAGTGCTCTGTGTGTGTGTGTGTGTGTGTGTGTGTGTGTGTGTGTGTGTGTGTGTGTGTGTGTGTGTGTGTGTGTGTGTGTGTGTGTGTGTGTGTGTGTGTGTGTGTGTGTGTGTGTGTGTGTGTGTGTGAGTCAGGGTCAGTAAGTGCTCTTGGCTCCACGTCTGTGGTGGTGCTGCTGGACTTACCTCTGTTTTATTCAACCATAGAAACTCTGTTCTCTCCCTCCCTGCAGCCTTTCATCCAGCTCTTTCTGTTCTGTCTCTTGCATATTTATTCTCCGCTCTGCTCACAGTGTTACTTCCTTCCGGTGCTCGCTTCGTGCTGCCAGTTCAGATGAAAACACTGACACAAGGTCGGAGAGAGTTTAGAGACCTGCCGTGCCTATCGATCAATCATGAAGTCTGCATTTTGTTCAAGAATTGATCTTTGCTTCGCTGTTATTCAGTCAGTGCACCATCCATTAACTGTGCAACAGGCTTCCTCATTAGTAGTTGAAGATGTCTAAAGGCCTGCGGTCTAGATATATGCATAAACATTCACCGCACAAATCTTTTTAAAGAACAGCGATGAATTCACAGCTCCACCACCTGTCATATGAAGTACACATGCAGCAATAAATTAAAACCAATGAAATATTATTGAAAAATTCAAATCAAACTATATTTGTAGGTTTCAATAATTCAGACAAACTGTGGTTAATCCTTGTATAAACTTGTTTAAATCTGTGTTTAAAAATGCTACAAACTATGATGTGCAGTAGAGACCTCAAATCAATGTGTTTACCTCAGTTATGATTATTGATTGACTGTTTTTGAATTGTTTCATTCTTGGCCTGATAGGACAAAGACTTTATGCTGAACTATTAAGTAAGTAAGTAAGTAAGTAAAGATAATTTATATGTAAATGTAAATGTACTTTATTTATATAGCTCTTTACAGCCACCTTTATGTGAGCCAAAGTGCTTTACAGAATAAAACATACAGAAAAACAACATACAATCATAAGACTGAGCAAAGAAATAAATAGAATAAAAAAAGAATAAAAAGGATAAAAGAATAAAAAGTGTCACCACACTACTGGGTATTAAAAGCCATTCTAAAGAAATAGGTTTTAAGCTTTGATTTAAAATAGATATGGCACAAGATGCTTCACAAAAAATAAAACAATACAATAAAAGGAAAAATAGAATAAACAAGATGATATAGATAAAAAGCTCCTAGAATAAAAGTACATAAAATCAACATGATGGTCATAAAACAACCCTCTCAAAAATTGAGGGTTTTTTTTCAATGAAAGAGTAAATATCTTTGTGATTTTGATATGAGTTACGTGAACGCACACAGTGCGTGGAGTAAAAACAGAATCAAAGAAAAAAAAATGGAAATAGTCGATATGGGCGAGGTCATGTCAGGCTCTGTCAGCTTCGATTAGTCGCATGTGCCATCGACGTCCTCGCCTGACCCGATGCAGGTTCCACCTCCGCCAGCAGGGGGCAGCAGACATTCACCCATTTACTTACTCCGCTCTTCAGTCCTGTTCAAGCTCAGGACCGAAACTCTCCACAAACTGTCTAGATTTGCTTACTTCCTTCGCTCAAGAAATAAACTAATCTGAAAAGAGAAACTCTAAATAAAATAAATAAATGAAATATAGGGAAAAACGGCACCAATCAGCCCCTTAACCTGTTAAAATCCTGTAGTAAACATGCCATAAAACACCTGATTATGTGACACTGCCATCTCCTGTCAGCCAGACCGTAGATCAGGGTTTTAGACAGACTTTTCAACGACCCATTAATGTCAAATGTAGATGTTTAAAGCGTGTTTGGTTTGATCCTTGGCATCTTGAAGCCTACTTTGCAGATAGAATAGGCCATATCGCATGTTTGTGGGTCGCTCCACTGTACTGGTTTGAGTAAATTAGAGGCTGCAGACATATACTTTATAGATTTTTTCCAACCATTTCACATGAAAAACGTGGCAAGTCTACTATATGTCATAATCTAAACTTTCATCAAAACCTGTCATTTACAGTGAGGTTGCAGCGAAGATGGTTGTTGTCTCCCAGTCTGAAGATGGTTTTTTTGTCCCAGACGTCAACATCCCTTGATTCAGACTTCCACCAAATAGTAGCTTGATTCTTTTTAAACCAGATTGTCATTTTTGTTTTGGCAGTGTGGTGGGTTTTTATTTTTTTAGAGGATTTTTAGGATAGTCTTGAGTGCATTTGTGTGACTCTGAGCAACCATATATGACCATCTAAGAACATCAAGCCATCTGAGAGCAGGTCAGACGCAGGCTATCAGAAGTAGAAAGCTCATAATAACAGCACATTTCACAGGGATACCTTAGACAAGACAGAATCATATCAGAAATAAACTATTTTTACACTTTTACTTCTGGAAATCAGGGATAATAAATTGCCAGAAGGAGCAGATCAAATAGATGGTATCTTGTTTGGGAGAGTTCACCTTTTAGGATCTCACACATCAAGTAAAACCGAATCACTGCAGAAATAGTTTTAGCTGAAGCTGGAGAACAGCAGCTGAACAACCTGACCTGTCCTGACCGCAGCAGCCTTCCTCCCACAGGATTTACATATCCTGTACCGTCTTCAACTTGGCCAAGATCTATAACCAGCAAGCATTGCTTCAAGACCCCGATGTGTTATGTCAGCTTGGCACTGCATCCAGGAACTGTCCCTAAACCAAAGCCAATAGGATGTTCCCAAACGACAGTGGAAACACGGGACAGTTTCATAAACACATTTTTAGATGAGGAGTTGTTGAGCAAAGTGAAAATGCTTAATTACAGGATAATAACATGCACACGTGAGTCATCAGTGGTAATGGTGGTGGGAGAATCATAGAACAGAATAACTGGTTATCTGCCACATGTTTACAGCTGTTAGACTGCCTGTATAAGAAGTCAGTGGAGCATTAAGCTGTCATGTGACGTCCTACCGGGCTTCATGGAGAGCAGTCGCTAGAGCATCAGCTATTCAAAAGTCAATTTCCAACATATGCATGTAGGTTGGGATGTTGTAGATAAACATTAGCCACTTCGGTGGATGTCAGTGTCATCAAATATCAGTTTATTGCTTTATATGGATCAAAACTGCCATTTAAAGGATTTTTCTTTTTTTAGTTGCTTACCTCAATCGAACCCTGACAATGATGTACAATAACAATAGCAACCAAGACCCAGAAAGGGGACACAGAGGTCTGGTTAAATTATTACTGAGGTACACAAGCATACCGAAACGTCTGCTGATTTATTACTCCCGTCCCTCAACGATTTTATGGGCCAAAACTAGTCCTTACTTAATTATTAGATTATTGCAATGGCATCTTTACAGGCCTTACCAAGACATTTTTCAGGCAGCTGCAGCTGGTCCTTACAAACACCAGGAAACTGGACCACATTACACTGGTCATGAAATCACTCCACTGGCTTCCAGTGAGTCAAAGGATAGAGTTTAAAATCTTACTGCTGGTCTACAAAGCACTGAATGGTCTTGGACCAAAATACATGGTTGACCTGTTAGTTCCTATGAAGCTCCCAGACCTGAGGTTCATCTGGATCTGGTTTGTTGTGGTTCCCAAGAACCAGAACCAAGCAAGGTGAGGCAGCATTCAGTTATTCTGCTCCTCACCGGTGGAACAAACTTCCTGTAGACCTGAGGTCTGCTCCAACTGTCAGCTCCTTCAAATCAGGGATAAAAACATTACTGTTTACTGAAGCGTACTCTGAAATGAAATACTTACCTGCTGTACTCTACTGCCCTTATTTTTAACAACTTGTGCTTTTTATTATTTTACCTCTTTTCTTATCATTTTATTTCATTTATTTGGTATTTAAGCGTACTCTTAAATTAAATACTTTCTGAAAACGGCAAATGAGATGTGTACCTGCGGTACTCTGCCCTTAGTTTTCAGCAACTTGTGCTTTTTATTATTTTACCTTCTTTTCTCATAATTTTATTTCATTTTATTTGTTATTTACTGTCTAATTATGTCTTGCCGCTTTTAATGTTGATGTAAAACACTTTGAATTACCTTGTGTTGAATTGTGCTATATGAATAAACTTGCCTTGCCTTGCCTTCAAAATAGTAAACTTTGGTCAATGTGGCCTTCATTTAATGAAATCAAGAAGTGATCACGGATTTAAATTGAGAAAAAACAACTACTACCATATATTGATTATATTTACACTAAGATTGATTATGTATGATTTAGCAAATGTCATTGCTGCTTCTTATGTAACATGTAATGATAGGCAATTTATCTCCTCAGGATGCATTCAGAGCTTGCTATACTTAATCCTCTTTTTACCCTTTTCTTTTGAGCACCAAGCATGAAAATTAGTATTCGAAAAAACACCTCCCTCTTTCAACCCTGTCTCTCCGTCTCCCTGGGAAAGGATCACTTTTATCTCAGTTGATCAGCTCTTTATAGCTGATTGTAGAATAACTAGAAATTACAAAACATTTCTAATTAATATGAATATCTCAAAGACCGGAGGAGAATATTTTGGATCTGTTGAGCCCACATCCCAGTCGGAGAACTTCACTGGCGAGAGACACTTGAGGCGCTGAAGATAATGCATGTGATGCACAAAGTGGAATGCTGTTAGGAGCAGAGCAGAGCCACGGGCCATTCTTACTCTTCTCCAAGGTTATCCAGAGTTACCCATCGGAAGACACTTTGGACATGTGGTAAAGGGTTTGGTTTAAACAATTTTAGTTTTAATTTAGTTTCGAATCAACTTTAAAAACGAAGTAAAGTAAAAAAAACAAAAAAAACAAAACACAATTCCTACAAACAAACATTTTTCTGGCAGAATTATGGCTGAAATGGTCCTTTGTACTAACAAGTTTTGACGTAGCATCAATATTCTGATGTGGGAGGGGGCATCAGATTGTGTCCACGTTTCGGTGATGTGGAAAAAAGGGTTACGAGACTTCTGGGAAGATCTTCATCGTTCTCATCCACTTGGTGCCACATAACAGTTTCATTGGCAACTATGGTTGTTTTTTACTTTTTCTTACCGTCACATCGGAGTATAAGACCATTTTTTTCTTTGTCCACATGTCAGCAGCATATTATAGTTTGAAGGCAGAGATTAAAATGTTTTTTTTGCGGAGGCAGCCTGGCAGTCTATAAAGTAAAACTCACTTTTCTGTAAATAGTGACACTGGTTTTTCAGTGGTGTATGATATTTTACAAAATAAGATCTTGCGTCTCAGCGGGAGGTAAAAAAAGAAATTACATGAGGCCTTTTTTTTCTTTTTCCTCTCTCTCTTTTCTCATTTGTTTGCAGCGTGACCGCTGCAGGATTTGGCTGCTACTTCAAGATAAAGACTAGACAACTACGTGAATACTAATCAGCAGTTACATAACAGCATGTTACCAAAACACTGGCTGCTCTGTTCTGCTCTAGAAAACATGTTCATAAAACAAAACAAACAGGTACAACTATATTCACTGTATGCTTGCACAGTCAGTAATGCAAGCACACAAACTTTATGTACACATGTACTTTTAGCCAAAGGAAACACTGATAATTTTAAGAAAACAGAGAAAACCACATTTGCTTAAACTCAAACAACAGAAGCAGTCACACTGACTGAAAGAAACTTGGCAGAGCGGTTATGAATACCAAAGGGTTCAACTGACGACGCTGCAAAGAAGTTAGGCCTAAGCAAGTGAGAGTAAGTCTGATCCTGAAGAAAACTAGTTATTTAGTCGCCTGGGTTGTAGAACATCCAAAAAGTCTAATGAATAGTAAATGTTACTGATTTAAATTGGACTTAATTTGGAGATAAAACGTGAATTTTAAATATTAATAATAAAATTATCGACTTGAACTTGCATTATTTACCATTATAGTAGCCAGATTACACCGTATATCAGCATCACAGAAATAAACCTAATCACAACCTCAACAACCTCAATCAACCTCAATCACAACGATATGCAAATATTATTCAAAGGTCAATGATGCCATATATTTATTCAAACAAGCCCGTTATAAACACAATACTGTAATTAAATAAAGACACATGCAGATGCATCAAAACATTAAATCAAATGCAAAATACAAATAGTTTACAAAACTGTACATTAACAAGAGGAAGAACTGCTGATCACAAGATTCTCTCACCTTGGTGTGTGCAATGACATATCAATTATCCGAGTCTGAGACCAGGCGCGACCAAGAACAGGCCAAGACCACAAAAAAAGTGGTCTCGAGACCGTTCTTGAAACCAAGACCAGTCTCGAGAAATACAAGTCTACTAAGAATAAAATATGACCCATTATCACCTACAGCATGCAAGAAATCAGTTACCCTGCTGGCCACAGCAGGAAAAGGAAGCCACTGAATTCAAGACAAAAAAAGTCGGTCACGATGCCAGAAAAGCTTCACCTGCGTCAAACACCCTGAGACTGTTCGAAAAGATGAAAACCTGAGGCACAGGAAAGATACTACAGCTCATGGATGTATTTCTCAAGAAATACATCTCAACAATGGAAAATCTAACCGCAGGGCCAGAACGCATCTCCCGAGGCTCCGGCCTGCAAACATGCACAAAAAAGAGAAAAGGGGGGGCCACCACAAGAAACTACAGGAGCGATGGACAAAGCGATAGCTATGAGACATTTATAAAAATGGAAATGGAGAAGAGAGGAAGGGAAAGGGAGAGGAGAAGAAGGGTGAAAGGCACCGCCCAGCGGATCATGTCGGTGCCCCCCTGCAGCATAGGCCTATAGCAGCATATCTACCGCAAAGCTATATTTGAGACTAACTATTATAGTCTTGTTCTATAGCTGCAACTATGACTACTGACTCTAACACACTAGAGTTTACACTACCTAGAGATTTACCAACACCAGCTAGAGGTTTACTAAACACTAACTATAGGCTTTACTAAACAGAAAGGTTTTAAGTTTAGTTTTAAAGGTGGAGGTGGTGTCAGCCTCCTTAACCCAGATTGGAAGTTGGTTCCATAGTAATGGTGCCTGATAGCAGAACGCCCGCCCTCCAAATCTACATTTAGATACTCTAGGAACCACGAGTAAACCTGCACTCTGAGACCAGAGAGCTCTGCCAGGAACATAAGGCACTATCAGGTCTTGTAAATACTGCGGAGCTGAGCCGTTTTGGGCTTTATATGCAAGTAATAAAATTTTAAATTGGATTCTGAATTTTACAGGTAGCCAGTGGAGCGACGCTAACACTGGAGAGACGTGGTCTCTCCTTCTGATTCCTGTCACTACTCGTGCTGCTGCATTTTGTATCAGCTGGAGCCTATTCAGCAAATTACTTGGACATCCTGCTAATAACACATTACAGTAATCTAGTCTAGAAGATACAAACGCATGAACTAGTTTTTCTGCATCACTCTGCGAGAGGATTTTCCTAATTTGGAAAAAAGATGGAAAAATGCTATTTTACAAACCTGATTAACATATGGTTTAGACGACAAATCCTGATCGAAAACAACACCAAGGTTTCTCACAGTTGCACTGGAAGCCATCGCAACACCATCTAATCCCTTCCTAAGATGCTCTGGACCAAGAATGATAACCTCTGTTTTATCTGAATTTAGAAGCAAGAAATTTCTGGACATCCAGTCCTTGATGTCCCTAAGACATGCCTGAAGTTTAACTAACGGTTCTGTTTCATCCGGCTTCATAGACAAATAGAGCTGCGTATCATCAGCATAACAATGAAAATGTATGACGTGATTCTGGATTATACTTCCCAATGGCTGCATGTATAAACTGAACAAGATTGGCTCTAGCACTGAACCTTGCGGAACACCATAACAGACCCTTGACTGTTCTGAAGAAACCTCATGTACTGTACATGAACAAACTGGAACCTGTCAGATAGATATGATTTAAACCAACGTAGAGCTGTCCCTTTAATCCCAACAACATGCTCTAACCTGTGCAGTAAAATGCCATCTACAGTGTCAAAAGCAGCACTGAGGTCCAGTAGAACCAATATGGACACTAATCCCTTATCTGAGGCCATAAGGAGGTCATTCGTGACTCAAACCAGTGCTGTCTCTTTGCTATGATGCATTCTGAACCCTGACTGAAAGACTTCAAACAGATCATTTCTATACAAATAGTCACATAACTGGCTTGAAACTGCCTTTTCCAGAATTTTAGATACAAATGGAAGGTTGGAAATTGGCCTATAATTAGCTAAGGTGTCTCGGTCAAGAGAAGGTTTTTTTTACTGCCACTTTGAAAACCTGTGGTACATATCCTAAGTTTAGGGATAGGTTGATTTGAATAAGAGAAAAAACATTTTTGAATAGTCGAGTCGGGATGGGGTCTAACATACATGTGGTTGACTTAGCTCTATTGACGAGTGAGGTCAGCTTAGAGAGGTCTATAGGATCAAAACAGTCCAGAGTCAAGTCAGAGCCTAGGGAAGTCGCTAAAGCTGAAGAAACACCCACAACCGGCTGGTTGATTTCTTCTCTAATTCTCGTGATTTTACTGTTAAAGAAGCTCATAAAGTCTTCACTACTGAGAGCTGCAGGAATGCACGGCTCAACAGAGTTGTGACTCTTTGTCAGCCTGGCTACAGTGCTGAACAGAAAACGTGGGTTACTTTTGTTATCCTCTATCAACGTTGAATAATAAGCTATTCTGGCTTTGTGAATGGCTTTTTTATATACTATTAGAATATCTTTCCATTCACGATAGGAGTCTACAGACTTACAAGGGTACCACTTCCTTTCCATTTTACGCACGTTTTGTTTCAACATGCGGATATCTGAATTATACCAGGGAGTTAAGCTCCTGTGGCTAGAAACCCTCCTTTTCAAAGGAGCAACTTCATCTAAAGCTGAGTGCAACAGATCAGCAGTGTTACTAGCAAGGAAATCAACATCTGCAGAGGTAGAACCTAGGTCACTGGCCAAATGTTCATCTTGCGCTCCCGATCTCCTGCGCGGTGCGTCCCGTGCCGTCTCCATCACCAAGCGGTTTCCCAAATCCAACTCAGCCTGGATCATTTCTCGTGTCCTCTGCTTTTTCCCCACATCTCAGTAATGATCTGACATGCTGGCTGCATTTAACACCACACGCCGCTCATTCACGCTGTTTGCTGTTTGATTGCGTCACCACACGCATTTATTAATTGTTTTGTTCCCCCACTTACAGGACCTTTTCTCTCCCTCCCGTCCGATGTTCCAGGACCTATATAATAATAGGATATTATTTATTTCTGCAACTTTATTGTGGTTTTTGTGGTGAAATGAGGAGGAATCATAGATAACTTCTCATTTCAACTAACTGGATCAGTCGTTCCATGACTGTTTCCTACAGCGCTTTCAACCCGCTTTCAACACGAGTGAAAGGAAGAAAATAAAAGAACATTTAAATATCACAATATCCCACAGCCCACTTAAAGCACTGATAAAAGGTCAATCCCGTTTTTTTAGACTTATTGTTGTCGCATCCCACGGCACAACAGATAGACGGCATGCTGAAAGTCGGTCCTCAAGATGGCGCTGCGAGTACTGTGTGACGTCACATGATATCTATGAATTGCTTCACTATTTTCCACTGTCGTAAGATGAGCAATGGCCTCCTTAACTTTAGCAATAGCTTCATCAGACAAACATCTGCTAAAATAATACCGGTACCTCCTATTTTGCACTTCAACATCGACAATATTAAATTAAAACGTTATTAAATAATGGTCGGATAAAAGGGAGTTTACAGGTGACACCAACAGATCATCAGTTTCAACACCGTAGGTGAGAACGAAATCGAGAGTATGATTAAAACAGTGCGTCGGTTTGTCCACTTTTTGTGAGATACCCATTGATTCTAGAAGAGAATCGGAAGCTAATTTAAGATTATCGCTTTCAACATCCATATGAATATTAAAATCACCCACTATGATGAATGTATCTGTACTGATCAATAATCCAGAAAGGAAATCTGAAAATTCAGACAGAAACTAGATAAGCACCAGCAGGGGGCCGGTACACTACCACTAACACAACTGGCTTCTCTGATTTCCAGCTCGGAAATTTCAGACTAAGCGTGAGGCTTTCAAATGTATTATAATTGCACTTAGGTTCAATTTTTGTTTGGAGACTGGAGTTATAAATTGCTGCGACTCCTCCGCCTCGGCCCGTGTTTCTAGGAATGTGATGATTAAAGTAGCCAGGCGGAGTTGATTCATTCAAACTAACATACTCTTCCTCCTGTAACCATGTTTCTGTTAAGCAGAAAATATCACTCCTGCTCTCTGTAATTATATAATTTACTAACAGAGACTTGGAGCTTAACAATCGTATATTTAGTAGTCCGCATCTAATTTTTCGGTCTCTTATTGGTACCAAATGTGCATTGGTTTTAATTTTTACAAGGTTATTTTGCCTCCAACGCCTCCAAAACGCTGCACCTGGTGAACTCTTGTAGGGCGGGGAACTGCAACCACTTCTATTTTGCAAGGCACCTGGTTAGAGTTGCCAATTACATCATGCAATCCTATAGTTTTAGAGTCGCCAATTACATAATGCAATCCTACAGTTTTATTGGCAGGCGTTGGTCCTCGGGAAGCAGCAGAGAAGTGTATTAAACTGCAGCTCTGCATCCTGGCCTGGACCCTGCATTGTCAGGGGGAGTGTCTAATAAAACTGGCCAAATTACTAGAGACAAAAGCAGCACCAACCCGGGTGGGATGAATGCCGTCTCTTCTAATCAGACCGGGCTTTCCCCAGAACGTCTCCCAATTGTCAATAAAGGCCACGTCGTTTTCTGAGCTACAGCAGCTACAGCAATTCATAAAGATACAGAGGGTAGATATATCCTAGTCAACGGAACCATTGATGGAATGGACATCTTTAATGAACGTATACGCCCCGAACGAAGATGACCCAGCATTTATTAAGACTATCTTCAATTGCATGCTGCAACATAGCAGTGGAATTCTATTAATGGGTTGAGACCTCAATTGTGTCATGACATACTCTAGACAGGCAACCTGCGCCTGTGGCTCCGCTATCAAAGATGAGCACGATGTTAAAGGGGCAATCCGTAGAATCTGGCCTTGTAGATGTATGGAGACATAAGTTGCCAAATCAGAGAGATTTTACATATTATTCATGTAGGCACTTATCCTACTAACAGAATTGATTTTTTCTTCACCCCTAAATCTGAGATTCACAGAGTAACTAACATAGAAATACTCCCAATCACTCTCTCAGACCATGCTCCCTTGCTGATGACATGGGATCTTGGACATAGACCACTGTCCCTGCTGAATGACGACAAATTACCGCTTTTGTTAGGACAGGATTGGACTCTTTTCTGGACACAAACTCCACTCCTGAAACATCCCGACTCATTTTGTGGGATTGTGCCAAAGCCTACCTTAGAGGACGTATTATTGCATTTTCGAGTGCCAAAAAAAAGGATAAGGAAGCAAGACAAAAGGAATTGGAAGATACAATTAAACAATTTGGACAAAAACACAAAAAGAGACCATCCAATGACCTATTGACTCCTCTTAAAGGGGCACGAAGGGAACTCAACAGTCTGCTTTCTGATAAAGTAGAGGGTAACCTAAGATTCACAAAACAAAAATATTATGAGCATGGTAACAAGTGGTAACAAGGCAGACTGTTGGCGTTTCGATTAAACAAACAATAATCATCAAATATCGTTCAAAAATTAAGGGACCAGTCTAGATGCAAATTATAACAAAATAATTAGAAAAATCGGCGATGATATGGACAGATGGACAGCGCTTCCTCTATCTCTACTAATAATAATAATAATAATACCTTTATTTATAGAGCACTTTTCCAAAACAAGTCACAAAGTGCTTTACATGCAATTAAAAACAGGAAACAAACAATTGGTACAATTGATACATGATGATACAATCAGTTAAATGCAAGTCTAAAATAGTGAGTTTTTAAAAGTGACTTAAAAGAAGACAGTGTGTTAGCTACCCTGATCTCCTCCGGCAGGTCTACTAAGACACATAGAGAGCATACGGATGAATGTATTGCCCAGATTGCTCTATCCATTCCAAATTCCACATTTATCAAATTAGATCGACTGTTCGCTAGATTTATCTGGCAAGGTAGGAGACCAAGAATCAGACTCAAAATTCTGCAGCTCTCTAAAAATATGGCTGGACTGAGTCTCCCAAATTTTAGACACTACTTCTGGGCAGCACAACTAAAACCGCTAACAGTATGGGTTGAAGAAAGTACAGATACAAGGGGGCTTAATATAGAAAAATCTCAGTGCCGACAACCTCTATCTGAACTGCCTTTTCAAGAAGGATTTGGAGACTGAAATGGGTGCATGGACCCGGTCTACCTTAAAAATATGGAGAGAAATACAGTCCACATTTAAGTTACCAAAATCAGTGTGCTCTCTGACAAGCATTGGCTCATTGAAAGATTTCACACTGGCTCAATTAGATGTAGGATTTAGAAGATGGTCAGAACATGGACTCAAATACATTCATCAATTGTGTGGGGGAGACACTCTCAAATCATTTGAACAACTAAGACAGGATTTTCACCTCCCAGGGACTGACTTTTTTAAATACCAATTAAGACACCTTCTAACAAAACATAATGACTGGAATAAAATTAGAAATCCATCAGGGGTGGAGTTGTACCTAGCAAAGGTACAATTGAGGAAAGATAGGGGGAGACCGATCTCTGTACCAGGAATTCTTTCAGACTAACTCAAAACACATTAAAGAAAGATGGGAAACCGAGATGCATGAGGAAATATCAAATGAGGACTGGGAACAAATTTGTCTTGAAGCCCACATGGTAACCAATGCCAATATCTGGAGAGAGTTCAAATGGAAAGTTATTGTTAGATACTTTCGGACACCACAGATAACTGCAAAGATGAGTCCAACACATACTGATAAATGTTGGCGGAACTGTGGTGGATACATCGGTAACCATCTCCACATATTCTGGTTTATTACAATTCTGGGGGGGAGGTTTACCGACCCCTAAGGCGTTATTTAACATTGACATCCCTCAGGACCCACAAACGGCCCTACTCGGACTGGATCCTGATGGACTCATAGAGGGAAGAGCTGCAAAGTATTTATTGCAGATTTCATTAACTGCTGCATTAAAATGTATCACAATCAACTGGCTGAAGACTGAACCACCAGTGAACCAAAGTGAATTCAAAGGATCTGGGATATCTTTATGATGGAGCAGATAACCTACTCCCTGAGGTTACACAAAAACATTTTTATCAAGAGATGGAGCCCTATAATGAAACTACTAATATAGTGACAACCCTAGCCCCTATCCCTCTATACCCCTTTAGTTAAATGTATGTTTGTTTGTTTTTTTGTTTGTTTTTTTTTCAATTTATTTTCTTTTTGCTCGCTATTGCTTATTTATTTATTTATTTTTCTTTAATAAATCAAGTATGTCACATAAATATACACACATGTATCTCATAGGAACATGTTTTTCTTGTGATCAAACCTTTTGATGTGCTGATGTTTGTACTGAGAACAAAAATAAAAAGTAAAAACAACAAAAAAAACTGGCCAAAATGATGGATTGGCAAGTGAATGTCTCATGCAGCAGAAAACTCTCACTCACTCACTCACTCATCTTCTCCCGCTTCATCCGTTCCCGGGTCGCGAGGGCAGCAGCCTCAGCAGGGATGCCCAGACTTCCCTCACCCCAGACACTTCCTCCAGCTCTTCCGGGGGGAGTCCGAGGCGTTCCCAGGCCAGCCGAGAGACATAGTCTCTCCAGCGTGTCCTGGGTCTTCCCCGGGGTCTCCTCCCGAGCAGAAAACTCAATTTAGGAAAAGATGAGGAACACCACCCTGGTGGATTTGAAATAAGATAATCCAGATGTGACCAATAGGTAGATTTTCAACCTTTATCTTCAACATTTAAAACTATTCAGACTCAAAACTGTTTGAACAATGTTACATCATAGTAGTTATCCCATTCATCATTTTTTAATACTTTGTTGAAAATACTTTATAGTCAGCGAGTGCGTGAAGTGTGGAGGCTTTATTCATCAACAAAATCTCCTGTTTCATATCTGCAGATGCTTTACCAGGGGTCTGTTTCACAAAGCAGGTTTAGTGAAAACGCTGAGTCTGTTAACCCTGAAATTCACAGTTCAAGATTAGTCTCAGAGTTTGTTGAACCTGCTTTGTGAAACGGACCCCAGGACTTCTCTGCAACTGTTGTTGATTATTTGTCTGCCTTTCTACTTTAAGATTTGTCATGAGTAACTGAAAAACATGCTCATCTGGGTTGAAATCAGGGGACTTACTGGGCCATTTGTTCCTTACTTTGGCTTTAAAAACTCTTGAGTTGCTTTCACAGTATGTTAAGGTCATTATTCATCTCCGCTTTGAAGTACAATAGTTTTGTAACATTTGGCTGAGTGTATAGCCACATACAGCTCAGAATTCATCTTACTTCCTCTATTAGCAGTGATATCATCAAAACACATCAGTGATCATTTTTTGCTTTTATCATGAAATCATTTTAAATCAAAAAGGAATAAATAAAAAAAAAAAGAATGACTTATGGATTTACCAGATATATAGCCAATATATAATATGCTATGGGGGTCAGAAATTACATCAGCACCACAATACAACCATGTGAGGGATGTGAGGGCTGGAGTTGCCTTTACTGTCTGCTGGATATACTAGTTATATTCCATTAGGCTAAACTGACGGAAACGATCTTAATAAGGGTTTATCTATTCATTTATTTAATGAGGAAAAAGAATTACACACACACACACACACACGCACACACAGACACACACACACACACACACACACACACACACACACACACACACACACACACACACACACAGACGTCTCATGTGGAGGAAACCACTGCATGATTGGTCTTGAAATTTTCCTCTTCTTCTTTTAGCTTGCAACGCTATATTTTCCTAAAAGCAATACTGTTTGGTTTTTAAAACAGGAAAATAACAGTCTTCTTTTGAAAAGTATGACAACATTTCAGTGGTAGGCTATACCCTTCTTTTGAGGCACTTTAATGTTGATGGATTGAAATGAATACGTGTATAAATCTAAGGATAATAAGGCGTTACATTACTAGCTTACCCGGGACTTGCGGTTTAAAATTGCCCCTTTTACCCCCCAAAAAAACTATACGGAATCGGCTTCTGCATTGTAATTTTCGTGTCATCACTTTTTATGCCGTTGAAAACACGTGTTCGTACATTTTGAAGGAAGGCCGTGAACGCAGCATCCAGCTACCACATCAGAACCACCGCCTGCGCTGCAGCCAATCAGAGCGCCTGCCGGCTCTGACGTAGGGAAGGGGGCGGGGCCAGAGGGGGTTCCACCGGAGCGATCCTCCAGCCAGGACGAGACACAATAAAACACCACAACTCTCCGTCTCCTCATCACCGCACTGCAACACTGCAACATGCTCTCCATGTCCGACTTTGCTTCTTGGTGAGTAGATACCCCTCTAAACAGTCTGTTACATGTTTTTAATGAAAGACTAACACAATGACTGAGCGTAAATGATGTATTAACCTCAGTAATGTGCTACTTTTGGCTCCAATTAGACAGTCATGTATGTGGTATTGTCTTCTAAAAGATGATCTGAATAATATCTGTTTTACTATAATGTCTCATAATGATGGATGCTTATATAACGTTGTTTTTTTTATTTCTAGCACTCCCCTTCCGCTCAAAGTGCTTATGCTCTTTGTTCAGGCTGAAAATGACAATAAGGATTTTTTCCTAAAATTGCTTGCCTGGGTAAATAAAGGTTACATTAAAATAAAATAAAATGCTTGTTTGAAATAACCCCATCCGTTTAACAGAGATTAAAAGTTGCCGGGGAAGGATGCGACGTTCAAGAGGAAGTGGCATTGCCTATTTCTTTATCTCTCTTGTAGCCCACCAAACAGAAATAAAATAGGGTCTAAGTCCACAAGAAAGCGTTATCGTCATTAATTATTATTTAGCGGCATTTTAACGCGCGAAAAATATGCGGTTTGCTAAATACTGCAACGGAAAAACCCCAACGCACTCCGCCGTGACATCACTCCAAACCCACCTCCCCATTAGTAGACGTGACGTCACTCAGGTCCCCTTTGGCCTGATTTATGGTCCCGCGTTTAATCGACGCAGAGCCTACGCAGTACCATACGGTCACAGGCTCTGCGTTGGTGTAACGCGGGACCATAAATCAGCCTTTACTCCGGCATCCACGTTTAATACAGCCGAGGAGTCCGTGAGTCACAGCCCAGACCGGTGCGTGTGCTCAGTATCCATCACCGCTTCATGTGCTGGTTGTGACACATGGGATGAGGAGGAGAGAGAAAAAAAAATCAACACTGAATTAAAAAGAAAATTTTGGTACTTAACATTTCTCCATGAAAACCAGATGTTTTATTATTATTATTATTATTATTATTATTATTATTATTATTATTATTATTATTATTATTATTATTATTATTATTATTATTATTATTATTATTATTATTATTATTATTGTCATTATTATTATTATTATTATTATTATTAGGCAAGGCGAATTTATTTGTATAGCGCAATTCAACACAAGGTAATTCAAAGTGTTTTACATCAGCATTAAAAGCGGTAAGACACAATTAAACAGTAAATAACAAATAAAATGATAAGAAAAGAGATAAAATAATAAAAAGAACAAGTTGTTAAAAGGTAAGGGCAGTAGAGTACAGCAGGTAAGTATTTAATTTAAGAGTACGCTTCAGTAAACAGTAATGTTTTAGGCCTGACTTAAAGGAGCTGACAGTTGGAGCAGACCTCAGGTCTACAGGAAGTTTGTTCCACCGGTGATGAGAAGAATAACTGAACGCTGCCTCACCTTGCTTGGTTCTGGTTCTTGGGAAACACAACAAACCAGATCCAGATGAACCTCAGGGGTCTGGGAGCTTCATAGGAACTAACATATCAACCATGTATTTTGGTCCAAGACCATTCAGTGCTTTTTAGATCAGCAGTAAGATTTTAAACTCTATCCTTTGACTCACTAGAAGCCAGTGTAGCGATTTCATGACCGGTGTAATATGGTCCAGTTTCCTGGTGTTTGTAAGGACTCTGCGTTCTGGATCAGCAGCAGCAGCTTGATAGATTTCTTGTTAAGGCCTGTAAAGATACCATTGCAATAATCCAACCTACTGAAAATTATGCATGAATAAGTTTTTCCGAGTCTTGTTTAGACAGAAACCCCTTAATTCTAGCAATTCTATTATTATTATTATTATTATTATTATTATTACAAATTGGGAAGGCATACTAGTCTAAAAAAAGGAAATATCAGCCCCAGTGATGCTGCAAAAGCTGTTGTTGAACCTTTATAGTTTTCTGTTTCGATTGAATATTCTACTTAAATTTAGAAGAAAAAAAAAAGCATTACCATCACAATGGACACCCACCCGAACGTGTCTGGCCCTCTGGGAATTTGAAACTTCTGAACCTGTACCTGAAGAACCGGCTAGGCTGGATCGACCTCAAATCTCAAACATGCCTTATCACTTTTTCCCAGAAACTCACCACAGTTATCAGGCGTTGCCTTCGTGGCCATCACTATAAAAACAGTCTTATTACCATTAAACCCACAACAGCAGAGTCTTGTTGATTTCAGTCTCATGCTTGGTCACCGTTTACACAGTAATAGCATCTTGAAACGTATATTTGTGTTCATGTAACTTTCCCTTAAGGGCAGGGACGACCTTCATTCCAGGACGTTCCCCCCCACAAATTCCATCTGCCTATTTGGTCATTTCCTGTTTCGTGACTGCAGCGTGACTGAGCTCCCATGTGAGGCACAACAAAATAACCAAGTCCCTTATGTGCAGGGCTTGAAATTCACTTTTTGACCTACTAGCCAAGTGGCTAGTAGGTCAAAAAAGTTACTCGCCAAACAGATTTTTTACTCGCCAAAACCAAAAAGTTGCTTCACTAGAGTATTTCGTCATCACTACTTATATAGCAGTCATAGTAGTACCATATAACAGTCATCCCGTTCTTCTCAATCAAATGTGCTGTGTAAAAGGACCTTTCAACTATTCTGGAAGAACAGTATAAATCCCTATGCAGATAACGTAAACAAAGTCATTTACCTGCACATCCACACATAATCTGTGAAGGGTCGAGCTTGCTTCGCGATGGCGTGCGCATTGTTAAAAAGTAAGTGCATTTTCTTTCTGTTGACATCCGAAAGCTTAGTCAGTGCTTGTAGTGTGGGCGTATTTTCCAGCGGCACCGATTTTGCCTTAAAAACTGCCACGCAATCTCGGTGGCAGGCGGAATTTTTATGTGAAACTATACTTTCAACTTTCATTGATTTGCAGCCAACGACGAATGCACTTGCTCGACTCTTCTGATCCCAGGCGTGCGAGCGGCAAACGTTACAAAACATGACTCCATCATTGTAACCGAGCCACTGTCTTTTCCCACCAGCCTCATTGTAGTACCAATTAGGGTTAAACTTCCTCACGGGTTTAACGTTAGATTTCGGCGGGGGAGCCCGAGGCGCCATTTCGCCTTCAGCGCTGTTCCCCCCTCCTCCTCCTCCTCTTCCCTCCTCACCTCACACACATTTGTCTTTTTGGGTGGTGGCTGGCACCCCGATATATATCTCCACATGTCGTTTCTTTGTTCAGTTTAGTTTTCTTTAGCTTCTTCTTTAGCTTCTTTCTTCTTAGTTTTGTAGTTGTTATGTTCCCTCGTTTACTTTTCTTCTTCTGACCCGTTAGCGGCGCTTGGCAACCAACGAAAATGAGCATTACCGCCACCCTCTGGATTGCAGTGGTATAATTTTTCTAGGTCGCCAAGTGGCGAGACAGCCAAAAATATGTCTCGCCACAGCAAAATCTAGGTCGCAAATGGCGAGTGGCGACTGCTAATTTCAAGCCCTGCTTATGATGTACTGACGGTTGTTTTTGTCATCCTGTCAGTGGCAGCTATGAGGGGTGCAGGGCCACGGCGGACTGGCTGCTGTCCAACACGCAGGTTCGACCGACCGTGGGGATCGTGTGCGGGTCGGGTCTGGGGGGGCTGGCCGAGATGCTCAAAGACCCTCAGGTCTTCAAGTACAGCGACATTCCCAACTTCCCCAGCAGCACAGGTATGCTCGGCCTCAGAAAACACAGCTGTCAGTGTTTGCACGTGTGACTATAATACAGAGAGTGTTAAACAAGGTGTGATCTTGCAGTGCACGGCCATGCCGGTCAGCTGGTGTTTGGGACACTAAAAGGGAAGCCGTGTGTTTGCATGCAGGGCAGGTTCCACCTTTATGAAGGATATCCTATCCAGAAGGTGAGTAGAGTTTGTATGCTGAGTTAGTTGGTCTAATTGAAGTTTCACGACTTTATTTTGGCACAGTTTGCTTGTCTTGGATCACAAAACTAACAAGAAAAAACCCCCCACCCAAGTCTTGCAGAAATCTCTGTGAAGTCAGTTTACTTCCCCAGTTGTGATGTCAGAGAACAAATTCCCCAGAATTAGAAATGAATCACAGAATGGTCATCTTGATTCTAAGTAGGACTACCGTTTCTAAAATGAACACTCTGTTTTAAAGACGTTTGGAAAAGAGGGATTAAGGCCATCAACCTGCTAGAAAAACGGTTTTCAACATGAATAATTCAAAAGATTAGTAAGATTACTTTTTTGAGTTTGTATAAAAGTCATTATCTGAAGATACTTCAGATTTAACTTCATTTCCTGAATGGAGGTGGAGGCCACTTTCATCTTTTACAGTCACTCTATGATGTCGGTGGATCAGGAAAAAAGGGTTTAACATCATTAACAGTATTTATGTGTGTATATATATATATATATATATTAGAGTTAAGTTAATAATGCAGGAAGGGCAGTCTGGTTGGGGGACCAATGATCCCTTACTTACAGCATCTCTAGTTCAGAACGGACATAAATCCAGCCTCACCTGCCTTTATTTATAATTCAGATTTTATTTTAAATTTGAACCACGTACCTGTTAGGTTCAGGGACCAACCTGGTCACACACATCTGCGTGTGCAGGACTGTAGAAGTTAGGTTTTCTCACTGAGGAGGGTCACGGCGAGTCCTTAAAGCGCCTCCCGTCTCCCTCTGATCCCAAGGACGAGTTTCACGAGAAATCTGACTCACAAAGATAACCAAAGGTCGCTCCCACGAAACTCTCAGCTGAAAGCAGAACTCGGTCACACAAAGCTGTGGTGGGTTGTCAGGGTTTATCTCGGATGTTTACGTGCTCTACAAGGTTCATCCGGAACCAGCAGCTTTCACCTTTGCACGGCTTGTTTTAACTTAAGCTTCAGCTTCGTGTGGCTGTGTTTCTCCGCTCAGCTGTCGGTGGAAATCATCAACATCAGAAAGTAGATGTTAATAATGAGAAAAGCTACAATCGACTTCAGACTGAGAAACTTTTGTTTCTGATTGAGATAGTGATTCATTCATACAACAATAAGTGGGACACATTTTGCTTTCCTGTCAGCTCATGCAGTCTGAACTCCCCACAACTCTAATGCAAATAATTCTGCGTTATCTTTTTTTTAAATTTATTTATTTATTAACATACAGTGCAAACAACGACAAAAGACAACATCAGTATGTGTGTGTGTGTGTGCGTGCCGTGTGTGAGTGTAAATAAGATGATGAAAATAGATACATAAATTGAGAATATTAATTCGAGAGTAAACAAATAAATAATTATCATATAGAGTGGTGTAGCATGATATCATATAAATATAGCATCATAAATATAGTAATATCCTAATATATCATTTTTATAAAATATTATAACATATAACCAAATTATATCACCATACTATTATATATAACAATATAATACTATAGTTAAACATCCCATGAGATTTCATAACTTAATATAATAATATGAAACAATATATCATGATAATGCAGGAAATAATTTTTAGAGTTAGAATTGGACATTTATGTTTTGCAATGGGGGGTGAGGTCAGACCGCGTTATTATCATTGATCAACACCGTTACTGTGTGTGCAAGTGCTTCATGGTCACCCGTGTGCTCTAGATCACGCTGCCCATGCGCGTCTTCAAGCTGATGGGCGTGGAGACCATGTTCCTGACCAATGCCGCGGGGGGGCTCAACCAGGACTACAAGGTGGGCGACGTGATGATCATCAAGGACCACATCAACATGCCCGGATTCGCTGGCATCAACCCGCTGGCTGGACCCAACGACGACAGGTAGGCAGAGGTGTGGGAAGGTGCTGTTGTCTTGACGTGCGTGACTGCTGGGCGTCACAAACGGTTGTGCAGTCAAGACGGGTATTTAATCCCCTGTGAGTCATAAATAAACATCCACAGTTATTTAACATCCTCCTCTCTTCTCGCTCGGTTACAACACCCACACTACAATCATTAACGTGTGCTCAGTAAATGCCTCACTTCAGATCTCCGTGGCAACATGGCAGTAAACTTCCAAAGTCAGCATCGCGCTCAGCTTTGTAACACATCGGTAGTTTAATGTCACCAACAAACCACAAAAATGTCGCTTTTAAACCCTTTTTTGGGGGGTAAATTTAATATGTAAGGACTTACTTTTAGTCATCTGTGAAAGAAAATTCAGCCTCTTTGAGTTCTCTGGTTTTATGTCTCAGGACAAATCAGCCGGACTTTACCGGATCGAGAACTCTCACATTGATATACAGCTTGAAATAAACACAAAACGTTGTGTTACATTGTTTTCTTACCTACTCAGCGCAGAGAGTGAAAGCAGTCAGATCTGACTAAATGGTCTGCTCAGAATTTTCTGCAGAGGACAAAGGACATCTGAAAGTTTGGGTTTGTTCAGATACAACTTAGCAAATCTAAACTGTGCCACTGTGTTGTTCTTCGACAGAAGAGCTCGTCTCAGCCACGCCTCCAAACAACCTTTAAGTGTGTGGTTTTTCCTGATAATACCGTCTAAGTGTAACACGAGAAGCCAAGCCTGTAGGATCCTGATTTCATTAAACAAAGATCTGATTATAACACCATCCAACCTCGGGCTGAACTCCTTTACACACCCGGCCTGAGAACACGAGCAACTGTCTCAAATATCTTTTCTTTTTCACGTGATTGAAGGTTAAAGCCGATTGCAGACTTACAAGTATGCGGCTGTTGCTCTAACCCCCCTTCTGCACATTTCTCCCAGTAATTTATGCACATTTTTGCAGCTTCCTCCACAAAACTGCTCCTCAATGAGCCCGACAGAAGAGCAGTTTTCGTTTCCACTGGTGAAAAGCTGCTGCGTAGCTCCCAGATTAGAGCTCAGCGAACATTGAAAAGGTTGAGAAGAGCCTTTTCTTAACGGTGTAACGACCTGCTGAACTAGTCTGCTAATCTTTAGTCTGGGATGACACGGCTGACCCAACATGAAGCAGTTGCAGGAGTTAAACTCACCCCATGTCAACTATTAACAGTTAACAATATAAATATTTTACAGCACAGTATTTTAGGCCAGTTTTGGTTTTAATGGTCCCCTGAACAAATCTCGGAGATTCCCTGTTTGCTTAAGTGTTGCCCAAGCCGTTACGAGGAATTCCATCATTGAGTCAGACTACCGTTGTTTCCTAGAACTAAAACTTCCCTCCCGTCAGGTTCGGCGTCCGCTTCCCCTGCATGTCTGATGCCTACGACCGGGAGCTGCGGCAGATGGCGCACGACGTGGGGGCAGAGCTGGGCTACGCAGACTTCCTGCGGGAGGGCGTCTACTGCGTGCTCGGAGGCCCTTCCTTTGAAACCATCGCCGAATGTCGCATGCTGCACAAATTAGGCGCCGACGCTGTCGGTAAGTCGCACACACACACACACACACACACACACACACACACACACACACACACACACACACACACACACACACACACACACACACACACACACACACACACACACACACACACACACACAGCTGTGCATCATATTTTATGCCTCCATCCACTAGAGCCCTAAGTGTATGACTGTTTTCTTCATCCCGCTCCCGCTGCATTTCTGACCATTACTGCCCGCAACTGCAGAGTTTATATCCACTCCCGCCTGCTCCCAATGATCATTGTGGAGCTTGATGGATAATTGACAGTTCATAGGTCACCTGACAGAAAGTTAGATGCATCATTGTCATCATCGCACAAGCTATTTCACTTTTCACGCACGCATCAATTATGTGATTGAGGTTACGGTCTCTTTTCTAAGAGACCTGAATAAGTAACATGATAGTGAGAACACAGATAAACAACACAATATATTTAAAAATGACTTAGTTTTATCAAAAACCTTGCACCATCACACGGCACATACAAATAGACTGCTTTTCAAAATATCCAATATGATAAACAACATGCAAAACGGCTGTTTTAAATTAGCCAGATGTTGCAGGTATTCTGTTTGAAAAAATAAAAATAAGAATGAAAACATTCAATAACACCGGCAAGGCATCATCACGCCTCTGTAGGACCTAGCCTAGTTAACAAATAGCCACGAGGGTAAGCTGTGAGTGGCTCAAATAACACTAATAAATAACACAAAATAAACAAAGTTAACGAATGAAACGACTTCATTTAACCAATGAATCACTTGGACATTATATTGCTGTGGAGGAAGAGAATGCTGCTGACCGACTGCGGCCCGAATTCCATGCGTCTCTCTTCCAAAATGCGCCACAGGCACTAAATGCAGTTTCTCAAAATACTTGCCTTGCTTTGTCTTTGTTTTGTAAAGACCTTGTTTGAGGTTCTTTTCCACGTCATTGATTTCCATCTTTTCGCTAGACTACATCCCGATCCCGCAGGGGTTTTTTTAGCCGCCGTTTCCCACCCGCAGCAAAGTTCAAACCGCCCGCTTCTGCCAGATTTGCGCCGGGTCCCCAATGCAGCCCTCTACCATCCACCACTATTTTGTTCAACGCAGTTTAAAAGGAATTACAACATTTTTTTTTTTTTTTTTTATTGTATTTTTATATTTTCAGCCACAAAAAGAGGGGTATACCTTAGATACATAGAACACAAACCCCCACAACTCAATTTCCAAAAAAAGAAAAAAAAAAAGTCGAAGTCCATACATACCAAAACATATTTCATAGTGCTATAATCATGCCAAATATACTAACCAAAAATTCTACTCAATGCACTAATTGAGAATACCAGATAGTACTACCCTATCTGTTCTATCAATGACTCTGAAATAATAATTAAATAGTTAAATAATATTCCTACCTACTTCTTGATGAAGGGAACTTATCAAAAAAAAAAAAAGAAAAAAAAGTAGGAAACACTTAATGTCATTACTTTCTTATCCTAAGTTGGGGCTGGTCTGTTAAAGAAACAAAATGATATCCAAATATATACCCTCAAAACACAACGAAAACAAAACCAAAAAAAACAACAACATTTTTTTAAGGTGATGCAGCTTCTCATCTCACCAACATCGTCATCTTCAGATGAAATTGAATTTTTCTGAAGCTGATAAGGACTACGGTGCAACTTCAATGCAGTTAAATCATCGGGAATAAAGCAATAATGACACCAGTTGTTCAATAAGCTGAAACATGTAGAAATAATATGCATTCAAATAGTTACATACAGTATAATTTCATAAAAAAACTTACTATACGTGATGCACCTTGCAGCCAAATACTGTGCAAGCTCAGCGTTTCTGCCACGTCCACATGAAGCACAGAGCTGATTCTGCGTCTCATGCTTGCTTCTTGTCCCCCGTGTGTTGGATGCAGGGATGAGCACGGCCCACGAGGTGATCGTGGCCCGGCACGCCGGCATGCGCTGCTTCGCTCTGTCGCTGATCAGCAACCAGGCGGTGATGGACTACGACAGCCCGCAGAAGGCCAACCACGAGGAGGTCCTGGAGACGGGCCGGCTGAGGGCCAAGCAGCTGGAGAAGCTGGTGTCGGCCATGGTGGCGCGGCTCCACAACGACAACAACAACTCCTTCTAGACGGAGCTCTAACCGACTGTCTGTTGCACCGCTAACGTAACCTTATTTTAGTCTTAAACCTGCAGGTCAAAGTTATGAGTTGAGTATGTTTTTGTAGCACAAATTGAAAGATGTATTATCTGACATGTAGTTTCTCGACTCTGCTCGTTTCACTCCTCTCCTCGATGTTTACATTTGAATCATTCGTTTTCTGATAAAATCTGACAGCGGCTCACTGGGGTCGTGTAATACTGAAGCAGCATCTCCAAGCAGTTTTTAATTCCATTATCCAAATATTTTTGTTTCAGTTCTTTCACGTGTCCTAATATTAAAACAAAACTGTCATTTTTTATTTTATTTTTTTTAAATCATTTTTATTGACTTGGACCAACTTGTTCGTGAAATTGTGACTATTGTAATGAGGTGTAAAATATTCTAAAATATTTATATGAAGTGTATTTAAGACGTGTTTTTGTTTGTTTTGAGAAGTTACTGCGTAGTAATGAAGGGAAGAGGTCAAATAGTTACCAAAGAATGTAAATCCCATCAAAAAGTCTGGATACTTTGTGTTTTACACTCTGTTCTTTTTTTAGGCACTTAATTAGATACTGTAAAAAAACACTGAATAAAATTCTAAAATAAAGGCACATGGTGCACTGAAATCAACGTGTTTGTGTGCTGCGTTTGAGACTGAAAGGAGGAATTTTTTCGGCCCTCGTGGTTGCTTTCAGGAGTTTTAGTCCGAGCTCCAGGGGCCAAAATAAAATTCTCTAATTGTAGTTTTTCACACTTGCAAACAGCCCTGATACGTCCACCTGGCTGCTTCACAGTGTCCATGTTTCCCAGAGACCACAGGTGTATTAAAGAGTTTGTTTGCGGATGAAGCAAATGTTAACCAACCAGAGGATGTTTCTGGACAAGGACATTTAAGGACGTTTTAACCTGACATACTTTGAAAAGTGAACTGTAAATGATTTTAACACTTTTAAATACATCAGCGGCACTTTTAACTTCTTGATTTGAGTTGAAGCTGCTCATGACTCCATTTATCATCTATTTTTATTTTCTCGATGCAAAAGGAAACGTGTATCTTCCTCTGTGTCAATTTAAACAAAACAAGGTTTTCTTACCTTAACTTTTTTTAAATCTAGATGACTGTTGGTCTGGTGGGAGATAAATATAGTTACAGTTCGAGTCATTTATTTATTATATTGTCTAAGCACAATTCAAATAAAATACACCTTTTCAAGGTTTGGTAGGAGATTTTAGGCTGTATTACCATACAAAAATGCTCTTGTGTAAATGGAAAACATATTAATCGTGTGGAAGAATCAGGATGTTAAGCATTGATGAGCCAAGTGGAGTCACCTGGTTTGTCTATCAAAATCCTCTTTTTCTGCAGTGAACAGGCTTGAGGTGTGTGAATTGTGTCGTTTGAAAATCTCTCTGGCTCTTACTAGTTTTTCAACATCTCTTATAATCTTTATCAAGCTTAAAATAAGCTGCTGTTAAAGAAAAATAAATGATTTTCACCTAATGTTTGTTTGGCTACGCGTATAATGGAAATTCACAAGTGTCCACGTGCCCTGGATCTTATTTTGGGAAGTGTTTACTTATTTTGTCGCGCATGTCAACATTCGCGTGCCATTTCCTCTCATTTACAACCCCGTGTGGCTTTGCTGCTGGTGCACAACCACGCAAAAATGTGTCATTACTCAAACTAACTATAAGTTAGACAAGCTCAGATTTCCGCTCAAAAGCAAGATGACAGATATACAATGTTTATGTGTTGTGTTCTTGTACATTTGCTCAATAAATCAGGCAAAAGAAACTATAAATCTGTCCCTTAGTCTGTAAAAGTAGATGTAAGTTGATGATCCCGCTGCAGCTTTAATGTCTGGGATTCTTTTTCAAGTTGCAGGGGTCATATAAACTTATCTTATATAAGAGGACTAAATGATTTAATTCAAACATTTCAGCTGGGAATCCCTGGTTTAGTGACGGCTATTTTGACAAATTGCATTAAATTCCCTTTGGGGATTAATGAAGTATTTTTTTCAGTTTAAGTGTCAACATTTTGATGAATCTTAGTTTTTGGAGTTTCTTAATGTGTACGTGTTCAATGTTGGCCTTTTAACATACACACAATGAAATAACCCAAACATGTAAGAACAAGCTGGTTCTGGATGAGGTTACCCTGCAAAAATGCCAACCACCAGCTGTTCCCGACACAAACATGTGTGTGTTCACAGACGTCTCTCAGAAAAGGCGAAGACTTTATTTTATTTTATCAGCCGTGTTTGGCCTCCTCTTCACAGTAACAACCTTTCTCTCTCACGGCTACTTCAGGCTCTCATGTGGCTGCTACAACTTTCTCACTCAAGATATTCCCACTGCCACTCCTCCCCTTTCTCCCCCCACACACACGCACGCACACACACACACACACACACGCACACACACACACACGCACACACGCACACACACACACACACACGCACACACACACACACACACGCACGCACGCGCACACACACACACACACACACACACGCACACAATAAAAAGGAAAAAGAAGTTCCATGACGTCTGGGCTCTGCTGTTTATGGCCATACAAGGTTGTGAGAGTTTTCTCTTCCGAAACGAGGAAGGTCGAGGTGTTTGCACGGAGCGCTCTGATTCACTGAGCTGGGTGGAAGCTGCGTCTGAGGTTTATCTGGTTCCTGTACCAGCTGCCTATGCACATGTGCAGCAGAGTTATGCAAAATAAAAAACAGCTCAGAGTAAACACGTCCAATAATTTAAATTTACAGCCTGAAGAGATAATGTCTGGGGAAAAGGGAACTGTTTGTGCCAGGTAGACACCTGCAACAATAAACCATGTTAAAACATCCAGGCATGTATGGGAGGGAACAAATATGTCAAATATATCCTTTCTCGAACATAGATATGTTTTATTATCATAAGAGACACATTTGTGCAGATTTATATCTGCACGAATGTCTGCTCGTGTCCTGAGTGGCGTTTTTGTCTTGGTGCAAGTCTACTGATGAACCTGTGCTAGGGGTATGCATGAGTGGTTAGTCTGTTTAACCTCCAACTGTCCCCGTTACTGTTTATTTGTGAAAAAATACATTAAAAAAAGGCCCTGTATCACATAATATGTGAGAATATAACTAAATGTCTGCACTTGGAATCATGGTGGAAACACGTGGAGGTATGGTCCAAACTATCCATCACTTATATTGTACAAGCCTGTTAAACACCGAGTGAGCTGGGAACTGATGGAAATGTCACTCGTTGCAGGTTTATAAAGGACAAATCAAAGTTAGGCTGCAATGAAATAGTGACTTTATGATAGAAAAACTAAAATTTGACACATCATTAACGTCTACATCCTGATGGAGGGATGAGTCTGCATCATAGTTTCAGGCAGCAGAAATCAATTTTACAACGGTTGTTTTCAGAGTCTGGTAAACGTAGCTGTGTGTCGAAAGCTCTTGGAAATAAAAGGCTGTCAGACCTATAAAACCCAGCCAGACGGTTACCTCCAGACCTTTAATAAGCAGGAACTCCAGAGTCTGAGCTTCTCTTCTCTGCTGCCTCCCTGCACCAGAATGATTTACAGGATGAGTCACACTGCCATCTGCTGCCCTTTAACCCGCAGCACGCTGGATGATGGCGCAGTCTGTGCAGATAGTTGATGGAGTCTTTAGCTGAATGTTAAAACTCATTCATCAAAAAAAATGTTAATAGAGAGCGAGAGAGAGATAATCTGCCGCGTTAATCCTCAGCCAGGACAAAAGGACTCAAAAACAAAATCAACAGATTAACTGAAGCGTCTTTATTGCAATTTAGGTTTGAGGAGAAAAAGTTGTAGATCATCGTTATTTTTATCAGGGTTGAAAAGTTGTGGAAAATGTCTGGTAAACTTCTGGTTTAAGAAGTTTGCACAAAGAAAATCATGATTTTCCATCCAGATGTACAATTAACAAAAACGAGAGGAATCTTCTGGAATAATTAGAACAGTTAATAACCGATGCTGGTTAAATTTATAAAATCTATATGGCCATCATCATGTTTGTTACAGACTAAACCGGCATTTAGCCAATTTCAAGTTTATCCATTAATTCTCATAAATGTCCCTTAATACCCATGGAAAGTTTCTAACTTTGACATTTCTTGGATTCCTAATTATTATAGTGACTTCATCCAGGAAAAATGAATAATAAAAAAAACTAAAACAAAGTTTAACAATGACAAAACATTATACGAGTTTAAAAACTGCAGAAATCACCTCTGAGGCCGACACATTTGTGGTGAGTCAAAGCGGATCGAAAGTTCAGCCAGTGATTTATCTGTCGAGGACGGTGACACACACATAGGCAAGGTGTCATTATGTTAACATGAAAACATGAACCTGAGAGGTATTCAAACAAATCTGAGCAGATTCGTTGCGTGGAAAAGGGATGCGGTGCTGAGTTCCTGTACGGAGTTGAGCCATGACCAGCGGAAACGGAGATTTATGCATCTCAGATCTTGTGCTTTTGGATTTCTAGCTTTGAAAGTATCTCACAAATATTGAATTTGCTCGAACGATGGTGCGGTGGAGTTTGAGACGTTTTAAAAAGATCATAACTTCAAGTCCATCCCAGATGGATCCTGCATAGTAAAATATACATCTATGTACAGAGTCTCTCTTTTGGTTGAAAACCAGAAAAGCTGCCGTCGTTAGTTGCGTCCCGTCACTTCGCCGCCGCCGCCGGCTCAGCTGTACGTGTGAATGATCCTGTGTCTCTTCAGATGGTGCATGAGGATGAAGGTTTTCCCGCACTGCGAGCAGCTGTAGGGCCGCTCGCCGCTGTGCGTGCGCTGGTGCACCCTCAGGCTGCTCTGCTGCGTGAACCTCTTCCCGCACTGGCCGCAGCCGTACGGCTTCTCGCCCGTGTGCGTCCGGTGGTGCATGCTGAGGTGCGACGAGCACTGGAACGTCTTCCCGCACACCGTGCACCAGAACGCGCGCTTCCTCTTGTGGCTCTGCTGGTGCAGCTTGAACTGGTGCAGGCGGTTGAAGGTCTTCCCGCACTGGGAGCAGGCGTAGACGCGGGGCGCGCCGGGCGGGGCCTTGTGGGGGGGGTAGAAGCTGCCCGTGAAGGCGTTGTGCGGGTGAGTCCCCGCCGGGTCGTCCCCGGCGACGGCCTCCCCGTCCGACTGCTCCTCGGCGTGGCTCGGCTGCGCTGCGTGCGAGGCGTTCCTCTGCGGGTAAACCTGCTCCTTCTGCTTGTCCTGCTGCGACAGAACCGCCGCCGGCCGGGACTGGAAATGGGACAACTGCGGGAGCAGGTAGTCGCCGCCGTAGGTGCCGTTGCACGGCCTCTGAGAGGACGGTGGCTGGGCCGGAGGCGACTTGCTGCCGTGAGAAACCACGTCTGAGAAAGTGCTGGAATATTCCTCCACCACGCTGGAGAAGTCGGGAAAGCCGGCGTCTATGTCGTTACCTTCCACGATGGACGACCAGAGCTGGCTGTCCCGCTCGTCCATGGAGAAGTCGGCGGCTACTGGATGCTGCTTCCCGCCACCGTGCTGACATCTGCCCCGTCTGAACGCCAGCTGGTCCTCCTCTTTCTCCGTCTTGATGGTGAACTGAAGGCCATGCTGACCGGAGCCGTAGGAGCCACCGAAGTCTGCAGGTTTCTGTCTGGAAGCCTCCGGGTGGCTCATCGGCGGGTTCTCTGGAGCGTTAGCAGCATTTGGGTATTGGACAGCAGGACCTGCAACGAGACAGGTGTGAGCAGTCTTCACGGACTTCCATTTAAAATAAAAAAGGATTTGGGGAATTGATTCTTGCATGAAATGCCATTTCTTTGAACTCACAAGCGGGTGCGGTGGGATCGCTGCTCCACAACGCTTCGTCTGGACTCTCTTCCTTTATGGTGAAGGACACAGCAGCATCTTCAATCTCAGGAAACTGCATAAACAAACAAAAACAAACGAGATTCACTGGTCGATGTAATGCAGAAAGTTGTAAACAGACTAAATTAACACACGTAAGGAGCATTTCTCTGAGAAGAAGCATCTTAAATTCAGAATAAAAACAAAACAATGACTCAAATAGCCACAAACACCAACCACCACAGACAACTTTGAAGCAGATGGTCCACAGAAGTAGCAGTCACACCTCCTGCCTGCTACAAATAGCCAACTAAGTGGCGAGAGACTTGACAAGCTGTTTTTGGTAGAAAATACAAGGAAACTCTGACAAAAACAGGGAGTAGAAAGATGTACTTGTGTTTCAACAGTTGCATGCCTCAGTGGACAGTTGTTGTTGTTTTTTTTTTTTTTTTTTTTTTTTTTTTTACAGTTTTTATGATGAAAACAGCTCCTGCAGCTGCAGGAAAGAAGACTGATGAAAGATGGTGAAAATAAATCTCACGGTTTTAGCAATGAAGTCAAAACAGTTGACTGAGAGACTAAAACCTGCAACAAAGCTGAGAGAAACTGGAGAGTGACGAGGAAAAGGTATCTGTGGATTTGTGATTGATACGACAACCAAAAACACAACTACCTGGACTAATGCATGTGTTCAAATACTTGATATGACACGTTTTTGCAATATTTAATAGGGTAAAGGTTTTATAATGTCTGCAAGGAACTGCAATGTCCTTTTATTTATATTTCATGCCAAATTACACCATTACACAGTTATTTTCTGTTTTCAATCGATATACAAACTAGGAATCAGCGATATTTTACCGTTCATGATATACCGTCAAAACAATTCCCCACGGTTAGAATTTGTCATCTCGCGGTAAAAACGATAAATTCCTGTTGATGACGTTTTTGTGTAAAGCTGATTAATGGTTCCACGTTAAATCCACGCACAACGTACGTGAAGGAAGGAAGGAAGGAAGGAAGGAAGGAAGGAAGGAAGGAAGGAAGGAAGGAAGGAAGGAAGGAAGGAAGGAAGGAAGCAAATGAGCCAGAAAGAAAGATATGAGCCTGAAAGAAAGAAAGAAAGAAAGAAAGAAAGAAAGAAAGAAAGAAAGAAAGAGATAAATTCCCATTGATGATGTTTAGTATCATTTAGTATCTTTTAGAGCAGTGTTTTGGCTCCAAAGACTGAATGTGGTGATAGATTTATAGTTAAAAAGGTGGAGTTGAATTGGTATTTTTTTTATCGTCATTTTTATCGTTATCGGGATAAATGCCAGAAATTATCATGATACATTTTTTAGTCCATACCGCCCATCCCTAATACAAACATAATTTGGAGAAGCTTTGGTCATTACAAACACATCCCCTGTCATTTCTAACTGCTCATCATGATTACACACTGCAGACTACTTTTCCAACAGAAACACTTTCTTGTTTTATCATCTGGATTAGTATATGACAGATGGTCCACACAAGGACTCCTGGGGCCCTAATTCAGCTTTTATCCACATCCATCAAGAAATGTACATCTTAAAACAACAGGACAGGCATAAATCTAAACTTTTAAATCATGAAATCCACACAGACCTTTATATCTCCTGTGGGATGATGACAGTTGCTCCCAACATCAGTTCTTCCATCCATGAAGTTTTCTGGATGCAGAAAAAAGAGATATTGATTTACAAAATGCTGGTTGAAAGACATAGTCGATAATTCATGACGGGAAATGACTTCATTTATTTATGTGCAATGATTTCTCTTAAGATGAAAAGAAGTGACTAATGTTCTTTCTCTTTGCAGAGATTGATGAAGCGGTGATGCTTCATCTCCATACTACATTTCCACACTAGTCTGGATATAAACAAGGTAAATTAACATCTCACCGAATCCGCGCTGCAGTTGTGCATTTTTGCTCTCCATCATCAGCAGCTTCCTTTTCAGCATCTGATTCTCAGTTTCCTTGCGGGATATTTCGAGATGCAGAAATGCACATTTGTCATCGACTAGTTTGGAGATTTGAGCCACCGCAGCCTTCACCAGAACCTCCATTATTGACGATAACTGAGTCTGGAAGGGAATGCACGTCGCCATGTTTCCGACCATAAAGTCAGGAGCGAGGAGAGGGAACAAACGGGATGCGCCTGGCACAAATAATAGTTCAACAAAAAGCAAAAAGAAAAGACAAGGCAGATTTTTTTTGTGTTTTCTTCACATCTCTGCGTGCTTGCAGGGGTTAGCTGGTCTTCCGTGTGGAGGAGAGCGCCGCCGTAAACAGCCCGAGAGACGCGCAGCCACATTCAGGGAACCAGCCTCATTTGTATGCATTTATTTTTATTATACTTTTAAACTAGTCCATAATCTATACGGAAAACAAACAATTAGAGCCATAACACGTTATAATGTGAAATGTTAATGTTCTAACAATATATTTTTTATATTGGAACAATATCTAATCACGTTATTGCGATATATCTTCCATGTTATGTTAACATGTGCAATATCTGTCTACCTCCCACATCCTACCTGCTTTTTTGCACTGTTTTTCTTTCTTTCCCGTACTGCACTACTTTTATTTTCATTCCAATGTATATACTGTTTATATTTCGTAATTATATATTTTTTACCCTTCCCTGCATGTGTGTATTAAGTGTACTGCTGCTGCACAAAGTGAGTTCTCCATTAGTCTAATCTAATGTTTGAATAATACATCATAACTTTATTAAAATATATATATTTATCACGTTACAACAAAACAAATTACGTTCTTACAATATAATATTTTTATCATAACTATTATAATTATAATTAAATAAAAATATTGTACAAAGTATGTCGTTATGACTTGATAAACATGCATATTGTAATAACCTGATATCATATTGTTCAAACATGAAATTTCTTTTATTTTTATTTAACCTTTATTTAACCAGGTAGGCTAAGTCAATTGAGAACAGTTTCTCATTTACAATGACGTCCTGGGCAAGAGGCAGCACAAAGAGTAAAGCACATACAATCACAGTGAAACAAACAATCAAAAAAAAAACACATAAAAAATATGAATAAAAAGTGAAAAGAAAAAAATATTCAAAATAACATATTGGAAAAACTTGAAATATAAATAAATATCCATGTGATAATGATCATTCTTGCTCATCTTATTCAGAAAGTCCTGCTGAAACTGATTCAGCAGCAGAATCTGTTTACTGATAAAAAACACCTATTTAAAATTCTTTCATTTGAACTAGTCATTTTGAAGATTCATTTTCGTACGCAATCTCTCATGTTTGACTCCTGAATAGAAAGGTCATCCCAATAGTATATAGTAGGAATCCCTCAAAGATTTATGTTAGGTCCTCCTCAGATGACAGGTTTCTAATCCAGGTCCATCTTTGGGCAAAACCTGGACCAAAAAAGTGGCGAATGAGGGAAACAGCAAAACGGGGGTGGAGTGAATCAGTGCTCCGCAGTCAGCATTTATATGTGGGCCCCTTATGAGCTAAAAGTAAGCTGCAAAATGGGTCCCATGCGGGTTAATCTGCAGGGTCCATGGTAGTCCTACCCCGGGACTCCCAGTGGGATCTACATGGATTTTATCTGGAGCTCAACTGGTTAATTTTCTAATGTAGGCCATATGTTACTGAGCCGTTACGGGATGCACAGAATTTGCTCCTTTCTTAGCTCATACCCACTGAATCCACTTTCTCTTGTATATCTGACCGTAGCCGTCCCTTTTTGGGGCCCATAGCACTAAAACCATATGGGACCTTTGGCATTTACCCATTTCAAGCCCGGTCCGTACCCAAGTAGCCCACTTTCAATCCAGATGAGGCCCACGAGCCGACTGGGACGGGACAATTTAACGCTATATTGATCTACATGTACTGCTGAAATAACAACAATGACAGATTTCACGGTTCATTTTCAGTTTATTTAAAAATACAAAAAGAAACATAATTTACCTCCTGTACAAAGTGACAATTATTGCAAAAGGCCGTGTGATAATAGTGAATCATGCTACAGTTGTGTTTGAGGTTAGTAATTATTGATCACATGACTAATATTGGCACTGGCATCATACCGATAGGCTTCTTATCCACCTTGTGGGAACCCTTTCCATCACTGAGGTAGAACATTTTACCATGCTGTCATCTGCTGCTTTGGGCGGAGTGAAGAGGCTGAACGATTTCAAATTAGGATGCAACCAAATAAAATAAAAAATAAATATATTTTTTATATTTTTATTTATTTTTTTTCTAAAGTGCCCACATCAGTTTTTACTTTACTTTTTGTTCCCACTGACTAAACGCAGCTTTGTGGCAAACATACAGATACAGTACATTACTGAGGCACATTAATAACTGATTAACGTCGTACTGTGAAAGTCAGGTTTGAAGGTATTTTTTACCACAATGCATTTAAAATTAAGTAAATCAAGATTTCGGTTGAAATAAAGACTTTAAGCTTCAACTCAAAAGAGTTAAACAAAAATATTTGAGACATTTTTTTAGACAAAGTTGCTCGTTTTTTTTTTCAAGCTCAAATGTAACAGTTGAAAATAATATGTTCATACAAACCATAATTTCTTTTACAAAATATCACATATTGAATCTTTATTACAAAAATAATAAATGCTACCATCAGATTAACGTTTAACAAGCTCCATCCAGATGGAAATGGGCAGCTTTGACGCTTCAGCATATAATAAATACCACATAAACAAATCAGTGGAGCAGCATGTCTTGAACGCTTCATTTCAAATCCATTGTGGAGCATGACGAGGAAAAATGATGAAAACATGATTTAATTTGTGATTAGTCTAAGAATCTTAATCTGCTCCCTGTGATGTAAAGACAAGTTTATTTTAAGAAAACATTGATTCTTAAATTATAGGAATGTTTCAATATAATTCAATTTGATTTATATACTGTCTATTCCAACAGAAATTGTCTCTTTCCAGAGAGCCAGAAAATGACTCCTTGATTTTGATATTTGACAGGTAATTATTTTGGTCCCGTAGAAATAATTTGCCACATTTGTTAGAGCTGAATAAGGTAACATCCAGTGAAAATATGGAAAATATGTAACTCGTCTCCTGTGTACATTTGGCAATGATTTTTAATTTACATGCAGTTTCAGGTGGAGCTTCAGGATGCTCGCGTGGCTGAAAGTCTTGCCACATATCTCACAGCTGAAGCCCTGCTCCTTTTCACACGGGTGCTCCTGAAACATGCTGAAACTATCAAAGCTTTGCCCGCAACTCGAGCAAATGTAACCGTTCTGTCTGGTGGCGTCTCGGCCGTAGTTGTCCTCCTGGCTGCCTACGGTGGTCATATTAAACTCCAGGACACCTCCCTCATGAGTCCCACCGGTCACTGAGCCGTAATCGCTCACAGCCAACTCGGGCGGCTCCGGTACGAGAGTTAGTTCAGAGTCTCTCGGCTGAACTCCCATGAATGGATACTGATCGCAATGCATCATCTCTTCTTTTTCTTTATCGTCTAAAAAGGCCAGATCTTTGACTGAGGACGGGTATCCCTGCTGCTCACTGGCTGCTCCAGCAGGTGGGTTGAGGTGATATTTAACATCCTGTAAAAGTATGCAAACAGCCTGGTCAGGAGTCTCACTAGTCTTCTCCATTGCCGAGGTCCATAGGTGGATATTTTCAGGTACTTCAGAAATACTACCATCTGTCGCTATCTGGTTTATAGAGTGAAAATCCTCGCCTTTGGGCTCCATCTTTACCGGTACCGTTTCCCCCCGTAGAGTCTCAGCGTACCCAGGTCCGTGGAGCTGTTCCTGCAGAGGTGCTGGTCCGTTCGGGGGCTCAAACTTATCCAACAGCTGATTATCCGGCACTGTGAACATGAGATGATGGGCTTCCAGAACATCTGAGATCTCCCCTTTAAAAAGGAAAAACAAAAAAGAAGAAGAAAAGTTTACATCTTAAAATCAATAAATGCCATACTTCAATCTCCTGTAGAACACGCTGTCTCTCAGGGGTCAGTTTCAGGATCCAGTTTGTTTCCTTTTTCCTTTGGGACATATAATCCTGATAGATGGGTGGTTTTTAAAAACCACATACAGTATAACTAGCAAACAAAATACCCAGATGGTGTAATACTTCACAAAAACTTCCAGTAGCCGACCGATCTGCTTCAGATACTCCATGCACAACCACATCGGTCTGCATCACAATGATGCTGTAAATGACTAAATTGCAGTATTTCAAGCTGTTTATGGGGTAGGACAACATACCGTATCAGTATTACAATATATTGAAATAATACAAGAATAATAATAATACAAGAACCAATTACTCTAAGCAGCTATCCTTGCCTTCACCCTTACCACACATGTAGGTAGTTTCAATCAGTTTCAATATTATTTCCTACAAGCGTATGCTAGTTGAGTTGAAACTGCCAGACGTAGCAGTTTATATTATTTTTTTAGGCCGTTTTATTGTATATTTAATTTCCTGACTATTAAAAAAAACTTAGCTTCATGGCTTTCAAAGCTGCTTAATCAAAAAGGTTTTTGTCCTAATTAAATTTGTAAATATGACTTACAAGAGAATCCTCAGAAGTGGATGATTGAATATTTTTAAGCGGGCCTGACGTTACAAAAGGAGAGTGTTCTTTTCTTTTCTACGCTTTTCTGATTATAAATACCTGGCTGTCTTATGTCTCTTTTCTGTCGGGCACAACGTATTATACATTTATTTACACACACTACAACACATCACACACTCTCCAAACTGCACACCGTCACTGTCTTGTCTCCTCTTTCCTACTTTTTCACGCTCCACTTCTGCAGAATTTTTCCTCTCTTTTTCTTCTTTCTCATTCCTTTTCTTGAGGGACTAATAAAATATAGTAGACTGCCAAGAGGGCTGGTGAAGGAGACACACTCACGCACACACACAAAAAAAACCTTTTTTGGAACATTAAAATGCATATATATGTTTTAGGTTTTTACCAAACTTGGTATTAACCAGTAATATGCAGACAAGGGAAAAAACAAATACAAAAGGAGAGTGCTACGATAATAAGAACAGATCTCAACGCTGTGCTGCAACACTTGAGGAAAGGTCACTTTTAAGGATCACGCCACAAATCAAACCAGCAGTCAGGAATTGTGATAATCTTGAACTGGGAGTCAAGTGTTTAGTCCCAGCCGTAAATGTTTACTTCTGCTTTCCACAACCAGAAACTGGTCACGGATGTCACAGCATACAGAAAGATTATGCTGTAAAAGTGAAGGGAAGTATATAAAAAATTACATTTCCTTCATGGTACCGAGTACGTACAAACAATAAACACAGCATGATAGATAGCATAGATACTGTGAACTGCAAAGCAAGCGTGCCCAAGAATTGATTGTATTAAAACATTTTAAGGTTTATTTTAAAATGCATTATTATGTCTTAGTGTATTATAACTAGCAAACATAAGAAATGTTGGGATACCTGGTTTTGTTTTGTGTTTATGGAAGAAAATACAGTCGTCAACATTCGAAGCAGATAAAAATCTAATCAATTATTCAAAAAAAACACAAAAAAAAAAATCACGTACAACATGATGAAACTTTTTGCTCCACTTTAAATGTTAACTTCTGTACATCAACCAGTGTATAAGAATATTGGAGGTTATCGCTATCAATTGAGGTTTAATCAAAATGCAATTTCTAAAACAGCAATGATATTTCTCTTCTTGGTTCGGCTGATGGCCCAACTGCATCTCTGAACCGGGAATGTTCAGTTCATAACATGGTGACTGCCATCAAGATGTCCAAAACTGAATGACTCAAGGCTTTTCTACAACTCTGTTCTAGTAAACCAGCGATATCTTTGGTTGCCAGCAATGTACTAAACTGGTCCCTATCAGTTTCTTGCAATAAAACGTGAAGCTCATTGCAAAGGTCAGTCCAGTGAGTTTGAACACATTCTAAGGTCTTACGATTGGACTGGGATCACCTGGCTTCCTCACCAGGTGGCAAGGCATTTCTGGACACCTTCCCGAAGAGAAGTTTCAGACAAATCCAACTATGGGGGGGGGGGGATCCGAGGCCGACCCAAGACACTCTTAGGCCCAATCCCAATTCTCCTTCACTCGCCCTTCTTTTCTCCACTCGCACTTCTTTTCTTCCCTAACCCCTAAAAAAGAAGGGGGAGATTTTAGGGCACTTGAGATCTAGGGCACTTGGCCCAGGTGCCTGTCCCATTTCTCCTACTCCCCCTCGTTTTCATCCCTAACCTGAACAGGAAGCTGAGAGCCAAAAGCTGTTTTAATTTCAGCTGTAGCGCTGTTAATATGGCACTTTATTAAGTTTTATTAATTTTTCAGGTATAAAGGTAACCTTAAGATCCGCAACCGGGGCTCAGTTTATCCAAATAACGCCTGTTAAGAAATTTGACCCGATGTTTTCGGAGATGAGAAGAGCCCCCGGCCCCGGGGAGCAACCTCAGCTCACAGCCCGAGAACAGACGTGTCCGCCGGGTCAAGCTGCTCCGTCAGCCCCGGGAGAGAAACCTGCAGCTCTGTTGAGAATCACGCCGGCTGAAATAAATCATTTAGGAAGATGTTGGTTTAATAGATGAAATCTAACAGTTGTAGCTACGCCTGTTAAGAAATTTGCTCCGAAATTTAGAGATTTCTGTCTGCCGGCTCCGGAGTTTGGGTCCGCGTTAAATCGACGCAGAGCCTACGGCGTATGGCGCGCGTCGCCGCGTGCATCGACGCAGAGCTTACGCCGTAGGCTCTGCGTTGGTGTAACGCGGAACCATAAATCCCTTTATTGTGGCGTGATTTTCGGCAACTTTATCTGAAAGTGTTTAAATTACCCAGATAACGGCTGGATTACTTTGTGGTTTCTAAAGACTATTATATCAGAAACATCCAAAACAAATCTGACGAGTCACAGGATTATTTCTCTCTATTTCTCTGAGACGAGTCTGCCTGTTTGCCTTCGGCCGGCGAGTCAAATCGACGCAGAGCCTACGGCAAAAGCATTGTGGGAAATTTTCATACCCCCTCGCTCGCCAAGTCAGCATCTGAAATCCCTCGATTTGAAGGGGCTATTCTCAGCCCCTAGCCCTCGTTATGCCCCCACCCCCTTGGTGAAAAGAGGAATTGGGACACCACTACCTTCACAGGAACGCGCAAAAGTTAGGGTTAGTGAAGAAAACGAGGGCGAGGGGGAGTATTGGGACGCAGCCTTAGGGTCATATGTCAGCAGGCCTGGGAGCGCCTCAGCATCCTCCAGGAAGAGCTGGAGTGAGTGCAAGAGAGAAGTCTGGACCTTCTTCCTGAGGCTGCAGCCCCCACCACCGACCCCAGATGAGCAGACGTCAATAGATGGATTCATGTTGAAAACAAACAGCAGGAACACGAATACGGGACTATGAACCAGGACAGAATACAGCAGCTGCCAAAGTTCATTCACACAGTGATCGCCGAATATTATCATTTCCTTTTTTAACCAATAAGAAAACTTTCTGACCGACTGAACAAGCAGATTTAACGTCTGCCCACATGGTACAGGCCCACCCCTCTCCAGCGGGTCTCTGGTCCTCGGGAAGGGACTCCTTTATCTTGCACAGCTGTTGGCAGCGGTCTTCCTGTGAGACTAGAAATGGACCGGGACCTCGACCAGAACCATCAACGGTTCCTGTCCTGCTACGGCAGGCTGTCCGAGACCCCCAGCAACCCCATACTCAGCAGCCGTGACCAGCTGTAAGTCAAAGACGGCGACGCCGAAGTCGTTTGTGGGACTTGAATCCGACAAATGTATCTACATTGGCACTTCTCCACTAGTACCTACTTGGTTCTACTCATCTCAGCTCGGCCTGGTTTCTTTTCCACTACAATTCAGCACCTGGAGCAGAAGTAGGAGGTTGGAGGGAAGCTGCTGTGACGTATTTGATTGTGTATCTAAACGAAGAAGACAACAACACTAAATATGTAGAACCTGGAGGAGATGATATATGTGCTGCTGGGTCTGTGAATTGTGTTCGATACAAAGTTAAAAAATGAGAGTGAGAGAAGCTTCAAGCGGCAACGCTTTTTTTTTTGTGTGTTTGTCTCGGCGCTGCTGAAAAGTCAGTTGGTAGCAGTGAGCGGCTATGAAGAGACAGAGCTTCTGGTGGATCTGGTCGTTCCTTATCGGCCATCTAGATCCCTTTTTAATTCCTCAGCCACCAGGTTTATGAACATCTGCACCTCAGAGTTGGATCACCAAACAGACGTTTGTGCTGCCATTGCCAGTTGAATAAAACGAACAAGAAGCCGCCGTCAGAGTCGCTCTTTCGATGATTTCCGCCTCCTGACTGAGACGTCTGACTCCAACCCCACGACCAATCGGTGGCCTGTAGTGTGATGATGTCAGATACAGCCGACTCAGCCGCTTAGAACCTCGACAGAGTAGTTACAGAAAAGTATCTACTCAGCACGTTAGACCCCTAGTGGAAAAGCGCAAAACCGAGGTGAGGCGAGTCGGGCTGAGTAGGTGCTATTGGAAAAGCACCACATGTTGACATAAAATCCTGGCATCTCAGTTATCAGATAAAACAAAAAATACACGACTTGTTAAGTTTCTACATACCGTTTCTGTGCGTCTTCATGTGACCCTTGAGGCTGCTCTTCTGATTAAAGCAGCGCCCACAGATGTGGCAACCGTACGGCTTCTCCCCGGTGTGAATGCGTAAATGTCTCTCTAGGTGTCCGGCTCGCTCGAAGATCTTGCCGCAGTACGAGCAGATGAAGCATTTCTTGGGTTTGACCACCTGAAAAGACCTGCTCCTCCGCTGCTGCTGGTGGTCCGGCCCGGCCGTCGCCATGCCAACCAGGCCCGCTTTACTCGGCACCATCAGCGTGTCCGGGGATCCGTAGGCCGTTTGAGAGATCGGGCCGTTTGTGGAGTCACCGTATGCTTTTCCTGGGAAGGAGAAGGTGCTGCAGGAAGGTTCCCCAGTCGGCGGTAGTGGCGGCGCTAAACCGGGGAAGGAGCTCATGTTCTGTGACGAGCAGGGCGGGACGTCCGCGCCGCTCCCCTCGGGCTTGTTTTGCAGCCTTGGCATCCACATCTTGCCGTCGGCCTCCAGCGTTGGGAAGTTCTCCCCGAGGCCGTCCGCCTCGCCCGTCGTCTCGCCCGTCGTTTCGCCCGTTGTTTCGCCCGTCGTCTCCTCGTGTCCCCCGTTGAACAGCGGCTGCGTGACGGTCTCCTCCCTGGGCTCTGATTTCACCTGCACAGGTGTTGGCGGGGCATCGTGTGCCAGACCGTCCTCGGCCTTCGCCAGGCCTCCGTCTTCAGGGCGATTCACCTCAGGAATCTGGTTGGGCTGACCCACCTGGACCTCTACTGGTCTTTGCTGGAGATCTGTTCAGTGGAAAAAAAGACCCACATGTATAGAAGTTAATAACCGTCAGCACAGTTTTCTGAGATTTCCAGTTGTTTTGCTCTCCGTGCCACTCCCACGTCATGATGCTGGAGTTTTTCCACTACGGGTGCAGAAGAGCTAAACTGTAATATGCACAATATGTAAGCTAAAAACAAGGAAAAACAAGAAGCACAATGTTTGGGACATTAGACTAAATACTACACCTAAAAGATCATAGCAATCATAATATGAAGGTGGTACGATCATTCTATGAGAATTATTTGGTAATAACTAGGGCTGGGGATCGAATCAAATGTCAAGAATCGATTCGATTCCGATTCTTAAGATTCAGAATCGATTATTTGATTCGATCCGATTTGATTCCGATATTGATTTGGGTTAGTGTTATTAAAACTGTTTTTCTAGCTGTTGCATGAATTATATGACTGTAGTTCTGCAAAATATTACTACTAGTATTATATTGAGATTAAACAGCAAGCATTGGCAGCTAATGATGCTGTAAGGACCAATCACCTCCCAGAATGCTGATAGAACTGCTTTCAGAAACATCGTGTGGGTCAGAATTACCAAACAGATCCAGGGCAGCAAACAGAGACGGATGAAATCGCTTTTATATTTTCCCACATTCCGTTTTTATTTGTTCCATTTTCGGTCTATTTTGGTTTTTAATTTTTGAGCATTTGGTTTTTAGCATTTTTTGCAAATGTAACCCCAAGACAGTATATAAAGTATTGAAATATAGACAATTTATGCAATTATAACTGAACACTTTAATGTTTTCATACCTTTAAACATATTTAAAGGCAAAAACATGGCACCAGTTATTCTCGTGTCCAACAAAACATTCCTTTTTTTGGGGATAAACAAAAAAATAACCAAAAGTTGTAATGTAATGATGAAAAAAAAAAAAAATACACAAATAAATAAAAGAAAGAAAGAAAAAAAAAAATCGATCTTTAGACATATGAATCGTTTTTTTGGAATTAATATGAGAATCGATTTAGAATTGGGAAATCGATTTTTTCAACACAGGCCTAGTAATAACCAAGCCTCTGAAGTTTACTCGTATTCATTAACACTAAACCATTTAGAAAAGACGTGCAAGCAGTTAAGGAAAAACTAAAAATAACGGATGATATTAAAGCTCCTTGCTGCCGTTGAAAATGCACAGAATGAACACAAACACATTCATATCAGATTGTTTGGGCTGCATCTGACCTCATTCCAACTACCGTTGAGGAGATTTAACAAATCTGCTAAGACTTGACCTCAGAATCCGGCATTTTGAACTCCTACTGCAGAGTTTGTAAAAGCATTCCTGTTATAAGTCATGTGAACTGAGCTGTCATCGAGGGCCTTTAAAGTCCCAAACCGCATCGTTTTTCTCTGATTACATAGGCAAGTCCAAACAAAAACGGAAGATGAGCAACTATCTGTCAGAGAATTATGGATTCTCAAATTAAGAGATACTTTTTTGATTCCACGTTGGTTTTTCTAAAACAGTCACACATCTTAACTAAGTTAAATGGGTCTCTGTGTCAGAGGGAAGTCTCCACCTTTCAGTTAAATATAATTACAGTATCCTGGCAGGGAGCCAGTGATCCCAGGCATCCAAGAATAGTCACCTAAAAAAACTTAATAACGCTCTTCTGAAGAAGGAGAGGAGAAACTAAAGCGCAGCAGGCAGCTCCACAGTCAGCCAGAAGTCCTGATTCTTGAATTTATTTTCCAACATTTCACATGTTTTTTTATGAGAATCTAATGAAATTAAACTTAAATGAGTCCTTTAGCCTTTTCCGTGAGTAAAGTTGTGACAGCGAAGTTACTGAGAAGATCCAAACTAGGAAGTTTCAGCAAGAAAGTTATTAAATTTTATGATTTGTTTTATTTTAAAATCATGCAAATTATGTTTAAAGCAAAATCAAAAATGCTCCCTGACCCAATACAGAGGTTCTTTTCAATTCAGGAGACTCGTTACAATCTTAGAGGTGTCTGCAATTTTACTGTACAAATAGCTAAAAAAGGTATGAAAAGGAGATGTGTCTCCATTACTGGAGTTAAATTCTGGAATGATGCCGACATACATTTAAAAACATGTCATTCTTTTGTTGTATTTAAGAAAATGGTTTGTAAAGTTATTTTTGAAGCTTATAAGTGTAATTGACCATCTGTAAATGTTTCTTTGCTTTTCTATTGTTTCTTTGCCTTTTGTTGTTTCTTTGCTTTTCTATTCTCTTTTTGGTTTTCTGGAGGTCGGTAGCCAAAAATAGAAAGTTGGTACTATAGGATAGGCTTTTATAAGCATTTTGCTTCAGCCTATGCCTTTTCAGTTATTGTTCAACACATTATTTTGGTTTTGTATGAAATGTTGATGCTGTGCACATGTTTTTTTTTTTTTTGGTGTTGTTTTGTGTTGCAATGACTGAATAAACTTCATTCATTCATTCAAAGTCTTTAACTTACATCTCCTGTGGATCTTCATGTGCTCCTTGAGGCTGCATTTCTGGTTGAAGCGCCGGCCGCAGATCTCGCAGAGATACGGTTTCTCGCCCGTGTGAATCCTCTTGTGCCTCTCGAGGTGTCCGGAGCGCTCGAAGCATTTGCCGCAGTACGGACAGATGAAGCCTTTCTTCAACATCAGCCTCTTCACCGACCTCCTCCAGATGGCGTTCCGATGCTGACTGAAGCCCAGCAGGCCGCGGCCCAGAGGGTTCAGCTGGAACCCGCCAGAGCCGGCTCCGGCGCCGCAGTGGGACACGGCCACCCGAGGGCCCAGAGGCGGCTCGGACAGACACGGCAGGGAGTTCTGCCGCAGAGGCAAGTAGTCGGAGCCGCTGCACGCAGTCTGGTTGTGAGTCCTGGATCTCCACTGCCCATCTTCGTAGAGGAAGGGCTCTCCCGGCTTGTCAGGTTGCCTCCTGGCCTCTTCAGCGTTCCCCTCCAGAGGTTCACACTTCACCTGCACTGCAGGTGCAGACAAGCAGCTCTGGCTCTCCTCGGCCTTCTCAAGCGAGCTCCGCTCATCTCCAACAGCTCTCTGACTCTCTGGAGAAAGAACACGAGCAATGTCATTGTTGAACATTATTAACGGTCCGCATATCTGGTAGCAGGAGGAAAATCTCTTCCCATAATCTCACAAATGAAGCGGGAAATGTGAAATAAATGATTTAACTATAAAGAAATAAAAAGGTTCTCAGGTCTTCTAAGGTTTGCGCCTTGATAACCTTCAAAGCTTTTCATTTTGTAGTTTTAACCAACATTTTCATGTAATTCCTCATCAATGCTCAATTAAAGAATATGTTAAAAATGAAAAATATGCCCATAAAGCTTCCCAAAGATTTTTAATGAGACTCGGATGTGGAGAAGTTGAACTCTGACTCTTGGGGGCCCATTTTTCTGCTTGTGGGGTTCATGGTTTTTAACCAGTTTGTGGTTAAAGTACGTACAAGGACTGTGGGTGCAACGTCCATAAAGCTGCATCGATACAATGATTTAATGATAAAAAGTCCATTAGTATCAATACATCAGTAACACATCAATACGTGTTATCAATAAGCCTTTAAGAGTATTTATTTTCGACTAATGTAACAGAGCATTTTTCATTTAACTCTCTCGATGAATCCAGAAATAAAAATGTAAACATTGTTTAGCTACTTGCTGCAGTTTGATGTGAATGAAGGGAATTGTGCTCTTTGTGAGATGAAACACTGCAGCTACACAAACACTGGCCTATCAGAACACTGGGGTGATATAATGACGTCTAACAACACTGAGCAATTAACAATTATCAATAATCTGGCAAATCTGACAGAACAATGTTTGGCCATAACTTCGGAAGCCCCTTTAACTAAATACCTAGGTAGCTAAAACCTTCTTGATGGGACTTTAATGTCATCATTTAAAATCCTCAGACTACTGTGTTAATTCATTTTTAAACTTATTAAGGGGAATTTTTAACAGAAAAGATTCAGGCCTCATCAGATTCCTCGTAAAGACACAAATGCAGAACCGTTTTTGAGGCAGAAACCACCTCAGACCCTAGTAGATCTGTTACACGCTGAAGCAGATCTAAAGATCTGGCTTTCCAAATTAAACTACAAAGTCAGTCAATTGATTATTATGGTGAAGCGCAGGAGTTTTGTTGATCCTCAAAGTTGCCTTTCTGACACTCAAGGTCAGCGTACAGATAAAATGAGGTACAAGCACGCCTCTCCAAAAAAATACAGTCCTTTTGTGTAGAATTTCAAAGGCCGTCACCACTGTAAAGCTGTAAACAAAACCAACACCTTGTCCCGGTCAGCAACAGAAACTAAGTGGGGCACAAGGTCCATTTTTATTTTACTTAGTAACCATTATTTAACTAGATCAAAATAACCTTTGAGACTTAAAAAATCCTTTTTCAAAAGTGCCTGACCAACATGGAGACTTGTAGTCAAGACTGCCTAAACCGAGACCAAGACCAGAGAGAGTATACAGACCAAGACAAGAACAAGACTAGTTCAGCTCAAGACCTAGACCAAAAAAAAACTAGTTATTTAGTCATCAGCATGAGTTGTAGAACATTCAGTACCATCCTAGTTCAGCTAGTTTCCATATGAGGTTGTATTCAACTGCAGCACAATAACACAAAGAAGTGGATGTCTTGTGTTTTTTTTCATTACGCACTTCGAGAAAAAAGTCTAAATCAAGATTAATGTTGAAAAACAATTTCAAGAATAAAGTCGAAATTTCGAGAATAAAGTTGAAATACATTGTGACTTTTTTCTCGAAATTGTACTTCAACATTTCTACTTTTTTCTCATCATTTCTATTTTTTCCTCAATTGTACTTCAACATTAATCTCAACATTTCTACTTTTTTCTCATCATTTCTACTTTTTTCTCTCGACATTTCGACTTTTTGCTCAACATTTCGACTTTTTTCTCGAAATTTTACTTCAACATTAATCTCGACATTTCAACTTTTTTCTCAAAGTGCATAATGAAATAAGAATCTCCCTCCTATAAAATATTATTTTTCTCCTGGATGGCCCTAATACTCTTCCTAGGTGTGTCCTCCCTGTGCATCAGTGTGTGTGATGAGCAGGTGTGTCGGGGTCAGATCAGTGTGTGTGATGAGCAGGTGTGTGATGGTCAGGTGTGTGATGGTCAGGTGTGTGAGGGTCAGGTGTGTGATGGTCAGGTGTGTGATGGTCAGGTGTGTGAGGGTCAGGTGTGTGAGGGTCAGGTGTGTGAGGGTCAGGTGTGTGATGGCCAGGTGTGTGATGGTCAGGTGTGTGTAGGGTTGCCACCCGTCCCGTAAAATACGGAATTATCCTTTATTTGAGAAAAAAATGTTGTGTCCCTTATTGAACTAATACGGGACGCGATTTGTCCCGTATTTTCATTAACCCCCCATACACACGTCTGTCACACACACATCAACACTAAATTTATCAGTAATTAACAAAATAAAACACAGATTAGAGAATATTTTATGAAATCAATAAACATTTCCATCATCAAAATTATAACAAATAAAGGTTTAACATATCTTGCTTTGCATGTAATAAGACTAGGTAATATATTAGTTTCACCTTTTAAGTTGAATTATTGAAATAAATTAACTTTTACACCATATTCTAGTTGAATTATTGAAATAAATTAACTTTTAAACCATATTCTACTTGAATTATTGAAATAAATTAACTTTTACACCATATTCTTCACCTGTAGGCTATATTATACATCTGGGTTGATGTGGACATACGTAGCATAGGAGGCTATTTCAGTTGCTAGTATGGTTGGCTGTCTGTACAGTCATGATGAAAGTTCAATGCTATTAAAGCACTTTAAACTTTAAATCAAAGCATTTTGTTTTTTCATATAAAATAAACACATTTTTATTCAGTTTAGAAGTTTTGGGGCTTTTTTTTTTGGCTCCTGCGCTGCTGAAATCAGGGTGTCCCTTATTTCTATTTCTGAAAGGTGGCAACCCTAGGTGTGTGATGGGCAGGTGTGTGAGGGTCAGGTGTGTGAGGGTCAGGTGTGTGAGGGTCAGGTGTGTGAGGGTCAGGTGTGTGATGGTCAGGTGTGTGAGGGTCAGGTGTGTGAGGGTCAGGTGTGTGTAGGGTCAGGTGTGTGTAGGGTCAGGTGTGTGTAGGGTTGCCACCCGTCCCGTAAAATACGGAATTATCCTTTATTTGAGAAAAAAAATGTTGCGTCCCTTATTGAACTAATACGGGACGCGATTTGTCCCGTATTTTCATTAACACCCCATACACACGTCTGTCACACACACATCAACACTAAATTTATCAGTAATTAACAAAATAAAACACAGATTAGAGAATATTTTATGAATTCAATAAACATTTCCATCATCAAAATTATAACAAATAAAGGTTTAACATATCTTGCTTTGCATGTAATAAGACTAGGTAATATATTAGTTTCACCTTTTAAGTTGAATTATTGAAATAAATTAACTTTTACACCATATTCTAGTTGAATTATTGAAATAAATTAACTTTTACACCATATTCTAGTTGAATTATTGAAATAAATTAACTTTTACACCATATTCTAGTTGAATTATTGAAATAAATTAACTTTTACACCATATTCTAGTTGAATTATTGAAATAAATTAACTTTTAAACCATATTCTACTTGAATTATTGAAATAAATTAACTTTTACACCATATTCTTCACCTGTAGGCTATATTATACATCTGGGTTGAGGTGGACATACAGAGCATAGGAGGCTATTTCAGTTGCTAGTATGGTTGGCTGTCTCTACAGTCATGATGAAAGTTCAATGCTATTAAAGCACTTTAAACTTTAAATCAAAGCATTTTGTTTTTTCATATAAAATAAAAACATTTGTATTCAGTTTAGAAGTTTTGGGGCTTTTTTTTTGGCTCCTGCGCTGCTGAAATCAGGGTGTCCCTTATTTCTATTTCTGAAAGGTGGCAACCCTGGTCAGGTGTGTTATGGTCAGGTGTGTGAGGGTCAGGTGTGTGAGGGTCAGGTGTGTGAGGGTCAGGTGTGTGAGGGTCAGGTGTGTGTAGGGTTGCCACCCGTCCCGTAAAATACGGAATTATCCTTTATTTGAGAAAAAAATGTTGCGTCCCTTATTGAACTAATACGGGACGCGATTTGTCCCGTATTTTCATTAACACCCCATACACACGTCTGTCACACACACATCAACACTAAATTTATCAGTAATTAACAAAATAAAACACAGATTAGAGAATATTTTATGAAATCAATAAACATTTCCATCATCAAAATTATAACAAATAAAGGTTTAAGATATCTTGCTTTGCATCTAATAAGACTAGGTAATATATTAGTTTCACCTTTTAAGTTGAATTATTGAAATAAATTAACTTTTACACCATATTCTAGTTGAATTATTGAAATAAATTAACTTTTACACCATATTCTACTTGAATTATTGAAATAAATTAACTTTTACACCATATTCTTCACCTGTAGGCTATATTATACATCTGGGTTGATGTGGACATATGTAGCATAGGAGGCTATTTCAGTTGCTAGTATGGTTGGCTGTCTCTACAGTCATGATGAAAGTTCAATGCTATTAAAGCACTTTAAACTTTGATTCAAAGCATTTTGTTTTTTCATATAAAATAAACACATTTTTATTCAGTTTAGAAGTTTTGGGGCTTTTTTTTTTTGGCTCCTGCGCTGCTGAAATCAGGGCGTCCCTTATTTCTATTTCTGAAAGGTGGCAACCCTAGGTGTGTGATGGTCAGGTGTGTGTGAGGGTCAGGTGTGTGAGGGTCAGGTGTGTGATGCTCAGGTGTGTGAGGGTCAGGTGTGTGAGGGTCAGGTGTGTGATGCTCAGGTGTGTGATGGTCAGGTGTGTGAGGGTCAGGTGTGTGAGGGTCAGGTGTGTGATGCTCAGGTGTGTGATGGTCAGGTGTGTGAGGGTCAGGTGTGTGAGGGTCAGGTGTGTGAGGGTCAGGTGTGTGATGCTCAGGTGTGTGAGGGTCAGGTGTGTGAGGGTCAGGTGTGTGAGGGTCAGGTGTGTGATGCTCAGGTGTGTGATGGTCAGGTGTGTGAGGGTCAGGTGTGTGAGGGTCAGGTGTGTGATGCTCAGGTGTGTGATGGTCAGGTGTGTGAGGGTCAGGTGTGTGAGGGTCAGGTGTGTGAGGGTCAGGTGTGCGAGGGTCAGGTGTGTGATGCTCAGGTGTGTGATGCTCAGGTGTGTGAGGGTCAGGTGTGTGAGGGTCAGGTGTGTGATGGTCAGGTGTGTGATGGTCAGGTGTGTGTAGGGTTGCCACCTGTCCCGTAAAATACGTAATTATCCTTTATTTGAGAAAAAAATGTTGCGTCCCTTATTGAACTAATACGGGACGCGATTTGTCCCGTATTTTCATTAACACCCCATACACACGTCTGTCACACACACATCAACACTAAATTTATCAGTAATTAACAAAATAAAACACAGATTAGAGAATATTTTATGAAATAGATAAACATTTCCATCATCAAAATTATAACAAATAAAGGTTTAACATATCTTGCTTTGCATGTAATAAGGCTAGGTAATATATTAGTTTCACCTTTTAAGTTGAATTATTGAAATAAATTAACTTTTACACCATATTCTAGTTGAATTATTGAAATAAATTAACTTTTATACCATATTCTAGTTGAATTATTGAAATAAATTAACTTTTACACCATATTCTAGTTGAATTATTGAAATAAATTAACTTTTAAACCATATTCTACTTGAATTATTGAAATAAATTAACTTTTACACCATATTCTTCACCTGTAGGCTATATTATACATCTGGGCTGATGTGGACATACGTAGCATAGGAGGATATTTCAGTTGCTAGTATGGTTGGCTGTCTCTACAGTCATGATGAAAGTTCAATGCTATTAAAGCACTTTAAACTTTAAATCAAAGCATTTAGTTTTTTCATATAAAATAAACACATTTTTATTCAGTTTAGAAGTTTTGGGGCTTTTTTTTTGGCTCCTGCGCTGCTGAAAACAGGGTGTCCCTTATTTCTATTTCTGAAAGGTGGCAACCCTAGGTGTGTGATTCTCAGGTGTGTGAGGGTCAGGTGTGTGATGGTCAGGTGTGTGAGGGTCAGTGTGTGTGTGTGAGGGTCAGGTGTGTGAGGGTCAGGTGTGTGAGGGTCAGGTGTGTGAGGGTCAGGTGTGTGAGGGTCAGGTGTGTGATGTTCAGGTGTGTGATGGTCAGGTGTGTGAGGGTCAGGTGTGTGATGCTCAGGTGTGTGTGTGAGGGTCAGGTGTGTGATGCTCAGGTGTGTGATGCTCAGGTGTGTGGGGTCCTCTCACCGTGCTGGGGGCCCCGGGGGGCCCTCGGGGCCCCCGCCCGGGCGGCTCTCAGCTCGTCGTGCAGGACCTGCACGCTGCTCTTCAGCCTGCGGATCTCGTCCTCGCGCTGACACACGTCCATCCGCAGCACCACCATGCCGTCCTCCACTACTTTTGAGATCTCCGCCACGGCGGCTTTGGCCAGGGCGTCGAGCACGGAGGCGATCTGAGCGCGCAGAGACACGCCGCTCAACATCATTACAAACCCAGCAAGTCCCAATAATTACAAAAAAAAGGGAAGAAAGAAAAAGGAGAAGGGAAAACGGGGACTCAGTGTGGGGAAAGTAGCGGAGCCGTCCGCAGCAGCGCCGCAAACAGACAGAGACGCGCTGATGAAGGAGAGACTGGCTGTCTGGAAAGTGCTGCCTTTTCCATTTGCTCCGTGCGGGTTTGCATGGATCTGTTTCAGCTAGCAGCGGCTAATTGCCACCATACAGAAATAAACAACGCAGGCTCCCGTTTCACGGAAGTGATGACATGTATATATATACCGTAAAAAACGGGAGAGAGGCGCATCTTCCGCCCTCAGATCAACGTTGTCCAGACGACCAATCAGGTGGTGCTAGAATTACAACCACCAGTCAGAGAAGAGGGTTCCCCCCCTTAATCCTAGTCTGATCCAATCTGTCACGCAGTTTCTTTCTTTCTATCTATCTATCTATCTATCTATCTATCTATCTATCTATCTATCTATCTATCTATCTATCTATCTATCTATCTATCTATCTATCTATCTATCTATCTATCATCTTTTGCTGCATGCATAGATGGATGGATGGATGGGTGGATGGGTGATGGATGGATGTTAAATGTTGCTATTAAATTTATAAATATGACCAAGCAACACCAGAGAAGTATAGACCAATACTTCTGGTTTGCATAATTTTGGAAAACCTCCACACCTCCATACTCTTAAACATTGGGTAAAATCTCATCTACAGGACTGTCTCAGAAAATTAGAATATTGTGATAAAGTTCTTTATTTTCTGTAATGCAATTGAAAAAACAAAAATGTCATACATTCTGGATTCATTACAAATAAACTGAAATATTTCAAGCCTTTTATTATTTTAATATTGCTGATTATGGGTTACAGTTTAAGATAAAGATTCCCAGAATATTCTAATTGTTTGAGATATGATATTTGAGTTTTCTTGAACTGTAAACAATGATCAGCAATATTCAAATAATAAAAAAGGCTTACAATATTTCAGTTGATTTGTAATGATTCCAGAATGTATGACATTTTTGTTTTTGTAATTGCATTACAGAAAATCACAATATTCTAATTTTCTGAGACAGTCCTGTATGTGGCGCCGCAAGACTGGAGAGCTGTGGCAGAATGAATTAATGGCCCTTAACATTCACATCTTATACCAACAGAGACATACAGACAAGTGGAAACAGGCAGTGGGATGGTCAGACAGTGGAGCTGCAGGGCAGCAAGCAGCTCCTGAAGCTCTGGCCTGCAAACATGTAAAGAATAAAAAGGAGGGGGTAGACGTCTCTCTTGATGATTCCTGTCAGCCCTCACGCTGCTGCATTTTGGATCAGCTGGACGATATTCAGAGAATGACTTGGACATCCTTGTAAAATATGTTACAGTAATCTAGTCTAGAAGATACAAACGTGTGAGTTAGTTTTTCTGCATCACTCTGGGAGAGTATGCTCCTAATTTTTGCAATATTACGGAGATGGAAAAATGCTGTTTTACAAACCTGATTAATATGCTGTTTAAACACAGTGATAGGAGCACTAAAAATTGGGATACAGGTGACACCCTCATTTGCTCATTGTCTTTCTCCTGTCCTCTGATTGGCTCGTCGTTTTCTTCCAGTTATTTAGACAAGTAGATTCAACTGTTTACTGTTTTATTTAATTCATTTCATCTTTATTTAACATGAAAAATGATTATTAAGATTTAAAGGCTTTTATGAGTGAAGTCAGAACAGCAGTAAAGCAACGCAGTAAAATCAGTAAAGACACATTTAAATACATACATATTATCTGTTCTAAACATGAACTCTTTACATTGGGATGTTTCAGGAGGAAAACTGCCACAGTTTTACGTTAATGTTAGATTCAGGTTTTCTCCCTCAGATCAGAATAAAATCCTGGAATGAAGACTGAAGAATACACATTGTTATTACATGTAAGTTTTACCAAATATTCAGATTGTTAAACATTAAACATCCCTCCACAGATTTAGACATCAACAACATTTGATCTGCAGATCTGATGATTTTTCTGTTCAGGTTCATGAGGCTGAAGAAAAATAATGTGATTAAAACATAAATACATATATTTAAGGCACAACACTTATATTGGCACAGCAAATAGACATTTAGATTTTCCTGTTGATAACAATATTTCATAAGTGAACAGAAATAAAAGAGTGGTGCCTGGAAAAGATGAAATAACAAAACAGAAACTAATAGAACAGCAATGTTCCTCCTACAATCAGAGTTTGAGGCGTTGATCTCTGAACAGTGAAGAAAAATCACAACAATCAACGCTGACTTATGAACATAGAGAAGAAAAAAAGTCTATTTGGGTCTACAGAACTCAACTGAGGCTCCAAAAGTTTCACCAACCACGACTCCAGCGTAGAGCGGCTGAGTGAAGGTTGTCTGGACTCTGTGGAGGAGGGTCATGGTTTTAGAGACGCTGTAGAAGGACAGAACACCAGCGCTGTGATCCAGGTAAACTCCTATTCTGGAGGTCTGACGACCTGAGATGGAGGTTTTGATGTTGTTGGACCAAAATACATATCTGTCTGAGAAACAATATAGTGACCAAGATTTGTCATTTCCTCCAAATCCACTTTCCTTCCACTCCCCTGATCTGATGATATTCTTGTATGCAACTGCTACACCAACTGCACCTGCTTTTCTCTCCACCTCCCAGTAATGACGTCCAGTCAGACTCTCTCTACTCAGAACCTGATGAATATCCGTGAATCTGTCTGGATGACCAGAATAAGACTGATGTTGGTTCATTAAAGTCACCTTTCTGTTCTCCTCTGACAGTAACAGCTGTGTGTTTACTGTGTTTTGATGCAGAGTGATTTCACATGAATATTTCAAGAATCCAGCTCTGCTCTTTGGTTCTGGTTCTGACAGTAAAACATCCACATCAGTGATGGTCAGTGAGACGTTTGTCCCCATGTCTCTCAGGATGTCCTGTAGTTGACCTCTGACCTCTGACACAAATGCTGTCACATCCTCAAAGTATCTGAGAGGACGGCTGCTGATGCTGGAGGAGTGTGTGGACTCACTGAGTGGTGACAGTGAGGGGTAGTTGTGAAGAAACTGGTTGTGGTCCTCGATGTCTGTGAGCTGCTTCATCTCAGCGTCTCTCCTCGTCAGGTCAGTGATCTCCTGCTGCAGCTTCTCCTCCAGCTCTCTGACTCGACTCACTTCAGTTTCCTGCTGGGATCTGATCTGCTGCTTCACATCAGCGCTTCTCTTCTGGAGGAGAGAGATCAGCTCAGTGAAGATCTCCTCACTGTCCTCCACTGTTTTATCAGCAGAATGATTGATGGCCTCCACCTCCTGCTGAAGCAGCTTCACATTTTTCTCTCTGTCCTGGATCTCCTGCTGGATTTGTTGTCGACTCACCTCCACCTCTCTCTGCCTCTCAGTCCTTTCTGCTGCAGCCGAGACTGTGTCGTGGCCTTTATGTTCATCCACAGAGCAGAGATAACAGATACACTTCTGATCAGTACGACAGAACATCTTCATCACCTCATCATGACGGGGGCAGATGTTGTCCTGCAGGTTCTTCGAGGGATCCACCAGCTTGTGTTTCTTTAATGCAGACACATCATAATGACGTTGAAGGTGTTTATCGCAGTAAGAGGCCAGACAGACTAAACAGGACTTGACAGCTTTCAGTTTTCTTCCAGAGCAGACATCACAGGCCACATTGTCAGGTCCAGCATAGCAGTGATCAGCAGGAGCAGCTTGGAGTCCAGTCTTCTTCATCTGCTCCACTAAAGCTGCTAACATGGTGTTTTTCCCCAGCACAGGCCTCGGAGTGAACGTTTGTCTACACTGAGGACAGCTGGGGATTTTCTTCTCTCCTTCATCCCAAAAGTTTGTAATACAGTTCATACAGTAACTGTGTCCACAGGGAATAGCCACCGGATCCTTTAAAAGATCCAAACAGATCGAGCAAGAAAAGGTTTCCTGATCCAGCTGAACTCCTTTCTGCGCCATTTCACCTCTCGATAACTGAGACTGAAACAGTTTCACTTCCTCAAAGCTGAAACTAGTCTGAGCGCTGATCTACAAATCATGTGTCTGTGCAGAGAACAGAGGGTGTCAGCTCTTAGTGTTCAACTCATGTTGTTTAGACCCGTCTTCAAGCTGCAGATCTGCAGGGGAGGGAACCAGGAAACGTGTCCAGACTGGAGCTGCTGGTTTATGAGGCTCAGAGTCCAAGAGGAGAGGCTGTCTGAGAGAAAACACTTTAACTCTTTCAGAACAGAAAATGTTCCTGTTTAAAACTACTCAGTCTCAAGCTCCAGGTTTCCAGATAGTTTTTATTCCAGTTTCTCAACCATGATACAATAGTTAAATGTTTAAGTGTTTTTGACTCAAAGCTGTTGTTGTTTATCTGAATAAAAATTTTAATAAAAACATTCTTGGTGAGATGACTGTGACTCTTCAAACAGATCTGCTTCTCATCAGAAAGTCGCTGGTTCAGTTCCCTATTAGCTTCAATAAATAAGGCAAAGAAGAAAAAAAACCTCTGATGTACTAATCAGTCTGTTGTTGGAATAATAAAGTGATCCATTCTTGGATCATTGTGAGTATTTCTAAGAATGGGAAACACATTTTTCAGCGCTGTAACAGCTCTGAACCCCGGTGCATGTTGGACTCCGGCAGGGCTGCCCTTTGTCACTGGTTCTGTTCATAATTTTTATGGACAGGATTTCTAGGCGTAGCCAGGGGCCGGAGGGGATCCAGTGGGAACTTCAGGATTTCATCTCTGCTTTTTGCAGATGATGTTGTCCTGTTGGCTTCATCAGACCGGGACCTTCAGCATGTGCTGGGGCGGTTTGAGGCCGAGTGTGACGCGGCATGGACGAGAATCCGCACCTCCAAAACCGAGGCCATGGTTCTCCATCGGGAAAGGGTGGCATGCCTTCTCCGGGTGGGTGGAGAAGTCCTGCCTCAGGTGGAGGAGTTCAAGTATCTCGGGATCTTGTATCACGAGTGAGGGAACGATGGAGCGTGAGATTGACAGACGGATCGGTACAGCGTCCGCAGTTATGCGGTCGATGTACTGGACCGTCGTGGTAAAGAAGGAGCTGAGTCGAAAGGCGAAGCTCTCGATTTACCGGTCAATCTACGCACCTACCCTCACCTATGGTCATGAACCTTGGGTAGTGACCGAAAGGACAAGATCGCGAATACAAGCGGCCGAGATGAGTTTATTCCGCAGGGTGGCTGGACGCTCCCTTAGAGATAGGGTGAGGAGTTCGGTCACCCGGGAGGAGCTCGGAGTCGAGCCGCTGCTCCTTCACATTGAGAGGAGTCAGCTGAGGTGGCTTGGGCATCTGTACCGGATCCTCCTGGATGCCTCCCTAGGGAGGTGTTCCAGGCATGTCCCACCGGGAGGAGACCCCGGGGAAGACCCAGGACACGCTGGAGAGACTATGTATCTCGGCTGGCCTGGGAACGCCTCGGACTCCCCCCGGAGGAGCTGGAGGAAGTGTCTGGGGTGAAGGAAGTCTGGGCATCCCTGCTGAGGCTGCTGCCCCCGCGACCCGGGAACGGATAAGCGAAAGAAGATGAGTGAGTGAGTGAGCACATTTGGTACCAATAAGAGACCGAAAAATTATATGCGGACTACTAAATATACGATCGTTAAGCTCTGTTAGTAAGTTTCTGTTAGTAAACGATATAATTACAGAGAGCAGGAGTGATATTTTCTGCTTAACAGAAACATGGCTACAGGAGGAGGAGTATGTTAGTTTGAATGAATCAACTCCACCCGGCTACTTTAATCATCATATTCCTAGAAGCACGGGCCGAGGTGGAGGAGTCGCAGCGATTTATAACTCCAGTCTCCAAACAAAAATTTAACCTAAGCAGGCGCGTCATTTCCGCCGGGGACGGTGGGGACGCATCCCTACCACTTTGTCTGACGAGCAGATTTGTCCCCACCACTTAAAAAAAATAAATAAAAAAATAAAAATAAGTAAGACGCGATTTGTCCCGTATTTTCATTAACGCCCCATACACACGTCTGTCACACACACATCAACACTAAATTTATCAATAATGAACAAAATAAAACACAGGAAACATTAAGGCCAGCAAAATCTTTGCGGCGGGACAACAGGACCTGCTGCGTCTGTGCCCGATCTTTATATGTGTGTGCCAGACAGCCGGGAGGAGTCGAGCTTCACCTCCAGGTAGGGCTTGGGAATTGGGAATTAAAAGTTGCGTTCCGCAGGCCCGGTTCTACGAGGGTGCATCAGCATTGCACCCTCAGGCCACGTTTACACGTAGCCGGGTATTTACAAAAACGGATATTTTCCCCTCTCCGTTTTCAAAAATATCCTTGTTTACACGGACTCGCATGAAAACGCTGTTAACGTCATGCTAGCCAATCAGAATCCTGGAAAAAACATCAACAAATGACACGTGTAACTTCCAGTTAAGGCTGATTTATGGTTTCGCGTTACACCAACGCAGAGCCTACGGCGTAGGGTACGCGGCGATGCACACCGTACGGCGCGCATCGCCGCGTACCCTACGCCGTAGGCTCTGCGTCGATTTAACGCGGGATCATAATTCAGGCTTTACTTCCAAGACGGAACGAGAGTCTGAGAGAATTTAAAACAGGTAAAATAAAAGAAAATATTGACGGTGGCCAAACAAATTGTAAACACAGGTCGCACTCATGACGCTGCTGGTGACGTTTCTGTCGCATAATGTGACGTAAATCTCCGTTTTCCTCCGTTTTCTCTGTTTAGACGCAAACGTGAAAACGGAGTTTTTGAAAATCTCCACTTTGGCCGGAGTTTTCAGAAATGATCGTTTTTGGGGGCTTTGACCTCCGTTTTCGTGTAAACGAACGGCCAAAACGCATGAAAACGCCTTGTTTGCATGTTTGCATGTTTGCATGCTCAGTTGAAAAGACGAAAAGAAAACTAACAAATGCGTGCGCGTCAAGCCTGATTTATGGTTCCGCGTTAAATCTACGGCGTAGCCTACGGCGTAGGTTACGCAGCGTCGCACACCGTACGTTCGCACCCCTGAGTATCCTACGCCGTACGCTTTGCGTTGGTGCAACGCGGAACCATAAATCAGCCAGTGTCCGTCACTGATCTGCTTCCAGCGCGCAGTTTCCTGCACCAGCAAGACGCTGCTCTCTGCTGCTCCGTTAACACAAAGTAACCGTGGATATTCGCAAGTGGTTCAGCACAACGACACAAACAAGTTTACAGGACTGTCTCAGAAAATTAGAATATTGTGATAAAGTCCTTTATTTTTCTGGAGTGTCATACATTCTGGATTCATTACAAATCAACTGAAATATTGCAAGCCTTTTATTATTTTAATATTGCTGATTATGACTTACAGTTTAAGATTAAGATTCCCAGAATATTCAAATTTATGGAGATAGGATATTTGAGTTTTCTTAAACTGTAAGCCATGATCAGCAATATTAAAATAATAAAAGGCTTGCAATATTTCAGTTGATTTTTAATGAATCCAGAATGTATGACATTTTCGCATTACAGAAAATAAAGGACTTTATCACAATATTCTGATTTTCTGAGTCCTGTGTGTGTATATATATATATATATATATATATATATATATATATATATATATATATATATATATATATATATAAAAAATAAACACATTTTTATGCAGTTTAGAAGTTTCGTTTTTTTGGCTCCTGCGCTGCTGAAATCAGGGCATCCCTTATTTATTTTTCTGAAAGGTGGTAACCCTACCTCGCCCTCCTAGTGACGCAACACCTTCAGCAAATCTCGAACAGAAGTGATTTGGAAGTGGATGATAATCAGGCTACCCCTCCCCCCTCCACACCGAGTTTGGAAAACACGACACACGCAGTGAGAGTATGGACACACCGTTTCATAGCCTGGCAATGTTTGAAAACTTTGTAAGGGCAAGGGCTGTTTGCCAGGCTACGTCTCCTGATGCGCTCTTGCTTGGTCGAGGTTTGTCTGCGATTTGTTGGTGTGTCAAGGGCTGTGCAATTACTGAAATCGTGTCTTGTACTGAAATGCAGATTTTGAAATACGAATAGGGCCTACCCATGACGAATTGTCCCAACCCATGATGTTTCCGACGACCTAAATAAGACCGCGCAGATGGCTTTTAATATGGGGACAATATCGCGTCAATACGCATCATCTAATGAAATGCCTATTATTTATCATGAAACCTCAATTCGGAAGTAATGGGCCTAGCTCGTACCCAGCACTTTTCAAACCTTACTCAGGTTTATGGTAAATGTCCCCAGCACTTCTGAAATCAAACTGACGCCCATGAACCTAAGTGCAATTATAATACATTTGAAAGCCTCACGCTTAGTCTGAAATTTCCAAGCTGGAAATCAGAGAAGCCAGTTATGTTAGAGTTACCTTAGAGGTACTGTTTTTAATTGTTTTATTCTCTTTTCTGCCATGTCTTGACTTTTTATCCATTTTATCTCTTATCTTGATTGTATTATAATTGTATTATTGTAAAGTGCATTATAAATAAAATGTATTATTATTATTATTATTTTGTCGCCACCTGGTGGCTGGATGGGCTCCCTGCATCCCCGGTCTGTTTTCGCGTCATCAGCACCCTCATGTCATAACCAGATATATTATACAGGAATGTCTCAGAAAATTAGAATATTGTGATATAGAACTTTATGACAATATTCAAATTTTCTGAGACAGTTCTGTAAACCTGTGTTCATGATTTCAGTCAATAAAAAAGGTTTTAAACTTATCTGAAGCAATATAAGTGTTATTACTCACCATGTGATACCAGACCACGATCGCCGGACCACGTGACCGGCAGCGCTCTGATACTTTTTTTTTTTTTTTTTTTTAATTTAACATTTGCAAAATGTACAATGATTACAAATCTTCACATTATGCAATTTCAAGTTGAATAATAACATATAAAGAGTATAAATCAAATAAAAACAAAAACAAAAAGGCAGCGCCCTGATCAGGCAACGGCTGTATGACGTCACAGCTGAGCGAACGCATAACACGTCACAAGTTTGTCACGTGACAAACTATATAAGGGCTTTATAAAGGCTGTCACTCGGCTGAATTGTTGACTCTGAGACTTCAGAACCGTGTGTTTGATTTCTGGTAAAAATATAAAAATGTCGACTCCCCACAACAGCTCCCCCCCGCTGGAGGTTCTCCCAGGCCAGTGGGTCAACTACCACCTGGAGAAATACCTCGGCCAGGGGACCTTCGGAACAGTTACCACCGCCAGAGTCATGGGGAGGGAGGATTTTGTGGCGGTAAAAATGATTAAGAAAGAATTTATCAGCGATGGCGAAAGAGAAGTTAAAACGCTGGAAACAATGAAACAACTGGACCCTGGCAAGAATAACTTAGTCAAGTTTTTTGAACATCTAGTTTACAGAGGCCGTCTTTGCCTGGTGTTTGAAAAGCTGGACATAAGTTTACATGATCTCATGGTAAGGAGGGACTTCAGACCTCTGCACCTGAGTGAGATTCGTGTTATTTCCCAGCAGTTGCTGGTGGCGGTGAAAGCGCTGAGGGCCATCGGTCTGGTCCATGGAGATATGAAACCAGACAACATCATGTTTGTGGATCATCGCTCACAGCCCTTCAAAGTGAAGCTGATAGATTTTGGTCATGCCTCTAAGGCATCCACCTTTTGGGAGGAGGGAATGTTACAGAACCTGGCTTATAGGCCCCCAGAGGTCCTGCTGTACCATCCCTCTTGTGGTGAGAGAATAGATATGTGGTGTCTCGGTTGCATTCTGGCGTACATGTTCATCGCTGATGAGCTGTACCCATCTGATAATGAATATCATGCCATTAAGATGATTTTACAGTGGAACGGTAAACTTGATAATGATTTTCTGGATGATGCGGAGGGAACGGAGCGCTTCTTTACTTCGATGAAGGAAGCCCCTGATAGTGTGTGGTGGCTGAAGTCCCCAGAAGAGTACTACATGGGTGAAGACTTCACGGAAAGTGGAGAAGATTCTATCTGCGATGATGCTCGCGATAATCTTCATTCTCTGGACGACTTGAAGATGATGCAGCCGAAACTTTTTATTCCTGTTGTTCGTGAAGACACAGAGGCGTTCATCAGCCTCCTCAAGCAGATGCTTGCAGTGAATCCAGAAAAACGGATCATCCCAACTGAAGCCCTTAACCATGATTTTATTACAATGAAGCACCTATCGGTGGTTGGTGGCAACCCCTATGTGATCCGTGCACGAAAAACGATGGCATTGTGCCCGTTGGAGGAATCTGAAGATGAAGACAGCATCATTCCTGGGAGTTATGTCAGCAGGCTGTCAACAGAATCCAGCTTGAGCTCTGGAAGCACCAACTATGGTAGTGTTGCTTCTTGGAGTGAAGACGTCAGCTCTGACGCTGTCTCTGAAGAGCCAAGACAGGTTATTGGAACAGGTCGGAATGAAGTTGATTCAAGGAAAAAGAAAGTACCATCAGGACCCAGGAACGACAGCGTACCCCAGCAGAAGTCCTGCACAAAAATCAAGAAGACAAAAAATGTGGCCAATTCTAATAAAGAAGGACCAAAAACTCAAAGAGTAGAACGGCAAGACGTGTCTAGAAATGTAGATATTAAACCTGGATCTCATGCTGTGGATGAATTAACACCAGAAGCAAGACCGGCAACCCAACACCATCTGGCAGAGCCGGCAGTGCAGCCCAGGGAGCAGTTCAATGTGGATATAAACATTCATGTAACCGTGTTGATCAATAAAGTGGGGGAAAACAGTTCCTGTGAAAAAGACAGAGAACCAGATGTTAAAGCCAAAATCTTTAAGAGGATCTGTGATTTTTTCTCAAGGCCATTCAAGCCACTTTGCATGTAAACAGAAGCTAAATGAAGAGACCAGCTGGCCACAGAAACCCTTCAAATGCAGCGACTCCACATATAATTCAGTTAGTTTCAGTTTCAACGTTGAAAGTCAAAATAATGAGGCCTGCGAAATCAGAAATCCACCAGCCAGAAAACGACGTGGCCTCTATTGACAATTGGAAGATGTTTTGGGGAAAGCCTGGTCTGATTGAAAGACATGGCATTAGGGGGACGGTGGTGCAGCCGTCTCACAGCAAGAAGTTCCTGGGTTCAATTCCTGTGGGTGTTAAGTTCCCCCATGACTTTCCTGAGTAAGCTGTAGATTTTTATTTTTCCAGGCATACCTCTCCTTGAGGAGCATCACTTTAGCAATGGTCCTCATCTTTTGGGGGAGTGGTGGCCTAGTGGTTGTTACAGAGGAGGGTTGGAGTCTGGAGGTCCCAGGTCCAAGCCCCTGGATTGCAACCGAGGTCAACCACTTTGGGCCCCTAAGCAAGGCCCTTAACCCTTACTGCTCCCCGGGCACCGTGCAAATGGCAGCCCACTGCTACTAGTTCAACTAGAAAATGGGTTAAATGCAGAGAAAGAAATTCCCCATTGTGGGACTAATAAAGGAAATTATTATTATTATTTTCCTCCAACTCCTTCATTTTTGCCTCCATTTCTATCCTCATGTCATAACGGCCTCTCTTATAATCCTGTGCAAAAACATTATGACAACACATACACGTAACTCGTATGTATGTATGTATGTATGTATGTATGTATGTATGTATGTATGTATGTATGTATATATGTATGTATACACATATATATATATATATATATATATATATATATATATATATATATATATATATATATATATATATATATATTTACACAGTATATAACATTGAAATCCGGGCAGCAGCTAAGGCTTTGGTTTACCTTTGTTAACCTGATCCCTATCCTGTAAAAGTCGCCCAAAACATCTATCCAAGGCAAACCCAAAGTAAATTGAAAGCTGTTCTTGAACCGTTTGAAGTACATGGATGGTTCTGGTATCTTTTGTTTTGTATTTGACGCTCTTATCTTTTATTATCCATATACCTGCCCAGGGACTACGGATTGGAAAGCTAGTAAACTAAATCCGGTACAAAGCATCTTTTCTCATCTCTGAGACTAATGTAATTTTGTACATTGTCCCTGACACAAATAAACATGTACATACACACATCCACCCACACATCAACACATCACTCACACACTCACTTGAGACCTTGTCAGAAGCCAAAATCTGGACTTTCTTCACAGCAAAACCAGGGATGTTATTGTTGCCGTGGAATCCGGAGCTCCTGTGTGCTGATTTGATAGTTCCTTTTTTCTGCCATAACTTTTCAATGGTTTGACATAAAGAGTCGTGGGTGGGGTCATCAGACTTAGTTTTGAGTCCTTCACCTTTATTGCTGAAAAATGCAGCAATGTACACAAATGGGCAGCAGCAGCCCCCTATGGCACTCTCGAAATTTCTTCAAGGAAATTTCTAGTTAGAATCTGGCGTTGTTATGTGTGGCCAGGTATGGAGTGTGTGTTAATGCTGCTGTCTTCTCCCCATCTCCTTCCTCCTGTTTCCATCCTCCACAGGCTGGCAGTCAGTTAGCAATCAGGAGGTTGGGGATAAAGAGGAGGAGGAAGGCCTCGCTCTCTCTGGGGCAGCAGTAGCAGGGGAAGGTTTGTTTTGTTTCATTTTTGGGAACAGGTAACCCTTATTTTTTCCTCTGGCCATAATGGCATAGTTTTCTTATTTTAGTCTGTTATTTTAGTTTTGGTTGGAGATTGCCGGTAGTCCTGTTTTGTCAGTTTGTTTTAGGTTATAGGCAGTACTGGAGATGAGGGGGATGAGGGGGGATGGCATCCCCCCCTGAAATAAAAACGATCAAAATCATCCCCCCTGTAAAACTGCCATCCCCCCTTTCCATCCCTTATGTCATTTCATCAATGAATGTGGTTTTACTGTTATTTCAACATTTAGTCATCACCAGAAAAATAACTTATTTGACAATTTTCACCTGTTTCAAGTAAATTTTCATTTGAAATAAGTAGGAAAATCTGCCAGTGGGACAAGATTTATCTTCTCATTACAAGCAAAAAAAATCTTGTTCCACTGGCAGATTTTTCTACTTATTTTAGGTGAAAATACTTCAAACAGGTGAAAATTGTTGTTTTTTCCAGTGATGACTCTTGTTTTAAGTGTAATGAGATTTTTTTTTACTAAAATAAGACATTTTAACTAGAAATAAGACAAATATTCTTGTTAAGATTTTGAGTTTTTGCAGTGATCCATTTTACTTATCCTGTGAAGGACAGAGTCATATTGATAAGTTCAGAAAACTGTTTTTTATTGTTGTGTTTTGATGTATTTGATGTAAGCCCAGTGGATATTTAAAGTTTACAGAAGGCTGCATTTAACTGCTGCTATGTAATTCCTGAAGTATTTCTGCAGGTGTTTTGGTCACTGCTATTATTTGTAATATATTATATTATTTGTAATCAGCACAAATTATCTGTTCCCATATGATAAAATCCACCATCCCCCCTGATATTTTTTTTACAACTCGAGTACTGGATATATATAGATATATATATATATATATATATACTTAAAGTGGCATATTAACAGCGCTACAGCTGAAATTGAAACAGCTTCTAGTCTGCTTTTAAATCTCAGCTTTCGCTGTCGTTTTGGTGCGAAATGCATTCTGGGATATTTACTGGGATACTTACTGTAGCATACTGCTATGTGAACGGTGGAGCAGTGTACTGAATCGTTCATTTAGTAGGCAGTATACAGTGCATACTTTGCAGTATAGCATGTAGTGCGGTACTATCCGAATTCGGATACAGCCTCAGAGTCCAGGGGGAGAGGTTGTCTGAGATAAAAACACTTTAACGCTTTCAGAACAGAAAACGTTCCTGTTTAAAACTACCATTAGACTCACGCTCCAGGTTTCCAGATAGTTTTTATTCCAGTTTCTCAACCATGATACAATAGTTAAATGTTTAATTTTGACTCAAAGCTGTTGTTGTTTATCTGAATAAAAATTTGAATAAAAAAATTTCGGGTGAGATGACTGTGACTCTTCAAACAGATCTGCTTCTCATCAGAAAGTCGCTGGTTCAGTTCCCTATTAGCTTCACTAAATAAGGCAGCGAAGAAAAAAAAACTCTGATGTACTAATCAGTCTGTTGTTGGAATAATAAAGTGATCCATTCTTGGATCATTGCGAGTATTTCTAAGAATGGGAAACACATTTTTTAGCTCTGTAGCAACTCTGAACCCCACAAGGCATAAAAACATCACGTTATTCAGCTCCTGAATCAACTAACTGTAACTGTAATTGATGCCAACAAGATAAAACATCCAGAATTTTTCTTAATAATCCCAATATCTGCAATATCTCATCCATCTTCTCCTCATGACTATAGACATGTAACCCTAACATCTCACCACCAAAGTCCTGGAGAGACTTTTATTGCACAAGTGAATAAGCAGCACAAGTACCTTCCAGGACCCACTGCAGTTTGATTATAATCATGTGGTTGGAGTTGAAGATGCCGTCATACACCTGCTTCAACAAACCCACAGTCATCTGGACAAAGCAGCAGAACTGTGAGAATCATGTTCTTTGATTTTTCCAGTTCATTTAATTCTGTCCAGCCTTCATTACTACGTAAGACACTCCAGAAGATCCAAGTTGACCTCCACAATCACCTGGATTAGTGACTACGTGAGAAGCAGAACACAGTTTGTGAGACTGAATGGTTGTGTGTCTGACCATGTGGCCAGCAGCACAGGAGCACCACAGGGGACGGTACTCTCACCACTGCTCTTCTCGCTGTACCCCTCAGACTTCCAGGACAAGTCAGAATCTTGTCTTCTGCAGAACTATGCAGATGACAAATGGGTCCTCAGCAGGCTGGGACAGGGTGGATCTAAGAGCAGAAATCTTGTTTACAAAATCTGCAAAAACTCTTCACACAGTGCAGAAGGTTTAACAGAAACTGCATCACAGGGATTCAATAGTGAGTCAAATACATGAAAAAGGAGGTTTGTGGGCATTTTTGGAGACGAGTGAAGATAAATATTCAGCTTTAACAACTTTAAAAGCCTGCTGATAAGTTGTAAGACAATCATGCAGGAGATCCCGAGATATTTGGAGGTTGTCCTTTTTCCCCACTTTCTCTCCGCCTGCCTACATGCGCATTTGAGCACACGAGTGGACTAATTCAGCCAAGGTTCAGTCTGTGGCTTAATGCTCTTTACAGTCATTGGTGCAATGGAGTCTAAAACCTTGGTACAGAGCGAATCAAACATTGTCATACAGACATCCACATTTAAGGTAAACAAAGTCATCCAAGGAATACGAGTCTTTCCAAGCAGCAGAAAACTGTGAGGGAGTCAAACAGTTCAAAACACAGAGACTGTCTGTGGTGTAGGGTGAAGGCAGTGAGCAGGATAATAAAGCAGGTAGATGTTCGGATAAGGACATGTGGCGGATTTCGGTTATTTGTACATTCAATCTATATGACAGACCAAGATCCAAAATGTGGTCTTTTTCGTGTGTTGGCTCCGAAACAGACTGGATAAGAGATTCAAAAAGTCTCTGACGAGTGGTCTGGTCTCACAGCAAATACGCATGTTGAAATTGCCAACAATTATAAAGTCATCATATTCCGAGAACAACACCGGATACAAAGTTTGCAAAGCCCTTTATAAAGTCTTTATTAAATTAAATTAATGTATTAAAATGAATAGTAATAAATTAATTTATTAAATTAAATATCGGTGCTCGATACACCAGTGCACAGAGAACAGACACAGGAGCTTTTACCTCAAAAAGTTCGGAGCTCAAAACTGGAGCAGCTGATAGCTCAAAACTGCTAGACGTGAAACGATGATTTGAATATGGATACCAGTCCTCCACCTCTGCCGGTAGTACGAGGGTGAGCCAAACAAACTACATCCAGGGGGAAGGAGCTCCAAAGCAAGATCACCTTCATGGAGCCAGGTTTCAGTCAAGAACATAAAATCCAACTAACATCCTTTACCTAAATGACAACATTTTTTGGGGTTAAATATCTAAGAGAAAAATCCAGACTGGGGGAAAAGTACGGAGCCCCCGAGTGGCCACTGGAGGAAAAAAAAAATAAAGAACGCTAACTCGTGCCCTCGATATCTTAACTCGTGCCCTCGATATCCTAAATCGAGGGAACGAAATAATTATTTCGAGGGAACGAATTAAGTATTTCGTTCCCTCGAAATAATTATTTCGAGCGAACGAATTAAGTATTTCGTTCCCTCGAAATAATCATATTAGAAATCGAAATACAATTTCGTGATTAAAGTCTAAATCTCTGGCCCATCAAAGCCAGTGAGGAGAGACGGACATGCAGCTGTTTTATAATAGATCCATGCAGCAGCAGCAGCAGCAGCAGCAGCACCGGGACCAGCTACAACATCTTGGAGTGGAAGGTACGTTTCTGAAGTTATGCAACTATATTCCTATGTGTGATAAGTGTTTTAAATAAATATCTTAAAGCCCATTCTTGTATTCTGAACCTTGTTACCAACCTAACATAAAGCATATGAGGCTAACGTTGGCTAAAACGGTGAAATGCTATTTTTAATGTTACTGTTTACAACTATTTCCAGGGTTAGTGGGGATGTAAAGCCTCTCAAAACCAACATGAAATAACGTGCAAATCTTCCCTCAGAGCAGTGTTGTTTTGTTGTAACAATTTTGTTGCTAAATGATCAAAACGAGACATAAAGCACCCGTTTCATTCATTTAGGGGCCGTCTATGTGCTGGAGTTAACAGTGGCTGCAACGCTCTGACATCCACGTTGACATTATACAGCAATCTTACAGTAAGTATCAAGAAGTTCTTGTATTTCAGGCTTGTGAAGCTAAAGTTAATATTATTTACTTTATTAAGTCTTATTCTAGCCTACGTTTGACAAGAAACACGTTCTTATGATATCTCTAGGTTTTACTGTTTGCAGTCAGAGTTTAATGCTATAATCTGTGCTTAATGTGTTTACAATATGTAAATGTGATGCTTTTGAGGAACTATTTTAAATAAGGCATACTGTTGCTGAAAAGGAATGACACTTAAAACTGTTTACAACTTCTCCCAGCTCTCTTCTAACATAATCTGTTTATCAATACAAACTACTCAATTTTTTCATTATACTATACTATACTGATGATTATCAATTTAAAAACTAATTTTGATAATCATTTTATGAAAGCACCAATTATCATCCCGACAATATTGTTAAAATAAAGGTGTTTGGTCAAGAGGTATTTTGCTCATATACTGTATAATTGACTAAATCAATTATGTAACCTCGTGACTCTTTTAAAGGACTACAATCCACCAGAACATCGGTTCCTTGGACTGGGCAAAAATGTCAATCACCGTGATAAATTTCCATGCTTGTGTTTTTGCGCAGCAACCACACAGATTCTTTTGCCGGAGTCCGAAGTTTCATCTATGGACGCAACACCACAAACCAGCGGATTGAATCGTGGTGGGGGATCCTGAGGAAACAAAGTTCACAGTTTTGGATCAACGTTTTCCAAACCCTCTAAGATGACGGCTACTTCTCTGGTGATTTCTTGGATAGGAGCCTGATCCAATTCTGCTTACTAAACCTTGTTCAGGTAGGCCTGCAAAATCATTATGTCGGTACCCCTGTCATTCTCTCCTTCATTCACCTGTACCGATTTAGAGAAAGTTTAATAGGAAAAAATGGGATAACATGATTTTTCTCTTTGCTTTACTTTACTTGTAGAGTTTGATTTTCACAGTGTGGTGTAAGAACAACACACACACACACACACACACACACACACACACACACACACACACACACACACACACACACACACACACACACACACACACACACAGTGTTTTAAGTGCACTGGTGTAGGCTACTGCTCACGGTGAGGGTTGTTAAGACTATCCAACAATTAGCAAACTAAATAGCCTATAAATGAACTGACATATTGGCATTCCTACAACAACAAAAACATGTATTTCATTTATACTTGTATGTATAGCCTATTTCTATGTACAGTAGCCTATTGTATGTATGATGAATTAAACTTCAGCTTGTGTCTAATATTTTGTTTTTATGCAGGATGAACTTGACGAAGTCGTGAGAACCTGGAATTCACACAAGATAAGAGCAAAGGCAGCTGATGGTGTGATTGGAGGTCGGCGGATTTTGATGTACACACTTCCAGGCATGTTCGGCGCAGAGGACAATCTCAAGCCCATACACATGAATGAATTGGCCCTTTGTAGGGAGGAGTGCACCCCCAAAAGCCAATATACATGTGATGAAACTGTATTTGATCTCTGCTGTCTTCTGATGCAGGAAAGGGGATGGGATCCTCCTACAGATGCATTTTCCGCTGCTGAACTGTACACCTTATTAAGAACTGAAATACTGCAAAGTGTCTGAGGGTGGACAATTCTCTCTGCACAAAGAAGAATCATTTGTACTGTACAATACAGGACTGTCTCAGAAAATTAGAATATTGTGATAAAGTCCTTTTATTTTCTGTAATGCAAAAATGTCATACATTCTGGATTCATTACAAATCAACGGAAATATTGCAAGCCATTTATTATTTTAATATTGCTGATCATGGCTTACAGCTTAAGAAAACTCAAATATCCCATCTCAAAAAATGTGAATATTCTGGGAATCTTAATCAAACTGTAAGCCATAATCAGCAATATTAAAATAATAAAAGGCTTGCAATATTTCAGTTGATTTGTAATGAATCCAGAATGTATGGCATTTTTTTTTTTTTTTAAATTGCATTACAGAAAATAAAGAACTTTATCACAATATTCTAATTTTCTGAGACACTCCTATTAGCCTCCTTGCGGCATGTGAGATGGACCCATGCATTTGGTTTGAATGGCATGTCGCGTGTACCAGTAACCAGTTTTTGTGCTGGAGGAGAGCAGTGAATACAACAGCTGTAAATAAGAATAGTTGATGTTTATAGGATTTCACTTCTGAGATCTTATTCCTATACCACAGTACCCTCAATCTGACTCTGTATTGCCCTCTTTGAACATTTCTGACCGCATTAAATCCTTGGTTGAGACAAAGTCCGACTTATTACCAACCTGAATTTGTGTAAGGTGTCCCGGAATTACCTTTGTTGCAGTGACAAATGTTATGTAATAGTATCAATCTGATAACTGATAACAATTGAATAAACATGCTGTATAAAAAAATCACAACAGCGCTTGCACTTTCTCCGGATGCTTAACCGGTTCGGAGTGTAAGAAATTAATGATCATGTTCTACCACTCTTTGATTGAAGTTGTCCTGACGTTCGCCATTATCTCCTGGTTTGGTAACATTATCTCCTGGTTTGGTAACATTATCTCCTGGTTTGGTAGCCTCTCACTAGGAGAAAAAGAGGCTGGAACATATTGTTAAAGTTGCCAGCAAAATTATTGGTGTTGCCCTCCCTGACTTGACCACTGTCTTTGGCAGGAGGGAAACATCCAAGGCTCAGGACATCCTACAGTGTCCTGACCATCCTCTCCATGCCCAGTCTGAACTCTTACCCTCTGGCAGGAGATTCAGATTGCCCAGTACCAGATCTAACAGACTGAAAAATTATTTTATAACTCACGCCATCACCAAACTTAATTTAAAACTCAAAAAATGAACAGCTGTGAACTCCACTCCCCACACTACATCCTCAGTCCCCCCCTTTGACTTATTGAATAGTTCAGAAAGACCATACAAGATATTAGTGTAACTTGTCTTTTATTAACAAATTATGAAAAACGGAACCCATATAGCCCTCACATAACAATTAAATATTTTTTTGGCTACATTAGTAAACTTGTAGTAAACTTCCCACCACCTTTTGTGCCTCATTTGGCTCAAACAAACATAGTTGACCTGCAACACATGACTGCGGTGGTTTGATACATTAAAAAGAGACATTTGTGTAAAATCACAAAAAAGAACATTTTCAAATTGAAAAATTAAAGCATTTAAAACCACTTGCAGATCCCTTCTGTAGTTAAAAAAAAAGTATGGCATGACTGCACTTGAGAACTGCAACTACAAAAGGCATTTTTAAGGTACAAAACTAGCATTTTTGTAGTAATTGCAAATTGCACAACTGAACATATGAAGAAACGTATAATGTGGAACATGTATTTCCATGGGAATACATTTATAGGGCTCTTGGTTACTGTACAAATACAGGAGACCTGAAGATAAACTGCACCTATCAAAACTTTCAAAATAAGTAAGTTGTAAACAGTAGTAAGTAGTTTTTTTTGTCAAATAAGTAAGACTTTGGACCAAACGAACGAAATGAGTGTCTGTTACAACACGACTAAACATGCTGTTATATCAATGATACAGGACGGTCTCAGAAAATTAGAATATTGTGATTTTCTGTAATGCAATTACAAAAGCAAAAATGTCATACATTCTGGATTCATTACAAATCAACTGAAATATTGTAAGCCTTTTATTATTTTAATATTGCTGATCAGGTTTACAGCTTAAGAAAACTAAAATATCCTATCTCAAAAAATTTGAATATTCTGGGAATCTTAAACTGTAAACCATGATCAGCAATATTAAAATAATAAAAGGCTTGCAATATTTCAGTTGATTTGTAATGAATCCAGAATGTATGACATTTTTGTTTTTTTTTTTAAATTGCATTACAGAAAATAAAGAACTTTATCACAATATTCTAATTTTCTGAGACAGTCCTGTATATTTCTGAAGTTTTTTGTGCATCAAGCAAGCCTTTTGCATCATTTTAGAAATGATGGCTTGGAAGCAGTATGGCCACAATCACGGTTGAGGGGCTGCATATTTTGTTACACAATGTCCATCACCCAGACGTTGCTGTCAAGAATTTCATCGAATTCAGCACGAAAGTCTGGGATATTTTCGTAGCAGTCAGGTAGCTCTAGGAACATTCCACATGTTCGTCCAATTGGACGTCTTGTGAAATCAGACATCACTGTGAACTCAACAGTTATACTGTGACAGAATCAAATCGGATCCTGTGCAGAATCTTAGAAATTTACCAAGTTTTGCTTCATCCAGTTCCCTAATATACCGTCTGAGATGATGTTCGACCTCTTTTTGCTTTGCCGTCATATCTGCTGGGAACTTCAACAGCCTTGACACCTTCTTAGTTGTTGGTTTGAGGTCGGTGTACATCTTGGTCAGCTTTTCATAATTCAGACTCATCTGTGATTTTGTGATGTCCCTCCAACAATCAATTACAAACTTTGGCTTTTGCACAAGTTCTTTGTGGGAAATCTCTTCCAGAATTCCTGGAAGGGCGTCTGCTGAGGCTCTTCTTCTGCATTCGTAGTTGTTGAGGACCTCCAAAAGGTCATCAGGTTCAACAGAGACTTCTGCATCTCAGTTGCCACAACATACCTTTTGCTCTTCCATTAGTGTGAGAGCTTCCTCTGGGACCCCGCGATCTCGTAGGAAATTTATCACGGTGATTGACATTTTTGCCCAGTCCAAGGAACCGATGTTCTGGTGGATTGTAGTCCTTTAAAAGAGTCACGAGGTTACATAATTGATTTAGTCAATTATACAGTATATGAGCAAAATACCTCTTGACCAAACACCTTTATTTTAACAATATTGTCGGGATGATAATTGGTGCTTTCATAAAATGATTATCAAAATTAGTTTTTAAATTGATAATCATCAGTATAGTATAGTATAATGAAAAAATTGAGTAGTTTGTATTGATAAACAGATTATGTTAGAAGAGAGCTGGGAGAAGTTGTAAACAGTTTTAAGTGTCATTCCTTTTCAGCAACAGTATGCCTTATTTAAAATAGTTCCTCAAAAGCATCACATTTACATATTGTAAACACATTAAGCACAGATTATAGCATTAAACTCTGACTGCAAACAGTAAAAGCTAGAGATATCATAAGAACGTGTTTCTTGTCAAACGTAGGCTAGAATAAGACTTAATAAAGTAAATAATATTAACTTTAGCTTCACAAGCCTGAAATACAAGAACTTCTTGATACTTACTGTAAGATTGCTGTATAATGTCAACGTGGATGTCAGAGCGTTGCAGCCACTGTTAACTCCAGCACATAGACGGCCCCTAAATGAATGAAACGGGTGCTTTATGTCTCGTTTTGATCATTTAGCAACAAAATTGTTACAACAAAACAACACTGCTCTGAGGGAAGATTTGCACGTTATTTCATGTTGGTTTTGAGAGGCTTTACATCCCCACTAACCCTGGAAATAGTTGTAAACAGTAACATTAAAAATAGCATTTCACCGTTTTAGCCAACGTTAGCCTCATATGCTTTATGTTAGGTTGGTAACAAGGTTCAGAATACAAGAATGGGCTTTAAGATATTTATTTAAAACACTTATCACACATAGGAATATAGTTGCATAACTTCAGAAACGTACCTTCCACTCCAAGATGTTGTAGCTGGTCCCGGTGCTGCTGCTGCTGCTGCTGCTGCTGCATGGATCTATTATAAAACAGCTGCATGTCCGTCTCTCCTCACTGGCTTTGATGGGCCAGAGATTTAGACTTTAATCACGAAATTGTATTTCGATTTCTAATATGATTATTTCGAGGGAACGAAATACTTAATTCGTTCGCTCGATATCCTAAATCGAGGGAACGAAATAATTATTTCGAGGGAACGAAATACTTAATTCGTTCCCTCGAAATAATTATTTCGTTCCCTCGATTTAGGATATCGAGGGAACGAGTTAGGATATCGAGGGCACGAGTTAGGATATCGAGGGCACGAGTTAGCGTTCTTTATTTTTTTTTTCCTCCAGTGGCCACTCGGGGGCTCCGTAGAAAAGTGTTTAAACATGTTACTTCTTTCCTCTATACAAACCTCATTACATGTCATGTAATAATCTTCCTCTAGGGGGCAGTGTGCCGTCACTCCTGAGACTCCTGATCTTCACTGTTTACAGGTCCCGAGGTTGCAAACGTAAACCAGGAGAAACTTTTCAGAACAAAAAGTTACATAAAGAACACAATTAAAAAAATAACTAAAATATAAATATTGTAAACAATAAAATGTGAACAGAAGTCTGTCTGGTTGAATGCTGAAGGAAAACCTGCCACTTACCACTTTTGGCAGTTATGAACACACTTTGAGAAGGTGGGAATATTTAGGTCAGTTTGACTTCTGAAAGTGTTTGAGGGTTAATACTCAGTTTAAAAGTTAAAGGGATCAAAAATCACAAAAAAGAAATGTCAATAGTACATTTTACAGTCAAAATACGATGTAATGACTGCCATTAGTTTATTATTTGATGACGTTCACTTGGGAACAGTACATCCCTTCACTCTTCCAGTGACTCGTCAATAAGTGCAAAAACAAGAAAATCAATCGGGTTGGCTCTCACATTGAACACTCATAATAACAGCCAAAGATGTTGAGTGCAGAAGGATCTTTTTTATGCAATAAACAACCATCTAGGGCAACCGCAGCCCCTGAAATGCCACACAGCTTGATATATATTGATCATTTCAAATAATCATAAATTTATTTTGGATTATCCAGTTAAAGTTAGTTTAGCACCAGCAGTCAAATGTCCAACATAAGGATTGAAGTCAGAACTAATTTATTCATTTGACAGATTTGTCAGTGAGTCTGTTGGACATCTGTATGACCCCAAGTGGTCAGAAGTGGTATTGCTATATAGAATGACAGTCTTGGCTCCCAGGTATCAGGTCAAAATAGAAACCTATATGAGAACATGATTATTAAAACTATTTTTATGGTGTATAATGTGGGATGACAAAAAATTGGCAAAGGACAGCATCTGATGTACATTTTAGAAAATACTAATGCTTTGATAAACATGCACGTTTTGAATTTAATGTGTAAATAAGTTAAGAAAAAAAGAAGAAGAAAAAAACAGGGACAGAGAAACCCGTTTAGTTCTACTAAAAATACCTTTATTATTTCAGCAAAACAATGTCAAACTCATTTTGCAGATATTACAAAAGCTTGGGTCCGCAGTCTAAAAGTCCAGGTACTAAACCGGCCCGCCTGCAGTCCAGATCTGTATCCCACTGAAAATATTTAACACTTTATGACAAAGCGACTAAGGCAAAATATCCTATAAAGTGTTGAGCCGCTGGAATCCCACACAGAGCAGGAACAGAAAATCCTTTCCATAAAAAAATTAAGATAAATACAAGTTCATCTTCTTCCCCGTGTCTGCAGCCTCAGGCCCGTCTACCCATGCCTTGTGTCGTTTGTCCTCTTTGGACGGGCTGAATATTGAATCTTAGTCAGTTACAGCTTAGGGAGTCCCTCAAAGAATAGATAATGCAACAGTGTGGTAAACAAAATAAGCATTTGTTGATGTTGTTTTTGCTGGATGGATGCCAGACAGCACCCTGACTTTCGTTTAAAGGGAGTGCAGATGAATTGTCTCATCCTACGATAAGAAAAAATGCTGATTTGAAATGATTTCCCAGCATCCGACAGTCAAACCACATGTTATTATTGCTTATAATGCGACACAGCTACCACACGCAGGGCAGAGGTTTGTGCAGATGTTCAAACTCTTGAAATGCATCATGGGAAGCTAAAGCCTCAGAGGCACTACCTTCCCTGCCGGTGAATCTCTAGATGTATTTTGAGGTTTCCCATCACGGTGAAGCTTTTACCACACTGCTTGCAGCCGTACGGCTTCAGCCCGCTGTGGAAGCGCTCGTGTCTCAGGCAGTTGTCCTGCCGAGAAAACATCTTGCCACAGATTTTGCAGCTGAAAGGCCTCTCTCCTGTGTGCACGCTCTGGTGCGTTTTCAGCCGCGTCTTCTGGGTGAAGGACTTCCCGCATTCGAGGCACCTGAAGGGTTTCATGGTTTGGTGGGTGTTCTTGTTGTGTTCCTCCAGCTGAGACAAGCGGGCAAAACTCTTGTTGCACACACAGCACATGAAGAGTTTCTGGTTCGTTCTCCACACATTCAGTATCCGTTTTGTTCTAAGACTGTTTCTGTTATTAAAGTGATCTTCTGAATGTGATCCTGATGTTCCTGCAGTAGATCTCTGTCCATGAGACAGCGCCACTGATAACCCGGCCTGTTGTGAGGCACACTGCAGACTCTCGTCCTGTACAACTGCAGCATGTGAATCGTGTCCAAACTGTTTAGCATGAACAGACTGTGAAGGAGAACTTTCAGTACGTGCAGGGTTCATGTTTACCTCTAATTTTACAGGCACAGTTGAGCAATCATCTGCCACTTCCTTTGTTGCAGCCAATAAAGGACTGAATGAAATTTCAGAGTTTCTGCATGAAGAAAATTGCTCGGCATGAAAGGGGAAGGTCTGTATGGGCTGCTGCATTAAAGCAGAGCTTTTCTCCACCACGCTACAAGCAGGAGAAGGCCAGACCGAGTCTTCATGCTCTCCTGCATCAGACCCAACAGCTGCGGTCGCTGTGTTGGCTGTTGTTTCAGAGGCAGGAAGTTCAATGTCTGGCTCTTGCTTGACAACCGGCCTGATGTCATGGCTCTCATCAGTTCCAGTCTGAGGCTCACAGAGGGAATCAGCAGGTCCTGGTTCACAATAAACCGCGCACATCTCTTGACGCGCTTTGACATCTGCAATCAGAAAGAAAGACCCTTCTATTAATACGTGACTCAAATAAATCCACAAATGTGATTATTAACAAAAACAATGCAACATTATTATTATCTAGGGCTGGGCGATATATCGAGATTTTAATATATATCGATATATTTTCAAACGCGATATGGTACGAGACAATATCGTTTATATCGATTTAAAAAAGATTTTATGATTTTGATATAGCTTATTTTGTGACAAATTGTCACAAAATACTGTCAACCTCAGTGGAAAAGTCTGCCTGTTACTGTCTACATTGTATTAATTGCACAGTGTATTTTCATTTAATTGTTATGCAGGAAAGGGATATTTGTTTTATTTTATTCAAGAAGCATTTTTATTCTATATATGCAGGCAGTTTATTTTTGTTTCATCTGTTTTATACATTTTGATATTGTGCAGACCTCTGTTAATAAAGGAACCTGTGTGACATTTGGCACGAGGCTTTGTATTAAAACTGACTGTTTTTTTAAGGGTTTGCCTCAGAAAAAAATGAAGCTAACAGAGATGCTATGCTATAATGCTTTGGGGGAAACCCCAATTATGGCACAGAAAAAATATCGATATATATCGAGTATCGCCATTCAGCTAGAAAATATCGAGATATGACTTTTGGTCCATATCGCCCACCCCTATTATTATCACGTCCTAAAGCGAATCAAATTATTTTGTTGATTAACTGAGTTCATAAGAATCGGATCAGGAATGAGGACATCAGAGGGACAGCATATGTAAGAGGCTTTGGAGATAAAGTTAGGGAGGCCAGACTGACATGGTTCAGACATGTCCAGAGGAGAGATAGTGAATATATTGGTAGAAAGATGCTGAGTTTTGAACTGCCAGCAGGAGGCCCAGAGGAAGACCAGAGAGGAGGTTTATAGATGTAGTTAAGTTTATTTAAGGATCCCCATTAGAAGCACACAAATGTGCCTCTAGTCTTCCTGGGGTCCTGAATCGCAGTGAAAGAGGACATGGAGGTAGTTGGGGTAAGAGAAGAGGATGCAGAAGACAGGCTCAGATGGAGGCAACTGATTCAGTGTGGCAACCCCTGAAGTGAAAACCCAAAAGGAGAAGAAGAACTGAGTTAATAAGAAATGCTTTTATATGATCACATTTATTGCGCCTGAAACAGATAACTTCACAATCCGTTGTCCATCATTTTCATTTGGCTGGGTTTAACAGGCATTAATAATATTGTAAATTTGAACCACTAGGCAGGAGGGCCAGAGGAAGACCAAAGAGGAAGTTTATAGATGTAGTAAAAGAGAACATGAAGGTAGTTGGGTTGATGGACAACATGTAAATATTATTTGTTCGTTTTTCAGGTTTAGTATTTCTTTTGTACATTGCTCATTTTTTTATATTGCTCTTTTTTTTTATTTAGCTATTTATTGGTTATTTTTCTTTTTAGGATATACTCTTTTTTATATACCTTTTCATATTTGTGTGTTTTTTTGTAAAATTGTTGAGAGTGTGTATGTTTGCTGCTGCACAAGCAGATTTCTCTGGGGGATTAATAAAGTTTTATTCTATTTTATAAGTAATCTATTAATTTGGTGAGCCAAGGAGGATCAAGTCACCTGAGATGATTGCGGTTTCCATTTTATCTAATACATTGGTTCTCAAATGGGGGTACGCGTACCCCTGGGGGTACATGAAGACACTCCAGGGGGTACGTGAGATGTTAAAATACATATCTTTAAAAAGTAGCATCCATGCAAAAATCCTTTAAAAATAATTATTTCATAAATAATTGAGGAAAATATAAGTCTAAATTCACAAAATGAATTTTATCTTCAGAAGTAGGCTATTCAACTTATTATCCTAAAACCCCAGAGTATCCCCCACACCAGGATGGTTCCACCTAACCTGTCAATCACCTGGCTTCACCTGTCAATCACTTGGACCAACGATGGAGTCGAGGTTGAAGCAGAGCAGCAATATTTTTGTTTAATAAATCAGTTACTGATGGCACAGTGCTCTGTTTTAGGTCTTTTTTTTTTACAACCAAAAGTGCTTTGCGCTGGTTAGGGGGTACTTGGCTGAAAAAATATTTCACAGGGGGGAAAAAGGTTGAGGACTGACCACTGATCTACTACATGGTTCTCCAAACTGCAAAGTTGCAGGATAAATAGAGAATATAATTTGTTTACATTGGAATTTTGAATTCATATGTAAGACGAAATAAACAGGGGGTCATCACACGTTATTCACAAAGTTGACATGCATTCCATCAACCTGGAGACTTTGTTTATGAACAAGAAAAGTGTGAATGTCAGAGTTTTTGAATGCAGTTCCGCGTCCCTCCTCCCCGGGTGAACTCACCGCCCCACTGGACCTGAGTCCCGGCTGCTGCTGCCAGCTCCTGCGTCTCCTCCGTGAGACGAGCGGCTGCAGCTTCCTGAGCTTTGCAGAGTTCCGCCTCCATCACCTCCAGACTCCTCCGCAGCTCCTGGATCTCCCCGTCCCTGCGGCGCAGCTCCAGCCGCAGCAGCACACCGCCCTCCTCCGCCAGCTGGGTGATCTCCGCCACCGCAGCCTTGGCCAGCACGTTCATGATGGCGGCCACCTGCGTCCCGAAGGAGGAGGGGAAAGACATCCCGCCGACGGTCTCAGAAACCCCCGCAGAGATGAATATTGACTGGACTTCCAGTGAAGGCGTAACAGACCCCAGACTCAAGTCTTTTTTTAATAACTTCCTGAAACTAGGAAGGAGGATGTGACGTTTGCAGACGGAGAGACGAAAACTTGTAATAAACGCGCACTTCAAATTCCTCGCTATTCACTCTGTTCTTTATGGAAGAGTATCATACGACGGAGTATTAGGGCCAAACTAAGAAAAAAAAAAGAAGGAAATTACGAAAATAAAGTCATAATAATATGAGAATAAAGTCGTAATATTACGAGAATAAAATTGTAATATTAAATATATTATAAATATATAAATATAACTTCACAAGATGCTCAATATTCAACATTTTAACACACTCTTCCTGTTAGAGTTCTCATAAATTAACACTTTATTCTTGTAATATTACGACTTTATTCTCATAAATTGCGACTTTATTCTCGTAATATTACGACTTTATTCTCATAATATTACGACTTTATTCTCGTAATATTACGACTTTATTCTCGTAATATTACGACTTTATTCTCGTAATATTACGACTTTATTCTCATAATATTACGACTTTATTCTCGTAATATTACGACTTTATTCTCATAATGTTATGACTTTATTCTCGTAATATTACGACTTTATTCTCATAATATTACGACTTTATTCTCGTAATATTACGACTTTATTCTAATTAAAATGACGACTTTATTCTCGTAATATTACGACTTTATTATCATAATATGACGACTTTATTCTCATAATATTACTTTATTCTCATAATATGACGACATTATTCTCATAATATTACGACTTTATTCTCATAATATTATGACTTTATTCTCGTAATATGACGACTTTATTCTCATATTACTTTAGACTCGTAATGTTACGAGTTTATTCTCATAATATTACGACTTTATTCTCGTAATGTTACGACTTTATCCTCGTAATATTACGACTTTATTCTATTACGACTTTATTCTCGCAACATTATGACTTTATTCTCGTAATTTCCTTTTCTTTTTTTTTTGTCTTAGTTTGGCCCTAATACTCCGTCATAGTATCAGGGCCAGGCAGGAGAACAAAATATTTGTGAGTGGAAGATTTCTTTTTTATTGTGCAACTTCGAGAAAAAAGTCGAAATGTCGAGAAAAAAGTCGAAATTTCGAGAAAAAAGTTGAAATGTCGAGAATAATGTTAAAACACAATTTTGAGAAAAAAGTCGAAATATCAAGATTATTGTTGAAATACAATTTCAAGAATAAAGTCGAAATTTCGCCTTTTTTCTCAACATTTCAACTTTATTCACGAAATTTAAACTTTTTTCTCAACATTTCGACTTTTTTCTCGAAATTGTATTTCAACATTAATCTCAACATTTTGACTTTTTTCTCGACATTTCAACTTTTTTCTCGACATTTCAACTTTTTTCTCAACATTTCGACTTTTTTCTCGACATTTCGACTTTTTTCTCGAAGTGCATAATAAAAAAAAAATCTTCCTCCTCTAAAATATTATTTTTATTGTTCTCCTGCCTGGCCCTAATACTCTTCCGTAGTTCTTTTTGTGGTAATGTGGATGAAACAATATCTCACTTATTCTACTCATATTCTCTGGATTGACCTTAATAATTTTATAAATGCTAAAGTTGATTCTTCCTTTAAGTTGAGCATTCAACATGTACTATTTGGTGTATCAAAAAATGATATGACAAGCCCAGACAAAGTATATTTAATCAACCTTCTCTTAATTATTGCTAAATATCATATTCACTGTACTAAATTTGCTAGCCAACGTCCAAATATAATTGTTCTCAAAGCTATATTAATATCATATTCAGTCTTAAACAGAGCATAAACCCCAAAGCGGTTAAAACGAGAAGCGTATGTGAACATTTTCTCTCATGTTGTACATTTTCTCTTTTCATTATATATTTGCTCTTTGTATTGCACCAATCAGCACAAAAAAAATCCTTGTGTGTGTTTAACAAACTTGGCATTAAACTTATTTCTGATTCTGATTCTGATTCTGAAAAATATAATATTTCCTGATTTTTTTAAATTTTTTTTCCTCCTTAAACCTCAAGCCTTCTATTTTATTTTGATATATAATTTACTGTCCTTAATTTGTAACTGCATTTTATCCTGAAGTTTTGTACCTTTTCTGTATATATCTATCAATAATGATGATGATGATGATGATGATGATGATGATGATGATGATGATGATGATGATGATGATGATGATGATGATGATGATGATGATAATAATAATAAATACATACATAAAAATAACTACTAAACTAAAAAAAAAAAAAAAAATTCCTCATTATTTCATGATGCTACTGTGACACATCTGGGGGGGTCACAGATACAGTATGTATTGCAAATGGAAAGAAAGAGAAAAAAAGAAATAAAGAATAGAAAAATAAACACGGTGTGACAGACTTCACAAAAATATTCTATACATAACAGATATATGAGGTATTAGGTGGTTAGGATTTTACGAAATTGTTAAAAGTATGAGGGGTTTTTCTATAAGACTGTACACTGACGGTTGCTCTCAGTGCAGAACCCCCTCCTGTTTTAAGAGCAGGCTGATTAGCTGAGTTCTTCCTCAGGTGAGGACGGTGAAGAGGAACGGATGTTTAAGATTGATGGGTCTCCTCCTGTTTTTCTCTGGGTTTTGGTTGTCGTAGATCTTTGCTGGGTTGGCATGTCGGATTAGAGATAGACAACAGAAAATATACTGTATGGCTTAAAGTGTGACATGTTTAAGTTTCTTTCACTGCAGTTGGCCTCCCAGATAAGGTTCAACATCGGCTCCTATAAGAACAAAACACCTCCCTTTTTCAGTATAAATATGACTGGATTGATGACCACAGTGTGCATTTCTCTCCTACCTATCATATGTGGTTTGAGAAAATAGTACCTCCGTCTGGAAAACATTGATCATGATAAAATAAAAGCTTGAATTAACATTTAATTTTGTTCACTGGTTTTCTGATGATGCACCAGAAAAACGAACACGAGGATCTTTCAAGGTGAAATTATGGAAGAATTAATTTTTACAGTCTCTGCAACACAGAACCTGAAGCAATGAAGGCGACTGACCTGTGTAGAAAAGTAAAATGTTTGAAGTTTACGCCTTAATATTTTAATATTATACAGTTAACGTGTTTGAAACTCAGTGTGCTTGTAGTGATTGTAGTTGTGAAGAGAGGTATATGAGGTATTAGGTGAAATTATGGAAGAATTAATTTTTACAGTCTCTGCAACACAGAACCTGAAGTGAAAAAGGCGACTGACCTTTGTAGAAAAGTGAAATGTTTGAAGTTTACACACAATATTTCAATATTTGTACAGTTAAAGTGTTAGAAATTGACCGTGCTTGTAGTGCTTGTAGATGTGAAGAGAGGTATGTGAGGTATTAGGTGAAATTATGGAAGAATACATTTTTACAGTCCCTACAACACAGAACCTGAAGTGAAAAAGGCAACTGACCTTTGTAGGAAAGTGAAATGTTCGAAGTTTAGATCTTAATATTTCAATATTTGTACAGTTAAAGTGATAAAAATTGAGCATGCTTGTAGCGATTGTAGTTGTGAAGAGAGGTTTGTGAGGTATTAGGTGAAATTATGGAAGAATTAGTTTGTACAGTCTCTGCAACACAGAACCTGGAGTTAAAAAAAGAAAAAAGTGTTTCATCCTTTTCTTTTATAGTAAGAGTGTGTAAATATTACGGTGGAAGTATGGGTGCAATCAAGGTAATGAAAGAAATATATGAAAAAAAAAGAATATCTGCATGATCTCAAACTCAGTACCTGATATGTCTGTTTTTGAGCGGCATTCATTAATTTGCCGTAAAGACTGAAATAGGAGCGCACATAAAATTTAAGTAGGCCTAATTAGTTTTGGTTTATTTTGCCATGCTGTTTTTGTTATATACACCAAGCATCATATTCATGTGAAGTGGGTTTGTTTTTCTTTCTTTCAAGTGCTGTTTAGTTGGTGTATCTGTCTCTACTCACAACACAAGGAAAGTTTTCACCCTTGGTAGGGGAAGCGAGGTATGTGGCATTTAAATACTAGTGGCATGTGTTTTTGTTTGGTTTAAGGGACTGTGTAATAAAGTGTGGGTTTTAAAGTAAAATGTATAAACTTAAAATATTTTAAGTGTGTAACTCTTGATATTTTTAGTTTCACGGTGCTCGACGATGGAATACAATTATTTTGTACCAGTTGAACTCTATGCTGTATCATTGATGCCAAGGGCTGTTACAAGATTAATTTAAGAGACTTAAAAAAATAATACATTTCAATCAAAAACAGCTTTCATCTTTTATCTTTTACTTTTATCTATATGGAATTTACCTAATAAAATATAGAGGTTAACAATAGTGCATATTCTTTTCTCTTTGAATTCAAAATAAGTAAAAACATTTCATACCATCTGTCCAGTTCACTTCAAAACTAAACTGAATTACTGTACTAAATGAGTTGTTCTTTATATCATATTTAAGGACATTTTTTTTATTTGGCAATTTTTTTTTATTGAAAAAAAACATCTGGTCGTTTTCCTGAGGTTTTTTTCAAGGGCCTTGACAAAACGTGATCTTAGGACTCCAAATCTATCCCTAACGATGGCATTCAAACACCGACTAACTAGGGGGTGACTAACTTCACCGTGGTAAAATAAGTATGATTGATCTTTTGAAAGAAACACTGACAAATCACGCTATACAAATGATAAAAATAAAATAAAAAATAAAAACTAGCATCACCAGTTTCTAAAAATACATATGTATTATATATAACATGATTCTCTCTGTACTACATGTTTACTGCAAAACATTTTTTTTAAATATTAAATAATATTAAATGAAATATTTTATTTGCTCAGACCGTTGTTTCTATCTAAAAACTACGACGGAGTATTAGGGCCAAACTAAGACAAAAAAAAATTGGAAATTACGAGAATAAAGTCATAATATAATGAGAATAAAGTCGTAAAATTACGAGATTAAAGTCGTAATGTTGTGAGAATAAAGTCGTAATAGAATAAAGTCGTAATATTATGAGAATAAAGTCGTAATATTACGAGAATAAAGTCGTAATATTATGAGAATAAAGTCGTAATATTACGAGAATAAAGTCGTAATATTATGAGAATAAAGTCGTAACATTACGAGAATAAAGTCGTAATGTTGCGAGAATAAAGTTTTAATATTATGAGAATAAAGTCGTAATATTATGAGAATAAAGTCGTAATATTACGAGAATAAAGTCGTAATATTACGAGAATAAAGTCGTAATGTTGCGAGAATAAAGTCGTAATATTAGGAGAATAAAGTCGTAATATTATGAGAATAAAGTCGTAATATTACGAGAATAAAGTCGTAAAATTCCGAGAATAAAGTTGTGACATTACGAGAATAAAGTCGTAATGAATAAAGTGGTAATTTATGAGAATAAAGTCATAATATTATGAAAATAAAGTCGTAATTTATGAGAACTCTAACAGGAAGAGCAGTCTTCTCCCTGTGTTAAAATTAAGAATATTGAGCATCTTGTGAAGTTATATTTATATATTACAACTTTATTCTCGTAATATTACGACTTTATTCTCGTAATATTATGACTTTATTCTCATAATTTTACGACTTTATTCTCATTACATTATGAGTTTATTCTCGTAATTTCCTTTTTTTGTTTTTTTGTTTGGCCCTAATACTCCGTCGTAAAAAACTACACTCTTTCATAAAATTGGGGGATTCCTCCATACCATTGTCTATGTTTCAACTACATTTGTCTGCAAGTCGGCCTAAAACAACTGTTTTTACACACTTTTACTTATTTTACACGTGGAATACATACACCTACATCATTATGTGTATTTATATGCGTTAATTACACTTGCAGGTCAGGTTCAGAGTGTAGTGACTTTTTTTTTCTGGGTGTTTTCTGTCAAGTTAAGAGGGGGGGTGTAGTGGCTAACTCTGACCAGCAGAGGGCGCATGCACTGCGTGTGCAGGGACAAAGGAAGTCTGAAAGTTACGATTATGTGGATAACTGTCATTATTAATGTGATATATTTTTGCTCTTTGCAGAACAAAATAAAATACTTAACAATAAATGCGTAGTGGAGGGAAATTTTCTTTTACTTAAACGTGTAAAAAACGAGTTACAATAATCTAGAGGTGATTAAATGAAGGCCTTCATGATCATATCAATCTAGGATCGGACTCAGCTTGGCAATATTTCTTAACTGATAAAAAACAAGAAGGAACGAAGGCTTAATAAATGAGGCAAGTGGGACAAGACTGAAACTGGTGAAGAATGCCATGTGTCTATTTAAGGAGGCTGTAAATTGCTTTACAACAACTTTTTCTAAGATCTTAGTAATTAATGGCGAGTTGGAGCTGGGTCGATAGCTGATAGAAAAAAGAAGGATCAAGAATGACAGCATTCATGAAATAATCAGGGACTTGACCAGACAGCAGAGAAGAATTAAATATTGTGATCAGACAGGGACCGATAGACTGGAAGACATCTTTGAAAAGGGATGTAGGTAACACATCAAGAGAATAAGAAGATGCAACTAATCTGACCAGCTCTGATAGAGAAACAGGTGAAAATCACGGCCGAGCTCGACTAGGAACAAACAGAGACAGCTGAGAAGAACTTCTCACAGTTCTGACCTTTTCAATAAAAAAGGCCAGGAGGAATAGGAGGAACAATATTGTTAAACAGCACCTTAGGATTACCTCTGTTCTAAGCAGGGGCGAAAATCCCGTTTCATAGTTGGGGGGGACAATAAACAGTAACATTTTAGAGAATAAATCCAGGGGGGGACAAGGAATAAAAGTTTTAGCCTTCCTTTAATACAGCATTTTGACATTTTCAACTCTATCTCGCAAACAGGCAGAAGACCTTTCTTAGAGCAATACAAAACAATGGTATTAGGTGGAAGGTGGCAATAATACAGCACATCTGACATAATACACTGCAAAAACCCAAAATCTTAACAAGAATATTTGTCTTATTTCTAGTTAAAATGTCTAATTTTTAGTTAAAAAAATCTCATTACACTTAAAACAAGACTCATCACTGGAAAAAAACAACAATTTTCACCTGTTTCAAGTAGATTTTCACTTAAAATAAGTAGAAAAATCTGCCAGTGGAACAAGATTGTTTTGCTTATAAGATAAATCTTGCCGCACTGGCAGATTTTTCTACTTATTTCAAGTGAAAATTTACTTGAAACAGGTGAAAATTGTCAAATAACAAGTTATTTTTCTGGTGATGACTCTTGTTTTAAGTGTAATGAGATTTTACTGTTTATTATTATTTTCAATTTCGGTTTCGGCCACAAATTTTCATTTTGGTGCATCACTACTAAATACTACTGCATTGTTCCACAATTATTAATTCTGTCTCAAATTATTCTAGGGGGGGACAGCTTTACTAATGGGGGGGACTTGTCCCCCCCGGGATTTTTGCCCCTGGTTCTAAGAATTGAGAAGAACGTAGCCCTCACGTATCTGTCAGTATTGTTAAAATAAACCAAAATATATTTTGAGTTAAGCTTCTCTACATAAGTGTTCTAGACAGCAAATACTGGGATAACTTTGAGACAGGAGTTAGTCTTGTGTTAACAGGGCAGACTTGATCTAAAATGGAAAGACAATAAGCGCTAAAAAGATTTGTTGGGATCATCAACACTGACGTTGTCATAGGAGGGTAAGACCAACGGAAAAGCATCAGAAAACACACCGGCAGCAGATGAGTTTAGGACGACGAAGGTCACCTTTCTACGAGCAGGAAAGAGCAATAGGGAAAAGGACAAGGTGAAAACAAAACAATGATGATCAGAAATAAAAATGTGATGAATATTCAAACCTAAAGTAAAGACAAGGTCCAGGGTGTTACTTTTGGTATGAGTGCGCCCAGACGTATGGTGAGTCAAATTAAAACGACCCATGACCCTGATAAAACCTCTGGCAAAGAGATCAGAGTTATCATCAATATGTATATTCAAATCACCCACTATGACCAGACTGGACAGCTTCACCAAACCCCTTTAAAAACAGGCTGAGTGGGCAGTACAGAGGATTCTTACCCCTGACTTTAAACAACCGCAGTTTGAACGATGAAAAGTGTCCAACGTTCGCTGAGCAACATGAGAAAAACGGCTCAGACAGACAGCCACACCTCTTACTCCACCAGATGTCCGAGCCTGACCGATGAAGGAGCAACCAGCTGGACAAAGTCCAGTGAGGGATGATGGGTCCCAGGCGTGCTGCCAGGTTTCCGCGAGAAACGGGAAATACAAGTTTCTGGAGAGAATATAAAATCATTCAACAGGAACAATCAGTGTCTGGTTCAATCAGCAACGAAGTCCTTAAAAAGAGGCTTTGAATAAACATGCTCTCATCTTTCTCACTGCTGTAATTGTTAACATCTCCTCTTCTTTTAACAATTGTTTGCAACTATCTGGGAGGTGAGGGTTCTGGTTTCGGGAATCTGGTGCAGAGTTTCAGCTGCTCAGCAGTCCTGCTGTAGGCCTGGGTGGTTTCTGCAGGCCAGCAGCTCAGCAGCCACTCTCCCCCTATGAAGCCACGCTGTTGTGACGGATGCTGCAATGTTGTGGCCTTGCTGAAGTATGCAAGGAGCCCTGGAAGAGATGTCTCCGTTGGAGCATATGTTGGTCTGAAACCTCTATGTACTTTTCAGCGTTGCTTGTGCCCACCCCATATCGTCAGGGATGCAGGCTCTTATGGCACTTTTCCACTAGTAACTATTCAGCTCTACTCATCTCAGCTCGGCTCAGCTCAACTTGGCCAAGTTTCTTTTCCACTACAATTCAGCACCTGGAGCAGAAGTAGGCGGGTTGGAGTGAAGCTGCTGTGACGTATTTGATTGTGTGATCTAAACGAAGAAGACAACAACACTAAAGATGTAGAACCTGGAGGAGATGATAGATGTGCTGCTGGGTCTGTGGCTTATGTTCGATATCAAGTCAAAAAATGAGAGTGAGAGAAGCTTCAGGCGGCAACGCTTTTTAATTTTTTTTGTTTGTCTCTGCGCTGCTGAAAAGTCCATTGGGAGCCGCAAGCAGCTATGAAGTGACAGAGCTCCTGGTAGATCTTGTCGTTACTTATCGCCCGTCTATGAAGACTTTTGCGGTGCCATTGCCTGTCGGATAAAATGAACAAGAAGCCGCCGTCAGAGTCGCTCTTTCGCTGATGTCACATCCTGACTCAGACGTCTGATTCCCAACGACCCCCGACCAATCGGTGGCCTGTAGTGTGATGATGACAGATACAGCCGACTCAGAACCTAGAACCAGAACTTAGAATCTCGACAGAGTAGTTACAGAAAAGTATCTACTCAGCACGTTAGACCCCTGGTGGGAAAGAACCAAACCCGAGTGGAGGCGAGCCGTGCCGGGCTGAGTAGGTACTAGTGGAAAAGCGCCATTAGACTAAGCACTGATAACAAGCTGGGTAGCCCCTTTACTCTGAAGAAATTCACATTTTTAAACTCATCTGACCACAGAACAGTTTTACTTCTTGCCTCAGACTTTTTTAAATGAGATTTGGTTCAGGGAAGACGATGCTTTTCAGGATTGTGTTTAAATAACGGCTCTTATTTGCATGATGGAGCTGCAAGCTGCATTTATGGATCGCACGTCCGACTGTGTTCACAGACAGCGATTTTAGAAAGTGTTCCCGAGCCCTTGCATTGATTTCTCACTGACCCGAGGGCCCGAAGATCACAAGCATCTAATTTTGACATTTGGCTCTGTCCCGTTCACGTGGAGTTCCTCCTCCTTCTCTGGATCTTTTGATGATGTTATACATTGTAAATGGTGGGTTCTTCTAAGTCTTCTGGATTTTACTTCCAGGAAAATTTTGAAATTCTGGAATTATTCCACAAGTTTTTTCTTTCTTCTTTTCATCAGCCTCTCTGTAATGCTCCTATTATATCCAGTTATGTTACTGACATGTTGCCAGTCAACCTAAGTAGTTGTCAAATGCTTTTCCAGTTGTTTCTGACTTTTGTAGTTATTTTTCCAGCCATTTGTTGCCCCAGTTCCAACTATTTTCCATGAAATGGATCTGTTATTTATGTTCTGTTGAAAATTAAACATGGGTTTATGATATTTTAAAATGCATTCCTGTTGAGACTCTGTTGAACTTCATGTTGAAATTTACAACTGCAATTCCAAAACAGCTGGGTGGCTGAGTAAATAATAAACCGTCATTTAAACTGTGGATAGTGGCAAAATGAAATAGTGAGGAATTTGTAAACAGTGTCTTATTAAAATGTTTTCTGTCTGTCAGTTTGCTTGCGCCTTCCTATTGTCAGGAGGTTTAATAAAACATTTGGTTCTGCTTGCCTTCTCTCAGAGAATCCAGCACTTGAAATAAAGTCAACATTGACTTCACAGCATGAACGTTCTAGCCAAGGCTGCAGTGGCGGAAATCACCAAGCTGGTGGAGGAGGGCGGTGGTGCTGCGAGTGACGCTGAACTACATTCAAAAACTCTGACATTCACACTTCTCTGCTTCATAAAAAAAGTCTCCAGGTTATAGAATACAAGTCAAGTTTGTGAATAAATTGTGATGACCTCCTGTTTAATTCGTCTTACATATGAATTCACAATTTCAATGTAAATAAACATTATTCACACGTGACCAACATGTACTTTATGTTTTCATACTTCTCTATTTATCCTGCAACTTTACAGTTGGACAACCATGTAGTAGATAAAATGGAAACCTTTAAATTATGAAGTAATTATCCCAAAGGGTTAGATGAGCAATCATCTCAGGTGACTTGATCCTCATTGGCTCACCAAATTAATCGATTACTTATTAATAGAATATTTATTTTTTTGCCTGTTAAACCCAGCCAACTGAAAATGATGGACAACAGATTGTGAAGTTATTTGTTTCAGGCATAATAAATGTGATAGTATAAAAGCATTTCTTAAGAACTCAGTTAATCAACAAAATAACTTGATTCACTTTAGGACTTGATAATAATAATGTTACGTTGTTTTTTTTCATGATCACATTTTTGAATTTATTATATTCACGTATTAACAAAAGTGTTTTTCTTTCTGATTGCAGATGTCAAAACGCGTCAAGAGATGTGCGCGGTTTATTGTGAACCAGGACCTGCTGATTCCCTCTGTGAGCCTCAGACTGGAACTGATGAGAGCCATGACATCAGGCCGGTTGTCAAACAAGAGCCAGACGTTGAACTTCCTGCCTCTGAAACAACAGCCAACACAGCCACCGCAGCTGTTGGGTCTGATGCAGGAGAGCACGAAGACTCGGTCTGGCCTTCTCCTGCCTGTAGCGTGGTGGAGAAAAGCTCTGCTTTAATTCAGCAGCCCATACAGACCTTCCCCTTTCATGCCGAGCAATTTTCTTCATGCAGAAACTCTGAATGTTCATTCAGTCCTTCATTGGCTGCAACAAAGGAAGTGGCAAATGATTGCTCAACTGTGCCTGTAAAATTAGAGGTAAACATGCACCCTGCATGTACTGAAAGTTCTCCTTCACAGTCTGTTCATGCTAAACAGTTTGATCTACTGAGGTAGATGCTTATTAGATGCATTCCTGCTCGATATGGGATTTCAGCTGCCCAGCACTTTGTAGTATCCTTTGTAACTGTCTTCTAATAATCCGGTAGACCTGGACTTTTAGACTATGGAGCCATGCTTTTGTAATATCTGTAAAACAATTGTTTTTTTTTAATAATAAAGGTATTTTTTGTATGATTAAAAAGGTTTCTCTCTCCCTACTTTTTAAAACATTTTATTTGAAACTTACTTCAGACATTAAATTCAAAACATGCATGTTTTTCAAAGCATAGTATTTCTGTGATTCGACATTAGCTGCCATCCACTGCCAATTTGTTTTGTCTTTTTACATTATACATGAAAAATGGTCCAAATAATGATGGTTACTATTTTGACCTGGTGCCTGAGAAAAAAAATGGTTTTCTTAAAGTGATTTTATGTACGTCTGAGGGCCACTGGAAAATCTGCCCCTTCTGCCCCTTTAAGACCACAAATAGCATGTAGTAGGTATAAAACAATATAGGAAATTTGAATCTCTCACTGATCAGTTATTTCAGTAATCTTCCATAAAGCAATGAATAGATAAACATTTAGGTTTTAAAAAAGCATTGTAATAAAAATAAAAGACTTATTACTGTTTGAAAACATATTTTTATTCACATTCGGCAAAAATACTGTCAATAGTACAGACTTTAAATTCATTTATTATATATTTTATCATCGGCCTCAGACCACAATCAGGCCTTTTCTTACTAGATGTATTGTTTATGTACATATACTTTATGTATGATCAAAAGATGTTCAGTGATCAGATGGGGACTAACCAGTGCAATCAGTGTGGAAGTGATGGGGTCAAATTTAAGGCCATTTCTTAGATTTTTAGGTCCGAGATGGTTTGTTAAAAAAGCATGCTGTTTTGTTTCACAAAACAAGACTGTAAAAGGAACAAACTGTATATACTGTACCTCAGTGAAAATATAGTTTACTCATATGGATTGTCATGTTGGAGCAGCAGTTCACCTTTAAGCCTTTAGAGGTCAAGTGACCATATTTGGTCACTTCGGTCGAACTACACTATAGTTTTTACAACATTACAGTTTCTATTCCATTTAACTTCATATGCACAATGATTAGCCCTTAATCTTTTAACTCTCCTGTGTGGCATCTTGGCACTCCAGGGGTTTAATATATTGATCTCAAGTACTTTTAAAAAACAAGTTTAAGATTCACATCTCTGCAGATCGAGTTTGTGCCCGACAGCAACTCAGATCCTGCAGAATTTGACTGAAATTACTGATGTGATCTTGAATGAAAAACAATCTTCGGTTTACAAAGGAAATTACCACTTTTATGCGACATGTACAAAAGAAAAAAGAAAAGTCTGCCCTGCTGGTTTTTAATCCCGACGCTATACGGACATAAAACGCCTCCTCCCTGTACTTCACTTCCTCAGGCCCTCTGCATCTGCCTCCCCTTCCCGGGCCCGCTCCTTTTCCCGCCTCATGGTTGCCATGGCAACTGCCTCATCGAAGCACATGCTGAGGGGACTGTTTCTGCTGCTGTCCCTCGTGGCCACGGCCCCTTCGGCCCCCTCCCTCCTCCTCTCCCTCTCCTTCAGGGGTGTCGGCCTCTCCTTTCTCTGGGCGCTCCGGTCCTCCCCGTCTTCCGCCTGCTCGCCGGCACCAACTTTGTCCTGCTCCGCCGGGACGCTCTGCAGGTTGTCTTTCCCTGACTCTGCCTCCCTGCACTCCCTCTGCTGTCGCTGCCGGAGGTGCCGGGCGGCGGCTTTGCAGTGCTGCGGCTTCGGCGGCACCACGGGCACCGCTTTGACCTGGTAAACTTTCGGTTGTTTGGAGACGATCAGCTTTCTCCCAATTCCTTCTGAAGTGCTGTTGCGGTCCTCCAACTTTTTGCACACGCTCACTTCCTTCATCTCAGATCTGTTTGCCGTCAGCTGTTTATCTCCACTTGGCTGCGCTCTGATTCCCTCATCTGCTCTCTCGTTCTCATTCTTCTCTTTTTCTGCTGCTTCTGTAACCACTTCTGCTCTCTCGTGATGCTGTGTTTCTTCACTGAAGGCACATTTCTCCTGGCATGTGCTTTCTAATTCACCTCCCATCGGGGAGTCAGTCTCATATTCCTCCGACTCTCGAAGTTTTACTTCAATGGCCTCCAAAGATGCCCCCTCTTCCTCTTCTCTAAACTCTGTCTTGTTTGTCTCAACATCACCAGCTTCAACCACTTTCTCTGCTGAGGAATCTGCTGTCTCCTCTTCCCCCGCGCCATCTTTTACCACATCTGCCTGGGAACCAGCAACAACCCTCTCACACTGTTCATTTTCCTCATCCTCTATCACTTCACATATGACATCCTCAAGCTCATTCCAGATGTCAGGATTTTCCCCACAGATTGCTCTACTCTCCTCTTGATACTTTTCATCTGCTGATCCTTTAACGACTTCCTCTCTGTCTTCTTCACACATGTTTTCATGACTGTTTTTGGTCTCCGGGACAGATTTTTGACACGTGTTTTCGCTCTCTGTTGCCAGCTCTTCAACACAGCCACTGGCATGTGTTTCTAGCTTTACAGGAGCGTCAGTGAATTCTGTGAAAGTCTCTTTCTGCATGGCATAAAGAGTTCCCTGAGGTGGACAATCACTGGGAGAAATTTCAGCCTCTTCCTCCACATCCCCGGCCTCCGTTTCAGACGCAGGGTTTGATTCATTGCTGTCCTCACTGCTCAGTTGTTGAACCTCAACAACGGGAGTGGTTGGTGTCTCTAAAGTCGGAGATTTTTCACTTTGACCTTGTTCAGTGATACTCAGACCTTCCTCTGTTTCTCCACTGCAATGATAGATAAGATGATGTTAAGACAGATTGTTGGAAAGCATGAAAAAAATACATGCATCAGGGATCCAACAAAACCTTTCAAGGCGTAAGAGGATGGAGAGTGCAGTTGTATCAACTTACAGAACATGTTTGTTGTATATGGAGGGATTTATGTCAAGTAAAAACTTTTTTTTTTTTTTTAATCTTTTTTAAATATATTTTTTTCTTGTTTGCTTTGAATCACTTTATAAATTAACTTTTTTGTTTTTCAGGCAATTTTTTTCTCACTAGTATCAGTGCGTGCATCGAATTTATCACCAAACATAACATTCATCCAAATCCAAATATTGTTTAAATGACTGCATAGTTGTCCCTTAAACATCTTCTTGGTGTCATTAAACAGTTACTGGTGGCGTCACAGCTGATGGTCACAGCCCAACTGGACCTCTCTTAAGATCAAGGTTTACATTTTGAATTTGTACTGTCTCAATATAAATCCATGTAGTTCTTAACATTTTCAAAAAAGACAGTTTACTCACTTTGAATTAATGTTCACAGCTGTGTTTCAGTCCAAAGATCCTATAGATTAAAATGTGCTTTTTCATAAAACTGCAGGACTCTAACATAAATCAATTTTTTTGTATTTTTTTGTGTTTTTAGCAGCTACCAAAAGCTACGCTCCAGTTCAACACTAGGTAGGTGGTTTTGCAGAGAACCATTTAGCATTCAAGGTGTAAAAGTCAAATACAAGCAGCCTTGCAAACGTATGTGAGCATGGAGCAGACTCAAGCCAAATAATTGACCGTTTTCTACTTTGAAAATGGGGTTATTGAACTAATTTAGTATATAAGCAAAATCAAACAACTCAAACTAACTAACTAACCCTAACCCACTGCAAAGGTCGATTAACTATGCCAGCGTGGCTAAAATTAAATGCCATAGGAACAATGAGATGTGTTCAACAATAATAACCCCAAATGTTTTTTAACTTTCTGAACAGAGATTTTTCTGGATCATAACAAACATCCATCAGTCCATCCTGTCATTCCTCCATCATCTATACTGGAGTCTGTCCCTGCTCTCTCTGGATGAAAAGTGGGGGGGGTGCACCCTTAAAAACCCTCCCTTGGTAACTGATTTAAACTTCCCCCAGTAGAAACTTGATGAGCATTTCAAAAGGTTGTGTGCCGCTAATTAAATTTTACAATTATACAAAGTTCTCTGACCTAAAGCTACTATTAAAAAATAGGTACATTTGCTTTAAAGGTGTATTCTATTATAAATACTTCATTTAAATCAAGTTAATATGAATAACGTTTTTCACCTTTGCATTTCATCTTTCAGTTGGTCTTGTCCATGTTGAACTTGGTCCTCCTTCTTTTGTACAACGCCCATCTCTTCCAGTCCATCTTCCTCATCTCCACATTCCTCATGTACCTGCTCCTGCTTTCCTGATGTTTCTTTACAAGCAGGAAGTTCAAGGTTCAGTGACTGACAGTGTTTTTCCTCAGAGCTCTGTAAACCTTGCACATGCTCAGGCTGAGACTGGTCCTGGCTTTCGGTGTCTAGTTCAATCCCAGGCAAGGTGTTAAGAATGAAATCTGCTGGAAGGCTTTGCATGAACATGCTCTCGTCGTCTTCTTCACTGCTGTAATCATTAGGATAACCATCGTCCGGCAGAGCTTCGTCCTCAGAGCAGGAGTCCTCAGAGCAGGAGTCCTCCGGTGCGTGGATGGGGGAGGTCATGTAGGGCAGGCTGAGGGATTTAGTGTGTCGACTGTGCAGGTCCAGGCTGAGCGGTCTGTGCGGACTTAACTCTGTCGGACTCTGGGTTTCCACGGCTGCAGGATGCTGGGAGCACTGGGCTTGCTCCATGATTTCATACTCATCATCTGAGTGTCCGGGAGGTTCAACGGAGAACTCGTTCACCTGAGAGGTAAAATGTGACAGAAAGTTCTACAGCAATCAGAAAATGATCCCAGTTGATACTCAATCCTACGCATTCATCTCAGACTAAACTGCCACGGTTAAACCTCACCTCTTCAGGCAAATGACCCACCTGATAAGGCATGCTGAGTATGTGGTCCAGAAATTCCAAGCTTTCTTGAACATAACCGGACAGCTCGGGGTCATCCGGCTCCGTCTCAGTGGAGTTGAGGATGTCAGAGGCATCAAACACGCCGTCTCTTTCATGCTGAGTCACCTCCGCTGGCTGTCCAGCTTCCTGCTCGTTCCCTTCCATGTCTGTGGATGAAGTTGAGTCCCGGTCAGAATTATTGGTGCCCAATGTTGCACTAACAAAAGTTACCAAAACACAGTAAACATGTTTCATTTATTTATTTATTTTTTTCATTATTATTTTTTTAAAGAGAAGAAAAGTGAGAAAAAAAGATTTTTCATGTATGAATTTTTAAATAAATATAGAAAAATAAACTGTACAAGAGACACCGTCATTGGCATTCTGCATTGATTATCGTGATAACTATATTAGTTATCATGCAGCAATCCGTTTTGTAACAAGTGAAGGCTCACGCACACATCACTACACCTTATATTGATCGCTAGGATGGCCTTCCCTCCACCAGAGGAGAAAAGGACATGTCATTTACTTTTAAAGCATTAATTGGTAAATTGCCATTTTACATCTCCAGACTTTCGTCTTTTTTTACAAACACCTATAGCACGAGACGAGCAGCAAATGGGGGGCTTTTATGCCCCTTCATTATGGGATGAGTTGCAAGATAAAATCAACCTACAGGCCCCCTCTTCTGTAAATGTGTTTAAAGGTATTTTAAAATCAGCCCTTCAGGAAAATTGTAGCTGTTTTTAAATCAATGTTCATTTAAGATTGTCCTTTACTGTTGATTTTATGTTTTTTATGTTTTCATCGTATATGTATGTTTTATTGTCTTATATATGAAACATATGTGGGCTGTCCTGGAAGAAGATTATCTCAGTGGGACATTTCCTGGATAAATAAAGGCTAAATAAAAAATAAAAATAAATTATTTGGGTTCATTCTTTACTTAAGCGTGTTGTGTTTGATGTGAACTTTAACGTGTAGAAATGTTCAGCTTAGACCCCGTTTTCATAGTTATTCACCTCTTATTAATGTTTTCAATAAATAACACATTTTTCTCTAATGCCTTATAATAGAAAAAAGAACAACAACAAAAAAACACATGTGATTTCATAATTTTTTTGATCTATGTGAAATCAGCTCAAAACCATGATGTCAACACCACCGTGTTTCATTGTAGGTCAGGTTCTCTTTTCCATACAGGCTTCATTTTACCATCTAAAATCTAAAATCTAATCAGATTGATTCCCTGTACGTTGAGCTCTACTCTCATTTCTTTTTGTCCCACATTCAGGAATCCCTTTTTTTTTCCTTTTTCATTTGTCTGCATCATGTATTTCTCTTACTCCTGCTGTCCTTCTTTACTTTCTGAGATGAGTCTTCTTGCATACGTTTTTTATTCCTCAATATGTCTTCACAGACTTCTCCCTCCTTCTAGTAACAGCTTGATCCTCAAGTTTGGACACACCTATCAATTCAAAGAAATGAGGAAGTGTGCCCCAAACTTTTGGTCTGTACTGTATATATATATATATATATATATATATATATATATATATATATATATATATATATATATATATATATATATATATATACATATCTGTGTATATCTGTGTATGTGTTTGTTTTTTAAGCCATTTAGTGCATTTCAAGGCGTGTTACTAACCCTCAAAAAATAAATAAGCTTGCTTATGTTGCCAAAGACAAATCAGTGAGTCACCAGAAATACAAAATGTTACTTTACCTATGTAATCGTTGATGTCATCAACTACTTGATCAACTCCTGGAGCATCTTTATTGTCGTCTTCCTTGGAGTTGTGGCTTTTGACTCGTTGCTCTCTGGGCACGCCTTGGCCTCCCATCACTGGTTCTTGCTTTGGTTCTCCTCTCATCTCTTCCTCTCCCTCTTTTTCTGTTCCTTTTCTCTTTTTCTCCCCAACTACTTCTTCTTTATTTCCATCTAGTTTCACATCTCCTTGTTCCCTTTGATTCTTCTTCTCTTCCTCAGCCTTCCTGTCCTCTTTCACCTTTCTCTCAATCTCTCTTTGTTCCTTCTTCTCCACCTTCTCCGCTACCTCCATACCTTCCACCTTGTCCCCTCGATCCTTATCTCTTCCCCGGTGGATGAGCCTGTCGCTCCCCCCTCCCTGCAGGACCCCTAATGCCAGGTTAGAGGTGATGTGAAGGGGCACGCGGACCATGGTAGGTCCGGTGATGTGCATGGCTGCTCTGCGACCAGCTTTGCTGGAAAGTCCCGGGGATCTGGATTGGACGCCCTCACTACCTGCCATCCCTAAACTATCCGGGTCCAGAGCTGTGTAGGTGCCCTGGGTCCCTGCACCCCCACTTACTAAGCCCGTCCCCCTACGGTAGGTCACAGCATATTCACTACCACCTATCCCACCGGCAGATATCGTCATGTCTGGGCCAGACTGAGAGGAGGTGTTGACGGCAGGGGATGCGTCACTGGATGGAGGACGGAGGGCAGAATGCCCAGCAACTGTGAAAGAAACCGTTGGATACTGTTTAGTTGTTATGTTCTGCTTTGTGATGCAAACAAATTCTCATCACAACTAAAAATTGCATATCCTTTAAATTAATATTTACATTTCTATACATAACGGAAATAGTGATGAGTATGTTATAAAAAAGACATGTTACCTGAGAGGACGGTTCCTTCGTTTGGATACGGCGTGCGGAGGTTGTCCATGCTTCTTGCAGGTCTCAAAGCCGGCCTATCTTTCTCTGCACACATACAAAAAAAAGGCAAAAAAGTATTTAGTCAGATAATATGTTATTATCTGTACTGTAGATAGGATCTCAGCTCTTGATTTCACTATTCAAAATGCACCTTAACCTTTTTAGATTTTTATATTATTTATATTTCTTATCTGTTTGCACTGTCTTGCACTGGAGAGGTGATGCTGCTTTTAATCTCACTGTACCCATGTATAATGACGATAAAAGTATTCTATTCTATTCTATTCAGACACCAGTTGTGCAAGTTCTCCCCCTTAAAAAGATGAGAAAGGCCTGTAATTTTCATCAGAGGTATATCTCAACTATGAGAGACAAAATGAAAAATAAAAATGCAGAAAATCACATTGTCTGATTTTTAGAGAGTTTATTAGCAAATTATAGTGGAAAATAAGTATTTGGTCAATAACAAACCAGAGGGCGGGAGCACATTACACCTGTTTTAAAATCGCTGCATTGGCTCCCCGTCCGCTTCAGGATTGATTTTAAGGTTCTTTTACTGGTTTTTAAATGTCTTAACGGTCTTGGGCCATCTTATTTATCTGATCTGCTTTTACCGTATCAACCCTCACGGACCCTGAGGTCCTCTGGCACCGGCCTTTTAACCATTCCCCGAACCGGGACAAAAACCCACGGTGAGGCTGCATTCAGCCATTATGGCCCTTATTTATGGAACAGCCTGCCAGAGAACCTCAGGACTGCAGAGAACGTTGATACTTTTAAAAGGAGGCTCAAGACACACCTTTTTAGCTTGGCTTTTATCTGATCTCATTTACCTAGTCTTTTCAGCTATTTATTGTATTTACTTTTTTTTTTTTATTTTATTTTTTTTTATTATCTTTAAACCTTTAATCCATTTTAGTGACTTTGTATTTTATGTTATTTATTATTCATCTTAAGTTTTGTATAGATTTTTCTAAAATCTTACACTTTTTAGGCATTTTTTTTACTTTCTTTTAATCTTTTAGTTTTTAGCTCCAGTGTTTCCTCAGGGGGGTCGTCCACACTGGGAGGTGTGTCTGCTCCGCCCATGGGGGTGTCGTCATGGGGGTCCCTCAGGCCTGGGTAGCTGGGGGTGGGACTCCACCTTCTGTGTGGGGTCTGTCCTGGTCTGTCCGGGTTGGGGGGGTCTCTGTGGCGATGCTCCTTGTGGTCATGGCCGGTGGAGCTTCTCAGTGTGGACGGCCACCCATAGGTAGTGTTTTCCTCACCTGGATCGTTAGTGCTAAGCCATGTCACCAGTCCACTTATTGTGTGTGTGTGTGTGTGTGTGTGTGTGTGTGTGTGTGTGTGTGTGTGTGTGTGTGTGTGTGTGTGTGTGTGTGTGTGTGTGTGTGTGTGTGTGTGTGTGTGTGTGTGTGTGTGTGTGTGTGTGTGTGGGCGTGTGAGTGTATGCACATGTGTATGAGTGTGAGTGAGGGTATGTGTATGCGTGGGGGGTGGGGGGTGGGGTCGTATGGGATGTTTTAAATTGTACTTTTGATTGTTATTTTATCTCTGTATGTAAAGCACCATGAGTTGCACTTACACTGCATGAGTTGGTGCTATACAAATAAATAAAGTTTAAGTTTAAGTTTAACAAACGTTCATCTCAATACACCAAATACTTATTTTACCGAGGAATTTACCAATTCATTCAGTAAAAATCCTACAATGTGATTTCCTGGATTCTTTCCCCCCATTCTGTCTCTCATAATTGAAGTGTACCTGTGGTGAAAACAGGCCTCTCTCATCCTTTTAAGTGGGAGAACTTGCACAATTGGTGGCTGACTAAATACTTTTTTGCTCCACTGTATGTCATATTGATGGACTTTCTAAATGAAAAGCATCCTTAAATGAAATCAAAACAACTATAAAGAAACTGATCAACTCTGTTCCCTCCCAGGTGTATCTAGGATGTTGACGTTAGTCAGCCAGGCATGTCACAGTAATCCTTACATGCTGAAGGCCAGGTGGATCTGTTTCACTTCATCTCAAAGGCTTATTCACTTCTTATCAGTTATAAAAAGTGTTCAGAGTAAATCACTGCCGTGAGTGGGTCTCTTACCCTTGGCTGAGTGTTTGTGCCTCCGTCGTGGGTCTTGGAATCGCCCCCCAATGTTGAAGATGGACATCCACTTCCTGCCTTTGAGGGACCCTTTTCTCCTGAGTTGAGAAAGACATTTGTACATCACTTTGAATGCTGCACAAAGCTGACACTTCTGCTAAGGGGATAACGTAGACTAACGTCAGCGTGTACCGCCAACCCTGCAAAGCAGGTTGAAACATGTCCAATACAGTCCCACTCGCATTTGACCTGACATGAGTTCAGCCTTTGTAAATGTCACAAACAAACGAGAGCACTGAACCGCTCACTTGTCTGTGCCTTCGATGATAGCATGGTAGGGTCTGATGGGGAGGGGGCCGTCTCCCGGACTGATGTTGCCAAAGTTGGGCTGAGGGGACTTCTGCTGAAACAGCATGTCCTGATTGGGCGTCAGTGATGGGGAGGGGAGCGACTTCCTTCTCTCACTCGACACACCTGAGGAGGAGAGGAGACAGGTGATGGAGATGTTAGCGTGTGTGTGTGTGTGTGTGTGTGTGTGTGTGTGTGTGTGTGTGTGTGTGTGTGTGTGTGTGTGTGTGTGTGTGTGTGTGTGTGTGTGTGTGTTCCAGATGACTGTAAAAAATGTTTGAATGAGAAGGGAACATTTTTTCACTGCTTATGGGAAATCTTCCAAAACTTCTGGAGGGATGTTATAAATTGTTTTTGTCAGAGATGTTTAATGCTAAAGTCCCCCTAAATGCAAAACTGTGTGTGCTTGGAATATACCCAAAAACGTATAAACGTCAAAGCAATATACAGTTCTGGACTTTGGACTTCTTCAGGCCAGGAGAGCTCTTGCACTATTTTGGAAGAGTATGGATGCTCTTACATTGAGAATGTGGATAAGGAGCTTTCTGGCTGTATTGGACTGGAAAGACTAACGTACATTGCTATGGGAAAATGAAAGGACTTTATTGAACTCTGGGAACCATATATGAACATTATGAAAGATGAAAGTGCAAGATTAACCTGAAAATAACTTGTAAATATTGTGGAAAATATCATCTTTTTATTGATTTATTTTTTATTTATATATTTTTGTTTAATTTATTTATTTATTTTTCCACCCTGATTGGTTAATTCAATATAATTATTTATATTTCAATTGAAAATGGTGCAAGCTAAGTGTATGTGTGTCTATGTACAGTAAGCGTAAATGTTATATGTTTGAAAAACTAAAAAACGACAAAAAACATATTGTGAAAAAAAAGTATGTGTGTGTGTGTGTGTGTGTGTGTGTGTGTGTGTGTGTGTGTGTGTGTGTGTGTGTGTGTGTGTGTGTGTGTGTGTGTGTGTTCTGACCGTCTTCAGGAAACAGCTGAGGAACGTGGGTGAGAATGAACTCGACCACGATGGACTGGACCCTGACCTCCATGAAGGCTGCCGTCCCGTTGAATCCAGAAGCCTCAATGTCCTTGGACCTTAATACGCAGATCAATAGAATGGTTTAGTGATTGGTTGTCTGCAGGAGGAAAGAAGGTGGAAAACAGCAGATAAAAACACACTGAATCTGATATTGCCACACCTGAGCAGATTAGGGGCCCAGACGATGGCCAGGTTCCGGGCGTGCATGTTCGTTTCGGAGGAATATGAGGCCATTTTGACAAGATGACGCATCAGAAACTCCAGAGTCCTGCAACAATGATGAAAATAAATAAATACATTAAAAAAAACGTGTCTTGACTCATGCAGCTGTTACGAAGAAACCTTATCATTCAGCTGGAGTTTAACTTATGAATGTGAGCGCTGTAATTCTCTTACATGAACTCCTGATGATACATGACTTTAGACTAGAGCATGTTCTCACGACACTGGATATGAATGACGCAACATTTTTGGGCCATTTTGTGCAACATTTCTGTGCATGTTTCAGCTTTCTGCACACCTTCAAGATTCAAGATTCAAGATTCTTTATTCTCGTTGTTCATCCAATTACAGGTGCTTTATCGCAGGTGCTGGTCCTTATATAGATGAAGTGCAGAGTAAATTAAGTAAAATGTAAATATGTAAAAAAAACAACCTTTACAATATTGAAATGAAACGGAAAATGGTTAGTGCTGGAATAAAAGTGCAGGTGTCTTCCCTTCACTGTCATATAGATTAATTAAGATGACAGAAATCTATATGAGAGAAAAACCCCACAGTCATATAATCATTATTTCTTTTCAAGATAAAAGTTCTTGTGTGATATTCCTATATTGCTTTTCGCAATTTAGTTCCTATTTTATTTTGAAAAATCTGTTCCTTGGTTTCTCAAATTGTGGTTCGACCTAGCCTGATCTTCTCTGATTGTTCACACCTGCTTCTCGTCAGCCCTGTTCCTATATAACTAGTCTTTTCTCTTCCTCTGTCCCGGGACGTCTGTTCATCATGACTGTGGTCTGCCTTGGCGTTTCGTTGGCGTTTCGTTGGCGTTTCGTTGGCGTTTCGTTGGCGTTTCGTTGGCGTTTCGTTGGCGTTTCCTTGCCGTTTCGTTGGCGTTTCCTTGCCGTTTCCTTGCCGTTTCCTTGCCGTTTCCTTGCCGTTGTTCAGCCCTGTTCCCTGCATTTCATTCATTTTTCCCTTTCATTTTAACAAACTCCTCCAAGTCTGATATGTCCATGCGTGCCTGTGCTGGGGTCGTACCCCATCCCAGATCCCTGGCACGCAGCTTTTGTGAGGACTTTGGTTGAGGAACCAAGAATAAAGAGACAGTTGACAGAGGTTCAGAAGTTAATGAGTCTAAATGTTGGCTTGTGTTATTTTAATGGCATTTAAAGGTCTGTAAAGTTGTAGCAAACTGTCATATAGATATGTTTTGTGTCTGAAAACAGTTTATCTCTGGCTTCAAGACAGGCCACGGAAGTAGTTTTTGTTATCAGAAGTGTGCAGCAGACGGCCGTACCTGTGATGTAGAGTTGGCAGTTCTTTCAGCACATCTCTGATCTTCACCAGTCTCTCCTCCTCCAGCTGGATGGCCACAGCCTCCTGCAGGAACACAGAGGATATAGATATTTCCCATTTTAAAATCTGTTATTTACAATCGTGCTTGTGGAAGGAACTGCCTGAAATGTTGGTGATGCTTGAATACTTACAGCAAACTTGTCATACAGCTGGTACGTGAGCAGAGGGTTGGGCAGCTCTCTGAAGTAAGCTTTACACAAAGAGCTGACACAGTGGATGTCCTGAAGATACACATCTTTGTTCAGATCTGGGCTCGCGTCGCTATCGAAGTCCCCCCTGGTTCAATGCGAACACGAACACACCACACAATCCCAGTTAAAACGTTAAAGTTACAGATACGTGGTGACAAAGCTCTGAAACACACGGTACCGTAATTTCTGTATGTTGGATGACACTCCAGACAATCTGTAGATTCCATCCACGACGCCATGCTCCTCAACGAACTCACTGCAGCTTCGCAACACCAGGGGAACTGTGGAAAATGGTTAAATAATAACATCAGAAATATGAGCAATACGTTTCATTTATAATTTTTGAACGTGAGTATATTGCTCGTCCTATGTATATCTTTTCTGTATGTGCCACATAGTTATTTATCCCCTCGAAAGTATGATTTATGAAACAAAAATATGCTTTAATTGTTAAATATCGAGTACATACACAGTATATTGGGCCTGCACAACAGTTATGCCAGAAAAAAGGGAAACAAATACGCGAACATTACAATATATGCATGTGCTGTCAATTTATCCATTTTTTTCAATGATAAATTACTTTAATGAGTGAAACATTAGCTACAGTTATATCATTTCTAATTATTTCTTTTGAATTGCTCTGAACTTCATTCAGTTTCACAGAGAGAGAGAGCTCTCAGCACTAAGTCAGTGGGTGTCGGACTCCACGAGGTCTAAGCTTTTGTTTCTGGATCAATTCATGGCCTGTTACTGACAGAATGTCTAGACGCAGTTAAGCAGCGTCTCTAGAAATCCCAGTGTGGTCAGCCGAGGACTGTATCTTTGCATCTTTTCTGCAGATGTTGTGGGAGAGGTGCGATTTTCGAGCTTCCAGCAGTAACTGGGGGACGGTGGTGCCATGGTCCTCAATCAGAAAAGCGTCTATTTTGGGAAAGATCTGAAGTCTCGAGAGTGGAGAAGTTTAGGTATCATGTCTTGGTTCATGAGCGGAGGTATAAGGGAGTGGAGGAATGACATACGGCCCAATCTGTTTGTTATAGTGAAGAACTGAACTGGAGAGCAGAGCCTTTAGTTTCCCAACTGATCTACGTTCAAGCCCTCAGCCATGGTCAGAAGCTGAAGGAAGGGCTCAAGAGAACGAGGTCACAGATATACGGGGGAAAAGATACCAGATATCAGATCTGTCCAGCTATATAAATAAAATTGAATTGAAAAAATTGAATTGAAAATTGAATCTGTATGCTCTGAAATCAATTCTCAAATGAAAATATAGATACTTTTAATACTTCAGTCATGTGGTAATGTATATCATTAACAGGAATACGGTGGAAAGTAACTAAACTATTCAGATTTAGTCCAAATGACTCGCTGATGATAGGAACTACTTTTTTTCATTTTTATAGTAGTTCTTATTTTTGTTCATGAGAGTGAGAAAATAAGTGTGTTTAAATGTGTTGTTCTTAATAGTGCTTAATAGTGCTGAAAACTGTACATATGTAAAATAAAGTTGAAAAAAAAAGTATTTTTGTTCATTATTGTCTTATTTATTTTACTGGTTTTATTATTTTACTCAGGATCTTTTTTTAGTGATGGAAAAACCTTCAAACACTCTGTTTTTTCTGTTGTTGTAACAGCTCATCTATATTGTGAATGAGGCTGCTACCTCAATATACTTCTGACTTTAAAATAAATAGCTAAATAAGTGACTCTGATGTCTTGTATTCTTAAGCTATCTAAAGTACACCAATTGTTTTAGATGTACCGGGCACATTAGGTGTGTTTACATAATGTATCGGTATCACTGATACCAGCTTGAATTTTACTCAATAAGTGGAATTGAACATCACTACTTGCAACACTCGGCAGATGTTATAATTCTTGGTTGACTTGTGGACATTGGGACCGACTTACATGAAGTTATCGTAGATTTTTTCTTTATTTTGCGCAACAAAATCTTCGGCATGGATGGAAGGACTCATGACATGCGTCTTAGAGTGAATTGCACTGTTAGGATCGCCATGAAATAGGGAGAGGGAGGGTCAGGAGGGGCGGCAGATCCATCCCCGGCTTTGTCATATGCCAGAATTAGTTATTTAACAAAGTTTACTCGAAGAAGAAGAAGAAGAAGAAGAAGAAGAAGAAGAAGAAGAAGAAGAAGAAGAAGAAGAAGAAGAAGAAGAAGAAGAAGAAGAAGAAGAAGAAGAAGAAGAAGAAGAAGAAGAAGAAGAAGAAGAAGAAGAAGAAGAAGAAGAAGAAGAAGAAGAAGAAGAAAGATCACTTCAGAATAGAAGGATTGCATCTCTGTAGACAGAAGCGGGCTCCTCCTGGCCAACCCTCCAATTAACAATAAATCGAAACATCCGGTTGTACCGTTGTGGGCTTTAATAAAAAGCCTGCTCAGTGACACTAATGTACAGTAACACTGGATACTGTTGGTGTCCGCCCTTAATTAGGGTGAGGTTGGACACGGGGACGAATTCGTGTTACAGCCTCTGCTTTTCTTGATTCCTCGTCCTTCTCATCCCAACGGTTCCTTCTTCTGCACTTGTTCACAACTTCAGGAATATAAGTTTCAACATGACATAATTCCCATCACCCTTGGCAGCAGCTTGATTTCATGCTATTAGCAAAGTTAGCATGCTTTATAAACTGCATACTAGTACTGTTAATTAACTACTAATAGTAGTACTCTACTACTATTACTGGTGAGTGCTGATTTTGACATAATAATGTCTGCAATGGGCGAACATTTGCACTGTCTGCAGATGGTGAGAAATACCGGGCTGATGTATTAGTTGCAGAGAGGTTTCGAGAAGGCCCGTGTTCCCACAATGCCCTGGGCAACGCAGTGAAAGCTAGTCACAGCGGCCACAAGGCCAGCATGATCGCTACAAACTAACAATGACCAACATACTAGTACGTAGCGTACATGCTGTGTACTGCAGCGTATATGATTTTGAAAACACCCTATACACTGCAAAAACTCAAAATATTAACAAGAATATTTGTCTTATTTCTAGTTAAAATGTCTAATTTTTAGTCAAAAAATCTCATTACACTTAAAACAAGAGTCATTACCAGAAAAATAACTTGTTATTTGACAATTTTCACCTGTTTCAAGTAAATTTTCACTTGAAATAAGTGGACAAATCTGCCAGTGGGACAAGATTTATCTTCTCATTACAAGCAAAAAAATCTTGTTCCACTGGCAGATTTTTTCTACTTATTATAAGTGAAAATCTAGTTGAAACAGGTGAAAATTGTTGTTTTTTCCAGTGACGAGTCTTGTTTTAAATGTAATGAGATTTCTTTTACTAAAAATGAGACATTTTAACTAGAGATAAGACAAATATTCTAGTTAAGATTTGAGTTTTTGCAGTGTAAGTATTAAAATACAAATGTAAACATGTAACTTACATGTTGATTTCTGACAATATTTCTATCTTTTCTCAAAGATTAGTCTAATTAACTCTAAATCATATGACATGGTTTCAAGGGAATTGATAAACCACATAGATTCCTGAGACAAAATTAATGATATTTACTGTATGTTCATAAGGGTCACAATGTAAAATGACTAACTTCCCTGCAAAGTGCTTGAAAATAAAAAACTATGTGGTTAAAACTGTGTTGTTTCTTAGCAAGAAAATAAATGAAACTGGGGACACTTATAGTTTCATTTCTTTGGGAAAAGCAGACTGTATGATGGGAACTCCACTGAAAACCTGGCTAAACAGAAATCAGGATCCTTCCCGACGAAATTATCCTCAACCAAATGTGAGGAAATGCTGAGGGATATTGTTTATGTTTTAAGAATATCTAAAAAAAAGTAGATCTAGTTCCATTTTTATGACACGTACTTGTGGGTTTAAATGCAGAAATGTAGAAACCTTTTCTCTTGATGAGTTACATTCCCACAGTTATTCATTGAATCTGTGCGTAGTTGTGTTTAACCCAGGGGCGAAAATCCCGGGGGGGACAGGGGGGGCAAGTCCCCCCCATTAGTAAAGCTGTCCCCCCCTAGAATAATTTGAGACAGAATTAATAATTTTGGAACAATGCAGTAGTATTTAGTAGTGATGCACCAAAATGAAAATTTGTGGCCGAAACCGAAATCGAAAATAATAATAAACAGTAAAATCTCACACATTACACTTAAAACAGGACTCATCACTGGAAAAAAACAACAATTTTCACCTGTTTCAAGTAAATTTTCACTTGAAATAAGTAGAAAAATCTGCCAGTGGGACAAGATTTATCTTCTAATTACAAGCTAAAAAATCTTGTTCCACTGGCAGATTTTTCTACTTATTTTAAGTGAAAATCTACTTGAAACAGGTGAAAATTGTTGTTTTTTTTCCAGTGATGAGTCTTGTTTTAAGTGTAATGAGATTTTTTTTAACTAAAAATGAGACATTTTAACTAGAAATAAGACAAATATTCTTGTTAAGATTTTGGGTTTTTGCAGTGTATTATGTCCGATGTGCTGTATTATTGCCACCTTCCACCTAATACCATTGTTTTGTATTGCTCTAAGAAAGGTCTTCTGCCTGTTTGCGAGATAGAGATGGAAATGTCAAAATGCTGTATTAAAGGAAGGCTAAAACTTTTATTCCTTGTCCCCCCCTGGATTTATTCTCTAAAATGTTACTGTTTATTGTCCCCCCCAACTATGAAACAGGATTTTCGCCCCTGGTTTAACCAGATGTTGTGTCAGAAAACCATCACAGGAAGAGAGAAAATCATGTAGTACATCGCAACGTTGGCCTGATATGTTGTTTGGAGTGAGGGTCCTTTACTTACTCTCCTGACAGGAGGTGGCCAGATGCTCCAGCAGATCACATCCAAACACTTTCTCTTTGTTGCCTCCTCTTCTTCGATTTCTCCGCATCTCTGCCTCTGTGCCGGTTCCACCTCACATTCAGACCAGCTCTGACTCTGTGATGGTCAGGATCACCGGCTGCCTGCGCTAGGGGAGTTGGCCAACTTGGTTAACGTGACGATGAGCTGCACATTTCACAGATTTGACCCTGATGCTGCTGCTGGTTCTGCGTCTGGTTCAGTTTCCTTTGCTGCAGTTCATGCTGTTTGGTGCAGGTTGCTTCCTCTGTGAGCCGCCACGCATCGTAAATCTGGAGTTTTAGGAAATATTTCAGTTTATCTTTCACCCTGTAACAGCAAAAATAAAAGATCTATTTGTGCAAATGGCAACTTCAAGTTGCGAACCAACCTCACACCCCACGAAAAAAAATAAATCAAACAGCACTGCATATGTGGCTCTCCACTTCCCTCTGATGCACTCAATTTATTTTCGAATGAAAGGCCACACCCTTGCCCCTGAACTTCTCTGATCCGGTGAACCTGCACTCTGAATGATCACTCTTGCCACACCGTACTGACTCCCTGAGCTGCTGGACCGTCCGAAGCCTCCAATCTCAGCTCCCGCCAGGCCGGGGTGCTCATTACAGGCCCTGCTGGAGCTCCCTTCCCTCATGTCACGGCCATTGCAGCCGTGCTCTCATTGCAGCGGAAGTGGAGCTTGCACATACAGACTCAAGCGCACGTTCAAAAACCTCACCCCCCCCCCCCCATCTTCTCCATCTTCCTGCCACCTGCCACTGTTCACCCCTTCATCCTCCCAACCCTCTCTATCTATTGTCCACTCTTGAATGTAAAACTGTGATGAAATAAGCAAGTTAGAGAGAAAATGCTGGCGTTCCTACCTTCACTCTGCATCGGCACACAAGCAGCATAAAATGATGACGCAAAAAACCACTAAACTTCCCCTGTCAACTTCCTGAGTGTCTCTCCTTCTTTTGTGCTTTCTCTTTGCATGTCGCTGTGGCCTACAGTTTCTCCGCCTCCGTCGACAGAGTAGGGAAATCAGTTTTTTGTATCTGTATGCTGCATCTATTTCCCTTTGTGAGGTAATTTTGTATCTTACTAGCGCAAGCTTCATGTGATTTATTCACCCGGATGTGAAGACGTAGGCATTTATAAAACTAAGCGACAGAATCAGCAACAAGTAAAAGAAGAAGTTTGTTTTATTATTTCAGCTTCTACGCCAACGTTAAGTACCAGGCACTTCTGACAGCCACAGCAAAATAGAAACACAGATCACCAACAACTGAAACATGCCACAGGACATAAATGTAGTTCATGTTATGATTTGAGAACTTTATGAAGGTCATTCATGTCTTGGATGGATGCTGTGTAGGACATAAACTAGCTTAAGTCTTCATTGCAGCCCCCAGGTTTGAATTCTGACCTGTTTGTCCTTTGCTGTGACAACTTTTCTACTTTCTAATAATGCCAGTGCCCGCCCCAAAGATATCTTGCTATAACAGTCGTATAACAATAGGGTATTTGTTTATGTGTTTACCAGAATCAGAATCAGAAAAGGGTTTATTGCCAAGTTTGTTAACACACACAAGGAATTTGTTGTGGTGATTGGTGCAATACAATAAAAATAAAAATATAAAAACAAACAAATATATAAGAGATAAAATAAGAGATAGAATAAAATGTATAAACAGAATGAGGTTTTAAAGTGCCTGATATGAGTCTTTACAAAAAGTGACGTAGGATGACTGAAGAAAGATAAAATAAAATGTATAAACAGAAATGTACAAAATGGGGTTTTTAAAGTGTATAGTGATGTGTTCTTTGGATGTTACTGGGCTAAACTAGTTATGTTAAGGGACTGTGCTGCCTCTCTTGGCCCCTTAGTGTGTCTTTATTCATCCCTCTGCTAAAAACATGAGCAAGGTTTTCAATAGCTCATTTAAATTTGAGGAACAGATTCATTCTATTGTAAAAAGCAGCTTCTTTCAGTTGGGACTGTTGTGTCAAAGTGAAGCCATACTTGCCCTATAAGTATTTTTGAACAACTCATACATGCCTCTATGAATTTGAGACCGGATTATTGTAAGTCTTTATAAGTTTACAGTAGTGGTCTCTTTCTTGGATGCAATTGATGTAAAATGCTGCTACCCGGCTCTAAGGTTTTATGCTCCTTATCCCAGTGGAGCTGGAGGGTGTGAATCCAATTAGACTTCTGCCCCTTTACAAGAACCAGATACGTTTTTGTCTGCAAAAACTTGGGACCAGTTCATAACAAAGTGTCCAGTATACTCATTTTAATAATAAGACTATAAACAATTAATTAAATGAATTATAAATGAATTATAAAAATGTATGTGTGTGTATATGTATGTATGTATGTATGTATGTATGTATGTATGTATGTATGTATGTATGTATGTATGTATGTATGTATGTATGTATGTATGTATGTATGTATGTATGTATATATATATATATATATATATATATATATATATATATATATATATATATATATATATATAGAATAGAAGAATAGAAGAATGAGAAGGTGTGTCCAAACATTTGGTCCGCACTGTATATAATGTAAACATGTATACATGTAAATATTATTATTATTATATTATGTATGTATGTATGTATGTATGTATGTATGTATGTATGTATGTATGTATGTATGTATGTATGTATGTATGTATGTATGTATGTATGTATGTATGTATATACTGAATGTGTATATACAGTATATATTTAAAAAATAGCCTATGTGTGTGTGTATATGTGTATATGTATACACATACAGACCAAAAGTCTGGACACACCTTGTCATTCATATATATATATATATATATATATATATATATATATATATATATATATATATATATATATATATATATATATATATATATATATATATATAATTATTATTTTTTTTTTTTACCAGAAATGACTAGGATTACTAGGGTTCAGTGCATGGATGTATTATAGAACGGTTCAGTGCCACCAGGGCCCCGCTGCGCATATAAACTAATATTTACGGTAACAGCTATACGTCACTATGGGGGAAACCTCCTTTCGTATTTCAACACTTCCCCAATGGCCGGAAATAAAGCTAAACACCGTTCAGAAATGATATACAAACATATTCTCAGCGTGAATGTCGCTCTTATTCAAGTTAATAAAAAAAAACATCACGATGTAGTCAATTTTAATGAAAGCGAACGCGTGTAATTAAATCACCCCGCCCGTGGCAACTACACTCGTATCAAAAACCATCGTCCCTCGTCTCCGTCCGTCATCTGCGGGAGGAAGCGGTCACCACCAACACACGCAGCCTCTGCTCGCAAACACGGCCGAATGCAGTTATATTTCTCCGCGCTGCTGCAGCAAAGGACGACGGTGCACCATGGAGAACTGCGGCTTCCAGAGCCAGCTGCTGTCCGTCGTGGAGCTGCTGGCCAAGGCGGCCGCGGCGGAGATCAGCCGGCGGGTGGACGACAGCTGCGCGCTGCTGCGGCTGGAGCTGAGCCAGTGCCGGCGGGACATCGAGCTGCTGAAGAGCAAGTGCGAGGTGATGGAGGGGCAGCTGAGGACGAGCCCAGGCGGCAGGAAGAGTGAGGAACAGCCTCCTTCCCCCTGATATAAGCCCCTGAGCGGTGGCCCTGACCTGCGGGGCTGATGCTGTGTGTGTTTTTCTGCTTCAGTGTGCAGCGCGGCTGCAGACGAGACGTCGTCTGACTCAGTCACAGAAGTTTTCAACAAAGAAAGTGCAGGCTCAGACTGGGACGGACAGGTGGGAGCGGAGCCTGCAGAGTCTGCAGCTCAGTGTCAGCAGGTCAGGAGGGTTTCTACACACACTCAGGCAGATGTTCATCATGCTTATTATTGTGTGTGTGTGTGTGTGTGTGTGTGTGTGTGTGTGTGTGTGTGTGTGTGTGTGTGTGTGTGTGTGTGTGTGTGTGTGTGTGTGTGTGTGTGTGTGTGTGTGTGTGTGCGTGTGTGTGTGTGCTGCATGGGTATCAATGTGTGTTTTTTTATGTTGACTAATGCTGCTACAGTTTGTTTATTTCGGTCATTTCCAAAATATGAATGCAAATACAAAAGAAATGAAAGAAAATAACAAATAAATATGAATTTAATGCTATTATTGCATTAGACCAAAATATCTCAAAATACTGAGGCAGGTATTGATGCTTATGATTATGTTTTGATGTGTGTGTGTGTGTGTGTGTGTGTGTGTGTGTGTGTGTGTGTGTGTGTGTGTGTGTGTGTGTGTGTGCGCGCGCGCGCTGCATGGGTGTCAATGTGTGTTTTTAACCATGAGTGTGTTTATGTTGACGAATGCTGCTACAGTTTGTTTATTTCGCCCATTTCCAAAATAAGGATTCAAATACAAAAGAGATGAAAGAAAACAACAAATAAACATGAAGTTAATCCTTATATTGCATTAGACCAAATTATAAACTAAACCGAAAAGGTGTAGGCTGAAGCTTAGCTTATTACCGTTTTATAATCAATTTCTGTCAGCTCCTACATATACCTATACAGAGCAGGAAATCAATTAAAAGAAAAACATTTCATATACTTTTTGTATATTGAAAACATTCAGTATACTGCATAGACCTATTATCTATTTAAGTTCTGACACTAACATAAACATTCATACAATATGATAATACTTAATTGTTCTTGTTCTTGTTCTTCAATATTTTTTTTAATATTTGCTATGTACTGCACTCTTTAATTTCCATTTCCAAAACATTCCACAGATTAACCCCATAAACTGAAACACATCTATGTTTGACATGCGTTCTGTTCTTTGTTTTTGTGAACATACAGCTTCCTCTCAGTTCATATCCACGTAGTCTTTGCTGAAACAGCTTCTGGATACAGTGTGGCAACAGATTATTGTAAGCCTTGTACATCAACAGTGATATTTTGAAATCAACAAGTTCATTAAATTTGAGCACCTGACAATTAATAAATAATTTATTTGTTGGTTCCTGATAATCAGCTCGTTTTTGTAGCAAAATAATTGGATTTATGATTGTTTTGTATGAATTCCCCCAAATCTCCACACAGTAAGTAATGTATGGTAGTATGAGAGAATGATACAGTATTTGTAATGCATTTGTATTGACAAAATTATTTTGCTAGTTGACACCATGCAGCTGTTTTTTTCAGGGAATCACTCAGCAACTGATTCTAATAGTGGAAAATGTTATATATACATTATAAAGCATTCACATATAATGTATTATAATATAAACATTATGATACGGCCAGCAATTGCTTCTGGATCAAATGGAGGAATCTTCCACTCTGCCTCTCGTTTGACATCCGTCAGCAGCGGCTGCACGTGTGAGTTAAAGCCTGGATTATGGTTCTGGTTAGGCCTGGCTGTGGTCAACTCTCCCCTTATAGCCAGATCCCAACGGTTTACTGCCATACACCTCCTTCCCCCAAAACGGCCATCTCCAAAGTGCATGCATCACCTCCCAGTGACCTGATCCAAAGCCTAGAATGGGCCAGAATATCAATTTCAGTGTATTGCAGTGTTCTCAGTGTATTCAGAGTGTGTGGCCTGTTTCAGTTGTTGCTGATTCATCATGTCAAGCACTACACATCTTTTGGGTTGAAATCTGACAACTGTGGGGACCATTGGAGTTCGCTGAGCTTATTATCATGTTCAGGAAGCCAGTTTGAGTTGATTTCAGCTTTGTGACAAGCAAGTCATGTGGTCAGAAAAAGATGGACATGGTTGGCAACAATACTGGGGGAGGCTGTGGCATTGCACGGTAAAAGAAAACACCCCCCTCCACAACACGAGTGCCTGGATCCATGCGTTCCTGTTGTTTTCTGAGCCCACCATCTGAAAGTTGCAGCTGAAATCGAGACTCGTCAAACCCGGCAGCGTTTTTTTTTTTGTCCAGTCTTCTATTGAACGGCTTTGATGCGCCTGTACGAGTTGTGACCTTTAGTTCGGTCCTCACGGCTGACTGGAGTGGCCCGCGGTGTTGTCTTCTGCTGCTAAAGCCCACCTTGCTTTAACCTTAATCGTGTTGTGCATTCGGAGACGTTGTTTTGCTGCATTTCTGGGTTGTAGCTGGGGTTATTTTAGTTACTGTGCCTTTTGACCATCTGCTCATCTTCCTCCTCTTTTCTTGTCCAGACAGCTTCTGCTGGATATTTTCTCTTTTTCTTTTTTTGACTAATCAAGACGTGCGTAAAAATCCAGGTAGATCAGCAGTTTTTAAAACACCAACAACCATGCCTCCTAAATCCATCTTAGACAAATGATTAGATGTTTGTGAAAACAAGCAGTCAGGCAGTTATAATGTTTCCAGCTCTTGAAGCCGCAGATGTCGGGAGATGCTTTGTATCTTTTCTTGCGATGAGGCCTCTACACTTGGTCTGCGACTCGGCAGCTGCAGTGCTGCTGAGTCGGACTGAGATCAGGCCGTGGGCTCAGCTGGCTACTTCACCTCCTCACCCTGAAGATCTCACTAAAGTACCACATGTCATGCGATGATATTGAGGGAAGTGTTGGACCCACGCAGCTACGTGACCTGTCGCGTGTAGATATCTGATTTTTTATGATGCACTCAGAGCAGCTCGGCACCAGGCAGTGAAGGTCAGCTTCGGAAAGAGACTAAACAAGAGTGTCTATCTGTTCTTGGGATATTCAAGCAATGTATAAAGATACGTGGAGCTGCATCGCACATTGGGATGACTTTGACTGGATGTTTGACGAGTCGGTATTCGCTGCTTGTGAATAAATCCTCCGAGGCTGTGAAGAGACTCCACACCTCTGAGCTGCTCTACTGGCAGCCACGGATGTCCGAGCCAGTGGCTGTCCCGTTTTCCCTCCATATTTTCATGTTTTATTAATATTAAATCAAGAGTGAGTTTTTAGTTTATCATGACTGCGTTTACATACATGCTGTCAATATCCCTTTTCTAACCGGAATATTAGCAATAACCCGGTTTTGCACGGCCATGTAAACACCAATAACCCATTTGAATAACCGGAATTTGCTCATATTCCGGTTTTAAAAAAACCTGAATATGACCCCTAGGTTACTCCTTTTCTAACCGAATATTTGGTCATGTACTGTATATTCCTAACGAGATATCCCCATCATAAGTATTTGTTTTCTGCGCATGTTCTTTCCGCAAGGAATCTTGCTCTTTTGAGTCCAGGAAGTTCTTATAAACATGGCAAAACGCAAGACCAGGAGGAGACTAATCACTTCATCACTAATCACATGACTACACTGGCTTCCAGTGAGTCAAAGGATAGAGTTTAAAATCTTACTGCTGGTCTACAAAGACCTGAATGGTCTTGGACCAAAATACATGCTGGATCTGTTAGTTCCTATGAAGCTCCCAGACCCCTGAGGTTCATCTGGATCTGGTTTGTTGTGGTTCCCAAGAACCAGAACCAAGCAAGGTGAGGCAGTTCAGTTATTCTGCTCCTCACCGGTGGAACAAACTTCCTGTAGACCTGAGGTCTGCTGCAACTGTCAGCTCCTTTAAATCAGGGTTAAAAACATTACTGTTTACTGAAGCGTACTCCTAAATTAAATACTTACCTGCTGTACTCTACTGCCCTTATTTTTAACAGCTTGTGCTTTTTATTATTTTACTTCTTTTCTTATAATTTTATTTATTATTTTACTTCTTTTCTTATAATTTTATTTATTATTTTACCTTCTTTTCTCATAATTTAATTTACTGTACAATTCTGCTTTTAATGTCGATGTAAAGCACCTTGAATCACCTTGTGTTGAATTGTGCTATATAAATAAACTTGCCTTGCCTTGCCTTCATAAATGTAATGAAAGATATGAACATTTTGGCATTTGTAGACGGTAGAAAGTACCGGGATAGCGAGATTTACAAAAAGCTGAGCGAAAAGTTGCGCGAAGCAGGATTTGTACGAACGCCAGACCAGATCAAGCACCGTTGGAAGATGCTGAAAAAGGAGAACTACAGGACCAAGAAACAAAACAACTTCTACTGGGCTGTTCATTATCCGCTGTGCTGCTGTTATTCTTGTTGTTGTTTTGGATTTGGATACAGGAAAAAGAAGCGGAAATGACGGGAATTGTGTCATGACGTTCTCCGTGCGTCGCTGGTTTGATCCAGATATCCCAAATGATTAATTACCATGTATACAGGGATATCCCTGTTTGCTCACGCATGGAAACAGATTATTCCCAATGTTTCAGTAACCGGAATATTGAGCGTAACCCGGATTTTGACTGCATGTAAACGTAGTCAGTGTTTTCTTTCTGCGTATCTGAGTTGTAGTGTTTGTCTGTTGCAGCATGCAGACGTGGAACCGGTTGATGAAGCTGAACTCATGCAGATCAAACGGGAGTGTGCAGAAGGTGCGTGGAGGAACGAGCTGGGGGACAAACAGAGTGTGTACACACACACACGCACACGCACACACACACTAGTCACTTTTCCATCATCATCCAAATTAAATCTACATAACGAAACCACTAATATTCGTTTTGAATCAAATAAGCCCATGTCATAAAAACACAGAACAACTCGTAAAGAAAGATAAGTAGAATCATTCCTCCTGTTTTTCCTTTTACACATCTGTATACACGCTTCATGTGCTAATTTAACAGGATTTTGCAGCTGTGCTTTAATTGCTTTTAGGCTTTTTTTCACCCAGTTTCTCTTAGTTGTGTCAGGTTTCAGGTCTGTGTGTATGTTTTGAAAAAAAGTCTCTTCTCATCCTAGTTTTCTTTGGCCAAGCTGCTAAACGGTGACACTTAATGGCATCAACTGCCAAAGGAAAAAAAGAAAAAGATGAATGGAAATAGTTTAATATTCTGAGGGGATCACAGCCCAGTTAGCGGTGGACGGGCGGACGGAGGCCCTGGAGGAGGTGGAGTGATCCCAGGTTATAAAACTTTATCTGGTGAATCAGCAGAGCACTCGAATCAAAAGACTTTTCCATCGTATCTGCACTCGTCTTTTCCAACTGCATTTGTATGTCAGGCCAGATGGTAGAAAGAACCAACTTTAAAATCATTGAAAAAAACAAAAAAAAACACTGTTCTATGAAAATGACGTATACGACTGAGTATGTTATAGGAAGTCATATTTGCAACCTGCCTCTAAAAACCCAGTTTTGGTCTCCAGAGTGAGATTTCACATTCATGACAACCCTAGAGGGATGAATTTATATCTACATCATTAGAAAAAAACGACATAAAACCACAAATTCATGGTGGTGTCTGTTTGAATGAGTGGTTGATGGCTAACTGTCATCGTTAAGTGACTTTATGCTGTCTTTCCTCCTGAGCTGTGAATACAGACCTAACAGTTGATGTGCTGTTAACTCTAATGAGAGACTGCTGCAACCAGCTCTTTAGTTGCTCTGAAAGCGTCATGTAGCGAGAGGTCTCTCCAGAGACCCAGAACATGAACCCTGAGCAATTATTACATAAACACTGGCAGGTAAAACCTCCCCTAGTGGGAGAAAAACATTAAGCCAAAAAAAACCTCCCCTTTAAGAGGGAAGAAACCTGGATCAGGACCTGGATCATAAGGGGGGGGGGCTCCTGCAGAAGACCAGCTGGGCAGAGCAGGGAAAGAGGGATCAGAGAGAGGGACTGTGTTGGAGTTCCCTTGCAGCGTTTAGTTTAGTTTATTTCGGTCATGACATCACTAAAAAAAAAAAGAATAAAAATGACAACAAAACTAATACACTGTTCAAAGAAAACATTACAAAAAATTTCCAATATACAAATACCATCTAGACCGAAAAAGGTGTAGGCTGAAGCAAAGCTTATTATTTGCCTACCCTCAAAAAGATTAATTAAAGTAATGAAATGAAAGCAAGAAGTAAGAGAAAAGACTGACAGTAAAACAAATTGCCTCCATGGGGATAACAAAATTTCCTCAAGAAATAAAAAAAAATTAAAAATAAAGGTGCAGTCTACATGTTACCTTCGTCCTTAAAAAATCCAATCACTAATTAAATAAATACCCAACTCAACATAGCAAGCATCACCACTCATTAATTTGATATAAAGAAATCTTTCTTCTTTTCAATGTTTTTTTAAATGAGGTTAAGGTTCTATATAATTTCAAATCCCTATCTAATTTATTCCATACATCCACCGCTGCCACTGTAGCATCTCAGTTTGGTGTTGGTTCTGATTGTTGATTTCCTGTATATGCTCTCCCCTCTGAGGTTGTAATGGCTTTGTCTTAAATTGAACATATTTTGAATACAGTCTGGCAGCATGTTATTGTTGATTTTGAACATAAGCTGTGCAGTTTTCAGAAGTCCACCAGTTCAGCGTAGCTCTAGAGCAGCACATCTAGGACGAAGCTGTTTAATAACACACCGCTCGGTTGTTTAGGACTTTAGATGCAAGTAACAGAAGTTGGAATTGGACAGTAAATTGTGGAGGGAGGCTCACACGGGGGAGACATGGTCTCTCGCTGCCTCCTGTCTGCACTCTGCTGCGTTTGGGACCTGCTGGAGGCTATTCAGAGGATTAAATCAGCCCGAAGCAGCCGTCTGCACTCCGGGTTGAAGGCCACTCGCCAGGACTCCATCTGGACGGCCTCGAGCTCTGGCGGCTGCTGGATCCTCAGGTCGGCCTGACTGTGCCTCCATCATTTCAGGGATCTTCCACGTTGACTTACCGGGCCACTAGCCGGCGCGTAGCTGGCTGCAGCTCCGTCGCAGACCTCGGTCAGGTTTGATTGACCTGCAGGGGGACTGAGAGCGGTCCCAGCGGAGCTCTGGAAGCTCTCACTTCAGATGCTGTTGCAGTGAATTGAGGATGTTTGGACAGATTGGATGAGATGAATTACAGATATCGTTAGTTATAGGCCTGTGTTAAAAAAATCGATTTCCCAATTCTAAATCGATTCTCATATTAATTCCTAAAAATCGATTAATATGTCTAAAGATCGATTTTCTTTTTTTTTTTTTATTATTTCTTTTTCTTTTATTTATTTATTTATGTATTTTTTTTTCATCATTACATTACAACTTTTGGTTATTTTTTCTTTATGCCCAAAAAAGGAATGTTTTGTTGGACACGAGAATAACTGGTGCCATGTTTTTGCCTTTAAATATGTTTAAAGGTATGTAAACATTAAAGTGTTAGGTTATAATTGCATAAATTGTCTATATTTCATTACTTTATAAACTGTCTTGGGGTTACATTTGCAAAAAATGCTAAAAACCAAATTCTCAAAAATTAAAAACCAAAATAGACCGAAAAAGGAACAAATAAAAATGGAATGTGGGAAAAAATAAAACCGATTTCATCCGTCTCTGTTTCCTCCCTGGATCTGTTTGGTAATTCTGACCCACATGATGTTTCTGAAAGCAGTTCTATCAGCATTCTGGGAGCTGATTGGTCCTTGCAGCATCATTAACTGCAAATACCTGCTGTTGAATCTCAATATAATACTAGTATTAATATGTTGCATAACTACAGTCATATAATTCATGCAACAGCTCAAAAAACTGTTTTAATAACACTAACCCAAATCAATATCCGAATCGAATCAAATCTTGATAATCGATTCTGAATCTTAAGAATCGGAATCGAATCGATTCTTGACATTTGAATTGATCCCCAGACCTAGTTAGCATCATGAGTTTGTACACGCTCAGCCAGCTCACCTTAAAGTAGCTGGTAGCTGAGGTGGGTGTGTTTCAGACCTTCTTGTTCTGCTTATTGGACCTAAGAGGTTGGGCGGTGTCAGTTCCTGCTACAATGGTACAAAAAGAAGGTCACAGAAGCAATCACCAGACGTCACAGGTTGATGAAAACAAAACTGCTGAGAACCTCAGGCCGACTACAGGTGCTGCTTCTCTGCCCAAACAAAGATTAGCGGTGGGAACAACCGTGTTTTCTCTACTAGAATGAATCATCCTCTACGCTTTAATATCAGTATGCTCCTCCGTTTCATCGCCATTCTACATCGAGATGCCTGATGGATGTTCTGGCCCTTTTGCATGCAACTGTTTAATTAAATCTACCAACATCTGAATCATCTCTCAAGTCTTGTTCTTAGTAACTTGGATACTCTGTTCTCAGCCCGGAGATTCACCTGGTTGGAGAGACGTGTTAAAGAGGTTTATCAGGTTCCTCCAACAGTCGTCATGAGGCCAAAGCTTCAGTATCACAGTTGAATTGAATCTATAATTATTATCCAGTCTGCATGACAGTGCATCATTTTTTTTTTTATAAAGCATGAACAGATTATTTTTCCAAGATCACATATTATTGATCAAGTGCTGTTAATGATGTATAAAGAGTTAAAACTAATATTTCCTGTCCTGCATTTTCTTTTTTCCCCACTCAGGTGAAAACCTCACCAACTCGGGCCCTCTGGTTTCCCCGGCAGACATCTACGACACCTTCCCAGAGCAGCAGCTTCACGCAAACCACAGTGAAGCAGAACTGGTGGTGAAGCAAGAGGACGAGGAAGAGCCCAGCGACGCCTCGGACCCGTTCGAGTCGGGTCACGATTTTGTGCCGGGGGAAGTGGAAACGCATCTGTGGCCGGCCAGTCTGTGCAGAGATTCTGGGGACCCCTGCGGTTCGTCGGCGGGGCAGCAAATCGAGCAGATCCCCACTGCGCTCGCGCCTCAAACCAGCCTGCACTTGGAGGATATCGTACCCAGAATTCACTCGGCAGGGAAATCTCATTCTGTGCTTCTGAGCGCAGCGAGAGTGAAAAGACGAGCCCGGACTTTTGGGTGCAAGAGGCTGCAGCCGGAGGAAGGACACAACGGGGCGACCCGGATGAACTCGTTCGATTCGGGCTTCGTCCCTCAGCAGTCGCAGCATCAGTACAGAGACACTACGCCTCAGGTGAGGAGCCTGGACGCGGGCCTGACGGCGCCGGGCTCCGCCGTCTCCCTCTTCGGACAGAGCCGCGGCGCCTTCAGCCTGGCCAAGAGGGTGCGGGCGCCCTGGAGGGCCGGCCTGGGTGAGAAGAGCTTCAGCTGCACGTACTGCAGCAAGGGCTTCACCCGCTTCAGCCAGCTGAAGGAGCACCTGAGGAGCCACACGGGGGAGAAGCCCTTCAGCTGCATGCAGTGCGGCCGCAGCTTCACCAAGCAGTGCAACCTCATCAGACACGCCGTGGTGCACAGCGGCGAGAAGCCCTACGAGTGCTCGCTGTGCGGGAAGTGCTTCACCCAGCGCTCCAGCCTCAAATCCCATCAACAGATCGTGCACTAAACTCCCGCCTCCCGCGTCCTGAAATACAAGTCTACGACTCCGGGTATCGACTGGAGCTACTTTTGTAAAATTATTTATTCATTCAATTATTGTCTGCCTGTTGTATGGTATTGTGATTTATATTAGACAAACTAGTAAAACAAATTGTTTATATGATGAAAGAGAGAATAATGTTGTTCCTTGTGGTTTTAATCATTCTTATTAAAAACTTAAAAAATTGAAGTCTCTATGTGAACGGCAAAACAAACCCAAAAACCTCCCAGTATTAGTCATGATCTTCCACGTAGCTACACATTAAAGAGACGGTTTTGTTGGAAAAATTGAGAGAATAAGCTCATTAACAGCCCTGAGAACCATAATCACAGAACAGTTTAAGAGGCATCTGTAAATACAAGTTAAATTTACCAGACAAAAGGAAAAAAAACAGTTTTCTGCAGCAACATTCATCAGCTACAGTGGGGCAAAAACGTATTTAGTCAAGTCACTAATGGTGCAAGTTCTCCTACTTAGAAAGATGAGCGGTCCGTAATCTTCATCATAGGTACACGACAAATATGAGAGATGAAATGAGGGGAAAAAAAGAATCCAGGAAATCATATTAAAGGACTTTTAAAGAATTAATTTGTAAATTGTGGTGGAAAATAAGTATCTGGTCAGTAACGAGCAAGATTTCTGGCTCTCACTCTTCCGTCTTCCACACGTTACCTGTATTAATGGCACCTGTTTGAACTCGTTACCTGTATAAAAGACACCTGTCCGTAACCTCAAACAGTCCGACTCCAAACTCAACCATGGCCAAGACCAAAGAGCTGTCAAAGGACACCAGGAAGAACGTTACAGACCTACCCCAGGCTGGAAAGAGGGAACATTGTGCTTTAAATCATCACACTGCAATATTCCTCTACTTCCAGAACAGGTTGTTGTGTCAGCCGGCATTTAGTTTATTTATAGGAGGTTGTTCTGCCCTTTATAAATGTAATATAAGTCATCACACTCCCACCTCTGTGCTTCAGGACTGGGGACTATTATAATACACAAAATTGTCTTCAGAATCAAAGTTGCTTCAGAGTACAAGTTTTAAAGTTCATTCATTTAATGCTTGTGTGGAATAATCAGATTTTGATGCCGTACAGCTTGTTTTTGCTGTATCTTTTCTCCACTTTTGCTTCATTGAGCTTTCCTTTTTGACTTCAGGTCCAACAAACAAAAGTACGGAAATCCTCGACTGAAATGTGGTTCAAAAGATGTTAACCATACAGGATCATTTTAATGTTTCAACCGCTTTGTGTCTTGATGCTGATACACATCGATGGCAGAGATACCAGCACGCTGCTAATTTTAAATAAAAACAGAAAACTCAAGAGAAACTTTGTTATTTGATCAGGGGAAAAAAAACAAAACATCTCAATCTGTATTCAACAAGGAAAGAAACACAAACTTTGTACACAAATTTACAAAAAGTAAGACATTACATGGTTTTTCATAAATATCAAATCAGATCCTTTTATCCTGTGAAACTGTGGGATATAAGTTGCATAGAAGTAGTGATGAGTGCCGTGAGTCCATGTACAAGTGCGTCTGAGTTCCTACTGAAGTAACCGGGCTGAGATCTGAGCCGGTTGTAAAAGCCACAGAAAAGGAAGTGCTGAAGAATAACGTGACTCAGCAGGAAAAGGGTTTCGTAAGTCATTTAGTCTGTTCACTGAACACTGTTCCAATACACATTTACAAAGCTTTTTATACGTCGCAAACAAACCAACAAAAGAAAATTATGCCGACGTCCATCTTAGACATTCAGAGTTTGGATGGAGGCCACATATTAGCAGCTACCGCGTACGGAGGCGTTTCCAGGGAAGACCCTGCTATAAATGACTCTACACAACTCGGCGATTAGACAATGATCATGATTGGCCAATTTTGGTTCTGCTTAAATGCTTTTTCACAATGTTTATTCTTCTCACGGAGCAGAGAAACTGGACATCTGGAATGGAAAGTAAGGAAACACCAGCTTCTGCAGGTTAAACATCAGCCAGAAGAGACCTAAATTGTGTTTGTTTTGTCCTGTTGGAGCTGCACTCTGCAGCTTTATTTTGTATTTTCGCCATAAAGTTACAACACAGTTGCAAGAAGGCGGATGAGTCTGAAAACTCGGACACATGAAACTTGAAAGTTGGGATTTCGCCAGTGGGCCTGGCCTTACATCTCAGTCCTTTTCCTCTGGAGGGAATTAGCAGGAGAATTAGAAGAAGAAACTGCTTCTGGACACCATGTGATAGTCATGAAACCAATCAGAGAAACAAAACGTGACGCAGGCAGAGCGACCGCCGGACTCGTATCAACGATGACGTAGAGTAGGAGCGCCAGTGAAGGACTGTTGTTCGTTTGGAAGTTGATTCAAGGTGCTATGAGCAACTGTGTTCGGGGCAGTCTGTCCCGGTGGAAATGGCCGAGAAGTGAAACGATAACTGCTGGCCAGGCCATGAAACAGCAACTTTGAGAGTTCAATTTGAGTCCAGTTGTTGTCGGTCTCCTTTTTTTTTTTTTTTTTTTTTTAAATAAATGGTGCCAGTGCTCATATGAGATCACCTATCTGTCTTCAAACTTCATTTCTTTTTATATAATTAAGCAAAAAGCCTTGAAACACTTGAGACGAACTCAACAAAGACCACAAGCATCTCCTCCCTGGATCTACTGGTACCTGGTGGTGGACAAAGCTGCCTGTGAATGCAGTAGAAGCTGAAACGTTCGCTTTGGGAGCATTTTCTCAAATTACAGTCGTTCCAGATTTATTTCTCACGAATGCCAGTGTACTCTCCTGTTAACCAAAAACACGGTGTTTGTTTTTTGATTCAGTATCATCATTCGTCTCACAGTGAACACAGAAAAAAACATCAAAAACACACATATTCACACAGCACAAGGAACCTTAACCATCCCTGGTGAAAGACGAGACAGTGACTAAAAGCTTTGAAGAGAAAAAAATCTACACCTCTTAATATTAAATATAAACTTTCTCAGAAAAATAATCTTTCAGCAGAGTATGAATAGAAGCTTTTCGTACTAATTGGGGACTGACACACCTGGGTGAGAGCTTTGAAAAATAGTTATTCATCTAAATAAGTGGTTTGTTTATTTATTCATCATTTGATACATTCAAAAAGGTAGGAAAAAAAAATCAAGTGCTTTTTTTTCTTTTAGTCGTTCCTTTACCGGTCTTCCACGGCTCCCATCAGTCCTCCTCTTCAGTCCTAAACCGCCACAAGCTCTCCTCTTGGTCTGTCTGCTTTACATGGGGCATGCATCTGTCCCTCTTCCTCGTTCCTCCTCATCCTCTTGGCTGCTGGAGCAGTCCATTGCCTCTCCGCCGTCCGTCTCACGCCTGGTGATTATGGAAGAGCAGCTCTCCCCGCTCAAATCCTCCTCGTTCCCGTCCTTCCTCCGCGCCGCCTCTCCATCGCTGCCCCCTCCTCTCTGCCTGCAGTAAGGTGGGATCTCGACCACGACGTATTTCTTGGCCCAGCCGCTCAACACTGCCTTCTGCCGGACCTCATTTGCTATCTGTCCTACGTCCAGCTTGAAGTTAGAGGCTGAGTGGGATGAAAGGAAGAACCGTTGGAGTAAAAACCTTTATAATACACTGTTAGGGTACACATGTCAACATCAATAATGATCCACCCATTTTACACTAAAAGAACACATTTGTACTCGCTGACAGAGGTGGACAGAGTACTCGACCCCAGTACTTGAGTAAGAGTACAAATACTACTGGTCAAAATTTACTCCGTTACAAGTAAAAGTAACTCAGTCAAAATATTACTTGAGTAAGAGTAGAAAAGTACTTGCTTTTAAAGGTACTTATATCCAAAAGTAAATGCTTTTAAATTTACTTTAAGTAAAAGTAAGAGTAAATTTCTTATTTTCCACATCAGTAAATTACTATATTTTTTCTAAATTAATTTAAGGATCTTTTAACTCTTGTTTCTGAGAATTCGATGTTGAGTTGTTGAAAGCAGAGAGGTAGTTCTGCTTCGGCAGACACAATAAACATTTGAAAATAAATGTCTGTGGTTTGTCTGTGCCCTCGTTTTTTACTCGGTCGAACTCAAACATTGAGTTAAGATACGGCCGAGGATTTTGTGAAAGTCCCTGCTCCGAGTCCGGCTCATTATCAGACTCAGACGACTCAGCGGATTGTCTTTCTTCTCCTGACGCAGGCGTAGCCATTTTTGCGGCTCTGTCTTGACTTGTTGCGGCTCTGTCTTGACAAACGCAGGCTACTTTGGCGGTACCGTTTTGAGGAGGCTTGACGTATTTCCGCTTTACGTACATCCCAGTGGAGAGCGTGCACTGTGATAGGTCTCCTCCTTTGACAAAAACAGCTTGTGTCCAATAGGATTTTAGGGAAGAAGAAAAAAGAGCAGACCTGAAAGTAACGAGTACTTTTCAGCCTTCCTAGAAATTTACTCGAATAAAAGTAAAAATATTTGTCTTGGAAATGTATTCAAGTAAGAGTACCAAAGTACCAAAGAAATCTAATACTCAAGTAAAGTACAAATCCTCTGGATATGTACTTAAGTACAGTACTCAAGTAAATTTACTCCGTTACTGTCCACCACTGCTCGCTGATACAAGGACATTCAAACTTTTCCCACCAGCAGAACAATACGTACTAGCAGAACTGGAGTTAGTTAGTTTCCTGCAGGTTATGTTGGAGAAGAGTTTCTGGTTAGAAACCCTTTCTAGTTTAATTTCTGACTGCACCAACAGAGTCGGCCCACACCGTGAGACGGAGAGTGATCTGCCAGCAGGAGCCACCACAGCTCTTTTGAAGGGTTTGAAGCAGCTTCTTTTGCCCCGTTACAGTCAACAAACACCTACCAACTGAAGCCAGAGCCATTAAATTAAAGACTGAAGCTGGTAAATCTTAGTCTTGCCAACCAATTTATTGGCAACAACTGAAGACTCGGTCCTCTACCCACAAATGTTGGTACAGCAAGGTGTACAAAATGTCAAAATCCTGCCCAGAGCTCCTGAGAGAAGCAGCAAATTTAATTGAAGAAGCTCTGAGCAGAACTCCTCCGGCTCCAGCGGCTCCGTCACAGCAGATACCTGCTGCTGCATCATGCAACTCTCTACAACACGCAACTCACAGCTGTCATGTTTAGAAAGGCTTCTACCTCCAGTTTCAGACCAAAGCAGTGGATTCCACTAGATTCGCGTTAGGCCCGCCCACTGAGTTTGACGAGTGAAACTGACAGTTTTAAATTTCATGATTCACATGCAGCAACACGAAATCCTGAATTAAATGTGTCATTAATTAATTAAATGCAGTTTTACATTTCATGATTCACACACAACACAAAATCGTTAATTAAATGCTGAAATAATAAATATATTTTTTTACTTAAAATGAATTGTATCTTAATTAATTAATGACATATTTAATTCTAATTTTAATTAATTAATGACACATTTAATTAATTAATGATATATTTCATTCCCATGTATTTATTGATTTAATTTTGGCACAAAAAATCCTCCATACAAACCAGGTATTTATTTATTTATTTATTTATAGTTTTTTTTTTGTGCTGTGTGGGTATTAAAGTGAGGATGGGTGTCAAAATCACCAGATGTGTGTTTTTAACCACGACTGTGTGAGTTTTTCTATGTTATATGTTGACTTTATTATGTAAAGCACTTTGTGTTACTTGTGTATAAAGTGCTATATCAATAAAGTTTGATTTGATTTTCATGCCTTAATTATGCTCTGAATTTTTTATTTTAGTTTTTTTTTTAAGTGACAGTACCAACATACACAGAAGAAACTCCAGATGGACGCTATCTACTAAGTAAGTGAAACAGGACGGCTGGCAAGGCTTGGATTAATATTTCTCCTTTCAAAAAACAGTAGGAATTATTTTGTTTATGCTATTGTAAAAGCTATAGTATATCTTGTATAATAAGCCATATATTTTGATTAATTCACTCCACCTTCACTACAAGCAGCAACCAAAACAGGCTTTTCTGTACGAGTCACGAGCTCAGCTTGTTCTCATAAGCATCTTTACTGAAGTCATGGTTCAGTAAGGACACTGACCTCCAGCTAAACACACAGTTGTCAGTTGTCTTTACATCTCTGAATAGTCTGGGCCCAAAGAGAAACGTTCACAGAGCAGAAGCCTGGAAGGTTTGGATCTGCAGGTTCTGGTCAGCTGGAAGAGTTAAAAACCAAACACTGAAATGGTTTTCAGTCCTTTTGCTGCCCTCTGCTGGCATCAACTCCCCGCTGAGCCGAGCTTCACTCAAAGACAAACTAAAGAGCCTGTCTTTCTTTTTTTATTTATTATTGTATATTTCTCTGCTTTTGTTTATCATATTATTTTTCAGATCGTGATATTTATACTGTTTTTATGTTTTATGGCTTTTGGAAAGCACTTTGACAAATGAATCTGCCGAACCAAGAAGGGAAACTTTGACTGAAATGATATTAGAGATGACTTGTGAGGGTGAGACAAATCTTTACATGTGAAGAACGAATTGAACAACGTTTATTTACTAAAAGAGTAAATACAAACAAAGCTCTCTGAGTATTCTGTCTTTGTGCTTTTTCAAACTGGAAACATAATGCTCACGGACTATATCAGGAGGACCGGGACATTCTGAGGTTGTGGTTAGCCGTCTCACAAATAGATGCAAGCGCTCTCTTCAGTGCTCGACCGCTGGCAGACCATTAGGTCTGGAGTAAACACACAGGGAACCTTTTTCTGATTAAACTAAAACAAAACTCATCTTATCCTGTCTGTAATTCCTGAGTATTCCTTTTCCAAATAGTCTGACTACCATAAAAAAAAAAGGGACAGCAATCAGTTCCTTGTAGTCAAAAATCAGCTACATTTTATATTTACATTTAGAAATTCATCAATTCTACCAGTTCTGAACATTTAAGTGTTAAACTCTGTCTGTTTTGATGCAATTCTCCTTTAAAACGTTGCGTACCGTGACCGCAAAGAACCCCAACGAGTCTGAAAAGAGCCAAAATGAAAAAGGCCAGTCTCTGTATACTTCACTTAATAAACATGACCTGGAACAAGCTGTTTCTGAACAGGTCATGGACTTCCTCTCACAAAATAACCTTCTTGATATGAATCAGTCTGGTTTCGAAAAGGGCCCTTCCTCTGAAACAGCTCTGCCGCACAATTGTTTAGTTTAGTTTAATTTAGTTTATTTGCACATAAAACAGAACCTGTATAAACACTAAAAACAATGGTCAAATTAAACATTGTGCAGGAGAGGTGGAAGCCAAAAAGGCTTATGAAAATGCCTCTCCCCTTTATAAAAACACAACAATAACAACAGCAGCAGTAGTAGCAGCTGACTTCAAAGCAAAAACACAATAATTGACCACAACATACTGCTACCTATACTGTCAAACTATCAGCACATTCTTGGTGTGTCACAGCATCACAGCAAGTTTCATTACATCACCTCTCCCCAAGGCTCAGTACTTGGGGCCCCTTCTCTTTGCCAAATACACCACCTCTCTGGGCCAAATAATTCCATCACCTGTCTTCTCATATCACTGCTATGCTACACAACTCTACCTCTCATTTCCACCGGACGACCCCACAATCTTGCCACAAATCTCACCTTGCCTCGCCTCAAGTTAACCCCGTCTAAGACTGACGTCCTGGTTCTCCCTGTACAACAGTCATTCAGTATCGATAGACATGAATATCACCTCTACGCAGTACTCGAGTTGTAAAAAAAAATAAATCAGGGGGGATGGTGGATTTTATCATATGGGGACAGATAATTTGTGCTGATTACAAATAATATAATATATTACAAACAATAGCACTGACCAAAACACCTGCAGAAATACTGCAGGAATGACATAGCAGCAGTTAAATGCAGCCTTCTGTAAGCTTTAAATATCCACTGGGCTTACATCAAATACATCAAAACACAAAAATAAAAAACTGTTTTCTGAATTTATCAATATGACTCTGTCCTTCTCAGGATAAGAAAAATGGATCACTGCAAAAACTCAAAATCCTAACAAGAATATTTGTCTTATTTCTAGTTATAATGTCTGATTTTAGTAAAAAAATCTCATTACACTTAAAACAAGACTCATCACTGGAAAAAACAACAATTTTCACCTGTTTCAAGTAGATTTTCACTTAAAATAAGTATAAAAATCTTTTTTGCTTGAAATAAGAAGATAAATCTTGTCCCACTGGCAGATTTTCCTACTTATTTCAAGTGAGAATTTACTTGAACCAGGTGAAAATTGTCAAATAAGTTATTTTTCTGGTGATGACTCTAAATGTTGAAATAGCAGTAAAACCACATTCATTGATGAAATGACATAAGGGATGGAAAGAGGGGATGGCAGTTTCACAGGGGGGATGATTTTGACCGTTTTTATTTCTGGGGGGGATGCCATCCCCCCTCATCCCCCCTCAACTCGAGTACTGCCTCTACGACTGTCACTCCCACCAAGGTTACCAAGAACCTGGGTTTCATGTAAAATGAACTTATTCTTCTCTGACCATGTCGCCTCAGTGACCCAGTCATGCCACTTTGCTCTCTACAACATTTTTAAAAAAAAATCAGACCCTACCTGACTCAATATGCAACTCAACTGCTGGTACAGGCCATGGTTAACTCCCGCCTTGACTACTGCAATGCCCTCTGAGCAGTGTGATCAAAGTGCTACGAAAGGTCCAGAATGTGGCGGTGCGTCTCGTCTTTAATCAGCCCAAACGTGCACACGCCACACCTCTGTTTATTGGGATTCACTGGCTACATGTGGCTGTTTAATTAAAACACACAAGTCACCAACTTACATGACCTCAATCCTAAAGGCTTCCCCCGTGCACGAGCACTGCACTCATCACAAGAACGCAGACTACCCATTTGCCATTCATGATGTAATTTTCCTTTAATTGCAACTCAATGAACCTCTCCTCTTAATTAACTAGATTATCTCAGTGGCTCAACGATATGTTTTTTCTGAAGCTGGAAAAGATTAAATATTCACTGAAGGGTAGTTGTAACAAATTTCATAATAAGTGGCTTCCCTTTCTTACATTCTTCCAGTCTCTCCAGTCCCTGCCTCCTGATTGACGGATCCCCCCTCCCTCTCTTCTCTCATTCCTCTCTTTCTTCTTCCTTTTTATCTATTTATTTACTTTTCCTTTGTTTTTGGGGTTTGTTTTTTGTTTTCTTTTTTTTCTCCCCCTTTTTATTCATCTATTTTTTAATGTATACTGTGTAGCTTTAATACTTATTATATATAATATTTCTATTATTATTATTATTATTATTATTATTATTATTATTATTATTATTATTACTATTATTATTATAATAATATTACTTCAAATAATTTTAATTTATTTGTCATTATTTTGTGTGGATTTTTTGTTCTGTTCTTAATAAAAAATTAAAAAAAAACATCCTAGGAGGTAGACTGTATATCTTTTTTTGTTTATTCCTGTTCTACTGTGCCTTACCCCCTAATAAAAAATATTAAAACAAAATTAAGTAGATTCTGGAAGGTGAACAATGTTGATGTAAACTACTGAAGGTCACTGAGCTCACCTGGAAGAGTCGTGGAGTTACAGGTAACAGACCCGTTATTGTTGGCGCCGACAGCAGCCGCGAGGTGGAAAACCTCCGAGCGGGGCAGTTGTGGGGACACGGGCAAGGAGTGGCACTGTCTTCCTGGCAGCTGCTGCCAGTAATAAGAGGCTTCCTGCTGGGATGCTCCGGGTCCCTGAGCAGACGGATGGTTACTGAACGCCGTGCCTGGAGGCGAGTGCAGGTCAAACACCAGCGAGAACACCGACTTGCTAGGCACATCAAAAAACTTGATCTTCCCTCCGCACAAGTCCTCTCGAGCAGTGAAGGGGTTGATCTTGCGAGCTTTGGGGGATCTGTGTGAGGTGGGGGGGTTGTAGTAAGGGTCCTGGACGTTGACCTTTCTTCCCGGCTTACAGGAGAAGATGTCTGATTGGCTTCGGCTGAGCCAGATGTTTCGTCTGGGCCGGGGGGATTTGGGAGGGATCTTATCATTTTGGAAGCCAAGAGGATTCAGTCGCTTGAAGCCCTGGATCTTCTCACCTTCAATAAAGAAACAAGAGGTTTTATTAACTATTTCACATAGAAAATGACATTAATAGACAGGGAACATACAATAATGAGTTATAAGTATTAAAGAGTTTTGTTTGATTTATTTCTGGACAAACCAACTTTAGAGCAAGAAGCAAATACGACCACCAGGGGGCAACACAGGTACATTCTCTAAAAGCTACAAGTCCTTTCAAACCTAATGTTAAACGTTTTAATAAGACAAAGATAAAGAGTTTCAAACAGATTTTCTACACAACTGTCTAGATTTTATTATCTAACAAAGGCTGATTTACGACAGAAAAAATAAAATCATTGTTTTTGAATATGATGATTACAGGATATTATAATTAGTTAATTACTTCAAAGTATTTTCAACATAAATTTGAAAAAAACAAGTAAAAAAAATAAATAAATAAAAAAATAAGCACATAACCGAGCCAATATCGGTTATGTGCTTATATCTTATTTTGCCCTCCCCATGACTCAGCATTGAGGGATAGCTGAGTGATGGTGTCTTTATTCCAGGAAGCACTGAAATATTTACTCGTATAACTCACAGGGACCAAAAAAAAAACTGCCACTTTGGAAAATTGTGATTGCTGTCTGAGAAGATTTTATTATGAAACAGAAATATGTCCAACAACAAAACTTAGATTTAGGAAATGCTGATATTATCAGTGATGAAAGAAAAGAATGGGGTACGGGGGGGGGAGGTTCCTGACGTAATGAGCGACAGCTGATCAGGAGTGAGAGACGTCAGATCCAGGCCACGTCTTTATTCATCATGGAAGAACTTTGCTGCATTTGTCACACGTGTAAATCACGCTTGCATTCTGTGACATCATGTGCCACGAGTAGCCGTTTGACTTGCTCGAACAAAAAGATTGCTGCGTGTTGACCCCAAGACGGGCAGAAATGCAGATGACTGTACGCCGGACCGAATTAGAAATGAAACCTCGACCTGCATGGATCAAGTGTCCCAAAATAGGAATGTTGATCTCAGACCAAATTTCCACTTAAAGTCAAGATTAAATTTATACGTTGGAACATACTGATCTTTGTTTCGCAGAAATGCCTCTGAGATAAATTGCTGAGGTGCACTAACGGTAAACTCAGATATCACAGGGGGAGATGTGATGCTGCACACCTCACAAACTGTTTGGAAACAGTTTAAAATCGGTCCTGAGATAACACGGTTGTGTGTTTGGGTGAGGAAAGTGTAAACAGCTGCCTCGTAACTGACCGCCAATGTAAAATCAACTGGAAATAGATAGTGTTGTGTTGTCAGGAAAGGAGGTGGCGTCAGCATGAAGGGCTGGAAGGGGGCCATTGAAGAGGCACAACATATTCTCCGTTGCCTTTCCTGGATTTAAATTTACACCCTACTGCTTTCCCTTTACAGGAATTTACAATCATCTTCTGGTAAACAAGGATGTGGCTTTTATAGACTGTAAAGCTGAAACCTGTATTACCTTTGGAAATGGTTTTCTTTTCATTTTCCCCACTGAGCTGAAGACACTCGTGGGCCATCTCTTTGACTTTAAGGCAAGCAAGAATCTCCTCCAGGTGCCTGACGATGTCTGAGAAGGATGGACGGAGTTTAGGATCCATCTGAGGGAAGATAAAAGGAGACATTGAGAGGGAGGAGTGATAGAAAACGACATTTTTTCTTACCTTCGGCTGTAGTTATTACCAAACACAACATATGCTTGCATGTTCAGTCCTCCTTTAAGATGCTGTTGCTTTTATTAACTTATGAAGATCTTCAAAGTATTCATGTTACTTGTTTTTATTAATATTTTACTTCATGATGAGAACTCTGTCATGTTTTTCAGAAACCTATCAAGTTTTAATGAGCACTTTTTTTAAAATCACTTGTTAGGTTTTTAGATTAAAAAAAAAAAAGCATTTCTGGGTCATAATGTGTTAAAAAGGATCCCATGCCCCTTTTAAACATTAAAAAAACAAAAACTGTAAGGTTAATTTTGCAGCATAATATGAAACCTCCACAAACATTTACTTAATATTTTACAGAGTGATAATGCCGAAGAATTTGGAGGACTGTTTAAGTTCATATAGGAGATTGTTTTATGGCCCTTATTGGTACCACCCTTCGGAAATATTCAGCCCTTTTGGTAAACAAGTACATTAGTAAGCTCACAGACATTTATCACTTTAAGACCTATTTTAAAACTAGAGGCAACTTGACTTAGACAGTCAAAAGGTATACAGTAACAGCCGAGGCTACTAGCTGTGCTAGTAATATTTGAAATGATCTGTTGCAAAATAACGTCTGGTATTTTCTGAACAGAAGCTCTGATTATATCTTAAGAAGGAAAGTGATTAAAAAGAAAAAAAGATGGACCGCTGTTATGAAAGCTCCTCAGCCTAGGGCCATAAAAACATCTGGCCAGAAATGACATGTGAGGATTACATCTGAGAAAGAACCCTTGAGATGTCCAGCCAAAGCCTTTAATAGGGTATAAAATCATGTTTTTAGGGTGACTTGTATTAAAATTCACCCCAGTACAGTTTTCATGCAAAAACAAATTAATTATAGGCACCAAAGCTGCTATTTCTACCAGGCTGCATATTTGTGTTGTCATGTTTGGAAGCAGCTTGTTGATTGGTTATACACATCTCCCTGTGATGCTGATCCTTGGAAAAAATGCGTGGCTACAAAATGAAAACACACAGCAGAGACGCCAAAATAATGTGGCAAAACAGAAAAAGACTCGTAAGGAGAAAGAAGGAAACAAAGATGATAAAAACGGGACAACAGACAAGGATGAGAAGGGATAACACAGCTTATATGTAGGATCAATCAGCAGGCTGTTCCAAAATCTTTAATGCTTTCATCTTCTGTGTGTGTAATTAAAGTCAGATTTAAAAAAGAAGAAAGCTCGCACTTCCAGTTGAATAATAAAGCGATGTGGGAGAACCTGAACTGGAAATAAAATAACATTTTGATGCATTTCCTTCTCATTCCCAAAGTTGTTCGACTGAATCAACGTCTGACTATTTAGAAAATCTGACAGAGAACAGAACTCCCGCTGGACAGCAAGCTAAATCGGATTAATCAGATAATCAGATTGTTCCTTTATTTCTTAACAAGGGAATAAAAGTTCCTTAAGAAATTAAAAATAAATCCAGAGAAACTTGAAGAAACCACAAAGGCAAAACATTTAGAAAACACTGACATTTGCTATAGGCATCATTTTGTGTACCAACTGTAACTGCTGTCTGCATGCTGCACAGTTTTTTTCACAACTTCCTTTTGGAAAGGAAATGATTTATTTCTGACTTGAAAAAGACAACTATTAACTGATTAATGGGGGTGATGGACTCACATTGCAGCAGTTAAAGGCCAGCTGAAGGAAGTCGGGCGGACAGTCTCCAACCATGTGCTGGAACGTGTGATAGTCCAGGCCAAAGTTCTGCTCAGGCGAGTGAAGGAGAGAGACAAACAGGTTTGACATGTTATCAGAAGAAATACAAGCAGGAAGCCTGAGTTCTGACATAAGGATGAAGCTGGGGACAGAAGAGCTTCATAGGATACTTAGCATAGTGCAACTCTACTGCCAGAGCCAGTTTCACGTCGTCAAACTAATCCCTCTGACATTGACCGGCTCATTGCCAAGCTCCAATATGCTTGCAGAGTATCAAAGGCTAATATCCACCTACTTATTTGTCAATTTGGATTCACTTCTAAGCCGAATCTAAAGGATAAATCTACACTGGGATGCAAAGGATTATCCTTTTCCACAGTTACCACTGTTAGAGGCATTCATGTCAGCTTGGTTTTATATGAAGCAACACACACTGTGTGCATTACAAGGGTGTTTGATTTCACATTATCAGCAATCGATACGGAGATATTCACAATAGCAGGCGTGATAATTGCTCAGAGCTGTAAATGCAGTTGTGAAAGACAAAGTCCACCCTCAGTCAATTCTAAGGTTTTGTGTATCAGCACCTTACAAAAGGGCCCTTAACAGGTCTAAAAATTAGGTAAATACAACCTCAGATGAACAACAACAAAACCTAGGTACACCCTCACTGCTCCCATAGGAAGTAAGTGGGTAAAAAACAGCCAGATGCTATTTAGAGCATTGAGGAGAAAAGACATCAGCAACAATATTTGAGAAACTACACACATTTTGATGCTTTTAATTTGATGGGTTTTGTTGTGTTCGAGACAAAGCCAACAATAAACAATAAATAAATTAAAACACTTGCTGCCCGTCAATCTGGAAAGGGCTGTACAGTCATTTACACACAATCTGGTGACTGTGCGTTGCCAAATGCCAGACACAGACATCACCACTAACACTAAGTGCCAAGCAGTGTTGGAGAGGCAAATTTAAGGACATCTGTCAAAAAGCTAAAGCTATTCTAAAAGTCGGTCATGTGACCGAACAATGATCCCGATCACAGCAGCAAATCTACAACAGAGGGACCTAAAAAAAAAAAAAGGACAAAAATAAGGTGACGCAATGACCACGTCAAAGACCACACAGATGTGACGAAACAAAAGCCTGCAAACCTCGATAAACTGTAGGGACAATGTAAAGACGGCCGGACCAGTATTCCTCTATGACTGATAACATCATACAGAAAATGTTTACTTCAAGGCATTGCTGCTGAATCATGGCGTGTGCTTAGTTACTGATACACCGTTTCCGCTTTTTGACATAGTTTATGTTAAATAAATAATGACAAGGATCAAAAACATCTCGTATTCTTGTTTATCTGCGGCTGTATTTGCTTAATTTTAAAACCTGGTAACGGTCCTGATGCATAATAAAAGTTGAATTGAAACATGAGTATAAAGCAGAGAAGAATCAACATGATTCATTTCCATGCACGTGTACGAGACATTATGTTTTTTTTACTTCACATATGACAGAATAACGCTAAAAGAGCTTAGAGATTAACATGTAAAAGGGTCAGAAAACATGTTAACATTCCTTCTCCGTTCGGTGTGTGAGAATGATTCCAAGTGTAAACAGAGTGAGAAGCATGAGATACCAACAGCATCACTCTGTGTACACTGCAAACACCTAGACTGATTATTAGAAGGCCACGAGGAGATGAGCACTCACCTCTGTGCGAGGCAGGAAGTCGGGGTCAGCCTGGATCCTCGCGATGATTTCACACAGGATTATTCCATAGGAGAACACGTCGGCCTGAAAACAGGTTTAATTAGCTTAAAAATACACATAAAACTACATTTTCCATATGATACTATACATGTAGTAGTATATGACAATGATACATATACCATTTTCTTTTTCAGATTTCATAAAAACTAAACTGAACTGTTAGTGCTACTTAAGTTTGAAAGCAACGCCTTTACCTTCTCGTTGTAGGGTTCGTCCCTCAGCACCTCTGGGGCCATCCAGAAAGGAGAGCCAACCACTGAAAGCTTCTCTCCTTCAGCGCTAAACAGAGTACAGAAAGTCTTAATTAACATGACGTCAAGAGACGTTCAGGGATTTAATAGATATTTTATACAAATCAAAGTTATGGTAAGCTTGTGAAAAAGTTATAATAAGCATTATGAAAGGCCAGACCAGACCCAGAAACATAAAAACTGTTTATAAAGTTCTGAATAGCTTCAATTAAAAAAAAAAAAAAAAAAAAAAAAAAAAAAAATATCACAAAGTCCCATTTTCTTCCTTTTTTTGACTGTTAACCTCTGTGTGAAAGCGTAAGCACTTGATGAAAAAAAAACAGTTTGAGAGCATTAGTGGAAGTGTGTGAAGTAAAACCCTCAGTGAAGCGCTGCTCTATGTGAAGACGGCAGCATTTTTGTGTTGAAAACTTAAAATGAGTAACTTTAACGTGCAGTCATATTCATACAAATGTATAGATATAAAAAAAATGCAGTAATTTAATAAACTATGTTCTTGAAGACATTTTAGAAAACTAAAAACAACTTCCTTCACTCCTATCTTTCTGCTACTGGAAAATTAAAAATGAAAGGCCTGATATTAGGATTCACATGTTACAAAACAATAAAGAAGATCATGTAAGTTGTTTAACAGGCTGTTAATGTTCATTCCCGGCCACTCTGTTCATAAACAATCTTGTACTTGGTATGAGTAATACACTGACGAGAGCTAACTGGAAGAGCGTTGTAAGTATTACAAAAAGCTGTAGCTGAGAGCGTACATGAAAAAGATGATATAAATAGACCGTAAATAAGTTCTACTATCTGACATGTTATGCCTGCGAGGGCGTACTTAATGGAGGTGATTTATAATGTACAGATTTGATTCACGGTACAAAAATGTGTGTTCTGATCATCCCATGTGGGCAGTTCACATAAAACAGAGTACTTGCACAATTAATTGTGTTTTATTGTGACAAATCTGGCCAAAATGTCACCATGAATCCAAATATATATAAACATATATATGTATTTCAATAGAATTGATGTATATCCACAAGGGGGCAGATAGATAGTAAAACAGGCACATACTGTATGTGGTTAGTTATACTGAGCAGACGATGACATAATTGCCTCTGGGTTTGAGTCAACTGTTTGATATTCAGTCACCCTTTTGTATTTGGGTTTTCTGGGAATTTCTTTTTCCTTTTTTAAAATCACAAATTCATTTTGTGGGTTTCAAATTTACTCATCGGTATACCAGAGATGCTCAGCACCCACACAATGTTGTTCTTTCACCATCAGCCTACAAACTATGAGTAACTGTGTACAGAACAAGGGATTTTCTTTTTTTTTTTTCTTTTTTCTGTAAATCCTCACCCACAGTACGTGGTTGAGAAAAAACAAAAAAAATGTGTTGTAGAGGCCTGGATGATGACTTCATCACCACTTTGAACATTAGAGTAAGTGGTAATATGACTCAGTATGATTGTAGCAGCACAAAGGGAGCAAAAATGTTCCTTTTGAAGTGAAGCTCTGGCAATATTTCATTACTAATAAAGGCTGGGTGCTTTTTTTTGTAAAACGGTGATCGGTAAAGTCTGCTTACAGATTGTTAGGGATCTTTTCTGCCAGGCCGAAGTCTCCCACCACTGCTGTGTAGCTGTTGTCGTCACATTTGATCAAGCAGTTCTGTGAAAACATAAAACAATAAACAGATGCTTAGTTGAGGAAGTTGTATGGCTCAGCCAAACCCACACTTCCTATTTCAATTAGTTTTTAGTAAACTGTACACTCCGGGTTCTGACGCTTCCCCTTTAGCCGAAAGAGCACGCTCCCCTGTAACACAGAGACATTTGATTGTGACAGTCCATCAGCTGAGCTGGATCTTAAACTTCCAAGCAGTTGCAGTTAACTTACACACGTTCATCTAATTGACATTACTTGAATCCACAACTGCGAGTCATTTATTACAGAAGTATAAAAGCAAGAGACTCAACAACAGCAGAATTTCAACATCTCCTGGGTCACCACCACCTCCAAATCATCAGGGAAGTTATACCAAATTGACTTTGTAATTATTTGAGGAACTGCAATGCCGTGAACACATATATGCAACTACAAAAGCAATGCTTACTTGCTTGACTTTTTTTTTTTAATGAAGGTAAAAGTCCATTTGTCTCGTTCTTTACCAATAAAATATAACATTTATTATATTTTTACACTGGTGTCTCTCTATTCGCTGCCGGTGCAGAAGAACACAGTATATTAGACTCCCTAAAAGAGACATTAGCAGGTCTTGAAATAGAGTTAATTATCTCAAATACACTTTGAGATTTCGTCTAACAGTTTCACATTAAGTAGTAATTAATATTAAATAAATACAATAAACAGCTAAACAATACATTGCAAGTTTTTACAATCAATTTTCAAATTTATATGTCATGACAAAATAAATCTATATTTGGAAAAGAAAGAGCCGGCATTTGCTTGAGATATTTGGTTGTGTGTTAAAAGTTTTATCCATAACTCAATATACGAGCCAGCCTCTTGAAAAAGAATTGTAAATGTTTTATTTTACTAGAGGTTTTTGTTTTAGATTACGTCTAAACTAAATAATGATCTTAGCTGATGTTTTCGTCATCATGTCCTTAGTCTTGCAAACAGATCTGCAACTCTGCTCTTCTCCTCTTAATGATCAATTAACGTTAACTAACCTTGGAGGTGAGGTCCCGGTGGAATATGCCCTTCGAGTGCAAGTAGGTGACACCGCTGGCAATATCACAGGCGAGTTTCACCCTGGTGGGCCAGTTCAGGTGCTTGTTGCTGTCCAGTAGCTGCTCCAGGTTTCCACCATTGATGTACTAAAGAAATGGAAATGAAAAGCAAATGTTTAACTCAACCTACAAGCACATGTAGTTACATCGTTTACATAAAGACACTTAATACATTGAAAAAAGGATAATACATCCAGAATTCATGCAATTGTACAATGCATTATGAAAACTATGCTTGAATGCTGACTGGATGTTTTGCCAAAATCATGTTTAAGGACTTTGTTATTGCCTGGAGAATTCACAAGAGGCAGTGTTTATGGGGAAAAGTGTGCTTAGTCCTTAAAGCACTGGATTACTGTTCAGTCCCACTTCAGTATTAGTCAGCTTTTTCCACTCACTTTGGAATTAGTCATCTGGTGAACTGACTCACCAAAGATAACATGACTTTATTAATAATTACAGATCCACTCAAACTACACAAAGGTACTGACTGACTACATTTCTCAAACCAGCTGCTGATCTAATAGGCTCACAGGGTGGATTACGGATTGCTTGACTGCTTCGAGTAAAGACAGTTTGTCTGCCTGCTGGAGTTTCTGATGTACTAACAAACCTGTGTGAAAACCACAAAGACACACACACACACAGACACACACATCTGGCCTGTAGCCTGTTCAGCAGGCTGATAAAGCTGCTAGTTTTCTCATACATGTGGAGTGTCAGGCCATTGTATAGGCTGGTCTTAGTGCTGGGCGGTATACCGGTTCATACCGAATACCGGTGTTTATTTTTCTTATGATATGAATTTTTCATATACCGTAATACCGGTGAGTATGTACAGTAGTGTACACAATATTGGGAACGCCGCGCGGCGGAACGTAGCGTCGCTGGACACTGTTTGTGAGGGGACTGTTTAGCAGTAGTGATGCACCGATTGTTCGGTAACCGAAATTGTTCGGCTGAAAATGGCAAAAAAACACGTTCGGTGTTCGGTGGAATAAGTGGGGAAAAAAAACGAACAATTAATAACGGCGTTGTAATATAAGGAAATAGACTGGCCGCTCCCGTAACAGTTGCGCACCACAAACATAAATCATTGGCCAACCAAAAAGTAACCGCATAAGAATTTTACCTAACATTCATCAGGAGGTGGAACCAAAACAACATAATGCTGGGAAATTAAAACATGTTCAGTTTTTTATGTTCAATAAATATTTTCTAACTTGTAATTTTGTAAAAGATCAGTCAGACAACACTTAAAGTCTTTAAGTGTTGTCTGACTGATTCTCTCACTTCATTAGAATCATAAGTGCCGCCACCTCATTGTAAACGGCATAATTTTGTGAGGCCATGAAAACCTGTATTTATACTAGTGTGGACATTAATGTTTTTCTACAATATTTCCTCCTCATAAAATAGGCCATTCTAAGCCAATTTACTGCAGCAATTCCTTTTCAAATCATTAGAAAATGTGGTTAACACCCAGTTGTGCATGAAAAAAAAAATACCGTGATATACCGTGAAACCGATATAATTTAGAAAAATACCGTGATATAAATTTTTGGTCATACCGCCCAGCACTAGGTTGGACCATGAAAAGACAAGACAGCCAATCAACTCAGTGGGTTTTAAGTATCCACGGTCCTTCACCATGTCAGCTTAGATCCTCTAAAACTTGCCTGACCGCCCTCCTGGCATGCAAACACAGTGACACACTAATCCAATGTCACATATCACGAACAACAGCAGTTAACTACAGAGAGCTGACATGGGATAAAGAGATGGACTAGTTTAGCTGTAGTTATTGGAATGACTGAGGCATGAAATTAGAGCAGAGGGATGGGGGGCAGGGGGTGGGGTTGGATGGAGAGACTGGGTCAGTGATGGAGGAGGTCTCTACTACTTCGTGCAGTTAGATAATCAGGACATCTGATCAGAGTAATCAGAGCAACACCACCTTTGCTGTAATGTTAACGTCAATGCTTTCCAACAGCAAATACACTTTCTTTTTCCACTGAGAAGTGCACGTTTTTCAGGAAACCGATTATAGGCATTGGCCGGATCATTTCTCCAGAGCATTTGAATGCCAAGTGCTGCGAAAGGTTTTGTTTTGTATTTCCAATTGCAAGCATTGCATGAAGACAAAGAATGACCCTGAAATTAATGTTAGGAACTCTGACATGGAAAACCTGCGGCGCCAATCAAAGTGGTGCAGCAAGATCAGAAACTCAGCATGGCCACCAAAAATATGACTTTTTTGACAACAAACTTTACTTCACTGTGTGTGAGCTTGAAATATGGCAGGCTCACAAGAACTGAGGTCACTAAGAAACAAGTGCATTCTTTCTTTTCTTTTGTTCATGTTTGCACAACGAGAAACCACTCTCTTCCTCCCCTCTGAGTTATTTAGATTTTTTTCTTCTCTTAAATACCAAGCATTGCTTTGATTTAATATTAACTACATAAATATTTCTGTGCGTCTCTGGAGAACAACCGTATTAAATACTTTTTAAATCTTTCATCATTTAGACAAAGAGCATAAATGCTGTACCACTAGCAGCTTTGCATTATTTATGTCCTCTGAGAGGTCCTTGAACACCACATGCTTCATGCATTGGAGAATTTCACTCTCATGATTTAATAACATATTTTCCCAAAGATGAACAGTTCAAAAGCAACGGTTTATTCTCTCATAAAAGATTTTTCTGACTTTACTGGTTTTGCATACTGCAGTGTTAAATAAAAACTGGATTTAAACTATATTCAAAATATTTTCTTTTCAGACGTGCAATTTTTGGGGAATTTGCTTCACACTGTTTTATGGAGTCACTGATAGCAGTAATCACTCAGCTCTACAAATGTTTGGGTCCTTAAAGAACCGTAGAACGCAGAGAACGGAGGAAATAAGAAACATATGCCAGGTCATGAATGTTCTGTAAGTTGCTCCACTGCGCTGCCCGTATTACAAGCTCAGAACCCTGGAAAGGGTCAGACAAAAGAATCCTTGTTTTGCTGCTTGGAGCAGCTTCAAACGGCAGATTAACCCTGCCATGGGTCATGATTTACCATTAGCCCTGATTGTGATTGCAATAGCATTTCCTATAAGGTGCACTGAAATGAAGCTCAGCAGAGGCAGAGCAAGTCATCATGCTGTAGGTCATTATAAACTCTTCCTGATCCCTCAAGGGATACCGATCATGTGTAAACGTTGATCAGCCGGAGATGCTGAACTTACTTTTCTGGGAACTAAAAAAAAACGTGATGGCAAAATATCCCAAATGAGACGATTTTGACTTTGGTTTTTCTTTGTGTTAAACATCATTCACAAAAAGGAGAACATTTTAGTTTAGCTCAGAGCCATGTTTTACAGCATATAAAGTTGTATATATCTGTACATGTGGTAGAACGAGTTATGAGGTAACTTGAGGCCGTGCAGTTACTTCATTCCAAGTTTCCTCTGAGCCCAGCGTCATAGTGAGGGTCAGGTAACAAAACACTGCGCGCCTGCTTCCAGCCTCAGTGCACTCTGTTTGGTACTGAGAGGACACAACAGGATCTGTTTACGGAGGAGAACGAAAACAAGACCTACCACACTCTCTATGCATGTATAATCACATTTGAGGCTTACAATTATCATCTTCCAACTGCAGTGTGTATGTGTAAATGCCTATAAACCTAAGATGCATTCCGCTTTTCAACATCAGGAAGCTGGAGTCGGTCCCTGCTGAGGTTACAAAAAGCACATTCAAAGTGCAGCAAATCAGTGTAATTAAGGAATAAATGTTTGAGCATTGAAACATCTTCAACCTTGTACGGCTCCTTCACAGTGAGATGAATATATTTGGGGACAGTTAACGTTGATGTGAACTCAAATACAGTACAAGCTTCTGAAGTTACTGGCTGAACTGTTTAGCAGTAGCATCTATGTACAAGTATCTATGACAAAAATGTCTTTCTTTTTTAACTTTATATATGAATATAATCAGCCTGTGAAACACTGTTATTAACTACTGCAGTGGTGTTATCAAACTCAACTTAAGCATTTAGCAGGAAAAATGAAATTATATATATTATATAAATTAATTTGACATGCCAACAAGTAGTTCAGATAATAAATGTATATTCATCTATTAGTCAATTATTTGGTCAGCAGATGAATAAGACATAATGAAAAACACCAACCACATGTCTGATAGCACCAAGCTTATATCCTAATATTGTTATACTTTTTGTCTGTTCAAAACTCCACTAAAAATTATATTGACAGGCAAATATTACAATTTAAAACACCTAAGAAAAAAAAGTAATTATAGATTTGCTTTGTCACTACTAACCATTACCTATAATCAAGATCTTTTATTTATTTTTTAAATTTTAATTGTTTTGTACCCCTCGTTTAAAATTCCCATGCTATTTATAGGCCTAAATTTTTCAAATATACAGTAAATGCAAAGAATATTTGCAATTTCAATCCAAATAAACTTGGGAACTGATTGCTGGAACAACTGCTTTAAAACAGAGATGCCACATTTATTCAATTATAGTCACATTTTTCAATTTTAGCCTCTAATTTCTCTTCTCAATCAAAAATATTCTAGTCTAAATTTCTTTAAAAATATATTTTTTTGTTGTTCATTAGACATTTTCTTGACACATGATAAACTCAACCACAGATATCTACCTCTCTCTTCAAATGAAGAGAGGTGAATATGTCGAGTCTAAACCTGTACTGATGTGCAGCTTGAAACATTGATCCCTGTAACCCTGAAGTCATGCCAGTACTTTAAAATGAGTTTCCTGAGATTGAACATGAAACCTGTAGTTTCTCAGGAAATTTCCAACATCAAATTTTCCTTTCTCTGCTCCGAGACCCTAAATACCGCTTAAGTGTCATGCACACTTGAGGACAGTCTGTTCTTTTGGTTTTCCACAATTACAGGTTTGCATGCAACCGTGTTGTGCTCACAGATGACGCAAAGTTGATTTAAAAATAGAAGGGGCCTGAAAAAATACACTTGCATGAAGACTCAATGGGAAATTATATACAAGTAGACCACTATTGGACCTTGTGTTTGAGTTTGTTCTGAAGCTTTAATATGAAAATGCTTTTTTTGCATATTTTTCCTACCTCCGTCAAAGCGTGAAGCTGGCCCTCATGGACACACACACCCTTAAACCTACAGACAAACAAAAAGAGAAACAGAAATCAGGCAAAATTAACCTGATGCTGAACACTTGTCTCATAAACCCACAGATTAATCCTGCACATTAAAGAGAACATTTGAAAGTTTATAGTTTTATCCTGTATAGGTGTAATTCACTTCAAATGTCATCTCAGGTCACTTTACAGAGAAAGTTAAATTTAAGACCAATTCAATATAATTATAATCCAATTCAACAAATTCAATTTAAGGATAACAGTATTTCTTAAATGCTGTTTCATAAAAAGGTGTCTTTCTAAGAAAAGCAACGCATCAAATCTTCGCTTGGATCCAGTCCTCCATCCTGCGTGTGCCCAGGACAGCAGGAGACTAAGGAGGAATATTTCCCTTTGAACAGGAAGAGGCGTTGGGCAGAACCAGACTGAGAGTCCGGGACTTTCTGCCTTCACCAGCAGATCAGAGAAATTCAAATTTTTTGATATCAAAACAAACTTGAACTTCTATTTAAGGGGTGAGCTGAGAAAGAAAGGAGACTAGCTCGGGGAACAGAAAATAGATTCCAGTGGGCAAGACTGGACAGGAACTGTCTCCTAATGGGAGGATAATAACAGCTCAGCTTCTCTACCTGCATTCTTCCCATTTCTTCCTCCGTCTTGCCTATCAATTTCCAAACCTATTAAACATAACCATAATCATCCAAACACGTGATTTTCTTTAAGACTTTAACATAATGGATATCCCCATTTAAAAAAAGAATAAAAATATAAGTAAATATTTAAAATATCTCTTGCAACAATAGTGAATTTTTTGATATAGAGGTGTTTTTGATTTACCTTGATGTCCTTTTAATATAACTTTTTGATGGATTTTTATATATCATTTATGGTGACGAAATTTTAAAGAAAAATGTGCAGACTGTGCAATCTTTCTACCAAGTGACAGAAAGCACAAACATAGTGACACTTTGTTCACAAGCTGTGTTGAAGACCTCATAATTCTGGGGGGAATGAAAAGGTCAAAACTTTCAGTTTCTTGCTGGATTTCAGCGAACAATGACCCCACAGTGTGTTTGTTAAGACAAAGACACACCACGCGATCCACAAGGCACGCTCAACAAAGATGGCATTGTAAAAGATGTTTATATGTTGGTGTAGGCACACATGAAGATATTTATGCATGTATGTGCATGTTCAGTACACGCCGTCTCCCACCCAGAGGGTCAGAGCAGAACATCAAGTGTCTGCTACGACTCTCAAACAACAACATTCCTATTCTGCCTTTACAGGGTCCAGCTAACTGAGTTTGCATGGATGTGTGGTTTTATACATTTAAAATATCACTATTACTTTGTTTTTACATGCAAAGTTTATACCTACAGTTCACACTTAAATAGGTGGCTAAGAATTGTATGAGATAAAGTTAAATATGAATGGTTTGGACTCTGTGCTCTTGTTTTCTAAAATACCCAATGGTTTTATATTTGCAAAGTATTTTCAACAAACAGCCGCTAAAGCCAAGAGTGCAGATGTCTATTGATGTCATTAGACCTGTTCATACCATAATCCACACTGGTCTTGTTCTCATCTGGCATTTACATGCGTCTTAGGAGGTATGATCAGGTGCTGATGACCTGACAACGTCAGGTATGAAGAAAAAGTATCAACAATATATGTGCTGAGTGAGAATGAAAGACCCTCCCACACTTAACCGAAGTGCCTCTCAATAGAGGAAAATAACAAAATATTTGGCAAAATCCTGCGCTGCATCTGATAAATTGCACAAACATGACTAACTTCTGTGTGGCTTCTGTGGAACTAGACCCCAGCAGCACTCTGCCATTTGGTTTTGGCAAATAGAAACTGTTTATGATTCTGTGTATGTCATACAGCACTTCCAAAACATCATTTGCTGCAGAGGCAAAGAGATGCAAACAGAAACTGTCTCCTTGTTATACGAGGCTTCTACAGCACGAGACTTCCCGAAAGCTGGCGTGACCATTCACAGCCTCTGCCTTTTCCAACATGACAGAAAAGGGTCCAAGTTGCCGGTTTCCCCCTCCGGGCATCTGGTGCAACTCTAACAGAAGCTGGCAGTTTTTAAAAATCCATTGTTAATAGGCTCTGCATTTGACACAGTTTCTAGTCCTCCCCAAAGGAAACGGGTCAAAACCACTGACTCATGAGCATCTGAGTGCAAACGAGGAAGAGGTTAAAGGGGGAAACATGAACTTCGCACAGCTATCTGTCACCAAGCGAGTAGGATGGCTGAAAATGTGAAAACTATTACAATTCACATTTTTGATATAAAATTTTTTAAATCAGAATAAATAATCTGCTTCTTACAAAAGGGATAATCACACATTAAAAATCAGCTGATTTTAAGCCATAATGCAATAATCAATTAGGTCACAAAACATTATTTTAGTTGCCTTGGTCCTAAGCTGCATTAATAAGGTTTACAAGCTAGTTGCCAGTTGGACTTCCCCAAAGAGCAAATTCAGTTTTAAAACTAGAAGGATTATGTGATTTAGCTTGTTTGCATGTCTTGCAGAAATGTCCAGTTAATATATTACCAACCTGAGGATGTTTTGATGACAGAGGCGGTTCATTAGTTGAACTTCTCTCAACATGTTTGCTCTGTTGCTGCTGAGTTTGTTCATCTTCAAAGCCATAACCTGGTCTGTAGCTCGATGATGTACCTGCAAAACAGTCAAATGAGACGTTTTCACGTTAAAATTTGCTAACAAGTAAATCCTAACATGTGGGACATGTTGACTATTCTGGTACACACTGAAAAAAACCACCAGGCTATGAAACAGTCATTTTTAACATTTTTTTTTAGCTTTGGTCACTGCGGGAAAGGTCTCGTAAAAAGTATATCTGGCGTGTGTAGCTACAACACAGAGGTACAAAGAGAAGCCAGCACATAAAACAGAAGTAAAATGAGGTCAGTCACTGCAAATGTACGTGTCAATTCAGAGTTCCACAATCAATTTTGTGTTACTGTCTACTGGGATTTCCATTTCCATCTCGGTGTTGGATAACTGTGGCCTCACTACCCATCGCCCCACAGTTGACTGGACCCTTTCCCAGCATGCACTGGGTGAAACAATGACAGATCATGGTATCACAACGGCTTTGAAACTTCTGATTTAAGATTCAACGAGCAAAGTGAAGCATATTTTCTTCTGACGTTTTAGAAACTGTCAGAAAGATTTTAGACTTTAGTTTTTAATTTGCACAATTCATAGCAGTGAACACGTAGTGTTTTGGGCGAATTCAATCAACGTATTTGAAAAATACAAACTATTTTCTTGACTATAAATGGCTACCACTAGAAGCCTACACTGCATATTACTTCAAATTATTTGACATAGTAACCATAAACACAGCAAGTTTCAAGGATACCACAATCCAGTACATAAACGACCAGAATTTTACTTGTCTGACACCATCATGCACACAAGCAAAAGGGAAATATCAACCTGCAAACCACTGAAGGCAGCACCCTAAATTACCTCAGCTGCTGCAGGCAGACACGTCTTTCTGCCTACACTTGCTTCCTCATTTCCTGGAAATACAAACCCGCTTAGATCAAGATGCAGATTTAAATTCAGCAGGCCTAAATTCAACCCCTGTGCATTTTTTGTCACAGATAACAAGTTAACTGTATGAAATAATAATAATAATAATAATAATGTTTTTAAAAAGGTCACATAACCAACCAGACATTTTTTGGGGAAATACCGTTTTATACAAGTCTTGAGATGCAGTATCAAACAGACTCATATCATCTAACAACCCTCCTTGGAAACAGACACAGTGACACAATGGATAGATGGTATCATTTACAACTGAAGACTGGGACAAGTCAAAACAGATTGTATTTTGGTAGCATAAACAATGAAAGCCTTTGAAATATTAAAATGAGCAGTGCTGCCAACATAGTGCAGTTTTAGTATTTGGAAATGGAGCACAGGATTATCACTATCTGGAGGATCAAGGATTTAGTTTCTGATCACCAGAATCTTCTGCATCTACTCTGTCTTTCCATCTCGTATGCACGGAAACAAAAATCTCTCTGTTCCAGTTCAAAGGAGGGGGCTTGGCTTTAAGAGGCGGCAGTCTCTGCCACAGGACAGCAGAAACAACAGATGGCCACTCCCCTGAAGGCCTCCACCCCCCACATCCGTCTATCCTCCACCGACCCCCAATTCCTCACTCTTCACATCCCCCCATCTGCATGTGTCCGTGATCCTCCTCTTTCTCCTCCACACTTAGCCACAAAAAAGTCATGCCCGATCCTAATCGTTCCCTGCAACAGAAGTGGTGTCTTTCTTCTCCGTGTTCCTCTGATGTGTCCCCCACCTTTTGTTTGGTCTCCTCTGAGACAGAAAACACGACCGCGGTGTCCTTCTCTTCCAACCCCCCCCCCAACCCAGACTCAAGGGTTAGTATTTAAATCACCATCTTCTGCAAAAACTCATCTTCCTCTCCTCTGTGGCCCTTGTCATTGCCTTCGTTTGAACTCAGCGGACACCCAAAACCTCTTTTCATCTCTTTCTCAACAGCCCTTCTGCACCGGCTATCTACTATCAGAGGCTTTCTCCCCTCCGTTTCCACCTCCTTGTAGCCTCAGCTTGTATCCCCCTTATTTTCATCACTTAGTTACAACAGCTTTCAATGACACTTTGCAACACTACACTGCTTTTCCCTTCATTTGCACTTCTCTTCCAACCTTCTCTTCTAGTATCTGTATCTACTTGTACAATTTCGTAGCAATAAAAGCATTACTCACAGGGATTTCCCCCACAGCTTGGGCAGCACCTATATTTAAGCAGTATGGTCACATCTGTGCTGGAAACATGATTAAAACTGTCTGAACCCAGTTTGGTTCAAAAAGACACAACTGAAACCCAATGGCAGCGTGAAATAAGTTGTCTTCAAATTTCACTTTAACCCTTAAACAGGCATCGTGCACCAGGAGATACAATGTCTTTAACATCCTGTAGAGGGCTTGATTGGAAGTTTTCACCGATTAACTTATCATTTATCAAAAGTCTTGTCTTGTGTTAGTATGTAGATCACATGATTAGGTCTAGGTTATCTGTCATCGTTTAGTCAGCCTGATCAGAAATCAACATGGCTGCCAGTGGTGCAGGACCTGCTTCCCAGAGGGTAAGTAATTAAATATTAATCATAGTTATTTTCAATAAAACAATAATATAAACTCATAAAACTAATTATGACTGTTGTCATAATGTGCTAATGAAGAAAAAATGTTCTAACTGTGTTTGTAGTGTTATTTAGCAACTTTTAAAATGTATGTATCCCACAAGATACGTTGCCGGATTAGGGGTAGAAATGATAGAAAGTTGGTCAATGTGTATTATTCAATATTTAGTTTAAAACTGCAAGATGTGTTAATATTCACTGCAAAAACAGATATTATCATGTACATGTATGTACATTATGACAGTATAACCATATATTTTGTTCTATATATTTTCCTGCAGGGCATCACAGTTAGCTCTTTTTATGGCAAGGCGGGTACAAAAATGAGAGAGAGGATGAGAGTGATTGAGGAGATCCCTGCAAACTCTTCAGACTCAGACTCAGACTCAGTCAGTAATGAAGATGAGGAAGTCATTTTCAGGCAGCAAGAGATAGCGGCAGCAAGTGAGGATAGTTCTACTGAGGAGGAGGAGGAGACAGATCAAAAGTCCAAAAAAGCCAAGGGATTCAGGTGACAGCTAGGGACACTTACATGTGCGATCTTGCAGAAACCTCTTAAGTGCAAACTATGATAATTGTATGTAATTATGTAATATCTGATGTGAAAAACGCAAACCTATTGTATGGTCGTAATATTTACTGAACTTGGAATGCTAACCAGCTAACTTCAGTCTGTACTTGCTTCTTATACAGTACGGCTTTGTCCACACAGCATTGCACAGTTGTACACAATGCATGCATGCACAATGTACATGTTGTGTTTTGTCTGTATTTTGGGTTTTGGATTTATAAGAATAATGTGTGTAATTCATCATAAGGGAGAGATTAGTATCTGGGGTACTTACAAATATTGAGTAAGAATTTAACTCATTTCATAACTGTGCACGTATTACCTATCTGTGTTTTTTTTCACAGCTGGCGGAAGAAGAGGTTTGAGCACCAGTCAACAGCAACTGCCAGTGAATTCAGAACACCTGATGAGCTGTATCCTCCTCGTAGCTACTTTGCCCGTTTTTTTGATGACGATCTGTTTCAGCATATTGCTGAACAGACAAATCTCTACAGTTGTCAACAAATTGGAGCCAGCATTAACACCACTTTGGATGAGCTCAAGTCATTTGTTGGCATTAAGCTAATCATGGGAGTGGTAAGAATGCCATCTATGGATGATTATTGGGCAGAAGGCACACGTTATCCTAAAATAGCTGATGTGATGCCGGTAAAAAGGTTTAAATGCCTCTCAAGATTCATCCACTTTCAGGATAATGAGACATCGAACCCTGCCCAGGATCGGCTCTGCAAAGTCACACCAGTGCTGGAGCATGTAAGGAAGAAATGTCTGGAAATTGATAGCGAGAACCAGTTCTCCATAGACGAGATGATGGTCCCTTACAAGGGAAGAAAGGCTGGGTCTCTCCGACAATATCTTCCAAGCAAACCTCACCATTGGGGTATCAAGATCTTTGTTCGAGCAGGTGTTTCTGGGATAGTGTATGATTTCCTCACATACACTGGAAAGAGCACATTTGGCATAGCACAGGGTCCTGTCAAAGAAATTGGAGTTGGAGCCAATGTTGTTGTTCAACTCTGCAAGACCATCAGGAACCCCTCAGAGTGTGTGGTCTATTTTGACAACTTTTTCACCTCTCTACCACTCATTGTGCACCTGAAGGAGTCCTTTGGCTTGCGAAGTCTGGGAACCATCCGCAAGAACAGGCTAAAGGGATGCATCCTTGAGGATGACCGTGCTCTGCTGAGGCAAGGAAGGGGCAGCTATGACTACAGGGTGGATAATGAGGCAGAAGTGGCTGTTGTAAAATGGGTTGACAACAAAGCAGTCACTCTAGCTAGCTCCTGTGCTGCTGTAAGCCCTCTTAAAGAAGTCAGACGATTCTCCAGAGACAAGAGAAGAAGAGTTGGTGTTCCTTGCCCAAACATTGTGTCACAATACAATGTCCACATGGGAGGAGTTGACCTTGCTGACATGATGGTGGCCTTGTACCGCACCCCTGCAAAATCCCACCGGTGGTACATGTGCCTCTTTTGGCAAATGGCTGATATAGCCATCAACAATGGATGGCTGCTCTATCGCCGAGATGCCAAAAGCCTTGGTATGCAAAAGCACAAAAAGCTGAAGACATTCAGGTTGGAGGTTGCAGATGCCCTTATCAACGGTGGAAAGAAGAAGGGAAGGCCCTCCAAGGGAAGGGAGGAGGATGTGCACAGTCCCACCAGGTGCATCCAAAGACCAACAACCCCAAGACCTGTGGCTGATGTCCGCTATGATCAAGTGGATCACTTCCCGGTTTTCATTGACAAGGGAAGGTGCAGGTTTTGCTCAGATGGACAGACATCAATCTCCTGTCAGAAATGTGGTGTTCGCCTGTGCATCGTCACTGGGAAAAGCCCACGCAACTGCTTCCAAATATTCCACAAAAAATGAATAAAGAGAGGAAGTGAGAGGCATTATAGTTCATTTTTATGTGCCTTGTTCTTTTTAAATCAGTTTTGTTTTTATGTTTCTTTTTATGCACCAAAAGGTGATGAAAGATGTTCCTGTTGGAGGTTTCATCCAACAGGAAAGAAAGAAATCCATTTTAAAATCAGTATGTAAGATGTAAATGACAACAATGTATAATATATGTTCATCAAATTAAACATTGAAATGTTTACCATTTTGACTCCGTTTATACCTTAATAGGGCAACGTATCTTGGGAGATACAACTAATGAAATCTAAATTATACAAAAAAAAAAAAAATTCATTGTGGAAATGTTTTACTTAGGGGCAAATGAGATAAGTAGTGACATTAAATTATTTTTTACAACTCATTTTCCACTCCTGCCTGTTTAAGGGTTAATAAATTGTGAGTTCCAGCTATTATAGTATTAGTATTAAAAGTGCAGTACAAATAAAAAAAGGGTGTGTTTTATCACTGATTATCGTAAAAGGTCCTACAGACAGTTGTGAATGTAAATTACTTTAGGACAATACAATTAAAAATTCAGATGCATTTCAGATGCATTTTACACAGTGACATAAAGGCAAACTAACAAATGTTTAATGAAGAAAGTTTTCACTTTTTTAGCCGCTTACGCAGAGCATCCCACCTGGTTTTGTTTGTGAACAGTTGCGCTACATTTCGGAAGTGGTAGGAGAAGAGAAATAAAATGGAAGATGAACGCTTTGCGTCAAGGCAAGCTGACATCACTGAACACGAAGCTTTATCCATGATGCTCATGTCCCACACATGCTGTGTGAAATCAGTACTGATGACATGATGTTTGCCGTGTGGATGACATTTTTGCACCAATATCATGCAATCTCTGTGTGGAAAGAGACTGTGACAGCTGATGCATCAATAGTACAATACATTAAAACAATGCATTGAGACTTGAGGTGTTAATGCTGTTCCTGGATGACAAAAAAAATCTATAAAATATGCTTTGATTTGCCAACCCAAGCATGCACATCACTCAATTAGGGCCGAGTGATATACAAATATTATAAACAAATATACTGCATATTATATCAATATATTTTAGAAGGAGATATGGAAATAGAGCCATGTGCTCTGCTCATCTCTCCTCTTGAGTCTTAAGAAAAGTTGGAATTGATCATACTATGTGCTTCACTTTGATATTCTCTGTACTCTGTAGTCAGAGCATTTTGAGAAAATACAATTGTTGGGTGAGGCGTTAAATTTGAAGAAAAACAAATACGATACCTATACTTGTCAGAGGTCATCATAGTGTCAGCAGTCGTTATAGTACCGCGTCACAATGGAAAACCGAAGTAAATCAAAACCTCATGGATGTACAGTACTGTACAGCTGATGCCATAAACTCTTGAACCAAAGTCACGCAGGAATCAGCAGCAAGAAACACAGAAACCTTTAGAAATTGTTTGTCTGAAAAATTACCATAATTTGAAATGATACAGTCCTGCAAATTTAAAAATCAAAAAAGGTTCATTTAACCAGTGCTCATTTAACTATTTATGTATTCCCTTAATCTATAAAAACCCTTCCACATACTTAAGTCTGTGTCCCAAATCTTTACAGAGAAAAGGTATCGGTGCATATAAAGATATACTGTATTGATACCCCAGGGGGAAATTCTTTAATACCAGAATACAACAGACTAGCAAAAGAGTGGATGGAGAATAGAAAAAGAAAAAGTAAAAGTCCATCCAGAGCAGGGAGAGGTTAGGTCAAGCTGTTATTATAAGTCTGATATATGAACTATATTTAAATTCAATGCAAGTATGTATAAACATTTCTGACAGCAAAATGCCAGAACATTCTACACTCACACAAACCAAGTCTATTAGGCCAAATGTCAATTTATTGTACATTTTTGTAACTTCTTTTCTAAATGAACAGCCTTTTTACATTGTTTATCTAAATTAAAATGAACCATGCCTAATTTTTCTATCAACATTTTAGCCCAGTAGTACAATATAAAATGTAATTTCTTTGCAGATAAAAGTTTATTAATCAAATCCAAATGTCAAATGTTTTTTTGTGACCTACAGTCAGCTGCCTCGGGGAGAGATGGTCTGTAAAGAGATGTCTAACTTGACCTAAAAATGTCTTAATGAGACTAGTTAGTGAAAGTAAATCATAATCAACCTTTAAGCCACTAAGCATTATCAACTTGACGAGATTGAATCAAATAGAAACTACTTTAGCTCTAATAGATTCATCCCCTATATACGGCGCAGTGAAAGGGACAGGATTAAGGTTGCCGAGGTTATAGATTTGTAGGCCATGTCCCTGCTGACGTCAAGCTACTGATCTGGCCAACGACCGACTGGCACCAACAACTGACTGGCCAGCAGTGGCAAATGAGAAGCAACTGCTTACACGAATGACACAGTAACTTGTGCCGCTAAGGCAGTTACCCCAGTGGCTCATCCCTTTCTTTGGCTGGACATTAACATGCCGAAGCCATTAGCAGTTAGCACAGTTATGGTGATAACTGGCGGGGGAGGTACGCTGCTGCTGCTGCTGCTGCTGCCACCAACTGTGGACTTTGCTTTTACTGCATTCTGTGGCTGCTACAATAAACTTTCAAATTATTGTTGCAAGGTCCCTCTTGTCATCTTTGACCTCAGCAAGACTTGAAAGTAAAACAGATGTGCATAAAATGTGTTTCAATCAAATAAATGAATTGATTGTGGTTTAAAAAATGTCAACTAGTACAAACACAGACCAGTGGTTAAGGTGCTTCTGTCCTTTTAAACATGTGAAACATGCCATGGACTCTTTATTGTCATGCGAGCAAGACTCAATTATGTCTTTTGTCCTTCGGCCTATAAATTCTGCCTAAACCACTGACTATAAATCAAAGTTTACAGCAAGACGAAGTATGCAGATACAGCACTTTGAAATACAACGTATTCCAAAATAACAACTCGTGGTTTTTCTTCTCCCCAGTTCTGGATTGAACTTCAGTTGCAGCCAAGCTCTCAAGCAGCAGCCAACCTAGTAAAACTAGAAGACCAATGTTCCCTAATTCCAGTCCTCGAGGGCCGCTGCCCTGCATATTTCCCTACTCCAAGACACCTGATTCAAATGAAGAGATTACTGTCAGCTTGATGTCAAGCTCTGCAGGGAGAACTCCAAAACATGCGGGGCAGTGGGTTGGTCAACTTTGGCCACTAGCCTCTTCTTAAAAAAAAAAGACAGCCTCTGCCAACCGCTCAGAAATACCAGGGGCCAAAATCCCTCTGATCCTGATTTTGAGGTCAAAACACAATCTGAGGGATTTCTTTAACTATTGTAAAAGAGTCCTTGATTGATGGAGTGGAGTCTAAACATAAAAGAAGAACAAAAGGATCCAAGCATGCAGCAGAAGAAAGACGGGGGAGAACATAAAGAGGGAGATACCATGTGATCTCCACCTACCTTGAAAACTTCAGAGAAAAATCCAGAGCCGATCCACTCACAAGTGAAGTCATCAAGACGGGTCAGACAGGAGAAGGCACTGATGAGGGCTCTGTAGGAGGACGGACACACTCTGCCCACCTGAGAAAACACAAACCAATGGTTGGAAACAGGGCAAGATGAAGTCTTATCTGATGGGCATGCTTACTTGCTTGGACAAAATAGAAATAGAGATATAAACATAGATTGTGTTTCATTTAAGTGGTGAGACAACTAAAGGAGATATTCAGACCGATAACGGGGAGAAAACTCTTTTCAGTAAGCGAGCAGTGGAGTTTTGCCTATCAGTGACCTCTCAGCTCCCACATCTTTCTGGTATCAACATCATGGGGTTACACTCATGTTTAAACTATTTCTGGTTATTAAAATTGTTTACTGGTGTTGCAACTTGAATTTTAAAGCCGAAGACCATTTGCGAGATTGATTTTATGAAGACAAAGTTGTCCTGGATATGACCCTTTCAAGCTTAAACCCCACAGTTCTCAAAATATGTCAATAAGAAACATTAAACCTCAATTCATTGTTTAGTTATTCAATGTAAACAGATTCAACTGTATTATCTTAGTACTACCTTATTTTTTTTTTCATTATGCAATATCACAATTAAAACATTACATAATACAATTAAACTCTTGTCATATTTATGCTCTGAAAACTCTAAGCAGCTATTCGCCACAATTAAAGTGACGTATGGACAAGTCTATCACACATGGCTGTTTGCATGAGATCAGCACAACATTGAGCCAATAATCCATGGAGTATCAAGACCATTATTCTTTCCTGTATTGTTGAAGAAAAGAAAGAAAATCAACTTTCAGAGCGGAGCCCACTTAATAACAACATTAAGTGATAACAAACACTGACCTGGGAAGGTGGGCCCATCTCACAGCTTCCTACCCCGCCAGTACCATCTCTGTCATCACTGAGGCGTTCGGATCGTGTAGGGCAGCCTTTCTCAACCGGGGTGTCGCGGCACCCTGGGGTGTCGTCTGATTGCTTCAGGGGTGTCGTCAAAAAATTACCTATTCTGATATTTCATATATAAAAACTATAAATCTAATATTTTCGCGACCATTCGGCGCTCCGTGTGTCTAGAGACTCTCACGGAGCGCCGCCACACACACACACACACACACACACACGCGCGCACCGCGGAACACACACACACAAGCACACAAGTGTGCGTATAACAGAGCGGGAGCAAAACTTAGTTTGATTGTGCTTTATTTCAGTTTTTACATTAATCAAACCCATCAAAGTCCTCATCCTCTGTTTCTGCATTAAAGCGCTCCGCTGAATCAGCTGTGCCAGTCCCAATTTCCTCGCTGTCAGTCACTTTCCGTGCCGTGCGGCGCCTCGGACTAAATGCCGGCTTTTGCGAAAGCTCGAACAACAGTCCCAGCAGACACGTTAGCCCACGATCTACAATCCATCTGCAAACTGTGGCATAAAACTTGCCCGGCGCTGCCTTTCACTCTTGGTGAAACTGCGTTCCCCCTCAGTCATCCATCACTCCCACGCCAGTCGCAGCTGATTTATGGTACCGCGTTACACCAACGCAGAGCCTACGCTGTAGGTTACGGGGCGACGCACACCGTACGGTGCGCGTCGCCCCGTAACCTACTTATGGCAAGCCATAGGGGCCATAATTACAGCTTGATTATGAGCGCATTACGTCATTGGGCGGGCGGCGCATTGAAAAAAAAAAAAAGTCAGTAACGTCAGTACGGGGTCAGCATAAGGTCATTTGATTTTGATTTCACAGATAGCAAAGAGAACTATTTAGCAGCATCATGGATCGTTTTCTAAAAAGAAAAGCCCCACAGGAACCGAACATAATTGAACCGGAGAAGCCTACTTCTTCATGTGAGCCTTCATCCAGCAGCTCTGAGTCTGCACCAAAGGTAGCGAAGGTAGATGCTAGCAGTAAGGCTAAAAAGAGACAATACAAGGAGGACTACCTTAATTATGGATTCATCAGTACTGGCGATGCAACATGCCCTCTCCCTTTGTGTCTGGTATGTAATATGAAATTGGCAAATGAATCAATGGTTCCGAACAAACTTGAAAGACATCTAAAAAAAAATCATCCATCACTTGCCAACAAGCCTTCTGAATATTTTGTTCGGATGAAAAGTCAACATAGCCGTCAAGAACAAGTGATGATGAAGTCTGCCAAAGTCTCAGAGAAGGCACTCGAAGCCAGCTACCTCGTAGCTGAAATCGTAGCTAAAGCAAAGAAGCCCCACACAATTGCTGAGACTGTAATAATGCCAGCATGTACAGCAATTGTGAACAAAATGCTTGGCCCACAAGCTGCAAAAGAAATAGCAAAGGTCCCGCTGTCGGATTGTACAATTGGGAGGCGAATAAATGACATGTCTGCTGATATTGAAGATGTCGTTTTGGATAAGATAAAGGAAAGTGGACATTTTTCATTACAACTTGATGAGTCAACAGACGTGAGTGGGCACGCTCAGCTCTTGGCAAATGTTCGGTTTGTGGATGGGGACCGTATCAGAGAGAATTTTTTATTTTGCAAAGTGCTGCCAAACAAAACGACAGGAGAGGAAATGTATCGTGTGACAACTGAGTATCTTGAAAAGGGAGGATTGAGTTGGAAGAACTGTGTCAGTATCTGTACTGATGGTGCGGCTGCGATGATGGGCTGTGCCAAAGGTTTCCTTAGCAGGGCCAAAGCGCAAAACCCAAGCATGCGAACAACCCACTGCTTCCTTCACAGAGAGGCACTTGTTGCAAAGACGCTACCAAAAGAACTTTCGGACATACTTGACGGAGCAGTGGACATTGTTAATTTTATAAAGGCGCGCCCGTTAAAGAGCCGCATGTTTTCGATTCTGTGCGAGGAAATGGGGGCGGAGCATCAAAGCTTGTTGCTACACACAGCCGTCCGCTGGCTTTCACGGGGGAAGGTTTTGAGCCGCCTGTACGAGCTAAGAGAAGAACTCAGGGCCTTCTTGTTGGCAGAGAAATCTGCATATGCAGAGCTGCTCGCAGATGAGCAATGGTGCGCAAAGCTTGCGTATTTGGCCGATATGTTTAAGCACCTAAATGAGCTGAATATTAAAATGCAAGGTAAAGAAGAAAACCTCCTCTCCTCATCTGACAAACTACGTGGCTTCAGATCTAAGCTCACACTCTGGCGTTCATTTGTGGAGCAGGGCAGGCTGGATATGTTTCCGCTGTGCAATGTGCATACCAACAGCAGCACACTTTCTGACCTCATAGCCCAGCATCTGAAAACTCTCGACGAGCGCTTTGATCATTATTTTCCATCGGAGTCTTATGCACAGTTTGACTGGGTACGTGATCCTTGGAGTTCAAGCGCACTGGAGAGCGCAAAGGACATGTCATTGCCAACACAGGAGCAACTGATGGAGATCAGGGAGGATCGCACTTTGAAAATGAGATTTGGTGACATGGAATTAGACATGTTCTGGATATCAGTGGGAAAAGAGTACCCAGTGGCTTCAAATTGCGCCCTTTCTATTTTACTACCCTTCTCTACAACTTATTTGTGCGAACTGAGCTTTTCCAACCTTACATACATCAAGAATAAGTACAGAGAGCGACTGAGGACTGTGGACCAGGAGCTCCGTGTCTGCCTCTCATCCATCCCAGCCAGGATAAAGCGGTTGTGTGCGTTGCACCACGCTCAGGTCTCCCATTGATGGTGAGTCACACCCCCTTTTCTCACTCAATTCAATTCAATTCAATTTAATTCAAAAGATGCATGGGAAACATATGTTTACATTGCCAAAGCAGGTGTAACAAAACAAAATAGTACATACATTTAAATATATTTTACAGTAAAGTGTTGTGTGACATTGTAACATTCACAACACTCTCTCTCTCTATCTCTCTCTCCCTTGTCTCAATTGCGGATTATTGTTTGTGTGTGTGTGTGCGTGCGTGGGCGTATGCAGGCTACAGAGGCACTGGATGGAAGCAAGCGCATCACGGATAAAAAGAAGCTTTCCTGCTTAGGCCTACTCTGGTGCAGTTATCGTGTTCAAGTTATTGATAAAAAATAACATGCATTTACAGTCAGAGCGATGCAGTGTGTTTTAGTATGTTTTACACTCCTTTTAGTTCTGTTCATATCTTGTTTATTGTTTCTTAGTTCTCAGTTCCAGTGTTCTCCTCAAATAAATAAAGTTTAAAGTTTTAAAGTGTGGTTTTTAATTATATTTTACTCTGGGGTGTCATGAGATTTTATTCACTTTTGAAAGGTGTCATGACTGAAAAAAGGTTGAGAAAGGCTGGTGTAGGGAACCCAGCAATAGAGTTGCGTTTGTTCCGGTCCATGGCGATGTGAAACAAGGTGACACCAGTGAGGGTAGTGTGGGGCTTTTTCGGTAATGTACCCACATGACAAGAGGACTGGATTGTTTTTATGGTGCCGAGGGTTTCACGGCAGCACAGTATGTGATCACTTTGTCTGCTGTGAGTGAATATATCAAACACATAGACTTCAACTTTTAACGTTATTTAGGACATCCCTCTTGAAAGACTCCAGATAGATCCACGTAGTTTTCTTGTGGTCCAACTGACAAGTCCAGAAAGATAAGAACTTCACATGTTTGGCAGTGGTCTGGCTGATCCTTGCATCCCTGGAAAAAGTAAAGAGAAATTGAATGAAGTGGCCTTTTGTGGGGGTCACAGTTGATACATTTTAACTAAAACTTTAAAAAACTGTGATGCTATTTCTACTTAAAAAAACAAAATGTAACAATGACTGTAGCTGTAAACGGAGTCGGGCTTCAGAATTGACAATTCAAGCCACTATTGCTCAACAGGCTTAAATGTAATGGCTGTAATGGGGACCGATTGTCCAATTATGGGAGATTAGCCAAGGAATACCTCAGGTCCAGGACCTCTACCATCCAAAACAAAATCAGCAGGGTACAAAAGGGGAGCAGGAAAGGACATTTGTGTCTAAAGGTCTTTTTCATACTTGTAAATTATGTGGTTTTCAGATCTGGTAAGAAGACTTCATGCCAGAGGGAGATTTCTGCCATTGTTAAACATGTTGAGCCTGCCTATAAATCTTTTTTCCAAAACACTAGGAGCACACTGAAACACACATTCCTTCTCTCAGATTATTGAGCTGAAACCCTTTCCTGAAATACCCAAACTTTGATTAAGAATATGGCTGGGCAAGGAGTAATGATCTTTAACAGTGTGAAGTCCTTGTAATCCTCAAGGCCAGTTAACCACCATGCAAGACAACTGCATCATTCCTTTATCTTTCAACTGTTTCCGAACTGACTTTACCGAGAATTTACCATATCAAACGCAAACTGCCACAACTTCTAAATCTATTACCACTTGACTCCACCTTTTACTAACAAACAGAATTTTATATAAACACGACAGCGGTTGCAAGCAACCAACCAAACATACCCAAATTATTTACAGTGGTGAAGTTTGTATCAAACTTTATATCTAGTGCATGAATAAAGTAAGATCGGTAATGAAGTCACCTTGAGTTTGTGGACTTGTGAAGCGAATTTAAATTTAACAGCTTTATAATTTCAATTTTTTAGTATTTTATGGGTTTGTTGTTTTTTTTGGTACTTGTAACCAACACTAACCTCATGTTCTGTATCTTTAAAAAAAAAAGGGACATTGAATTTAAACTATCAATTTTCATACAACAAAGCCTGTCATTATTCTGTCCTATTTGCCCTCTGTAATGACAAGTTCACTCTGTGTTTATGTACAAGGAAAAACACGTACAGTTCAGATGAACAACTTACTTCATAACTGGGGAACAGTGGTAGAGATATATTTAAAAAAAAAGTGTGTGTGTTTGTTTGGGTGGGGGTCTGATTTACAGACCTAAGGAAATCAATAAAATAAAAGTAGAAATCCAAATGTCAATCTTGGGCTCAGATGAGGTTTAAAAAGATCAGATCCTAAAAACAGAAATGACACTACACTCTAAGACAGCTACTGTAGACCAACTGGATGGCTTCTGAGATCATTTTCTGTCCCAGCCACATCCTTAAAAGGCTTTTCATTCCCGCTCTCTTTTTTTCCTTTTTTCTTTTTTTTTTATATTTCAAACCAACAACACCTCATTTCAGGCCTAGCTGAAATGGTATGGCAAAAATAAAAGTGCCTGTGCCAAGAAAAATATGGGCCACAAGTACCAGGCCTAAGTTTTCCTATCTATTTTCAGAGGGGGGTTTTGTCAAAGACCAGGACCAAAAACATGCATCTGTGTTTTATCTGAGTTACTGAGAATAGGGCAGCATGGAGAATATAAATGTTCTCCTGATTGATAAAAGCTTGCAACCACTGCAGAGAGGTTCTGTATTCATACACCCACATCAGTGGTCAAGGCAGGTCTTACTGAGAAGACAAACGTCCCCCGCACATAAACAACACTGCATCCTTGCAAGTAGAATGTGGGAGCCACTGCGAGGGATTAATCAAGATGATTTCTACAATAAAGCAGAATACCAGCCAGAATTAAGAATTTCCAACTGAACAACTACTTGTGTTAAAAAAAGGGCATGGACAGGAGGAGGGGCGGACTGGGGGGATTTTAGGTATGCACAAAGGCATCTACATGTCATCAGTAGTAGTGGATTTAAAATACGATCAGCCAAAAAGGCAAATAAGAGCCTCTGATTGTGGGTATTGCCAGCAAAGTGTCACAATGATGTCTTACCCTGTCACAGTAAATAAAAACACATAAATGGGATACCCTACACCTCAACCTGCTAGGCAGGTGCACCCATATTCAAAAGGAAAAATTAAAATTAAAAAATACCCCATATGAATTGTAAAAGATCAATATTTTGCAAACTGGTAGAAATAAAACATCATGCATTCTTTTATTGAGACTGTATCTTTAAAAACAATACAATATTCGATCACTTCTTTTTGCCAGAAGAATCAAAACGCCTTTTTCATGCCATTCAAAAAAATAAGATTACACTACTGTGAGCATTTCTTATAAATATAACCCCTACTTGCACTGCAAATGATAAAAAAACAAAAATAGAAGCAAGCCGTGTTCAAAAGTACATTTGTTTCCAAACTATATCCTGTTGCCTGCATGTTCAAAGGGCAAGTATTTAAAACACCACACCAAAGACACTCGGCATGGAAAAGGGAGGAATTTTAAAAGGCTGCTTTTTTCGGTCTGTAAAATGTGGCCTGTTGCAATTTCAAAAGAGATGGGGCGTCACCAATGCAGCCTCAGGCCAAATGTTTTAACAGTGGTTCAGGGGCCTGAACGCTATCCAGCTGTGTCCCAGTGGTTTACAGACTAATAGAATGTGTCAGCGATAAATCAAAAGTTAAATGATTTTATAATGACAGACTGCAGCAACAGTTTTCATGTCACTGCATAGCAGTAAGCATTAAATGGGAGCAAGTTATTTTATTCACACGTTCATTTTAAATCCAGAAGGAAAAACATACTCATTCTCTCAGTTATTTTTAAACACTAATTGAAAGGTTATACTTAACAACTGATTTAAAGGATTGTAAAAATATTCACCAGTTCAAGAAATTGTACAAAGACAACACAATCAGACAATATGAATTTAACGGGTAAAATATCTTTTGTTGTTTTTGTTTTTATATTGTTGGTGAGTTAGTGTGTATGTTTTCTTATTTTTTTGTTTTGTTTTTTCATTATTTCTTTTTTTTTTTGTATTATATAAGTAGTGATTGTTGAACAGACGGACAGACCATCTTCATATGAATTGTTTAATTTTAATTTTTTTTTAAAAGGGGCTTGGTATATAAGGCTTTCTTCTTCTTGCCCCTTTTCCATCATGGAATGGAACATATGTGAACTATTTCCATGATATGGAATAAATAAAAAATTAAAAAATTAAAATACCTATCTCGCCAGATTTTAAGGTGATTTGAAAGACCATTCTTCTGTAAATTTAAGATCACAGTTTACAAAAATAGCAATAATTTTGGTAAACTCAGGTTGAACAAAATTAAATTTGAGCCTCTTACCTGTACAGTGTAGTGTAGTAAACAGAAATGATATGTAAACAGATGCAGCATGACTGTCATATTTGAAGATTGACAAATATGATGCACAGTTTAAAAGCAATTAATAAATCAATGATGGAGGAACCAAATAAAAATAAAAAATACTATTACCTGTAAGTTTTAGATGGGAAAATTATTGTCTATTGCTCTAAGAGTTTTACACAACAAGTCATAGTCCCAGTGGATAAATAAATGAAGAATAAACTGCTAGAACAAAAAATCCAAGTCATCTAAAACTAATCTTTTGCACTTCAGAGGCAAAAATGTAAACAAACCACAGAAGCCTGATCAGCACAGACTTTACTCCTGCTGAAACTTCAATTCGCTTTTATCAAAACGGTTGCAAAAAAAAAGGCATTTCTTGAAAATGACTAACGCCAAAAAAACAAACAAAATAAGAAGACGGACAGAAAAAGAGCAAAAACTGGGACTAGTTTATCAACAAAAGTGAAGCGAACCAAAGAGCTAACAGGCGTTTAGCCCCAGATACAGCAACAAATACGCACAAAACCACAAGTTTCTCACCGAGACAGCCGAAAAGTCCAAACCTCCAAGGTGTGACTTCTTTGGGTTAAAAGTAAAACATGCTCTGGTTTTTACCGGCGCGACAAAAGAGCAAAGTACGGAGTTTTCTTTGCATTGTCCGCGATAATATTTCAAACGATTGTTGGTGTTTGACAGCTCCGTCGTTTCTACCAACTCTGCTGACTCCGCCCACCTTTGATTGACAGCTCTGACAGCCAATGAGCGCACGCGTTCGTGCGCAGAGCGTTTTAACCATTATATCCGTGTAAACAAAATAGAAAAAGGCAAAGAGAACTTCCAATGACGATGTTTTAATCGGTTATTAAATTGTTAAATTTATTTTTATTGAGGGAAAGGAACTTTTTTTAAATAAAATTGTCTGAATTTATTACTAACATTTTTTTATTTTTATATAGCTAAAATTTGTGCTATGAAGCTCAGGTCATTTCTGTAATTATTATTTTTTATAATTATATAAAAAAAAAAGAAAGAAATAATTGCTTTTTTCAAAATAACTGCTGATTTAGTGTTTCAATTAAATGATCAACTTTACAGTGAAGTCTTTAAACTTTTCAAGTATGCTATAAATAATATTGAAATATTGTGAAAGCTAGAGAAGATACACACATCCCAAAAGAACTGGACCGCGTGCCAGATAAAATTACAGTATTAATAGGTACACAAATATATTTATGGACAAGTGTGTTGTATCATGAGTTGTATGTATCTAAGATGGCCAGTCTATACATAATAATACCAAAGGGCGTGATGCTTGAAATATCATATATTAAAAAAATAATTGAAACGGCCTCAGAATTGAAAAGTTGGGCACAGTACAGCAAATGAATGAATTTATGGAGAAGATGGAGAAGATACACACATCTGGTGTGTATCTACACAATACACAGCTGGTGTATTTAAAATCAAAGACATGGTGTTTGGCAAATTAAACTCAATGACGGTTATAGAGGAAAAATGCAACACGCTTAATTTGAAATCTCTATTTTTATTGGATTTCCTTTTACCAAGCACAGGTGATATGACCAGCTTGTGCATCCCGATGGATATATAGCCTCCTCTGGTGGGCAAAAGGAGACAGCAGTAACTCCTACACTAAAAGATTGTGACATCTGACATTGTGTGGGATTCATTTCTCATGTGCAACGCCTTAGTTTGGTTTAAACTTAACATTTGGTGACATTGTTGGGAAAAATTTAAAGGTCTGCGGAGAGGATAATTGGGACTAACCTCCCATCTATCCAAGACCTGTACCGGTCCAGGAAACGGGCAGGTAACATCTCTGCAGACCCCTCACACCCAGGACACAGTCTGTTTGAACTCCTCCCCTCTGGACGGCACTACAGAGCTCTGTAGCCAAAACCTCCAGACTCAGAAAGTTTTTTCCCACAAGCTGTTGCTCTGATGAACTCTCATCACTCAGTCTCAGAGTAATCTGCTGCTGACGTCCCTGACTCCCCCAGTCTGGCCTTCGGCAGGAGGGCCCCCCCTTATGATCCAGGTCCTGCTCAGGGTTTCTTCCCTCCTAAAGGGGAGTTTTTCCTTGCCACCGTTTGGCTTAAGGCTTTTCTCCCACTAGGGGAGTTTTTACCTGCCATTGTTTATGTAATAATTGCTCGGGGGTTTATGTTCTGGGTCTCTGGAAAGCGCCTAGAGACATTTGTTGTATTAGACGCTATACAAATAAAATTGAATTGAATTAACCAACCACTGTGCAATAATAACCACAATATGCTGTAACAATGCACCTTTCAATAATCAGGACTACCTCATACTGATGCACCTCTCACTTTTTTAAAATTTGTATACATGTTTATGAGCCATTTGTCTATTTACTGTACAGTGAGCGAAACAACCGGAGTCAAAATCCATCTCTTGTTTGACCTGACTTGGCCAATAAACCCGATTATGATTCTGATTATTATGATTATGTGGACCATGAAAAATTTTGATACTTCAGTCACTCCTTGTATCACTATCAAGACTACTTAGCAAGTTCAAATAAACAGTAGTCCCCTTTAAATTACAAGTAAATGCACCACAGAAACAGTTTTCATCTATAAATACACAATTTAGCACTCGTGATAACCAGAGGTGTCAAGTAACGAAGTACAAATACTTCGTTACCTTACTTAAGTAGAAATTTTGGTTATCTATACTTCACTGGTGTAATTATTTTTCTGACGACTTTTTACTTTTACTCCTTACATTTTCACGCAATTATCTGTACTTTTTACTCCTTACATTTTAAAAAACAGCCTTGTTACTCTATTTGATTTCGGCCTTTAATAAAAAAAACTATACAGTTAAATTGCTCCATCTGGATAGAGTGAATTTGGTTGTGGTTGTTTCAGATGTTCTTGTCCAGTTTTGTTCTTACATCCCTTTCCCCTCAGATTCCTGCAACTAAACTTGGATGTACATTCCAGTAAAGGTTAGGATAAATGATAACATGCCTCTGAAGTTTGACTTTTTGCACCATTACAATACTTATAGACAACTAGTCATATCTTCTGTTCTCTGAAACACATGTTAATGCTCAATAGTACATATGTTTCTTTAATATATTTGCATTATACTAAGATGCATTCATTTTCAATGGCTTTTGTCCTTAATTGCTTTTTTCCCCATTACATTACTTTTACACTTTAAGTAGTTTTGAAACCAGTACTTTTATACTTTTACTTGAGTAAAAAACTTGAGTTGATACTTATACAGGAGTATTTTTAAACTCTAGTATCTATACTTCTACCCGAGTAATGAATGTGAATACTTTTGACACCTCTGCTCCTTGTATCACTATCAAGACTACTTAGCAAGTTCAAATAAACAGTAGTCCCCTTTAAATTACAAATAAATGCACCACAGAAACAGTTTTCATCTATAAATACACAACTTAGCACTCGTGATAACTTTGTTAGTGTCACCAATCTGTTAGTACTATTTTGTTTTCCCAGCTGATCTTTTCGGCCAATCAGAGACGCCGTATGAGAGGCGCCGGTCACGTGACCGTGACAGCTTCCTGTTACTGTTACTACCATGTCTTTCACCCAAATCAGCAACCGTCATGTAGAACTACGGCACTGACTGTTGTCCTTACGGTTTTACATTAAAAAAAAGTCCGTTTGTAGGAGCTGCTGAGCCGACAGAGACGAGGATCCGGGCCGACATGACCAACAACAGTTTCCATAGCAAGTTAACCTCCGTCATGGAGATGCTGGCCCAGACAGCGGTGCTGGAGATCAGCAAACTGTGGGAGGACGGCTTCGCCCTGGTCCAGGTCGAGCTGCGCAGGAAGGAAAGCGAAATTGAAGCGTTGAACAGAAAGCTGATGTCGATAGAAAACGAGCGGCTGACGGCTCTTTATCAAACTAAGAGTAAGCCCTCTTCATCTTTTTCCAAGAAAGATCAACAGAACAAGCTGCTGCCGCCTACCGGTGATGGTAAGAACTACAGCCGCTGGAGGAACAATGCACAATAAAAAACACTGCTTTAAATATACATCTATAGTACACTATAAAAACAGTTTCATGCATTTATGACTGCCCCGTTAATAATTAAACTGCAGTATTTGTCAAAAGTACTGTGCCTGGAAGAAATGGCAGAAAACGAGAACATCTTCATTCAAAATGTGTTTTTATTTGGACTGGAAAGCAACTCAAATAATTAGTCAATAAACAAAAATGGTTTAAAAAAAAAAAAAAAAGATTTACCTGAGAGCATTTTCACCTCTAATTCTCTGTTTGTCGTCCACGACAAACTCAGGATTTAATGCATGCTACCCTGCTTCAACACACCGTGATAAAAGTACCTGTGTCATCAACAGAGTTGTGCAGACCTTGGTGACAAGCTAATGAGGACCTTTAATTAGAATCAGGTGTGTTGGTGCAGGGAAACATCTAAAACATGCAGGACAGGGGCCCACGGGGACCAGGATTGAGAAACACTGATTTAATGAAACAATCTCACATTACTTTTCCTATTGAGACACATTATAGTTGTACTTGAGATTATTTATTATTTTTACAACACGTCATCAACAAAAAAGCTAGAACCTTAATTTAAAGACACTGGGATTTTATTTATTATACTTATATATTTTTTGGTTCTTGGAGACACTCAAGTTTTTAATTTTGAGGCCTTTTCAATATTCTGCTGTTGCATTAAGCATCACAAAAGATTGGACAGTTCTGCCGTACTTTGCTCCCGAGGTTGACCACCTGCTGCCCCTTGCTGGTCACAGACATCTTGTGACGATTCTGGTAGACACTGATGTTTCTTCTGGTTTCTTGTTTACATCTTCACTGCCTCCTATTGGCCTGGGACCCACCAACTGCCACCAAATGTTGGGAAGCCTGACCTAGAGGGATTGAAGAAGGCAGACTGAGAAGCAATGCCAAAGTGTCCAAAAGTGTGAAGAGTGATTTATTTAAAAAAAGTCAATGTTATAGGTGTTGCAAAAATATATGCAAAACAAAATAGAAACAGAAAATGAATAAAGAATTAACTCAGCTTACCTGAACAAAACTCAACTCATGAGAACTTAAAGTACTGCACCACATGCATGTGGCTGCACACTGATCTCTCTCCCTCTGGGCAGCAGACAGCAGCTGGTTAAGTAGGTCCTTCCATCAGCCTGTTCCACTCAAAAGGTGAATCCAGTCGCTTCCTTGGAATCAAATGAGTAATTAAAACAGTTTTTTTAAACTACAATCACAATCAAAACACACAATAGCTTTGCCTATGGTAACAGATACATTTTCAACCATGCTGAAAATAATCAAAATCAATAAGAAAACAAATCACAAAATGTACCTCCCCCCCCATACATGGTTCAACCCAGTGACATCACTAATGATGTCACCAGGGTATAAATACAGGAAATGTTTGCTCTTTTCCAGCATTCTGGTCCAGACATCCACCTTGAGCAGAGTACCGTGCTCAGTCCCAGGCGTTCTGTATTCATTATCCTCCTGCACACAGAAAAATGGAAGACGAAGTCGCTGCCCTCGTTGTTGACAACGGATCTGGTATGTGCAAAGCTGGCTTCGCAGGAGATGATGCTCCACGTGCTGTCTTCCCCTCCATCGTTGGCCGCCCTAGGCATCAGGGTGTAATGGTCGGTATGGGCCAGAAGGACAGCTATGTTGGTGATGAAGCACAGAGCAAAAGGGGAATCCTGACCCTGAAGTATCCCATTGAGCATGGTATCGTGACCAACTGGGATGATATGGAGAAGATCTGGCATCACACTTTCTACAATGAGCTGAGGGTTGCGCCTGAGGAGCACCCAGTCCTGCTGACCGAAGCACCCCTGAACCCCAAGGCCAACAGGGAAAAGATGAGCCAGATCATGTTTGAGACCTTCAACACACCTGCCATGTACGTGGCCATCCAGGCTGTGCTGTCCCTGTACGCCTCTGGTCGTACCACTGGTATCGTCATGGACTCTGGAGATGGTGTGACCCACACTGTCCCCATCTATGAAGGCTATGCTCTCCCCCACGCCATCCTCAGGTTAGACCTGGCTGGAAGGGACCTCACAGACTACCTCATGAAAATCCTGACCGAAAGGGGTTACAGCTTCACCACCACAGCTGAACGTGAGATTGTGCGTGACATTAAGGAGAAGCTGTGCTATGTTGCACTGGACTTTGAGCAAGAAATGGGAACTGCTGCCTCTTCTTCTTCATTGGAGAAGAGCTACGAGCTGCCTGATGGCCAGGTTATCACCATTGGCAATGAGAGGTTCCGTTGCCCCGAGGCCCTCCTCCAGCCTTCTTTCTTGGGTATGGAGTCTTGTGGTATCCATGAAACCACCTACAACAGCATCATGAAGTGTGACGTGGATATCCGTAAAGACTTGTACGCCAACACTGTCCTGTCTGGAGGCACCACCATGTACCCTGGAATTGCTGACCGCATGCAGAAGGAGATCACTGGCCTGGCACCCACCACCATGAAGATCAAGATGATTGCTCCCCCAGAGAGGAAGTACTCTGTATGGATTGGAGGCTCCATCCTGGCTTCCCTGTCCACCTTCCAGCAGATGTGGATCAGCAAGCAGGAATATGATGAGTCTGGTCCCAGCATTGTGCACAGGAAGTGCTTCTAAAGACTGATTCCACTACCCATCACACCTGTAGTTTTGCTTGATATGTAATCTGAATTTTTGTTGTACTTGGTCCAGTTTGTCATGCAAAAAGCCAAGGCTTCTACCTTGTGTTGAGGTGTCTGAAGGTTTGTGCATGGGGCTTCACGCCTCTGGTGTCCACAACAACTCAATAAAGAGTAATGTCTTGGGGAAAAAAAAAATGTTTTGCACTTTTCTTTCAATTTATGATTGACAAAACTGAACAAATAAACCACTTTAAACTTAAAAATACTTGTCTGTATTTTAAGTGAAATAATTGTGAACACAAACAAACCCGGAGTACTATATGCCTGCATGGTATGAAACAATGGTAAACCTATGACTAAAACAAACATGGTTGAATTTGGATAGACTAAAAGACAGACTGACATGGGGAAAAATGGTGTACTCTCACTCACTTTCTTTGTCGCATATCTTCCCACATGGGCATCCATCAACCTGTGCTCATTTCATTTCATTTAAAAAAAATTCAATACAAATGTTCTTAAATTGTGAATGAAAAGGGAGCAGAAAGAACAATCTTATCTGATCTGCTCCTTTTTCCAAGAAATAACTTCACAAATAACAAATTAAAAATACTAAAAGTGAATAAACTAAAATAAAAATTCTGCCGCCTATGGGTATGTCAATCAAACTCTAACATATTTCATTATATTTACTTAACATACAGGCTTTAATTGTACTTTTGAATGTAATGTTTGATTTGGATTCTTTTTCTTTATTCAGATTGTTCCATAAACTGATTCCTTTCACAGAAACACAACGTTCCATCAATTTTGTCCTGTGCTTGTCCAGGTTTGAGTTGTGGGGGTGCAGTTTAAGAGAGGCCTAGACCTCCTGACTCTTCCAGGAGGACACAAAGGCATCTGCAGGCCAGCTGACAAATATAATCTCACCTCCTTGTCCCAGGTCTCCCTTAAGGCCTTACCCCAGTTAGGCATGCCCAGAACACCAGATAATTACAAAGACCTTTTGTGGTGACTGAACTTCTCAACCTGTGTCTAAGGGAGACAGACACTAAATTCAGCCCCTTGTGTTTGCAGTATGTGATCATAGCTGAGGGTCAGAGCATCGATTGGCGACTCAACATTCTCCCCTTTTGGTTCAACTCTCAGATGTTGCACGAATTTGCCTGCCAATCTCCTGCTCCATTCTGATGTCACTTGCGAACTAAACCAAGATATATAGGTTAAGAACAAGTCAATACCTTGCTCCCCATCCAGCTACATGGCCCTTCGGGGTAATTGATTTGTGTATTTAAACAGGCTTTAGGTTGCATTTGGAGTCTTGTCTGTGTCTCCAAAAATTATCAATCCAATCTCTTATACTTTACATTAGTAACACTTTTAGATTATCTTAGACATATTTTTTTGTTAGAACTTTTTGTGTAAATGTTTTTGAGAAAAGAAAAAAAAAATCCAACCTGTTTTGTGATTTCAGGGCCTCTGTTAGATTCGGTCCAGGCGTCTTCCTCCGACCAGAGCCACAGAGATGAGGCAGAATCTGCAATCAACGCAACACCAAAACCTGATCAGATGAAGGAAAAGCAAAGTGAACAGCTAGAAATCGACCGCTGTGAAGCTCAGGACATAGATGACGAGGACTTGGTTGTTAAACTAGAAGATGAAGATGACGTGCAGATTATGGAGGAAGTAGGGGATCCAGATCACGGCACCAGTGATGGAGGAGGCCACCAAGGCGTAGAACCGAGCCAACAACCCGCTGAGCCTGAGCACGAGCAGGAGAGCCAGCAGTGGTTGTCTGTTTCTGTGGAAGACAGCGACACGGGAGACGGCACAGACTGCTTCTTTGAACCTAATCAGTTGCCACAAAATTTGGATTCAGAAATCATAATTATTCAAAATGCATTGGACATTTTTGATAATTCAGCAGAGGTGGCATATTCTGACAGGTGTGTAAGAGATAGTGGGACACTGCAAGGCACGTCAAGTAAATGCAGGGCTCCTGTGACATTCGGTCATTCTCAGCCAAGTCAGACCATGGAGGCTATGAATCAAACGGAGAGAGGAACGCCTGTCAGGCTGCTTTCAGAAAAACCGCAAACAAAAAACGTTTCAGCTTTTAACACAAACAGCCGGTTCTTTCTTTTAAATGATCCAGAGCTGCACAAAACAATGTCGGGTCGACGCATTAAGGAGAAGTGGTACATTTGCCCGTTCTGCGGTAAAAGCTTTGATCGCATCAGCCATCTGGAGATTCACCAGCGGATTCACACAGGAGAGAAACCTTACACGTGCGACATGTGCGGCAAGAGCTTTTCTCAGAGAAGTAACCTGCGAACCCATCAGCGGACTCACAAAGAGGCTCTCATCCAAAATAAAATGTAACCCTGGAGACGGAGGATTGGTGATGGAAGCTGAAGTGATCACCATTTGAGATCCTGAACTTTAAAAACAAGACTTTGAAAACATTTTTTTTTAATATTTTAAAATGTTTAAATATCTTTTTAAGGAGATATGTTAAGTGTATCTTTCATTGAATGAGCTGTGTGTGCCGCATTCAGCTCTGCCAGCTCCACTTTGTCTTAAACAGGGTCCACCCATGAGTGACTCAGAAGATGAAGGACTGCGGGTCGACCAAAAATTATAAAAAATGCTGCATTGTCATTAGAATACCACTTATGACAGTAAAGGGGGGGTCTAACAAACTTAAATGCATTCTATATGACCCCACATTCATGTTGAGTTTAACTAACGCAGTCATTTTGTATTTTAATACTTTCAAAAAACCACTGTTGCAGACATATTTTACTGTTTTTGATAAACTATATCTTGGGCATTGCTTGGGTGGTATTCACTAAAATTTTTACTTCTGTTTGTGTATCTGCCACTTAAGAGATTTATTAAAACATTTAGAGACTCCAAGCACTGTGGGTAAATATTGGTAATATTGGCTTCTGCATATTATACAAATAGGGAAAAAAATTGATTAAACTGGAATTTTCCAAAACTGTGGGTTAGCCTACAGCAAGGACTTTAATTGTAGAGGAAAAAAAAATCACATCCTTTGTCTTAATCTTAATTAAAACAGAATTAATGAAAATTAAACAGAATTTTGACATCTTTGCATTCTTCCATCTTTTGCACAAATGATTCCCAGATACCTGCACACGACAGCAGGACTATTGAAAAGCATGCTTTTCTAAATCCATTAATTGCATTCAGTTAAGGTTTGCTGTTACGGTGTTGGGTAAATGCGTTTGACCCAGGATATTAAAGTTTAACTAACAAATGCTAATCTTTTTGTAGTGGCCAGTTGGCTCACCAGCCAATCATCCACACTGAAGGTGAATCTTATATCCGGTTTACTCTCGTTACATACTGTAAGACTGTAAAGTGCCAATTTTCACTTTTTTATTTCTAAAAAATAGTGTTATGTATATATATATTTCATCATTTCACTTCATCAACCTAGACTATTGTGTTCTGGTTCATCACATAAAATTCAGATTAAAAAAACATTGAATTTAAGGCTGTAATGAAACAAAATACGTAAAAAGCAAAGGGGGTTGAATACTTTTGCAAGGCAAAGTTAAAGTCGGCTGTTGCTTTTCGAGGATGGCTCATAAATGTTTGTAGTCTATTTCTGTTCATTTGTCCGGCATCATCTGTACATTATTTCAAGCACTCTTGAATATTCTAGTTGTTCAGGTCGAGGCTTTTATTTCCTCATTGTGTTCAAAAGAACAACCCAAACTAGATTATTGTTTTCCTCTGCTGAAGTTGTAAAGTTTGTAAAGAAATGTGAAGGTTATGCAGTGTTTTTAGAAATTTACTGCAAGTTTTCCATCCCTTCGCTTTCCTAATAAGGAAAGGTGTTTGTCTTGGATATTTTGATGAGTCAGAGTCAAGGACGGATTATCATGACCACGGGCCCTGGACACAAACTCGCTATGGGCCCCTACCTACAATAATATCCTACGTGCACGGTGCATGCCCTCCCCAATCACTCATTTTGGTCACACAATGGCACAGAGAATCCACATTGAACACACCGTGTGATTGTGATGGCGGAGTGGCGGAGCGTGGGTCTCAGTACAGAGGGGGCGGAGCATTCTCCATGGGCCCTTATGATAGTCATTTTAACGTTCAACAACACCTCATCCTACCCCTCAAACTACATTTATTCTCACTTTTATTGAGCCAAGCCTATAGGCCTATGCTGCAGAAAGCAGAGTAAAGTCACAAACTTGTTCAGAAGCACACACACACACACACACACACACACACACACACACACACACACACACACACACACACACACACACACACACACACACACCGGCCTGACAGCTGTCAATCACACGCCGCTGACTCGGACTGACTCAGTTCCATCTTTGATACAGTTTAAATACAAAAAAAAACATTACACATATTTAGAAAGATAGACACGGCGGTCTATAACATCATTTCTGAGCTCTATAACAGAGAATAGACTCGGCGGTCTCGTTGACAACAACACAAAGCTCATTCAAATAAGTAGGTGGTCAAGAATACCACAACTTTCTGATAAAGAAATTATTTATGAAGGTTACACTGACTCACCAATGGTAGTTGACTCTTCCATAAAACTTTGTACATGCTTAGTCCTCTTTTAAAGTTTAGCGCTCATCTCTTTCATGGCCGCAAATTTGCCGAGTCGGCAAATTGGCTCTGTTAAGGCTGATTTATGGTTCCGCGTTACACCAACGCAGGGCCTACGGCGTAGGATACGCGGCGATGCGCGGAGGCGATGCGTCGATTTAACGCGGAACCATAAACAGGCTTTACAGCAAATCAGCGTTTGCTCACGGCCCTGATGCGTTCAGGACAGTTGTAAAGTAAGAATTAGTCTACACCGACCGCACAATGCACATTTTATCGTAATAATAGCCTACAATTTACGATTATATATGAACTCATCACACAAAACGGGGCCCTATCATTGGGCCCTATGAGTTTGTAAATTTATTTTAATTTACACATTAAAAAAAAAAAAAAAAAAAATGTTTGAAAGCCGAGGGCCCCCATTGGCTCCAGGGCCCTGGGCACTCGCCCACTTTGCCCATGCGGTAATCCGTCTATGGTCAGAGTGGATTAGATGGAGTTGTAGAGCAAACCTTTGTGAGAGATCGCTGTAAAGCCTTTAATAACTATAGCATCATAACGTCATGCTTGCTTAAATTTCAGCTCAATAAGTAAAATCAAGCGGGTACAACAGACCTAGTGCACATCTACATGACCAATTTTGCTTCCCTGATAGACATCTATATGAAAGAAATTATGAGGTTTAATGAGCCACGCTCAACTTTTGTTGCCATAATGCAAAAAGACTATAAAATACAAGTTTCGTTACATGAGCCTCAGTAATATGAATCTGGTACAATTACATCATCTTGTGTGTCATAAAATATCATGAATGTGAACAAGACAACGGAGATGATTGTGGATTTTAGGAGAGCCAGGATTGAGTCAGATCATTTTTCCATCATGGGAGAACAAGTGCAAGTGGTGGAGGAGTATAAATACATCAGTGATCACTCAAAACCTTTTAAGATGAGTCTTTGTACTGTATAAAGCTTTCCTGAAACATCCCTACCCGCTTCGTAAAATACTAATGAATGAACCAGATGGGTGACAAATTAAAAGGATAATCAAAATAAATAATTATAGTAAGGCATACTTCCACCAAAAGCTATACCAGAACAGTTTCATTCTGCTTTTGCAGTTGTTTTTTTGAATCCTTAGACCTCAAAAGAGAAATTGAATACAATTATTCCAGAGGAAAATTCGGTGACTAACAAACCCTTCGGTGACTAGTCGTGTCCTACGGATGGGAACAATATTGTGTTGACAGGGATTACATACTCTTATCAGGGTGTAAATGTTTGGCCCGACAAGAAATGTGATCACTCAGAAGAACATGCTTTTTGATGTGCATCTAATCTTTCCTTTTAAAGGAGAAGACACCGGGACCCAAACTCCAGCCAGCTACTTTATTCAATTTGTCAGCTGTCTGTATTGAATTGAGGACAGGTTAGATGTCTCCATCAGGTGTCACTGTTCCAGGTTTACGTTCACTCAGAAGATCCATGGAGAGTAAAGCAGCAGCAAATTTGAATGACCCAAAGTCTGAAAATGTGTCAAATACTTCTCTTTGCTATTTCACAGCACGACAAGCAAAGATGAACAGCCCTCGCATCCAACTCAACAGAACTGGTGTTCAGATAGATAGATATATAGATAGATAATCCCAAAGAAGTAGCTGAAAAAACACTTTATAGTAGACGATACTAGATTTAGCTTCATATTTTCTGAACTCATCACCTGTCCAAAGAAGACCATCATCTCTGTTTTTCTTTCTTAACCCTAATGAGAAAGTAAAAATCTAATTGGTGAAACCAAAACCGGCTCATACTGCAAAAGTTTTGTCTTATCAACTTCAAGAAGACCTTTATTTTCACATTTGAAATCCCACATGCTGCAGTTTTATGAATAAACATTTTTTTTATTTATTTTTTTATTTAAAAGGGACAACGCACATTAATTGACATGAGCACTTAAGTCCATCATGTAAATGTGCCAGATTTAGCCATACAGGCTTAATTTACATCTGCAGTCCCTGGCAGGTTGATGGTATATATAAAAAACATTGAAAAAGAACACACTAAAACATAGAGTACAAACAATTAGAAACACAAACATATTAGCTCACACAAAAGCACATAAACACAAACAGGTAGTAAAAACAATAACCTGACCCCTATACCAGATTATGACAGCATGTTTGATTATCCAGTAGCCACTGTTTTATGTTTTTAGAGAATGAATGAAGAGATGTGATGTTCCTTAGTTGTATGGGTATAGTGTCCCAGGTATGAGCTGCTCGATAGGGGGCCAGACCATGAAGGATTTTATAAACAAGTAAAATGTCTGCAAACTTAATCATATTTCCCCAGTTTAAGAAACCCATATTTAGTTAAAATATTACAATGATGATATAAATTAGACTTTTTATCCAATGTTTTCAAAGCCTGCTTATAGAGTTTTTCCACTGATTGTTATACGGTCCTACCTGTCTGCGACCAGCTGGTAAGACAGTAGTTAATGTGCGAGAGAAACATGGCGTTGATGTATAACTTTGCAGCCTCAGTTGTTAGATTATTCCTAATGTGTTTCAAATTTACCACATTAAATGTAATTTTATTCACAACTTTTTTAACTTGGGTTTTAAATGTGAGTTGTGAATCTATTACTATGCCTAAATCTTTGATCTCATGGGCTACTGATAGTCTTTTCCCTGCTACAAAAAACATCCAGATCTGGATCCCTATTTGCAGACTTTGAAAAAAACATACATACAGTTTTATCAACGTTGAGGAGTAAACAAGAATTTGTCAACCAATTAGTGATATTGACCATTGAGGCTGTTAGTTCCTCTGCAGCTTCCTTTCTTATTTTTAGCATGTAGATAAATGACTGTGTCGTCTTGTCATTTCAACATCTACATGTCAAAACACTGATATATAAAAATAAGTTTACAAGTGTACATATTTATCTCCCAACAGTGCTTCAAAAGGTTTTCACAGTTCATCCAGTCCGTCATCATGGAGCACTAAATACTAAATGAAAACATTATATATTTACAATCATGTATTTTTTCCCTGTCAATTCTAATGATTTAGTATCAGGACATAACAAAAATTAAGATTTAAAAAAAAAAAAAAAGATGTAGTTCTCACCATGTCTAACTCTAAATAAAATCCTCAATTGAACACCAAATTAAGCCATTACACTTTTGTCACCAGTCCATCGTTCTATAGTGAAGTGGAAAAACTGAAACAGTTGTCAATCTTCCCAGAAGTAGACTGATCCCAAGATCAGACCTTGCAATGCTCAGAGAAACTACATCTTAGAGTTGCAGGCTTCACTTAACACATTAGTTGTTTAAGTTCACGTTGGTGCAGTTGAGGAAAAAAAAAAGTATGGTTTATTTGAAAGGGCTGCGGGAAGAAAAGATCTGTAAAAAGAAATTTGCAGCACGGCCTCAGCTTGCAAAGTTACATCTGAGCAAACCACAAGAGTATCGTTGGTACATTTTTATGAAAACCCAACATGAAATTATCCGCATAAACACCTCAAACCAGCTGTCAAGTGGTAAATGGGTGATGATGTGGGCCTGCTTTGCACGACCGCAGGACCTGGGCGTCCTGCGGTCGTGAGTGACCATGAACTCCTCCCAGATCTGCCCGACAGGCAAAGCTTGGTTTTAAATCGTTTCATGCAACAGAACAATGATTGCAAGCACAGCAGCAAATCCTGTAGCAGTAGCAGAAATGAAAATGTAAAATAAAAGGCTGTGCAACGGCCTGGTCAAAGTCCAGACTGCAGCTCGTCTGAAACCCAGAGTTGGGGATTTGAGAGAGCTGTGCACAAGAGCCCACAAACCGCCATGAAGCGAAGCAACCCTGTAAAGGAAAGTGGTCCAGCATATTATGAAAAGACCTACACACTGATAATGTCACACAGAACATGATAACATCAAATTATTATTATTACTAAACAACAGTATAAAATGATTCATGGTGTGTACATGGATTTCACATCTGGTTTCTGCATTTTAGCTTAGTTTTTGTCAGACAAGTAATGACATAATATGCGTTATGAGCTTCTGTTTAAATTAGGTGGCATTTACCTAATTTTAAGACCTGATTAAAAAAAAACAAGTCATGATACATAAAGCCTTAGAACTGACAGCTCTTGTTCGGATGAATGTAGTTGGCCCTCCTGCAGAATCTGTGGATGAGGACATTTTTATCCACTCAGATCCACTATTACCTCAATTAGAGCTTGTTTGACCTGTCGGCTGTTGGCAACGTAATAAACATCAAGCAACTACATTTTCACATATTTATATAGATATATCATACATAGATGTACAAAGTGTACACAGTTCTCATCCACAAGAGTATTCTGGTTGGAAAAATCTTGACAACAGTCGCTTTGTACATTCTGACCTCCCTGAATAGTTGGATGTAAACACAGCACTTCAAGATAGAGGCGAGACTCGTGAAGAAATTACCAAAAGCTTTGGATACACGTTTAAATTTACCCAATACAACCAACTCTGCGCAACAAGGATGTTGATTTCTTGCATGTTTGAAGAGTTTCCGTTTATGTTCCCTTGTAGTTACGGCTCACTTGACTCTCCGTGAGAGGATTTAAAAAAATATTGTGGATAATTCATTTCCCAAGTATGGAATAGCTCTTCAGTGAACCGTAACGTCCCACTTCCTGTCTTGCTGCCGTCATGTCTCTGCTGGCAGTTAACCAATGACGGGATGAAAAGAGGCAAAAACAAAAAAAACTAACTTTCCAGTTATTATAGAACAATAACTGAGCAGAATCCCACTGATAACAGGAAACATTAGCCTTCTGACAGTTTCTGAAGGCAGTTTTACACTGTTCAAAGTGTCTGGTTAGAAAGATTACGGTTCACCGCTGTGGCAGGGATGAGACAAGCTTCCATGTTCAGGATGAAAGTATGAGGTTTAAATGATTTGCGACTTTGTGGTCATCAGAATGGCGTTGGAGTGTGGTTTGGGCCTGAGCAGCCCTTTGCTGTAGTAAAAATGGTTGGTGAGAGCCTCTGAGATCTGGCACGAGCTGTTGCTTTCCTCGTCGTCATGTCCCTCACGTCCAGACTGAGTGGGAGCCCAGTCGTCTTCAGACGGAGAGTCTCTCTCCTGCAGGTGGCCCTGGTCCGACTCCTGAGGGCCCACGCAGTCGTCCTGCTGCGGCTTCAGGGGAGTCAGAGACGATGGGAGGCCCGAGTCCTGGAAGACACGGCAGAAAACACGGGAATGTTTTAATTCAAAATGTGTTTTTATTTCAACTGGAAAGCAACTCAAATAATTACTCAATTAATAATCTAGTGACCAGTTACAAATATTTCGGCACTATAATTGATAATATGCTCAAATTTGATGTGAACTGTGACACGCTTTGCAAAAAAGGTCAACAATGCCTCTTTTGTCTGAGGAAGCTCACTAAATTCCAGGTAGACAAAACCCTGATGAAAATGTTTTATAGTGCTTTTATTGAATCTGTTATTTCATTTTGTATCATTTGTTGGTACGGAAATCTTGCCAGCAAGGAAAACAACTCCCTGGGGAGAATTGTGTGTGTTGCTTCTAAAGTTGCTGGGATGAAGTTCAGCAGTCTGGACGAAATTTTGAATTCTCAGGTGCTTAAGAAAGCAAAATCCATTCGCAGGGACGATACTCACCCTCTTAACCAAGAATATAAGCTTCTTCCCTCTGGCCTTCGCATAACTGTTCCGCCAGCGACAAAAAAATAGATATACCGGTACATTTTCCTTTGTGCCTCTCTCCATTAAGGCTTTGGACGCTGCAGAGAAGAGGAGGTAATTGTGGCACTGTGGTTTAGAACCTGGTCCATGCTGCCACCCGAGTTGTTGAAATTTATTAAAAACTATTTATGCTGATCGGTAGTCTGCCTTTTTATTGCTTCTCCCTCCTTGTGTTCTGTGGGCTATGAGCTTGGTGCACCTGATGTAGTTTTTCTCTGCTCGCATCATGTATGTTCTTATGACTAAACGTAGCTGTATGATGAATGTGTGCTGAATGTTTATATCTGCTGAAAACCTAATTCCCCTTCAAGGGACAAATTAATAAAGTGAAGTGATTTTTGGAAAAGAAAAAGTCTGTCGTCAAAATAAATAAAAATTGTTAAAAAAAACAACAAAAACCAGCAAAAATAAAGATGACATCATTTACCAGAGAGCGTTTCCACCTCTAATTCTATCTGTTCTTTGTTCTTTGTTTGTAGTCCATGACAGAAACTCAGGACTTAACGAAACAATTACACATTACAAACAAAACTACATTTCAGCCTAACCTCTCTGACGCTCATGCATACCAGTGACATGTTGCTGCCCTTCAGGTTCAACTTCAGCGCCCTGCTGCGCTCCTCCTTCTCCCCATCAATCTCGGCTCCTCTCAGGCTCTCCTCGCCGTCGCACCAGACGACGGGACGTCCCAGCTCGTCCACCCGTCCTGCAGGTCCCCACCCCCTACCCAGGGTGGACTGGCTGCCTTTGCAGTGTAGCAGCCCCTGCAGACGGCGAGGAGGAAGTTACAACACAACACTCATTCATCTCAACAATGACCATGCAGATTAGCAGATAAACACTTCCAGGTACTAAGAAGTCATTAAACGTACCAGAGATATTTGGCTGTTTTTTATTCGGTTGTCGTCCATGAAATGCACATAATCTTCCGGCTGGAAAGAAAAAGCAAAAGTGTAAAAAAAACGATAGTGAAAGTCAATACAAAAGACAAAAAAAATAACTCCTCCAAATGATTTATGTATGATATGTGTCAATGAACACAACAATGTTTCATTTGTTTAAAGCTGTAGAAGCCTGTAATCATTGGTCTCCGCTCCAGACACGGCTGCCTATTACCGGCGGCTCCACCCAACCAGGCCGGGTGTGTCGACGTGATTTTTCTGGGAGCTTGCAAGTTATTGTTCTCAGAAGGAGACTGTTTGTGTTTGTACCTGCACTCTGGGGTCTGTGCTGACAGAGTTCATCCTTCTGAAGGAGTTCTGTCTCGAGAGGTTGCTAATTTCATCCCTGGGAAGAAGAAGAAGGAAAAAAAGGAGCATATTTAGAGGATTTATGCAACAATAAAGCCCTTCAAATGTAATTTCAGGAAACAAGTCATGCGTTTTAAAACCGTTTAAACAGCAGCCCACAACCAAACATCAACAAGAGAGGGTGTCATCACAGACAAAGCCATTCACAAAAGCAGCTTCCAGTTTCCCACAGTGGGGCCTCGTTGAGAAAGTGTGGTTCAACTCGCCTCTTTTCGTTGAGCTCCCGCTCCAGCTTCCTGTTGCGCCGCCGGTGGTGGCTGTTGACCAGCAGCACCACCAGAACCAGGCCCAGGACCACAGCTCCGGCACTGGCGCCGATGATGATGATCAGCAGCTGATTGTCGACGGGGGCGTCGCTCTTCCGCTGAGATTGCTCTTGGGGGGGGGGACCGTGAAGATATCAGATCATTCACATTTTCATCAACACGTCTGCAGCTTTCAGTTTTGATCTTATCTTTTGCCACCAGGGGCCGACATATTTACACAACCACTTCAAATAAAAGGAGAGTTGTTCTTTTATTCCTTGTTGGTGTTTTTTCTTTAACTCATATTCTTTAGTTGCAATCATCTATCTTTTCTCATCCTGTGCACACAGCACTGCAGTGATTCACGCACCTACCTGCTATATTTAAGGTAAACTCGGCTTTTCCCACTCCCAGACTGTTTCTGACCGCACACTCGTAGACCCCGCTGTCATTCATGCGGAGGGCCCGTCCAAAAATCAGTTTCTCTTCAGTCACAGACACCCCATTGGGAAGAGCTCCTCCTCTCCTGAAGGCAAGAGGAAAATTTAATCAATAGAGATATCAGAGAGAGGTTAACCGCACAAACACCTATGAGTCACTGCAGGAAACAACAGGTGTGACGAAGTTTGGCAAAGGTAAAATAAAACGAAGGATGACGCTACATTCCAGTTAAGCCCTTAGGTTCAAATGCAACAGCATAACATTAAACAAGAGATTTGCATAATAAATAAACACTAGAACATTAGATTAATCAGAGTGAAACCACAAGTTTGCATGCACCACAACGTGTACCCACTGATCCGAATTGAAAAAGAAATACTAAGTGTGGAGGAGGGCGGCGAGACTGGACAGAGTTCCCACATACTGGCACCACATAATGGAGAGCAAGTTTCTGACCAGGTCCACTGAGACGGGTCATGTTGCCAAAGCTGCAGCGACTATTTAACTGCTGCTTTACCCCCCAAAAGTGGAGCCAGCTCAGATTTCTCCTCTCGAAGCCCCACCTAGGTTCTGTGACCAGCTTTTCATCGTAGAACCACAGGTGGAGATTTCATGTGACACACAGGTAAGGGCTGAGAGTGATAAGAGATCAGGTGAGCAATCCTCCCCGAGCAGCCAAAAGATATATCTGTGAAATATCTTCACATCAAAGCAGTCAGGTGAAGAGTACCATTGAACAAGGAGGAAAAATCCACAGTAGTTGCAGATTGAAGATGAGGAAGTGAGGAAGACAGCTGCCCTCAACAAGTATGCTGGCCTTTAGGTTCCCTCATCAGTGACTTCAGAGACGGAAGTATATTTTGAGACACATTTACAAAAATGCACCTTAGTCAATATATTGCTGCCATTAAGAAGGAACACACCAATCTTCATGACATCTCTCCCCTGAAGGTAAATGCCAGATTGAAAGCTAAGCCCTGAGGCTGAGAAGAATATGTCGGCTCACAGGAGATGACTGCTTCAGGCACAGATGTGGGGACGGATATGAGGACATTTTAAAAGCATTTACAAAGAAAAAATGCCATCTCCGCTCTACAACAAAGCCAACGAGAACTTTCTAGATCCGGCTGCTGAATCAGACACCACAAGATGAAGGGTTTGAGTCAGTTACGCAACCAAGCAACCAATGATCAGTATGCAGGAGATTCTTCAGGGCTCCTTTATGGACAAGTGAACAATTAGAGCAGCAAACCCCCAACTGGGCCTTCATGGTAGATTTGTCAAACAAAGTCCTTTTGCACTGAAAGAATACATGATAAGACATTGAAATGACAAGCAAAATTATTAAATTAACCGTTGACCATTATTGTTTCATTTCCTAATAAATTCTGAAAGAAATCAGGCACCAAGTATCAACCAAATAGCAAGATCCTGCAGTCAGACATGGTCATAACAGCGTCCTGGGATACTACTACAGAGAAAGTAAGAGATGGATGCTGAAAAAACAGATTTCAGCATCCTTAAATGTGGATATGAATCCCAAAGAGCTGAGCACTAACAAGACTCACTTGTGGGATCTTTTCCAAAAAGGCCTGAACCCACCATTTCTGCTAAAAGTACTTTAAATGAAGTAACTGCGTTAAAGGTTTGGATACATTTGTCAATTATAAAGTGTAGAGAATTGTGAATACGTCTTCTCTCTGATAAAATAATAAGTTTGGTTCTTCTGGTTAAACGTCGATTTCCAGGCGATGCTACCATGAGATTCAAACCACCTGAACACCATCATACTAGTATCAGCAAAAACACGTTGCGATTGTTCTGGTACGTTATGTACCAGAGGAAATGTCTGTGAATGGGACAAGTACCAAACCCAAAACCATTTCACCATATATATTTTTTTAAGCACAAAGTTTACAAACATGTGCGGCATGTTATGCTGTCTAATTAGTTTCAGGCTTTGGAGCATTTATCAGTGATGGATAGACAGATGTCAGATTTTATCAAAAGTTGTAAAAGCTAATAAGCAACTAGAATCAGTGGGTTTTTCTGGGTTGCTATGTTACATAAACTCTGCATGTTTTCTGCATCATTTAACACATAGTTCCTTGTAATCGCTAACTTACCATCTCTTTTTAAAGCTGATCAGTTATCCAAGACAGGATGAAAGGGTCATTATTTCCGGCAGAGTTATTTAAGGAGATTGATATCACGAGATGTTTAATCAAGAATCATTTTAGCATCTCACGGCCGTCTAACGGCAGAAACAGTTTTCATTCAACACTCAACGTTCGACCACTGTGTGCAGAGGTAGATCTGTAATAACTGGTACTGTGTCTCTAATTAAAGCACAGACCCTGTGTTTTACCAGACATTAGAGCGATATTTAAAGCACGGCACTATGATTAAGTGCTTATCATGCGTCTCCTGCTCTTCCTTGTGTTGCTCACTCGCTCACTCGCTCCCTCGTGTGAAAACATAACCCTCCCCACGTTTTCTGACTTCACATTTCGCCACAGCTCTTATCCTGCAGTGAGCTGAACCAGAAACAAAGATGCCCCCCCTTTACATTCAAACCCATTACATGCATGCCAGTGGGGGCTTACTTGTATTTTGAGCCACATTCCTTTGTCATGTTAAGAGCAATTTAGCAACACAGAGTATAACAGTGAGGTGGATCAACGTGTAATTGTCACAGATCTGCTGGCAGCCAGACGGCGTTAAAGTGTTGTTTTGTGAGAGCAGCAGAAAGTACGATGACGGTACCTTGTCCAGGAGATGTTCTGAGGTTTGGGGAAACCCACGACTTCACACATCAGCTCAGCTTCCTCCAAACCCACATACCAATGACCAGGAGAGGCGGAAATGGTGGCATCTGGGGGATCTGATGCAAACACAAAATGTAAGTGGGCAGCAAACACGAAACACAAAGTGTTTCCCGGTAACTATTTTCACACCATCAAAAAACATTTGATTGTTGTTTTTGAAATAAAAAGTTCAAATTTAAGCTGAGAAGTCCCAGATTAGCTGTGAGGACTCGAGTCAAGACCAGGGGCTGGATTCACCAACATGTTCTTAAGAACGATCTTAAGAAATGTCTTAAGATCTAAAATTAAGAAGTTCTTAAGTGCAATTCCTCAATATTTACTTAAGAACCGTCTTAAGAACTGTAATTTCTTACAGATTTCTTATTTTTCCTACTTAAGAACTTCTTAAAATATGTCATTGCACTGCGCCAACAAACAACATTTATACAGGTAGTTTGTGTCTTAACCGTCAGTCACTCACTAAACATGGAGAAGTAGAAAAAGAGATGCAGGAACTTTTCAAGGCAGGAGCTTGAGGTTATGGTGGATGAGATTAATGTGCGAAAAAAAAATACTATTGGGGAAAATCAATAATAATTAACTACCATGCTAACTAACATGCTAACAAACAGTTAACAGGCTCTTTGTGTAATTAATTACAAAGTATATCCTCAAACTATGACCTACTAGTCTAAACTTGTCTAAAATGTGTTGAAAAAGGTGATATTAGAGGCTTATTATTTTTATTATTATTACCTTTTCACAAAATAAATTTTAAGACAGGTCAAGGTTGTTAAGTTAAGAAAAAAGTGAAGAACAAATTTGAGAACTTTTATTTCAAGAATACCATTTATTCTTAAGTTTTTTCTTAAGAAGAAACTTAAGAATAAAGTTGAGAAAATACTTAAGAACTTTTTTTTGAGAATATGACTTCTTCTCTTTTTTCTTCTTAAGACTGAACTTAAGAAAAAAATGACTCTTAAGAAGATTTTTCTTCTTAAGAATGTTTTGTGAATCCGGACTCAGGTTCTTACATCCTTCTAAAGGCTTTTTAGAGAAAAAGAAAAGAGCATCTAATTTGATATGAATACCTCCTTGTTCCCGTGTGTGTGTTTGTACTTAAAGCAGAAGTCAATTTACTCCTTTCTGACTCTAATCTCTAACGGTGGATGAAATTCTGCTTCCCGTTTCTTTCTCTCTCCAGATTTCACCTCAATCAAGTTAAAATATTTGAGATTTTGCAATAGATTTCTGTTGGAAAGACAGCTGGATAAAAAAGAGCTGAAATGAAAAAAAGAGAAATAAAAGCTAAATTCTGTTCCTTGACAATGCTGACAGTGAAGTTATGTAAATGCAACAGTGAAGTGAATGGGAATCTCTGGCGCAAATGTAGGCTATTATTTAAATTAAAAAGATTTAAACATCTTCTTTAAGAGATAGCTCCTCTTAAGCTCTTTCTGAAGGAACATACTTATAACTACACAGCTGGCAGGATAACCTTCTCACTTATTCCTGGTGATTCCTGCAAATCTTATAACAGATTTATCTCAATCAACTGTCATTTTTTAAATAACTTTTTGTTGGGTCCCTGGATAGCTCAGTGAGTTGAGCGGGCTCCATTTGTAGAGGCTATAGTCTGGTTTGAGTCAATGTCCCCACCGTCTCTACCCATTTCCTGTCCACCTACTTTCTCAATAAAGCCACTAGTGCCACAAAAACCTTTGAACCTTTTTTGTTATGTTCTCTGGAAAGTATAAATTGCCCCAAAATCAAACCCTATACTTGGCAAATTCATGACCTAAGTTCACATCTTTGGCCTTCGGTCCAACTGGGGAGTCTGACTGGACTTATCCAGTCTGCCTGGACTGTTTGATGTTTGGTTCGCTCTCACAGATTCTTTTTTCACAGACCAACAATAAAGGTATACAAATATGATCATGAAAGTCCACTGCATAGTTTTGATTCTAACGGGAAGATCTTAAAAAGTTGATCTACAGCTCAGACGAAAAGACTGAACTGAAATGAATTACCGTTATTATGACACCTGGAGGTGTCAATAAAAGTATCGACATCAAACCCAATCATTTAGTTGCCAGTCTGGACAACAGTGAAGCAGCGAACCTGCTTACAAGTTCTGCAAGATTTGGATCTGTTAAGTGTCAGAGCACGTTTCTGTGTTTAAAACAGAAAAGGTTGATTTCTTGAGAACTAGTTGATGGGGGGGAAAAAAAGAGGGCAATTTCTCTTTATTTTGACCCAAAGATGCTGCGGCGTAAACATAGGTGTAGTTATTTATGTCAATAACCCACTTAAGGCTTTCCTGTTCAAGTTGCTGCAAAAGCAAATACAAGCTGTGAAGTGCCACTAACACACCAAATAAAACAGTAATAACCAGTCACACTTCTGCTCTTCCTGCTTTAAGAGTCAACAGCTACAGGAACAAGAAAGCATTATTATAAGTTCAGAGAAGCTGTCCGATTGTTTTTGTTTATGAATTTAAAACGAGTTTTGTGTGTAGTTAGAGTCCAACAAGAAATTACACATGGAGGGACTTAAAATGTAAGAATAAACGTGGAATATGTGAAGTCTCCTTTTGTGTCCGATGGAAGGATCAGATCAAGATTGTCTGGTGTGTAACAACTTGTGTGTCATTTCTTTTACTAAATCCTCCAATACACAAAACCCAAATGATTTGGAAATAAATACCGGTAATGCAAACAGGTTATATCAAATCTAAAAATAAAATCATTTGTGTGTCCTTTTGTTTATATAGACATAAAATAGTTCTCCACAGGTTTTTGTGTTGCCATGATTAAATTCATAATACAGGACTGATACACATTTATGGAGGATTTTTTGTGCCAAAATTGAATAAATAAATACATCATTAATTAATTAAAATGGGAATGAAATATATCATTAATTAATTAAAATACAATTCATTTTAAGTAAAAATATATATTTATTATTTCAGCATTTAATTAATTAATGACACATTTAATTAATGATTTCGTGTTACGTGTGAATCATGAAATGTAAAAATGCATTTAATTAATTAATGACACATTTAATTAATGATTTCGTGTTGCTGAATCATGAAATGTAAATGTAACTGTCAGTTTCACTTGTCAAACTCAGTGGGCGGAGCTAACGCAAATCTAGTAGAATCCACTGCTTTGGACTTTCTAAACATGACAGCTGAGTTTGGAATGATTTTCGTGAACTTTGTAGAGAGATGGTGAGCGATATCTTCAACCTTGCAGAGTATGTGGAAGTAGGATCTGCTGACCCCGAGCATGTAGCGTGTAAAGCAGAGGAACTGCTCAAAGTCGTTGGAGTTATTTCTGCACTTTCCCATCTTGACTTGATGTACAGGGGAACCAATGAGGTGTTTGGAATCCGCCCACTGAGTTTGACGAGTGAAACTGACAGTTTTACATTTACATTTCATGATTCAGCAACACGAAATCATTAATTAAATGTCATTAATTAATTAAATGCAGTTTTACATTTCATGATTCACACTCAACACGAAATCATTAATTAAATGCTGAAATAATAAATATATATTTTTACTTAAAATGAATTGTATTTTAATTAATTAATTACATATTTCATTCTAATTTTAATTAATTAATGACACATTTAATTAATTAATGATATATTTCATTCCCATTTTAATTATTTAATGATGTATTTATTTATTTAATTTTGGCACAAAAAATCCTCCATACACATTTGCCATCACTTAGAGCTTCAAAACCCACCGAACTAACCTGAAACTGTTGACCGAAACCCTCAAAAACTATTTTGTTTGTTGTTTTATATGAATATTTATTCTAAAGCAACATTCCAGCGTAGCCGACTGATGACCCAAGACGGCGAGTTATGTTTCACTTTAACAAACAAAAACAAATGTTCACACGTACGCATTTCTCATTTGTTAATACGAAACAGTAGTGTGGCGCTTCAGTATTTTAAATACTGAATGAACGCACTATGTACTTTAGCATTAAGGCAGATTGTCTTCTTTTGAGGAGGGTGCATTGTTCCTTTGTGTTCAGACGATAAACTCGCTCTGACACACAAAGCCTGTTGGGCCCGCCCTCCGATACAATGATTCTGAAGTGCAAAACACAAAAACAAACTGGGAAAAACAACAACGTGACTTTAACTGTCAGCAGGTAAAAGAGTTTTCCTATATTTACTTTCTCTCAGACCTGAATGGGTCCTTCGGTAACACCATCAGCTGTACTCACACTGAACCGCCACGCGGTTTGTGATCCTACGGGGTTCCTTCAAGCCCGGATGTGACACCAAGCAGTCCAGTTTTTTCCCGTTCATGCTGCGCAGCGGGTGGAGGGAGAAGAGGCTGGTCACGGTCCCGCCCTCGCCGATGCGGCTCTGGGTCAAGCCCTGCAGGTCTGTGTCCCAGGAGAGCTGTGGAAGTGGGCGACCCACAGCTCGGCAGCTGGCAACCACACCGAATTCCTGGCCCTCTACCAGAGTCACCGGGTCCAGGGAGGAAATGGGTAAAACTAACAAGAAAGAGAAAAAAGAAAGTTTATTTCAGTATGTTTTTTCTATAGAAAACTACGATGATCCACCACTTTAATCCTCACTGAAAGATCCAAGAGATCCCCGCAAAGGTTTTAAAAGACAATCAAGGTCCTCGGGTGATGAACAACAGACTGCACTCATCTCTCGAAGTTTCCCCACAAATATGCATTTTAGCGAAACAGTCACAAATACAAAATGTTTAATAAATCTACTCCATGAATGGTGAGTCCATGTTTGTTTCCAGTGGTCAGATAGGTTGTTTTGTTTTTGTTGTTTGTTTAAAACAACATATGCTGCTGTCCAGATTAAGGCCCCGTTTACACATAGCCGGGTATTTACAAAAACGGATATTTCCCCCTCTACGTTTTGAAAAATTCCATTGTTTACACAAGATCGTTTTCAAAATCTCTTCGTTTACACGGATCCGTATAAATACGCTGTTAACGTCATGCCAGCCAACCAGAATCCTGGAAAAAACATCAACAAATGACACGTGTAACTTCCAGTTAAGGCTGATTTATGGTTCCACGTTACACCAACGCAGAGCCTACGGCGTAGGGTACGCGGCGACGCACACCGTACGGCGCGCATCGCCGCGTACCCTACGCCGTAGGCTCTGCGTCGATTTAACGCGGGACCATAATTCAGGCTTTACTTCCAAGACGGAACGAGAGTCTTTCGTTTGGAGTGACAGAGAAGTGGAGTTACTTTTAAGTGTGACTTTAGAATATAAAACAGGTAAAATACAAGAAAATATTGACGGTGGCCAAATTAATTGTAAACACAGGTGGCACACATGACGCTGGTGATGTGTCTGTTGCATACTGTGACGTTCTGAAGCCTAGATCTCCGTTTTCCTCTCTTTAGACGCAAACGTGTAAACTGAGTTTTTGAAAATCTCCACTTTGGCCGGAGTTTTCAGAAATGATCGTTTTTGGTGACTTTGAGCTCCGTTTTCGTGTAAACGAACGGCCAAAACGCATGAAAACGCATCCGTTTTTGCTCCGTGTAAACGGGGCCTAAAGCTTTTTCAGGGAAGTGTTTGCATATTTCAGCAAAACAATGCCAATCCTCACTCAGCACATATTACAAGAGAATAAATCAGCAGGAAAAGACACAAAAGTGGCTGATTTTATTTAAACCCGTCACCAAATTTAAGAAAAATCTAATTTCTCACTTTCAAAATGCCATTTTTCAAATTCAATGCCATCAAATTTGGAGTTCAACTCCTTGCATTCTCTGTTTATATTGACCATAACATCCAGGTATTTTGCCGAGACCTGTAATCAGACTCAATTAAACCAAAATGACACGACAAAAGGTTTCTGTGAGGCTTAGCGTTAGGTTTCGTCTTATGTTAGCAGTTTCACCGTGCTAGGAATTCTCCAGAGTTTACAGTAATACGATACTGAAGTTATGCAGTTCTTTAGAAAAGCTTCATCGTGTTCATCAAAAATGTTTGCAAGGAGTACGTTGCAAAACCGTGTTGGCAAATGTCACCTGAGATATTTAGATATAAACACTTTTGTTTTTCCTAAACCTCCCGTGTCTCCAACTGGTTTAACACGACTGTGTGACTCACAGTCGGTCATCTCACGCCTGCCGTCAACACTCAGCGTTTTCAGTCTTTCAGCTGGTTTTAAGATTATTAAACAAGCTGTTTGCATTAGTGACGCAGACTATTATTACGGATTAACCTGCAAGTTAAAACCTTTAAAAAACGGAACCCATAAACACATGAAATCCCAGTGTGGCTCATCTACAGAATAACAACAGAAAAACCCATGAAACAGGATTAAAAGCTACACAACCGAGCTGCTTCTGCCTACAGCTTTCAATGACACATGTGCAAATCAGCATTTTATGGCTGCGTGTTTTGAAACTGAGGGAATCCAGCTTGTCAGTTAGTTGCCTGCATGTCTCGGAGGCGTGCCGAGGCAGGCCTGGGACTGAACGGCCGTTACTGAAGCCCCGCAGGAAAGTGAGAACAACTATCATAATTATAGCGTCACTACAAAAGATTCATTTCTCAAAGGACGCTTCCAAAAAAGCGCATTCGTTGAGCTGCCGTAAGGATGACGCAGAAATCATTTCAGAACAATACACAAGCACCGTAACGGCTCCTAAAAGGTGTTTTCATCCAACAGAACATCCAAGTGTTTGCACTTGTTTCTAGACTTTTAATAGGTCTCTTTCATACTTGCAGTTTAGCCATTGTTTCCTTTTTTTAAAACAAAACACTAATAGCAGCAGTTAAAGCAGTGTACATGTTTAAAATGTCATCAAATAACCTACAACTGTGTCAAAAGGATTTACTTCATATGTCGGTACATATTCTTCTTTTTGCTTGTTTTTGGGGGGGCAGATGTATTCAAGAGTTTCATGATAAAAGCTGAAAAGCTTTCCAATCTGCCTGTCAGACTGACTCGACTTGGAAACTTCAAGCTTCCTGTGCCTCAAACTTGTTTTCTGTTATCTAGGGGTGGGTATTGGGAAGGACCTCACGATACGATACGCATCACGATACTTGAGCCACGATACGATACACATTGCGATATCTCGATTATGCGATATCCCGATTGTTATATTCTACATAGTTCACCGAAAAATTTAAAAATGCATTACACATCTTAAAATCCAAGTTGTATATATGTACATCAGATGATAGTGATGGATCTTAAAATCCGAGTTGCACGTTCATCAGATTATAGTGACAATTCATGGGACAAACTGAATCAAAACAATGTTTTATTATAACTATACAAGCTAAAGTTACAACATATTTGTATATGTTTTTCATATTATTTACATCATATGAAATTAACATTAAATTTAGTATAAGGTTGCTTTAATTATGTGGCAAATGATAATAAACAAATGCTTTTTTTCACAAAGTAAGTTCATTTCAGCCATTTAAAACATGAAGGACTTGTATTTTCCATGTGAAGTAACAAGGAACATTATCAGCAGAAGCTAAATGTTTTCTGTGTGGGTTTTTCAAACACTTAGGGTTAGGGGGTGTTTATTTACAGCCACAGCAGCAAACGTTTGAGCAGCTCCTCTTCTGTGTGCGCTGAGAGGATTAAATGGGCGTGGAGGGAAGGAGGTGACACTTACCCCAGACAGTGAGTATGAAGTGTCTCTCAAAGTTTCCATTGGGGAAGGTGGAGATGTGACAAGTGAACCTGCCCTCGTCGGACGCCTCCGTCGTGGGGATGAGCAGGGCTGAGTTCTCTGTGGGGTTGCCGTTCTCGAACCTCACCCTGCCAGAGTAACGCCCAAACTCTGAAAGCCAAACACAGTTCTGGACGATTACAACCACGAAACGGAGAACAAAAACGTAATCCTTCGTGGTGAAAGGCATCAGTTGTGGGAAAAGACCGTGAAAGTTGTAAACCTGAGTCGTCTGAGACCCAACCTGATTTTTCAGTAGCGTGCATTGTTTCAATACTTTTATTATGATAGCTTTACAATCTAATTTAGTTTAGTTTCTGTCAAATAAATGTGTTTGGGATATTGATAACAAACACAAAAGAAGCAAAGATAGAGAAGGAAGTGTAAGATAATCATTGATAAACCAGCTCACCTACAGTAAACACATCTTTGATGTAATTAATCTTTGGATGACTCAATCAGAAAGACTCAGTGAATTGATCTGGTAAACTTATTGCAGTGTAATAAACTGTAAAGGAAACCAGTGAACAATCCTCGTGAACAAACATCTTTATAGTGTCGGAGGATGTCAGAAGAGAAGAGTTAATCTCTGAATCTGCCTTAAACTTGACACAGCGAACACAGTTTCTGTCTCAGTCAAGCTCCTCAGCATCTCCTTCAAAGACGACTAAACAGCAGTCTTCTCCAATTCCTGAATCCCTGATCAACCTAAAGGCATCAAACCTTTACACAGAGGATGTTTTAAATCGTTGTAGCTGGAGAACAACAGGTGGGATGATTAACATTAACAAGTATTAAAGATCCTGCAAATTGTACTAAGTGCATACACACTATGAGAACAAGGAAATGCAAACATCACTGATGAGATTAGTAATGTGTTGTTTCCTCCTACAGGAGGTTAAAATGTCTCCCGCTGAGGACGGCAAACATCAATGATCACTTTATGCAATACTTTTACAATAAGGCTATGCTTACACTGCCAGCCTGATCAGAATCCAATCTTTCAGGCTGATTGTTAACATTATATTTTGCAAGTGTATATTTTGCTAATGGCAACAGATACCAAGCTGATTTGAGCTGGCAGAGTGAACACAGACTAAGTCAGTCGTAAAACTTTTTGACAAGTCTCCCTTTTCTCTTAGTGTATATACTAATATATATATATATATATATATATATATATATATATATATATATATATATATATATATATATATATATATATATATATATATATTATTTATTTATTTTATTTTTTATATGTTATAGTTGTATTTATGGTATAGGATTTTATATATATTTGTTTTCCCCTTTTCATAGTGTCTATAGCTCTAGAAAAGGTACCTATGAATATATTATTATTTTCATCATCATCATCGTTATTATTATTATTATTATTATTATTAACCTTGCACTTATAGTTCGCAGTGATTAACTGCATTTCTTTCTTTGTCTAATCTTGCAATCATTGAGGCACAGTAATGAAGTTTCCTATAAAGCATATTCAGTATAACCTTCTTGAAATTAAAATGTTTTGATTAGGAATTAAAGCTCAGAAAATTAAGTTGCATCCAAATTCAAATTCATTCATATTATATGTTTATAATTTAGGAGGAAAAACATGCGTTTTAAATGATGCAAAACAACCTGAAAATAATGATAAAAATACACAGAGTAGCTTATTATAAAACCAAGAGCTTCTTCATCACACTTTCTTTTCTAGACAACTTTTCATATCATGCAAACCGGTTCTTGAGGGAGTGTACATTCCCAGATTCACCTGTGTGGCCGTCCTGAAAGTGGGCCGTGATGATCTGCTCCTTCGTGCCATTTGGGAGCTCCTTGTACCAGGTGACCTGCACCACCTTCTCCCCCTCCTCCTCCTTGTAGACGCAGGGCAACCGGGTCTGAGCATCGCCCAGGGAGCGCAGGGAGGTAACGGGCTCCCGAGGCTCCACAAAGTCACCGCCAACACACGACACTGACGGGGAAAGGCAACCAGAACAGATGTAATCAATAGGAGATACAGCATTAAAGGTTGTGCAAGGTAATAAGAAGGTAAGAGGGATTATTATATACAGTACTGTAGGATGAATGGGCTGATTCTCAGATAAACACAAAATCTTAGGGGTGAAATATCAACTACAGGCTCAGTCAGGAGTCTTTCAATAACCATTTTCCACAATTCAAAAAAACACTAACATTAATAGTCTTTTGCAGCACTAAGTTCTCCTGCAGTGTTATAATCTGATGTTTTTCTGTTATATAGCATATAAATGGCATGCCCCGGGCATGACAATATCCCATAGTGCATGCAGAAGGAGATCAGGTATGGCCTCTACAGGCGTGCATGTAGACAAAAACTATTCCCGCAGACAGACGTTGACCCCTACGAGGAGTTCACCTAACCTGCTTGTCTGCTGACATGCCAACAAGGAGAAAACATGCACACTGAATACAGCAAAGTATAAACACTTGAACTAAAACACTTCAGCAACAGTCGAGTCTTTCTTTTAGAGCAGAAACTTTTCTATTTTTATGAGCAGGTGTGACAGAAGAGGTTTAATAATCCACATTTCTTTCTTTTGTCAGAGGACTTGAATGATTCATTTCCTCCACTGAGAAAGTCATACTTTTGTCTGTTTTATTTAAATAAGGCTTGTGGAGTGCTGGAGCACCTCAAACAAAAATATTTGTACCTGCACCTTCAGGACTCCAGTGAGTTTCAAGGTGCATGTAACTTTTTGCATGAAAGTTATGAACCACATATTTAATCTTCACAAATGAGGTGTCGGGTTAAACTTAGGTTAAAGTCGTGACATCAAAGTCTGCTATACTGGACATGAAATGGCATATCTAATAGCTCCCAGTACTTTACACCATCTTCCTCAAAGTAAAACTGAATATCTACAGACGATGCCTGAAGGTGAGTTATGAAGATTTTTCTTCCTAAGTGTTTTTCCACCACAGCCGACTGAAAATGCAAACTTGACAAACAGGGTGTGAGGTTCAACTCAGCGACGAAACACAACTTGAAACAAAGACAAACAGAAGACAAACGGAACCCTGAAAGAAGGCACAAACCACAAGTTGGTGGCATTTGACCCCCTTAAGTGTCTATCAGTAAACAAAATTATTGTATTCAATACCCGTTGATACGTTTTTGCCTTCAGTCACGCATTAGTGAGTTAGTCTGAGTACTTTGGAAACGGTGAATTAACTGTGTGTAAAGGCATAACGGGGACAAACGATGAGTTGCAGAAGCCCCAGAGGATGAAATGAGTCCGTCACAGGGACGGCGAGACGGCTGCCGGACAGGACTGGCTTTGAGGAGACACCTAACAAAATGTCTCTTCACTTGACAAGCAAGTTAAGGACACTGCAGAACAAAATGCCACCAGATTATGAATCCGCAGAGGTTGGAGAGGGAGGGACCGGCACGACGGGCTGCATAACAAACTTTGACACCCAACTTGCTCAGCCAACCTTGATGCTTGGCAACCTGGAGGAGCCTCCACCTGCTGGTGTTTCCTGCCGACAAGGTAACACCAGGAACACCAGCGATGGTGGGGAAACTGTTTGTTTTTCCCATGGGAAACACCAGAATCTCCTTTTTTTTTTCCTTTTTCCCCTTTGCTTTGTGGGAGGGTGGTTTATGCACGGATGGAGGGAATCTCTTTATACTCCAATCTCTGCATAAAAGTGACTTTATATTCATAAAGCCCCTTGAATATGATCAATCAGCGTTTCCCTCATGTTATTTTTATTCTTTCATTCTGATCATTGTGCTTTTTGTTCTTCTGGACACACGTCACACTTTGTTTTTCCCCCTTTTATGATCAGGTTTCAAATACCACTCTCAAACTTCATCCGTATGTCCATGAATGGTTGCTAAAAGAACAAAAAGTGTCTCACAAAACAACGTGTGATGTCACCGTGACTACTTTCATCTCTTATTTAGCAGTCTAATGACTCAGATGGAAGTCCCAAACCCTAGACATGTCAATATCTGCAGCTTTCGGCCTGAAGGTCTGCGAGTAACTACAACAAAAAACTAGTAATCATAACAAAACGTCTTGATCATGTCATGTTGGTCTCATGTGATGGATTTAGTGTTTTGGCACACTTTATACTTAAGATCGATAAATATATTGATAATCAGGTTGTGTATTTTTCCCTCTCAGTGAAGCTCACTTAAAGACTTCACTGTGAAGTTGATCCTTTAATTGAAACACTAAATCAGAAGTTATTTTCTTTTTAAAACAGAGCTCTTTAACGAAAACATCAACCATTTTTCTCTGCTCAAGTACAGAAAGAAAGTGGCTTCTTTTATAGACTTGCAACGGCGACGTGTTTTACTATCAAAGCTATCGATAACGTCTGTGCTGTTCTGACTAATGACTGAGACTGTTATCCCAACTGGTTGAAGGTCTACATGTAACCGTGGGACACAAGCAGAAATGGGCATCAGAGAAGTCAAACAAGAAAAGCCAAACATTTGAACTTTGATTTCTGGGGTAAGCACATGGATTTATTTTTTTCCCTGGGGCTACTGATTAACAAACCGAATTAATGATTACAGAAGTGCTGATATGGGGCACAAACTTCCACTAAATCCTGCACATCCAGTACAAGGACAGACTGACAGAACTAACGTGGGAAAAAAAAAAATTGGCAGCCCTCTTCATGCTGGCGGAAAATGTAAATCTGGACAACAAAGGGCTTAAGTGTGGACGACCTTACTGAGGAAAGATAGCAAATGAGACAGACACATAGACTCAGACTGAAACTGATTTCAGAGGGAAGCCGAAAGGGATTATTGTGAGAAGAGGGAGGTAAATGCAACAGCAGGAAAGAGTTAAAACACACACTCACTAGACAAACACTGGCTCACTTAAAAGGGTCACACGGCTGCTCTACAAGTTTTTCCTGTTCACTCAGGATGATCGTAACTTTATCACACCTGCGGTTGGAGGTCAAAAATAATAGTCTGATAAGTGGATTTGATCTTCTGAGGCAAGCGGGGCAATGTTCCTGCTCCGTCAGTGGCTGTAATCTAAACCAAAAGTAGGACACAAAAGCAGGCGAGTAGCAGCAAAGTTTGCCACAAAAACAGGAAGACGCAGGTTGGACGGTGAGCTCTGCTCAGAAGTAAGAATGTGACTGAGCCACATTTCTGCTCCCCCGCCCGGTTCGCCACCCCTGCAGAGGCTGACGCGCTTCTGGACCCAGAGCTTGACAACACCCAGTTCAAACGTGAATGCCTGTTTTGCCCAATCTTCATGCTGCAGGAATTGCTCATGAGCCTGTTTCACAATCAGCATTCAAGTTTATCGTGATGCATTTAAGTCAGGCATGAAAAAAAGATGTCTTTATGGACAAAACATGCTGTTCAAATAGTAAAAGACATCCCCTCATCAATGTGGCCACATGGTCAAAGAGCGTAGTTGTTCAAAATAAATATACTTAAACTTCTTTTTTCTTATTTTAGGCTTTGATGCCTTTCAAAGCTAAATGTCTTTCTTCTTTTAAACAGCTTGTCATAGAAGGAGTCAATAATTTAAACCAAATCAAAATGGTAATTTGAGGCTAAATTAGACATTTCTGTTACCATGAACGAATGAAAGGAATGAGCTTAGAAGAGGATAAATAGATTTCCTGTAAAAGGTATAAACAGCTCTCAGAACATCGTCATCAGCTTGTTTGGCCTATCCATTGTTTATGTTTGCCATTAGAAAAGGCTAGATGATTTAAATTGTAAAGCTTTATAAATAACCTGGCTCCTCAAACCGTGTTCAAACACACAGCAGCCATTAGCTTCACAAAGCATTGCTCTAACACTGACGCCAACTGTTTCAAAAGCTTCAATTATGGTAAAGAAATGAAAGTTAACAGAAAGCTTTTGGTGACGTCTGCTTGAAGAATTCCTAAAGGAGCGAAACAATTTCAATGTGGCTGTAAAACTCCTGGATGGGGATAAAAGGACCTCCAGGAGGATTTAGCAGAGACTTGGAGCACTGCGAGTCTTTACACCAGGACAAGTAGTTCCTGCACTAAAACATGTCATGCCCTGACAACCAAATTCAGGATTAGAAGTTTGCAAATTGAAGATTATACCAGGAAAATAGGATTAATAAACAGTTTTTGGTGTTAAGGTTTGTGAAATGGGTAGCCTACAAAATCGCATGAAAAAAAACAACTTTAACTACCACTGGGGTGGACTTGATCATACTCTTGGTCTTGCCATGACCTTCAGTCCCCACATCATCAACCAAGCTGTGAGCAGATGCCAGAAGAGCAATGGACACAGACTGCCGACAATATTACAGAAGCAGATGAACTTTTCATGAATAAAAAAAGGGTTAAACCACCCAAACAAGAACTGAAACCCTCTAATGTGCAAAAGTAAAAATCTAAACTGTTAATACTTGCCGACTGGAAACATACAGAGTCCCAAAACTTTTACCTAAGTGCCATCTCTTTTCTCTTATCTGTAAAATATATATATCTGTAAAATATATGACATGCTTAATTTATGATGTCTTGGGTTCTGACCACTGGTCTAAAACAGGACCAGAAATGAACTTTAACACTCAGGATCACGCAGGCTCGTTCCTCATTATGTCTCACGCACATGTACCGTGTTTATGGCTTATTTATAAGTTATAAATTCTATAAATACTTATACATTATAACTACAAACTCAGGCGGAAGGGGAAAAAAATGTGCCCTAAAACAGATACACTTAACAAAAGAGTTGAGGTTTTTTAATTCTTTCTTTTCCTTTCTTCTCTGCACATTTCAGGAGCTAGAAACTTACCACTTAAAAGAAGCAGAACCATGACTTCTCCTCTCGAATCCATTTGTAGTCACAAAAAAAGAAAAAAACTTCTTCTTTACTAGTTTCGTTCTTGTTCTTAAAAATGTCCCGTCAAGCTTTCATTATATGCATTAAGTTTAGAAACTCCGCACAGCAACACCTGAGACTCCACAACAGGCAAGTGCGACAGGTGTTTCCTCTTAACTGCATTTGCAGAAATAAAGATGAAAAAAGTCCCTTTTTGTTGTCCCCTAATATGAGAGGAATATTCTCCTGGAAGCTGCAAAATGTGTTAACTTCATTTCAAAATCATGGAAATGTGAGTAAACGCATGAGAGAAAACCAGTGCGTGTCTGGATCAAACGGAAACCTGCCTGTTTGTCACGCACACCTTGATGCGCCCAAACCACAGCGCTGAGCCGCTACACCTGTCCGGACAGGCCCCGCCCACCTGTCTGAACAGGCCCCGCCCACCTCTGATACCGTGTGATGCCGCGTTCAGGTGACACTGACTAGTCGGACATTGGGCTATCACAATTGGTAAAGAAGTAATTTTTAAAGTTGCATCAGAGAATAAAACATCCCAATCTGTTTTGACTTGCGGTGAGTTTCATGGTTGGTGAGGCACTGACTCCTTTAGGCTCAGATTTACAACTATATAAACCCAAAAGGGTAGTTTATTCAATTGGCTACTGGTTATTTCATGTCTCAGCATTATTTACACACACAGACACACGAGGTACATACGTAAAGATGAGAAAAAAAACGTTACAATAACAGCAGCGAAAGAAAGTGGATAGAGGACATTTGCTCTGCACCTTCTGTGTGTTGGCCGTGGCAATTCTACAATTCATACAACACAAATGAGAGTGTGTACAGTGTATGCTGTTTGTACACCATAGAGTAGTGTACAAAAACACAGATTTAAATTTGGACCTTTTGTGAAATATTCAGTTGTTTTTAAAAAGCTTTTAATTCTGATTTTCTTTCAACTGTTTCTAAAACAAGAAGCCTTAAAGCCAATATGTAAAAACTCCAAATACGTTTTGTCAACAAAAGGATTTGCTTTATAACAACTTAAAAATACATATGCAACAAATGATGGCGCCACCAACGCGAGCAACACCCGCAACAAAATGCAAGAGAACGCATGATCAATTTTCTCCACCCCAACATAGTGGGTATCATATGAAACTAGAAAAGCTACACTTTTTTTTATATAAGATTGAAATGAAAACTACGGAAGAGTATTAGGGCCAGGCAAGGAAGATTTTTTTTTCATTATGCACTTCGAGAAAAAGTCGAAATGTCGAGATAATGTTGAAGTACAATTTCGAGAAAAAAGTCGAAATGTCGAGAAAAAAGTCAAAATTTCGTCAATAAAGTTGAAATGTTGAGAAAAAAGGCGAAATTTAGACTTTATTCTTGAAATTGTATTTCAACATTAGTCTCGACTTTTTTCTTGATATTTCGTCTTTTTTCTCGAAGTGCACAAAAAACTTCCCCTCACAAATATTTTTTCTCCTGCATGGCCCTAATATTCCGTAGAAAACTGTTTGTGGTCTTACCTTTAGGCTATTTGTAGATGAAGTCCATGCGCCTATCCTTCGTCACAAAAACCTCAGTTACTTTGTTGTAAAAGTCCTCCTTATTTTCCTTTAGTTTTAAAAGTCTCTCTGCCTTAATGGAGATGATGGGGAGGGATGAAAGCCGTCCTGAATCTGTCCTATTCCGTTTGAAAAGAGCAGGTTACCTTCTGTCCCGCTGTTTGAAACAAACCTTTTAGCTCTGGCGTTGGTCTTCCGTTGTTAATCACTTTGACTGAAAGTCCAGTTGTGAGAAATTTTTAAGTTTAAATTATATTATCTAGCAGCAGCGCACTTGACTCTGCGTGAAGAACAGCAGCCCCGAGCAGCCGTGGACTCACGTACGTCCCCTTCAGGGCGGCAGAGTATTGTGTGCACCATGTGTCTTTTTCAATGCGGTTTTATGTCCCATCAGCGAAACTAAATATGTCACTTACAAACATTAAACTTTAATGGTTAAAGACATTAGCAAGACTGTGGAAAATCCGGGTATATAAATGTATCTGCAAACATTATATTGGCGACATGCAGAGACACGGCAACCAGCACGCGCCAATTGCACGTATCAACCCAGTTTGTGATGGATTGCCCAATCAAAGGTGAGGCTCGGCTCGCTGCTGCCGCACCTCACGTTTCAGCACCGTTTTTGAACAGGAAATATGCAAATTCAACGATTTTGACTATAGAAATGTTCGAAATTAATCATACATAAAGATCAGTGAACAAATATAAGACTGCGCTGTAAACAAGTAAATTGACTTATTTTCATAAAGCGCCTTTCTACAAAGAAATTTACGTTTTACGTCTCATTTATTCATTCACACACGCACTAATATACTTGGGAAACAGTTGGGCACCAAATATAATATATTTAATTTTCTCTGATGGCAAAAATAAGAACTTTATTGATCCCATATAGGAGTAATTCATGTCATATCAGCTGTAAAGAACAAGGTAGTGCCGAAAAACAATATATATCCCCCCTCACAAAAATAAGAAAAATAGAGAAACATATTTTCTCATCAACAAAACAAATTTTAAAATTTTCAATTAACAAAATAACATATTTGAACCATTTTTCAGACAATAAAATAACATTTGAACAATTTTTCAGACAATAAAATAACTGAAAAAATCTGAAAAATTGTAAAATATGTTATTTTGTTACTTGAAAAATGTAAAATATGTTTATGTAAAATATGCTTTGTTGATGAGAAAATATGTTTGTCTATTTTTCTTATTTTTGTGAGGGGGGATATATATTGTTTTTCGGCTGATTTAACATGAATTACTCCTATGTGGGATCAATAAAGTTCTTATTTTTGCCATCTGAGAAAATTAAATATATTATATTTGGTGCCTAACTGTTTTCCAAGTATATTAGTGCGTGTGTGAATGAATAAATGAGACGTAAAACGTACATTTCCTTGTATAAAGGCGCTTTATGAAAATAAGCCCATTTACTTATTCGTTTACAGCGCAGTCTTGCCACATCCAATATGGCGGCGACGTTGACGTACGGCTCAGCGCCTCAGCGCTCTGATTGGCGCTCTGCCAATCACGGGTCTTATTTACGTCACTGTCACGGTTACTGAAATGATTGACGTTCAGCTTGTGGCATGTTCACTGCCGATAAGTAAATGTCAGAATAACAGTAACACGTTTCTTTGTGCTGTTGTTTTTTTGTTGTTTTTTGTTGTTTTTTTTAAATCTAAACTGAGGTAAACTCATTTTTACTATTAGTTAGAAAAAGGTAATTTGTCTGCTGATTAAGGATGTATTTTTTGTATATTTTCCTTGAACTTGTTTAGACAATTATCAACTTTAAGTCATGTAAAAGATGTGATAATTACAAGTATGAGGGAGTAGAAATGCTCCAAATTCAGATTGTAGATTATTATTAAATAATGCAACATTTTATAAATCAGTTGTGGACATCTCACAGGGGGAAAAGTCACAGACAAGACCAGCCGTCCTACACTTGTAAGTGTTTTCACACAATTGATGATTCGTCATTGGTTCCAATAGGTTTTTGCATTAAGTCAAAGTTTTAGTTTTTTTCTTGTCTCTTTGGAGAACAATCAAACCAGATAATCTGTAAAAACATCCATATATAACATATAGAACACAGCTAGTAAAAGATAGTTTAAAAAAAACAAACACATACAAATGTGTATTGTAAATGGAGCTTTGACTTAAAACTTTGCCAAGTGTCCTAAATACCTTCGTACTGAGAATAAATGAGTTATTCCCTTATATATTCCCTTCTTCAGGTCACAGCTTTAAAAATAATTTTGAGACATGTGACTCATTAAAGTTAATGTAAACATCCATCCAGGCTGTTTCATTAACTCCAAGCAAGGAGCTGAATTTCCCAGGATGCATTGAAAGCAGTGGGAGTTGTTTACCCAAAAAAAGCCTTTTACAATGACTGTGTTCAGATGTTACAGTTCAGTCTGCATGCTGAACTTTAACATCCTCTTCCAAGTCTGTTTGATTTGGTAATAGTTCTTATCGTTACCCAACACAGAACTTACATTTGTTTATCAGGATTTCAGAAAACACTGCTAGAGGGAAACTTCAGAGTGAGACGTTATAGTAAAGTTTGAGGGCCTGCAGTACCCGCTGATAACAGACTGTGTAGTCCTGAGGGGTATTCCAGGAAGCAGGTTCAACAAATTCCGAGTTTAAACCTGAACTCTGAGTTGACTTATCCTGAGATAGGAAAGTCGGAGTTTTCGGTTCCAGAACAGCGGATTTGAGTTAGTTCAATCAACTCTGAGTTTGTTAAGCTCGAGTTAAAAAGCCATCATCAGTAGAGCCCTGAAACAAGGATTCACCATGGCAACCGGCGACAACAAAAGAGCAACATACTTTTTCTTTTTTCTTTTTAAACTTTATTTAACATTTTAATTTACAAAATCCCTTTGAGGAAACATTAGTTTGCATCTGAAGATCCACATAATTCACGCCGAAGTGTCAGTACGTGCGTATGGCGAGTATGAGAGCATATTTCAGAAAAAAAAACACGAAACACGAGGATAGAAATGGCGTGGGGGAAAGTTGCTGCAGTCAATGTGTAAGTTTGAATGCAGTATTCATTTAACATTTAAGTGTTTCTCAATCCTGGTCCTCGTGGGCCCCTGTCCTGCATGTTTTAGATGTTTCCCTGCACCAACACACCTGATTCTAATTAAGGGTCCTCATTAACTTGTCACCAAGGTCTGCACAACTCTGTTGATGACACAGGTACTTGTATCACGGTGCGCTGAAGCAGGGTAGCATCTAAGTCATGCAGGACAGGGGCCCATGAGGAACAGGATTGAGAAAGCACACTGTCTTATAGTATTACAGATGAAAGCAGTGGTGGAATGGTATTGAATGAAATTTTATTGTCATTTAGATCAGGGGCAGCCGCCACACCTCGGATTCAGGGGAAAATGTTTTTTTTTTTTTTTTTTTTATGCATGAATTACTCTGTCTATTTGTATTGATTTATTCTATTACTTAATACATATAAAATAACTACAAATGCATATCAGAACAACATGATGGATTTCACTATATTATCTTTCCCAACACTTATACCCCACCCCTCCAGTGGTCGGTCGCTATCAATCTCGTTTTTAGCTATGCAGTGTTACTAACTTACAAAAATGAAAATGAAGCAGACAACCACGCAATTTTAAAAAAGAAATAAAGAAGACAATTGATGGTCCAATGTTTCCCCAGCAGCAGAAGATATTAAGGAGGCTGTAGCCACTGATGGATTAATTATGCAAGTTCATTTTAAGGTAAGATATCAAATCACCCTACCCTCTTATAAATCTGTTTAAGGGAAATATTTGACTTTTTTTTTTACTCTCTCCCTCTCTTTCTGTCTTCTGCTCCCTCCCTCTGCTTTTTGCATTTGGACTTTAACTGTTTGAAGTTAAACTGGGATGTCCCTGTGATATTGTTGCACTGACAAACTGAATAAAATACGTTGCGTTTGTTAGATATGCTTTTTCTGCTCTCTCTGCCGCTTGTCCCATTGGCTGAATTGACGCTACTGAGGGAGGAGACAGAGAGAAACGCAGGCTTTATTGAAGTAAACCTGCTACCGAGCAGGTTAGGTTCAGAGGCTCAGTTGCCATAGTAACTGACTCAGATTTTGAGTGAACTCGCTTTCTGGAACTGAAAACTCTGGATCTCCCTCATCTCAGGCTTAACAAACTCAGGATTTTCACTAAACCCGCTTCCTGGAATACCCCTCTGGTTAAGTTACTGTGAAGGACTATCTACAAACCCTGGACACAAAACCTTTTGTCATGAATTTCTGTGTTTACAGACCAGCACTACATATATGATGAATGTTATCCCTTCAGTTATTGCCAGGCTACAACTACACCGATGGCAATCTCTGGTGAGTTGATCCCTGATTTCTTTGTTAGTTGATATATAAGCTTATTTATACATCTATCAAATCCCATTTTTACTGCTATAATATAATTTCTTTTTGAGGATTTATAAAATTCTATTCAGTTCATATTACATAAGTAAAAGGTGGTATACTTTGCTGCTGAATTGTTTGTATATGAAATGACTCAATGAAGTACAAAAGTCTCTTTGCTGAAAGCACACTTGCTTATTTGAAGCATTTCCATATCGAAGCGACACCACTGCTGCTGAAAATATTTTATTGATGATTCTGATGTGATTTTCTTTTATGGATCGTGGTTTGGAGAAAGCATTAAATTAATTGTTACGATCAAACAACTTACAGTCCAAACCTCCCTCGTGTAAAGGCGTGAAGGTTTTGTTGGTGATGTGTAATTAAAGCATCAAAGTAAATCAAATTTATAATGCAAGTTATTAGCGTACATGTGTTCATTAAAATATCGTGAAGTAAAGAGACTCATTGAGACTCAAATGGAAAAAAAGGAACTTCTGCTTTCCAAGTAAATTTTATAAAAACTATTCTGAGATGCAGAGTGATGTACAACAAAAACTCAGATGCACAGCAAGTGTGATTAAAATGGTTAAACAATTTTACTGCTTTTGGCATTTCACGCATGCATGACATAAAATTCTCAGGTAAAGAAGTAATTTTTACAAACAAGTCGTTAAGTATGAAATCGGAAATCTCTGCACAGGCCCGTTATGGTTAATACAATTTAATACAGAAAAATAAAAAGCTTGTTTTTGTGCTCAGCCGCATCACACCATTTGCTTTTTATCCGTTCTGATGGTCTCGTAGGTGTCAGTGCTTTGAGAGGTCAGACCCTGCGGGACACAAACAGACTCAGTTGTAAGTGTTTGTCAGGCTAACAACACACTACTCTAATTGCATCCTGCTCTGAGTTCAAGCGTGATGCTGTGACAGCCAAACAAATTACAAAAAAGCGAAACAAATGAAACATAAGGGCTCCATTACCATGCGCCGTTAGTTTTCCCTCATGTGCCTTTTTAAATGTCTTTTTAAGCATTAGAATGGGAAGTCTCACCGCATAGATGCCTCCCTCAGCAGGCCGTTTCTGCAGGAGGGAAGCAAAGAAATCATCAGCAATTCAGGAACAAGCATTTTGCAACAAATGAAACCCAGTTCTGTTTGTGTTACAACATCGCTCATTGAGTCACCAGGAAGTAGAGAACGACACCAAACGCTGGTTTGAACACTCTCTAAAAGTGTCGCTGGTCAATTCAAACTAACAGGAAATGATCAAATTAGGTCAACTTTAACCCTTCAATACTAGAGGTATGAAATAAATCCTTTTTGTTTTTGTTTTACATGCTTTTTGTTACATGTTTAAATTAAAAGAATACCCGCAATTTTGTCTAAGTTTTCTGATTCATATTTAATTCTACCTTTATGAATACATTTGGTAATTTAATGTATTTATTTTATGTACTGTATTAATTTGTTAGAATATCTTATTGTAATAAACTTTTTTTTTAATTAAGTCATTATAGGGGTGGTGCAGAAGGCTCAAAAATGTATGTCATTAAATACGATAGGTCAGGCATTGAGGGGTTAATGCAAAAAGTTTGAAAAATCTTTCTCAAAATAGGATTTATTCAACTACGATTGTCCTTTCCAAGTTTTAGCCCACAATACAATTACAGAATAATTCAAATAAACAACTTTAATTTTACCTCATGACTGCCAGCTGTTTTGTAGGTTGGACCCATCTGTCAAAAACAAACCAGGAAAACCAAATCACTCAGCAATATTCAAAATTATATATATAAAATCAAGAGTTAGAGAGAATAATAATAATCCTAATATTCAAGATGTTACTGAAAACACTGTAGTCTACTGACAAGTAATAAAAAGGAAGTTATGCCTCAAATATGAGCTCAATTTCTGTCACGCGGAAGAGGCTTTTCAATGCTTCTTTTGGCTAAAATTTGAAGATCTTTACAGTGTTTAAATTATATATATATATATATATATATATATATATATATATATATATATATATATATATACACACAGCTGTGTTTTCTTGACGGGGTCAAACAAAAATAACGAAGAGAAATGTGTGTCGTTCTCGTTTGGTCTTACCTTCAGCCTGCAGTAAAGGATGGTGAGAATGATGCCATACAGGATGAGAATCCCATCCAAGATATAGCATATGTACATGCTGCCAATCGTGTCTGCACACAGTACATAGATCCATGATCAGCAGATCTATAAACACCTCCTGATGTTGAATTTTCAGACCTCAAAGAGGCTTTTAAGTAGGCTGTCTAAACTTCAGAAGACAACCACTGCAGTAGTCTACCCCCCGGTAGGTGGGAGTGATCATCAGGGTGTTGAGACCTACCTGAAAATGACATGGAGGGTCTGATTTGTTGTTTCCTCGCCGACTGCCAACGAAATGTCTCAACAAAGCCCTCAGAGCCGAGCGAGCTGCTGCAAACAGGAAGTCAGGGGCTCTCTGTCCGTTCTGAAGCTGTGAAACCGCACACAACCACATCATCATCCTCCCTGCACTGAAGTTCCTCTAAAGCTCGCGTGAAAAGCTGCCTGCCTTCCTTTACTGAAACTCCAGTGACGCCACATGACCATGTCAACATTTATGAGAACCAAAACTTTGAAATAGAAAAAGGGATTATCATTTTTCTTCCCTGAGGATCAATGCGCCCCCCCAGGAAGATATCTTTAACTACCTCAGAAATAAGCGACAAATACAGGACTTATAAGGAATATATGGTTTAATAATGGAAAAATACCTAACACACTATACAAGCTACAGTTACCAAAAAGAAGAACAACACAAATCTACAATTTCTTTTTACAAACCACATGTGTTTTTAAGTAAAAACATTCAGAAAATTGCATCATCATAACTTAGGCACCTTGAAATGATAAAAAACCTCTTAAAAAAAAATTGGAGCTCAAAATAGTTCCATGCATGCATTTAGTTTTTTTTTTAAAAAAGCATCTGCTTTGTGATCATTCCTTGAAATGTCAAACATTCTGGACCTGGTGTTTGGACAAATCAGACATGCTAAAAACAGGTGTGGCTCAGCAGGTAGCGGGATAAGACGCGGGAGAGCGGCCCGGCAGCAGCCGAGCATCAGGAGCTGCTGCGGCGAGAGTAAGGCTGAGTAAAGGCGAGGCGGTGATCACGGTGCACGGAGGAGTTACAATCACACGTCTGTAGATATGCATCAAACATAAAACTGTCAGCTCAGAGTTAAAGTACAGCTGCCTTTTCGGGACCCATTTCCTTTGCGTGGACACCAGATAAACGTTTATAACAGGCCTAATTTTAAACCCAGCATTGTGTTACGAATGGTAGAAATTTGAATTTACTCTTTTGGAACAAATGTTCCATTATGGGCCCAAAAAAATACCCCCAAAAAACTTACTGAACCGACTAATGGATTTGAAAAGCTAAAAACAGCACTGACTGAGTACGTTATTGCCTCTAGCCAGGCAGAGCGTCCTGCTCGCCAGTGTCTGAGGAACTATGACCTGGGTGATGGAAGTCAAGAGAATGAAAAGACAAAAAAAGAAAAATGGTGTTCTTCCAGTACATACTTTCTTCCTGGTGTATCATCTGAAAGTTAAAACTGTCAAATAATTGTTGATCAAATGGCTCCATTTCACAAATCCAAATGAGCATCATCATCAAAATCCTGTGTCCTGACTCAAAATTTCGTGGCTTTGGGGTTAAGATGTCAACTTTTCCAGTAAAATCAGGTCAAAACATCAGCATCCTCACCGAGCAACAACGTCTGCTAAAGCAGCATTTAGTAACTTGGATAAAAATGACCTTTTTTCCCTTCATCACTGCTGAAACTGTCCCTACAGGCACTGACCATAAAAACATGAGAACTTGCGGAGTGGAGAGTTAAAAAAAAAAAAAGGTGGTTGTGGTTCACGCATGTACAGGATCGGCAGAGCTGAAGCGGAAGGGGGGGTGAGAGTCGTGAAGCTCTGTGAAGGCCATGAAACTTGATGGAGAGCAAAAGTATTTTGAATTCGGTGATAAAGCTGCACACATCCTCAGTTATGTCTTTTTGTTTTGTTGCTAGATGTTTCAGATCCAGGTTGCACCTTTACACATAAAACATCGTTTTAAATTCAGTGCAAACCACATTTGCATTCAAACGAAATACATCTGGTGAAATTATCTTTCATATTGTCAACAAGCCCCTTGAAGAGCTCGAAACTAACAGGTAACTGGACGTCTGACAAGTGTTGTTTCTGCTCTCGACGCCTCTTTAGCTTATTGCTCTCGTCTATAAACTTCTTTTACCCCCCAAAAAGAAAAAAAGAAAGGTTTAAGCTACAGCATGCACCCACACACACACTCTCACACACTTCAGTTTATTCTGGTCAACCTCACCTACAACATCCTGCTACCAGAAATAATCACCCTACCCCGTACTTGATGTCAGACCCGACCAGCATCCGCTACATGCTATGTGTACTCATTAGTTTCAGTATCATCACCTAAAAGATGACGGTACCACGAAATGATTAAAGTTGATGGTTTAGTTTGGATTTGTTGACAATAAGAAAAATTGAAAATGACACCAGGATCAGGTTTTCATGTCTTTATCCAATTAAAAAACATATTTTATGTTAATACCAATTGACAATGTTTAGTTTTCCTGCTTTACCTGATGCTACTTGTGGAAAAAAAAGAAAAACAAAAGGCTGTGAACAATGTGGAGTAGCAACAAGTTAGGAATGTACATCCATTCTTCTTAATCATAAAAAAAGACATCAACTCACTGCACATAATGCTACATTCTGTATGTTAAAAAAACAAATAGAAATCACTCCCTCTAATACAAAAGCATGTCCTCCGTCATGTCAGAGAAAAACAAGGCCAACAGAGAATCATGAGCCAGTGATGCAGACCGGCTGGAGTCCGTTCTCAACACGGGGAGAGGAAGTGTCCGCGGTGATGCAATCCTCCTCCTCTGCTGTTCGTGTGTTGAGTTGTTCAGTGGTTACAGCAAAAGACGAGGGGAAAAAAAATCCCCTTTAGGACCAAAAAATAAAATGTTTACAGTGTGCTGTAAGAGTGACACGAAGAGAAAGGGAGAAAAAGATCAAGGCATCTGTTCATTTCCATCATTCATTTGACTGATCACAGTTGAGACCAGAGCATTTGTGAACTCCAGGAACTCCAGGAACGCTCCTCTCCTTAAATGGTTTCTTTGATTGAGTGGACGCGGATGAGAGCGTCCCGCCACGTCCCGCCAGAGCGAGAGAAAGGGGAGGACAAGACCTGCTGGACGCCTTCACACCGAGGTCTCCGACTGCAACCTCATGACAAACTTGTGGCTCTTTGGGTCAATGAACTCCTCGCCCAGTCGGAGGAAGGGGAGAGGCGTCACCGTGACGACCAGGGAGAAGTCCGGGCGTCTCAGGGAGAAGACCAGGCCCTGGCGCAGGGCCGAGGTCACCGGCTCCTCGCTCACCAGAGTCCACTGGCGCCCCCTGCCATTCTGCTGCTGGTACTGCATGGTGGGGCCGGGCGTGAGGTATCGCTCCAGGAAAGCCTGAGAAGGAGCACGTTGGAGGAAAAAATGCAAGTTCAGTGTCAGTATTTTTGGTGGCATGAAGTGAATTTAATCAAACACTATTATATTGCACAATTCTGAAGAAACTGGACCTGAATAGTTACAGTTTTTTCTAACTATTAGTCAGAGAAACTATTTTGTAGGGATACAGTAATCCCTTGCTAGAACGCAGTTCACCTTTCATGGTCTCGCTGTGTCACGGATTTGCATTGTGCATTGTGTTCTGCATTCTGATTGGCTAAACAGTCTCCCTGCTACAGTTCTCAAATATGATCGATGGTGGGATGAGAATCTCTGTCCAGAAGAAAAAAAGAGCGACAACAACTACCCATAACTATGTTCTTCTCTCGAAGAAACACACCTGCACCGCTGGCTTTAGAAGAGAAAAAGATGCTACAGAGCGAGTCAGGATGCAGCAGCACAGTCAGAAGAGCAGTGAAATACTCAAATCATTTTTCATTTTCTCCTGTTCAAATCCAATTACTCGGGTCGCGGTGGGGCGGTGCTGATCTCCGCAATTTGAAGCCTTGTATAATAATTGTAAACAAAATAAAGGTTACTACTGCACAGATTTCACCTATCACAGGTTCTTTTTGAAACGTGACCCCTGCGAAAAATGAGGGATTACTGTACTTAAGTTCTTGCTACTTTGCAAACCAACACTTCCATTTCTCAAACTAAAAAAAATTTACATATTTTGTTAATGTGTTTAGACCTAATCCTTCTCAAAGGCTGCAAGACTGCCAGATGAAAGACTACTGAGGAGGAACTGAAACAGATCAAAGTTCCCCTCAACAGAAACCAGACCAGTCTGCAAGTGGGAACACTTGCAACATGAATGTCTTTGACTTATGTGGCTTGGATTAGGAAAAAAGAAAAGAAGAAGCTAAAATAGATCCATCAAATCAATTTTAGGATACCAACGCTGCATGTAGGAAACATTGCATTACATGAGGCCACTCACCTTGGGCGTCATGTTGTGTGTGATGCAGAACTGCAGGTGTGTGAGGATGCTCTCCATGCTGTGGAAGGCCTGCTGGCGTGTGGTCCGCAGGTACTTCTGCATGGCCCGGGCCATCGGGGCGAAGATGGCTTGAGCTGCCTCCCGGGGGTCCATCACCTCCCGGGGATGTTTGGGAGATGAGGCCACCTCCTCCTCGTGCAGACGCTTGATATGTGTGAAGGCCTCTTCAACCGCCACAACCAACCTGCAGCAGAGCGACAGAGGGAAACTTTAGCACAGCTGCCAGGGCAGTTTGGCTTCAAGCGCTTAATGATGACGAAACTGTTGCACCTGGTCACATCCACAGTTTATCAATGCTTTGTTTAGCGTGTAAAGACGTGATAAGATAAAAGATCTTGCTCTATAACAGATACATTTAGAGTATGTGTGTGTGTATGTATATATATATATATATATATATATATATATATTATTATTATTAATTATATATATATATATATATATATATATATATATATATATATATATATTAGGGCTGGGCGATATATCGAGATTTTAATATATATCGATATATTTTCAAACGCGATATGGCACGAGACAATATCGTTTATATCGATTTTTTTTTTTTTTTTATGATTTTGATAGAGCTTATTTTGTGACAAATTGACTTGAATGTTTTATTTGAGATTTGCACAAATGTTTTGTTATTTGCACAACTGTCAACCTCAGTGGAAAAGTCTGCCTGTTACTGTCTACATTGTATTAATTGCACAGTGTATTTTAATGTAATTGTTATGCAGGAAAGGGATATTTGTTTTATTTTATTCATGAAGCATTTTTATTCTATATATGAAGGTAGTTTATTTTTATTTCATTTGTTTTATACATTTTGATATTGTGCAGACCTCTGTTAACAAAGGTACCTGTGTGACATTTGGCACGAGGCTTTGTATTAAAACTGACTGTTTTTTTAAGGGTTTGCCTCAGAAAAAAATGAAGCTAACAGAGATGCTATGCTATAATGCTTTGGGGGAAACCCCAATAATGTCACAGAAAAAATATCGATATATATCGAGTATCGCCATTCAGCTAGAAAATATCGAGATATGACTTTTGGTCCATATCGCCCAGCCCTAATATATATATATGCACCCTTAAATGCTGCTCTTGTGCCTTTTGTTTCATTTTCACTGATTATAGTAACGTGACAAATAAATGATACCCTCATTCTATTCTATACATACATACACATACTATAAAAAAGCCTTTTCTTAAATTTGGTTAATACAATCTGTTGAAAAACAATACACAACAACATATTTCTCTGTCATTACAGGCTGTATCGTACCATCTTTGATAACCATCTCTGGAGTCAATTACTTGAATTAGTCATTTCCTCTCTGGCTTTCAGCCTCTCTAATCATGGGAAAGAATTTTTGCCAACGATTATTCAGTTCATTGACGTTTGTGGGGTTTTGTTTATGCCGTGATTGGATCATTGCAACATCTTGATTATTTTGATTTCCAGTCAGTCTGTTTGAGATTTGCAGGTGTGCCTGGAATCTCAGGGGTTTTAGTTTTAGGGGTCAGTCTCACACTTTACTCTAGAATATTTATAGCTCAATGACCCCAAGGTGGCCAATGTCTTTGGCTCCAAAATAAGCTAAGACCTTCATTAATATCACTTTATCTGCTTTAAAAAAATAACACTAATCTTGAAATGACATTACTAATAGTAAATGATTATAGTATATTCTTTTTTCCCTGGCTAGGTGCCACATGCTTATTTTCCCACAAGGGTGCTCCAAGTTTCTCTGAAAGTGACGTGCTGCTGACTGAGCAGCCAGAACATTGAGAACATGCACGGACAAGACCAACTGGAGTCAATTAGATAGCAGCTCACGTCAAAGTATCAGTGTTTTGATTGACCTTCAAGTGCCCTAGAGCCCTGCAGGTCTGTCAAACATCCCTTCCTGTTTGATATCTCATCAAAACACACCACAAAATGGTGCTTTTGGAAATTCAGCAGGACTATAAATAATGAAATCACAGATCCAGCATGACCTTATTCTGAGAATATTGTGTAAAGTTAGTAAGACAAACAACAGATTGATTCAGATTCCCTGAACTTCCATTTCTTTGCTTGTCACGTCGGCAGGTTTAAGACCGCCTCTCCCTGCACATATCAACTCTCTCCTCTGCGTTTTACACCACAGCGAGCCGCTGCCATCACGTTTCTCAACCTCAACACAATCTGGAAGATGAGCATGCGCTGTGCAGGACCTGGCTTTGCGTTTGCGGACCCTGCGGTCCATCTCCGCCTCCTCGTAGTAGAACTCGTTGTGGGAGTTGTCTCTCCTCCTGGCGGCGGCGGCTATCATGGCCCGCGACTGGCCCGTGGAGTTGTTGGTCGTGCTTTCTACAAGACAACACAGGCATTTGACAGACTGCACATCAGGTATTTATGCAATGCTTTACACACAAGAAGAGAGTAGACCACGAACGACAATCACAGTAAAGTTATGGATTAAAGATGAGGCTGTATTTACCATCCAAGGAGTAAACCTTGAAACCGGTCATCTTCTTGGACAAGATGGACTTTGGCAGGTTGAGCAGGGCAGGGTTGTAAACGGGGAAGTCGTTGTAGTAACGGTCCAGCACCCAGACAGCTGCCCGCTGGATGCTGAAAGACAGATCATCAGCGCTCAGTAAGTTCAGCGTCTTCTTTTGGAGTCAGTTTAAAAGAAAAAAAGGAATTTCTGCCAACTTGATATAAACATTAAGCCAAAGAATAATCAGCCATCTGATGTTGTGAAATTATCAAAACACACACTTGCCCTAAAAAAACAGCATGTTGTAAGTCTGGTTTCAAATATTTATAATGCACTTGCCCCTAAATTTCATAATAAAACTGATTTCTTTTTGTATTAAGGTATGACATTTCCTCAAGTCAGAAGTACCCCGTCAGTAGGATCTTAAACTCCAATGAAGTGTTGTTCTCCAGGGGTCTGTTAACACGAGTTATTTATCACACGACAAGATGACGGGTACAAGCACAAATGTGTCACAAAATCCACTGAGATCCAGTCACTCAGACTACATTTGTGCGGGCTCGAACATCATTTTCAGCATCACAAATGCTCTCGGCCACATGGGAGGATTTCATACTTGACAAGCTCGTGCTCAGTGAAAATTCAGTGACGATGCATTTGGCATCTTGCGCTACACGGGGTTGTGCAGCTGCGGGGACTCCAGGCTATTCGTTTTGCACGAGGTTGGTATCCAGTTACAGAAAGGTAACAACGGGGATAAACACTGCACTGCCAAAGCTGAATAAAACTGACTGGATCCAGAGATCAAAATTAAATCAAAAAAGTACTTGGTCACTGCTGACAACGGCATGGAAGCACTGCCTGTGTTGGGGGACTGGGAACCTCTGCTGGATAGTTTGGCTGGATGAGCAGTAGCCTCACGTACACCTGGTTTAGGTCCCCGTTGCATCCAGCCCACATTTGGATTCAGGCCTGTGTTCTTTTGCAGTGCGTCATTCGCTTCTCCTTTCCCGTCTCATCACTTTCAAATACAGACCAACAGTGACTGATCACTGTGTCCCCTTTAAAGCCAAACAGCTATTTGTCTTCCCCCTTTTTCACTCACATTTCCTGAATTGTTAGATATCAAAGAAGGTCTAGTTCCTCCACTTTTCAGTCGCCAGTCCAAAGCAAACACCAGCTTCACATTAGCCTCAGTTAATCACCAGTCGTGATACCTCTGATGAGGTACACAGATTCATGGAGATGCTTAATTGCATTAATCCCTCAGTTCAGGGTTACAGAAAGGGCAAGAGGACCATGCATGCTCCCACTAAAGACATTTTAAACATCACCAAACATGCAAGGTTTTTTTTAACAATGACTACGCTTACATGTAGTCAAAATTCAGGTTAAGGTCAATATTCCGGTTACTGAAACAGTCGGAATAATCTGTTTACATGCGTGAGCAAACAGGGTTATCCCTGTATACATGGTAATTAATCATTTGGCATCAAACCAGCGACGCACGGAGAACATCATGACGCAATTCCCGTCATTTCCACTTCTTATTCCTGTATCCAAATCCAAAACAACAATAACAGCAGCACGGCGGATAATGAACAGCCCAGTGGAAGTCGCCTTCTTTTGCGCTTTGGTGCTGGTACTGACCCACCACCACCAGGACAAAACACTATTCCTCGTCTCCTTCTTCATTAATGGAAGGCGAGAACGTGAAGAAATGGCAAATGGAGCCAGAGCTGTGCCATCCATATCCATGCTACCCGTTTCCACCAGAGCAGCCCAGACACTTTGGATGAAGGTGCTCAGTCAGGACTGGTGGGAACGGGTAGTAATGATGGAGTTCACCGACGCCGACTGGCGTGAGATTTCACTTGAGATGTCACTTCCTGGACTCAAAAGACCAAGATTCCTTGCGAAAAGAACATGCACAGAAAACAAATTCATGTTCCTTATGATGGGGATATCCTGTTAGGCGGATACATGACTAAATACTCGGGTTGGAAAAGGAGCAACCTTTCATATTCAGGGTTTTAAAAACCGAAATATGAGCAAATTCTGGTTATTCAAAGGGGTTATTGGTGTTTACATGGCCGTGCGCAACCGGGTTATTGCTAATATTCCAGTTAGAAAAGGGTTATTGACTGCATGTAAACGTAGTCAATGGGAGGAAACACATGTCCTTTGTCGGGGGGGAAAAAACATGCAAAGCCTCAACTCTGACAACATTGTAGCAGTAAACAGGCCATAGAGTTGAGCATTTTCCGTAATAACGCTCACAAACCTGAGGTGGCCCACGCTGTAGAACTTGCTGGCTCCATCCGTGCTGCGGACCACCTTGAGGCAGAAAGCGGGCTGCAGGTGCCGGACCTCCAGCAGCACCAGGGCCAGGTACTGGATGAAGAGCAGGGCGTCCACCAGGGATGCAGCGTACTCCACGATGCCCCTGTAGTCCCGCTCCTTGGGCTCCAGCACCCGGACGCCGTAGAACAACCAGTACGACGCCACAAACAGGAACACCAGCACCATCAGCAGGCAGCGGAAGATGAAAAAGCGCGGCAGCGTGGCGCGCGGAGGGCGGAGGAACAGCGCCCAGGAGGAGATGAGCAGGACCAGCAGCTTGAAGGCGAGGGAGACGTAGAGGCCTTCGCAGGGCGTACCGCAGGGCTCCAGCGCATCGCGCCACAGGACCTGAGGGAGGATGAGGAAGGCCAGCGGTGTGATCAGGGCGAAGAAGCTCAGGAGGCCTCCGAGCGCCGGGCCCACGAAGCGCTTGCACTCCAGAGGAGTCGAGTCTTCCAAGTCTTTGGTGACGCGCGTCAGGTCCTCGTTTGAGATGCTGTGCTCAGAGGTGCCAGTGACGACGGTGGTGGTCTCCCCCCAGTTATCATCCTGCTCAGCAAACACACAGAGGACTTGAGTGAGTTTCAAATCCACTTAAAGTTTTATTTCAACATGCAATTTAAAACAAAAAAGAAAAAATTCCAATCCCAAGACATTTTTGATCTTTTAAGTAGCAATTAAACAATCAGGTCTAATTGGAGGAGATTAATTCAACTTTTAAATTGACCCCTGACAACTAGATAATCGTCAAAGTCCTCTTTCAAGCTGAAATGTTTAAAATCTTATGAAAAAATAATCTACTGTAAGTAAAATGTATGTGTGAAGATGTGATGTGCGACCCAGACATTTATCAATCAAAGATTTGTGATTGATTTGCGACAGATAATCCATGTGAAGTAGAAAAATTACCGAACTGATTTTTAATAACAAAAATAAAAATTCACAATTAAAAGACATATTTGTAAGGCATTTTTAGGAGATAATTTCACACTCTTTAAAATCATTATTTTCATTAAAAACCTCTCAAATTGTCTTAGATGTCAAAAATGTAATATAGACCTTAAAATCGGATTAGTGAAGATTTTCCTTAAAAGAAATGCCTCTTTGCTATTTACATGACGGTCCCAGAAACAAGCTCCTCAAAGAAAGGCCACCTCTACGCTTAAACAATATCATAATTTCAGATCTAAATACTTAAAAAAAAAAAAGGACTGAAAGAAAATGACCAAGTGCTCCAGTGAAACACAGCTGAGCTGCTGAACGAGAACAAGAGCCCAGTTTGACAGGAAAACTATATTCTGTCAAAATGTTCCTAAAAAGTCAAAACTAGGTGGATCTGCAGGCGTCAAACAAAAACACAAAACACTTCCTTCCTGATGTGAAGGAAAACGGCTGTGAGGTCAGGGTTTCAGTGTGAGACAGAGTCCGTGCTGCAACACTGAGCTTGTTAAACACTCATCAGAGCAAAAGGAGTGTGATATTTTAGCATCAATAATTCAGTGGGATCAGAGGCAGCAAACCCTGCTTTTATAAAACGCTAATCTCCATGAAAACAGTTATTAAAAGAACCAAAACACATAAGATTAGTTCATAAAAGTTGTTCAAATCAGAGGAAAACAGCGCCACTGACCCTGTCGTCTCCGCGGGTCGACTCTGCGTCTAAAAGCGGCTCTCCGGGAGTTTGTATGGTAACGGATTTGTCCCCCCGACTGCTGCCGTCTCGGCTCTTGGACCGATGGCGGTCCCTCCGGTCCCTGAAGAGAAGCAAAGGATGATGCACGGGGTTCACTGACGTGCAGCAGAACTGTCTGTAATGGGCTTGATCCCAATCCCAATTATATTACACGCCGTTTGTAAACCCATTTATTTTTCCCAGTCAGTAAACGCATCCCAGTACAGTGACAAAAAAAAATTGCAGGTAATTCATCACTATTAAAAACCAGCACCAACAAGTCTGTCAGATTGTGTTTCTGGGCATGTAAGACAAGAAGAATGATTTTGATATTAAAGTCTGTCAACAATAAGAACTCAATACGCAGTTAAATATGTATGAACCAGAAATTAAAATAAGTCCGACACTAAATTCATATTCTGCTTCCAGCGTGTATGAACAGAACAGAGCATAAATAGATGAATTAATAAATAAATACCAATATAAGCACAAGCTAAGTGCAGAAATGTCCCATGGTGGACTTTGACCGAGTGTCCCACCTGTGCTTGCGGGAGCTCCGGGAGTGGGAGGACTTGTACGAGTAGCCCGAGTACTGCGAGTCGTTGTCCATGTCTCGGGTCGGCGGTGGGCGGGCTTTGAGCACCCCGCCTCCTCCTCCTCCGCCCTTGCCGCGCTGCTCGCCGACTCCTCCCAACTGGCTCTTGCGTTCGGAGATGGACTTGCTGGAGAGGGCCAGGGGCAGCTTGAGCAGGTCAACCTTGCTCCTGAGGGAATCTATCTTGGAGGCCGATGAGGATGTCGCAGGAGAAGGGAGGTGGGAGAGCGGGGGGAGGACGCACCCAGGAGGAGAAGAGGAGGAAGAGGGATGGGAGAGGACGGCGGGTAGGAGAGCTGCAGCGGGGGACAGCCGAGGTAGTTGAGATCTGGAAGAGGAAGAGGGAGCAGGAGTTAAGACTTTATCTGCTCTGCATCAAGTTAAACGGTTGAACACTGAGGACTCTCATGTTGACTGAATGAACAGATCTAAAAATACACGGCGGGGTTAATAATCATCTCATTTTCTTGGCTGTGCTTCCTGTCTGCTGTTTCCAACTGCTATCACACTAGACCATCGAGCGCAACACAAGCTCCCTAGAGCCCTCGTTTGCCGACGTTCCTGTTAAAATTACCCATCAGGCTTTGGTACATAATGGCAGATAAGCATCATCGGAAAATGCTGCCTTCATATCAGGCATTCAAACATTTTGTGAGGAATGTACTCGTTTAAAGTTAATCTATGGATGTCGTGCAAGAAACAGCAACAATCCTCTACTGACAAAGAAAACCTATGCGGGAAAAATACACACTTTTGCAGCTTATCAATCTGATAAAACGGCACATGCAGGAAACTTGCTGCAGCCTTATCTGATCTGGCATCCCAGGCCTTTTCTTTTTTTTTGAATAAACAATTTTCACTTCATGGCTTTTCATAATTATTTTTACTGAAGCGTGTCAAAATATCTACAAAGCTTCTTTAAACAAAAAAGTAATGACATTTCTTAAATAAACAGAATTTTCTTTTAAGAATAGTGGCAAATGTTCAGTACGGTTGATCAGAAAACGATCAGTTATCGATAAAAACAGTAGCAATAAAATAACTATCACACTTAGTCCAGTAAAACAATCAGTTGTAGTATCGTGGCTATTTTTGGCTTCTTTATTTTGGTGTTTTGTGAGTCCTGGTTTCCTTTCTCAGGACATCCTGAACTGGATCTTGGCTGATCACCTCTACCTTTCAACAATAGGCGCACGTAAGCTTCCCAGATGGAAGGGAACTCAAGTTAATGTTTTTCTGACCGAGATCAAAACATACTGCAGGACGCCGACACAGAAATCTGGGTAGGTGATGTAGTGCGTGTCGGCACATGTCAGCCAGAGCTGACATCACTATAAAATTACAACTCTAGTGGAATGATGCCGTTAAGAGAAAAGGGGGGAAAAAAATATTGCCGCTGGTTATTCCTCCTTCTCTCACATCCATGAGAAACAACTATGATGAAGGTAAAGTCTTTTTCTGGGTGGAGCTAGTTGATGCCCGGCTTCAGGAGAACAGCCCAAGACCTCCTGTAAAGTTTTCTGGTCATTATTTGAGTGCCAGTTTATTTAAAAGGAGGCAAACGAAGTGAAACAATTTCCAGAGGTGTTAAAGCAATATATGTGACATTAATTAATCAAAATACCACAGATATAAAGCACAAATACATCCTTTTTCCCCATCATGTGTCCTTCCTGCTCTGTTAAGCTGGTGGAGGTACTAGATGCCACTTGACTTCACTCAAACCCTTGATTCCACATGAGTGTACCATTTGCAGTGGATGTAAAAGCTCTGAGACGCCCACCTCCAAGGTACAGCAGCGTGGTGTGAAGTGGGATGCAGATAAAGATGGGGAGGCTGGATAATCCTACACTGATCTGTATCTGTGACGTCACCGTTAACGGATCTGAACGGCTCCCTGAACGTGAAGATTTCGAAACTAGGCCACCCAAACCAAACCATCCATGGCTTCTTCTTATTATATATTTAGGAGCCTGTCCCGCCACTTTTCAGAAGAAAACACTGGTACAATCTGGACAGGTTACCAGTCCATCGAAACACCAACAGGAAAACTACCTTTTCATAATATCTCCCTTTGAAATGATGATAATTTTCAAAAGAGCTAAATCATTATGATGAAATTCAGTGATTTGCTTTTTGTCCATCATTCAATCCCAATTCCAACAATGATCTAAAAACATAACAAAAAAACACCCATAATTGTGCATCTCAAAGTTTCCAGTAATATTTGTTTTTACGGCATACAGTCCAGTCCAGAAATCCCATCCACGACTAGAAGCGTGTCATTTGTGATATTTACACATATTCCCTCTTTATTCACATGTTGTTTCTGCCTGATGCAAGTTTGGGTGAGATGATGTCAAAAGAAGAGAAGAAGATGGCATTTTACAACTCTCACATTTAAGTTGGTCTGTTCATAATATTTCCTTATCTTCTCCAAAAAGCAGCCATCAATTTAAAATGATAAAAACCAGAGAAAAGCCACATATCAATATATGAAACGTAAAACAGATGTTCATCCTTCACCGGCTGCCAGGATCAGTACATTTTCAGGAACTTGTGTCAAAAATCACAGGCGATTGTTCAACTGCGAAGTGAAATGACCCTTGAAGAGCTGGTGTTTATGATCCAGCGTAGGGTTGTGACGTCTCGCCCCGGCGGGCGGAGCTCTGTGATCCATCAACACTAGGACCCATTAACCCCCTAAACCGAGGCTCTGGTTTCGCCGTTCACTTAGATCACGTCTTCCAGGTCTTGGCTGAGGTTAATCATCACACGACTGTAGATCCTCTCCAAGAAGTGAGCTTTAGCCTCAGCTCGCTGCAACACAATTGCAGCCATATTGGATTACTGTGTTTTCACTCAACTTGTTTGCCCTCTCCCTCCCTCTCGCCAGCTCACATTCCCTCCCTCACGCCCCTCGTCCCCCGGGAAACAGGGCCTCTCCGCTGCCATGGCGATGAAAGAGGCTGTTCAGCTGGATGGGAGGGTGGGGGGTGGACTGGAGGCTGACAGTTGCCGAGGAAACCTGACCTCATGCTGCCCTCTGCCAGTCTGTTCTCCACGCTGGTGAAAAATCTCCAAAATAAAAGTGTTGGCATGACGGATGTCGGACTGTCAAATGCTGGTTAATTGATAAAAGGTGGGCGGGGCCCGGCGCCTTTGATTGCTCCTCCGTGGGAAATGGAGGGGCACATTAGCTGCCATCGCTCACAAAGGATCTTGGTTAACAGTGCATTAGCATCCACTTCCCTTCAAGCCATTAAACTGCATGGATTAATCCGTAAGATGACGGTAGATCAACTCTAAACATTCATTTTGATCAAACAGATTTCTCGCTCCCCGTCACAGAACTTCTGGGAAAAACTAATAATCATGTCTGGCCTTAATGCTTATCCTGGCACCTCGGAAAAATAGCAATTAGGCTATTACACCAGTCCTGGCTCCATTTCAAGGCAGTGACCTTGAGAGAGAGGACGGGGAAATATCTAAAGTTATTCCTTTAGTGTATTAATCCATAAACATCTGAAATTATACAGGAAATAATGCAGACGCCCAGAAACAAGATCTCAGTTTACATTTCCGGATAATTACCAAGATGACTGTTGCTCGGTAACTTCGCAGGCCTCTCATAGTCTGCAACAGAATATTTCCACAGGGGGTCCATATGGATCCAAATGCCTTTGCCAGTAATTACAGGGCCAACAATAGAAGCCTCTCTGCAAGTAAACTCTACAAGCCCAACACAAACATGTTCCACAAAACCAGTATTAAGGGTGACATCTTTAAGATTTGTTACGTGGGTGGAGCTACAAGAAAAATAAATGAAAACCTAAAGTTTGGTAGATTATCAGACGTGTTGCATGAAAAGCCTCTATTCTGGTTCAGTGCTGAGAGCGGAGGTGGTTCATTTATGAAAAAGGACCCACGTTCAAGGAGCTTTAAAGCTCCTTATCAAATGTAGAATACATTTCCAGTTCCATATACCTGAATTTGCTTATACATCCAACTAATAAAACTGCAAAATAACTAAAAAGGTTAAATAAATGCTTCATTTCCTGCTTCCTCATTTCCTCCCTCCTCCATCATCTTAACTCGGACCTCAAAAATCAATGTGAGGTATAGATTTTGAAGCATGTATTGATTCCTGAGGAGTGATACACAGCAACAGAAGAGGCTCTTGGAGGAATTATATGCGAGGAATGAAAAGCTTTACAAGACGATCCTATCAAACGTGTATATTTATTTCTAATTTCAGTTACCACAAACATCTTAAATGGTCATGTGACAGGGATAATATGGGCGTATGCCTCAAGATCATATTAAGCCTCTCCCAGTTTAACATGATAACATTGAAGGAATGATTTCTTAAATCTCCTCTTCTCCCCTTGTGTCTGAGAGAAAGTGTGTATGTTGCAGTGGTGGACAGTAACGGAGTAAATTTACTTGAGTACTGTACTTAAGTACATATCCAGAGGATTTGTACTTTACTTGAGTATTAGATTTCTTTGGTACTTATTACTCTTACTTGAATACATTTCCAAGACAAATATTTTTACTTTTACCCGAGTAAATTTCTAGGAAAGCTGAAAAGTACTCGTTACTTTCAGATCTGCTCTTTTTTCTTCTTCCCTAAAATCCTATTGGACACAAGCTGTTTTTGTCAAAGGAGGAGACCTATCACAGTGCACGCTCTCCACTGGGATGTACGTAAAGCGGAAATACGTCAAGCCTCCTCAAAACGATACCGCCAAAGTAGCCTGCGTTTGTCAAGACAGAGCCGCAACAAGCAAAGACATAGCAATGGCTACGAGTTAAAAAGTTAAAGAGTTGAAGAGTTAGAGTTAATTCTCAGAAACAAGAGTTAAAAGATCCTTAAATTAATTTAGAAAAAATATAGTAATTTACTGATGTGGAAAATAAGAAATTTACTCTTACTCTTACTTTTACTTAAAGTAAATTTAAAAGCATTTACTTTTGGATACTTAAGTACCTTTAAAAGCAAGTACTTTTCTACTCTTACTCCAGTAATATTTTGACTGAGCTACTTTTACTTGTAACGGAGTAAATTTTGACCAGTAGTATTTGTACTCTTACTCAAGTACTGGGGTCGAGTCCTCTGTCCACCTCTGGTATGTTGTCACAAACTGAAGGCTGGGACATCTAAAACAATATCAATACACCACGGCGTCAGCCAGGCTGATTAAGACTCACATCTCATGTTTCTTTAGGTCTCAGCGGCGATGACTTCACAAGCTTTTTTACAAATGAGGAAAATAGAGAGGATCTATTATCTTAACCAAGATTTCTACTTTAGGTGTAATCCATCTTTAATCAACAGGCGATGTACCTCAACCTCTCCAGGCTCCAAGAAAAACAACCTAGTTTCAAGAGAGCCGGCACATGTCATTTCTCACTTTCATGTGTCACGTTTTTAAAAATAACTGTAGCAAATCAGTTAATCAATAATTATTGATCGGATATCAGTTTAAAGAGATAATCAAACGTAGTTCGGTTTCAGTTATATTTATCTGATCAGTTTTCCTCATAGACCACAGTGGTGGAGATCCACAGGGTTCTGTATTTGGATAGCTACTTTTCACTGTAAATAATAAATATACTTCCATTAGGTGCAATTATGAAGCAACATTGCAATCAGCTAAACATGAAGTCAGAGGAGACCAGTAAGATATCTGGACAACACGTGAAACTAATTTCTAGAACAGCCTTCAGGATATTGCCAAAATAAGAAACACCTAGCCTCATATTCATGAAGAAAAACTACTCCATGGATGTATTACTTAAAGGGATTGTGACATGAAAAACACATTTTTCTTGATTTTTTGTGTTTTGTTGGGTGTCTTGACATCAATTACACCCAAAAAACAACAAACTTTTAACATTCAGTGTATTGTGTGCTTTCTGGGATTTTCCGCATAACTGTGCAAAAACGGCTCATCTGGTTTGGTGGCGGGCCGTGACGTCAGGGCCCGCTAAATCACCGCCCCCTCCACCCAGCTCCCTGCCTCCTCTCCTCTCCAGCGCACCATAAAGGCTGATTTATGGTTCCGCGTTACACCGACGCCTACGGCGTAAGGTTACGCGGCGACGCGCGCCATACGCTGAACCCTACGGCGTAGGCTCTGCGTCGATTTAACGCGGAACCATAAATGAGGCTTAACAAGGAGCTGTTTAGAGCCTCTTTTGTTCTAATCACCGGAGGAAAACTGCTAAGAAGACCCGCGGCCACTGACTGGACTTAAGATAAGGAGACAGTGCTGCTTGCATGCCTTTATTTTTATGATTGTTTGCTGTGGTTCGCCCTCCTGCTTTTCCGTGCATGCTTCGCCTGTCGCTCTCGGCTTAATGCCGCGTTCCATTTACCTCGGAAATCGGAACTGGGAACTGGGAATAGCAGCCATCTTTGAATGGTAACTCGGGGGTGGTGAAGCTTTCCCACTTTCCCAGTGGGAAATCCCACTTCGAGGGGCATTTCAGTTGAAAATTCCGACTGGGAACTAGTAAATCCCCACTTCCGAGGACAAATGGAACGCGGCATAACTCTCCGACGCCGCTGTGAGCGTATGGCTGGAGGAGGAGGAGGTTTGGAGGAGGAGCGGAGCAATGATTGACAGGAAAGGGGGGAAAGGAAGCATTTTTCACGGGGCAAAAAAACACTGTAATAAAAAGCCAGGAAAAGAGTACTAGAGTTAAGTTTTTCTTGTTACACTCTTTTAGACACATTTGAGGGATGTTGGCCAAGACTTTTAATAGTGTTAAAAGCATGTTAAAAATGATGTCACAATACCTTTAAGTAGGGGTGGGCGGTACACCGGTGTCATAGTCATCACCGGTGTGAAACTGCGCCACGACATGGATTTTGCAATACCGTCAATACCGTAATAAATCAATTATAAAATAATAAGCCTAAATAAGGCATTAAAAACGTCGGTGATATGCAAGGTTTGCTGCCGTGTTGTGACAGCAAGAGGTGGAAACACAAGCAACCTGTTTCATCACTTAAAAAACACGCACGCCCGTGAATATGAAGAGGCAACCCGGGCCAAAACGAGCGCAAGTGGGACCAGCAGCTGGTCCCACTGCTCCGCTGCTCCGCTGGTGCTGCTGAGCAGCACCAGCGGAGCACGTCCCAAGAGTAGGCTACACAGCTTTCACTGCAAGCATCGTTTACTGCTGCTAGTGCTTAAAGTATTCCGGCACCGTGCCGCATCTCCGGCGTACGGAGTTTTTTTTCCTCGGTGTGCGAGTTTGACTGCTTAAAAAAAAAAAAAAAAAAGGTTTGAGAGAAAAAAAAAAAGTTTGAGTCAATCGAGTTCGTCTACCAATGGAATGAGAGGAAAGCAGCTCTGGCTCAACCAAACAAACACTAGCCAATCAGAAGCAGAGCTGGGCGGGTCTTTGACGGCAGCGGAGCGCAGAGCGCTGTTTCAACCTGCCGGAATATCAGTCACCCACTTCAAGATGGAGAAAAAATTAATGAATGTCGGTTTAAAAGAATCTTTTTGCCCAGTAGAAAAAAAGAGTGACAAAAAAATACCCATAACCATGTTCTTCTCTCGAAAAAACACACCTGTACCGCGGGCTTTAGAAGAAAAAGACGCTGCAGCGCGAGTCGGGATGCAGCAGAATCAGAAGAGCAGGGAAATACGTGCGAGGCGGTGCTGATCTCCGCAATTTGAAGCTTTGTATAATAATTATATAAAAAAAGTGGTTGCTACTATGTGAATATCACTTATCACGGGTTCTTTTTGGAACGTAACCCTCTCGAAAAACAAGGGATTACTCTATATGAATACTCATGGCATAAACCTGTCAAGTTTTGGATTTAAAATTAAGGGAAATTTTACACCACCCGCTGTCCAACCAGCCCAACCGAGGTCCAGTATTACATTTTAAGACAGGTTTACAAAATATTTAAAATATAATATAATAAAAATAAATATAATATATATATATATATATATATATATATATATATATATATATATATATATATATATAAATAAAATATTATATATATATATATATATATATATATATATATATATATATAATAATAAAAAAAAAAATATATATATATATATATATAATATTAACCTTATTCACATAAAGGGACAGGACAGGCTACTCCTCCCAAAACGTACCAAAAAATACCGTGATATTATACCGTCACCGTTCAAAAGATGAAAAATACCGTGATATTAATTTTAGGTCATATCGCCCACCCCTACCTTTAAGGCTGTAATACAATCTTAAGTACAATGCAATTCCTTTCTAGTTGAATGTCCTAAAATTAGTGTGAAAAGCCTTCATTTGATCCAAAATGATGATATGAGTGTTCTGAAGAGGATTAGCAACAGAGATCACATTTCTCCACTTTTAGCTTCCCTTCACTGGCATCCTCTTAAATCCAGTATAGAATTCACAATTCTTCTCCTCACACATTAAGCCATTAAGGGCCTTGCTCCCTCTTATTTTAAAGACCTCATAGTTCAATGTTATCCCTACAGACTACGCTTTCCAGCTGCAGGCGCACTTGTGGTTCCCAGAGTTTCCAAACGCAGAACTGGAGGCAGAGCCTTCAGTTATCAGGCTCATCTCTGACAAAACCACCTCCCAGTCAGTGTTCAGGGTGCAAACAGAAAAGTTTAAGATTCGGCTTAAATTCTCCTTTTCGATAAAGGCTTTTAGCTCGGCTGTTCCCGAGCCACTCTACACACACACACCCACACAGTTATTACCACCATTAACTTTGTGTTTCTCTTTATTCCCCTCTCATAGAAGTATCCATGGGCTAAGCCCTTTGTGTTGGCTACCATTTCTTATCCCCTCACCCCACCCAACCAGTTGGGGCAGATGGCCACCCTTCACGAGTCTTCTGCCTTTGAAAAAGAGCTACTTCTCTCCAACATCAGTTCTCAAATACTCAGGAAGTGAAGACTCAATGCAAGGTGGTGGTTTGTGCCCGTCCGCTTAGTTTTTATGTTATTATTATAATATGATTTTCAACTAGATGGAATGTGTTGGGTTAAAAAAATAAATGACAGCCAACTGTATTTGATCCGATTATAAATGTCCTGAACTAGCAAAAGCAAACCTAATTAAACAGACCTGTAATAGCTGTAAATAGCTTCGGTAGTCCTCATAACTTGATAGAGCAACACTGACATGGTACGACAGTGAAGAAAACAAAGATCTTAAAGAAAAGAGCTCAACAAAAGAAACTGCAATCAAGGAATAAAGATATCGTGGTTAAAAATAAGTCTTTTGTCCAAACCTTTTGGTCAATCTTTAATTGTAGGGAATTAAAACAGTACCTGGTTCTATATTGTGCATTCCCCTGACCCTCATAGTTTACATAAGTCCTTCAGCCTCGTTTCACACTTTCTGCTGCTCTGTAAGTGAGAATGTGACCCAACACTTGATCTATAAAAGGTGTGGTCCAGTGGTGAGAAGGATTGGGTTTCCCATTCATCGCCCCGTCCTAGATGAAGGACCTCACCAGGACTATTCTTTCTGACTTCATGAGCAATATCAACGTTGAGCTAACACTCCGAGTGTAAAAGTACGCCAGAACACAAAATCTGTTGAAGCGTGACCTGTCTCTGCATGCACTTTTTGATCAGCTTCTTTAATCCAAGAATCTATTTCTTTTCATCCAGCTTTTCCTTGCTCTTTGAAGGTATTGTTCGCCGCACAAGAGTGCGTATAATCATTTCTATTTCATTTCATTTCTCACCGCCTGGCTCGACTTCATTCTGAAATTCATTGAAAAAACCGCCCAAAACTTCACTTTTCACTGACGGCTTGAGTGAATTCGACAGAGCTGGCAGGTCCAGAGGTCTGCGAATGTGTGTGTGTGTGGTCTGAGATTAAACAGTTATTACATCGGGCTTCCGGCTCGGTGTTGACATGGCTGGACCGTTTTACAGATTAGACAAAAGAGCCAGGAAAGTTATTCAATATTGTATGCACCCATCAACTGAGAGCAAAAGACAACTCTTGCAAACATTACATGCATGTGATTCTACTCCCACACACATTTATTACAAGCAAACACAACAACACTCAAATACTTGAATTTAACTTTCATACTGGTAATGAAAGCTGGGGTTAACGTTACTTTGAAGTCTTACTACTTACTCTGAAGTCACGTCCACCAGATGAGAGAAGACATTGCATGCATTTCACATGCATTAAACATGCAACATGCACTAAACTGAATTAGACAGCTGCAGACCGAACCTCTGTAAAACCAGGAAGAGCTGCAGAAGTACTGTTTACAATACTTTGATTACACGGCATCAGGACATAATTAGAGCCTTACCCCAACTGACAGATGGGTAAACAATATCAGCCACTCAGAGATGTATCAATACATTTTGTAGTTGTGACTTTTTCTATTCAGAAGATGATGAGAAACTTGGACTGACGTTTAGAAAATGTTGGTTTGTCCAGCAAAGAAACCATTTTTTACATGCCTCTCTTAACGGTCTGCAGCACGGTTAAAGGTTTGGAGGGAAAACCTTCTCTGAAGCAGTTTTTTTTTTAATCCATCCACTATTTGTGCTTGCTTATTCACACTTCAGCTCACCTGGATCTGTAGGAGACCCCTCCATCTCTTTTTAAAGTCAGCCACAAGCAGACAAACAACTACATACACACTGTCTCCTAAGAGGAAATTACACCAATTTACCCTAAACGCACACGTTTTTGGACGGATTACCCAAAGTAAACCCATTCAACGACCCTACGCTGGAAACCTTCTACAGGCAAGAGCCCTAACCTACCGTGTCTCCCTATATTTCTTCCTATAGACAAGTTTACGCGCCAAAACACGGGCGCTGCCATTCGTCTGCATAGATGCGGGTCATTTCCGGTGGGAGTGATTTGCGCAGCGTTTACCGGTGTAAACACACCGGCGTGGACACAAACCTTAAGCAAAGACTCGCTGCTCGTGAGCTTTTAATGTCGACAACTATGTCTTAGCCATGGGAACACGGTTCTATACTCTGACTGGAGATGGCGTTACTCTCCCCACCCGGATTCAGTGCAGAACTGGGATGATAACGTGATGACAGCTGCAGAACTGACAGCTGATCTGCTCCTACTTCCTGAAATCCGCAACGGACAAACTGAAAGTTTCTGAGGTTTATCAATATCTGCACAGAGACAAAGTCGGTTTTGTCATGTCATACAAACATGATCGTTTTGTTTATTTGAAAGCAAATGTCGAGCCTAGCCAGTGTTTGAACAATGCGGGGCTTAAAGCTCGGGTGCTGTAACTGAAGCTGGAGTCAGACCTGCGTCATGTGCGTTTTGCTGGACCGGAGATCGTGTTCCCATTCAGCTGCGATCTTATGGAAGGTAACAAGATTATTTGACATATATGTCTTCATTTTTGGTATCCAAACTACATCATAGTTTACTTGGCTTTTTTTTTCTCTAGGTAGAAAATGCTGTGAGACGGGAAAACCGGGCTTGCCTGCACTGACAGAAGAGCTGGGTCTGAAAGAAATGCTGGTCAGAGGAAGATGAAGTACAGGACTGTCTCAGAAAATTAGAATATTGTGATTTTCTCTAATGCAATTATAAAAACAAAAATGTCATACATTCTGGATTCATTACAAATCAACTGAAATATTGCAAGCCTTTTATTATTTTAATATTGCTGATCATGGCTTACAGCTTAAGAAAACTCAAATATCCTATCTCAAAAAATTCGAATATTCTGCAAATCTTAATCTTAAACTGTAAACCATAATCAGCAATATTAAAATAATAAAATGCTTGCAATATTTCAGTTGATTTGTAATGAATCCAGAATGTATAAATTTTTTTTTTTTTTTTTAAAATTGCATTACAGAAAATAAAGAACTTTATCACAATACACACACAACAGGAAGGATCTTTACCAGCCGTCACCAACTTCCCAGCATCTTCTACCACTCCAGAACCGGCACAGGAGGTGAAACTCTGTAGGACTCATGAAGAGTGGAGGACCAGCCCTGGGAATATTCTCCTGCAGCTCTGCCTCCCGCCATCACCCAACTTTTCACACATACTCCCAAAAATTGATGATTTTGTTGAGGGAAGGTTACAGTTCTGCAGTAAATATCTCAGCATTTTAAAACCAAAATGAGCAGCCTTATTTAGGAACCAACAGATGTTTGTACTGTGAAAATAAAGTTTGATGAAACATAATTTCATTTCATTATTGCACTGAACTACGATCATGAATGATAGGCCTTATCTTCCTTAGTGTGCTACAATGTCTTTTAACAGTTCATCATTCATAGTAAGCTCATACTGTACATTAATAATGGATGCATTTTGAGTTTTGAGGAAACTAAACAAATGGCTTCAACAAGAAAACTCATATGTTTAATCTTAACAGGAATAAAAAAGTAAAATATGGGGTAAGGGAACTGTCAATCGAATTTGTGCACATAAATCAAATGTGTGCATATTATTCTACAGTTATGCATAAATAAAAAATTTAAATATTTGTCAAATCATACATATAGTGTGTATTTTCTCTGTAATCCGTGTTCATAATCTTCTAATCACAGAGAAAATACACTACATATTATATGTATGTTTTGACTTAAATGTTTACATTTCTATTTATTTATGCACAACTGTAGAATATGCACACATTTGATTTATGTGCACAAATTAAATTAACAGTTCCCTTACCTCCATAGTAAAATACAAAAACATCCCACACAATTACATCACTATAAAAACTATTCATATATAATATTAAAAAATACAATGCACACAGTATTTGTTGTTTATCTTTATTTAATGAACAACATCACTTGTGTAGCAGGCTCGGCCTCAGGTGACAGGTTTCAGGACCATCTAAAAAAAGGGGAACAGAACACATGGATGGAGCAAAATTAATGCAAAAAATCTCATTACACTTAAAACAAGAGTATTTACCAAAAAAATAACTTATTTGACAATTTTCACCTGTTTCAAGTACATTTTCATTTGAAATAAGTAGAAAAATCTGCCAATGGGACAAGATTTATCTTCTCATTACAAGCAAAAAAATCTTGTTCCACTGGCAGATTTTTTCACACGCAGGCACGCACACACATACACACACGTCCCATCTCAAAACCATCAACTGCCTTATAAAAATACCAGTAGCAATGTTAGTGTATGACAACTTCTTCATAATTTACAGTACTGTCAGCTTCACAGCTAAAGTTGCTGAACTTACCCTCAGATCCGTGTTTGTTTCTCCGGGGGGAGGCAGCGGATCCGCCGGCTGAGTTTACTCCTTTCTGGCTGGGGAGAGCGATTATAAACCAACCACAACTCAGGGAATGGATTATCCTTTGTTGTTTTTTTGTCAACAAAGTGGTGTGAACAAACAAAAATGTTGCGCGGTGGTTTTTTAGATGTAATGCCTCCAGCCCGGTCCGTGGCTTCAGAAAAAAAGTAAACAAAGCCGCGCATGGACGTGTCTCTTTGAAGCTGGTTTGTGGTTGCAGCTCTATCTATCCAACCACTCCTTCAGGTGCTCCCTCGAGTTCTTACATCCAACTGCCGAGACATGTCGTTCCCGAACCACTTTTTTTCTTAGAAATATCCATTTTGTCCCTCTTTGTCAGAGCAATGTTGCCACTGTTTTCAATGGAAAAACCCCAAAACGGAAGTGAACTGCTTAGAGGGGAGGAGTTTAGGAAGTAGAGCGGAAACGGCCGGTAAACTTGTCTATATTAAGTGAAATTCTGTTTACACACCATCGGCACTTAAGTGGTTTCAAGTATAAAAATATATATATATATATATATATATATATATATATATATATATATATATATATATTAAAAACATTAAAGACATCATTCATTCAACCACTGTGAGTAACTCTAGTAAAGTAATTGGACTGTTGGCCCGTCTGTCAAACTTATTTTCCTCGGTGAACATAAATCTGTGCACCTTGGGGGCGTGGCTTCTGGGACAGGTCTGAAGGAGGACGGCTGAGATTTTCAAAGTTTGTTTTTAAAATCCGCCCAACTCAAACCAGTTTTTCCAACATTTCCTATCTAACCTGTAATGGCGCTTCATCACAGCAAGTACCTAATAAATTTAATACGTAATATATTAATATCCAAATACGTCTACATACATACTGTGGGAAAACATTCTGCTTAAAAGGAATATTCAGGAGTTAAAACAACCGCAGGTGTGTTATTGGATGGTAAGGAATGCAAACTGGTTTGAGTCAAAGCAGTTTTGAGTCAGAAGGGAATACTTGCAGCAAAATGGAAGTAAATGTAGGCACAGGGGCAACTGAGCTAACACACACAAATCCTACAAAAGATTTTTTCTTTAAATGTCTATCTAAATTATATAAATTTAAGTCAAGTCAACTTTATTGTCAATTCTGACATGTGCAACAAAATAAAGTATCAAAATTGTCATCCTCAAAGGCCTTATGGTGCAGCAGCTAAACAAAATAACACAATGTGCTAATCTTAAGGACAAAAATATAGATAAGAAGAAAAAAACTTTTTAAAAGTGGGGTCCGTACAGACAAAATAAGGTCATTTTAACTTTGCATATGTATGGAAAGTGAAAGAAAACAGTTTGTAGAGACATCTCCTTCTAGTTGCAGTCACCTTCTTATAAATTCATACGAGTCGACAACTGAATGTCACAAAAACTACTGTAATAATGGTAATCATGGCCTCTGCTTCCATTGAAACGTATAACGTAGACATTCATGACAAAATACGCACAATGTTAAAAGTTAAAAATGAATATTCGGTTCAATCTCAAAACTGCTTCAGTTCATCTTATTTTGGTCCTGCATAAGGGTTTACTTATTAACCATTCTAATAAAAGACTAATTTAACTCTGTAATAATTCTTTAAAAGCACAAATACACCCAGATAAAACTGGTAAATTTGTCTAAATCAGCCTTAAAACTCAACATCTACTTATGTACGTCTAGCTACCATTCGTTGGAGCTTAACAATATATTTAATATTCAAAAGTCAGGTTTTAGGCGATGACGGCAGGCTGGGAACGTGATGGAGAGGCCCTACGGATGGTTTCCAGACCCAACGTCTTTCTAGATGTGGGTCGGATCTATCAGGCTAACAAAAGCATCCGGATTTGCAGAATTGTGATAAAATGAAGAGAAAACTGTTAACTGATACCGGAAACTGCTAAATATCGAATTCTGCAGTTCTTAATGAGTGATTATAGATTGATTAGCTCCATGTATCAGATCTTTATGTCCAATATTTCAACTACAAAAACAAGGAAAGAGAAATACAATCCGTCAGGATTTTAAAACACAGCTGAACAAATAGTTTTGGTCCTATTGTGTAACTGGCATTTTCATATTTATGTAATGTAAATGTGTGGTGAGGTTTTTAACTGTAATTAAGACTCAATACAGACCAGTGTATTCATGTCCTCATCAAAAAAAAAGGATTCAAACAATTAATCATTTTCCTAAAACTGAATCTGTAATCCTGTGGCGTTTAAAACAAGCAGAAGCAACACTTTGAAACCTGTATATCCCCAAAGGCAAAAAGAAATCAAGCTGTCATCGAGCATTTTCAGGCTGCTGGCAGCGGGACAGCAGCTGTCAGGCAGGAACAGCAAGCTGAGACATCGCTGAGACGTCCAGCTCTACTCCACAGCCGTTGGAGGACCGGTATACCAACTGGGAAAATAAGCGGGCACAGATTCGAGCTCCAACAGTGTAGCAGGGCCACACACACACACACACACACACACTAACTGCAGTGACCACCACCCACAGTCGCCTGTGAAAACATCAGTAAAACAAGTGGGGGAAAAAAAAAAAGAGAGACAACTGCTACTGTCAGCTTTAAAGCACGCAAGGGGAGCAAACTTGAGCAGGTGTTTAATACGGGGTGTGTGTGTGTGTGTAAATCTAACAGGGCGTGGCTGAATCAACAGGCCCGGCTCCCGATTCAAAAAGCCCTCTGCACACATTTGTTTTCATGTTCAAAGTATTACAAAGACAGAAGATGGCTCAGCGAGCCAAGATGGAGGCGTTTCAGCACAATCTCACAGCGGCGGTGAGCCGCTGCCTCGCTGATTATCCTGCTCATTATTATACACTTACTGTAAGTTAACTTGTCTCACATATTCAACAGAAAAGCAACCTAAAGACACTGAATATAGTTAAAGTTTATCAATCTCCAAAATCCATGTGGTTCTTTCACTTATTATTGATAAATTACATGTGTACCAATATTTTTTGAGTGAAAGCTATTAATAACATAAATATTATCTGTACAAAACCCTACAAGAACGGATAAGGGTTCATAGAAACTACTAAAAATGAATATGTCATTAAATATTTAATAAAAAGACATTTCCAAAGGGTTTCAAAGAGGGGAAGGTTTTAAGGAAGGATGTGAAAGGAGTTGAAGGTTCTTGAGTTTTAGCAGGAAAAGGTCTGATCACAACCTGTAACCTGGAAATAGTTACCAGGGTGATATCTGCAAATATCAGTGGTCGTTAAGGACACACTAGGTCAATAAGTCGGAGGTGTAGGTTTTTCATGGTTAAAGCCATTTAAGGCTCTGAAGGTTGGGCAGTAAAATTTTAAAACTAATGCAAAATCTAACAGGGAGCCAGTCAAGACAGGCCAGCACACAGGTGATGTGTTTGTGTGTTTTTTGTCATGGTAATGAGTCTCGCTGTAGTGGTAGCGGTGGAGGTAGACCTGTGGGACCTGCATATAGCCCAGAACAATAGTCAGCCAAAGAAGAGCAGATAACAGTGTGGATAACTTTTAATATAAATGCTGATTAAATAAGTAACCCGATTATAGAGATAGTATTAAGATGGGAAAAATAAAGTATTGATATGTGAAATAAGTTGTGGGGGGCAAATACAATCACCTCTGACCTGTTTGGACTGAATTTATTTTGTGCGATTGTAATTTGTAATTTAGGAAAGACAGACTGACATTTGAGGGTAAAGCTCAAATTACTGAGCTTTACTAGGACGTACAGCTGAGACTCCTCCACATAAACATGACCAGTTCATATTATGATCCATAAATTGGCCCACATGTTGCATTAAAATATAGAAAAACATAAAATGCTTGCAAATGTACCCTGGGGCACACCGTAACTCAACCGAGCAGTTGGTGAAGTCACACAGAGTGGCTGATAAAGTTCTGTTGGAAAGGTGTGAGTGTAATCTCCAGCCAACACTAAAGCAGGGGCATGCTATGATTGATTCGCAGATGGTACTTTCCTTAAACTTGGATAAAAATTATAGTTTGGTTATTATTATTATAACATAGCCTTGTAAAAGAGAAGGTTTATTTAGTAATGGATGAACAACGTCATGCTTAAAACTGTATGAAAAAGAACAAAAGGCCAGAAAATTAATGATAAATTATTTCTTATTCATCAGCTCTTCTGAATATTTGGTTTGTTTTAAATGACTTCTAAAATCTAATTGACATAATATAGCCTTGTCATGACTATCCTCTACTTGCTCTCAATTCTTTGATCTTAAGTTTTCGTTTGTGTCCACATATGTGCTTGTAAATATACATGTAACTACACAGAAGATTTGAACGTACATAAATGTGCAGTCAGTATTAAGATCATGCTCATCTCTTACCACTGGCCATATAAATGAACTAATGAAGAGATATTTTAAAAACCAACAGGTTTATGGTCCGTGACAGTCCGGTCCAGCAGTTAAACAGAGTTTAGAGTGAAACCAGCTGAATGTTTCAGATCTACGGTGTGATCTTTACTGTGCAGCCTCTTTCACACATTGGATGAGGTTAAAAAAAAGACTTCATGGGACATTAAAATACAAATTGTGATATGTGTGTGTGTTCTCCAATTTCCAAACCTCAGTCATCAAGAATAAGCACTCTGCCAACTATCATAATGGTTGAAATATGTGAAAACTCAGGGAAGAAAAGTAGCCGATTTAGCGGGGGCTTTCAAAGTAATAAGATGGCACTTAAGGCTGATCTCATTCAACAGCTAGAGTGCTTCAGCACATAAAACCATTAAAACAGCCACATCTCAGCGACTACACATACATCCAGATTATTACCACAAGAGCACTGATAGCAAAAGATTTGCTGGCGAGACATCTGACGTTAAGGAGCCCAAACTTTTTGGTGTCTTTTAGGAAAGAGATGGGGTACAAATCAGATAGATTTTACGTTATTACCAGTAGCTGGCATATTGTAAGGACAGGGAGTTCTGTGTCTGACAAGGGTCTGGGTGTTATTTATTCATGTAAATACATTCATAGGAAAACGTAATTACTTAACAACCAACACGCTTACAGAAGGTTTGAGAGGAACAGGTTTTAATTTCCATCTGCAGGAATTTCTAAAGTCAGACCTTTGAGATTTAGTTTCACACATTAATATCATTAGTCGTCCAGGATACTAAGTGGATTTCATGCAGGCGGTAAACAATCCAATTCTGTTTTTGGAGTCAAACTGCTGCCATAAAGTTGATCTGACAACAGTTTCAAACTTGCACTGAGTGAGATTTCACATACTTCTCTTTTTTTCTCCATAATAATTGTTTAAATTTAGTTTATTTAGGCCTTACTGGAAAGTATTGACCATATACAAACTTTCTTGTAAAATCCCTCCAACCATCCAGTCCCCATTCGTAGCAAATCTTCCCTATGCTTACTTACTGTTATCACTGTAACATTTCCTCTGGTGGCAGTTATTGTGTGGTACTTGGAATTAAAATAAATCACACAAAACTGTCTTCAGACTTTTGTTTTCACTATAAAATAAAATAATTATTTTTTTAAAAGCTCCAACTCCAACATGCCTTTCAATGGCTCATTGAATGAATGAATGAATGAATGATCTTTATTTTCGGTCTTTATACAAGTTATTTTACAAAACAAAATGAAAAAAGTAAAATAAACATTGCTTTTGTCGAAAAGGTGTAAACTGAAGCGGTAGCTTATAGTGTCTACCCTTTTTCTCTTATGATCAGAAACATTAGCATTAATCCATGGAAACAAATAATGCATAAAGACGACAAAAAATAAATAAGACAAAATATAAAATTGTCGTTTCACATTCTAGAATGTTTTTGATAATATACTTTATAGTTATAGTGTTTTATAATTATTTAAAATATTTTCTTTAAACATTTTCTTAAACTTGTAGATAGAACTGCACATTTTTAGGTTGTTATTACAATTATTCCATATTTCTCTTGCCTTAATTGATGTAAGTCTCTTTTTAATATTTGTTCTTGCTGTCGTCATCTCAAACATGTGTTTCCCCCTCAGGTCATAGCTGGTTTCTTTTATTTGGAACAAATCCTGAATGCAGTTTGGAAGCAGATTCTGCTGGGCTTTAAAGGCAAATAAAACAGTTTTCTGCTCTACTATATCATGGAATTAGAGTATTATATTTAATAAAGAGATTATTTGTTGCTTCATAATAGTCAGATCTATTAATTATCCTTAAAGCTCTTTTCTGTAATAAGAAAATAGGGTTTATATTTGTTTTATAGGTGTTACCCCATACCTCCACACAAGTCATGTATGGAACTATGAGTGAGTAATACATCAAAAACTGTGCTCTTTGACAGAAGATATAATTAGTTTTACTTAATATTGCTAGGGTTTTAGACATTTTTGAGTTTACACTATTTATATATGGTTTCCAGCTAAGTTTATTTGCAATTTGAAGCTGTGGGGGTATCGAGGGCCTGTTTGTGCTGCTGCACCATTATCATGCTCCAATTTGAATTTCAGCCCCCAGAAAGCTGTCTGGACACATTGTAGCGCCGAGACGCTTCCTGTGGCAACATGGATCAAGAGTCAGGCGGCATCAATAATTCAGGGATATTCCACATGCACAAAGGGCTGCCAGGGAGCCTTACTTACTTACAGCGAGGACCGACGGCATTCAAGGCGAAATTAAGGAGTTGTGCGACCTACAAGATGAGAAAGGAGGGTGTTGTGGAGAGGCAGGACAATGGGAGACTCCCAGGCCCCACTGGAGGCGTCCTGGTGGCAAAGGATCCAAATGATCCTTCCCTTTCTTCCCCCTCTCCTTCTACAAAAACGGGGCACTTTAAATGAATGGACGCACTGAAATTCCTACCGGTCCTCCACAAGGAAGAAAATTCAAATCTTTCCGGCCTACAATCCAGCTGGACGCGCTGCTTCTTCCCTGCAGGCGCATCTTTCTGATCCCCTGCTTGGATTCAAAACGCGTGGCTCTTCCTCGCGCATTATTATTACAAATCCCTATGGAGACCTACGTGGCTCTGCGAGGGCAACAATAGGACCGACGAGGGTCCTAAACTTCCCTGTGGTTTCCAAAAAAAAAAGAAAAAAGGGAGAGAGCCGAGCATTGCGTCCTCTCGACTATTGTTTGGGGAAACCGGAGATCTCCGGCACCGCAAATTCTCGCCTCTCTCTGCGTAAAAGCGGCGCGCTTCGCTCCAAAATCCCCCAACAACGACCTTTCAATGCGTTTTCCAAAAGGAAAATATAGTTACTTACTTATTCCAGATCGTCCATTCAGGTATTTTCTCACTTTCCACTTTCTCTCCCCCTCCGCCGTAGAGCTGCGCGCCCCGCCTCCGCTGCAGACTGGCCCCTCCTCTGAAGGCTGATTTATGGTTCCGCGTTACACCGACGCAGAGCCTACGGCGTAGGGAACGCGGCGACGCGCAACGTGCCGTATCCCTACGCCGTAGGCTCTGCGTCGATTTAACGCGGGACCATAATTCAGGCTTGAGGCGCAGAAATGCGCGCCCCCCCCGACGCAACTGTTGGTGGGGTTTTGGTTTTAACCACACTGTGACTTCTTCTTGTTTGCACTCGTTGAAAACGACCAGGCAGTAAAATGTCCCAAAGTCAACTGGCTCTTCAAACTGAAGGGTCTTTTATCAGCTGCAGATGGGAGGTAATGCCAACCCCCCCCAGCAAAAAAAAAAATACATCTGATCTGAGATTTGTGGAAATGTGTGGAAATGTTTGGGTCTAGTTCCAGCAGCTTTCGGGTATACTCGCAAATTGACTTTTAGTAAATAAAGCAGTGGCGTCAATTCAGTCAAAGCTAAGGTATGGCAAGGTTACGATTCACAGAACTTAACTAGAGTATCAATCAACACGTCCAGCAAATACTCATCACAGAAGTCTATGTAGCTTATCTGTGTGGTCAAGAAAATTGGAACTTTTTCAAATGCAGTCTCGCTCACACTGCCAAAACTCAAAATCTTACCAGGAATATTTGTCTTATTTCTAGTTAAAATGTCTCATTTTTAGTCAAAAAATCTCATTACACTTAAAACAAGAGTAATTACCAGAAAAGTAACTTGTTATTTGACCATTTTCACCTGTTTCAAGTAAATTTTCCCTTGAAATAAGTAGAAAAATCTGCCAGTGGAACAAGATTTATCTTCTCATTACAAGCAAAAAAAATCTTCTTCCACTGGCAGATTTTTCTACTTATTTTAAGTGAAATTCTACTTGAAACAGGTAAATATGGTTGTTTTTGAGTCTTGTCTTAAATGTAATGAGATTTTTTTTGACTAAAAATGAGACATTTTAACTAGAAATAAGACAAATATTCTTGTTAAGATTTTGAGTTTTTGCAGTGTAAAATAACTAATGAAATCGATCATGTTGTTCTGATTTGCATTTGTAGTTATTCTATATGTATTAAGTGATAGAATAATCAATACAAAGAGACAGAGTAATTCCATAAATGCATTTAAAAAAACAAACATTTACATTTAACCCTTGAAGCCAAGGTGTGGCGGCTGCCATACTGTGCCATACCCAATTGACGCCCCTGAAATAAAGAAGCCCCGATAAACACCTCATATTTGTTAAAAGAGGTTGGTAAAAGATCATTTCATTTTAAAGCTCCATCAGATTGGAATGATCTTCCTCTCTTTTTGCATTCTATTACCTCTTTTCATTGTTTTAACTTGTCATTATACTCTCATCTTAAAACAAATTGCCTATGTTTTTAATTTATGTATTTTTTGTCCTTTTTTCCTCTGTTATATTCATCACTATTTTGTAACTAGACTTATGTGGGTAGGGGTTGTGTGTAGGAGGGGGTGAGCAAGATGTCTGTGTTTGTTTTATGTCATGTATGTCATGTATGTCTATACTGTAATGTGATGTTTTAATGTATGTTTTCTTGGAACCCCCTTGAAAATGAGATGGCACATCTCAAGGGGCTATCCTTTAATAAATTCTATTAATAAACTACACCAGGCTGCAAAATCCATCCATCAAAGCTCATTTTACGTGACTATATCGTATGCTTTTTCTTATGTTTAAACTCAAAATATTTGTGGTTTTTAAAAGTTTGTTAATATTACCAAATTTAAGTCTGAAAGCTCAGCAAGCTTTAAGACTGTTTTTTAATTTAACATCAATTTCATGTTCAAATAGTAGTAGGATAAATTGTATAACTAATATGGACAATGATATACAGTACAGACCAGAGGTTTGGACACACCTTCTCATTCAAACAAATGGGGAAGTGTGTACAAACCTTTTGTTTGTACTGTATCCTTAATTACCAAAACTATATTATATTTAGGACTATTCTATTTACTGAATTATATGTAATTCTCTCAAGGCCATCGCCATGCATGTCTTTAAACCTTTTTTTTTTTCTTTCAAAGTTTTTCCTCCTCTACAGAACAAGATAAATCTGAGTCGCAAGACAATTAGGATAAAAGGAGCAATTACTATTTCTATTTTTACAAGTTAAGTAATCCTTATCTTGTTGATAAATGCTGCGTAATCTTTCGTGAAGCTCTTTAGCAGAGACTAAACGACTGAAGTATCTGCAACTTGCTGCATGTGATGAAGAGTTGCTGAGTTGAGAGTGCACATTGGATTATGACAATACTTTAGACTGGCTTTAGATTCACAAATATGCAGGCATGAATATCATAATCAGATTTTGGAGCGTCAGATAAACACCAAAAAAATGGTGATATTCTTCCATCAGATTTCTAATCCATAAGAAGCCCTCATCAAAGTGCCACTTGGCAGTGAATGATGGATAAACCCGTATTTTACATGGAAGGAAGATCATATCTTGAGTTGCTGTAAGAGAAGTCTGGCAAGACAAAACATGCCAGAATAAAAATGTGGGACTCCTGTATTTATAGTAGGACAGTGCCCTATTGAAAAAAGCTAAATAACCCGCGTTAAGGTCATTGACAGGTTCATAATTTTGTATGAGGGAACTATTTCAAGACATTTACTTGCTATTTGCATTTACGGCACACTTTACAAAGCTTTTCTACGTTTAAAAAGCTCAGAAAAACAAACTGGAGGATAATAAAAAAACAAAAACACACATAGTAGACCAAAACTTTATAGACTGTTAACCGTGTGGAAAACTGAAAACATAGTGTTCGGATTGGTGTTCCTGCTACCCAGATGGAATATTTACTTTTCTTATCATTTCAGTTTTAAAACATTCAGTCTTAAACTCAAACCACCATTAAAGAAAGTATTGAAAAAAAGAAGAGCTGATGTTTATTTCTTTACCAAGGCATCACGACTTAGATTCCAGTCATTTAATAAACACCCATCATCAGAGTTAAAACCTTGTGTTCCTAAACTTATTCTTACATTGTGTGTGGGGGTGGGGTCGGGGGGGGGGGGGGGGGGGGTCGGACATAAAGGAAGTGCACAGCCAGAGTACCATCACTTTTTCAGTGTTTAAACTCATAAATTCTGTTCAAACATAAGATGTTCCACTACTTTTAAAGATTTCGTTAGCCGATAAATAGTTGGGGGGGAGAAACCGTTTTGTCAGTCATGCCGGACTTGGAGAATTTTCTTTTTTTTCAGCATTTAAGAAAAACAATCACAAAAAGTGAAGATGCATACATATGCAGTGAGACCTGAAACGAAGCAACACATTAGTTTTTTTTATGACTTCACAGGTTCTTGAATGTATCAAAATACTTCACTGCACATTTTCAGAAAAGGCTTGAGTTCAAATTGTATTTGTTCATTGACTCAGAAAGTGGTTTCCTATAATTAGAACTAATTGATAAGTTAACAACACTGACAAAAGAAGACGGCTACAGTATTGCACATACCATTACAATCCATTCAAACCTCAGACGCACCAAGTCCCATGATTCTTCGTACACACTAAATCGGGCAGTCCACTGCTAACGCACACTCAGCCACATTACATACTCACTCATACACACACGCTCAAATAATGCTCAATGTTTAGTGCCTATTATGACACAGTAAACAAAACATTCTTGGATTAAAAAAAAAGAAAAAAAAACAAACTTATTTTCCACTGACAGGGCCCGCTGGTGCCTGACCAGTGTTTTGTGACCCTGATGAGTCCAGATCCATCCAAGCCTATCCAGTCCAGTCTAGTTCTAATGTTAGGCCTCAGCTGAGGGAGTCCATAAGTGTGGAGTGGTCGTCTAAAAGAAGCTCCCTCTGCCGCTGAGACTAACCTGTCTGTGTACCTACACGCGTTGAGTCTTTTTAAGGAAACTGTCCATGTGTGGTCGGGGTAGAAGTAGTAGTTGCAGTAATTGTAGTGGTCGCAGGCCGGAGACGCCTCTGTGTGTGGATCAGTAGGTGGCGCTGGCGGGCTCTCTCCCCGAGCTGAACAGTATGTCAGCCTTTGAGCTGATGACGTAAGTCAGAATGAGGGACATTACCAGCACGCTGATGCCCACGCCAAGCGTCATCATCTGGAAGAGAAGGGGGACAACTTCAATATTGGAAAAACTTAAAGGATATCAGGTAACTGTTGGGTTTTTTTTTGTTTTTTTCTTTAAATTTATTTATGTATTTTTTTTTTCATCATTACATTACAACTTTTGGTTATTTTTTGTTTATCCCCAAAAAAAGAATGTTTTGTTGGACACGAGAATAACTGGTGCCATGTTTTTGCCTTTAAATATGTTTAAAGGTATGAAAACATTAAAGTGTTAGGTTATAATTGCATAAATTGTATATTTTTCATTACTTTATATACAGTCTTGGGGTTACATTTGCAAAAAATGCTAAAAACCAAATGCTCAAAAATTAAAAAACAAAATAAACCGAAAAAGGAACAAATAAAAACGGAATGTGGGAAAAAATAAAACCGATTTCTGGATCTGTTTGGTAATTCTGACCCACATGATGTTTCTGAAAGCAGTTCTATCAGCATTCTGGGAGCTGATTGGTCCTTACAGCATCATTAGCTGCCAATACTTGCTGTTTAATCTCAATATAATACTAGTAGTAATATTTTGCATAACTACAGTCATATAATTCATGCAACAACTCAAAAAACAGTTTTAATAACACTAACCCAAATCAATATCGGAATCAAATCGGATCGAATCAAATCTTGATAATCGATTCTGAATCTTAAGAATCGGAATCGAATCGATTCTTGACATTTGAATCGATCCCGAGCCCTAGCAGAGACACAAATCACCTTCCGCTGGTGTGGCCTCCCAGTCATTGAGTTCATGGTAACTCTGAACGGCTTGAAATAAGGCAACGGGACTTCCTTTTGTTTCTTCCTTCGTCATCTGACAACGTCCTCAGGTTCGAAGGTGAAACCCGTTCAAGAACAAAAGAACAGGAAGCCCAGTTGCCTTGTTTCAAGCCTGTGAGAGATAAATCACCACAACGGTCACTGCTTCGTGTCAGTTTGGGACCTACAGAAATGATGAACATCTTTTTGAGCATAACAAGTATAAAAACAGATGGCGGATATCCATTATGTGTTAATATCTTGCAATCTTTGCCACAGATTTGTAAACTGTGTGTGCAGAGTGTTTGCCAAGAGCTTATTTTCTCATAAAAGAAGGAAGTCGCAAAAGATAGTTGGCTGATCTGTGGTCTGTTTGCACACCACCTTTGAATATTGGCTTTAGACTAGTAAAATAAATAATAATAATTGCAAAAAAAAAAGGTTAATAAATGTTTAACTACACATCAGATGTTGAAGCCAAAGTATATAAATCCCAAACAGCAATGTTTGGTCTCCCTGATGGCTAATAATTCATAATCAGCCCTAAAAAAGCTCCACTTCTCAACCGCGCATAAACACGACATATCATTAAAAGTAATTTTTGGTTCCTATAAAACATCAGCGTGGGTGCTGGCTTGGGAAAAACAACAGAGACTGAAATATGCCATCAAACCATCCGTTTTTGGATATGTTTTATCTCCTAAAAGCCTGCAAATCCTTTCAACTTCTGTCCACAGAAAAACACTCTAACCCAGATGAAAGCAACAAAATGAGATGGGTTCATCCAACAAACATATTTCTAACATTTAGAAATAAAAGACCCTTCAATATGAAATACTATATGAGCCTTTTTAAGGCCAGGGGATATTGCCTTTGATTTTGAGAGCGGATAATAGACGTAGCTCTGAAGAATGACTTAGGATTCAATTTGAGGAAGAAAACGGAGCTGAGATCTTCAGAGTTGTCTAAATCATTGATTTACTGCTTGAACAAAACACTTGCCTGGTGTAGTTTTAATGTTACTGTTTAAAGAGCATGAATGTGGCCACAACAAGACAGTAAAAGCAAAACTGTGCAACGCGCCGACTCATCAAAAATCTGAACCGTGGCTGTGAATGGAGATATAACAGAAATGCAGGGATCTGATTTTATTACACTACTATGTGGTAAAAACATGCAGAAACATGACGCTTATCCATCACTGTCAGCATGTAGGCAGCACTGCGTTGGTTGCTGCAGCTCCTTTAATATTGTTGTTTTAGAAATGGGTTTTGCTAGTTCAGGCCAGTTTGGCTGCAAGAAATACACAGGAAATTATAGACGGATTTGCCATGAGATCTAGATCAGAGGATAATAAAGCAATATGCAATGAAAATGTCCATATTCCAAAGTAAATATTATAATGTGTTGCAGCCATTTTTGGAAATGTATTTTCTACAATTTAATCCCTAATTTCCACTAATCATAAAATCAAAACCTAATTTAAAAACAGGATGTGGTGGAAATCCTTCAGCAAGCACATTATCAGATTGGTGCAAATTTATAATAAAAAAGAAAATCAGATGATTATCATATTAATAACAATGTGTTTTGGACGCCTTGATGAAACAAAACTGGCATTTAGCCAACGGTGGGAATGACCAGTAAACAACCAGGATGTTGAGTGTGTTGACATGAAGCACCAGGCAGCGTTAAATAAAGACCTCGAGAACATTTTTGTGAGAGAATAAAAAGGCTTGTGCACATCCACACGTGTTGCTCTCAAGGGCAGGGTTACCTCCAGTTCATGACTAGCCACCAGGAATATGCGTCCTTTGATGCTCTTCCATCTGGACTCCGTCCACGTGGAGTAATTTTTGGAGGTGTACTCTCGCAGATCAAAGGCAGGGGACACCGCCTTGGACAGACGAGCGGTGGAGCGGACGCAGTAACCTTCCCGCTCTGTGCTGTTGGGAGCTACTGCGCCTTGAACCCACAGGTAGCTGTACATCTGAGAGGAGAGGAAGAGGTATCATGCTATTTGTTTCATCATTTGTTCTGATTTAACATTTTACTAAGGATAAAGTTAAAACATATTAGTGTAGGTTTTATCATTCATGTTGGTATTCTCTTGACACAGTTTCAACATTAGCTGATAACATTTATAGTTTATTAATCCACAAGAATAATAAAAATTCTTTAAAAGTTTTGATGATGATAATAAAAATCTGAATATGTTCCAAAACCAAAGAACACAACAAATGTGAAGACTTTCTTCACATTTTTCTGAGATGTCATTTTCATTCCTGAGTTTCTGTTTATTTCTTTTTGAAAAACCGTTTAGTAATTTTTCTCCTTGAACATTAAAACTGTTAAATTACATTTTGAATCAAACTCTGTTTGTGTTTCTACAAAAAACCAAGAGCATCTGCATTATAATTAGCTGCTTAGCTGTTTAAATGTCATAAACACTTATATAAAAATGTCCTTTTTAATAGAGAGGTTGAATATTTGCTGATTTGGGTAACTTAGGGTTTGTTCACACCATTTTATTTTTATCATATTGATCAGGATGCGATCTGATCATTTACAATATACATCGCAAGTGATCACATCTCATCTGCATGTCCATGGTGATGTTATCTAATCCAACCGGTTGCTATGGTTACCCTGGACAGCTAAGGCTACCTAACAAAGGAATCATGTCACTTCCATCATTTTGTTTAACGTAGTTGTTTCAATCACGTTGCGGATGAAACAAAAGACTATTTCAGATGCCATTTGAGCTACCAGACCATTCAGACCGAGTCATATCTGTGCAAATCTGACTGGAATCTCATCTGAAACCACCTCAAGAAGTATTTAGAAAAAAACTTAATTGAATGTTGTTTTTGGCTCTTCAGACTGTGATTAAAAAATTCTTCTAGATACAATCTGGATATGGTAAACATCAGATTGTGGCATGCAGTGTGCATATAAATTTACACTGAATACAACGAGCAGTCACAAAGGACTCTACAATGTGGAGGGAAATTGCAGCTACAGATTTGTGAGGCCTTTCACAGCTGTAATAAGTTTGTCATAAAAGGGGAAGGTCCTTGCTGACTCAACCTTAACATCAGACTGTCTGCAGACATATCCATCCAAAAATGCAGTATTATTATTAAAAACTTCCGTCCCTGGTGCCTTGTACATAATGTGACATGCTCCTGTAATCAAATGCTTTTTCTTTCTTATAATTTCCAGCGAACAAGATCTACTTGACTTCACATGATAAAGGCTGTTGTAAATCTTACGTGTTTGCTTTCCTTATCATCCTCACTCGCCCTCTGGTTCTGGCAGTCCTCCTGGGTGACGTTGACGGTGCTGCCGGTAAAATTAGCCAGCAAGCACTGGACCAGATACGTTGGTTTGCTGGGCTGCTGAGTCACACCGACATAGAGGTTTGTAGTCGTGTCAGCTGAGGGAGAGGGGAAAAGTGACCGTAAATATCTTTATACGACTCAGATACACCGTCCTGTTTGCCAAGTATCCATCAGAAGATTAACTACAGCCTCCTCTGCTGTGTCACTCTGTGAATAAGTATAAAAACAGACTGGTTGTTTATCTCTTGAAATAAAATCAATGATAAATAGATAGTTGTAAATAAGTGTAATTCATAGTTTCTCTAGAGGCATTATAGTAAGACATAATCAGGACATGCAGCAGAATGTAATTTCCACTGCTTTCCAATGAGTGAAGGTTTAGAAAAATAACATACACAGGTAGCTCATGAGGTCGGAGGGTATGAGCTGCTGCAGCCACGAGTTATTGGACCGAACCAGGAAACTGTACAGCATTTGACTAACCTGAAACAGAATGAAGACAATCACTTCAGTTCACATCTAAAAGGGTCATTAATAAGTTAATCAAAATCTCACAGTCAAGAAATTAAAACCTATATTTGACCATCGTGTAATTTACGATATTAAAAGAAAATGTGAAAATTTAATTTAAAGTGACATAAAGAAATTGAACACATTGCATTTTCACACGCACAATGAAAAAGTAAAATATTTACGAAAAGACTAAATGATCAGTAGACCACAATGTATGAAAATGTACCAAATTTAACAACATTAGGTTTCAACTGAGCAGCAGTGCTCTTTGAATAATTATCAAGAAAACAACATTAAGAATAAAAATGATACATTTATAATTTACAGAAACATTTTAAGATTCTGATAGTGACTTTTTGACTTTTTACAAGTTGTACAAATGTTGCAGCTGTAATATTTCTGATTTCCTTGAACTTTAGAAGTTACAAGTATCCTTTAAATTTTGAACTTGTAAATAAAAAAGCCTCTCCAGAGTTCATGTTGAGGGAACTCCTGAACTCCTCAGCTGGTCCTAAAATACTAATCATTAGAAGAAGTGCGTGAATGCAAGTGCAATTGCAGTTAAAAAAAAAAAGGAAAATCCCAAAGTGCAACAAAAGAGTCTTACTAGGAGTGGGTCGGCCTCGATGCTGCTCAGCTGGGATGCTTCTCCTCCGGCTTGTGCATACAGAGCTCGAGCCACCATGGTTGCTACCTTAGTCAGAGCCTTGAAGACGTATGCAGAGAAATTCAGAGATGATTAAGAACGGCTGTCTTATGCTTATTTCAGTTTCTCCCCAGTAAGTTAACAGAAAGGCTGGCTAGCTCAGATGGTTTTGTAAAAAAGTTCTGCATAAATAAATGAAAGCAAATGAAAGTAGTAAAAAGAAACAAACATTTTTTTCAAAATGTGAGCATTTCCTAGCAATTGTTCAGGATATATAATTTTTTTCATTACTAGAGATGTCCAGTTCAAACCAAGTTCAAACCAAGATCAAAGTCAGTAGGATGAGAAACCATCGTCTCACTTTTCTAAGTTAATTTTACAACATGTCTGAACAGGAAAAATTAAAAGCAATACCTTTGCAGTGTCTGTAACGAATTCTAGCTCCTCCTCCGGCGTCAGGTTTGGTGGGTAAGATATCTTCAGAAGGTCTGCGTTGTCAAACATACTTTCGTAATACCTGCACACCGAACAGAGGGACCAATGAGCATTCTCTGACTCCGGAAACAACAATGTCACACTGCGGGAGGTAGAAATCACCTGTTAGTGTAACCGGACTCGTGGTTTTCAATAACAACCCCGGGGATTGGCCGAGCTCGCAGGAACCTCTGGAAAGACGAGGGAGGCAGAGGCTGGGTGACGCTGGGCTCCTCCACCGAGAAGTTCAGGCTTTTGGCAGCCGATTGCAAGTTGTTGATGAGTCTCCTCACCTGCAACAGAAGCAACAGATTCAAAGGAATTTAAAACTAAATCTCATGAAGACACTAATATTAAATATTTGATAAGCTTAATTACCTTTTGCATATACACAACATATTTTTTGGTACAATTTAAGAAAAGAAAATCTGAATATAAAAAATTTCACCAAAACAGGTGCTATATCACAGCTCCACAGTGAGTTTTGCAAAATCACGCTCCACTGCCGACACCAGGCACACTAGTACACTATGCAAAACAGAAGCCCCCACTGTTATTGCGGTACAAATGGAGACCACTGAGGAAAAGACCCCCTAAAATACACTGATTCCTGCTGTCAAAAAGCAGCTTTACTTTACATCTTTAATATATATTGAAATAGTTTAGTGCACCCTCCTTACACCAGTAACAATGTAATATCCTGGTGTGGGATAAAGAAGAATCTTTGATTGAACAGTGATGCTGTTAAAAATTGCTCCCGTTTTTGATGCTGTATTACAGCCACAATGATATTGTACTGGGTAAATAATGGTATACAGACACAAACCTCTTCATTGACACTGCTGTTCCTCGTAGACACGGGATCAGTGTGAAGCCAGAGCTTGGAGTCGGTGTGGAGTCCCACCTTGGGGGAGAAAATATTCACATACACTGCATAAATATTCACACAACACACTGAGAATTACATGAAGCAGTTAGAAGTAAACCTTTTTACAGTGGGAAAGCATGTACACAGTAAAACATTATCAAATTAATTTAACAATTCTAATATGTGTCAATATTGAACAGACTTCTACATGCACAGTTGTATCACGATAGTTCATCAAAGGTGTGGAAATTAGTGATGTGTGGATCGATACTGAAATAGATACTTCCGATACCAGATCTGTATGCTCTAAAATCAATTCTCAAATGAAAATAGATACTTTTGAGACTTCAGTCATCTGTGGTAATGTAAATCATTAACAGGAATACGGTGGAAGGTAACTAAATTATTCAGATTTTGTCTAAATGACACGCTGCTGGTAGGAACTACTTTTTTTCATTTTTATAGTAGTTCTTATTTTTGTTTATTATTCTCATTTATTTTTAATGGTTTTTATTTTTTTTACTTAGTATCTTTTTTTATTGATGGAAACACCTTTTTCAAACACTGGTTTTTCTGTTGTTGTAACAGCTCGGCTATATTGTGAATGAGCCCGCTACCTCAGTATACTTCTGAGTTTAAAATAAATGGCTAAATAAATGACTGATGTCTTGTATTTTTAAGCAATCTAAAATACACAAATTTTTTTTAGATTTACTGGGCACAATGTATCGGTATTGAATCGGTATTGCTAATACCAGCCTGAATTTTACTCAATATCGGATTGGCAAGGAAATCGGTGGTATCGACCATCACTAGTGGAAATTGCTCAAAGATAAAATAATAAATAGGTGGAAGGAAGATTTTGCACTGACAGAGAGATCTGAACACGACCCTGCAGCCTAAACAAATCATTGTATTCCATGTATTTGCATTGTTTTCTGGCATCAGCAAGATGCAAATTTCACATCAACAAATATCACTCAACTGCACTAAAACTCGAAAGAAGAGCGAGCAAAAGAGGAAGAAAAAGTTACATGTCCAGGCTGATGAACCGGCCTTAGTTGACGAGGTTCTCGGAACTCAGAGTAGAGAACAATCACCAAATCTGTACCAGCTTTCATGGCTAAAAGGATTTTGTGACTGATGGGACCATGGAGAACCCTGGAGTTCGCGCTGTACTGAAAACCTTTGAGGATTGGTCTGAGGTCCCATGGCTGCACCTCTGCTCCACATCCAAGTTAAAGCTCAGTCAAAGGACTTTGTGAGTTCAGTGAATTGAGCAGCTTTTAGGTGGGATTTGTGAACTTTTCTGGAAGTTGCCACATTTCTTTAAAAAACTTTTCATAATTGTTAAGTAGCTACAAGAAGTTATACAGCAATTTGAGAAATCAAGATATGGAGAATGCATCAAGTTGCGAGGACAAGAATCAAATTGTTAGTTGTGCAAATATTCTTTTTAAATCTATTATTCTGTTAGTGTTGAAAGTGCAAAACCGATATTTGGATTCCAATGACGTATAGATAAAGAAAACTTCAAATTTAAGTTAGGGTACTTCTTTGAAAGCCAATAGATGGTGCTGGGCGATGATTCACAAGGGAATTTACCAGTGAGGTCTGCAAAACTTACCTGTCCAATCTCCAGCACAGAGTGAACATTGTCCATGTCCACAGCGAACTGATTATTCTCCATGTCGTACACCATTCTTGAACTGCCAATGTAGTCAAAGGTTTCCTGTTTTCAAGAAAAATTTGACAAAACATGAGAACATTCAAAAGGATGGAAATTCACCACAAATTCAATAAACTCTGGCATTTTCATGACACGTGTGCAGAATACAACAGTGTATAAAAAAACTGACCCCTTGGAAGAAGGTGTAGAGGATTGCGCGGTTAAGTTGACCCTCCTGGGTGGCGTTACGCAGAGCATGTGCAGCAGCTAGCAGGGTGATAAACCCAGAGGCTGCACTGTCTGCTCCAGGAGCAATGTCGAAGAAGAAAGATCTGCTGTCCAGCTGGAGACAGAACAGGACGGGAGAGGTTTTAAAATAACCAGCGGTTAATTTCCACTCTTCAAAGATCAAAATACTACAACAAATGTTTAGCTCCGGTACTATGCAGTTCTGTTTGGTTAAATTTTCTTGGAACTTTTACTGAAATAACTGAAAACTGCACAAAAGCTAAGAGGAAAATAAAAAAAAGACAAAAAAAACACAATGCAAAATCTGATAATAAGGGATTGAGATGCAGAAAAAGGGGAAAATTACGAGACTAATGCACTGTTAAACTTAAATTTAATTTAAGGTTTTATATTAATTTGCGTTAATAAATATATGGAAGAAATATAATACAGCTAATATGAGAAACATCTCAGGAGAAGGTGACGCAGCAACAGCCCTAATTTTAAAAATAAATATTTTTGACAAAGATTTCTAAAGCTTATAAAAAATGCTACTGGTTCCACTGTGTAAAATGTTGAACAATGTTGTACTTCTCAAAAGGTGTGAATCAAGAGCAACTGGATGCAGTAGTTCAATCCCTGCTGGGCTCTGAAAGCGGCTCCGACTTGTTAAAAATCTACATCTCATTTCATTTCACAGAATTTCAGCACTTAATTTCCACAATGTCCTTTAAAAAAAATTCTAAGTTTAATCATCTATGTAGGTTAAGGTGTCAGTATTTTTCCGTTAAGTGTTACCAGCCAATCAGAAACAACCTTCTGCTGACAACACGTCTCTTCCCAGCAGCAACAATGCCTGAGAGTTTCATAGCTGCAACTATGACCACAATATCACATGACACACACCACAGAGCGGGGCTCGATTCAAACAAGGCCTGTAGTCATATCACTGCTCATACTTTAGCAACGCATGATGTGTTTAAGTATTTGTTAAGATTGTACTACGTTTGCTGGAATTCAGAGGATGACTCTGGGTCAAAAACTCACCCTTGCTGCTGCTATAACAAAATTCTCTCCTGTCTTGTGGCCCTTGGCTGTGTTGTTAATAGGTTTGGTGGAGGCCCAAACATTAAAGTCCCCCAACGGGTCACACACCATCTCTATTGGATAATACAACACAAGAGGAAAGCAGATTAGTTTGAATGTAATAAGTAGACTGACTGTAATGCTGAAGCTTTTGGGCTGGATTTTTACTTGTGTTACTTAAATACCTGGAGTGAGGCTAAAGTTGATGTCATTTCTCCTCATGCAGGTGGGCGTATCGGTGACAGCGAACATGTGGGAGTAGAGCTGCATGGCACAAAGCGGGTACTGGGGATTGCTGCCATTCGAAGCACGGTTATGGTCCATGTAACACTGAAGACACAAAAACATATACACTTATATAAAATACCCTTGTGTGTGGTTCTAAGTTTATGGGGACACACACCATGATTTTTAAATACTTTGCAGCTTTTGAACAAGTTTAAGCACATGGCGTTGGGTCTGATGCTCTTGCTCAGGGCCACATCGGGAGGTTGGAGTGCAGTTAAATTGTAACTACTGTTTTACGGACAAAGTATCACATTTCATAGCAAAGCCACCGTGGAGATCAAACCTGATCGCTTGTCTACCCTGACATCTTTTTAACAACGGACAAGAACTCGTATAATCAAACCAAATCATAAATAGAGCCGCTGCACAGTGTGATTACATACATTTCAGAAAACATTAAAGTCATTCTCAAGCCATTATAAAGATACCTACAATAAACTTTAAATATGTACTTCAACATTGTCAGTGAGCTGAAACTAACAGATGAGATAAAACAGAACTGAAACTTCAAACTTATGGTTAAAGTCAGCTGCTTTGTATAAGTTTTATACATGAAAACATGCACATCCACCACTGACAAGATAGTCAGACATTTAAAACCGCTGTAATATGCTGCATTTGTTTTAGTTACATACAGGAGGAGGTGAGGAAGAAAACATTTATACTTGTGTATGTCATAAGGTATGTCCTACATGAATATCAGCTATAAACTGCTGAAAGAGCTCTTTTGGAAAATGTTTTCTACTATCAACCAACAGTCTGACAAGTTCAGGTTAAGTTTTATTGACTGTTATAATTGTTATGGATTTCTACCCTGAGAAATAGGTCACAAGTGACATTTTTTGCAGCAACAAAGACTTACATCAAATTGTATTATGCAATATACCGGTAACATCTTGTGTAACTTTTACCTGTCGTATGACCTGGGTGTCATTGTCATCCTTCAAGGAGAAGATAGGGAAGTCAAACTCCTCGTAAGACAGACCAGTTCCCCATGGGTTCCACAACGTCTCGTTACAGTGGGCCAGGGCCGGGCCGTAGCTCTCTGAATACACACCTGAGGAGAAAAGGAAAAAAATATATATATAAAAAGAATCTCCCATAAAAAACAGACTCCACACTCCGCTTCTTTAATCTTTTGCAAATCAAATAAAGCTAAAAAAGGTGAAACACCTGCGCTACTCTTATATAACTACTATCTATAACTACTGTCTATAAAATGTTCTTTTTTTTAATACTTTTTAAGGCCAATATTTTTTGGTAGCTGTTGAATCTTATATCAAACAGCTAAGATTGGTTTAAAAAGCATGAGTAATGGGATCACCTGCAGTATGTAGTATTTAGTTTCAGCATTTTAAAAGTGCAGCTTTCCCCTACAACGTTCATCAAAATACAATTCCCTCCTGTTACTTCTATAATACTCTTTGCAGGAAATTGGGCAGTCACCTGTGAGCTCGTTGGGACAGCCCGTGTGCGGGGAGGAGCCCTCTGGTGGATTTGTGCTTGGTGCCACAACAACAACACCAGCCACCCTGCTGGGAGTGTCTTTGAGCTTCATCATTATGGATCTTTGGAACAGACGCAGAGCAGATGATGCAAGTAAAATACAGGTCAATACATTTCAGTAACTGACAGCCTGTCGTGATTACATCTTAATTCCTTTCTACATCAAAGAAAATGCTTCACAAGTGCAAATAATGATCTTTAAGCTGCTATCATTATTACTTCACCTACTCGACTACTTTTTTCATTCTTTGGAATTTATTCAAAATGTTACGGTAATATGAGAGGATAGAAAGTTAAACAGTAAGATTGACTCTCTTTTGGAACTACTTTTGGTTTCTCTTCAGCAGGGTGAAACTGATTAATTGTACCTCGTAAAGAACATGGACTCCAGGACAACCATATAAGGTGGGTTTAGACCAGAGCGTACCACCCAGTCCAGGTTTTCCTCCGACTCAAGCACATGGAGCACACCCACGTCCCCTGACAGAGAAGCTGAAATCCACAGGAAAACATAATTAAAAATAACAGTATGTCCAGAGAGTTGTCCACAGTTTTAAGATTACATAAAAAAGTATTTAAAAACATTTTCAACCAACCACTGAAATGTATTCTCACAGCCATTACAGAGGCATTGTTAACAGTTGCACAATTTTTTTCCAAATGTGAACTACTTGAGAAATTACAAAGGAAACAAAATGCTTTTAAAGCTTTAGGAAACAGCGTGATGTACGTACAAGAACTCAAGTGTCCAAGGTTCAACCAGACAGTTATAAAGTTTACTTTTATGTTTACCAAAACTTACACTGGCAGCCTATTTGATGTGTTGCGTTAAGCAGTCGCACACATGGGATGGTGTAATTGAGGTGCACATAAATCTTCTTATCCACTGAGTTACAATTGACACCTGTAAGGAAAAGGAAAACAAATAAATAAATCAGAAGTTGTATTATCATGAATATAGTAAACCACCTTACTCCATGTCATGAAATGCTTAGCGAAATTGAAATTCTCCCTTCACGCAACGGTACAAAGAGTAAGTATAGATAGACGGATAGACTGATAGATAGAATAATTAACAAAAACAGACATAAAGATATAAAAAAAGTTGTGCAAATGAGAGAAGATTGAAAAAGTAATCAGCACAGTACAAACTTTGCTGGCATTTATATTCAAGCAAGCTCGGTGCTTTGTGATGAGTAAAATAATGGTGACATATTTCCTATCTCAAGAACAAAAAAGGAAAAAAAGTAATTTGTTCATTTCAGTTGACTTTTTGACCTCATTTATATATTTCTGATATTAATTTAAGGCCTTGAACAGAACATAGAAGACACATGATCCATATTAACTCTAGTTATGTTGATGCTGGGCTATTATATCTGACTTCCTGGAGACGATGTGGAAGTGAAAATGAAGACAATTTGAGAATCCTCTCCAACTTTTCAACATTTGTATTTCCCAATTATGACATCTTACCCTAAATTTCAATTTTGTCCAAGAGAATATAGACTCCAGCATCCAGTTGGGGGTATTATCCATAGTACATTTGTCCTAAAAATACCGTTTTAGTTGTGTTTATACATGATCAACTACAGAATTCTTACATAAATCATTACAAAATGTTTGTTTTGTAGTAATTAAGCATAAATGACATGTTGTAGCTCCATTTTCCAATAACCCCCTTGTGTTCTGTTTGATAATGTACAGATAAATACTTTTTAGGAAATGATAATGCATATGTATATGCCCCTCTTTACTTCTGAAGATAATATCTAGATATTGAAATTGAATTAAAGAAAAATGGGGACCATTTATGATGGTTTTGCAGCATTTAATCCCATCAAGCTGCAGGAAATCACGAGTCAGAGCCAACACCTGACTGACTTCACCAGAGAGTCAGCAACATTTGACTGGGAAAAAAGATATGACATCATGTCTCAATGAAGTATTGGCGGAGATGTATCACAGTTGGTGGAAATCCCCAACTCCACAGAAAAAGATGAAGTGAAAAATAAAAAAATAAAGGCAGTGCAGATTAACAGGGAAGCTGCTGCTAAGGCTAACTAGCGCGGCTGCTCAGCCACAAAGAAGTCCAGCAAGCTGAACCACGGGACGACAAACACACCGCTGTCGCGAAGAGAAATGTGGAAATTAGAGTTTAAAGATATCAAGACTCTGACTTACCCACGAAAAACACACAAGAAACCGAATAAACAAGCCATTTGATTAACAATAAATCCATCTTCCTGGTTTGAAAAGCAGAAAACACAACAGGAAGTGTGCACCAGGGACACGTCCGGGTTCGGCTGTTTGGTTCCGGGGAGGAAACAAACCAAAGCCAAATATCCTTACAGGTGTTTTATCATGAGATATCCTATCATGATAAAAATGTTTAAAATGAACTAAACTGATTGGGATGAAGAAGACAATCTGTAAGTGTGCTAAAATTAGTTATTCACATAAGCATTCTTACAATTATTCAACTCCATACTCACTTTTACATCCCAGGTGACTCAACATGTGGTCAGTTTATTTAAAAAATGTAAAAAAATAAATAAAAGAATAAATATATATAACACTCTGATATAATAAAACTAAGATTCAGTTTCATTTGCAAGAGCTGTCATAATTTGCATTTATATATTTTTGGTACATTTTTTGCACATTTCTTGTACATATGAGACACGCCCCACTTATCTGTTCATTTTATTTTATTTTATTATCCTCTACTTCAACGTCTTGCTGCTCAGTAGCCTTGAAATTGCCCCTCAGGGATAAATAAAGTTTTTCTGAATCTGAATCATTGGTTAAAACATTTCACATGAAAAGAAAAATTAAATTAAAATAAAAACACCACAATCCAGTCTGATTCAGAAACTTAATTTTATTGTAGTTCTTGCAGATACAGAGAGAATTGATGTGTTATTTTGACTTATTTATGTCAGGAAAAGATAACATTTAGGTTTTTAAACCCTTAATAATGCACACAGTATACAGTCTTCATGCACTACATCTTGCACAAGAAAAAAGCTTTTGGTAGGATAGGAGAGATTTATGGGCTACGATAGACAAGACAGCTACAGAGGTTAACATCATTGTGAGCAAACATTTCTGCTTCCAATCATCATATATTTGAACATCTTCTCCTTAACGGAACTGGAGCAGGCTCACTCGCAGACCAATCACATCCTTGCCGATCTCAGTCACCTGGAGAGAAAAGTAAGATTAACAATTAGAAGATGAATCTTAAAAAAAAACAACATAACACTAAATGGTCAATTGGATAATCCTCAACCTCTCCACCCTGCCTGCCTTCATAAGGTGTGGCTGCACAGCAGCAAGGGGGGGGGCTGCTTTTGGAGAAGGTGCTTGTTCACGTGTCTGGGGAAACTGGGAAATAAAGGAGTTCTGCACTGAAACCCCGTGTCCTCTCTGTCCTGTCGGTCGGGCCCCCGTAGCACTCGCCGTGCTACAATGACCAGTCCACTCTTCCTCTGCCATTGTGGTCGATGACCGCATATAACTTGTTTCTCAATTTGTCAATGACCAGGCTTTCATTTGTTGCAAAGCTGCAGTCTGTCATTTTAGTAGCCAGTTGCATGTTACGGTTCCCGTAATCTGCTGATTTATAGTATCTACTCCCGGACCTCATCGTCTCGCTATCGATAAATCCCACCCAGGTCCTGCCATCCCACTTCAACCTATTTACATCAGCAGACCTGTGTTTAAAGTGTACCTTCGGAAGAGTTCAACAGCTCAACACCCGACTCTGTGACCGTTAACGTAAAAAGGACGGGAAATATGCTAAATTGGGGTAATAAATACAAGGTATCCCGAAATGTAATAGGAGCTTAAGACATCAAACGCTGTGGTGTTCGTTTGCCTGAAGAGCTTTACAGTTGATGAATGGTGACCACTTTGGTTCCCTTCTATACCAAATTTCATCCGTTGATTTCTTTTCACATGAATAGTATTGTGTAAACCTTCAAAGACAAATGTATATAACCAAGTTTATGGAAGAAATATTGACCCATTTATCGTCACGCAAGTTTGAGCTGGAAAGGGTGGCATTAAGTTAGAAAACCTTTGCTTTAAAATCAACTGTTTTGTCGCCGAAAGAATGTAATAGATTATCATTTTGAGGATTTTAGATTGCTGGTGTTTATGTGCAACTGTCCTGATCTACCTGGGTGACTCTGCAGATCTGGCCTTTGTAAGGGGGACAGTAGCAAGCTCCAGACAGTGGGCACTTCTCAACAGGACGTCCACGGTAGAGGGGAACAAAAGAGGCAGCGCACAGGTCAAATGGATTGTGAGGATCGTAGTTCAGCTGGTGGGCATCAGTCAGGGTCTTCTCACAGGCGGCCAAAATCTTGCGGGTCTAAAGGGCAGGAACATATTTAGTTTAGTAAAAAATAAAATGTTTATTTTTACTATTTGAATATTAGAAATGAATGAAAACGAGGTATTACAACCTGCTGTGCAACATCTGGCTTTGGCCCGAGCTCAAGAAGGCGACGTGCAAAGCCTGCGGCTGTCTTGAAGTTCCGAAGTTTGAAGAAGAGGTTCAGCGCTGTGCGCAGCACCAGTACCATGTGGACTGGCTGGAGGTTGCAGTGGGTGAAATAAGCAGCCATCTGCAAGGAAATAACAACCCCGGAAAAACAAAGTATGAAATGCAGAAACTTTTAGTCTATTCAATTTAATTAATTACGGTCATATGGTGTTTGTTTTTTACCTCACAGAGTCTCTTCTGCTGATCTAAAGTTTCTTTAGGCAACTTCTTCCTCTCAACTTCCATGGTCAGACCCACAATGTACTCTCTGCAAATTGTTATCAGCTGCTGAGCCTGAAACACAAAACATTTTTTTTCTAAAAAGGAGTAACATTTATGATTATATGTAGTTGTGTACCTGCATATAACCGAATGTGTATTAGGCGCATTGGGAAGCCACAGCAACCTACAATCATAGCTTGTATCGTATTGCAATATTTTTACACAACATTTGGACATTAAACAGATCGGATTAAAGGCAGGTTTGTTGCTCACCTCTGCAATCTCCTGCTTGTTATCAACCACCAGCAGCGGTACAGACAGCAAGATGGTTCTGAAGCGCTCGACAGCCTCCTCAAAGCGCCCGGATGTGGTCATCTGGTAGCACTGCTGAAGGCGGGCGATGAGATCAGAGAGACGCAGCCCCACAGCCGGCAGCCCCTGCTTTGCTCCACAATCCTAAAGATTAATTAACAAAGTAGAAAATAAAAACATGTTTTATAAATCAAAGGCAAATGGATGAAAAAGCAGCAAGAAGCATGTTGGCCAATAAAAAGATTTTCATGAATAAAACAGGATAAAATATTTAAATTTACAAAATTATCGTTTTTACCTTCCAGTTTCTTTGCGGATGACCACGCAGGCAGGGCAGGGAAGGCAGGCCCAGGTAGCAGGTGCGGCCTCTGGACAAGGTCTGCACAAACAGCGACTTGTAGGGACCAAAGTTCACAACTCCAACCTGGTCATGGAGCAGCTGTAGGTGGATAAAAAAAAATTAAGCTTTAATTAATAAGGAAATATAGCCAAATTGAAATTACTGCATAACGTCAAATGGTGAACTGGAGGGAGATGACGTAACATTATGAACGTACTCTCATAGCAGTTTCAAAGGATCCAGCCAGGATGTGGTCCACTGGAAGCTGGGAGTTGTTACACCACAACTGAGTTGGACTCATGCCCTTAGTGGGTGGGACAAAGAAGCCATCTTCTGTTCCTCCAGCTGGCACATCCTGTAGGAAAAATAAAAGCATTTCTGTTTAAGTATCCCATTTCAAGTAATACAGTGTGCTGGGCTAAATCAAAACATAAATGTATATAAATATTATATATATAAATATATATATGAATCTGTCAGAGCAATGGCTAGCAGCAGTGGCGAGGATATTTGGAAGCTCCAGGTTCTGCCTCATTTCTTTAAGGTTTAAAAGTCAATTTCAAAACAAACAATGAAACCACCTCAAAAGAAAAAAAAAAAAAAAAAAAAAAAAAAAGGGTACTTCTCACATATCTAGTTGTGAGAGTTGTAACAAAGTAACTCATCTCACCAGCTCTGGAGGAAGTTCCACCTCTTCATCAATATCCCAGCCTCCTCCTTCCTCCTTCGCCATACCCTCTTCGCCTAAACCATCCTGGGCGTCCATAAAACCATCTGAGAAAGAGGAGAAAAGACAAATTTACATTTTTTTCATATCTCCTAATTAGCTTACTTAATAGAAGGATTTTCAGAAATGAAATCTCTCTGAATTTACCTTCATCCATATTGAGCTCAGCATCATCTCCCCAGCCCTCGCCTCCAGGAGCATCCATATCCATTTCTGCAGCCATCTGACCTGCTTTCCCTACAACATAAAGCATTGGAAAACACACTTACACAAGCTTTTCACTCCTATAATGTTGATGAGTAAAGGCTTAAACAAGAATATGAAATGATCAAAGTTTTAGACATTTTTTTCCAAACTAATCACAATGAATTCTCCTTAATTTACAAAATGAATGACCAAATATTCCTGTCTTTGATACCTAAATAAAGAAAATATGAATACAATCTACAGTATATATGGTTATTCCACCCAGTATATCAAGTATTTAAATGTGCATCTACACAGTCCTGAAGACTCACCCTTGGCTGGAATCGGTCCATCAAAGAATCCCTTTGGTACAGTGAGCAGAGGCCAGTTGGTGTCCAGAGGGTTGATGGGTGGAGGAGGCTGCAGCAGCTGGGCATTGGGATCGACCTCTGGCACCTAGATTAACGAGTTCAACCACTGAATAACTGAAATTATGAACTGTTTAAAATAGTATATTGGAGATGAAAAATAAATTTGGAGTAAAAAAAAAAAAAAAAAAAAGATTTATCCAACTGCCAGATTACCACAACACTACTTTTCCTGTAGGTAACCAGATAGAGTCACTATTTTGTCAACACACCGTCTCCTTTTCTGGGTCAAAAGTCTCCTTTAGCGCCTCAGCCTCTTCATCCAGCCCATGTGTGGCTGCCGTCAGATAAGCCAGGGACTCTGCAAACGCACAAGTTTGTATACAAAACAGTTTCACATGACAAAAAGAAGGTGAAAATTCTACCAATATTACAGAGAAGACACCAGCTCAGTAGATATTGATCATATTTATAATGCTGTTGAGAAAAAATATTTTCATATGCAAGATTGATTTGTTTACTATTATAATTTGTGGAAATCTGACCAGAATACAAAAGAAATGTCAATATGCTTCTATGACGTAATTTAACTTTTCATAGCCACCCTTGAGATGTTCAGTTGGGTCACAGTTATTCATCATGGCACTGGAAAACGTATTAATAATAAAATTAATATTATTATTATTCTCTGGAAGTTGAAATTCTGATTTATATATTTTCATAATTCTAGGACCAAGTACATCGGCTTGCCTTGAAAATCTAAATTAAGCCTTTTTTCAAAAACTTGTTTAGATGAAACTGTTAAATTTGAGATCCTAAGCATTAATGAAAGATCTAAGATTTCTAATCAAATATTTGATTAGAACTGCTCATGGGATGTATGACATCAACAGAATTGCTCATAAACTTACAGGTAACAAAGTTGGGTACCAGGATAGGTGTAGGTCAGTAACTTTAATGTGCAGAATTACACAGGCAGCAAAGCAGAGAAAATAAGAATTGATTGTTCAATTAGTCAAATTAACTCACTCTGTCCGCAGTTCTTCAAGATGCGGACCCTCTCACTGACGTCTCCCAGGTAGAGCGCTGCCTGGTAGTGGCCACTCATGTCCTTTCTGATCTCAGCTTCACAAAAAAAAAGGACATAGACCTTAAATATATTGTATGTTTGACTAAAATGTGTGTAAACGCAACAGATTTGGCAACAAAAATAATTATTTAGTATGGTAATTGAAACTTACCAATCTTCATCATCTTGCGTAACTTTGCCAAGTTACCAGTGATAAGGTAAAGGAAGGTGAGCTTGTCGAAGTTCTTGGTTCTCTGGTAACACATTTCCACAACCTGGTGGTGACCTTGTAGCAGTGCTGCCTCACCCAAACGCTCCCAGCAGCTGCGCTCATCCAGGGCTTTGGCTGCCTCTAGCGCCACCTGTGATTATAGTTACAAGATGAGCATTACCATGCAGTTCGCCCTGCAGCAGTTTTCTTTTGATTTTTAGCAATGATGTTAAAACTAGAGGGAGCAGTGACTGCAAAGTAACTTGCAACCAAAATATATTGGACTCCAAATAAATCCTCTCATCCCAAACCTCATCTTAATCAGTCATAAATAATTCCTGTGGCAACTTCCATGCAGAATTACCTCAATATTGCCGCACTCCAGAGCCAGGCTAAAGCGAGTCTTCTCATCTTTGACAAAGTGCAGCGCTACTTCTGGGTAGCCCTTCTTCTGCAGGTAGGCAATGATTGACTGGCCCACCAACTTGGCATTACGAACCATGTAGAGCACCTGGAAGGAACCGCAGTAAGAGAAACTACATCAGTGATAACAATTTAAACTAAATTAGTGGCAGCACAATATCAAAGAGGCCAAAAACAGAAGTTAAGTATTCTACATTGATGCATTCACATAAGAGTGAAGAACGCACCTCATCATATTTACGGTTGACCAGAGCCAGCTTGAAGCGGTACTCAGTAGGGTCGATGGTGAGGACACGAGGCCTGCACTCTCTGTCCAGGCAGTAAACACTGTTGCCTCTCACACGGGTCACATAGATGGGCAAGTCCAAGGTCCTAATGATTCCATGATCACTACAGAAAAAGTATCATGTTATTTATTTTGCTGTACATAGTACACTGAAGAACATGTCAGAGTTATTCTGCCATTGTTGCAGACATATTCAAAGAAAATACAGTGCTATGTATTGACAACTAGTTGCTCTGAGAAAAGGTCAGTGCTGAGAATGGGCTTGATTTAAATTTTGAACAGTGATGCAACTACTCCCACTACTTTCTGAGACACCACAACATTGTTTTAATAAAATAAGACATACTAAGACAAAATAAAGTGGAAAATCTGCCCCAATTTGCTCCATTTGTACTGATAAAGTTTAATTGGTTTGCATGTTAAGATATTGACTGTGGTCTGCACATCCAGGTGGAAGCAGTTTACCTGGATAATTAGGAATACAAAAACAACTTACCCAGAGGTAAGGGCATATTTGATGTGGTTGGAGGTGGTGTAGATGAAGACCCCGCTCTCATCCCAAGCTCCGCTCTTTACTCTGATGTTCTCGTGAATGTTGCAAAGACTTTCCAGTTTGCGGTTGCAGATCATAATAGCTGAATGTAGAAATAAAACACACTCAGATTAATCCCAGAAACTACAAGAGAAAACCATCACATTTATTTAAAAAAAAAAAAAAAAAAAAAACAATTTGCCTTACTTTCACAAAATACTGTAAATTTAATCGTAACGGCACCATTGTGATTAGTTTAAATTCTAAACCTTAACCTGAAAAACTACATTAGTGTCTGCCTCTAGTTTCCTTTAGTCAGTCCAAATGAGGATCATGTGCAGCCAGAAATGCCGCTCTGTGTCAAGCTTTCATCTCATCTACCCACCGTGTTTGGCCAGCAGAGCCACGTGGCTGGTGTCAGCGCTCCACACCACGTACTTCACCTTGGCGATTTTGACCGTAGCCAGAGAGCGTTTCTGCTGCACGTCAAACAGGGTGACGCCATCTGCATCGCGCAGCAGCAAGGAGCCTGTGCCTGCGTAGAATATCTCCTCGCAGCTCGGCACCTGGACCTTCTTCACAATTTCATTCTTCAGGTTTTTAATCAGAAGCTGCATTGAAGAACAAGATCTTATATTAACACTAAAAAACAGTATATTTGCAAACACACAATAATGACAAGTCGATAAATTTTGAAACATGAAGTACATTTTTGAAAATGAACATATTGAAGTTGTTGTAGTCACTGGTTCCTGTACCAATCTGTAGATGTGTTATCATCAGTGCTGTTGGTTTATTTTTTTCCTTGTCAGTAAAATAACGCAAAAGTCAGAATATCTTAAAACTTTGTGGACAAGGGCATCATTGGGTGAAGTACACATTAACTTTTGTTGCGTATCCAAAAACCATTTCCTTTGGACAGTTTCCCTCCTCATCAAAAAAGAAATAATCAGAAGGGGATCTTTAAAATTAGATTAATAGTGCACTTATCTTTATATGCAACGGTTAGTATTGTCTACTTTTTGGGTAACTGCAACATATACTGGATATAATTTAAATTAAAACAAATATATAAACAAAAAACACACACTTAAGAAAACAAACGCTCTCAAGCAGCTAAACAAATTTCATGATTAATCCCATAGGGCGAAATTGAGTTATACCGATTTATATTAAATGTGTGCAGGTTGCTAAAGAAATGTTGAAAGATTTACAATGCTTTTTCAACGAATTTTTAACATCTCCCTGCCCTTTCTCTAGACACCGTTCTACGTAGTGAACCTACAAAATAGACTTACAGAGTGCATGCGGTCCAAGACAGCAAATCTGTTCCTTGCCACCCAAACTGCTGTCAGACCAGAAGATCTTTTCCCTTCTGGTGCTGAAAGACACATAGAAACTGTGTTACTTTAGCCACCTAGCACAAATAAGATAAACTCATTATTTGTAATTGCAACTTATTGCAAAGATTATGCCAAAAACAAAGAAGTTTAACATTCTGTAATCAATGAATTACTGATAAAAACCAAATCACTGTTAAGAACGCAAACTAGAGCAATATTGAGGTGTTTCTTTACCATCTGGGTTCTGAGAGTCGCTTTCTTTTGGGATCGAGTACAGGTCGTAAGTGCTGTTCTCCAAGTTGGTTGCTCTCTGCAGGAAGTACAAAGGGTGAGAAAAACTGTAAGGGGAGCAGAATTCAGTTTCTGTGTTGAGGAGTGGGGTGGTTTTGGTGGCAGAAACTTACAGTGCAGAGCAGGACGGCGTTCTCTGCAGGGTTATAAGACATACTGAACACCGGGAACTTGGAACCACTATAAAAAGACAAGACATTTAAAAACCATTATTATTTCAAACTTTTATTCTGACAGTATTGAGCATGAGAGATGTGATTTGTTGATTATATATCATTTTATTGAGGTTAAAACTGTTTCAAGGACAGCTATATAAAATTAAAAATAAATAAATAATCACTTTAAATAATGTTATATAATACACCATTTATATTTGCTTAATTTTTTATTGATTCTATTGTGTTTTTTATTGAACTGAACAAATTTAGACAGCAAACTTTTGGCAGCTAATAAGTAAATATAAGTTAATACTGCACAGAAAAGGGTAGACCATAAAATCAGAGTGGATAGTTTATCCATTCACATATCTGTGTTACAACTTAAAGTAAAAAAAACATTCACCATTGCCGTTTATGTTATCCATCCATCTTCACTACCTACTTTCTCCCATTCAATGTGGCATAATGACTGGACACTATCTAAGCTGTCTTTGGGGGGACAGGGAGAGTAGACCCTGGACCATTCACAAAAGTGTTCAGCATATGCAGTACTAGTATTAAGTCTTTTTACTTCAAATTCTGGCTGCTTTTTGATTGCATCTATCCACTCTTGCCTGAAGTCACTCACAGGCTCCTTTTTCAACCCTGACACAGGAACAGCACCAACCTGCGGAGCTGCATGACAGCGGTGTCCTTGCTACTGTTGAAGTCCAGCTGACGGAGGAAGCGATCCTTTACGTAGTACAGCATGTTGCCATGGACAGCATACGCAGGACGCTCGCGCTCCAGCTTGAATACGATCATACCGCTGTCATGACCTGGACGACAAAACAAACCATCATCAGAACAAAATACTGCCAAGCCTTGCACTGACCTTTTTCTTTGCAATTCATTCTTAAACAACATCCAGTCAAGTACAATAGTACCGGTAGTCACTGGTGTCAAGCGAACTTGAACAATAGTTACAATTAAATTCACTCCGTCTGACCAGTTTCAAAATGGATTACAAACCCCAAAAACATGCACTTATAGGTCAGTATAACATCTTACCAGCTGCAAACAGATTGAGGTTTGGGTGGGCACCTAGTACCCAGAAGCGGTCATGATCACGTCGGAAGGTTTGCACTCCAGTCCTCTTGGACATGTCCCAAACCCGGATGCTCTTGTCTTCAGAGTTGGAAAGGATTAGCTCTTGCCGTGGGTGAAAGACGGCACAGGACACGTTGTTGTAGTGCCCGCGGCAGGTATCGAGCTCCCAAGCCTTGGACTCTAAATGAAGGTTGAAAGAAAGATTGGAATATCAAACTGAATATCTAAAATATAATTGCAAGACTCAGAAAAAGGAGTACACACGGTCAATATTACATGTCAGCACTTTTTTTTTTTTTTTTTTTTACAACTGTTTTCATTCTGATACCTGATCAGTTAATAACATCAGTACTGACCCCTGATGCAGTTCTTAGACCTTGTTCGTCTATAAGCATATCAGTTTTTAAAAACAATATTGTATCAATTTATCCTGCACAGACAGATATAAATTGATCTCTTTTCTTTTAAATTTGAGGAGGAGAGGTAACGCAATAAACAAGCAGCTGTGTGTAATAAGTAGAGAAGTCTCCTAGAAAACTGAGTATCTATGCTTTTGTGGTTTTAGATGCATCAGAGTCTCAGCCTCAGTGGACAATAGGCAGCGTGTTCTCAGTGGCCATTAACTATCGTCAGCCCCGTGGAGTCGCTTACCGTTCATCCTCCAGATCTTCACCTGTCTGTCGTCAGCTCCAGACACAATGAGTGGCATGGTGGGGTGGAAGGCTGCCCAGTTGACCCCACGATCATGACCCTGGACAAGCAAACTCAAATTACATGACAATTTTGCCTCAAGAAGTAATAAAGTAAAAACAAGCTAAGCCTGAAAAAGGAAAAAAAAGTGCAGCAGACCGACTTTTGAAGAAGTACAAGAACCTTTTTTCGAAAACAATTGGACTGAAATTGAAATCTAACAACTCTGATAATGTTTTTACACTCATAAATTCTTTCCCGTTAAGATTTTCCAGCATCACTGATTATTTCTTGAAGTTTCACAGTATAGGAGCTCCAAAATGAATACAGGATCACTGAAAACTGAAAACCACGACTGATCGCTAAAAATCCGTAAAATGTCAAAAGCACTTGCCCTCCTTCACACTTAAGACTTTAAGATGCAGTTCTCCAGAAGGAAGATGCTACACAGTAACAAAACATAAAATATGTATCCAAATTATTGCCAACCTCAAGGACATGCTTCACCACGGCATCTGAGGCACCAAACAGATCAACCCCAGAGATGCCGCGCACCTCCGTCTCCACAGCGCCTGGAGACAGGTTCTTCTTCCTCAGACCTGGAACCATCATTCAGACCGCCGCGTGCAAGGAAGGAAAGCCATTTTCATGTTAAACAGGGCACAACCACAGTGCAGGAGAGGAAGACACAAAAAAAAATTAAAACAAGAGAGAAATTATTTAAGCAACAAAATAAGGAGATGGGAGATAAAATGCAAGACAAAATGACAAGGAAAACTGTTGAACTACTGGACACATACACTGGGTTGAAACACATCAACACAACCTTTGCTTTTCTCATTACAACCAACTTGAGTCTGGAAAAAATGAACATAGTGTCACTGCTGATTTGATTATATGTTACAGAAGAATGAATCAAAAAAATCACGTGGGATTTGATTGGACACCAGAGTGAGATTATTGATTACTTTCAAGACTCAATTTAAGGAAAAGATGGAGGAGAAAAAAGAAAATCTTGAAAACATTGATTGTATTCATGATTTCAGCCCATAAAAATAACGTGGTGACCAGATAGCTCAACAGCCAAGACATGAAACTCGGGGAAAGGAGTGGCACTAGGAACCCGGGTGCAGGTGTGGATGTTTCCAGGAAGAGCTTGGGACAAGGGTGACACAGGGAGTGTGGGCTTGGCTGATGGAGGTGGGGTGGGTGGTGGTGTAAAGACGTGCTCTGATGGGGCATTGGGTGAAAGGAAAATGAGGACAAGAGTTTGTTGTCTTAGAGTTGCATGCATATCATGCATTGTTTCGGTTAGGAGACATGTGTCACATGCAACATAAACAAATACTACAATGTTGTAATTATGGGTTAGGAGTGATAACAATATTATAACAATGGCCATGTCGTACTTTTAGTAACAGAGCCAAGCATGCAAGTGAGTTGGGAAGAAAGGGATTATTTTGACACATGAGAATTTACATTTGTTTTAACACAATTATTAGTTGTTTTTTAATATATTGATGAATATATTTGAATATATTTTCGAAAACAATTTAACCATGCACCAACAAAACAGATTAGACATTCAGCATGGAGATTTCCATGTGAAAATGGTACATGCTGTAGTTTTGTGATATGGGTTAGAGTTTTTTAAAATTCACCACAGATGGATGCAATCATGCTCATCACACAAGAGACTTCAAACAACACTAATCCAGGATAGATGAGTTACAGGTTTATATCTTAACACAGTATTACAATATATATAAAAATAAAAGTAGATGAAATCCAAGAAAGTGTTTAGTAGGTGCAAAGACAAGAAATAAGAAGCAAGAATATATATATATGTATATATAAAAAATAGACTTCAAGAGCATGCAGAGGCACAGAAACACCCCTCCAATTTCTATTTTTCTATTACACTATAAACATCATATCTGATATCACAGTGTAGCACTACATTGACAAATACCACACAATACATTTCTTTGCTGGTACAGCTAACTTCTTTGTCCTAAAAGGAGAGGTGTTTCTGCAAACAGCCCACAGAGATTTGTCCTGTACAATGTGGAGAGGAAGAAGAGGTTCAGGAGTAGACATCAGTCCTGTTCCTGCCTTCTTCCTCATCCATTCAACCACTCTGTCCCCTCCCACAAACCCTGCCCACTGCCCCCTCTGACCCGCTGTCCCCGGCCCTCACCAGAGATATCCCACACTCGCACGGTCTGGTCCAGACTGGCTGACACCACCAGGTCTTCAGATGGGTGGAACTGGGCACACATCACGTAGTGATTATGGCCGGTCAGCACGCTGCAAAAGACAAATGAATGAATGAATGAATGAATGAATGAATGAAATGAATGAATGAATGAATGAATGAATCAAATACTGCCATTTATTCTTTTTTAACCAGTGGCTGGCCTTTGTACAGCCAGAATACAAATTTATAATGGTTGTGTTAAAAACCACGTATACAATCAAGTTTTGATTTACAACACAAAATGTCAGGACTTTACACAAGAAAATGTATATTAGAGTCTAAAGTATTTTTTAACCTGCAAACACCTTACCATACACAGGTCCTGGACTGCCAGTTCCAGATACGGATGGTCTGATCATCTGAAGCACTCAAAATCCAGGGATACTCCTACAGGCAAGTTACGAATTCACAACTTTACTCCAAACAATATATAGATTAGAAAACCACACAGTGTTACACTGCTGTAGCATCCTAGATCACAACAAACAAAACCAAATGAATCATAGCATACATTTTCCTTTGATACTTTGAAAATATACTACTAATTTCAGAAGTTTAACAATATGAATAGAGGCCACTCTTGCCTCTGTTTCTCATTTAGTTTAGCTTTTCCCTGCTATCAAAAGATCAAAATGAATGTTAAGAATCTGTTTTGTGGTGGAAGAAAACTATATTGCTAAAAATAATCAAGATTTTCCAATGCAGCTACTGATTTTTTTTTTCTTAGTTATGCTGCTTTAATCTTTTTCTGGAGTGTGTTTCTTCTGTGATGAAACTTGTGATTGCTGTTCTTCATATTCACATTATCTCAGACGAGTCTCTTCACTGCATTAAACAACATGCGTGTCTGTACTGCATTAAATAAACACAATTACGATCAGTCTTTTTTTGAGGGGGCAGCCTTGTATACTGGTAAAAGTAAAACATATTAAAATGAATGCAAATCAATGCTTGGGTTGTGAGACCCAGATTCACAGAACTAGTTGTTACAGATTTTATTGGGAACTGTTTTACAGTGGAATCAGATCAAAATATTCAAATTGCAGAACAACTCACATGATGAAAGAAGGTGGTTCTGATATAGTCCAGGTGTCCCAAGAGGGTGAAGAGGCAGCGCCTCAGTTTGTAGTTCCACACCTGGTAAGTACAAGTGTGTTTATTCAACAGTAATAATTGAATGACAAAAAGTTAAGACAAAAACATCGTGACAAGAGCCGACAACAATTGCATACAAGTTAAGGAAAAAGCCATATTTTTCCCACAATGGGGAAATTGCAGTTTGCAACAATATGCAGAACGAGCACTTTAAACCACTGCACTTTTACTGTTTTTATGTCCTTTTTTTTACTGAGCGTTTTTTAATGTTTTTTTTAATCCAGTAAGCAGAGTACAGTCTTTCTATGTTTTTTTATGTAATGTGTTTATTATTTGTCTGTCCTTTTTTTCTCTGTGCTGTGTTGTGCTGCTGTGAAAAATGAATTTCCCCTCGGGGATGAATAAAAGTCTACCTACCTACCTAAATTAAGCTTTAGTCAGAATAGGGCTGGGCGATATATCGAGATTTTAATATATATCGATATATTTTCAAATGCGATATGGTACGAGACAATATCGTTTATATCGATATAGCTTTTTTTAATGATTTTGATATAGCTTATTTTGTGACAAATTGACTTGAATGTTTTATTTGAGATTTGCACAAATGTTTTGTTATTTGCACAACTGTCCTCAGGAAAAGTCCACCTGTTACTGTCTACATTGTATTAATTGCCCAGTGTATTTTAATTTAATTGTTATGCAGGAAAAGGGATATTTGTTTTATTTTATTCAAGAAGCATTTTTATTCTATATATGCAGGCAGTTTATTTTTATTTAATTTGTTTTATACATTTTTATATTGTGCAGACCTCTGTTGATAAAGGTACCTGTGTGACATTTGGCACGAGGCATTGTATTAAAACTGACTGTTTTTTTAAGGGTTTGCCTCAGGAAAAAAATGAAGCTAACAGAGATGCTATGCTATAATGCTTTGGGGGAAACCCCAATTATGTCACAGAAAAAATATCGATATATATCGAGTCTCCATCACTGGAGTTAAATTCTGGAATGATGCCAACATAAATTTAAAAACATGTCATTCTTTTGTTGTATTTAAGAAAATGGTTTGTAAAGCTATTTTTGAAGCTTATAAGTGCAATTGACCATCTGTAAATGTTTCTTTGCTTTTCTATTGTTTCTTTGCCTTTGATTGTTTCTTTTCTTTTCTATTCTGTTTTTGGTTTTCTGGAGGTCGGTAGCCAAAAAAAGAAAGTTGGTAATATAGGATAGGCTTTTATAAGCATTTTGCTTCAGCCTATGCCTTTTCAGTTATTGTTCAACACATTTTATTTGGTTTTGTATGAAATGTTAATGCTGTGTACAATGTTTTTTTGGTGTTGTTTTGTGTTGCAATGACTGAATAAACTTAATTCATTCATTCATTCATTCATTCATTCATTCATTCATTCATTCATTCATTCATTCATTCATTCATTCATTCATTCAGTATCGCCATTCAGCTAGAAAATATCGAGATATGACTTTTGGTCCATATCGCCCAGCCCTAGTCAGAAGGTCCAGCAGACGTTTAGATGAGCGTGGACATGTTTCTGACATCCAATGCAAATATCATTACATAAAAAAATATATAATACATTTCTAAAGCTTGCCATACTTGTAACACATGACCTGCTGCTTTTGCATATCACAGAAGACTCACCTTTATTTTGTAATCATCTCCTCCAGACACAAAAAGCGGCTGCTGTTTGTGGAAGTCGATGCCTCTGACGGGACCTGCCCACAAAGGTACATTAAAAACACTTCATTTCAAATCAGGAAAACATAATGTTACATAAGTTAAACCACACTCACCATCATGCTCATCAAACTTGTCGATCAGCGTGCACATCCGGTAGTCCCACAGCTGGATCACCCCGTTGTGCAGGCTGGCCAGAACCCACGGCCTCTTGGGATGGAAGCTCAGCCCTGAAACGTAACGCAGCAGGTTCTGTTATAATATCAGACACTTTACACGACTGTAAACCACCTTACTTTGTAATGATAACAATAAAAACAATAGTTAAAATTGGTTATAAATGAATAATACGTTAGCATTTGTGCTAAATGCTGCTGACGCAGTCTTACCTTTAACACGGGCCGACTTCGTTTCAAATTTCGTTAACATCGTCACTGAAATACCGTGCAGGACTTAATTTGAAGTCTGCGGTTAAGAAAATCATCCAAATGTAGCAGAAAGCTTCTCTAGCTGTCCGACTGTAGTCGCACCTTCACCCAGGTCTCCTTTTTCCTGACACGTAGACGTTTCCGGGTTCCGGTTGTGGACAATAAAGTTTTGCCCTGCAGTGAAACTCTGACGTGGCGTTTCCATGACAACGTCCCATAGAAATACAACTTCAAACAAAGTATAACATCCACCGATATAGACGGTTTTTTTTTTAAAGATGAAGATAGATAAGATATAGATATAGAAGATAAGCAAGTTTGGAATGAGCTACAACACATGCTCAACTTGAAATATTTACCCTCTCTTAACATGTTCAAACATATGTTAAAATCAGTTTTCACAGAACAATGTCATTGTTTTTAATCAAGTGTCATCCTTGTCATGAATTCTTTTTAGCTTTCTGATCCTTGTATGTTTTATGTTTGTTTCTTGTTTTGATATTTTTTTATTTTTTGTAAAATTACTTGTCCTTGTATGTATTTTCTTTTATATGAAACTGAATTTATTTTTCTGCTACCATCTTGACCAGGACTCCCTGGCAGAAGAGATATTGTACCTCAATGGGACTTTCCTGGATAAATAAAGGATAAATAAATAAAAAGATATAGATTGATAGATAAAGATTAAAGATAAAGATGATTTACATTTTACTTATTTAATTTTTCATTTACTTTTTTTCACATTTTATTTATTCACTCGTTTATGTGTCATTCTCCCTACTTCTGTTAATTTCTCTGTCCAGAGAAAATTCCAGAATTTTATATTTATTTTTTTGTTACATATATATCGTAACTGATGTTCTTTTTATATAACTTCTTCTCAATAAAAAAAAGCTTAAAAAACTTTTTTGTTAAAGAAATATAACCTCTAGAACGGCATTTCTAGTTACATAGACAATACATTATAAAGATATGTATATTAGATACATTGTCATAATGTATCTAAACGGATCATTTCTAGACTTGAGAGAACTTTATTTAAAACGATGTAAGAAATAGTTGAGTGTAGATAATTGTTATGTTTGCAAAACGAATGTAGAAACGATGGATCACCTGTTTTTTTGGATGTGAGATCATTCAAGTCTCTCATTAAATTAAGTTTCTCCATAATTTAATATTATCCAGCTCCATCAACATAGATTTCTTTTCAAAACATTCAAGTTGGTGTAATTCTTGAGAATAAAAAAACATGAATTTTTAGTGAATAATTTGACCATTCTTACAAAATACTATATTCACAAGTGTCGCTTCGCTAAATCCCCCCCTTTATGGACTGCTCTTAAATCTCCTTATTTCAACAGTAACACTAAAACACATAAATACTCCCCTTGCAGTCGAATTGTATACTCTGATTACAACTCAATTTATCCTGAACCGCTTGTACTTGTCAATATGATGATTTTCCTTCCTTATTTATTAAGGACACATTTTTCATTAATTCTTTTTTTATTAATTTTTTTTCTTGTTATATTTATTTATTTTCTTCCTTTCCCTTTATGCAATCTCAATAAAATAGGAGCTGTGATTATTCTCTCAATCTGATGTATTTATGTTTACATCTGAGTTTGTCATTGTTCTTGTCAAATAAACTTTAAAAATTTAAATTGAAATAAAGAAAAAGTTGAACAGGGGAAAAATGTGTTTATGTAATAGCTGCTCTGGATTTCTCAATCAAAAGCATGATTTTAAAGAAGGCTTTTTTTTCAAAAGATGACAGTTCATTGAATGGTTTGTGATGTTTTGGTGAAAATACGACATGGACTCCGTACAAAGGCCCCCTGTCAACCTGTTTAGTTGGCGAGTCCGGGTATTTCACCTGATGTGGGTTGGGAATTATAAAAAAAAAACACTGAAGATTTAAATAGCTCACCTACTGATATATTCCCAGGCTAAAGCTTGGAATATTTTTCTACATCTGAGCTCTGTTAGTCTTGCAATGACTGAGGGGGTATTCATATCCCTACAGTGTAAAAGGATTTTAGAGAGAAAATATCTGTGTAAAGGTATAATAATTTAGCAATGTAATGTCCCAAGTATGTTAGATAATCAAGAACTGAGATGTTGGAAAAATAAGAAAAGTGATGTAATGTTTTGGAGTGCTGGAATCACAATCTTGACTTCAACCCAAGTGAGATGCAGTTGCATGACCTCAAAAAAGGTCAGTTTAATAGAAATCCCACTAGTTGACACAAACGTCAACATCTAATGTGGTTATCTTGTTCTTGAGTGTATTCTTGACTTCTGCTGACGGTGTGAGGGAGTTTTTCTTGACCAGGGGGGCGATAATGACATCATCCACTGTAGTTGTCTTCCTTGGGTTTCCTGGCCATTTGATATTGTTGAGCTCAAGTTTTTTGAGTGTACCATTTGGCTAAACTTAGGTTTTGTGCTCTTCAGTATGGACCTTTTACCCAGCTTTACCTTGCACATCCATCTCTTTGGACTTCATACTGGTATATCCAGTCAAACAGCTGCCAACTGTCAGCGCAGTTCCAGGTATAAACTCCAGACCTTTTATCTGCTTCATTTATTTTGGAGTACTGAGAGTACAAACAGCAACGGGTCAATCAACTTCTTGTCAATTAGTTGTCCAAATACTTTTGATCCCCTGCAAATTGAGGTACTTTACTTCAAAAGTCTTCAATTCAGAAATAATGCCATATTTTTTGTGCATCATCCTAAATAAAAAGCTGAAAGAATACACTACTTCCATCTTACTTATATTGTTTTATTTCAAATCCACCGTGGTGGTGAGTAAAGATAAAAACGTTTTTTGTGCAATTACTTCTGGACCCACCTATCTCAATATTGTGTAGTAATATGTACATAATTAACCTAAAAAAAAAAGTTTAGCATCAATGTGATCCATTGCTATATACACAATATAATAGGGAGCAATGCAGCATATTTTTATAAAATGGTGATCATTTGCGGATGTAAATTGTTTAATGCACTCAAACAAGAGTGCCAACAAATGCACATCATTTGCCTCTGAGTGTAGTAAATATGAAGCTTCAAGTATAAGTTTATCATTTGCTAAAATTACTTTAGGAGCAATGATGACAAACCACAAGTCAGAAAAACAAAGTTGTGTTGTATCACTTTTAATTCATATATTTACTAAACAAAGTAGTACCAAATAAACAGGTTATTTATTTTTTTATTTATTTTAATTTTCAATACAGTGCGTTTGCACCGAGAGGCCGATAGCTTGCTCTCCCCATCCGGTGACGGTATTTATAAACCTCCACAGCAGCCTCCCATCAGCTGTGTTAGATGACCTCTTTTCAGTGCATAGCTGACTAAATCCTTTGTCAGCACCCTTTTATTATACAGATATTGGTGGGTCATTTCTCGACCTCTCTCTATGGTAACCGAGGTAAAACTTTTGTCTGCTGGCAATAGTAGCCAATGAAAAGTGGTTGCCAGTCGTAAACAACACAGCAATCGCCACTCAAAAGTGCTACCATCAGCCTGTTGTCTTACTAAACAATCCATCTGCATGAATTACGTTTCCATCCACGTCTGACACAACATAATGTTAACAACTCCGTCAACTTTTCTAGAAAGGCCATAATATCCTTTTAGTGAGCATATGCTTGTTCTGTCGAGTGATTATCACTGAAATCCAGCTTTGGGTGTTTGCTTTAGGTTTCTGAGTATTCATACCAAAAGAAACCACCAAATTTTTAAAACTATGGGAATCACACTCACTTTGCAAAGTAACTCAAAACCACAATGATCAAAGTAACACAGCAAAGGTATCTGGGAATCATAATCTCAACAATTTCAGATGGAATGGGAAATTGGTCTCATTAAAAGGTGCTGGAAACTTCACAAGGTATTCAATTCTCTGTCATCTTTTAAATTATAATTAAAAGAATAAATCATTTATACACACACTTGATTAGTTCAATCCTGTACAGAAGTTAGATTTTTGTTAAGTGTCAGGAAAATTACGACTAGTGAAAACCTTGGGATGACATTGCAAATTCACATTAGATGGATAAGTGCTGAGCTGAATGATGGTAAAGTGTTCAGTTTATAAAACACTATACAATAAGCCTTTCATAAAGTCCTTATGAAAGGTACCGTTTTAACCTGTGAGGTGGTTTGATAGCATTTACTCTGAGGCTAAACAGTGTGCAAAAAGGAGAATTAAGTGTTCATTTCTTCTTACAGGAGGAATTATATTAAAATGTACTGTGAAAAGGCCGTGGGAACAGCTTACAAACTATTGCAGGGATGTTCAAAATATTCTCAGTTGTGCAGTCAGTGATGTTACAGAGAAGAACACATGGTTGTGTTGTGTTTCCTGGTGGTTTTCGTGGCTCCTTCTGGTTATTTCCACACACTTTCTTCTTGAAGGACAACCGTAGCAATGGTCTGGTCACCTACTGCCCGACCTTTCATTCACTGTGTGTTGTCCCTCCCTGACGCTGACACACACACAGAGTGACCTTTACACTCCAGATCTTCTCACAGAACACACCATCACCTCATCACATGATGGAGCACTGCTCTGCTGGTCCGGCTCCAGATGCTCCCGGGAGATTTAGGGACTCCAAGTCAAAGTTAAAGCCAGGAGGCTGAGGAGAGTAAGATAATAGAAGAACCCAGTAATGCAGAAACCTTCTTGAGAGCTTTGAATTCTTCACAAAATACAAATTTTCCCAACATAGTTTCTATATTTTAGGAGATGTACATAAAGAGATAAAGAAAATAAACTCTTGAAAATATAAACTGTGCCTGTAGGCTGTGAGCAACAACAGTTGGTTTGTTTGTCTTCATGTGAACAAAAAAAGAGGAGAGAAAAGTCACGTGACTGCTGAATCGGCTACATGGGTTCATGACAGCTGTGTTGTGACAGTTTCATTGTACAAGATGAGGCCTCTGTTTTTTTTTCCTGTCAAGAAACCATGCAGGTGTTTTCTAGATATTTTGAGAAGAATCATTTATGGTTTTAATTCAAACTAAATCTGAAAAAACTCTTTCTAAGTACTTCAAAGCTAACACAGTTCCACACAACCAGGCGAACTTACCGCATCACCTGCCAACTCCTTGGGTGGCTGGCCAAGTTCTTGCAGCTGTAAGTGAAACAAGAATGATCAACATTTAATTTGATTTTCTTAACATTTTATAATGCATCGTCTACACTGATCAGCGACAACACAAAAACCACAGAGTAAAATGATTAGCAGCAAAGTCATTCTAGTTACAGTGCAATGTTCTGCTGGGGGAACCTGTATTCTCACATTCACATGGATGTCACTTTGATATTACCTCTCTTTCACATAAAACATACTGCAAAACAAATAAAAGAAAAGGAAAGTCATCCTTTGTTTCCTTAATAATTTTCACTTCATGTGCCTCTACGCTATTTAAAATATTTGGATACAGTTTTACAGCTTAATGTAGGAAAATATGTGGCAGAACTAAAATGTACAGAAGGTACAGGAAGAACCACTGGGGGGAGAAAAAACAAAAAAAGATTAAAAAAAAAACTCCCAGAGAGTCAGAGTAAGAGGCAAGAATGGACTAATAGTGGCTGGAAGTAGTCAGACATTAATAAGTCATTAAAGGGACCTTCTAATGTTGAGTTGAATAAAATAAAAATACTCAAAGAGAAAACTCAATATTCTAAATTAAATATTAATTAACCGTGTGTGACGAGACATGAAGCTGCATCACCTTTTGCATCAGGTCCATAATGTGCTCAAAAGTTCTCTCTTTATCTTCTCCTCTCTCTTCCTCCTTCTCGAAGAGCTGGCAAATGTCTCCCATGATTTTGGCCTGCTGGTCGTAACGCTGGTAGTCCTCCCCACTAAGGGTTGGCTTGTTGGTCTCCAACCACTCGGGGTACTGCAAGGGTCAGTGACAGTTACAACAAAGACTGAGATGGATACTAAAGTGTGCAACATCTGCTGTTTAAAAAGGGACAAACCTTGGTGCTGATCTCTTTGAGGGACGGATAAAGCACTTCCTTAGAGAGCAGATTCTGCATGATGGATTGCATGATGGGCAGGATGTTCCCTTCCTCACCACCTCCTTCTCCACCCTCCTCCAACCCAAGACCTTCAAGCGCTTTGACCAGGTCATCTCCGGCTAGTCCTGTGGTCTGAAAACCGTCACAAATTTTCCATAAATCAGTTATTTCTGTCTAAACCTCTTCAAAACAATCCTGAACTTCCGACTTGCCAGACCTGAAGGTTGTCTGCATTCTTTGCAAGGCCACGGAGCGTTTCCTTAAGACACGAGGTGAACTCTTGCTGGGAAGCAGTGTCAGTGCCTGTTGAGAACACAGATGGCATTCAGGGTACTAGAAGAAAAATATACAGTACATAGGCCACCCACAACAGATAGGTCTTACCAACTTTGCCCGCAGCCTCTGACAGTTTGTGGAAGTGCTGGATCAGTTCTGGCTCCTCCTGGGCCAACTCGCTCATGGCCTTCTCCCACTCCTCTTTGGCCTGGGCCGCCATGTCTCCTTCAAAGAGAGTCTCAAAGAGCTTGCAGTCCTCAAGCAGGGGGGGCTATGGGCAGTTCAAATAAAGCAGTAAAACAGTTTTACTTTTAAATACAGTAGGCACAGACTGTGTTCAAGCAATACAAAAATGACACCAAAAACCATCAAACGTTTGAAACTGCAACAAAAAAAAAAAAAAAAAACTTTATCTTTATAGTCTAAAGAGAACAACAAAAGTAAAAAGCAAAGATTATGGTACAAAATATACATAAATATATTTTTTTACTGTCTCAAAATCCTTAAACTTTAGCCTGAAAACTACCTCATGTTAAAACATTTTAAGTATCAAAGTTGTTGCAGAAGCTACTTGTGAACAACATATTTCACAATGTGGCGACAGAGTACAAGTACAAACCACCCAAAAGAAAACAGGCAGCTGAAGCACGGAAGCAGAGACAGACCTTTTCTCCACTTTTGGCCGATGCAGAAGCTGCAGCAGGTTCAGGGGCTGGAGGAGCAGATGCCTTGTCAAAGTCATCCAAGGCACCTGAAAGAGAGACAAAGTATTAAAATCACTCTTATACCCATGTAATTATTAATTCGTTTATTCTAATATCCTTTCATTTTGCCCACCATATTCCAACAGATCTATTTTATCCCACAAGTTTCTTGTGTTTATTTAAACGTATTCTCTCCAATCCACTCGCAGCAACACATTGTCCTTGACCTAAAATTATGATTAATTTATAAATAAAAACTTTAAGTAGCAACCACTCACAATAAAAACTCGGTCAGTTTATTCATCTCAGAGAGTAAGAAAAACAGAAAATCCCAATTCAGAGTCACAAATTTCAGTTCCACTACATACAATTATCTTTTTAATTAAGTTTTGATGAGAAAAACAATATTATGTAGACTCCATCTGCAGTTAGACAAGCACACCAAGCCCAATATTTAGCATCAATTTACTGAAAAAAATGTATACATTCAGTCATTAATAGCCATCAAGTAAAAGTCTAATTTTACAACAGATTTTGACAATTCATGCAACAAGTAAACAAGGATTATGATGGAAATTTTAATTGTAGTATTTGTGTCTTTCTACTAAAACAACTAAAAATAACTGAATAAAAAAAAAGTGTTTTGCCACACAGAGCTTAGTGTGAGATATTTATAGTGCATTAAACTACAGCAAGCACTGAGATGTGAGGAAAAGGCCAATAAATACACCTGTTGTTAGAGAAATCATAGTCACTGACAGTTAAAGCCGTCTCTGAAATCATCAGGTTTCATTATATCTCTTCCACAATATCTTTTCAATAAAAATTGAGAGAACAATAATTTTTGTGGATTTTGGAATTGTTTTTTTTTTAATATAGCAAATGAGCAATAATATCCAAACACTGAGACATTTCTCCAAATCCAGATGAGATTTTGTTTACACACACGCCTTCTCAAAAAGAAAGAGTTGCTCATGCAGCTATCTTAGTTTTGATTCAGACACAGCTTTTTAAACCAAAGTCTTTTGTTATTTTTTGATCACCTGATTACAGTTTGAATTTAAAATGTTGTTTTTAAGAATCTGCTTGTTATAGCAACTGTGAAAACCCCATCACAATGTGTCTTTGAAGAGATGTAATTTTGCTTCAGATATGAATACAATGTTTTGAAGTAAACTGAAGTGAATTAACATGCATAACTAAAATAACTGTCAGTAAAAAGCGTTTTAAGATTCATAGATCAAATGTATTATCTGTACACAATTCTTCCGAAGTTTTTACTCTTAAATCACTGCAGAGTTGATCTGTAAGCTTGCCAACAAAAGTAGTTGCAGCAAGTTTTGCAAAGGCTTTTGTCTAAATGACCTAACAGGTTGTTTTGGGTGTGGGTGTGGGTGTGGGTGTGTGTGTGTGTGTGTGTGTGTGTGTGTGTGTGTGTGTGTGTGTGTGTGTGTGTGTGTGTGTGTGTGTGTGTGTGTGTGTGTTTACGAGAGCAGTGAAATAGCCAGAAGAAATTAAATCACCAGGAATCCACCAGCAAGGAACAAAAAATAATAATATTTAAACAAAGTTGACAACAAAGACAAAATATCACCAGGGAGACTGATAATAATAAAACCTGCTGTGCTGGTTCTGATAGCTCTCACAATCTGACCATGAACCAAAACTCTGATATTAACCGTCTGGTTGCTCAAATGCACCATCATACTCAACTAAAAAAACAGTATAATACTCATTCCTAGTACTGGAGTACATGTACCAAATGTAACCATAAAAACTGTTGCCACATAACAACAATCAACCAGAACGACCTACAGCACTACATGACAAGTTGTTGCTCTATTGATGTGGTTACTCCGCCTGCTCCTAAAACCCCAGCAACAAAACCGACTCCACTATTCTCCAAGATACATTTGGTGTCTCTTACTGTCCAATAACTCGTCCAATTCTGCATCGTGTCCAGCGGACGCCTGTCCTGTTCCTGACGCCATGATGCTCTCCCTGAAGCTGCCGCACACCGACCTGGCTGCTGCAAAAACGTGCACGACACTGCGACGTCATACCGTCGAGGTTGACTCGAAATCCGGCGCCATCTAGTGGCAGGGACAGAAATTACACAAACATTATAAGATTTTTTTTCATTGCCTTATTACATATTATTATATTTATTACATTAAACACGTACCTGCTGTACTCTACTGCCCTTATTTTTAACAACGTGTGATTTTTATTATTTTACCTCTTTTCTTATCATTTTATTTCATTTATTTGTTATTTAAGCGTATTCTTAAATTAAATACTTTCTGAAAACCGCGAATGAGTTGTGTACCTGCGGTACGCTAATGCCCTTAGTTTTCAGCAACTTGTGCTTTTTATTTTACCTTCTTTTCTCATAATTTTATTTCAATTTATTTGTTATTTACTTATGTCTTGCCGCTTTTAATGTCGATGTAGAGCACTTTGAATTACCTTGTGTTGAATTGTGCTGTATAAATAAACTTGCCTTGCCTTGCCTTGCCTTGCCTTGCCTTGCCTTGCCTTGCCTTGCCTTGCCTTGCCTTGCCTTGCCTTGCCTTGCCTTGCCTTGCCTTGCCTTGCCTTGCCATATAAGCAAGTTTTCAAACAAAAGGTACATATTTTGTTATATGTATTTATCATTCATATGATCAAAAATGGTTTTCTTGTATTTTATTTATTTTTTTATTTATTTATTTTTTACAGGATCACCACCCACCTGACCCCACGTGATGAAGCCCATAAACGGAAACCAGAGAGAATGCAGTTCTGCTGAATGATGTTTAGTGGAAGAAGACATTGGCTGCGTCCGAAATTGCATACTTCCACCCTTGATCTAACAAAAGATTGCTAAATTGATTAATACATACATAGATTATTAGACTTTTGTCTAATTCAACACAAGGTAATTCAAAGTGCTTTACATCAACATTAAAAGCAGCAAGACATAATTAAACAGTAAATAACAAATAAAATGAAATAAAATTATAAGAAAAAAGGTAAAATAATAAAAAGCACAAGTTGTTAAAAAGTAAGGGCAGTAGAGTACAGCAGGTAAGTATTTCATTTAAGAGAACGCTTCAGTAAACAGTAATGTTTTTAGGCCTGATTTGAAGGAGCTGACAGTTGGAGCAGACCTCAGGTCTACAGGAAGTTTGTTCCACCGGTGAGGAGCAGAATAACTGAACGCTGCCTCACCTTGCTTGGTTCTGGTTCTTGGGACACACAACAAACCAGATCCAGATGAACCTCAGGGGTCTGGGAGCTTCATAGGGAACTAACAGATCAAGCATGTATTTTGGTCCAAGGCCATAAACGGGGACCAGAGAGAATTCAGTTCTGCCGAATGATGTTTAGTGGAAGCAGACATTGATCATATTGATATGATCTAACAAAAGATTCCTAAATTGATTAATACATAGATTAGGCTTTTGTTTCCAGTTCGTTAGAATGGTTTCCTTTGCAATACATTAGTGAGAACCAAGTGAGCCACGTTAGGTTCCATGTGGATGTCACCCAGGTGACCTAATATGGATGGATCTCTGGAAAGCGTCTTGGATCTCTGGAAAGCGTCTAGAGACAACATCTGTTGTATTAGACGCTATATAAATAAAATTGAACTAAATTGAATTGAATATGCATAGTGTGGGGCCCAGAGGGATTCTATAATTGAACCATAAGATTTTTTTAATAGCCTTTTTTTTATTACATATAAGCAAGTTTTCAAACAAAATGTACATATTTTGTTCTGTGTATTGTTCATTCATATGACTAAAAAGAAAAAAAAATCAGCTTGAATTAAGAATAATTTTATAATACCTTTCTTTCCAACATTATTTTACATTATCTTGTAAACATTAGCCCATTGTGAGATTGTGGTCAGGTTTGCAGTTTTTCTTTTGGGGTGAGGGAGAAATTTTGTCCCATTTCCAAGGTAATACAATAGTGTTTTTTCATTGTGAATTCAATTAAATGTATCTTTATAAGTACAGCGCCAGTTCACAGCAAAGGTCATCTCAAGATAGTTTACACAGCGGGAAAGTCCAATCAAAGGCAATCCCATCCACATTTATATTCAATCAAATTCATTGTGATGCATTTGATATAAATGACTCAAATAAAGTCCATATATTGCCATTAAATAAAAAAAATAAAAATAAAAACCTTGCTGGTACCCAATGGATCTGAGATGACAGGAAAGAGAGAACATCAAACACATAGAGAATCTTCAGGGATATCGGACTAAGGGACACAAGAGAATAAGGTAAAATAATAATAATGACACATACAGATATACATACCGAGAGAGGAACCTGATAACTGAAAGTTTTGCCTGACAATTTACTTTTAGAGTTAAGAAGGAGAGAAAAGAAAGAGACGTATCTCAAGACGTCATTTGCCTGTGCTCCAGGGTATTAAAAGTGAGGTATTTGTAGTAAAAGGTATTAAATGTAATTGAACATTTAAATGTGATCAGTTTAAACAAGTTAAAGTCATCAAAATATGCATATGAAGGCAGAGGTCGGTCTTATTATTTTATCCAGGAAACACATCCGTTTCAAAACTTTCAGTAAATAAATGTGGTTGCCAGGGGGTGCTGCTGCTGTTGCCGAGCAACGCACACAAATAACCTCAAAGTGCAATAATTCAGAGGAGCGTTGATAAATATTTATGGGAGCATCCGCGGCTTGTAGTGGTAGCTAACGGCACAAGAGGGTCAAATAATGACGCCATTGTTATTAATGATGCTTGGAGTGGTGGTTGAGGTTGGGGTGGGTAGTTGTTTTTTTTCTTACAGTCTCTATTCAGTTCTCTATTAAGTTCAGGAGTTCATTGACATCATATTACAGTGATATTTCTGATTTCTTGCAGCTAGTTTGACCATGTTTGCAGATGTTGATCACACTTCAAATGGTAGTGACAGGTTTCATTTTTATGATCCATCCAGCTTTTCAGATTCAGATTCAGATGACTTTATTAATCCCTTCGGGAGATTCACTCGGGGAAATTGACATCTCCATCTCACACACACAGCACTGTAATGTACAAATCAAACACCCCAAAAGCCAAACATCCATATAAAGATAAAAAGATAAAAAATAAAAAATAAATAATAATAAAAATAAAATTAAAATAAAAAATAAAGATAAAAATAGAAATAAGTTAAAAACAAAAATAAAAATGAAAAGTGCAGTACCATAAAAAGAAGAAAAATAATTATATGTATAGAAATACTTGTACTGTACTAATGCAGTAAAGCAACCTAGAAATGCATGTGGGGGGTGGGGGGCTCTTGCAAAATGGGTGTAGACAGCAGTGGCCTCAGCCATGGAGGAGGAGTTGAGACAAAAGTGAGTAACGGTGCAGATATTTGATGCTTAATTTGGATTTCTGGGCGGGGAACTACTCCTCCGGGCTACTATAGTCCAGTCAGAGGCTTGAGGAGTGACTCTCTATCGCTGGATGCTCTGGAGAACAGGGAACATCTGCAGCCAAGCATAAGAAAGGTAAGCCTGTGCATTAAACTCAAGAAATGACTGTGATCTTTGCGGTGAGGAATGTGTTGTGCTGGCAAAGTGATTTTGTTTAAGGAGAATATTAAATATTCAACTTATTGCATCATGTTTAGCTGCACATTTCCTCAGAAAGATCAAAACACTAGATATTGGGTTATATTTAAATGTAAAAACAACATTTTTTGTGTATGTGAAAATCATTTTTTTCTACTAGTGTGTATTTTGCCATCATCATATTAAAAAAAATTGAAGTTTATTTAAAAGTTTTAGTTTTATCATGTTTTCCCACAAGAAAACAGATGTTTGTAGGTTTGGAGTGTGAGTTTGTGTTTACTAGGCTGCAGCGGTGTGTGTGGTGGGAGTAGGGTGTGGCAGGCAGGGGCACCTCCACTCAATGAATGAACCTCTGCGTGAGCCTGAACAACCTACACCATAACACAGACTGCACAATGAGGGGGGATATGCTCTATTTTCTTTTTTTCTGTGCCTTTTTTGGAGTGTTTCAGAATGTGCTTGAACAAATTTACCACTAATTTAGATGTTTACCAGAAGCAGTGCCCAAGTTTCCTTCATGGTTGAGTAGCTGTGGTGGGTCTGACTGAGTCTCATGATGGTTTAAATTCTGTTTCAGATTCTTTTGTGTGGAAATTGGTATATACCTTGAACGCACACTGCTCATACTTTGTCTGCTTGCATTAACCTTTGCATTGCAATGGTCTGCCAACAGAGCATGTCTTGTATTTAGACCCATGAATTGGCTGTAAGTGGATTAGAGGTGAAATTGAGAAACTGATGGTGTGTCATGACAACCAAACAAACAGAGCACATGACCGTGTTTCCTGAACATCTCAGCCGTGTCTCTGTGCATGCACACTGAGGACAGATGCTGTCATATCCTGTTTGCTGTCCTGATGTTTGAATCCATTTTCAGTACACCTTCCATTTGGGAAAGTACTTCTGTCTGTGATGTATTTTCCATGCTCTGCTGTGAAAAGGCACTTTCTCTACACTTTTTTTTTCTCTGGTGCCCTTTTCTTTTTTGAATTGTTGCCGCAAGCAGCTAAGCAACAGTGGTGGCAGCAGCAGGATTCATTTTTCCAAGCTCTACCCTCCCATAGGTGTTTTTGTAGTGGTAAAAATAAAGCACAATTAGATGCCTTACCATAAAAGCCATGAAGGAGTACTGATCAAACAGACAGAAAAAGGAAACCGATGAAAGAGTGGGAGCAGCCAGCAAATGAGACTATGTTGAGGGAAGGAAGGAGGGGACACGACGCAGAAGGAAAAACTTGGCAAATATGACAAAGTTAGCAGTTGTTCAACAGCCGCCAGACGGCAACACATCTGGATCACATCAGCAAGTTGGAAAATCTTACAAGAAATCGGGGAGGCAATAGGGAAAAGGGGAGTGGTGAAAGAGGGGAGCCCAGAGATGACTCACTCTGTTGCAATTCCACTCCATCACTATGTTTAAACTATGTGTCCTTCTGTGGCTGAGGCACAGGGCTTCCCCGTAGTAGTCTCACTTTTTCCTCCCCTCCCTTTTAGTCATCTTGCAGGAGTTTTAGTGGGTCTCGCCATCTCGCTGTTTCTTTTAGTCCTCTCATTTGTAGTAATACCTCACCTCCAGTTCAGACTTCCACCCCCCGAGTCTTAAAAGTTCCCGAGGTGTCCAACAGGACTAAAGTAAACAGGCCTGATCTCTTTATTTATGACTGTTTGTCTGTTCACTGAAAACTAGGGGGAGACTTGTGGAGCCAAGCGAGCAGTAAGTATTAGAAGGGGTGGGAGGGAGTTCCACCAGTACTGTCAGTGTTTCAGCAGCATGGAAACGTAGTCTTGTTGTTGTTGTTTTAGATAAGAGGTCACTGGCATAAAAATGTTTCTTTCAAGAGCTCAAGAAACATTAGCGACGGTTCAGAATGGACAAAGAAGTGCATCCTTGTGTCAATATGCACCAGTTCTCAAGTGAAATCCTCTTGAAGGGGGACGATTACAGCACACTGTACTTTTAAAGTTGTTTCAATATTGTAGATCCCAGCACAGGGCATTTGTAAAACAGGTTGCACTCTGAGTTATTGGTGTAAACCAGACCAACTGTTGCATAGCCCATTGCAAGCCATGCCGCAGCATGAATCCTTGTTAAAAAAGAGCACCTGCGATTGTACAGAGCATTTGTTGGATGTGAGAGTAGAGGCTGAGAAGTCAAGGACCAGGCTATTATGAGTCTTCAGTTTATACACTGCTGCCCATAAACTTGGAATAACTTTGTTTTCAGCAAGCAACTACTTTTTATTTCTGTTTTCGTGCACATGCACATGCTAATCTCAGTTATGATGTTAAATTTGTTATGAGTATGTTGCTTTTGTGGTGCTGAGGTGTTTTTTGCACTTTCACACTGTGTATTTATACTCTATCCCAGTGTTATCCCTTCACAGCATCAGTGTACCCACGTCATATGTTGTGATCTGCTTTGCCTTTTTTTCCTGTTGTCTTGATGGATTGTACTGGTAGTAATTTCACTGTGCCGGGACGCTGGCTCTGTGACAAATAAAGCTCTAATCGAATCTAAGATGTAAAAGATGTGTTATTCCAACTTTATGGGCAACAGTGTATTAAACATAAAATCAATAAAAATAACATCTGGCAAAAGTTGAAAATATTAGTTGGTTAACTAATTTGGAAGGCAGTAAAACATCCCAGCTCTGCTCAGTTTTATGAGAGGAATGTGTATTGTGTTACTTTCAGTATTGTCAGTCATTCAAACTGCATTGTTTATCCACTTATGCAGTTAGAGGCAAAGAAAAAAGAAAACAATATATTGATATAAAGATCAATAATTAGGGCGCGAGCACTTGCAGTGCGAAGGCCCTATTGTATTTGCAGGAATTTTTATTATTATTATTATTATTATTAGGGCCCGAGCACTTGCAGTGCGAAGGCCCTATTGTATTTGCAGGAATTTTTATTATTATTTTTTTTTTTCTTCTGACAAAGTGATGGCCTTTTTGCCCCCCTTAACATGCCCAAAAAGTCACCAAATTTTGCACCCAAGTCAAGCCTGGCGAAAAATTTGATATTTAATGGTTTGCATTAATGGGCGTGATAAAATGGCTCAACAGCGCCCCCTTGAAAACTTTGTGCCTCAAGCCCCACGATACGGTTTGACGTACATGCACGAAAATCGGTACACACCTGTATCAGTACACAACTTAAAGAAAAGTCTCTTGGCGACATGGCCGAAACCGAACAGGAAGTCGGCCATTTTGAATTAATCGTGTCACTTTGGCGCAATTTATGCCATTCCTTCGGCAGTTAATTCAGCCCGAACCGTAACTCGAACCCAGGTGTGTTATACATCAAAATGTGCGTCTCCATCCTGCGACTACACGCATTACTTTTCTCTTTCAGAAGTGTTACCGTGGCAACGCTAGACGCCAACAAGCGCACCCCCCCTTCATCTGATTGGTCCATATTTGATAGTTCCCCAAAAGGCACCAAATTTTGCATGCAAGCCAGGTCTGGCGATAAATTTGATATTTCATGGTTTGCATTAATGGGCGTGGCAAAATGGCTCAACAGCGCCCCCCGGAAAACTTTGTGCCTCAAGCCCCACAATACGGTTTGACGTACATGCACGAAAATCGCTACACACATGTATCATGGCACAACTTAAAGAAAAGTCTCTTGCAGCCATGGCCGAAACCGAACAGGATGTCGGCCATTTTGAATAAATGTTGTCATTTTGGCGAAATTTATGCCATTCCTTCGGCATTTAATTCAGCCCGAACCGTATTGTGCACCCAGGTGTGTTATACATCAAAATGTGCGTCTACATCCTGCGACACCACGCATTACTTTTCTCTTTCAAAAGTGTTACCGTGGCGACGCTAGACGCCAAAAGGCGCGTCCCCCCTTCATGTGATTGGTCCATATTTGATAGTTCTCCAAAAGTCACCAAATTTTGCATGCAAGCCAGGCCTGGCAATACATTTGATATTTCATGGTTTGCATTAATGGGCGTGGCCTAACGGCTCAACAGCGCCCCCTAGAATACTTTTATCTGCCATAACTTTTGAATGGTTTGACATAGGAAGTTGTGGGTGGTGTCATGGGACTCTGTAATGAGACCTTAAGCTTCGTTGGCCTTAATTAGACCCGCCCCCTCTTCTGATTGGTTGTCCCGATTTTCTGCTATAACATTGGAATGGTTTGACATAGAGAGTCGTGGGTGGTGTCATCAGATTATGTATGGAGTCCTTGACCTTCATTGACCTGAATTAGCCCCGCCCCTTCTTCTGATTGGTTGTCCCTTTTTTCTGCTATAACTTTTGAATGTTTTGACATAGGAAGTCGTGGGTGGTGTCTTTTCTGATATGCTTATGGGGGGCGGTGGCCGTGAGTGCGAGGGCCCGTTCATCGCTGCTTGCAGCTTTAATTATTATTATTATTTTTCTTCTGACAAAGTGATGGCCTTTTTGCCCCCCTTAACATGCCCAAAAAGTCACCAAATTTTGCACCCAAGTCAGGCCTGGCGAAAAATTTGATATTTAATGGTTTGCATTAATGGGCGTGGCAAAATGGCTCAACAGCGCCCCCTTGAAAACTTTGTGCCTCAAGCCCCACGATACGGTTTGACGTACATGCACGAAAATCGGTACACACCTGTATCATGGGACAACTTAAAGAAAAGTCTCTTGCCGTCATGCCCGAAACCGAACAGGAAGTCGGCCATTTTGAATTAATCGTGTCACTTTGGCGCAATTTATGCCATTCCTTCGGCAGTTAATTCAGCCCGAACCGTAACGTGCACCCAGGTGTATTATACATCAAAATGTGCGTCTCCCTCCTGCGACCACACGCATTACTTTTCTCTTTCAAAAGCGTTACCGTGGCGACGCTAGACGCCAAAAAGCGCGCCCACCCTTCATCTGGTTGGTTCAGACAGAAAAAACTTTGCGCTTCAAGCCCCATAATACGGTTTGACGTACATGAACGAAAATTGGTACACTCCTGTATCATGTCGCAACTAAAAGAAAAGTCTCTTGGCGCCATGGCCGAAACCGAACAGGAAGTCGGCCATTTTGAACATTCTGAATTAATTGCGTAATTTTGGAGCAATATATGCCATTCCTTCGAGAATTAATACGGCCCGAACCGTATCGTGAACCCAGACGTGTTATACATCAAAATGTGCGTCTCCATCCTGCGACTACACGCATTACTTTTCTCTTTCGAAAGTGTTACCGTGGCGACGCTAGACGCCAACAAGCGCACCCCCCCTTCATCTGATTGGTCCATATTTGATAGTTCCCCAAAAGGCACCAAATTTGGCATGCAAGCCAGGCCTGGTGATAAATTTGATATTTCAATGTTTGCATTAATGGGCGTGGCAAAATGGCTCAACAGCGCCCCCCGGAAAACTTTGTGCCTCAAGCCCCACAATACGGTTTGACGTACATGCACGAAAATCGCTACACACCTGTATCATGGCACAACTTAAAGAAAAGTCTCTTGGAGCCATGGCCAAAACCGAACAGGATGTCGGCCATTTTGAATAAATTGTGTCATTTTGGCGAAATTTATGCCATTCCTTCGAGAGTTAATTCAGCCCGAACCGTATCGTGCACCCAGGTGTGTTATACATCAAAATGTGCGTCTACATCCTGCGACACCACGCATTACTTTTCTCTTTCAAAAGTGTTACCGTGGCGACGCTAGACGCCAAAAGGCGCGCCCCCCCTTCATGTGATTGGTCCATATTTGATAGTTCTCCAAAAGTCACCAAATTTTGCATGCAAGCCAGGCCTGGTGATAAATTTTATATTTCATGGTTTGCATTAATGGGCGTGGCCTAACGGCTCAACAGCGCCACCTTGAATACTTTTCTCTGCCATAACTTTTGAATGGTTTGACATAGAGAGTCGTGGGTGGTGTCATCAGATTCTGTATGGAGTCCTTGACCTTCATTGGCCTGAATTAGCCCCGCCCCTTCTTCTGATTGGTTGTCCCTTTTTTCTGCTATAAACTTTGAATGGTTTGACATAGGAAATCGTAGGTGGTGTCAAGGGACTCTGCAATGAGTCCTTGAGCTTCTTTGGCCTGAATTAGCCCCGCCCCTTCTTCTGATTGGTTGTCCCTTTTTTATAATAAAATCGCCACGAGCCGCCAGTCGCTCTCGCGCTGACTCCCGCTTCCTGATTCAAACGTCTGCCGGCCCCGCCCCCCGACCAATCAGTGGCGCGGAGGGTGATGACGGCCCCGCCCCCCGACCAATCGGTGGCGAGTAGGGTGATGACGGCCCCGCCCCCCGACCAATCAGTGGCGAGTAGGGGGATGACGGCCCCGCCCCCCGACCAATCAGCTCCCTGTAATGTGGTGACGTCAGAAATATTCCCAGCTCAGCCCGGTTACAACCTTGGCAGAATGGTTACAGAAAAAGTAATAATTAAAATAGTAGGGTTTTACTAATATTTATAACTTACAAATATTTAAAAAAAATAGAAAAAACAGCTCCAGACTTACATTACTAAATATCGATATGTTGGTCTCTCCTAAGTCAGTAGGGCAAATAGAAATGAGAAGCTGAGTCTTAGCTCAGCCAGAGCGTTCCCGTCTTTGGAGTCAGAGATCAGAGTTCGATTCCCGCAGTATCCAGACTTTTTTGTCAGCAATTTTTTTTTTCTACATCAATATGTGCGTACCTGTCCTGCAACGACACACATTACTTTTCTCATTTAAAAGCGTTACCGCGGCAACGCTAGACACCAAAAAGTGTGCCCACACTTCATCTGATTGGTTCAGAGGGAAAAAACTTTGAGCCTCAAGCCCCATAATACGGTTTGACGTACATGAACGAAAATCGGTACACACCTGCAGGGCTCTCAAGTTTCATGAAAAGTTTGGAGTGAGATTACATCTATTAGGGCTGGTGCGACTTGAAATTCTGCGTTTTGGCCGCAGCGGCCCCTCAGCCCAATCCAGACTCCCAATTATTTTTGCTACTTAAAAACCAGTTCAAGTTTACATACTGTTTATAATTGACCAGCATAAATAAAAACGAAAAGAATGGGTTAATCCAATAAAACAAATCCAGCTAAATAAAATAAATTGTTTTATTAAATACATTTAAGAAAAAACCCAACAACAAATGGATAATAAGTGAGACATTTTTCACAACAGCAGTGCTCAACGTGTGTGTGTGTGTGTGTGTGTGTGTGTGTGTGTGTGTGTGTGTGTGTGTGTGTGTGTGGATTTCAGTTTATGAATGGTGTTGTGTGTTGTAAGTGTTTGCAGCAGATTTTGATGCCTTGATGACAGAGCTAGAGGGCTCCCATTTAAAGCACTGTGGCTCAAGGCAGCCATTTTCACAGTCATGATGGATGAGAGCGTTCCATCCAGGGCCAAACTGTTCCTTGTTTTGGTTTTGTTCAGTCCCACCATGGAGAACACTCTCTCCGCATCTGCATTGGAGTGTGGAAGCACTAACACCAGTTTGGCAATCTCAGACAGCCGTCTTCTCTCTCTGGAGTAGGAGGTTTAAGGTGGAGAAGGCTGGCAATGTTGCATGGTAGAAGAGGAGGTACACCTCTGTTAATGGGTTAGAAAATGCATCCACCAGCCTTCTAAACCTTGGTTGTTTCTCATCTGTGAATACAAAGCATAAGTTGTGCATACCAAATATGTTTACATTTCAGTCTTGTAGTAGTCTTGCATTTGTGTCAGTGAAATATGCAGCTTACTTAATGACTTGAAGTAGCTGGTGAGTGGCTCATACTGCTGCAGAAGGCGAGTCAAACACCTCTCCAGGCTCAGCCAACGAATGGAAATGTGTTGAAGTATTTCCATGTACTCGCTTCCATGGAACTCACAGAATTCTGTGACCAGAATGTAACATCCTAAATTTCAGTCTAATGAAAGTCTTCTGCATGTCATTTGTACTACACTGGTGCTGTTTAAATCACAAACCTGACAGGTAACCGTTATGGTTGGTGCTACCCTTAAACCAGTATCCAACATCCACAGCCAGATCCTCTGGATCAAATCCAGTCACCTGCAATACATGATGTTTTATAATGACATTACATTCAATCACATCACAGATTCATTACACCACATCTTAACAAACTATTTAACCTGGGATTAGGGATTAGCTCTTTACAAACAGTAAAAAATAGGCACACTTTCTGTTCATCGTTTACTCTTTACTCTTCAGACTAAAACTATAATCCAGTGGCGGACCGTCAGGGCCGTCTAGACCTTCTCTGAAGGACTAACTATTATCAAAATAATGAAAAAATATGGTGTCTTTAATAATACTTTAGTTTACCTATTGTTAGATTTATCTGAGTTTATATATATTGCCGGTTTGCATTAGAACAAGTATAAGCACCTGTTTATTTACTTTACATTGAGTTGACTGTGTGGCTGTGGCTTAATCCACAGACATGTAGCTCTGTTTCGTTATGGTTTGTGGAGAAAGCACTGGCAATAGGGGAGAGCTGCTCTCCAGGCTCAAATAACGTTATACACAATTGTGGGCTATTTGGGTAGACAAACTCACATATGAGGATTGTAAGAATACATGATTACTTTTTTCTAGGGCTGTGAAGCGATGATGAATGTTTCTTTAATCGTGATTAATGGCTGAATTTCAGTAATTAATCACATAATTGCATGTATAAAATTCTATTATTTTGCATTTCACAACAGTTTTTAAGACCATATTAACAATGTAAAGCAACTCTTACCAGTGTATGTTGATTGGGAATCAAATGAATGCAAAGAAAGTTACTTTATGAACTCAACTTTTGGATTTATTTCAAATAGAACACACATAAATTGTGGTTTATTTGGTAGTGTCACTCATTTTAATTTGATTTGCATCATTAGGTTTCCATACAAAACAGGTGCACTAGCTTCCCACGCTATTCTTTTTTTGGTCAATAAACGAAGCATCAGTGAAGGCCAGACTACAAAACCGCCGCTGAATTAATAAAACCAACATTAGGAGACCCAATAAGTGAAGACTTACAGTTTGCCAATGACTAACCTAGTGAATGATAATAAATTAAGTAGTTACCTACCGTATACCTTGCTTTTCTTTTCCAACTCGTCTGCAACCTGTGCGTGCACGCGCATCCATCGGAACGAGCACACAGCGGGGGAAAAAACTGCCCAGCAACAAGACATACTATTTTCTGATTGGCTGGTAGGTCGCTGACGCGGGACCGCTGTAAACTCAGCGGAGAAGTCTCGTCCGTTCAGTATTAATTTCTGTGCGCTCGGCTTTATCACTTCTCAGCGTGAGAAATGTCAGGTGTGGCGTGTGAGCGTGTGAACTGGTTGAAATGCGTGTGTCTCACGCTCAATGCGTGAGACTTGAGAGCCCTGCACCTGTATCATGTCGCAACTTAAAGAAAAGTCTCTTGGCGCCATGGCCGAAATTGAACAGGAAGTCGGCCATTTTGAATTAATTGTGTAATTTTGGCGCAATTAATGCCATTCCTTCGGCAATTAATACGGCCCGAACCGTAACGTGCATCCAGGTGACTTATACCTCAAAATGTGCGTCTCCATCTTGCGACTACGCGCATTACTTTTCTCTTTCAAAAGTGTTACCGTGGCGATGCTAGACGCCAAAAAGCGTGCCCCCTTAATCTGATTGGTCCATATTTGATAGTTTTCCAAAAGTCACCAAATTTTGCATGCAAGCCAGGCCTGGTGATAAATTTGATATTTCATGGTTTGCATTAATGGGCGTGGCAAAATGGCTCAACAGCACCCCCCGGAAAACTTTTCTCTGCCATAACTTTTGAATGGTTTGACATAAAGAGTCATGGGTGGTGTCATGGGACTCGGTATTGAGTCCTTGACCATAATTGGTGAAAATTAGCCCCGCCCCTTCTTTTGATTGGTTGTCCCTATTTCCTGCTATAACTTTTGAATGGTTTGACATGGAGAGTCGTGGGTGGTGTCATCAGACTCTGTATGGAGTCCTTGACCTTCATTGGCCTGAATTAGCCCCGCCCCTTCTTGTGATTGGTTGTCCCTTTTTTCTGCTATAACTTTTGAATGGTTTGACATAGGAAGTCGTGGGTGGTGTCATTTCTGATATGCTTATGGGGGGCGGCGGCCGTGAGTGCGAGGGCCCGTTCATCGCTGCTTGCAGCTTTAATTTCACATTATTTTTGTCTACACATTAACAGCTTTATTCATATTTTAATTAAACACACATGCTAAGACACTCAAGCAAATTTTTGCTGCTGTGACTTTCTTTGTTCATTTATGACCACAGGCTAAGCCACCATTCAAGATCATAAAGACAGTTTGCTGACTTTATGATTCTTTATCCTAAAGTTAGTGCTTGTGGCCTAAGTGGTCGATCATTTTGCACAACGTGGGAGTAGAGTAGTGTAAGTATTATCTATCAGTGTTTATATTTATCAACCAAACTTGCCATCAGACTTCATGACTCCAGTTTTTGTCATTTTGGTAAAAATAATTATTTTTGTCATTTTGAGGTGGATGGTACTGTGGTTGACCTGAAAACAAAGAAGTGAAACTATTCTAGTATGGTGCTCTTAAACTTTTTTTGGTTTGTTTTTGTTTTATGGCAGGCCTGTGAATTATACCAGTAATTTGATTTAAGATTAACTGAAATACACTTAGCTTTAGTCTTAGTCCAAAGAGGGAGGCTACTTGGACTCCATACCATACTCCTGTTTGCTTTTGCAACCAGTGGATGACATTCTTACAAGACTTGTAAAGCTCCAAGATCTTCCAACTGAAATTTCACTTTCAGACAGGGCCGACAGAAGGCCGTTTCAGATTGTCACAGTTTATATTTTACACTTATTTGGTTTTAATCAGAGCAAAACACACACAGATAACATTAAAATGAAAAACTCAGGCATTCACTGAATCATCTTCTAAATGAGGATGATGCTTCATTGAATGTATATTTTGGAAACAACCTCTTAATGATGTAACTTGATCTTTTTTTTCACTCATGAAGTTCTCAAGTTCACAATTCAACCTCCACATTGGATTGTATATCTGCTCTGTGGAAGTGGGAGTGGAACAAATTCTTGGGGTCACATTAAGCATGATGACGGATACATGGGGGACTAGTGGAGGATGGGAGGGGCAGCCATATGAACTTGGAGGAATGTTCATTTGTAGTTTGCTCATATTAACTTGGAGGAATGTCCAAGTGAAGCACTCTGTGGAAGAATGCTTTTAAGGCTGCAGTTTGACAGGAGGCAGAAATTGCCAGAAGGAAAGTATGGAGAGTGTTCTCCAGCTGATTTGACCAGATGTCGAAGTGTTATGAACAGCAAGAGCACTGTCCAATCATTTGAATTGAGTTTACACGATCCGAGTTGTGTATACTACTCATGAAATACAATACAAACATTGTGTGTTTCAGAAAATGCTATGTAGGGGGATGTTTGGGTAGAGTTACAAGCTGCTGGCCTCATGTGGATTTAGTTCTTTCTTCAAGAAGTCAGAAAAAAAGTTATGTAAAAATGCTGATTCTGCTTTCATTCTTTTTTTATTCTTACAGTTTTCCATGCGCGGACAGCTGAGGTAAAAAAGAGAAAACTAGAAGTAGACTCCCATAAAGAAGACAAGTACTAGCTCTATCACCAGTATCATCATGGCTATAGTCCTGAAATCCCACCCTCTTCTATGGACGAGGTTGGCAGCCCTGGTGTTCTCCTGCGTGGCCTTCTCCGTGGCCATTCATGGCGGCAGACTCTATCCCGGCACCGGAGACTGGTGCATCTTCTGCTGGGCCTTCAGCTTCGCTGGTACTCTGCTCGTCCTACTGGTGGAGCTGTTTGACCTGCAGAGCAGAGCCCCCGTCTCCTGGAAGAACTTTCCCATCACTTTCGCCTGTTACGCCGCCCTCCTCTGCTTATCTGCCTCCATCATCTTCCCGCTCTACTTTCTGAAGGGGTCCGTAGGTCCGAATGAAGTACGTGACTACCGCATCGTGTCGACCGTCTTCTCCTGCCTGGCCACCATTGCGTACATGAGTGAGGTGAGCATCAGCAAGGCGCGTCCAGGTGAGGTGGCTGGCTACATGGCCACTGCTCCTGGCCTGCTGAAAGTCTGCGAGACCTTTGTGGCCTCCATCATCTTCGTCTTCATCAGCGACCCTGTGCTGTACGACCGCCACCACGCCCTCAAGTACTGCATGGCCGTCTACTGCATCTGCTTCATCCTGTCAGCAGCCATCATCCTCCTCTGCATCGGAGAGTGCACCGGTCGCCTTCCCTTCCCGTTTGCCCGTTTCCTGTCCGCCTATGCCCTGTTCGCTGTGGTCCTCTATCTGTCAGTGACCATCATCTGGCCTATCTTCAACTTTGACCCCAAGCATGGTGGAACAAAACAAAGGCAGTCCAGCTGTGGCAGCGTAGGGTTGTGTGTGTGGGATAAGCTCATGGCGGTGGCCGTGCTCACCGGGGTCAACCTCATCCTCTACCTGGCTGACCTGATCTACTCCACCCGTCTGGTGTTCGTCAGCGCTTGAGGGTGGAGAGAGGGTGTTGAGCTAGCAGTGTGCTCCAAATGAAATTAAATTTTGGCCACTTTGTTACAGGCTGTAAAACTACTGTCAACCGTACTGCTGCATGAAATTGTATCCACGCTACCTGTGTTGGTTCTGAACAAAACAGTAGGAGATCAAACCCAAAGCATCTGTACTGGTTGACCAGGAATGCATTGGTGGAGAGGGTGCATTAAAGGCAAAAAGTGAGGGTTTTTAAATTCAGAATGACACATATCAGATAGACAGAATTTCACTCCAATATGTATTTTCTTTGAATCTGGAGACTTGCCAAATTTAATTTTATGTGAAGTATACTGCCTTAGAGAAAGTAAAGGATGAAGATCAAGTCATTAGGGGTTTTACACATATATCAGTAATTCTTAAATGACTGAAGCTTTGTTTTCGCAGATTTAGCTTCCTGTGACCTGAATAAAGTATCTATAATGATTGTAAGAGACGTAAGTTTGATTGCTGTATCATGTTGACAAATACAAACAAAAACAAATTACAAAACTGTTAAGTCTGTAATGAAAAATAATAAAAAAGATCTGATAATTATTAGCTTTTTAACTGTTTAACTTTTTGCATTATTATTATTTTTTATAAAGTATATCAATGTATTTTTCTGAAGGAGAGTATTTCTTTGTCTAAACTGTCAAATGACAAGAAAAACAAAACCAGTCATCCGATTGGATTGCACATTGACCAGACTTCTTTACAAGCTCTGAAATTCGCTCCATGTAAGACTGGAGACTTGAAGTTCAACTAGAAATACTTTACAGGATGTTCACATGACTGCTAGGCTCGCCCCCTCGCGCTCAGTTTCATTATTCATATTTGCAAGCTATTCCCAATGGCAAGAATATATATGTGCAACCAATGTTGTGGCTTTTTAAAATCAAGTATAGTTCAAGTGCACTTGTTGTTTTTATTTTCTGTGTTTATACTCCTGTTGAATTGAAATATGAAAGCATCTGCTAACAACAAGTCATCACCCCATATACACTGATTGTGGATTACACCGCAGGTCAAAATAATCAAAGACAGTGATCAAAAAAAGAAAGAGATGGTTTATGTCCTATAGATTTTGCCAGTATTATAGTATCTACATTTTTCATATGTCATTATTTCAAGTGTGAAAACCACATCAGTATTGTAGAAAAATGTAATCCAGTGTTCCAATAAAACCACATTGTAAACAGATAATTGTGTGTATTTTGGATTTTCTTTTTATCCTTTATGCTTTGATGTCAGAATAAATCCATTTATGTATAAAATCAAAATTCAAACAAGTTGATGCTTATCAGAATTTTTTTTTCATCCTTCTCTTCCACTAGTCTGCAGATGGATGGATGGATGGACGGATGGACGGATGGATGGATGGATGGATGGATGGATGGATGGATGGATGGATGGATGGATGGATGGATGGATGGATGGATGGATGGATGGATGGATGGATGGATGGATGGATGGATCTACAAGATTGAAGAGCAAATCCACAAATTATCTATTATTTTTTCTCCTCTTTCTGTAAAAGATGCACACTCTTTCTCATTGGCTCATCAAAGTTAACTTTTGAAAGATTCGTGTTTTGCTAGTATGAAGTTAGCATGCATGCATTTGTCTTATCCCATCACTCGGTAAGTTTTGTTGCAGCTGCACAAAACATTGCTGGGAGCAGCCGTCCTACTCTCACTCTCAGTAACTAAATTAATTCTTGGCATTCCCACTCTCAGCAATTGGGAGAACAAAGACTAAGTCATCGGTCCAACAATAGCTTAATACAAACTAAAGATGCCACAGAGAGGCTTCTGTCTCAGAATCAGCGGATGTATCATTCTCAACACAGCCACGAGTCAAATGTGGGACAACAAACACTCGAATGACAACACAACTCTCTATCGACGACATGACGGATTAAAGTAGATGTGCAGAAATGCAGAGCATCCTGATTTTCAACATGTGACAACTTACACAGTTTCCTGCTTGGCTAAACTTGATTTGTAACCACTTTACTTTCCAAACTGTTTGTGTTTCAATGGCAAACAGCTATGCAGGCAGTCAGTGAGTCACAAATAAAGCGGGGCTGCTCCTTAATGTGATGATTTAATTGCAACACACAGGATTCCAAGGCTGACCAATCATGAAGGATGAAGCATTTGTTGTCATTATACATGATGCATCTGTCTCGGTCCTTGTTTCTGCAGGGGTCTGATGTGACAAAGGTACATGGCATTTGTTTGTTTGTTCGGTTCAAGGTAGTTCAGAAGGCCACGTAAGTAAGAAAGAAAGTAACATATTATGTTTCTTTCATTCTTACTGACTTTCAGGTAAATAAGCTTTGGGGAATTATTCGTAAGTTACTTTTGCTCCTGAATAATTCAGTTTCCTAAATCATAATAATAGAGTCTTTTTGATCTGGTTTCAAGGCCTTGGAGATACAGTACAGTAAGTGTAAAATTATACGGTAGATCTAAATGGAAAAACAAAAGGAAAGCCATGTTTATAATGCTCACATTTCCTGATCTTTTGATGTAAAGTTACTTGTTTTAATAATCCACTGATCTTTCGCAGTACAAAGTCTCAGAAATTAGTTTAAATTCAATTAAAAATACTTTATTAATCCCTGAATGGAAATGAACTTAAATTGGGATCATTTTCATTCCTTGAAGTTTTTTTTCAATCACCTGTTGTTTTCTAAAGCCAGAAAACAGTTAAATTAGCAAATCACAGGGAGTAACAGGTACCACTCATTAACAGACTGTCTGCAGGGAAGTGTGTTATCCTACACTAACAGCTGCTGCAGCTGTTAGTGTAGGTTAGTGTCACTAGGGTTGCTAAGTGACTTACTTTCAGTCGTTTAACTAAATAATTGAGTGCTGCCTGGTTTTTGGGTGCCTGAGGAATCATAAGATCTGACAAAATATTCTACTCAAGAAATAACCAGTCTGAAAAAGTGTAAAAGTCACGCCTACTTATGGACCAATCAGCACAAAGAGCAAAAACAGCGCAACGATTGTTAAACAAGATGCACTTGCATTCCCCAGCCAGCTGTGATGTGAATCGTTTGGTTGGCATTGCACCTTTGATGCAGACTGAGGCATCTCCATCAATCATACATTCCCCGTAAAGACTTTTATGAGCAATATGGAATGAACATAACTTTAGTGCATGAGATTCCTCTGCATCTCCACTGGCCTTGAGTGGCTGGTAGGTCTTGATTTCTTGCATTTGTGGCAGGACTGATGAAAAGCCTTGTGAAACTTGCAGGGTGCTTGTTGAGCATTCCATACTAGTTTAGTCCTTAACATGATTAGGCTTAATTCACTTAAACTCTATGTGTTTGGTTTCACTTTATGCTTTAGTCTACAAGCCGGGTTGTAACATGTAGTAGTTTAACAACTGTTTAATTAACCTTAACTTAATCAGCAAGGTTAGAAAGATTTTGTGTTTAGTTCTACATATAAGATGATGCTTCTGTCTTAAGAAGTAAAACTAAGTGAGTGGGATGAATATTAAAGGTAGGGTAAGGGATTTCTGGATGACATCAACTCTGTTTATATTAGCATCTCCCTACTTCCGCATATCAAATTATGTGTTTGGTCCCACAGTTATCTTGCCAACTTAACAACTTTGTCGACATATTTAGGGAGTTTTCAGACGCATAACGACTTTTTTTTCTTTTCAAAAAAGCAATTTGGGCCAAATTTAGATACTTTTGCAGATGTTTGGTACAAATCAACCACTAAGTGATCCTGACCAGAGTCATTTGATAACAATAGATAATTGTTAATATATAATTCTTATGAATTTATCTGTTATAATTAATGAACAGTGCTGCACTGGTCTATAGTCCAGTTTAACAAAGGAGGGTTGGAACTATAACATAAAAAAAAACTGCCAATAGAAAATGTATTTTGTAGTTCTCAACATATTAAGGGTATTTTTATACTCCCTTTTTATCTCACCCACAACTTTATTCCACTTGCCTACATCATCCGTTACAAAATTGTCAGTTATGAAAATTAGGTAAAGTCAAGATCTCATTTAGCAACTTGTAGCAGCTTTTAGGACGCCCAATAGCTGCTTCCCTCACTGAGAAGCTGGCAACACTGTTATCAGGTAAACATATTACTCCACCCAGGACTGTTTCGCCAAAGAATCCATTTCACCTGATCGTTAAAAGAATATTCATACTGTTGAAAGTCAACTCCAGGTTATTTTGTTTACCTACAGCAATTCACCTCATACAAGCATAAACAAAGGTAGTTTAGAACCTGGTTCATCAACCGTCTCTGACATAAGATTAACCACAGAGGTGAACTGTTACACCCCTCTGCATCCCTGCTGGTATCAGTGCAGGAGTTGGATGCATGGGAGTAGTTGCTTCACTGGCTCCCCCTGTGAGGGCGTAGCTACAGTAACACTTCCCTGGCATGGGTCACACGAGGCTCACCAGTCTGGCTATGGTTTCATGGTGTTTTTGGCACTGGGTTTTTTCAGGCTTCTAAAGGCTAAATGTTAAATTTTAACAATAAAACCTTGACTTTTGGTGATTGCTTTGTTCTGACTCGTTTTTATGTTGCAGCCCAACGAGCCGGGTTGTAAAAGCTAGCCCTATGTCATGTTAAATTGACATAACATTGAACTGAGCAATGAAAAATTAGTTGGAAGACTCCATTATAATAATGGAAAATATTTTTTTCTCTTCTTTTTTTTACTTTATTTGCCAGGTTTGTACAAACAAAATGTAATTTGGCCATATCATGACATAAAATGGTGATAAAATGATCATAGACTTGCTTTCCATTTTTTGTACGACCAAGTCCGCTCCGTAAAAGTGCATAAGAACCTGTTAAAATGCACCAGAATGCACGAAATGGTATCTACTACTTACTTTAAAAAAATATTTCAAATGCTTCCTTACCCCAGAACTCGTCCTTACAGAGTCAATGATAAAGCGACCTACTTGAAAGGAAATTTCTAGAGTTACAGTATTTCCCCAGTATAAAAATAGTGGCGCCAACATTAATTAGAGGAATCCCTGGAGGTTGCACAGTACCAAGTGTTCACAGTTAACATTTGTTTGTACTCCTTCATACTTAAGTATAGATAGTTTGTCTTTTGGGACCTTGTTTTTCCAGGAACTGAGGCTGGACTTCAGTGTGGTGATCAATCTGTCATCACATCACCCCGCGGTGATGTCAGGAAGACATTTCCATTGAGGCAACTGTTGTGTGCACCTTCATGTTCAAGTGGAAGCTCATTGATGTTTGAGACTATGCCTCCCCCTGGTGAAATGTTATATAATTTCATATAGAAAGAAGTTTTGAAAGAACTTCTCATTCCTGAAACAAGGGTTTAGAAGCCATTAAAAGCTGCTCGTCAGACTTGATTATTCAATGGCTAGAAAACTACAACACTGAAGGAATTAACAACATTTAAAGAAACATGAAGATGACAAAATACCTAATCTGCTCAGTTGCTGCAGAGTCATGTAATTAGGAAAAAAAAACATGACAGAGTTTGACTTCCTCTTCTTCTTTTCTCACATGTGAAAATGAATTACCTGGAATTTCAAAGTAATAGATATTTAAGAAAGAACATAAGATTCTGTATCTCACATTTGTACAGTTCTTCATGATCTTTTTCTGTTGTCTTTATTCCATTTGAGTTTACTTTCTGCATATTTATACATCCTCTTGCAATTTGTATATTATGGACTATGTCTAATTAAAAACATATGTAGCGTTGGTATACTGCATCGAAGTATTAAAGTGCATAAATCCACTCCTGTATATACATTTGCATTCATTTTGTCCTTCTCATGCTTTTTTCTTATTCAATCTCGTTTCCACTCAAATATTACAGATAAATATAATATCACACATCATCCACCACTTCTTTATCTATACATAAATTGGTTAAGTCAGTGACACTCTAGTTGTTATGTGCATTGATAAAGAAATAAAAGATACATCTAAATGATGCAGCCTTACAACTGTGCATTGTTTGAAAAGGAGTATTTTAGGGAACAGGGAAATTTCCATTCAGATGTTTTTGAATGTTCATGAACTTTCCATGTGCAACTGCTTTTCCTGCATCCAGAGGAAAAAGAAAATGAAAAAAAAGATGGAAACGTTAGTGCCAAGATGAAGTTATGGCTTCACTGGAGCTGCAGTAAGTAAGTAGAACATTTAAAAAAAAAATCCTCAGGGCTCTACAGCAGCAAGATCTATGCTACCATTACGATTGTTAGTCTCCAGCTCCCAGCATGCCCATGTATGGTTAGGCTGATCCATATAGCCCCATAAAACTGTGAAGGAACCATATACTGCTGCTTCAGCTTCCTTTTGTGAGGTCGGTGAACTTTTACTGCCTTCACTGTTTTGTTGGAATTAAAGACTTTATCCATCTTGTAGCTGCAGTTCCTTTTACTGGAGAAAGCATAAACACCAGAAAACAGGGCTTGTAAAGTGTTGCAGCAACATGAGTAATATCTATAACAGCTGCCGATTTCAGTTTGTCCTGACTATTCTTCAAGATAAACCCGCTCTGCTGAGAGACAATCCAGTAGACTTCAACACTTGCAGCTCGCTCACTTCTGAGAAGTCAGGATGTCAGAAATTCCTTTTGTTTTAACACTTTACCTGAACTCCAGCCAGCATCTGTAGTACCAAGAAGCATTTCCTCGAGTTGATTTTTCAACTTCATGATCACATTTTTTCTGTAGAGCTATTTTAAGTCATTTTATCAGATGAAAAGTTATTTCAGTAAACTAGACATGAATTTAACAGAAACAAATCAGAGGTAATTGCAGCTATTAAACAAAACTAGTTTCTAAATCCTGCAGCAATTCATCAAAAACTTTCCATCACATGCACTTATGCACTTATGCCATTGCAGTCTTAAAATAACAACTCTTAGTTTAAAGCAACTCTGTGTAGCAATTCCACTTCTGACCGTATGGAGGAAGCACATCACTACACAGTTCATGCACTGCCTTGAGATGAGGTGTTTTGTGATATATATGCTCCCATGTGCTCAGAAGTCTTATTGGAGCATAGAGTGACTTTACAAAGGGAAGTAGTTCCTATAGTTATTGGGGTATGGTAAATGATATGGTAAATAATTCAAAAAGCCTTTAAAGTGAAGTCTTCCTCAGTGCTTCCACTCTGGGCTCAATTTAAATTTGGGGTTTTAATTGTTAAAAAACAACAACAAAAAAACAGACACTCCAAACCAAAGCAGTTTGTTTTTCATAATTTATATTGAAGACATGTTAAAAACATTTGTCTCCCTTTATAAAACTGTTAACTGTGGTCAAAACTGCAACAGTGTCCTGGTCACCAAAGTTCCCTGTCAATATTACATGTAACCACAGCAATGCATCTTAATACCAAGTACATAAGGAATTTAAAAAGAGGCTGGACATCAAACTGTGGTCAGGAGCTGCTCTGAGCTCAGTTCGGCTGGTTGCTTAGATGCGAACTTGATTGGTAAGACTGGATGTCCTCCCCGATGAACTCTGACACTATGAAGGAAAATAAAAAAAGAAGATAATCACCATGTTGCAACTCAAATGGGACATTCATGCATCAGTACACGCAAAATACTCAGAGTCAAAGTAATAAACCTACATGTACGTATACTGCAAGTGCCTTTACATAATCGTAAATGTGATTTAGCAAGATGTCTATACACGTCTATTCCCATTTCATATACAGAGTTCATATTTAATCCTAGTGTAATAGAAAAAAACGAGTGGAGAAATGTCCAAGCATGTCTGTTATCTGGGCATTCACTTCTTTTTTGTTCAGAAATTTAGATCTCTAAACGTATCTCACCTTCTTCAAATGTAAGGTGGTGCATCGAGGCAGAGCTGTTAAAATCTAAAGGGCACTCCTGGATCTTGGCATCCCCCTCTCTCCCATGTCCCATACCCAGCATCCTTCCCTGGGGGTCCCAGCCCTCGTAGTGGGAGTAAGGTGCTGGGCAGACGTCGTGATAGGGGTTGAGGTTTGTTGGTGGGGAAGGACAGACCTCCTGAGGATAAGCAGAGTACTGCGGGTAAGGCGAGGTGGGGATGGGAGGAAGAGGGGAGTTCGAGATGGGACTTCCAGTGGGAAAGGGGCTGAGGGAGGAGGAGTGGGAGGGGGAGGGTGATGAAGAGAGGTACGGAGAGTCCAACCAGGGAGAAGGGGAGGGGGAGGGAGGCTGCGGGCCCCGGGGATATAAGGGAGGAAGAAGCTCGGTGAAGCCCAGCTCAAGGTTCTCAAAACTGGGGTGACGCTCGGACAGGGCTGCCCTGGACCCGCCAGGGTCCTCGACCGCAGCGTCAGGTTTGGAGCAGTACTCTTCATGGTAGCTCATGGCCGTGCAGGGGGGAGAATACGTGGAGGGGTAAGGGGGCAGGTGGAATCCAATGCCTCGCTCATCAGACACATTGAAGCTCCGGTCCATCCTGGGTGGAGCCCCTACTGGACACACAATTCCCCCATCCAGAGGTGGAGCAGAGGGCCTGGACAGCAGGGGATCCTCCTCTTTGAACATAACTGGGAGGAGAAGCAGAAACAAATACTGTGACTCATCTGCAGGAGTTGAAATTTGCAGTTGATGCTGTGATTTTCGTCCTGTCAGTGGTGGAGTTAATGACTGATTTTGATGATGTTTTCCAGGTTTAGTTTAAATAAGAGAGCTGATGGTTTCTGGAAAGTACAACATTTCTCATGCCACTAATGCAAACCACAGGGAACTGGAACAAGCCATCACCCTTAAACCTCAACAGAACCAATTCTAGGTTTTGGAAATATACGTCTTTATTCTTAATCCAAGTATTATTAAATATCAATCAATATCATTTGCAGATTTGTTTATTTAAGAAATGTGCAGATTTTGTCAACTCCCCTCGATTTTGTATATACCACAGTATACTAGATTTTGTTGAGATCCTCAAACCAACTGTTGTTGGAAGTGCCCAGGTCAAAGTTCAAGCGCTGGGGTGACCAAGCCTTTTCAACTCCGCCCCCGGGCTCTGGAACAAGCTCCCCTGCAACTTACACACTATCTCTGACCTGGGCCTTTTTAAATCAAGGCTTAAAACCTATTTATTTACAATGGCTTTTAATACACTTTTTTTTTTTTAAATTTTATTATTTTTATTCTTTTTTTATTCTATTTATTTTTTGCTCTGTCTTATGATTGTATGTTGTATTTCTGTATGTTTTATTCTGTAAAGCACTTTGGCTCACCTAGAGGTGGCTGTAAAGGGCTATATAAATGAAGTATATTTACATTTACATTTACACTTTTATACTTCATATGCACTCATGAGACTGTGTGCAACTGTGAGAACTTTAAATCAAGTAAAAGAAGTGGTTGTATAAAGTTATACTTCTCACCAACCAAGTTCTCAAAACAAGATTTTGTTAATATTTCATGGACTTTTTCAAACTTTTATTTTATAGTGACTAAGAATGAAAGCATTCAAACTTGGGCCCCATGCACACTCTGACAAGAGAGTGAGTGATTTGTTTTTAAGGCTTAGTCCCAAACCCCAAAATGTGTCTTCATGGTTTGTAAATAAAGCAGAAACACCAGGTCGATTTCCTCATATTAAAGCTATCCTATGTAGTAATATCAGTTCTTCCTACATGTGGGCAAATAAATCTGCCGTGTTGACCAAACAGCCACTGAGAATACAGTGTTGTAATACCACTCCCCACACTAGACGTGTACTTCATAGTGTCTTACATCACAGGCTGATGCATGAACCTTTTTGTGATCTGACGGCCTCATGTTGTCAGATGTTTTATTGCTACATAAAGTAACTTTAAGTGAGATCAATAAAAGAACTGAGGAAGCAATAAACAACTCATTTAATTGTTACTTTTATCTTTTTTAATTCTATATGTGGTTGGCTTTAAATGGATTAACTTATTTTTTAACAAAAGCTAGCAAAGGTAACTCATATTTTTGGGTATTTTGTACAACTATGCTGTGTTAAGAACATAGATAAACATAATTTTCAAAATAGAAATCTAATTGGAATTTCATTAACAAAGTTATGTGTAATAATCAGATTAAATTAATTTGATAATGAATAAATAGAGTTATATTGTACACTAAACCACATATGAGTTTGTGTTTATTAGTGTTACATACCAACAGCAACTACCTAAAGTGAAAAAATTTGCAGCCACGGACACCGTGTTGTACACGTGACTGTTTATATCAAGGACGGTTGTCATTTCCACTGACGGAAAGAGGAACAAGAGAGGCGAGTGAGCTGCAACCGATCACTTACCGGGCAAATATTTGAAGCAGTGAGTGCTGCTTCGTTTTCTCTTCCCGTTAGAGACGTACAGACTGACGGACACGGGCCGGCTGACGGAGAGGTCGCTGTAGGCTGGGACCCTCACACACAACAGGCACTATATGGGAGAAGAAAAGTCACGCAGGATTTAATAGAACGAACAATCAATGTATCCAACTGAGGATCATCAAATTACCTCGTTGCTGTTGTCCCGGTCAACATAGGCCTCCTCCTCCCACTGTAATTTACCGTCTAATGAGTGAGAGCATAAAGCATAGTTTAGAACAAGCGTAATCTTGACATGCAAACACTCCTTTTCATTTTCTCAGGCAGATGCAGCCTTACATTTTCAAAGAAAAAAAATGTAAACAACTACGAGAGCTATGAGAACTATGAGAACTTTAACTTAGAGTAAGAATTAATCAAAAAAGGAATCTGGCTTATTGTTCATAAATAATGTGATTTTTAACCACAAAGAGGTTTTGATATCACTCCCTCTCCCCTCCCGTTCCAGGAAAAAAAAAAAGGAATAATAATCTGTAGATCTAACAATCATGACTTTGTAAGTTAATTACATTAACTTGGCTGGGCTGCAACTATTCACCCTGTGGAGACGGGATGAAGGGGTTTCGTTGGAAATTCAGCGGTTGAAGTTGGGGAGAAGTTACAGACGGCAGTTGCAGAATTAGCAGAAGAGGCCAAGAAGGCAAGTTATTGTATCCTGTGTTTATGGAGGAGTTACGGCACGAGGTTCATCACTAACATAGGGTCAGCTGCAGGTGGTGGCCACTGCCTCATCGCCTCCCTCCACCTTAAACTTTAAATCATGATGCATTCATTTTAACCGAGGAATGGGAATTAGGAAATAGATTGCTCTTTGCTTATTGCTTCAGAAAGAGATGAGATAATAAAGGTCTCCAGAAAAATCTGACTTCTTGTTGTTGGTCTTTAAAGTCCCAGTCCAGCAGTTATAAATACACAAAAACAAATCTATGTTGTTCACAATTTGGAAAAACTGTGTATCTTTGCCTCTTTTTATGGTCTTAAAACAAGCTTGGGTGTGATTAAACCTGTTAGCTCATTCAGTTAATAGAGATCTATTGATTTCCTGACATCCATCAGCAGATGACAGTCTCCTGCCTCTCCCTTTCAACTCTGCAACACTCTCCTACACGACGCAATGGCCGGTTTCAGTACTGGGGTACTTCGACCATACATCGTGGAACCAGCGAGCAATTCTCAAGAAGAGGTAGCTAAATTATACACAGTCACAAAACAATGGAAGTATCAGATTGGCAAGTTATTTAACATTACTTTGTTTTCAATATTTCTGGAAACATGCTGGTCACCAGCTGGTTGAGGCAAGGCTGAGAGTTGGTCGACAGCGGACACCGAGCAAAATCTCTTAATGTTAGACTTCCCAGTAACAAAACACAGCTGCATGGTTGGACAGCAATGCTTAAACTTTATCAACTTGAGAGACTCCTCTATGATCAGAGTTCCTATCTGTATTGCAGTGTTTTGACAACCTGCTTAATGCATTACCCCCAAATACTATGGGCTCTCTTGTATGGGATAAGATGCTTCAGAGGCTATTGAGTCGAAGGGTTATTTGTGTGTAAATTTAGTTTGAAAGCCAAGCCAACTTTATGTATGAAGTTTTTTAGGAAGAGCAACGACTGATCAAAGTGCTGAACATATGAATGAAATAAATTCAGCATAAAATGAATGAATAATAATAATAGTATAGGTATAGAAAAGGTATATTAAAAGAACGCTGTAGAGACACACCCTGCAGGGTCTCTGTTGGCTCACTCCATCATTATGAGAAAAGTGGAAAAACTGGTACTTTTTTAGAGCATCTCAGGACAACGTGACAACTTGAAGAAAAAAAATGGATTAATATTTCCCAACAAGTTATTTAGCATTAAATATAAATATGGAGTATCAGACCAAAGTTCTGACCCTTTTGAATGAATTCTTTAGGTTTCTAAATTAGCTGACAGATAAATAGTAACAACAGCCAGCTCTAATATTAATTTAGGTCTGAAGACCATAAACTAACCGTATTGCTAGAGATGATTATATCTGAATTTAATCTCTTCCATTTTCTGGGATACACCGATCACAGCAGGTTTTGTTTCTGCCCTGGACACTTACCTGTCCCTCTCTCCATGAAAAGGACTCTGGAGATGGGCAGGAAGTTGGTACCGCTCAGCAGTAGCTCCTCCCCTCCTTCCACAGAGCAGGAAGTGAGACTGACAGACTCGACGACGGGCAGCTCCTGAGCCGAACGCTGGGCTGAAGCAGAGACAAAAAGCCAAATGCACAATGACCTCCCGAACTATCACAGCAATGCTAGTTACAAACCGGTGTTTCAGAAGTTCATACGTGCCAATTTATGTCAGCAACCAGTTCTGGGGAGAATGATGAGAGTAAAATAGCCACTCACAGCATTCAATGGGAAGAGAGGACGCCTGCAGAGCCAGGAGCCGTCCAGGGGGGCCCACAGGGGGCGCTACAGGAAGGTGGGTGCGAAACACCAAACGGACACGCGTGTTTTTCCTCCCGACGTCTGTTTCTCCTTTCCTCAGCTCGATGTCGGAGTTTCTCAGTTTCAGGATGCCAGCACAATCGATGCTATGAAGGATGCAATTTTTGATGTTTTACTTGGTGTTTCTGTATCAAACCGTCTGACTTTTTATGGTTATAAACCGATACAACCCAAACTGTCTGGAAGGATCTCAACAGATCTTGATCTTTATAACTTTCAGTATTAGAAAAAAAGAGATAATTTATGAAGTGACAGGAAAAGGTGGTCTCTGCATGTCTTAAAACATGTAGAGACATTCACTCATCAATTTCCTACTTACAGCGCGGTCATGTTGTTCTCAGGGTTGAGGGGGATGTCCAGCACTTTTGTCCCTGCCTGGACGCTCTCATGACTGGCGGTGCCGACCATCTTTCCCGTCACCCTGCAAGGTGACAATCCTCTGAATTTTATAGTACAACAAATTAAACGCTCCATATAATCAAGGTGATAACAAGCAAACAGTGATGTGTATGTTGATCTCAGCATCAGCTGATCAATTAACTGTTTCCCTTTTGTGTCTGCAGCTGGTAAATCTCATAACGAGTGTTTCATCTTCACGCTGCTGTGGCAGTCACCTCTTCTCCAACTCCTTTTGAAATTTAGATCAAACCATTACCATGTTTGGGTTCTCTGGGAGTATGGAGTTCTGGGATCCCTTATACGGGCCTCCGGGCCCCTCTGCATCCGGTGTCAGAGCACGTCGTCGGCTCTAAGTCGGATTGTTTCCTGTGAGGCTCCCCTTTGTCACAGACTCTGTCCATTACTTTTATCAACAGAATTTCTGGGTGCAGCCGAGGAGTGGAGGAGATCTGGTTTGGTGACCTCATAATTGGGTCTCTCCTTTTTTGCAGATGATGTGGTTCTGTTGGCTTCATTAGGTCAAGATCTGCAACGCTCACTGGAGCGACTCGCAAACCGAGTGTGAAGCTGCTGGGATGAGAATTACCACCTATAAATACGAAACCATGGTCCTCAGTCGGAAAAGAGTTTCCTCTCTGGGTCGGGTATCAGAAACTGCCCCAAGTGGAGGAGTTCAAGTATCTCGGGGTCATGTTCACGGGTCAGGAAAGAATGGAGCAGAAGATTGATAGGCAAATCAGTGCGGCGTCTGTTCCCTTAGAGACAGGGTGAGAAGCTTTGTCATCAGAGTGGAGCCGCTACTCCTCCACATTGAAAGGAGCCAGATGAGGTGGCTTGAGCATCTGGTGAGGATGCCTCCTGGATGCCTCCTGGACGCCTCCCTGGTGAGGTTTTCCAGGCGTGTCTCACTGGGAGACCCTGGACACGCTGGAGGGATTGTGTCTCTCGGCTGGCCTGGGAACGCCTTGGGATCCCACCCAGATAAGCTGGACAAAGTGGCCGGGGAGAGGGAGGTCTGGGCTACCCTGTTTAGGCTACTGCCCCCCGCGACCCGACCCCGGACAGAAACGTTCTATAAACGAGACAGCCCACTACGGTTGGGTTTCCTGTATCTGTGTCACGTGGGTTTCCCCACTGCCCCGGCCCTTTAGGAGACTAACAGCAGGTCTGAGTCTATTGAGTCCTATGGGAAAAGAGAACGTTTATTACCAATTCCTTCGCCCCATAGTAACCTAAGTAAATATGGGACCCATCTTTCAAAAGCAACAAACCTTCTGAACATTCTGACACCAAAATGGCAATTTTCAGACAAATTAGGAGAAAATTAACTTTGTTTGAGACCTGTCTCTGTCTGAGCAACACACTCTCGCGAGATTTGGCTCTCATAGCTAATAATATAATATAATATAATAATAATACATAGCTCTCCTCTCTGGTGCTGATTCAGAGATTCAGAGTCGTCGGTCACTGCAGAACTGCCAAAGTCGTTTTCCCATCGGATAAAATGAAGTTTAAAACTAAAATAAAACTTGCTTCTTTGCTTAATAATACTGTTATTGTTATTATTGAAGTCTTTTTGGAAGGGAAAAAAGAATATTAGACTGATCCGATGATCTTGTACTGGGTTGATATCAGATAAAGCAGAGCAGATAGAAGGCGCCAGATAAAAGGTAGCATATTAAAAAAAAAACGAGTGGCAAAATAAGGCGCAAATATTAAAGTTGTACTGTATCTAGTGTTGTATGCTCCAAAACGATGTGGGGAGAGGGGCGACGACGCCCACTTATGAGACAGGAAGTGTATACCATTTCATACCATTGGCAGTAACGGTAATGCGCTATCTTCTGTATAGAGTATCTTTGCCCCGGATAAGCAGAAGAATATAGATGGATGAACTGAAATGAATGAAGTGGTTCTAAGTGAAACACAGTTACTAAGTTCCTTTCAAACATAAAAGCAGCCTGATTTCAAAAGGACCAAACAAAAGCAAAAATGATTTAACTGCTTGATTCCAGCAGACCCAGTACAGAATCCAGAGGACAACTGCTGGCACTTTTAATTTGTTGTTATATAACTATGACTAATAAAGATCTAATCTAATCTAATCTAATCTATAAATGTCACACAGCACCTTATGAGCCAAATATGAAATATTTGCAGATAACACAAACTGACAAAACAACATATGGACTTTTAACAAAGTCAAATCCCTCGCCATCATATCTTATAACCCACTAGAAGTTTACATTTGTATACTTTTATGCAAAAACACCTTCCTCTGCTTGTAGTTCCACTGTTCCTTATGAATTTTTAGTCTTTGGACTGCAGCCTTTGAGGAAATAGTGTGTAGAGAAGAACCACTGATTCTTCAACAGAACGGGACGTCCAGGTACAACTCAGTGATGAAGCATGAAGCATGAAGCATATAAACTATGTATCTTTTCTCTCATTTACTGCTTTGCACTCTGAATGGCAGCAACGTTTTGAGCAGGGTCTAATAAAGCATCTAAACACAGTAATAGCTAAGTCTTCTTATAAGAAAAGGATGCTGGATGCTAAAGCCTGTATCTTGTAAACATTGCATTAGTATATTGATTTCTGGACAAAATCCCCAGAAGCTACATTAATGTTATTTTTGACTATTTCTAAGTGCATGTTGCACTGTTGCTGTTGTTCCATGTTTTTTATGCATTTCTTGTTATGGTGAGCTTTTTTATCTTATTCATTTAAGTACAAATACATATAATTTGGTAAAGGAAATGTCAAGATGACTAAAACATATTGAAATGTCCACCAGGGACTTTCCAGAACCTATGGATGCACTAAAATACTAGAGGCAGTATGAGTATACGTCAAAGTTCAGATGAATGTAGATTATTCTGCCTTGAGGTAGGTGAAGCACAATGTTCACATTATTTTACGTAAAGCACATTAAACCGAAAAAACAAGTCACACTGAGAATGAATCGTGTGAGACATTTCCTGAAGCAACGGCTAAAGCGCCTGGTTGTTGGTTACGCCATGTTTAAAGCCCAAGCAGTCAGATGATGTGTCCTGTGAGCATTGTGCCTATTGAAGACTGACACACTATCAAAGAGGACTCGAAAATAAGTTTATTAGGGGTAAGAAACATGCTTTGAAGTCGGTACCTGTGTATCTGATAGAAAGGATGCGGCCTGATTGAGCGGTCGTCAGCTGTTCCAACGAAAACCTGCAGTGAGAGCGGCTTCCTCTCTGTGTATCCACACAGCTGTACAGAGAAACACAGTGATCAAACTGTGAGGAGGCCAACAGCAGTGGGACACAACATGTGACCTTGTTTCGGTTTCATGGAAACACAAGCTCAACAAAAATGTCCACTTCAGCTTGAAATCAAATTGTAATTAGTATAAACTTTCAACTTTATGTCATGAGAGGGTTGTTCATCAATGTGTTGGTCGGTCTGCCTCTCACCTTGACGACAGGATGCCCTGCCGGAGAGGCTTTGACGGCTCCTCTGCTGCCCTCAGTCTCATAGTGTGCTCTGTGGTGTGGACGGGGCTGCACCTCGATCCGCAGCTCAAACTGGTCAAACTGGGACGGTAGCGGCCAGTCAAGCGGAGGCAGGGCGTTAGACCTGAGGAGAGTCACACCACGCCTTTAGCTGCAGTGAATAATATGGATATCTTCACAGAGTAAGTGGCTCATCAGATGCATATCATCTATTCAGCAGAGCAAAAAAAAAGTTACATAATGAGGTTTAATCATTTAAAAATCAACTGTGACAGAAAAAAAGGAGCTTTTGGGTTTCATCCATCCGCATAAATGTTTTAAATGTTTACTTGTGAGGCTGAAATTAGTCTATGAACACAAGGAAAAAAAGAAACTGTGAACATGCACCCAGACTAACTACTGACAACTACTTTCCACTGACTTTTAGGTTTTAGATATCTTTATCATATGTAAGTAGAATCTTTTTTTTGCACATCCAGAGACAAACAGACTTCTAGTGAGTTTCCCAGGAACTACAGACCACCGGGAGTACTCAATCGTACAATCACTAACATTATAGACACGTACAAAACTATTATTATCATTATAGCAAACAGAGCTGCCAAATTAATATGATGAACGACGGAAAGAATCGCTTAAAAGCCAGTGGCAGCAGGCACAAGTGAATATTGAAGTCTGTTTGTTCTGCATTTTGATGGTTTGCATCTGCAACAAGATGGCAGGAACTAAAATCACTGAAAAGAGGTGGATCCGACAGAATGGACTGAAGCTTCTTTAATCGCCCGACCTGGTGCAATTAGTTTAACCAACCCTAGGTTTATCATCAGATGTTGATGAGTGTAAATGTGTTAAAAAGAGTGTTAAAGACCAACATGACATGAATCAAAATAGTTTAGAACGCTGTAAATGCTTGCAGCAAAGAGCCAATAGTCTTGAAAGTCTTGAAAAAACAGCTATTTCAAGCCTCTGACAAAACTCAAAAATGCCATACCACCTAAGTGATACTGTGGACAGAATCCCTGCGAATAAACCAAGGTCCTTTTATCTTGTATATGTACAAAAAAGTTGAACAGGCATCTCGGTCCAGTCACTGCCAAACAAATACTTCATTCTACATAAATTCTGTATATAAATAAAAGGTAAGAGTATATTTAATCAAACAAGTGTAAAATATCCTGATGAAATTGGTGCCAATATTAAAACATAAAAGTGTTGATACTGATAAGCTTTTTCACTCAAAGCATCGTCATGTTGCTCGATGGTCAAGTTATCAACAAATACTTTCAATTTAATTTAAAATTAAATATGAATTTTGCTAAAGGATTGACACAAATGCCATGACATCCTTTGAAAGAAAAAGATGAAAGAAAAAATGATTTCATCATCTTAAAGACAAAAGTGTTCAGTGTTCAATTTGACACAGAATCATCAGCTTTAAAAAGCAAGTAAAATAAATGACTGCAGGATAATGATTCAAGAGATTTTCATGTAGTAGATTTTTCTTTTTTGAAATTTCCACTTAACAAGAATCACAAGTAAATCAATGAACTTTTGTTTACAGAGTTTTGAACAAACCGCTGCAGAGGAGTGCCTGTAACTAATGTTGATAAACCTTTGATCACAGTGTTTAAAAGGCACTATTATACTCAATTCCACCCTATACACCTCCGTCCTCGACCTCTGCTCATGCAGCTTTGTGTGACTTATATACAGAATAAGAAAAAAATCCTCATTCATCACTGGCTCTTTGTTCTGTCCCTCAGTCTATGCTATGCTCTTTTAAGTCCTCCTTGATGTGCTCAAAAATAAAACTGTGATCTTAATATTTACTATTTTTCTCTTATCAAATCTAGCCAGACATGCTTGATCTGCAAATGTTCCTGCCTGTCATGCAAAACTGATCACAAACCTTTTATACATTGGTCTTGTTTATATGTGTGTTAATGAACTCAGAAGACGGTAGTTTGACTTCATGGGCTTGTTATGCCTGCAGGAAATGGCTCTTTACAGTCGGAGTAAAGTACAAATACATACATTCACCATTTGTCCTGTTAAGGTTCCCACTGAAAAAGGAGCCAGGAACTGCCGATTACCTCCATATATCTAAAACTGTGGTTTTGTGTAAATCTATCAATTAATTCTACACTCGTCACAATGACTCGCCTAACTTTTTCCGTGTATAGCCCCCTAACTTTTGCGATGCAGTGTTGGCTTTTCATGGGCTGAGTGTGTTACTCACATAGCCTGTATGTTAATTCAGTGAGTACATGCATATACAGCACAGTCGCAACCATGGTAGACTTACATGTCGGTGTTTATAGAAGTGATCTATTTGAAGGAAAACACTGATATCATTTCTGCTTTTGGTTTCACACTTCTACAGAAAACTGACCATCAGCTCGTGCTGAAGTCAAGTTTCTTTTTTATTTTCTTGGAAAACTTAAATCATCAGTTATATATTATATATATATATATATATATATATATATATATATATATATATATATATATATATATATATATATATATATATATATATATATATATATATATACATATATGAGAAAGCTTTGGTTTTCACGCTTCTACAGAAAAGTGACTCAGCTTGTGCGTGTATATATATGTACACACACACATATATATATATATATATATATATATATATATATATATATATATATATATATATATATATATATATATATATATATATATATATATATATATATATGAATGAAAAGCTTTTGGTTAGAAAATCAGCTCGTGCTGAAGTCCAGTTTCTTTTTTATTTTTTTCTTGGAAAACTTAAGTCACTTAAACACTTGTTTCTGGTGTTACAATATATATATATATATATATATATATATATATATATATATATATATATATATATATATATATTAGGGGTGGGACGATACGGGTAACTCATGATTCAATACTGTGGCGATATGTGGCCCACAATAACGATAATATCACGATACACGATATCTACGATATTCCATATATTGTAAGAAATTTCCTCAATGATATATCACGATCTATGTGACTGAAAAAGAAAAAAGACCCATAAAAAGGAAAATGTCTGTAGTTATGCATTTATTTAATGCCAAAAATTCATACAATGTACAAATAAAGTACATTTGTATATATTTGCCTCACTGCCTGCTAGTCTTGTAAATGTAAACACTGTACAGCTGGACAAATTGAAGTGCATGAACAATAGTGCGGTGACAAACACGTAAATCCATTATGTGTGTTGTAATAAAATATATATAAAAAAGCCTTTGATGCTGATGTTATGTGTGTTCTTGCCTGAAGAGAGGGCTGTGAGCACTCGCCCTGGTTCTGCCCCAGGCCAGAGCGGGGGGCACGGGGAGATAGTCCATACCCAGCGAGGGAGGCTCTCTCCGAGTCTGCGGCGTCTCCGACAGCAGGCAGGGGGAGCTGTGGCCCGGAGCCTGCTCCTGATCCACTTCCCTGGGAGACAACTGTGGCAGAACAGGGTTTACTGCTGGATATAGGACATTTTAATATTCTTTCATTTGGAGACACCACACCTAACAAACTTCACAAAACAAGCATCTGCTTTACCTGCTCCAATGAAGTCTTCCTGGTTTTCTGTGGGATGCTGAGCTCACAGCTACTGGGTGGGGCTTGTGAGTGAGAGTTGGACTCTCCGCCGTCTAGGTTGCATCCCTGTAGGTCCTCTGAGTAACTGCCTCTCCGTGAAGTACAGGGAGAGGCTAGCGGTGAGTTTCTGCGTTTTTTACCACCAGGCGACGTCGGCCTTGAGGACGGCGACAGCCCAAAGTTGACGGTGGACTCACTGAGCTCATCCTCTTCCACCAGCAGGGAGTCGCAGCTGGAGGCAGGGCTAAGCCACCCTCGGGAGGATGGGCTGGACGCGGGGCTGGGGCTGAGGGATCCCGGGCATCTGTCCCGGTAACTAAACGGGTCTAGGAACGGGAGGTAGAGGCGCTCCCTGTCCCACCCGCCACCGCTGCCCATGTCCCAATAGCTGGGGATGGTGGGTGCTGGTTCATCCTCAGGTGAGATGGTAGTTATCTGGATACTTGGGCACTCTACAACACGGGACTCTGAAACCTGGAGGGAAGATGAGAGCAAGAAAGGCCCGATGAACTTCACAGATTTTGCATAATAAATGATGAGAAATAACTCACACGAGGTTCAATTCAATTATTAACAAAATACACAAAATATTCATTTTGGTTTCTTTCTCAAGTAAAGGTTAACTGACAGGCATAATCTCCCAAAGTTAAAATTTAGTGGTTGTTAGAATATGACACTGTAACCATCCTATGGGACCATGTTGTTTTCTTACTAGTAATAAAAACTGGACTTGATTCTTCAGCTTTTTTTAAGCTCTTACACAGTAAGAAACAAGCAAAAACAAAAAAAAGTTCACAAATAAGAGAAAAAACCCCCTGACAACAGATAAGTTCACTATACGGACTAACAGACAAACTGATTTTTATACGCTGATTTATTGAGTGAAACCACTGGCCGCATGAAAGCCCTGAAATCAACCTCATCCTCTGAAATGGCACGTCATAGTTTATGTGTGGAAACACGGGGTGCGAAATGTGGAAATTGCTGTGTGTAGCTCTTGAATGCACTTCTGTGCTGACCAAATATGTGTTTCCTTATTCACTTGCACAGACCGATACGAAGCCTGAGCACCAGGCAGCAGGCAACAGCAGTGAATAAACAAGCACTTCCACGATAGAGTTTGTTGTGATCTTCAGTGTTCATGTATCTAAGTTATATTTAGATTACATATTTATATTTTAGCCATGTGACCTAGGCAACCTATCCTGGGCGTATGCTGACTCCGGTCCCGTGGGAGCAGCTGGGCCAGGCTCCAGCCCACCCACCCACAGGATGAAGCAGGTAATGGATGGTTAAATGTTTAGAAGATACGCGACAGATGTAAATCTACTTTGCAGCAGCATGTGTATCCACATCGCTGACCTTTCTGTTGAGGCGCTGTGAAAGACTCATTGTTGCTAATAAAAGGTCAATATCATGACCAGGGGTAAGATGCAAAGAAGCGATCCACTGTGAAGACCCCTAAAGGGAAAAGCTGACAGAAGTAGAGCAAGACCATTAACCATGTTTTAGCTGCGTATTCCGCTGAGAACTCTTTTTGTGACGAATACCACACATAAAAAAAAAGGCAAAAAGCCAAAAGTCAAGATGGCATACAGCTGCAGTGCAGTTCAAGGGGTGGCTGAGACATGCATGTCATGCATCTGGTGTTGATGCTCTAAACGGTCATGGAGGCTAAATTGAAAAACACCACCTTCCGCACATGCAACGCAAACATCACGCACATGCCACGCTGTCGCTGTGAAGCCAGCCTTAGATCCTGGCAGACTTGAATGGATATTAAAATTTACATCATGCAAATGTGTGCTGACATGTGGCTGCTCAAAGCATGAATTGGCCCTAACTGTCTCCATCTGCTGTTTGATGCCGAGTAGTTTTAGCATGGTGGGATTTTAGAGCTTCCTCGTCATAAACTCTCAAAGCTCTTTTTAAATAACCCACTGAAATTTGACTTCAAGAGGTTTACACTTTGTGCAGCATACAGCAATCTTTTATTGTAGATGCTCAGTTCATATATGGGCGAGCTTTACACAAAACACTTTGGGTAAGAAAAAGAAAGGAAATGGACCAGGACAAGCCGCTCAGAAGGAACTATGCACAAACTTCAAAGCCACTAAACAGCTGCATGCTGTGGCTAAAACGCTAAAAGTACAAAGCTGCAGCAAAAAAACCTAAACAGGAGGAGGAGGTTTTTCTTCACTATAATCAACGCTTTACTATCAATGTATACAGTACATCATAGAAATATATGTTATATCAATATCAACTCATGATGAAGTTCGTGAATTGGATCTGTTATCATTTAAACTGATATCTTTTAAGTGCTTGTGAATAGGTTGCGTTACCTGTACAGATCGTGCTGGCAGGCTCTCGTAGGTCCCGCTAAACTCTCTGATGGGGGCCCGCCGGGGAGGTGGGGAATGCATCCCTGCCCGCTGGCTGGATAATTGTGGCGGGCTGGGAATGCTGATTGAGTGTCCTGCATGAGAGGGAGCCAAGGTGATTGTCTGTAACTGATATATATATATATATATGTATAAAAAGCAATGATAATGATGTCAACAAGTTGATGTGAGGGTTAATCAAGGAGAAGCAGTCGGTTTTGTTGAAATATGCTGAGAATCAAAGGCTGCCAAAGAGGAGTTCTGAATCAATTAATCTTTATAATAATTCATGAAAATTTCCTCACGATACATGTAAAAAAACAAGAAATTCCTCCCATTTGTCCAAACATACTTTCTTTTCATATCATATGTTGTGTTGTTGTGAGTATTAGTGGTCACATGGCTCCCCATTCATCCTCTTTTTTTGTCCCCACAATGAAAGCCTTGAGAACCTGCTGTTTGTTGTCATAAATTGCATGAGAAAGACTCATTAAATAGCCATCAGAATATTGTAAACAAAGTTTGTGGTGAAGCTCTGATACATTTTTTTTCGGCATCAACATGCCTTTATCATCCATTACACACGAGTTTTCCTTGATTTGCAGTAATTGTTACCATACGGAAAATGCACACACTGGGACTTTTCTGGGGCAGCTGAAAACAGCTGTGGCAGCACTCATTTATTTTTATGCCGTTATCTCGAGATCAGGAGTCGATAACAATGTTAATTGGTTAAAACAGTTTAATTCCTCTCATTATCTCATTTTCTCGATACGAGTAAAACAGCCCTCTAATGTCATGAAAGCAAAGTTTGTTTTGAAGACGGTAATTGAGAGCTACACTTCTTAGCTTTCTAACCTGTCATCTATGTTGTGAAGGGTCCAAAACATCTTGTGAATATATTGTTTTGTTTGATGTACCGGTAACTGAAACAGAACAATTTTGCTGTTTTGTTTTCTCAAGATTCAGAATCGTTTTCAGGTGTTATTGAGATACTGAAACTAATTTGAAACATTTGTCGGCTCCTGTAATTTTCCTCTTTTAAGGTATTTAACTATTTTCAGGAAGTTTTAAGCCCAGGAGACAAACAAGTAGCTTAGTATAAACACTGACTCTTAAAAGACCATCCATTTATCACCATCTTTATAGCTAATTTGTTAACACATGTTTTATCTGGACAACAGTAAAGTATAAAGACAAGATATTGGGATCTTGAGGTAAGTATGTGTCCAAAATGAAAAGAATAATAACCTTCGAGATCATGTTTTTACGCACATACTTTGAGATTTGATTTAATCAATGAGCGACGCACCCGACAACGTATTTAAAACATATTTACAGTGTACAATCCAAAGTTTCAAAACTTCACCATCAGACGAAAAGCTTGCTTCATTTTTCTAGCTTTTACATTGAGTGTAGTTAAAAGCCTTTACTGACCGGCCTGTTCTCAGGCCTCTGCTCTCAAATTGCACGAGCCCCCTGTACAGGGGGGGGTCTGGTAATCAACAGGTTTTAACCCAAGTCGCCAAGTTGAAGACATTTAATGGGTTTGTAAAGATTTTGTGCCTATAATTTCACCTGGAAGACATTTTCCGGCGTTTTCCTGCTTCTTGCATCAGTGACCAGTTTGCTCTGTAGTTAAGCATCCAGGGTCAAAAAATGTTGATCGCACCTGAACGCAGCATTAATTTATTGACATATCCTGCTGTTGAACTGGATCTTATGACAAAACCTGGTGAAAACTGCTATATTCCACATTTTTGTATCTGTTAATTTATTTTTTCCCCCAATCTAAACACAAATAATCTTCTCCGCTGCAAGGTGTTCAGTCACCTCAAGAATCATTTGCAAAATGTGCCTTTTAATTTTGGAAAATTTAGATATTCCATGGCAACTTTCCAAACCAATAATTTGCCCATAATTGTTATGAAATCCTTCCTATACCAAAATTATGTTATCTTTCAACTGGCAAAAATATTTTTATCACACGAGAATGAGTCTTCATTGAGAATAGTAAAAATATGTATTAATAGTATATTTACCTATCAGTGCTGAAATGTATCTATTTTATGAAATGAGACAAAAAAAAGTGTGTCTGCAGTTGACAGACTTTGGTGCAACGCTGGCGTGATAAATTATCTACTATATCTTCCAAACAGTCACTTGAAAACTGCTTGTGAGCTTCTTTGGATTTGTAACTGATAGTAATAATATGTAATAATAGTAACAATAGTAAGGTTAATTTTCCCTATCCTCAATCTCTCTGCTTGCTTCATTAAATTGATTTTGACCAACTTTTCAGCCATACTACATTAAAGCCAACCAAGTAAAAGCATGTGAAGCACCTCTCTGTTATTGCACTCATCTAAAATTAATCAGGAAACTAAATCAGTGTAGTTATAGAAAGAAGAGATTTACGTGGAAACATTTGCAGTAATAAACCCCTTTCTGCTCAGAAATATCAAAACACTGTGATGAATCCAAGTGAAGGGGGGGAAAAAATAACAGTTTGGTTTTATATTCCACACTATGAGTCACATGGCAGCCCCTTCTGAAATGCATTTTTAACTCACAATTTCTGTACATTTTCCCACATATCACAGTCAGAGGTGTGAAGCAAGGCATGAAATGGGAATTCCAACCGAATCACAGCGATCCAAATCAAGATCCAGTAGGATCTGAATATTCTGTGTTTCTAATCTTGTTAGCAATGAAGAAGATTTCTCTAAGCATGAAATCATCAAAACTTCTTTGTGTTTTGTCCAAAAGCAACCCAGAAAGAGGACACAACCCCTTCAAACCACATCATTTCCCTTGTGCTGCGTGGACAGCTTCCACATGGAGCTAAACAGTAGTTACGCTGTAATGAGCGAGGTTCCATCTGATCATTGTTGCTCCGCAGTGGCATTGAGCCATGCCGGCAATTTTTGGGCAACTCGAACACGAAACAGAAACCGCCAACAAATTACGACTTGGGGTAAAAAAAAAAAAAAAAAGAATCAAGCTTCAAATGTTTCCTGGCAAAAGAAATATTTCCAAGTGATTAAAGCTGCAGTGCTGAGGCAACTCTTCTGCGGCTTGATTCTTTCTTTTTTTTTTTTTTTTTTACATGAAACAATAATTTTAATGTGTGTGTGCAGACAAGTAGGCCAGTTTATGGGCCCCAAAAGCTTACCTAACACTTATTGAACACAATAAAAAGCTAATCTGGAGTGTAACTGATGTCCTGAATTAACCCAAAAAAGAATGAAAAAAAAAAAAAACAGTTGCACTCAACCTTTGGATCAAGGCACCCCACAAGGTTGTTGCCAGATAATCTTCCAAGGCCATGAGGTGTTGAAGCATATTTGTCCAAATTTTCAGTACTTCTTATTTTATTTGAAACAAATAAATGCCACGTCCCTACCGTTTTATGAAACAATACTCTTACTTGTATGAAATTAGCTGAAAAGTATAGCACTACTTTGCTTGATGGTGACTTAGAACATTGTTTTTTAAATTCAAAATACCATAATATTTAATCTGGTCTTGACTTGTAACTGTAACATGGAGTAAAATGTTTAAACTGCCAATGAAATTTATAATTACGCTTTTTGAGTCTGTTTTTCCACTGTCTTTTGACAACCTTCTGATAGTTTTGAGAGTTTCATTAAATGTGAAAGATAGAGAGATGACTAGTTGCAGAATGTGCTGTTTGTTTGTTTTTTTGCTATTTAAATTTTATCTCTACTTGCAGAATGCTCCCCAATAATTAGATCAAATTTAAGGAAAATACTAACTGGATAAAACAGGAAACCACCATGATATAACTTATCCACATTTTCATTATCATTAGAAACTTATGTATTGCTGTTATTAATTAATTCAGTTGAGGCAAGATGCTGTGACCACAGGGGTCCACTGTAAAATCCCTCCAATAAGAAGTGAGCCAGAGTGATGACACTTACTCTGCACATGCTCAGTAGGATTCTCTGAGTCTACAAGGAACAGGGTCATTTCACACCAGCATAAGTTAACAACAAAAATTATTAAGATGCAAGACTGCTTTTGAGACTCCCTGAACTTTTCATCTGCTGTCTAAAGTTTAATTGACTCTGGGTTTAAGTGTTTGTCCATTTTATTTAAAGATTATTGGATTTCAAGAACTCATAAGGGTTACAGGCTGGGAAAAAACAAGAAAGCACCATGATTATTGGCGACAAAGATTTCTGTCATAAAATTAACATATTTCAACTTACTTAGATGCAAATTTTTGACCTTTGTTCTAATTTAGCAGCTCATCTCTGAAGATAGGATAGTTTTTTTGTGAAATATTTGTTTTATATGCATTTAAATAACCTTAAAATTGACAGAAATTATCAATCTTTTGAAACATCAGCCAAAAGAAATTCATCATAAGTATAACTACCATTGGCTTGTACCTAACATCTAAAGGAATATAAATACATATTTCTTTTGAGATCTGCTATTCTTTTAGATACACTATTGAGAGCTAGTGGTGGGGACAAAAACTTTCTACATCAAGTTTATTCAGAAAATGCATAAGCTCTGCTTCAAATATGCAAATGCCTTGAGCCAGGTAGTGCAATATAAATAAAGTAGGAATGCATAAACCTGAAATATGGCATTTTGTAGCTTTGCATTCTCCAAATGTCATTAAAATAAAACCATGTGGGATGTGGCAATATAAGACTTATTTTTTAAGATGAAGGTCTAGTGCCAGTGCATATTGCACGTGAAATAAATAAGTATAGGTCTACAGTGTGAACAGCAGGAGACACAAATCTGAGTAACTGTAATAAGACCTAAAGTCCCTACTTTGATACCCTCCGACATAAAAACTTATTACCCAACGTTAAAACGTGCTCTTTTATACCCCTCCTGCACTTCACATTCACGCCTGGGGTGTGGTAATACGACTGGATGCCAGCATGGGCGGGAAACAAATGAGTGAGCGCATAAAGCCTGAATTATGGTTCTGCGTTAAAACGACGCAGAGCCTACGTAGGATACGGCGTAGCCTACGGCGTACGTTCTGCGTCGGTGTAACGCGGAACCATAAATCAGCCTTAATAGGTGTGTGTTTGTGAGAGCGCGGAGGTCAAAAATGAGGGAGAGGGATGGATGGAGGAGGGAGGGATGGATGGAGGGAGGTGTGTAAGCGATGCGTTCAGTACACAAAGGTTGGGGTTCCTTCCCAGATGGCAGCTGTTAACTTTGCTCACACGCACAGCTGATTGGAAACACATTGAGACTGCGGGCTGCACGCACACATGCAAGTGCGCGGAAACAAACAAGAAGATACAGCAATGTATGCAAGCGCACTAAAAAATAAAAAATAAAAATTCCAACACATCAGTAGCACAATTACAGGAAAACACGCGTCCCGGTACATTGCGGGGTTTCTGCGCTCTAACCCGGGTCTCCGCCGCCGGACGGCTCCGGCTGCAGCGGGGCGCCCTCGCCGTCCTCCCCGGCCGCGGCGCGCTCCGGCCCGGCAGCGCGCCCCGGGGACGGCCCCTGGCTCCGGCGCGCCGGCGGATCCTCCTCAAACACCAGCTTGAACTCGAACTCGCCTTCCTCCCATCCCGAGCCCGGCGCGGCCCCCATCGTCCTCCGGGGGGGGGACAACACTCAGATCAGACTGATACTGATCTTTTTCTCTCGCGTCCTTGGTTTATTGTCCGAAAAGTAGGAAAAACTTTCCACGAAGGTATTCCCAAACTTTTGCCTTTCCTCCTATCGGCGCGTCATTTGGCGGAGATAAGTCCTCATGCTTTGCGCGTTTGAGTTGGGGACGCTTCTCCGGACCGTCTCTTCTTGCTTTGTTTTTTCTGCATCATTTTCAAACTTGATGCCTTTGCGGTCCCAGATCAAATCTTTGCTCAGCCAGTCAGAAATAAAGTCTTTGATTGTAGTTCCACCGACTTCTCCATAACTCCTTCTTCTTTTCCCGTCTTGTTCAGTGCGGAGGGAGAGGGGGGAAAAGTTTATCAAATATTTTTGTCGCCCTTTACCCTTAATTGCCTTTGGGTGGGTTTCCCAGCTCCAGTTGGTCCGTTACTCATTCCCCATAGGAGCATATATTTGTCAGTCATGACTCCCCCTGCCCAGCCTCCTGCCTCCCTCTTCTCCCCCCACCCCCCTCCTGGCTTACTCTGGAGGTTTCTCTCTTAGTCACATTCATTTCTCATTTATTAAATACACCCTGCTATTGTGGCTTTCCTCGTCCCATTTTTACTTCATATCAACATTAATAGATTATTTTAATCCACTGAAATTAAATGTATTTTCATATCATCCTCGAGGTTTAATGCTCTTTTCACACAGGTTGAGTACAAAACAGTATGTTCATTATTCTGATCATGACTGGGACGCATGGCCAGCAGCCCCCCCTCTCCCAAACCTGCAGACCAGCTGAATGGCCACCAGGGCAGCAAATGTTAACTGTCAGTAAGTGAACATAAGAGGGCCTATTTCCTGTGGCGATGAACGCCGCAGACCCCCCTTTTTTGGCTGTCACTCTCCCCTCCCCTTCTTCTTTATTTTTTTTTCCTTTTTTCCCCCCATTTTCTCTGTCCTCTCTCCTCCCCTCCCTCCTCTTCCTCTCGACCAAAGATCTGTTTCTCATTATCCTCTGTAGTCTGCTCTCTGTCTGAGTCAGGAGACGAAAAACTTAAATAAACACACTCTCTCTGGATCTCTCCGCCTCATTCCCCATCCACAACTCCCTCCCCCTCCTCTCTGTCCTCCTTCCTAGCTCTCCGGTTCTCACAATCATTAGGCATATGTTATAGTGGCGTGTAACTGGGGGCTTGTTTCACTCTCTCTGTCATTCTCTTGGGGTTGTGTGGGCAGGCCTTGGATCCTGGACTGATCTCAAGATGCTGCAGTGTGGTTTGAGAGAGGAAAAAGTGCTACCAACTAGGCAGAATTTCTTGGGCCTGGCGTGAGATTAGTGAAACCGTAATACTGTCAACGTCACCAAAACCCAAAATGACGCAACAGGATCAAAAGCGGACCATGGCGATTGTTATTTGGGGATGGAGGAATAAAAGTGACCATTTTTTCAGGGGGTCTTGGAATTCATACAGATGTTTACTTTGTCACTGGCAAAGTGTAAGTCTATGTTCAAGAGTCTCTCCAAGCTGAGGGTGTCAGCAAACCTTAAACAAAGTGATGGATCATCAGCCTCCACCACCTTCCGGCCAATGGAAATCTGATACTTAAAGCCGGCTTCTGTTGACATATCTTGTGGATAGTTCTTGCATAGTGCATCATCATTCCCAAATATTTACACCTGTGGACTGCCATGATGACAGCAACCAACTAGCCACTTTCAGAAAAATCACATGGCCCATTTGGAGCATATTGGCCCTAAGTGTGGAGTACATAAAGGCTACAACGCCTTTTAACCTTGAAACTTCACAGTAATAGAGGTGTTTTTTAAGCTCGGCCATTAGGAATGCTACAGATTTGCAGCTCAGCACATGCTGATTGAAATTAAACCCATGATGGTTCTTCAGCTGGAAAACGCTGCTGCATCTGATCTTCATATTTACACTGGGAAATGCTTGCTGATGAGACACCACAAAGGCCATCTTTTATGATGCTGAATCACAAGAGCATCTTCTGAGTCTCCAGACCTGTATTGTTTAATCAAAGTATGACTCAGTGTGCATTAGGGAGACATCGGGTCAAATATATTTGTCATCAGCCAGATACACAGTGGATCAAAACAGTGTTCATCCTGGACCAACAAAACAGCACAACACAGGGCTGCATAATGCTAAAAGAAAAAACGATATGATGAAAGTGTACCAATAAAACATAAAGCAAAAGTACAGTATAAGAGTGTAAATTTATACGTGAGAAATAATAGATAATGCTGATGACTGACACGACCCCAATGAAGCCACTCTTAAAGCAGCACTATGTAACTTTTCCACCTTAATATAATATTTCCAGAGTCATTGTGAGGGTGAGCTAAACGCGAAGAAGATAAGGCGAAAAAAAGAAAGCGGGAGAGTAACAAGCTAAATGGCCCGGCGTTCACTCGCTGGCGTGAGCTGAAAGACGAGGAGGGATGTCCGACCAATGGGGATTTATGGAGATAAAACAAGAGACAGAATTGTTATGATACAAATGTAAATGTAGAGTTCTATGTTCAATAAGAATCAAAATTATAATGTTTTCACATTCGTCTTGGGTTTTGGTAATTCTAAAATTACTGACAATATTAACAACAGACACAGAATAATAATAGTGATCATAAAATTGTGTAATTGGCAATGAGGAAGCTTTCTAAAATGATAATACAATTGAATAGAATTACAGCACTAGAGGAAAGAATGCAATGCAAAGAAAATGTATAGAACATTTCTACTATTTTTCCTAAGAACTGTAAAATTGTGCAGGGCTGATCTGCAAAACATTCAGTTATTCACAGGTTATAAAGTATTTTTTTATTTTGTCAGTAAGTATGTTGGACTACTAATTTATGACGAAGTCCCTCAAAAAAACGTGACAGGAAAAAGGTGCAGTAGAACAAAACCAGAGCGTTTGTAGTTTGGGCTGCATTATCTGGCTGAAACAGGACAGGGGGGCGGGGATGACTTCACTAATAAAACCAAGTTGAACTTAGTGATTTTCAATTTCGTCATATTATATTGTTTAGCCAAAAATAGATACATTACCTCTTCGCTATCCATCCTGCAAACGACCGCTGAAAACAGAAAAGTAGTTTTGAAAGTCCGTCACGTCTTCTATCATTCATTATCAAAACAAATGCAGCGACGGGGACAGGAGTTTTTCCGGCAGTACGCGCTGGTGCTCATAGGAAATGTAGTTTTCTTTCTGTTAAAGCACTACCGCTTTTGTCCAAAGGAGCCGCCAAACTCAACAAAAGCTGAAAGTTACATTGTGCTGCTTTAATCAGACAAAATGATCACATTTCGTTAAAGCCAGTCTATGTAGCAATGCCAGTTTTGACCACATGGGGGCTGTATTGCACAAGAAAGATCATATGTTACCAGCCATAAGACACCAGAGCACCTTTACTGAAAAAAAAATAGTATTAAAAGATATGCCAGCCCATCTCCATTCATTAGCTCAGCACTGTCCGTAGTTCTTTTGTCAATGTTGTCATGCAGTTGGTTAGCTGTGGCTACCAGCTCCTTCAGCCAATCACCGCCGAAATATCTTCAGAGCTGCCGGAAGACATTTAAGTAATGTCACATGCTGATTCGATGGATAGTACAAGCTGCAGATCGCTTTGGTAAGCTTGGCAGCATGCTGATTATTGATGAGAAAGCTGTACTGGCTAGCCATTGTAGCCATTGGGTGAGCCGGCTGTCAATCAATCATATTAGAGATACATTTACATGAATTTGTTTTATATGAAAAAAAAAAATAAAAATAAAAAATATATTTATATATATATATTAAAAAAAGTAACCCCCCCCCCCCCCAAGGACCAAAACTAGGCTGTAAATATATCAGCCAGTCGAGGAACTGCAACGAATCTTAGCTCTGCATGTGATTCAGCCAAGAGGTTAGATGGAAACTTGTTGACAACACAGAATAGCTATATATCACCCCCACGTGGTTAGAAGTAGTATAACTTCAGTGAGGGCCTTGAACCCTAGTCCTATTGCTTGTATTTGCATTCTCTTATCAGCATCCCCAGATCTGGGGACTTTAGGGGTTTGAGGGTTAAGAGTGCCGGAGTGGTTCGAAGAAATGTTGACCTCTGTTTTTAATGGGAAGTTAAAAACAATCACCACTGCTGCTCACGGTAGCTTTTTTAATGAGTTTTTGATTAAACTATTACTGAAGTCTTTGGCTTAGACATGCTATATGTGACTTAAAAGTAGTTTGCAAGGCATCAGCTACAGCATAACGGGTATTGTTCTCATCTACTGAGTCTATTTCTCCCTTTCTATCTCCCTCTCTTTCTCTGTGTCTCTGTCTCTGTCTGCATCTATTGGATAGAGCAAGCAAGGCCACCCAAACAGAGGGTTGTGAGGGAGAAAAGGTACGTTCACACTTTTGAAAATTTGTATCTCACTGAACTGGAGTATAGATTTTATTTATCATAAAATTAAAATAATTCTGTACATAAGATTTATTGGTATTGAGGGAGTTTAGTAAGCAGCTTAAAAACCTATACAAAAGAAAGAGTGGAGCAGTGCGCCCATTAGCATAACTTAAGCAATTATGTAAAAAAATAAATTGAGAAATAAATATCACACAAAAACCAGTTTGAACCAAATCAAAGTGGACTACAGTATAAGACCAATTAATTGATTTACTATGGCTCAAATATTTTAGTACACACAGTAAAGAACACATCCAAAAAGATTCATGTTCAACTTCGTTATAAAGGAGACATATTCTGTTCTCATTTTTCTGATGCATCCATGAAATGTCTGGGAGATGCTTTGGTCAAGTGTGTCTGTTTGTGGCCCTGCGATGGACTGGTGACCTGTCCAGGGTTAACCTCTGCCTTTCGCCTGAAGAGAGCTGGGATAGATAGGTAATGGATGGATGGATGGATATTTTGGTCAAAATACCACAGAGTAAAAGCACTCATAGCAGCTGGTGGGACCAGCATCTGATATTCAGCCCCCACTTCCACAGTTCCCCACATCCCCACTCTTTTGAAATCAGTCTTACTGCTTTATGCTGGCCATTTCAGAGTGAGGTACGACAAACGCAGCAAAATGTACACCTGGCTGGAAATAAAGATGAGGTGCATAATCCTCCTCTGATTTGGGTCTGTGATGTCGGTGTCCTGCAAATGTACATGACTCACTCATTGACATGTTTACAGAACCAGACATGACCTAACAAACCATTGGGGTTGTATTATCTGAGAATTACGAGTCAGATATTGCTTCAGATACGTTGATGTAAGCACTAATACACACAAAAAAAAAAGGTTTTCATATGATATTTCCCCTTTAACAGAGTACAAAGTGCCGGAAATTAAAAGAAAATACTCACTTACTTGATCATCATACTAAAATCTTAGAGAAAATAAAAACATTTTCCAAAACATGTTCATACAAAAAGTAACTAGAGAATTTCCCTTTTCCCAATCAGAAACACGTGAATGAAAAACAAAAAGAGGTTATCTGTTCTGCTTGAGCCATCCCACCAAGATTTGAGGTGATCACAGAATCCGATCACCAGAGAAATGCCTGCTTCAATTTGTTCTCAGTTGTGTCTGATTAGGAGGAAAGATCCAGGTGAACTCTTAGCGCACTGATTCCCACTGGATTTAAGTGCACTGTATTCATGTACACGATTAATCCGCATGTGGTGTATATCCATTATCTTCTGCAGTCTGTGTGGCCTGAGATGTCTGTGGTAACACATCTGGTTTGGTCCACACAAGATGATTCATAGTTTGAAATGACCTGACCGTTTCTATGAACTTACGGGGAAAAAACTTTAGTCACAAAGCTAGGGATGGATTTTCACACAGATGGTGTTAATTCTCTCTAGGACAACTCCAGAGGCTTCATGTGGCATTGAGCTTTAATTTAGACCAAAAGTTGACAAAATCCCTTTCATAATGCAGGGATAAGAGATGCTGCGCTTTCTGAAAGACCCTTGTGGTTTTTACAAACCCAAAGCTGTGGTCTGAAAGCTATATTTAAGAGAGAAACAATTTTGTACCAAGAAATCTTACATGTATTTTGGTGCTCTGACATCATGAATTAGAGTAAACTGTTTTGGTAAAGCGACCCAAATTCTAGTTACAAGAAATGCAATTGAAACACATATTAAGTATTTTAAACACAGGACACCTCTACAAATAAACACTTTTGGGATATATAAAACTGAAAGACTAATAAACAGTTTAAAGCCCCTCCTGAAGGGACAAGTTTGTGGGCGGAGCCGATACCTGAGGTTGTGCTGCCCTCTTGTGGTGAAAACAATTCAATTCAATTCAATTCAATTTTATTTATATAGCGTCTAATACAACAGATGTTGTCTCTAGACGCTTTCCAGAGATCCAGAACATGAACATAAACATAAACATAAACCCCCGAGCAATTATTACATAAACAATGGCAGGTAAAAACTCCCTTAGTGGGAGAAAAGCCTTAAGCCAAACAGTGGCAAGGAAAAACTCCCCTTTAGGAGGGAAGAAACCTTGAGCAGGACCAGGCTCATAAGGGGGGACCCTTCTGCCGAAGGCCAGACTGGGGAAGTCGGGGACGTCAGCAGCACACAGCAGTCATGTGGAAGCAGCAATGGGATGACCGGGATGGGGGGGGGGACCGGGACCGCAGCCCAGAACGCAGCTCCCGAGGCTCCGGCCTGCAAACATGCACAAAAGAGAAAAAAGGGGGGCCGGCACAAGAAACTACAGGAACGATGGACAAAAATGATAGGTATGAAATATTTATAATAAATAAAAATGGTGAGAGGCACCGCCCAGCGGATCATGTCGGTGCCCCCCTGCAGCATAAGCCTATAGCAGCATATCTACCGCAAAGCTATATTTGAGACTAACTATTATAGTCTTGTTCTATAGCTGCAACTATGACTACTGACTCTAACACACTAGAGTTTACACTACCTAGAGATTTACCAACACCAGCTAAAGGTTTACTAAACACTAACTATAGGTTTTACTAAACAGAAAGGTTTTAAGTTTAGTTTTAAAGGTGGAGGTGTCAGCCTCCTTAACCCAGATTGGAAGTTGGTTCCAAAGTAATGGTGCCTAATAGCAGAACGCCCGCCCTCCAAATCTACATTTAGATACTCTACGAATAAACCTGCAATCTGGGAGCGGAGAGCTCTGCCAGGAACATAAGGCACTATCAAATCTTGTAAATAATGCGGAGCTAAGCCGTTTTGGGCTTTATATGCAAGTAATACAATTTTAAATTGAATTCTGAATTTTACAGGACACTGGAGAGACGTGGTCTCTCCTGCTGATTCCTGTCAGCACTCGTGCTGCTGCATTCTGGATCAGCTGGAGCCTATTCAGCAAATTACTTGGACATCCTGCTAAGAACACATTACAGTAATCCAGTCTAGAAGATACAAACGCATGAACTAGTTTTTCTGCATCACTCTGCGAGAGGATTTTCCTAATTTTTGCAATATTACGGAGATGGAAAAACGCTATTTTACAAACCTGATTAACATATGGTTTAAACGACAAATCCTGATCGAAAACAACACCAAGGTTTCTCACAGTTGCACTGGAAGCCATCGCAACACCATCTAATCACTTCCTAAGATGCTCTGGACCAAGAATGATAACCTCTGTTTTATCTGAATTTAGAAGCAAGAAATTTCTAGAAATCCACAACCTACACTAGTAAACAAGACAGACAAAATTTAAACGATCATCTGATTGATTTCATTATTTCGACTAAAGATAATTTTTTGGTCAATGAATTAAAATGCAATGTGAATGTCTTTAAAAAAGAAAGAAAATAAGTGAATATGATAAAGTAAGTGAGAAATGCCCTTAAAAAATAATCGGCTGTTATTGTTGTCGTTTTTTCCCTACCCATGAAAACTGCGTAAACTGTCCACAAGCTGATCTTTAGTTTCTGCTAAAAGTAAAACATATCGTCTAAGTTGTTTATTTATTCATTTTCTGTGTGTGGAAGTGCATTGACAGCTTAACAACCTGCATTACAATTAGGGAAGTGAACATGACAACAAAGCCTGATATTTTTAAAAGGCTTCACATTTACACAGAGCCTGAACCTGTTTTCATGAAGGAACCCCAGCACATCTTTGTGGTCAGTGGTGAGTCATGTGTACAGTCTGTTCACAGTAAAGACCGTTTGGGAGGTCATTCAATCTTCCGGGAACCTCAGCGATCTCTTCTGTAATTGCAAAACTCCTCTTTTCCTTTTGTGGAAAATTTTAACTTGTGCATTGCATTACAGAGAAGACGTATGTGCTGTGCAAGCTCAAGTTGGAAAATTGAATAGCTTTTAGGCAATTTCTCTGGTAAAACAAGCTTCCTTTATTTGTTTGACTATGTACGGATCTGCTGAGGTTACTAGTGTAGGTTGTGGTAAACATCACTGCTCTTCATCAACAATTTGGCATTCAACCTCCATAATTTGAGCACTAGAGGTTACTGCGTATGCCTACAGGGTATATGGCAGTGCTTCCCAATCCTGGTGCTAGGAACTCACTGTCCTGCATGCTTTAGATGTTTTCCTGCTTCAGTGCACCCGATTAAGATGATTGTGTCACTCCATCAACTTATCATTATATCCTTGTCAAGTGAGTTGGAGTTGAGGAACATCTGAAGTGGATCCTGAGACCAGGGTTGGGAAACTACAGTTTACACCAGTAACAAAGTATTTGAGGCTTTATTAACAACCTTTCATGGGGGAATTTAAATAATTATTGGTCTATCCACTAAAAACCCTTGCTGAAACAGTAACCTTATGCTCCCAGATAGCAAAAGATGTTAATTCAATGTTGAGTTATGGTCAAAACGGTTGATATTTGTTAAGTCGAGGACTGATGGTGGATCAAGTATCAGTCAATTATCCATTTCTAGCCAATTAACCAGTGTCGAAAAGATATCATTGAATCAATGTTGTATTGTGGTAATATCAACCTCTAACCAATGTTAAATCAACGTATACTTTTTGTATGATTTTTTTATCATCTAAATGTTATTTGCATGTAATTAAGAGAGGAAACAATATTAACATCTTCAAATTTTAAACAATTGTTTCATTGAATTTTGATTGATTAAAAAATAATAAGTTGTGTTACTTCACGGCTGTTTTGCTTTAAAATTTAGTACATTTTTATGTCGAACTATCAGACAAAGTGTAACAAAAGCAAACAACAAAATAAAACCCTAAAGATTTATTTTTTCAGGAAACGTTTGTTGCTAAAATGCAAATGATGTTACTGACGTAGTCATATGTGAGAAATGACGAGCGTGTAGAGTTTCCTCCTTGTCAAAACGTGCCATTTACAATGCCCACAATGCAACTTGATTAACAGCTTGATGCAAGATTTGGGTGTATTACACCAATAACTGCTCATGATATTTCAAGCAACTAGAAACTGAAGCTGAAACTGTGACCTGTGTTTTCTTCCTCCTTTTGTTTGTTTTTTTCCCCCTGATGCCTTCACCTTAACCCCCTAATGCTATTTATTCTGTTATGCTCATATTGGTCTTCATGCACTGTTCCACTTTATTCTGTTTAATATCACTTCTCATATCTTATCCATCATAGCACCACTATCACTTATTATTTAGTATCTGCCTACTTGCACATAGCTCCATATGTATATATATATATATATATATATATATATATATATATATATATATATATATATATATATATATATATATATATGTAACTGCCCCGTGGTTCATTTACTGCTCTGGGTCCCTTTGAATTGCCCCCTGGGGACAAATTAAGTTTTTTGAATTGAATTGAATTGAACTATGTGTATTAGATGCTGCCGTATGAACAGCCCCCACTTGTCTCACACCATTTTGAACCCTTTTTCTTTTTTTACATTACATAAAGCTTTTTTCAGTTACTCGTTCATCCTTACCTGCAACCACTCACACATTGCTTCTTACGGTGTGACATCACTGATCAGGGATATTTCTGGCCAGTGAGTCCTTCCCTTAAGGATAGAGGAGAAACAAAACTACTCATCCCCGTCGGTTTCAGGTATCGCTCCATCACCATCTCCGCCCTTTTATGGAAAGAAACTCAAAACATTCTTCTCAGAATATGACTTGTTTGAACTGGCATGTCAAAAGTGAGAGTTTTATCTTCTATTTTCCAGATTCATGTTTGCACTTGCATTTTCAGAGACTGTGACACAGGAAGCTTGTGCAATTGGCTGAATCACCTACACTTCTCTGTTCTTTATTGTTACACAACAGTTGAGTCAAAGTGAAAAAGTGCCCCAGGACACATAAATATGCACTTACTGTACTTTCATACTTGGGTCTGTTATTAAAAAAAAATGTTAAGAATGCAAATGTGTTTTTAAAACAAAACAAATAAACAACAACAACAAAAAGTATGCATACTATGTTCTTGTACAAGTGCATGAGATGAATCCACATTATGGTTTTCTGTGAAGATAAATAAACTTAAGACCGAGAGGGGAAGTGGGAGTTATAGACAAAGACACACCCTTCTCTGCCTCCATCGTTAAACCCCAGCACGTTACAGCCTGTGATGCCGGATGTCATCCAGCTCATGAGCAGAGTTAACACAGTCACAGTCAGAGCTGGGCAGCAGCGGGATACTTTGATTGGACACTCACCACTGAGAGGCTTCACATCATGGAGAGGTCAGTTAAGGAAACTTTCTTTTTTCCTATTCAAGTTTGAAAACTGCTTGAAAAATAATTTTCTTTGACCCGAAGAAGATGTATTACAAACCTGTGTCTGAGTGTGTTAGTACTTGCAGACTTGGAATCTTTTAGAGCAACAAGTTAATTTGTATAGCTGCATTTCTCACGACTAAAGTACTCTGGCTGTGATTTGTTTACCATTCGCTCTTGCATAAAGCCTCAAGGGGAAAATAAACTGTTGGTTATAGATCAGACCATATGTAGGAAATTGGACTTAGTCAGGAAGTGCGTTGTCATATTCTCATCATATGAGGAAAAGTTTTTAAACAAAACATTTTCTAGATGTCACTCAAGTGTAAACAATATGTTGTGTTTTCATTAACATCAGCAGGGCTGGTGAGTGTTACAGTAATTTTACTAAATGTGGAAATTTAATTCAAAGGTCACTATTCTCTGAACCACTTCAACACCAGTTTCCATGATGAAATGCAAGTTAGAGCGAATCCAGAAGAAAAGACACACAAATAAAAAGATGCAGGAAAAAAAAGTGAATCAAAAACTGTGTCGAAATAGTGGTTGTCTTTGACACAGTCCTGCTAGTATTTGACATGTTTGAGCATGTAGCTTCTGAAACTCTACGGGGTCTAATATAAATATTTTAGAGCTTGTGTCAGGATGGCAGATATCCTCCAGTTCTCTTAACCACTTGTGAAATATTAATGAGCAATTTATCTTCAGTTATTGGAGTTTTGTTCTCCCCAGAAAGTCGCCATTCCAGAAGTCCAACATTCAGCACCTCATCACAACACATGTCGTTTTTATCACCTTGATGAAAGGAATAATCATCTTCAAGAGCAAACTCATTTATATCAGTATATCCATCATCAATACATCAGGTTAGGTTGTTTTTTTTTAGTATGAAAAGCAATTATCTCCACTAGCACACATATACATGGTTACAGTCATGTAGAAAAGTAAAACCCCTATATTATTATTATTATTATTATTATTATTTTAAATATGATTAATATATCATTATAATTAGTATTAGTATTAGGTAAATATAAATGTGCATGAAAAAGTAAAGGAAAAAGAAGTCACATCCTTTAATATTTCATTGAACCGCCTTTAGGTTTTATTACATCACAAATTCCTTGATAAGCTTCTGTCATGCCAAAACATTTATTTCTGCCCAGACTTGCATTACTTTGTCATCAAGATCTGGTTTTGACGATGGGAGAGTCGGACTTCAATTCCCTGGAGCACATCCCAAAGATTCTCAATGGGGTTAAGCTCTGGCCAGTCTATACGTGAAAATGATGTCTTACACACCCACGAGCCGACTGAAACCTGCTATTAACATCTGGAAATATGTTTGTGCCATCTGGGGAGAAAAAGCCCGTTGGTGGAATAACCTGTTCATTCCGTATATCCAGGGAGTCAGTCTTAGGGGACACAACAATGCTAAAACTAGAGCAACTGCAGCAACCCCAGATCCCAGCCAGCACTGCCTGTGCAGTCGACACCAGGCATGATGGGTGCTTCACTTCATCTGCTGCTCTTCTTACCCTGATGCACACATAACTCCGGAGTAGGATAAATCTGGATTCATCAGACCACATGACCATCCAGGAAACATAAAGATTGGACATCTTTATGTTTCCTGGCAAATTTAAGCCTTTTTTTATTAGCCTCACCGATAAGTGTTTCTTAAGGCTACAGCTGTTTAGTCCCTATCCCTTGAGGGGATTTACTTGATCGCTGATCCCAGTCATTCAAATTTTGTTTCCAACCACATTTCTTCCTCAAAGATGCTGGTTCCTCACTATCCCTTCAGTTTTAATGCGTTGGAGAGTTTTTGACCCGCATTTTGTTGCTTCAGAAATCTTCTTGGATAATTTGACTTTTCGGAAACAGATAAACAATCATTTTGGAAGACACATCTTGTGGTCTTGGAAAGATGTCAAAGACATGAGAAGCTGCTAGCCAAGAAATCTAAACATACCGCTAGCAAATTTGAATTCTGTATCTTTCTTTCTTGATGTGGGTCTGATCTGATCTGATCTGATCAGGCCAACTCACTGCATCAGTTAGGGTTTAAATATGTTGTTCCCAGCTAAAACATAATCATCCATGCAGTAAATATCCAATGGCAAGCACTTATCTATTGAGGGTTTATTATTTATTTATTTTTAAAGAACAGGCAGTGTGTTTGTTTCATGAAACTGAAGTCAAAAAGGCTAAAAATAATGTGGGCAATACTAAGTACCCACTTCCTGCTTCCATGATATTTAAGAGGGTAAGTTGCAGCCAGGTGCTGTTAAACCTTGATGAACTGACCCCCCGAAGGCGTGCAGACCTCGTGCTGTAGTCAAGCCATTTTTGCTGTTTGAGTTATAAGAACCATTAAAAGTTCATCTCAATGTTCTACAGCAATAAAGGTGTATCTTAAAATATTTTCAAGAGTAAGGCATTTAAGACAGTTGCAATCGTCCCATTAGAGGACAACCCAAAACGTTTTCTGTGAGGTCAGACCATGCAATAATCAGAGAAATACGGGGAAAAAATGACACAGAGCTCAATATGTTAAATGTAAAAATGTTCTATGGTAAAATTAAAGAAAAATGAACAAATATGGCTTGTTGGGAAGGATTGTCAGAAGACTTATGATACAATGTGCGTTAGACAGAAGAGATAAAAAGTGGAGCTGTTTGGCCTGAATGCCCAGCATCTTCTTACCAAACATAGCATCTCCACATGAAAACATTTCCAACCCACTGCCAAGCAAAGAAGTGGAGTGATGATGATTTTGGAAATGGGTACAAGTGGTAGTCTAGAGGCAAATGTGAGATCAACTGTCCAACAGATAAAGCCTAGTCAGAACTGGAACCACCAAATATGCATGAGAATGGCTAAAGAGATTAAAAAATCAAGGTTATGTAAGACATCAACCCAACTGATATGATGTGGCAAGAGCTTGAAAGAGTGATGCATAAATGTCTGCCCAAAGACGCCCAGGAATGTAGCAATGTCATTGGAATTGGCCAATATTACATGATGTGAGAGATTGATAAAATCATTGGCTGGCATTTATTGTTGTCATGAGTTATTTTTGCTAAGGGTAAATATACAACATGCTGAATCGTGGATTTACCAAGTATTCCCTGCATGATTTTTTTTTGTCTCTTCATGTTTGTTATATAAATAATTAAACAGTGGAAATGGTTATACTGTATATCATTGTTTTTTGAGGTTGTATTTGCGTAAATCATGAGGCGATTTATTTTTGTCTGCGTACATATTAATGGTTTATACCAAGTTGTTAAAAACCTAAAGCCTATATATGCATTTTAATATATAATCAATTGAATATATAACATATATATATATATATATATATATATATATATATATATATATTTTTTTTTTTTTTTTTTTTTAAATATATCATGAGGTGATTTTAATGTGTTTTCACACAAAAGAAAAAAATAATGATCTGACTGAAAGAGAGGGTGCCTAACTTTTGCATAACTGCATGCAGTGTTGTAGCTTTACCTGATAATTTTGTGGAATAAGCACGTGATTATGGACTTTACTCATCTACTTTATACTTGCTGCTTAACTTTAAACCGTACTGGAGAAAACTGTGCATCTCAAAGTTCTTTGATCAAAATTCCGTTTATTAAGTGTCATGTCGAGGAAGTATATTTGTCTTTAATTTCTGAATTTTGAACAGAAGTTATCAGTGATATTTTTGAACCTTGGTGAAGAGAGGATTGGGGTAAAGAAAACATCCATCTAATTCAGCTGTAGATTAAAATTCAAAATCAAGATTCAGTTTTTTGAGAGAAAGTCGTTGCCTCTTAAATCATGAGGACCAAGCATCTTAAGCTTTTTGCTTTTATTTTAGCAGAATGATGTTGAGAAACCCTAGTTTCTTTGTCTTGCCCAGCTCCATGTGAATAACTTTGTCTTTTCTTCAGGAATAAAATATCTTCCAGGATGGAAAACATCAATAATTCCTTGCTGGTTAGTCCTCAGAATGACACCAACCATGAGGATCCCAGTGTCGTGAGCAATGACTTCTCCACGACCTTGGGTGCCCTTATCCTCGGCTTCGTCTTCCTTTTGGGCGTCCCCGGCAACCTCTTCATTGTCTGGAGCATCCTGGCCCGCATCCGACGACGCTCAGTCACCACCCTCCTCATCCTCAACCTGGCATGCGCCGATGGCTTCCTCATGGCGCTCACCATCTTCTTCATCATCTACCTGACCAAGCAGACGTGGATCTTTGGCAACCCCCTTTGCAAGGCACTGTTCTACTTGTGCAACGCCAACATGTACGCCTCCATCTTTCTGATCACGCTGATGAGCGTGCACCGGATGGTGGCTGTGCTTTATCCACGGAAACTGTCCCGCACGATCACCAAGAAGATTGTGATGAGGGTCATCCTCGGCATGTGGCTGTTGGTTATGGTCATTGCTGTCCCTTCACTTGTGTTTCGAGATGAGAGGGAAGACAGTAATGAGAAGAATAAAACAAGACTGGTCTGTGCCCCTAATCACCCCTTGCCTACACATGTAAGTAAATCTTATCTGCCATAAATCTGATAAGTCTCACAGCTCATTTGAATCAGTTGCTCCATAATAGACATGAATTTTAACGAAAGCACAAACTTCTGTTGGAAATCGAGTAATATGTTAAAACTCTTGAAAAACCTAAAAGGAAAAGAAAAGAAAAGCCAATGAAGATGCTGAGATTTGAGAAATAAGACATCTCATGCTGATCCTCTTCCGAACCCTCGCTGCAGCACTGTGCATCTGCTGGAGCATGTGCAGAGGGATTTTAAGACATCCTAGCAATAAGGAATTAGAGAAGTTCAATATTGAAGTAACAAATTAATTTTGACTTGTTTTTCCTGACATTAGATCTTCCTTCCTTTGCATTGTCATGAAGGTCAAAGAAGGTAGCTGCAGAAACTTATCTAATGTGTGATTAAAAAGATACATCCAAGTCAAAACTAACTCTAGCATTCCTCACGTTGGTATAGATGCAAAAGTAATGCCACCCACAGTTACTAAACGATTAAACAGTCTATTTTTTAAAGAACTGAGATTCAAATACAACAGCCACAGTAGGGGCCAGGAAGTAGCTACTTTAAGTCATTAAGACATGTTTGTAACTCAGCTATGTGTTTGGTCACTTCTGTTTGCATGGATAAGCATAGCTCGGTATCATATTTGTAAAAAAGGAACATTTTGGCCGTTCTGCCAGATAATTTTACCAAATGGACACGTGTATAGTGTGAAGAGGACTGGCTGATGTTCTTTCCACCATATAAAAAAACATTATAGCGATGCCTGCACTAAGGTCTACTTGGCTTCAAGCCTGGCTGGGCAGATACTCGTGTGACTGTGATCTCATGAGAGTCTCAAAACATTTACTTACTTATGTCGTGTCTATAAATTAGAACAAACTGTTTTCATTATCAGTAAACTTGCTGATTGTTTTTTTTTTTTTTTCCCAATTTAGTGACTCCACTATGTCAAACAGAAGTTAAGGCTCAAGGAATTACATTCTTATGTTTTGTCAAACCACTAAAAAACACTCAGAGATATAGCTATCACAGATATATTAAACATGTATTAAAACAAAGTCTGCTCCTGTTCAGCCTTGACTGACGACGGATCATTTCCATCTTCCTTTGTGCAGGTGAGGTTTCAGTATGCTTTTGAGACGGTGTCGGGGTTCATTCTTCCTTATGCGGTCATCATCACCTGCTATGTTCTCATCCTGAGACGCCTCAGAAATACCAAGTTCCAGCGAAAGGTTCGCAGCGAGAAACTCATCTTGGCTATCGTGGTGACGTTTGGCTTGTTTTGGCTGCCGTACCACGTTATCAACATGGTTCAGGTGAGTAACAGCATGCTCACATCCATCCCTCACATGAAATCTGATCCTGCGTCATCAGCATGCTGAATAAATGGTGGGTGTGTTTTGGTCTCTTCTAGGTTGCAGCTGAGTGGTATGACGAGGGCACACGTCAAAGAGAGATGTGAGTAACATATACTTTTAAAACAATGTTATTAATTTGTGACTGATATTAGTAGTGGTAGCAGTTGTATTGTGGAAAACATGCTCAAATAAAATTCTACTGAAATAAAATGTAGGTTTAAAATACAATATTCATGCAATAAGAAGAATATTAACCAGATTTTCTATGCCAGAGATTATATTGTGGTATGTAATAGTAGGCAAGTCTTTAAATAGTTAAATGCCTTCATAATGAATGCATTCTTGATTCTGAGGGCATTACGACCATTTACTAAAATTAAGAAAAAAACAGCTGGGCTTTGGTAAAAGACATTACTTGTGATCTACTTCACAACACTGTGAATCTAAAAGCATTATAGTGTTTATTGGTCCATTTATAAACTTTCTTTCTAAAATAATAGTAATTTATGTGACAAACTAATTTATATTGGTACAGAGGTGTCAAGGTCTTTGAAGTGAAAGAAGGATCCTTCTTGTTCCCTGATGAGTGTTTGTAATTTGTTGGATTTTCTGCCTGCTGACCCCACATTTGATGTTCCTTCAAAATAAAAACGATATGAAATCACAAATGTATCCATAATTAGGAGCATGATTGTGCAAAACAACTAATGCCTAGCTATCATCACTTATCTATTTCATGTTTTGTATGAATATGAATGAAGACCTAACAGAACACAATCAGTCTTATTTTCAATTCAATATGACATGCTGGTTCTGTTAATTGTACTATTAGACCTCTGTGACCAGCTCTGGGTTGCTCTGGAAGAGTAAAAATAAAATACAAGTGTGTTTTGTCTCTGTTGCTATGTTGTGCCGGTTCAGAATGACAGTATATTCTTATCTTTTTTTCTTTGAAAGAAAAGTCTTTTTGTTGATTCTGTGTCTCTTTCGGTGACATTTTACATGCAAAGCTGTTCACCTAAGCACTAAGCCATGTTTGATAACCATCCAAGAACAGACACTACTAATTATCTAGAGAGGGGAAAAGCTGAATTTCATGTTTACCAGATAAAACGTTGCAGTTAAACTCTTCTCTTCCCCTGCAGATTGGACCACATCCATAAATCCAGCCGTGCAGTTACCTCAGCTTTTGCGTTCATCAGCAGCTGTGCCAATCCCATCCTCTACACGTTCGCAGGAAAGTCATACATCAAGCAGAATGGCTTTGCCTTCATGGCTAAACTCTTCGAAGGCACATCATCAGACTCAACCGCAAACAAAACAATTCGGATGATAAGTAAAAGCAATGTAGGAAACAACGCAAATTCTTTAAACACTGATAATTCTTTACAAAATGGGACGACCGAATTAACTTAAAACTTTTTATTTTTTTTAATGAATCAGTAGTCCTCAGCTGGTCTGGCTTTGGGACCCAGCATCACCCCCTAATGACAATCCAGTACAACGATCTAAAATCTCAGTACTTTTTCAACTTCTCAAATTTATTTAAAGAAAAGATAACGCAGTTTAAACCTCAGATTGCACAGAATTAAGACTGATTTTTGATTACCGGTACTAGTCAGACGTGCTTCCAAAAAGACTCAGAAATATCAAGCTTGACCCCAGAAAACACCTTTACCTGAGGAAAAGGGCCGCAGCCCACTGAAAATGGGTCTGTGACTCACTTTTGGGTCCCAGCCCACCAGCTGAGAATCACTGATACAAATGAACTCTAATAAATGAGTAATGTTACACATGTACATTTTTATTAGTGTTGTTTTCTCTCAGAATGTGATACGTTTGACAAAGTCAGTCTACCAAAAACAAGTGCTTTATTTGTATCTGCACTTGTCTTATTTTTTTAAATTATGCCTATGACATTTTCTACAGAGTGAAAATACACATTTCAATTAATGACGAGTACTTCTTATTCTGGAAAATTACACTGAAGAAAAATTATTCTAAAGGTAAATATCAAAAGCTTGAAAAACCACCTTTCACAATAAAGGCTAATCTGTTATAAGATATTCTTTTAATTGTATATAATCTTGATTATTGGTTAACAAAGAACCAATCCTGTTATTTTACCAAGATGTCTGCTGTAAATCCATTACTTAAATCATGTCACATAACTTACTGATGTCACTTTTAATGTAATAGTTCACTTTGATAGCTGCCATTTTCTTGTTTGATCGCTAATGTTCATATTTTTATACTTTTTCTATTTATTGCCTTTATTACTTTAGTGTTGCGGTTCATGAGCTTGGTTCTTCTTGCCCTCAACTTAAGTTGTGTGGGACAAATGTATATGCATCTATCTGGGCATTTCTTTCTTTGTAAATGTATTTGATTCTATATGCCATTTGCTTTTATGGTTTCAATAGAGGGGCCATCTGACAAATATTTAAATTTGTATCTAGTTATAAAATACTCAAGGTTTTGTACCAAATAATAAATCTGATACACTATCATGTAATGCAAAGTGTGCTGATATTTTACTGTAATGCTGCATTTTCCATTAATGAATATTTCAGGGTTTGGTTTTTTTTAACACCATTTCTCATCTTCTTTCCTGAATTTCTCTAAGATTCTACCATTTAAACATTTAGATGAAAACAAATTGGCAGCAAGACATACTTTCTGTTCTAAGCATAAATCTGATAAAGTAGTTGCTTTTATGTCTTTAAAAAGATCTGCTGTGGACGGTGGGGGGCGCTGTTGAGCAGTCAATGGAGTGAGACGTACTTTTTTTGGCTCCTGCCAACTTCTGATATAATTGTTATTTAGTAGTGCAATTTTTTGAAAAAAATTGTGTTTTTGGTTGCTCCTTTTCATCGACCTCCACAAGATATTTTTTCTTCATTTTTGGATTGCGTTATGATGGCGGGGAGAGGAAAAAGCCGCACGATCCAGACGCAGCTGAGGGCTCACGCACAGGCCTCGACGCCCGAGTCGCCAGCTCAAGATACCGAGCCAGCCCCCGTTTTGGACGCTGCGACCCTGAAATTGGAGCTCCTATCCTCCCTTAAAGAAGATATCGCTGGTATCATTAAGAAGGAGCTCCAAGAGGTTATCGGTGACGCTTTGGCCCCTCTTCGACTCGAGATGCAGTCCGTTAAACTGCAGATGGCGAGCGACAGCGCTGCCATCGATGCTAAGTTGGCTAAGCTAACGGCTACTTTGGGTGAGATGGAGGGGGCCCTGACCGGGTGTTCAGATGATGTGGCTGCCATGAAACCAAGCATTGACCGCCTTACTGCCAGGGTTTCCATGCTTGAGGACAAGTGTGAAGACTTAGAATCGAGATCGCGACGGAATAATATAAGGATTATTGGAGTGGAGGAGGGCCCTGGCTCGTGCTCTCCCACCGCGGTGGCTGCGCTGCTAAAGGATGCATTCTCCCTGGATAAAGAACCGCTGGTGGACCGGTCTCATCGGACTCTTCAGCCTAAACCTAAGACCGGGGATCGACCACGGGCCATTGTGTGCAGGCTTCACTACTATGGTGATTGTGTGGACATTTTGCGGCGGGCCCGGGAGCTGCAGCGGATCAAGGTGGGAAATGTGACGGTGTCGGTGTTTCCAGACTACACGGCAAAGATAGCACGGGCCCGGGCGGCGTTCAACGAGGTCAGGCGGCAGCTCCGTGGCATCGAGGGGGTGAAATATGGACTGTTTCACCCGGCACAGCTACGCGTTACCTACCAGGGGGCCGAAAAGAAGTTTACTTCACCAGAAGACGCCATGGTATATGTCAAGACTTTGATCTCCAGCTGAGCGGCGGACTAATTGTATAATTAATATGTCGGCAGGGTCTTTTGAAGTTTTATTATTACCATCTGGACATTTGCGGTTATTCGTGATATGCTGGAGGTGATTTAAGGAGTGGTGAGTTTAATTTTGACATTACCAGCAATTTTTTCCTTTTTTTTTTTTTTTTTTTTGTTCAGATGGTTATACTGGAGCAATGGAGGAGCAAATTTAACTATTTTTGCACACATGTTTTTTTTTTCTTTCTATTTTTGGAAGTTGGCGGAGTCAATTTCTTTCTGTTTTTTCGTTGACTCTTTTCCTCTTTGGGTGCTTGGCACTACCTCCGAGTTGTTCCTAGTTTATTGTGAACAACTTTTTTTTGGGGTATGTTTATCACTGCTGTCTCCGTTGTTTTTTGGTTTTTGGTTAAATGGAGACTTTGGGTGTACTTTTGTTTGGGGTTTTCTTTTTTGTTTTGTTTTTTTTTGGGTGGGTGGTGTTTTTTTTTTTTATTACCTCAGCTCACAACAGTGGTTCTGTTTTTATTTTGTAAATGACTAGTACCAATAAAGGCCCTGGTTCAACTCCATTAGGCGCATCTTTAAGATTCATCAGTTGGAATATCAAGGGCATGGGTCACCCTGTCAAAAGATCAAAAGTTTTTTCTCACTTAAAACAACTAAAATCTTCCATAGTGTTCCTACAGGAGACCCATCTTCGGATGAAAGATCATAATCGGTTGCGCTGCTCATGGGTAAGCCAAGTTTTCCATTCTGAGTTTAATTCTAAATCAAGAGGGGTTGCTATTCTCATACATAAAAATGTACAATTCTCAGCTAGTAACATCATAGCAGATAAAAACGGCAGGTATGTGATAGTTTCCGGGACTTTGATGCAGAAAAAGGTTCTCTTAGTTAATGTATATGCCCCGAATATAGATGACCCGGATTTTGCGAACAAACTACTAAGTAGACTACCGTGTTTGAATTCATGTTTACTAATTCTTGGGGGAGACCTAAACTGTGTTTTTCAGCCATCACTAGATAGATCTAATCCCCGTAATCTAAATAAATCTTTAATGTCTCAAACATTTTCCGATTTCATGACACAGAATGGCCTTGTTGATCCTTGGAGATTCCGCAACCCAACTAGTAAAAAATTCTCCTTTTTTTCTAAGGTACATCACTCTTACTCCAGGATTGATTACTTTTTTATTGACTGCTCTCTGAATTCCTGTGTAGCTGCCTGCGATTATCAAAGTATAATAATTTCTGATCATGCACCACTACTTTTAGATATTCAGTGGGGCACCCATAAACGTAATCTTCCTTCATGGAGGTTCAACTCTCTTCTTTTGGCAGATAAAGAGTTTTGTGATTTTATTTCTAACTCAATTGACGATTTTTTATTGTTTAATAAGGATGAGTCTACCTCATATTCACTACTCTGGGAGACGCTTAAATCCTACCTCAGGGGGCAAATCATTTATTACACTGCACTTGCTAATAAGAGACGGTATGCTAGGCTTGCTGAACTCACTTTGGCTATAAGCAATATAGATCAAAGGTGTGCTTCAAATCCTACACCAGAATTATTTAAACAGCGCATAGAGGTACAATCAGAAGTTGATCTAATTTCGACTCAAGAAGCTGAACGATTATTACTACAAAGTCGGGGTACTCATTATGAATATGGAGATAAAGCGAGCCGTCTTTTAGCTCATCAGTTGCGGCGTCAGGCGAACTCTCGAATTATTAGTAGCGTTCAGAATGCCCAGCGTACAATTACGACGGATCCTGGTGAAATTAATGCTGCATTCAGATCATTTTATTCTTCTCTGTACACGTCGGAATTTCCGAAAGATTCAAATACCATGTACACGTTTCTCAGGGACCTTTCAAATCCGGTAATTGACTCAGAGACAGCAATGGAACTAGATTCTCCACTCGGCCTGGCTGAAATAAATAATTCAATTAAAGCAATGCAATCAAACAAAGCACCTGGCCCGGATGGGTTCCCTATCGAATTCTATAAGAAGTTTATAGAGAAATTGTCGCCCTTGCTTTTAGCTACATTTGATGAATCATTAGAACGTGGTACCCTCCCTCCGACTTTAACGCAAGCCTCTATTGTTTTACTTCAAAAAAAAGACAAAGATCCAACTCTATGTGGCTCCTATAGACCATTATCATTGCTTAATGCTGATGTGAAAGTGTTAGCTAAAGTAATTTCTTCCCGGTTGGAGAAGGTTCTTCCCCTAATCATATCAGAGGAGCAGAATGGTTTTGTCAGGGGTCGACAGTTATTTTATAATGTTCGTACCCTTTTGGATATTATTTATACAAAAAAGCAATCTGATTCACCAGAAATAGTCATTTCGCTTGATGCGCAAAAAGCGTTTGACAGGGTAGAATATGAGTATTTGTTTGCTGTTCTGAGGAAATTTGGATTCAATGAGAAATTTGTTACCTGGATTCGTCTCCTTTATACTTCTCCGAAAGCTAGAGTTCAAACGAACGATATTTTTTCTGATTATTTTCCTCTCGGACGTGGCACACGACAAGGCTGTCCACTATCACCCCTGCTTTTCGCTATTGCCATTGAGCCTTTGTCCATTGCTTTGCGCTCGCCTGATTTATTCAGTGGGATTGTCCGGAATGGAACCGAACACAAGCTATCGTTATATGCGGATGATTTATTATTATACGTGTCGAGTCCAGTTAGTTCTATCCCCAACATTTTGAACATTTTAAATATTTTCAGCTCCTTTTCCGGTTATAAATTAAATTTGGAGAAAAGCGAATGCTTTCCTGTTAATACGACTGCCTGTGGTCTTCAACAATCTGATATACCTTTCAAACTTTGTCACTCGGGTTTCAAGTATCTTGGCGTAAATGTAACACGCTCTTTCTCTGGTCTAGCTTCAGCAAACTTTTCCCCTCTCATTTCAAAAATAACTTCTGACGTTCAGCACTGGCGAAATCTGCCTCTCTCCCTTCTGGGCAGGATTAATGTTGTTAAAATGAATATCTTACCTAAGTTTCTTTTTTTATTCCAGACAATCCCCCTTTTTCTGCCAAAAAAATTTTTTGATTCTATAGATAAGATTATAACTGGCTTCATTTGGAATGGGAAACCGCCTAGAGTTCGTAAAAAATTATTGCAAAGATGCAGACTTAGTGGGGGACTGGCACTGCCGGATTTTCAATCTTATTATTGGGCGGCACATATACAGAAAATTTGCTATTGGTTGAAGCTTCCTCTCTCCCCATGGTGTAGAATGGAACTGTCATCCTGTCATGGTTCATCATTACCTGCATTAATTTACTCATCACTACCTATAAAACCATCTTTGTATACGGACAGTCACGTGGTTCTCAACACTTTAAAAATTTGGTTCCAATTTAGGCGGCGTTTCGGCTTTGTAGCTGCCTCCTCTCTGTGTCCTTTAACTAAAAATCATTTGTTTCCCCCTTCTCTCTCAGATTCATCATTCACCATTTGGCATGACAAGGGTATTAAACAAATAAGACAACTATATAGGTCCGGCCTCTTTGATAGCTTCTCCAATTTATCTTCCAACTATGACTTACCTGGCACCCATCTTTTTCGTTATTTTCAAATCCGTAACTTTGTCACCAAGTGTTTTGCCAACTTCCCCTCTATACCTCCTGTTCAACCCTGGGAAAGTATGGTTACATATGGTCCACAACAAAGAGGGGTGATATCCAAGCTTTATAATTCTATTTTAATATTGAATGATGAATCAAGTCAGAAGTATAAAAATTCATGGGAGAAAGAATTGGGGATACAAATAACGGAAGAACTTTGGGAAGATGCCATTACGAGAATTAGAACGTCCTCTTCATGTGCTCGTCTTAGCTTGATTCAATTTAAGGTATTGTATAGAGTCCATTTCTCAAAATTAAGACTCTCTGAAATTTACCCGGGAGTGGATGGGAGTTGTGATAAATGTAAGGGCTCTCCCTGTCATCTTGGGCACATGTTCTTTTTCTGTCCGGAATTATATAATTTCTGGTCTAATTACTTTACAATTATCTCCACAGTTCTCAAAGTGACCCTGCTGCCTTCTCCATTTATTGCCATATTTGGAATTCCGGACTCCTCCTTAGTCTTGAGTTCAGCACAAAGGGATATTGTGGCCTTTACGTCCTTAATAGCAAGGCGTACTTTATTGCTGCGTTGGAAATCTGCCAGATATCCCTCGATTTCATTGTGGCTTAAGGATATGATGTTTTTTTTAAAACTGGAGAAAATAAAATATACAATGAGAGGATGCACAGAAAGGTTTTATCAGAAATGGCAATGCTTTCTATCTGTTTTTTCTGAGTTAAAAGTGCTACCTGACTAACTTTGACAGTTTGCGCCTAGTCATACGAATGTGTATATGCATATATATGTGTATGTATATATACATTCATTTATTTTTTATTTTTTGCAAGCTTTTTTTTTTATCCTATTATACATTGTTTGCGGTACTTTCTTTGTTGTCTTGTTGTGAGCTGGGGTGGGGTGGGGGGGTTTTTCTAGGGTGGGAGGGGAAAAAAAATTTAAAAAAATGAACACAGTGGAATGTGAAGTACTGTATCAAGTGTTGCACTTTCAGACCAGATGCACGTATTTTTATTCGTGCTCGACGATTGTATTATTTGTTTATTTTTATTAATACTGTTACTATTGATGTTATCTTTTTCTATAAGCAGTACACTTGAAGTTTTTTGTAATGTCTGAAACTGGTTCTAATAAAAACACTTAAGAAAAAAAAAAAAAAAAAAAAAAAAAAAAAAAAAAAAAAGATCTGCTGTGATGACAAAAAGCCATCGACAAAGCTGAGTGAGGAAGCTTATCATATACGATTCGGTCTCCCAGGTTTTCAAAAAATACCATGGAGCTCCAACACCGTTTCACTCCCAAGTCAGTGCCATGGGATGAGAGAAACCTTATGTACTTCTACTGCAAATGCCTCTAAAATATGCATTTCTATTAAGCACTTCCAACAGGTGGTGCTGAAGACGTGAAGGCTGAAACGTTCTAGTCTGATTTTGGTCTGTGACGTAACGGCACACAATCTCAATCTCCAGATGCGTCAACCCCAGAGAGAAAGTGCATCCTCTCCCCTTGATCAGTACATTTTACAGAAATCTGATTTAAGATAAGATGGCTAGCCTGTCAATTACTTTGCCTTACTTTTTTTTTTAATTACCACAGCATATCAGGGGTGAGTCTGGACAGGTTTTACTGTATTGATGACCATTAGTGATAAGTCTATAAAACAACTTTGACACATTGCTCAATGCAACATTTCAACTTTTAACCCCCGCCATTCATTTGGATAAATTTAAGAAACCAGTTTCATAATTAGAAAAAAAAAAACAAAAAAAACACTTATGACAAAATTTGCACACTTAAAATTGAAAAACAGAGTCAATAATTTTCACCAAAGCTGCTTTATTAAAATAAAATTATTCAAGTTGTACATAGACATTTCTCAATTTTTATCTTCACTGATCAAACTTACCCACTTTTTTTTTTTAGTACCAGGTTGGACCCCCTTTTGCCCTCAGAACTGCCCTAGTTCTTGGAGGTATAGATTCAACAAGCCATTGTAAAACACTCAGATTTTTGTCCATGATAGCATCAACAGCTGCTACAGACTTGTGGGCTGCACGTCCATGACACACATCCCCATGGGTGACTCAAACCCTTGGAATAAACTACTTATGCTGATGGTTAGCAATGATACCCTGTCAGACTGTGGCATTTAAAACTACGATCAATTGGCAGTAATGGCCCCAAAGCGTGCCAAAATATGTTCCTTTACGTCACCACCAGCAGCAAGTTGAAACGATGACAAGGCAGGATGGATCCACGCTTATGCCTTATTCTGACCCTAACACCATCTGAATGTGATTGAAGTTCAGTCTCAAACCGGGAAACACTTTCCAGTTTATTTTCATGAGCCTGTGCAAAGTATAGCTCCAGTTTCATGCCTTCTACCAGGGGTATGTAATCTTGGCCCTTGAGCCACTGCCCTGCATGTTTTAGATGTTCCTCTGCTTCAGCACCCCCTCATACAAATGACTCATGAACAGGTGTGTGCACACCTGCATGACCACCACTGATTTGAAGCAGGTGTGTTGAACATGTAAACATGCAGGACAGTGGCACTCGAGGACCAGGCTTGCCCACCCCTGCTCTACGCTGACAAGAGTTGCACTACCTGTGGTCTTCTGCCGTAACCCATCTGCTTCAAGAGTCAACCTGTTTTGCTTTCAGAGATGGTACCCTGGAAATGTTTTAAGTCCTGCAAATCGCTCCTCCCTCACTGATGCTCAGTTTGGCCATATACACCACGTTTACCTGCCTGAAAGTATCAAGTTGCTACGCTGAGATTGTCTGATTACCCACTTTTATAACTGAACAGAAGTATAACTAAATGTCACATTTATCTTCTACCAAGGAGGTGATGCAGTAGCGAGTGTGTCCGTGGCGGCCCCTACCTGTGAAGAAAGAGTTCATTTTACTTCAGATAGTAAATATGGCAAGTTAAATTAGGCTTTTTATTTAATTAATTTTGAACAAAATTGCTTTGCACAAACCCCTTTCAGTATAGCACCAAATAGAAATCCAGTAATTCATTAAATATAAATAAAAAAAAAAGTAGTTAAAAAGGTAACCAATTGATTTCATATTTACTGGTACATTTTGAAAACTACTTTGCATGCTCATGTTGAGCCATTGCATATTATTACTGGCCGTATCAGCTTATTTGCCAGTATGGTGTACTTTATTACAAATACATTAATGCTCATTTTTTATTTCATGGAGCACCATTGATAAGGCTGGCCCAAGACTCCACATAGGTTTTGACTGAAACTTCTGAAAACATCTTGAAAAAAAAAAAAAAAAATTAACCTTACCTCATATCTCCCCACATCAGACTCTTTAGCCCTGAAATGCAAGAGTACGACAGGTCAGTTGCATTCACATACAACATATTCTGACTGGGAACTGGATCATCAAACCCATCAGTGCAGTAAAAGAGTAATCACGAGGTTCAGGTGAAACACGGACTGGCAAAATCATCATTGGGGTTTGAATGTCTCAAGATAATCCCTGCAATACACGTGTAATTTAGTAATGTCTCTGAAATATTGTTTTCCTTTTTAAATAAATCCACCAAAGTACCTGCAGCTGGTTTAAGATGGTGGCTGAAATACTACAAAACTCGTCCAACTACTGAGGTATGGACACATAAAATTTGATTATCCCCTTTTAGTTGGTAGTTTGTTCATTCTCCATTAGAAGTTTAGACTTTGAGGTGTAAATGTTTTGTCAAAATATTTAACCGACTATTGAAAAAGGAGGTAATCTCACATTAAAATTACCCCCTTTTCAATTGTCTGATTCCCAGTTTAATTGAAAAAAACAAACAAATCTGCTATCATCGTTAATTGTGGATCGTTTGGCGAGACTAATTACAAGGCCAAAACGTGTAACCTTTGATTTGATCTAAATTACTGGTCGACTACCCCCCTTTGCTCCAAACCACGAGGTCGGTTTGGCGCCGCTGCTGCGGTGAGTCAAGTATTAAACTCTACACAACCACTAAACTCAAATAAACATGAGAACTGATATACAAATGACAAGTCACGATAAGCAGAACCAATATTTACCCTAACTATTAATAAAATGCTGGGTTTCCTCTCCTGGCTGCCGCAGTCCGACCCCACACACTGCGAGCAGGAAGAGCGGATGTGATCGAGGCTGAGAGAGACGCACACGCCCGTATTTATGTCCTAATCAAACCACGTGTTTGATGTTAAACCACGTGTTTCATGTTCGCCACAAGCTTCCGGGTTTGAAACAACGCGTTTAAACTATATTTAAAATTCATCTTGCCCAGATAAACATAATATTTAAACGTGTATTGTATTATTATTGTATTATGGTTATTATTATTATTATTATTATTATTATTATTATTATTATTATTATTATTATTATTATTATTATTATTATTATTATTATTATTATTATTATTATTATTATTATTATTATTATCATTATTAGTGTGAGAAGTAGTAGCAGTTGTATATTTGGTGTTTTGTTGAAGACAAGAATTTGGACTTTGTCCTTAATAATTTGGTGTTATTGGGAAAGTTCTTTATTCACAAATGTAGATATTTTAAGACCAAATCGTGTTTGAGCTCATTGGAGAAATGAGCTAAAGCTCTTGAGTTTTGTTAAAGAAAAGAAAGCCCTTAACCTGTTTTCTTTACTTGAAAGATATGATTTAATATGAGATGGCCCTTGTGAGTTATTTTTTTATTTTATTTTATTTTATGTTGTACGATAATTAGATTCTCAGTGTATATTTTGTAATATTAATGTTGCTCAACCCAAGGCAAAAGTTTGTAATTCTGATACGACTATTATGTGCCTTGTTTGTTTGTATCTATGATTCAATAATAAAAAAAAGTAGTAGCAGTTGTGTTAACAATTCAATTCAATTCAATTTATCTGTAAAGCGTCAAATCATAACAAAGGTCATCTCATAACGCTTCATGACACAAAAAACAGAGATAAAAGTGATTAGATATAACACATCATACAATAATGTATTAAAGTGTAGAGTGTATTAGAGTGTATATATAGTATAGAAGTACAAGTATATTATAATGTATGAGTATATTATATGTAGTATATTTATACTACTATAAATAGAGGTATGGGTATATTATAAATTATAAAGTCGTTGCAAACTATTTTGCTCAAAAGTGGAACAGATCTGGTCATAGTAGCAAATATTGTTACTTAAGATGTGGATGGTGGGTTACTTAATCTTTTATTTTTGTTTCAATTTATTATTTCAGGAATTCTAGTGAATGTTTTTCCCCCTTTTTGAGTTGTATTATTGTCATCTTTTGTATGTCTATGTGTGGACCCCAGGAAGAATAGTCTTCCCATGGTGAAGACTAATGGGGATCCTTTTTAAATAAACAAATAAACAAAAACATAAGCATCAGAAAAAGATCAGCACCAGTGATAAAAGTAATCATATATCACACATCATAAAATAAAACACAAGCATCAGAAAACGTCAGCATGAGAAACAGAAGAACAGCAAAACATCCAAAAAACACAGTAAGTAGCTGACTCTAAGCATAGGATTTTTCATAGAGGAAGGTTTTAAACCCACTCTTACAATTTAATTCTGATATCGTTAAGCGGTGCTAAAGTATAATTCAGCAGGTACCAGTATATTGTATAATAAACCACATTTAAAGGAGCTGTATGTAAGAGCAATAATAAAACGAATCATAAAATGTCAACAGACATTTAAAAATCATGTTCATTTCAAATACTTATGTCACTGACAACAGCACTCAAGCCAGGATATTCCAGTTTAAAAAGAGGAGTTGCAGCCCTCAACTGATGTTGATGTTGTCATTTTTTGTTTTGGCCTGAAGCTCCACCCTCCACCTATCTCCCAATCACCAAGTCAGTATTGTTTCTGAAGCTCCACCCTCCACCTATATCCCAATCACCAAGTCAGTATTGTTTCGGCATCCGGGTTGCCAGCTCGGCTCTAATTATCGCAGCCATGGCAGCCTACGTTCCTGCTGCATTCTGCAGCCTACCTGGCAACCTCTGGTCGGGGGGAGGAGGGGGAGGGTACACGCCGCTCAACAATATTTTGAAAGTGACTGCAGTACCAGTTTTGGCCATTCCTTACAGACGGCTCCTTTAAACTGAAATTAATTGAAAATAACGTAAAAACAATGAACTTGTATTTTTATTTATGATCTCACATTATTTATCATGAATCTCTATGTAAATAATCCGAACCTGCCTCATATTGTCACTGAATCCTATATTCCTTTTAAACTGTTACTTTAAAAGAAGATAAACGATAGAAATAAAATATAATTTTTATTGGAAAAGTATTGGTGAATTAAAAAATAATTAATGTTAACATACAGCTCTCACATTTTCTATTTATTTATGCATTCGTCGTGAAAAACCAAAGACTGCAAACATCCTTAAAACGGGCAGGTGGCAGGTGTTTTCATTAGAACTACAATTTCATCTAAACTACAAAATGACGTCATTGCCTTCCTGAAGTACGGAACGTCCACTAGTTCAAAAAGGTTGAATAAAAAACACATGACTCCCCAGACTGGTAGGCTACTGATGTATGTGTTGGACGAACAAAATAGACTGATTTAGATTCAGCACTGGGCGGTAGTTCGCTGGCCATGAGAATCTTAATAGGTATGTATCACAATTGATGAATTACCATTAAAAACAATCAAACCGTAAGGTAAGGTCGACGTGACATAACGCTATTTAATAGCTGGTAGCTAATGGTAAAACTGTAGCCACAAATTAAGTGGTATGTATGTTTTTGTGAACTTAAATGTGTTGTCAATGCATCTCCTCGAACAAAGTGTTAACTTAAGAATCAAAATGTGAATAATGTAGCTGTGTTTTTAATGTTACTCAACTGAGTTTGTTCACTGTGCCGTTTTGTAAGCGTGTATAGCGCGCATGCGCACTGACGGTCACCCTGGATGCCAAGAATATCAAGTTTTTGCTCCTGATGTTTTCTGATGTAATGAAAACTGTAGGACATACAAATATTTAGGATAAAGGATGAAACGACTTCAAGACAGAAAGAAAGAAAAAAAAATCTAGTGTCCTTGTTTCAAGCTTTTGAGAGTTTGACACACAAATCCATTATCTCCGTTCAGCCATGAATTAATGGACATGAATATAAGTTGCATACTTTCTGTTCCTCATATATTTTGTCTCTGTTGCCTTCTTTGTAGGAGGGGGGTCTGGCTTCGTGGGTCGTGAGCTGACACACTTGCTGAGAGACAAAGGTCACGAGGTTACGGTGATATCTAGGCAACCAGGTCCTGGAAAGATAACATGGGTATGAGCTCAGGTTAATGCAGGTTAACATTAAAATAACTGAGATTAAGGTTAATGAAAAGTCACCTGATACTCCATAAATATTATATATTTATATATATATATATATATATATATATTAGGGCTGGGCGATTTGGGACAAAAATAAAATCCAGATTTTCTTTCTCTGAAAACCTGATTTTCGATTTCGATTTTTTTGGTAAAACTACAAAAGACAATGGAATAAATTGTTTCAAATATTTTATCTTTATTTTTAAAGAAAAATAGCAAACAAATTTCCCTATTGGGAATGAAGTGCAATTGAAAGATACTGTAAATCCTCCTTGAGTTTAGTAAAGTGACAACAAAGATGACTAGACGAGCTCTGTCCGTAATGCAGCAAGCTGCAAAAAAGGAAAATCGATTTTCCGATTTTCCTTTTTTTAACATCGTCTTGAATAATAAATCCGATTTAGATTTAAAATCGATTAATCGCACAGCCCTAATATATATATATATATATATATATATATATATATATATATATACATACTGTTTATATATATATTACACGTGTATATTTATGGCAAATCACTGTGCTTTTCTACAAATACAATGTTAATTTTGAATTGTAATTTTTTGTCTGTTCTCCTCCAGGGTGAATTGGAGTCTCAAGGCCTCCCACCATGTGAGGGTGCTGTCAACCTGGCTGGAGAGAATCTCATGAACCCTCTTCGATGGTGAGTGACCCAGCCACCTCACTCTTGCAATGCTTCAGAGTGGTCGAGTGCCTCCTAAGTCTTCATGTACTTCCTGTTGATCTGCATGCACGTAGACATTTATTGGAGAACTCTGTGCAAAAACCGGCATCCTGTCAAACTGGACATTTAGCACAAAGTAAGAGAGCAGGAATGCAACTAATGGACTGGTTCTGTTAAATTAAATTACGTACCTAGAAATGTTACTTCTATGCTTAATCTTGTCCTAAAGTTTAGGCATACAGTGTGTCCTTCAGTAAAGAAATAGTTCATTAAAAATAATTACATATATCATGACAAAATTAACAAAAACATGTTTGATTCTGATAGTATAATTAAAGGCTGAACAATTATAGTTTCTTCCCCATTTTTCCAGCTCATTAACTCTAAATAAAAGACCATGCTAGCTTTGTTTAAGTTTACAAAGTTGCATTTCAACAAACTAGAAGGTTTTTAGTACAATTTGGACAGAAGACATCGAAATGGAGATTTTTGGCCATACTGTGCAGACAAAAGAGAAAATCTGATTCCACAACAAAAAACCTTAGAACCTTAGTAAAACTGCAACAAGACCAGTGATCCCAGCAAATCTGAGGCAGAAAGACTTTAAAAGAGCAGATTTGAGTTCGACTTGATCCGAGATCTTTGAGATGAGTTGTAAAACTATCTACAATGAAGAATTTCTCTCTCATTGTGAACTTTTAAAACAGAATCCTCCATGCTTTTGTGAATGAAAGGAAGAAGAATTTGCATCCAGGCTGTAAAATCTCCAAGAAAAGTTGAAATCATAACAGATGAAACTGTAACAGGATGAGATGATTTAAATTGATCAGTAAACATGTATGGATGTAATTCAAATTAAACTGACAACAGTTTTTACCTTGATAACCATCAAATTTAAAAAAACATTAGTACGACATGATTGCTTGTGCAGTATTGCTTTTTGATTTACAGTTTCCTAATCTGGACCTTTTCTTTTTTTAAAAGGTGGAATGAAAGCTATAAAAAGGATTTATTCTCCAGTCGCATTGACACGACAAAAGCTTTGTCTCAGGCCATCGCTGCGTCCCCCAGTCCACCTCGCTCCTGGGTGCTGGTATCTGGTGTCGGTAAGTGTGTGTCTGGTAACTTCCAGCGGGGTTTGATGCAGATCAGATGAACTCAGAATTAATACAGCTGATGAAATTTATTGTTATATATTTCCTGTTTTGTTTTTCTGACGTAAAGCTTGTTACAAACCCAGTCTGACAGCCGAATACACAGAGAACAGTGAGTGGACACCGTTTGACCTGCTCTCAAAACTTGTTAAAGAATGGGAGGCTGCGGCACTCCTCCCCGAGAGCGTTGCAAAGGTCACCAGACAGTCCATCATTCGCCCTGGTAAGTTAAGAAGATCACGATTCATTGTTACACAATAGACTCATGACTATAAGAGGCAAGACATCTGCAACCAGAAAGCTCACGTTTTACCTGACAGGCTGATTCGTTACAAACTGTCACTCAAATCTTAAAGGGGACTTATTATGGCATCTAATACCTATTCAACAGGCCTTGAATGTCTTAAAAACAAGCTTTTGATTGCTTTTGTTAAATAAATTAGAAAATCAGCCTCTGAGCCATGTCTTTATCTTCCCTGTTTCTAACCTCCTTCTCTATGTGGGATTCTGAGTGAGCGGGGAGCAGAATCTGAACGGCTCGTAGAAGCCACATGACACTGGATGGCTCATCCGGGCGGCTGTACAGACACTGCAGAATTTGGTTGCTTTCCTCCTTCTCTGAGTTGGGCTGAGGGGAGACTACTTTATATATGTTAAAGCAAGAAAAAATGTGTTTTTCATAATAGGTCCCCTTTAAGATTTTGAATATTGTCTCCTGCAACTTCTCATTTTAACTCTTATATTTTGTCTTTGAGAACTGTATTTCTCAATGTTATTGGGGGAAAAAAAAGACTAATCTCTTTTATTGTTGTGGGGAAAAAAGAGAGAGAACGCACTAAAGCATAAAGAGACGGTTCTCCCGCACAAACATGTTCAGCATATTTTTACACATGTAAAACTGAAAACAGGTGTCTATTTCTTTCTGTACTTACTCTTAACATATAGTTATTAGTTATTTAATTAAAGCTTGCCGATGCCCTCTTTCTTTTTCTTTCATTATCAGGAGCGGTGCTCGGTCGTGACGGCGGGGCCATGAAACAAATGCTGCTGCCCTTCTGGCTTGGCCTCGGGGGCACCCTGGGCTCTGGAGGACAGCCGTTCCCCTGGATCCACGTGTCAGACCTGGCAGGAATCATCACCCACTTTCTGGAGGCCCCTGCAGACACATCCTCCTCCTCCTCCTCCTCCTTCTCCTCTTCCGTACCACAGGTGTACAACGGAGTCGCCCCTGCTCTTAACACCAACTACGAGTTCACCAAAGAACTGGGTCGGGTCCTGAGGCGGCCCACCATCTTGCCCGTGCCTGGCTTCGTCATGAACGCCCTAATGGGCTCTGAAAGGGCCGTGGTCCTCACTCAAGGCCAGAAAGTCATCCCACAAAGGACTCTAGATGCTGGATTTCAGTACAAGTACCCAGACCTGAGCTCAGCGCTGAAACAGATTGTTGGGAGTTAACGACAGCTTAGGTTTGCTTAGTTTGTTTTTCCATATTAAACCATAATAACTAGATATACACAGTTGGGTAAAAGTGTTTGCACACTCGGGATTTGAGGTGTACTGTGATTTCAGATAAATGAAGTTAAGGGGTCAGGTTTAGAAAGAAAAGAAATTGGATAAAAATTCTGAATGTGTGTTTAAACTTTGCAGTAAAACTCCTCAGTGCAAAAACTCAATTACTGCAATAACTTATTTCCAAGATGGTATTTCCAGTCAAAATGTCAACTGTACAGGATTTTACACAACCTAGAAACTAACGGTTTGATAAAAGGTAAATGGGCTGTGATAAGGAATCACATGAGGTGTTGTGGGTTAAAATCCCACACAGTTTGCAAATATCTGGCACCATCTGTACTTTAAATCTGGGCAGGAGCCTGCAGGCATTGCAGTTTTTGGTGCCGGTTTGGACAGGTTGAGCTGTGTCCTTGCTTATCTAAAGGAATGAAATGCTTCTCTCATGACTTGGTGTTAAAATGAACTGGTAAAAGTCAACCTCAGTGGGTTCTGTGGCAAAACCTCCGGCCACTCAGGATTGCTCTCGAGAAGCACGCTACTCCTAAATAGAGGGAGCGAGATGATTAATAGTGTGCTCTGCTCTACGTCTCCCTCTCCAGCTGAGCAGAAACCAAACCCCGCCACCACAAATACTTTTATACCCGAGTTTACGGCTCATAATATAACATACTCTGTATCTCCATCACAGTGCATTCATTACAGATGTTTCTTCTGAACCTCGTTTATAAATCTGTCCGGGGATTTTGTTATGTTTGCTGAGGAAATAAAACAATTTATTGAACTGTTATGTCCTTCCAGTGCTATCATTTGAAGCGACCACAGTATTTGTTGTGTGCCAATTAAGTGAAGTCAAGCATTTAGAAAATAAGTTAATACACTTTAAAAGACCAGTGGAATTTGATAAGTGAGGAGTTTATTTTTTTCTTAAACTCAAATCTGGTTTGTTATTTTAAGCAGCACTTTCTTCCTGATTCATACTTAAGTGACAGCTGAGTGGACAATGGTGATTCATCTCAGATGTGATCGGCAGGCAGAATAACGTCTAAAAACAATTTTTCCAAGTTGATTATCTCACACAACAAAAGTGAAAAAAAGCCCTCTAGTTTTTTAAGGCCAAATATCACGAACAGACTTATTTTCTCCAACCACAAGCTTAAAATCATTATTGCAAGTTTGAAAAAAATAACTTGTATAATAACATGTCTAACATTTTTGGACTCATTTTTCCACAAATTAAAAATTGCAGCCACAAAGGACTCACAAGTGTCCTCAATGTGGTGGTGCCAATCCCACATAAAAGAGGAGGGTTCTTTCAAGAGTGGCAACGGATGTAAAACCCACCGCAAAATATACGGGGCATGAAGTGATTTCAGCTCACTGGGAAGAAGAAAAGAAGGTCTAAAAAATGATTTTGACTGTTCCTAGTTAAATCCTTTAGTATGTTAAACCAACAAATGTTCATCGGAAGCACTGAAATGCGCTTGAACAAACTTTATTATCCCCCTTTATAAAGGCTGCAATTAAGTTCAAAGCACATCATGATTATAAAAAGAACAAAGCTTCCTAGAAGGTACAAATTAAAGATGAGTAAAGTACAGTCATGACAACACATTAGTTGTACTTAAGCACTACAAATTAAAACTCATGTGTTTTTTGAGTGAATCTGACATGTCACGTGTCCTCCATTGTTTAGAAAGTTTAAAGATTGTTCCAGGCAGAGCCGTCACTCCGACTCACTGTCGACGTCCTCCTCGGCTTTCTGAACCATCGGCAGCTGATCTCCCCAGTCACTGCTCCGAGCACAACGGTACATATCTCTGGAGATTAAACGTACAACACAAAATGAACATCAACGAAACCTTAACAGGGATGTCTGGTCTGATTTGAATCATAAAACGTCCTCTGGTTTGATTTTGATTGCAGTCTTTAGTTTAAATAACATTCAACATCTGGGATTTTTAGCTGTATTTTTTTTGGTCAAAGAAAAAAGTGGCAACACCTTTTTTTGACCACATGGTGGCGCAGAGCTCAGGTGTTTCAATAAAAGAGCCACTGATATGCTGCTAATTAGTTCATGTGGTTTCACAGGTCTTGTCCAAAGCACTAACCACCTAAATTAGGATTGAGTCTCATGTGGAACTAAGACTTGTTGCCGTTCCACGACTGGCCACTAGAGGCTGGCTTCAAAACTGAGTCCATCTCCACTGACTAATGTTAAAATGTCTAACTTTAGAGCAGAAATAAACATATTAACAGCCCAGTTCAAAAAAACATATTGGTCTCAATCTTTGATTTCACATCCATGTAAACTCTGAGCGGGGTGAATTTCTTGTACAACACCAGGATAATTTATATAAAGAATTAAATGTATTTTTAATATGATTAATTGACAGTTGGCTCAGCCAATGGCTCGCCAGTGTCACTTCCTCACCCGCGATCGTCACGCTACCGTTCTTGGTGATGAATTCAGCAGATTGTAATATAACCCAGCTTTGGCAAGAGGAATTTCTGCTGTTGACGTCTACCATCCATCAGTTCTGGAGATATTTTGACATCAAAACTAACTTTTAAACTTTTTAAACTAATTAATCACATGACTTAACCAATTTTTTTTAGTCTTTGGTGTTGATGGATGAACTGCACTGCCCCAACGTGGACATATGTGGTATTGCTATATACCATACACGTAAACACATATTTATAGATATACAGTATATTCATTTTGCATTTGCTTTTATATTCATACAGAGATACAGGAAATGGAGTGGAGGGGACATAAGGACACGTTAGTTCACTCCACTACGTCATCCGACTTTTCCTGTTCGGCAGGACATAAGGACAGACATAAGGGGTGTCCTCTTCCCGATGCAGATCGCTCCGTAAAGTGGCGTTTCCTCTCTGGTCCCTCTGTTCTACACTACGCTAATTATCATGATGTTTGTGTGAGGGGTGGGGGGGTTTGGGCCCTGTTTTAACTTTTAAATTGTACAATTTTTAAACATGTAAAGCACTTTGTGCTTCATATAATGTATGAAAAGCGCTTTATAAATAAAGTTTGATTGATTGCTACATTTATTTACCTTCTCATGTACCGGTACATTTTCCCCCCACTTTAGTACGGGATTAAGTTATTTGGCTTATGTTCATCTTTAGTATACTCATTTATGGCCCCTAATACTGTTTGATCATTTTATTTTTCAAACTATATACCGTTTTATATACATTTGCACATGTATTTTTCATATTTTATCCATCTTTTGAAAAGTTTGGTGCTGCTGTAACGGGGGATTTTCTCACAAATGGGGTGATCAAAAGTCTACAAAGACCTAGAATAGAAGTGAGCCTGGACCCTGCATCAAGGACTCTGTCTTATAATACAACCTTTATAAAGTTGGCAGTATTTAAATCACTTTTTTTTTTTGACAAATCAGAAATCAAAACCAGGAAATCAGAATCAGAGCTCCTAACTAGTGGGTTTTCTGCAAGACGCCCACCTGCTGTGCTTCCGCGCCGTCACCACCATGTGCTGCAGCTGTCCATCGGGGCAACACATCCGGCAGTGGACGTGTCTCGTCCTGCGCAGCACCGGTGCGATGAGCCTGGCCCACGTTACACCTTCCGTTTCTGGTTTCCCTCCTCCTGTTCGACTCAAAATTAAATAGCTGAACTTCTCTATTTGACAACCATTGTGCTGAGAAAGAAAGAAAAAGAAATTGGAAATCGTTCAGGCTTTGTCTGGAGTGTTTTCATGCAGTTTGTTTGCATTGTAGACTCTAACATTTTTATATTTTACAAAAAAAAGTAATTAGAATTGTAAACTTGGCTGATTATCTTGCATCAACAAACCCACTTTTCATTCAAAACAATACACTTAAATTGCAAGACATAGTTAATCTGAACACCACTGTGATAATATACAAGGTTTATAAGAATTTACTTCCGGGCTGCATGCAGGAACAGTTCAAGCCAAGAGAGGGCAAACACGACCTCAGGGGAACAGCAATGTTTGACACAACAGCAATAAGAACAAATACAAAGGGCAGATGTATATCTGTTTTAAGAGTAAAACTGTGGAACTCATTACACAACGACCTTAAACTAGCAAACTCAATAAAAGCATACAAGATATTATTCAAAGCAAAGGTAATGGACACATATATAGGAGCACGATAAGCAAACAAAGAAGAATGCACACATGCATGAGATAAAATGACAACTTAAATTGTTTTTGCCGGTTTCCTTAGCATCTTTTCACTTTCTGTTTTCAGAGCTATCATTATTATTATTATCATTATCAGTTATTTAAGCTATTATTATTACTATTATTATTATCATCATCATCATCGTCGTCATTATTATTATTATTATTATTACTATTATTATTATTATTTTGTGTGGACTTATGATACTTCATTTGTTCTTTTTGTATATTCTATTCTGTTAAAAGGTGGGCAAGATAAGCTTTATGCTTCAAGCCCAGACATTTTCGGTCAAAATAATCACAATGTTGACCAGGGAAAAACCTGTGTTATCTTGTTTGTTGATTTTTATGTTTGTGATTGACCGGAATAATTATTGACTAACTAACTAACTAACTAAATGTTGTCACATGATATAAATGTTTATGTTTTCTTCTGTTAAATGTGCAGATTGGATATGTTTCACAATGGGGTGGGGGTCAAGAATTAACTGTTGGGTTTAATGAGTTATTTTAAAGAGCTGCGTCTTACCTGGGGCAGAGGCAGCGGATGGTACTGCTGGTGGAAGTTGCAGGGTGTGATGGGCCCCTGAGCCAGTTTAGGACATATCATTTCATGAGGACACTGGAGGAAGAAAAAGAATAATGGAGACGAACACAACTGAGATTCTGCTGGTTGAAAGTGCAAGACATTTTAAAGCTGCTCATCGTACCGGAGCGAACATGAACGCTGGTCTGGGGTCGTGGACTATCTTCTCTTGTTTCTGGAAATCAGTTGATGAGTTGTGTCAATTTTTTTTACACCACAGCACCAAAGAAAGTTTAAACTGCAATCTCATCTGGGACACTTAAGTACCTTCAGTAAAGTTTCTCTGGCCTCCATGAGCATCTGGTGGCCTTCTTTGGTGCCATTTTCCACCAACACCTTGGGTACAAATATATGAAAAAAATTAATAACTACAAAATATTAGAGCTTTTTTAACAGGTTTTGCTTTTGTTTATAGGACTGTATAGAATAAAAATCAGTCATCGTTGTTTCAGCTGACCAGGTAGGAGCTGGTCTTTCTCCACAGCGTCACCACTGCATCCTCTCGATCTTTTACGTTGGAGATTTCCGACAAGGTGAACGCTGAGACCACCAAGTCAAACTGCGTCTGAGGAGAAAAACACAACGGTCATGATTTCATGTCCGTAACACAGACTACAACATGAACAGTATCATGATCAAAACTACAAACTGCCTTCTGTTGTAGCTGCTTAAGATGCATTTTCCTTCTGAGTGTCTTTCAATCAACACAGACCACAATCATCATCATTATGGAAATAAATGGAAAACTAAAATTCAAACCCTTTTTAACTCATTCACCTTTGTTTTTTTCACACTGCAAACCGACCCTTCGTTTTTGATGACATTTAAAAAGATTCTATCCAAACACGGATAAAGTTTTTGTTTCTTTCACATACGGATCATCTTAGATAATTGTATGATCTCGCTGCCGATTTTGGTTTTAAATCCACTGCATCTCTTACATGGTGAAAGTTGTTTTTATTTACACAGTTGACTCGTTACAGGCTTAACATGCTCTTCTTGTATGGATAGAAACTGATAAGATTTTATTTATGCTGTTGCCAGTATTGGTTTTGCTTATTGATCCGATTCTTTAAAATCAACCCAGACTGAGTTTCACGGAGGAAATAAGTACAGACAGGCTTTTAACTTCAACAGCACAACTATTTTACTGCCTCAAACTCCAAAAACGAACACTGCCAAAAGGTTGGTAAATGGCACCTCTGCAGGTTAATGAAGCATCACCACTTCAGCTGTAACAACAACGCAGCTGCACACAACCGTGCGTCTGCCACTGGATTTTTGCAGGCGAAATTAAATGTATTATCTTGTATCTTTTATCTCGTTTTATAATCTGCCATGTACTGTTTCAGCACCCACCTTCTATCTTCTTACCTACATTAAATTATATAACTTCACATCAGCAAATGCTAGGATTTTAATGATACCACTTTGCACCAGAGGTACCTTTCAAAGCTGTTGAGTTGTACATCTTAAATGGTTTTGTTACACATAAAAATAATCATCTTAAAATATATTCACTGACGTTTTTTTTGTTGTTTTTTTTTAAACCAAAGATCGAGCTTCATCCAGATGAAAACAAATATCCTTTTTGTGGAAACTAACTTTCTCACGTGTAATTTAGAACAACATTTTCTGTGGTAGAATTTTTTTAATTTAGTGGTGTAGCTTTTACCTTAGGAGAGACAGGAAGAAACTGTCTGAAATACACTTGTTTGATGTGAGGTTCCCCTCTTTCGTCATCACCTAAACAGAAAACCCATCATTTCTCAGTTTCTCCTCACAAAACGAGAATTCACATGAAATTATTTAAACAGTCTGCATTTACCTTTCAGAAGTCGCTCTGCCAAAACGTTCATCGGCCCAGAGCTGTCCACACACACCAACTCCTTCAAGGAGTCGCCCCAGCACGAGTGTGATGCCCTTTGGAGAGAAAAACACACTCAACAGAGGTTTTGATTTAATGCCGACAGGCAGAATTCAAACTGCACACCAACCAGGCGACGGTCCCGAGGCCTGAACCAAAATCCAGGAGGGTCTGAGGGGCAAATGCAGAGTCTCTCTTCTTGATCTGTTTTTACAAAATCAAAAGGGAAGCGAGTTACCCTCTCATACAAGCAGCAGAGAGCATCATCTCCTCCACATAACTTCTTTTACCTCATTCAGAGCTCTTCGGACTGCTGCGTAGCCTCCAGCAAGGCGAGCTGCCATGTACACCACACCCAGCTCCTCATCATACCTGAAACACAAGGAGTTAGCTACACCTACATCAAATTAATCTAAGACTTTTTTATGATTTAATGTGGTACGCATTTCTCAGCACTGACACAAATTAACCTAAATAGTTCAACATGTACAGTAAATTAATCATCTGTTACTTCATAGGCGTCCAGCGATATGTTGTCCTCCTGAGCTCTGAGAAAACCCTCTTCCTGATACGATGCTCCAGCGCTTCCTCGTCAATATCTGAAACTTGAAGGACATTTCCTGTCTCCATCTGTTGCATCATAAACTCGTCTAGTGCCTCTCAGAAATCATTACGCGACCTGTATGTGTCACCCACCTTCTATCTTCTGCATGGCTTTTCCCCAGAGCTCCTTCTCCAGGCTCACAGCCTGCTGCCTCAACGTGAAATCCTCGACTGCTCGCTTGCGGCTCCACAGGAAGTTTGTGAGTTTCTGAGCACGTTCGGGAAGCTTCATTACTTGAGCTCCTACAGGTGGAGATACAGACTATCAGCAAAGTAGTTTTGTATCATTTCTGGATCCACGGGGCTCCAGCTGATGCAATCCACACGATAAATCAGCTTACTGTGAATAATCGACTGTGCAGCCACTTGGAGCTCCTCAGGAAGTCGCAGAGTCTTCAGGTTTGTCACACCTGGGTGCTTCTTGTGTGGTGTTCCATTTAAAAAGTCCTCTTTGGGCTGTAGGTGAGCAGCAGCACTCATTCCCTAAGATACACACAACAACATGTGAGGAGAATCATCATTTAATAATTACTAATGACAGATGGACTTGAATAAAATGTTAGATTAGAGTAGTTCCAGCAGCAGTGCAGCACCATAAATACATAAAAGTTAAAATATTAAGGAGAAGAATATTGTACAATTATTATATTGCACTCAAGTAATCCATGATTGCACCCATCTAGTTTGCATTTGACAATTTTGTAGTTGACTACTTAGACAAATGATGACAATAGGGCCATATAACCAAAAGCTCTGACACAACTATAACTGCAACATAAACTCTTCACAAGAACTAAACCCAAAAACAGTAAGAAAATAAACTATTTTACTAATGACAAATAAAGTGACTGAATGGATCTATTCATGCATATCAAAGAATGAATTAAAGGAATAAAAAGGGAGAATAGGATAAAAAAAGGAATGATTTAACATAATACAAAGACATTGAGTGAAAATAAAAAGATCAATATGTATCCGTAATTACAAATCTTTGGAGATATTAAAGCAAATAAAACACTCATTAGGCGATACCTATTTGCGTTTCAAATAAGAACAGGAATGCATCTACAATTCTTATAAATAAATCGAGCGGGTCGCATGATTTATATCCGAGTAATTAATGACTATTTCGTAAAACCAGCTGACCTCCAAAGTGAAGATGCTGCGTTCAATGACACCTACTAACGGTACCCACCCTGAACACTATCTTCACCGCTGCCACCCTCTGACAGAGAGCGCAGGCTCCATAGCTCCGTGATGCCATGCTTTGGGTGTCTGGGCAGAAATTTAAACACCTAAAATCGCTATAAATTTAACTTTAACTTTCATCATTACCACGTTAATACACGCTGGGCCATTTAGTCCTTCAACAAAATATTCCCGACTGTGAGCAGAAGCGGAACCTTTTAGCCCCGACTTTTTGTTCCTGCCTATCAAAAACAAGGAAGAGTGCTCACTCCTCTGTTGTAAACGGGTACTGTCATAGACATATATATATATATATATATATATATATATATATATATATATATATATATATATATATATATATATATATATATATATATATATATATATATATATATATATATATATATATATATATATATATATATTATTATTATAAGTTGTTATAAGTTATGTTGGGGAGAAATGTTATAAATAAATAGATACATATACTAGAGTTACAATCGAAAAATGTCTTGTTAACTTTGATTATTCAAAGTCAGCAGAGTTTTAAATGGCATTGTTCTCACTGAAACGGCCAATAATTTGGTTCAGGATTATCTGAAGAGGAACTATTACAATTGTATTCCCATTTTCATAGATGGCTCGAAAGATCCAGGGAGTGACCATGTAGGAACAGGAGTATATGATCCAGAGTTTGATGTCAGCATTTGCAAACGGATTACTGATAAATTGTCTGTGTTCACTGCAGAAACTCCAGCCATAATATTAGCTTTACGTGGGTGGAAGAGGTCAGACCACAAAGAGTTGTCATTTGTTCAGATTCCACTGCAGCCCTTCAGAGCTTGAATTCAAAGAAAACAACAAGAGACGATCTAGTGTTGGAAATATTAATGGTAGGCTATTGTGGAGGTTATACAGAACTGGAATTACTGTGCAGTTTTGTTGGGTTCCTGCCCACATGGGTGTTGATGGCAATGAGAAAGCAGACAATATTGCTAAAGGAGCATTGAAATTTAAAAAAAAACTTTAAAAAAAAAAAACTATCCAGTTAAATTGCTCCATCCAGATAGAGTGAATTTGGTTGTGGTTGTTTCAGATGTTCTTGTCCAGTTTTGTTCTTACATCCGTCACCCTCAGATTCCTGCAACTAAACTTGGATGTACATTCCAATAAAGGTTAGGATAAATGATAACATGCCTCTGAAGTTTGACTTTTTGCACCATTACAATACTTATAGGTAACTAGTCATCATATCTCCTGTTCACTGAAACACATGTTAATGCTCAATAGTACACATAAATGGTTCTTTAATATATTTGCATTATACTAAGATGCATTCATTTTTAATGGCTTTTGTCCTTAATGGCTTTTTTCCCCCTTACATTACTTTTACTTTAATGCTTTAAGTAGTTTTGAAACCAGTACTTTTATACTTTTACTTGAGTAAAAAACTTGAGTTGATACTTCAACTTCTACAGGTATTTTTAAACTCTAGTATCTATACTTCTACCTGAGGAATGTGAATACTTTTGACACCTCTGGTTATCTTATTTTACTTAGGTATTTCCTTTTTTTTATTTCCCCCCTTTTAAATTAGATTGTAACTAATTATCCTGATGTTACACACTCCGGTACAGAAGGTGGCGGTATGCACCTAATAACGTTGGTTGTGAGCCGACATTAAACCTAGAGAAGAAGAAGAAGAAACGGCCAATACGCATGCGCTAAAGAAGCAATGGAAACAGGTTTGGCAAAGTAGTGAAGCATCCTCAAGTTAAACCATCTTTAGCGGGATTCGGTCAACACGCCGGACCGGCCAGGAAACAGTTTCCCGCCGTGTTTTGTTGTCACTTTGTCCCCCCTTAACCACCACTGCGTGCCCACTATTTTTATAAATCACAATGAGGCGAACCAGAGGTTCGAGAAATAAAAGCCAGAGTAGCCAAGGAAATGAGGAAGTCCTGTCAAAAACAGGTTGGTGTTTGCTACTAAAATAATATGTCACTGAGACGGTGTGGACATGTGTAAATATGTATGGACATGTGTGGACATGTATATATGTGCATGGACAGAGATGTGTGGACAGAGGACTGCTGGAAAATCAGTCCAATTTGATTGTCTCAAATCTGTGTATTCATCTACAGTATAATTGAATTGGGGCCCTCATATAGTTTTCTCAACTAGTCCCACATTGACCACTTTTTAATTTCCCACCTGGGTTGTTTTATGTGGTTGGCCCGTGTGGGACTCGTTCATCACCATGTACTGGATAATCAGCAGTGCTTGCAGTTCAAATGGGATCATCATGAAACACCTTGGTCAATCCCAGACATGGCACATGAACAGAAAGTGGAATGGAGTCTATTTAAAGCAGTACAAGAAAATAATGGCTAGGAAATGCCTGTTTTTGGTTGTTTTTGTTTTAATCAGATCGAACTAACCTTTCACCTTTGACCCTTAATCTCTGTTTCCTTACGGGTGATTTCGACTTGTAGTCAAGACCGCCTAAACCGAGACCTAGACACCAAGACCAGAGAGTATGAAGACCAAGACCAAGACTAGTTCAGCTCAAGACCGGGAGCAAGACAGAAAAATAAACCTAGTTATTTAGTCATCTTGTAGAACATCAGCACCATCCTGGTTCAGCTGGTTAGTTTACATATGAGGTTGTATTCAATATTGTTCAAAAGCCAATGATGCCATAAATGATCTCAAACAAGGCCATTATAAACATAATACTGTAATTAAATAAAGACACACATGCAGATGCACCAAAACATTAAATCAAATGCAAAACTGTACATTGACAAGAGGAAGAACTGGTGATCACAAGATTCTATCACCTTGGTGTGCAACGACATCTCAATCATCCGAGACATGGCGAGACCGAGACAAGACCAAGACCACAAAAAAGTAGTCTCGAGACCAGTCTTGGTCTCAAGAACTTCAAGTCTAGTGTGATTTAAAACAGACTTGTGAACTTATATGGCACTGCACTTAAGTTAATACATTCATTCTTTACTTTGCAGTTGGTACAATGATAAGATATAAATATGCTTATTCTCTCTGTGATCAGTGTGGCAGTGGCAGGGAGACGAGGGACAGTGGGAGCCGTATTCGCCTGCAGATTGTGCCTTTCTAGACTCGGCCGTCTCATCTGGAAAAACGTCCGTCACTCTGGCTCTGGGCTCAGGGACGGCATACAAAATTGATCTGAAGAAGATGGTCCAGATCAACCCTGTGACCAAGTTCAAGAGGAAAATTTGCCTTCAGGCTGTAAAGTCAGGTGTGTGTTACACATCAAAACATACAGATGTAAAAAAAAAAACACAGAAAATCCTCTTTGACTTATAAGGTTGGTCATTACATTTTATGATTAGATAAATACAAGTTTAAAAAAATACGGGACATTATATGTTGTTACATGTCTTTAAAGTGTACAACATTGTTGTTGTCAAGTTTCTCAGTGATGTTATGTTAATAAGGTATCCACGTTTCTGTATGTATTTAGTTTCTGTTTTCTTTTTTCTCTCCTGCTAAGAAAACTTAGTCGAGGCTGGTGATGTGGCAGGTTGCAATGGGAAACCAGATGATCAAGTTAAAGAGGAAGTGGAGGAGACAGAAGAGCAACCAACAGCCAAGAGGAGGAGAGGAAAGAGCAAGAGTACAACAAAAACTGAAGAAATGCCCAAAGTGGAAGTAAAGAGTGAAGGTAAAATAGTTGTTTGTTTTTTTTTTAATGTCCAGGCAGCACTGGATAGATCGTTTATTTGAGTAGGTACCCCCCCCCCCCATACTGAGGCAACAGTCCTCGTTTAGTTGACCCAGGTTCAAGTCCCAGCCTGTGACCCTCGGCTGTGTATTTTTTTTTTTTACCCTTCCTGCTCCCATCTCCTGTCTACCCATTATTGATAATGAAGCATACGTTTAGAGCTGTGGAAGTACTGCGGATACAATCAAAGTGCGATAATTATGACTGAGCTCATGTGTTTATACAGGCGAAGAGCATCTGGTTTTGTCTTGTACTTGATTATAGCGTGTTTTTCACATAAATGTGATTTCTTTTTTCCTATCTTTTGATTACCAGAAGTGGTGAGGACGGTGGTGATGAAAGGCAAAGCTCCAGTGGACCCCGAATGCAAAGCAAAACTCGGAAAGGTACATTTTTTTCTGTCAAGACAAGATGTGAAACTGATGATTGCGGTTTGACACCTGCATGTTCGAAAGCTTTGGTTCTGTAATTCCTGCCTCAGTTCCCCTGGTTAACGTGACAATGCACGGTGAATGCTGCTGTATTCTCTTACAGGTCTCATTCAACAGACATTTATTTTACTGAAATTGAATACGTGCAATTATAAAACAGAAAGGATATGAAACAGTTCAACAAAGAAAAAACAGGTATTTGCAGTGCAGTAGCTTCTGTGATGTAACAGTTGCTCCACTTCTCCTTCAGGCTCATGTTTACAGTGAAGGAAAAGATGTCTACGATGTGATGCTAAACCAGGTAAAGTGCTTAATACCATTTAAATACAGGTTACACTTCTTAAACCAAAGGTGCACTCAATAACATATGAATATTCTACTCATAGCTATTCATAATATTAAGAATTTATTTTATTTTGATGGTGCGATAGTATGAGTTAAAGTTGGCCTCCGTCTTATGTTGCAGACAAATGTTCAGTTCAACAACAACAAATACTACCTGATCCAGCTGCTGGAAGATGACAGCTCCAAGGCTTTCAATGTGTGGATGAGATGGGGCAGAGGTGAGCTCACTGCCCTCAGGTTTTTGCACGTATGATCAGTGGAAATGTTTGCCATGACGCTGGAAGCACTCACAACAAAGCCTCCTTACGTTTAACTGAAACTGACGGATGAAATTACTCAGTGTGATTCATTTTACCTCTCATTTTTTCCCCTCTTATTCTGTAGTGGGCAAAGTGGGTCAAAGCAGCCTCACAGCCTGTGGAGGAGACCTGCTGAAGGCCAAAGATTTCTTCAAGAAAAAGTATGATTTTTGTAATCGACTAAAAAGATGTTCATATGTCTCATGTTCACGTGTGCTGAGTGAAATCATAAAACTTCTGCTGCAGGTTTCTTGACAAGACGAAGAACGAGTGGGAATATCGGGACACTTTTGAGAAAGTAGATGGAAAATATGACATGCTGTTTGTGGACTACAGCTCGAACAAGATGGTACTTTTCAGCTTAAAAAGAAAAGAAATACATATGTATACACATATAATATATGTTATTCTGAATTTCTTCATGTTTAGGCTTCCAAAGTTTCTTAAGGTCATTGAGACTGAACATTTGGTGTTTTTCACTGTTCCAGGAGGAGAACCAGACCACAGTGGACGCTGCACCCAAGAAAAGGACCTCGAAGCTGCACGCAAGGGTCCAGTCTCTCCTGGAGCTCATCTGTGACCTCAAAGCCATGGAGGAATGCGTTCTGGAGATGAAGTTTGACACCCGAAAAGCTCCTCTTGGTTGGTTGGACTTGATACAAAAGTTTATCCTGATATACCCAGAATTTTTACAATGTTTTTTTTTTTTGCCTTCCTACCAAAAGGCAAGCTGACGTCGGAGCAGATCCGTGGAGGCTATGAAGCCTTAAAGAGAATCGAGGACTGCTTGAAGAAGAAGGGCAGCAGTCGGGAGCTGGTGGCAGCATGCAACCAGTTTTACACACGCATCCCCCATGACTTCGGGTACGCTGTGTGCACTTGAACCGTAACAGGGCACCAATGACGTAGGAAAGAAAAAAAAAACTTTGAATCTTTGCTTCATTACTATCATGATGTGACTAAACGTTTTAAACTAAAAGTAAAAACATAAATAAATGCAATTTCAGGTTGAAAACTCCCCCAATCATCCGCACAGATGTTGAGTTGAAGGAAAAGATCACTTTGTTGGAGGTGAATTATTTGATTCTTTTTCAAAAAATTTTGTAATAAATCTCCTAAATACTGAACATTTTAAATCTACATGATGTCTTATCTTCTAGGCATTAAGTGACATCCAGATTGCGGTGAAAATGGTCCAGTCCAGTGCTGACAGTGACGAGCACCCCCTGGACAGGCAGTATCAGTCCCTGCAGTGCAATCTTCAGCCTCTGGACTCCAGCAGCAATGAATTCAAGGTCTGTGAAATGTAAATAATTAACGATCCAATACACTCAGCTGGTGTGACAAAAACCAGATCGGAAGGATAAGAACAGACGCACCAACACAGATTACTTGAAGATGCTCTGTGGGGCTTTGGCTAGTCTGCCCCACTACTGAGTCTGATTTTCCTGCTCATTATTGAGTTTCCATTATTCCAAATATTTATACATGACCTTCCTGTAGCAATAATAAATTATATTTAAACAGCTTAGTAGAGTTGGGTGAAAAGCAGTAGTAATCTGACTCTCAAGGCTTTTTACATCTGATTTTAATATGTGTCCTGCAACTAGTGACCATCCTCCGACTGTATACAAATAAACACCAGTCAGCTCATAGATCAGTGATGAGCCTCGAGATGTTTCCTTAAAACCCTATATTATTGTTCAAGTAAACCACACAGTATGTTTTTCAGAAGAAGCCACTTCACGTTATGAGTTTCATTCATTAACAGTTTAATGTGCTATATAATAGGTGTGATATGAGAAAGGTAAGAGTTCGGTGAAATATTTGATTTGTGGTGTTGCAGAGCTCAGTGCACACACACGTCCGTTGATTTCTTAAACCGTGACAATCAAAGTAACTATGGCCCGTCCACTATGTGGTGCACAGCAACATATTACCCCACACTCTTTTGCTTCATGCAACATTAAACATAATTTGTTCATTGTTCTTAACCGAGGGGCAGAAGGTTTGCTATGAACGACAGAATTATGTGTTTGCACTTTGCAATACAAATGAAACCGATTATTTCTAGAAATAAGCAATTAAAACACACTCTTAGAATAAATCAGGCCTGCAGATGGTAATTCAGTCTTACCGCAGCCACATTTGTGTTCACACTCTCATATGAATAAAGACTCAAGCTTCCCCTGAAGGTGGGGTTAGGGATTTTAGCTCACTGAGTAAATTTAATGGGTTGGTACCGCGGACCGCTCTGGAACATCTTCATTTCTAAAGAATGGAGATCTCGTGCACCAAAGCTGTAATGTGACGACACCTTGACGCGTCCTACTACAGATAACCTGACCGAGGGACGCTAGTTTTGGCGATATCGTATTTTCCTCGTTTTAGAATATGAGTTTGAAGACCTATGGTGACATAAAGAGGAAAGATGAGGTGTGGAAATACGTCTCCACCAACTTTGATTTAAAAGATGTAGTCAAAAAACAATAGAAAAATGCTGTTTTTTTTACTTTTTTCTTTAATGTGTGATATGTGAAGGGCCTTTAAGACATGAAACTGAGTCCACTTTCAGATCCTTCACGATGCGTAGAGATGCAGCACCACGTGAAACCGTCTGCGTGTTGTTACTTGTATAGTCAGCAAGCTTTGACACAGCTTGCCTGAATATGTTCAAAAGTACTTTCATCCTCTCTGTGTGAAGGTAATAGACAGATATCTGCAGTCCACTCACGCCCCCACTCATAATGACTACACCATGAGTGTCCTCGACATCTTCGCTTTGGACAGAAACGAGGAGGGCAGCAAATTCCTCTCAGACTTGCACAACAGGTCAGAAGAAACGCCGCCGCTTGATTGTTTTGACTTTAAAAATTCAGCTGTTACTATCAGACAAAGATTTCAGTGAAAAGTGTGTTTTTTCTTGACTCTGCACTCCCATTGAAGTAACCCCATGTTTGTGTGTACCAGGACTCTGCTGTGGCACGGTTCCCGTCTCTCTAACTGGGTCGGCATCCTCAGCAAGGGCCTCCGAGTGGCCCCACCCGAGGCTCCCGTCACGGGTTACATGGTGAGATGAGGGACGACCAAAACAAAACAAAAAAACAACATATTTCTGTTTTTGTTTTCTCTTGTTTCAGAAATATCTGAAAGAAATGAAATCAAAGATTCAGTCAAGAATAGAAAATTATAAACTGATTAGATTATAATTCCACCTATTTTCTAATATTCAAATTATTTTTAATTAAATGAATCCATAAACTCTAGGCCGGATTATCCATATACTGAACCGGGCGAGCGCTCAGGGGCAGCAGCCAATGAGGGGGCACCAAATCAAATGACTTACTGGACCATATATGTCATATTTTGTTATTTTCTCTATATATTTGCTGGAAGAGGAGCAAACAGGTACATCAGTAACCAATGATATACCGTAATAAAAATACATGAAAATAATAGTAATAAAATAAAAAGAATTGCGTTTGAGTGATTAGTGTGCTGTTCCCTACCGTCACATCAGCTCATTCAGTTGGCCTGTTTGATTGTTTAGTCATATGCTGTAATAGTTTTGCATGTAGTCCTCAGACAGGCCGTATATGATGGAAATAGCGATAGTTAACATGTGGTGTTACATTGGCAGTGAGTTGCATTCTGATTGGAGCATCAGTGTAGTATGGACTTTGTAGACTCATGTCTATCTGTGGTGTTACTCTTAGTTGGTTGCTTGTCTTACATTTATTTGTAGTATGAGTGTTGAGCATGTACTTCAGCAATACGTTCATGTAAATCTATGGTCTTTATAACCATAGTAAATTTCCCTTTTTTTTACCGTAAAATGTGGGAAGAGGGGGGCACTTCAAGTGTGGTCACCCTGGGGCTGGAGTTAATCTGGGTTTGCATAAATTTACTGAAAAAAAAAATCATTTTTTTGTGTGTCAGTAATCATCATTTGCTCATGCATCTGTTTTCTGTGCAGAAGAAAAGCAACCAAAATGTTCTGAATTTTACCTCGCTCAACAATTTTACAATTTATTTTCTCTTTCATCCAGTTCGGTAAAGGCATCTACTTTGCTGACATGGCATCAAAAAGTGCCAACTACTGCTTTGCCAACCAGAGTAACCACGTTGGACTGCTGCTGCTGTGTGAGGTGATTTCATTTGTTTCTTTTTTCATTTGTGTACAATATCAACTTGTTTTGATTAGACAGCAGATGAGAAAATATCCTGCTCTGGGAATGAGTATTGAAGATATCTTCAATGTAATTGTCTGGTGAGATTACTGGGTAAAGTGGGAAGATAAACTCCTGCCTGTAAAAGTCCAGTTACACGTAAACCAGATGTGATCTGAACATCTTTTGCCCAGATGATACGACACTTGTGTTTGTGTTTGTGTGTGTACAGGTGGCTTTGGGAGACAGCAACGAGCTGCTTCAAGCCGACTACGATGCCAACAATCTGCCTGAAGGAAAGCACAGCACCAAGGGTCTTGGACGGACCGGACCTGACCCCAAAAACGCCGTCACACTGTTAGTTGCTCTCGCTTTATTTACAAATCTCATACAGGCCGCATATTGATGCCCAGTTGTTAAGAAAAATCCTTAAACTGTTTGACAGGAAGTGTTTTTATGTGACAGGAGGTAACTCAGCTCTTAGAGGCATCAGTGATTTATCAGTTTTTTGTTTTGATAAAACAACCACCGCTTCTGGTGTCATGTGATGCGCCTCGCTCATTGGCTTTAATGTCAGTTTTTCCTCCAAGGTAGATTTACGGGGGAGATTCCTCCATCATCTCAGTGTTTGTGTACACAAAAACTAACTGTGTAATCTACTTAGACATTTCTATTGAGGCCTGACTTCAAGCACTATACATAAGTGTTGCATGGTTCTGTAACAAAAAGTCTGAATGTGAGGTGAGCCCGGTGAAATGAAAGTCAGAATAGTGTATACTGAACTCTGTTTGCTCTGTGGTGATGGACTGACCTCTCATTCACCTTGTTTGTTCTGCTGCGCCGCTTGTTATCTGTAGATTTCACAAAATCACATTTTTCGTTGCAGAGCGGTCATGCAGAGCGTGAAGCAGAGCGTTGTTTTGAGTAGTGCAAGCCTGACATGAATGGAACTTTGAAGATGCTTGAATTATTTATTTATTCGTTTAACCAAGCTACCGATCACTTTGAAGCAAAAAGGTTTGATTTCTCAAAAGATGGTTGTACAAGATAAAGCTCATGATGTTGTTTTGTGCTCTGACTTTTAGAGGTTGTTTTTTTTTTACTGAAGTTTAAAACTTCAAAAGATAATAATAATATCTGGCATTTTAACCAGCAGGAGGAGAAAAATGTTTCCATTTGATTTATCAAACTTATGTTTAATTCTTAACTACACTTTACTTCATCGTCACAGAACAGCTGGCGATGACTTTGTGTGAAAACTTCTTCTCCGCCACAGCCATCCACCTTTTTTCATCTTACCTTGCCTTTGAGTCTTCCCCATCACATCAACCAACCTCGTCTTTCACCAGTTGTCAAAAGTGCTTTTTCCATCTTGCCCTCACGGTCTCCGCATTCATCCCTTTGCTTAATTGACCCAACTTTTTCTCCTTCCTTTGTCTTTCTCTTGCACATCTCATCATTAGTCTCCCATCTCCTGAAACTAAGTCTTGTTATTCTCCTTCCAGATGACACACCAAGCGTCTACTTGTCTCCATTATAATTTGCAGTAGTCTCTCACTCATCTTGCAGATTTTCTCTACCACCCAGAGCCTCTCTCAACTCCATCCTGAACTTTACACACCAGCCTTCCTTCTTCAGATTCCACCACTTGTTCTTCTGTGCTTGACCCCCCCTCTTTTGTACCACCAGTCATCCTGGATAATATTGTCCTCTGCTGTCTGGCTACGCTCTGCCCTGTCACAACCTTGCAGGCTCCTGTGAAGAATATAGTTCCTTCATACTTACCATCACTCTTATATTAATAGTATATATTTGATCTAGCATGGAGGCTTTTTTATGACACTAAAAAAATGTTGACTTTTTTTTATGGCTTCAAAATTTGATGTGCTTTAAATATGCTGTATACTTTTTAAGTATCCTGCATATTTTTAAGTACCTTTATAATATAAAAGGGGGCATCTGTAGAATATCATTTTTACTTATTAAACAACAGTAGGACCTATGCAATTTCACAAAACTTAATTTTGCAACCAGTTTTATAATAGGAAAACACCTTTTGTGAGGTATATTTATAGGTTAAATACTTATTCTGCTGAGTGAGTACTTCGTTTTAAGCAGATATCGTCGAAAAATGAGTTTGCTTCATCGGTGGAAACATTCCTCTCTGAATGTCTGACAGGTCTGATGACTGGAGAAACAGGACACTTGAAACAGGAAAAAAAGGAATCCATGAAATGGGACTTCTCTATTTTCTTTCATTTTATTTTTTGAGAAAATGAGTGACGGATTAATAAATAATGAAAATAATTTGTTAATGACAAATCACATTGCTGCTAAATAGGTACTGAAGCAGCACTGGAAGTTTCCAGGTTGCTACTTTATTAATTTCTTAGTTTGATTTAGTTTTCATGAGGAAATGGAATCACATTTATAAAAACAGGAACTTTCAAGGATGGGGAGTTTGTGTGTATATTATTAAATCCATGATAACATGGTAATTAACATGCGGTTTGATTCCTTATCCCTCTTTGCTCTTATTCAGGGATGGTATGACGGTGCCAATGGGCCCCGGAGTGAAAACCGGAGTGGGAAACAGCAACGCTTACAGCCTCCTCTACAACGAGTACATTGTTTACAATCCAGCACAGACTCGCATGAAGTATCTGCTGCGGATCCAGTTCAAGTATTCTTCACTGTGGTGAAAACAATGCGGTGGTGTGATATCTGGGGAATCCAATTTTAAGAAGCAGACGGGACATTCATGCTCCACATACAAATAATTCCTCTTGATCTTGGGCTTTGAGGGTTAAAAGAACGGTTTCTCTCACTAATGCAGAGCAGCAGCAGCAGCTCTGGTCGACATCTATTGCAAATCTGTTTCTTTTCCGTCTAAAATTATAGTTAACATTTTGTGCGTGAAATGATTGATGGTGATAATTGTAAAAATAAAATATGGAAACTTTTAAATTGTAGGACATTTTTAAACAAAAACATTCCCAAATTTAGTCACCAACTGTGTTTTCTACCAAAGATGGTACAATAAAGGCCCAAAAGACCAGAATTATTTTAGACGCTATAGATTCAACAGTTTCTTTAAATCTTACATTCTTATTGGTGTAGGAATCTCAGTGGTAGAAGGGTGATTGAAAGTGAAAACATTTATTAGCTGCAGCTGTGTCATTGACGCCACCAGCAGTATCTGACAGATCTGATGGTCCTGTGAGAATAACATTTGACGTTTTCTGTGGTGGGGGTGGGTTTGTGAAATTTCTCTCGTCCGCCCAGGCGGCTGATGCCTCTCAAATCAGCAAACTGACTTGGATCTGCACCAAATAAAGAGAACCTGCAGAACACTTTGCACTGCCTTTGGTTCATGTTGTTCTCAACTGTGAATGTTGTCACATTAATAAAAGCTGTATGTACCAACATTCCTCTCACTTTGGTTTTTGCTTGCTCTGTTCTTCAGCCCAGGTCCTCAGGACCCAAAGTTTCCTTTCTCACATACAGCTGGCTCAAGATAATGGGCCATTCGCTGGCTTGTGTAAACCTTGTTGACCAGGTGATGACGATCCAGTCGGGTGTGTTTGAGCAGAAAATCTCTAAAAAAATGCAGCTCAGGGGGTCCTGAAGACCTGGATTAAATATAATAATATAATATATCATATATTATGAAACATCTGACTGAAAAGACCAAAAGTCCTGAAGAGGAATTAGATGTGATTAAAAAATGTGTCCCGACGGCATCAAACATACAGTGTCTATTCAGGTAAAAATTGGCCAAACACAATATTTTGTTTAAAAAAAACCTCATTTTTATTGTCGTCACGTTTAGATTATTTACATAATTATAGAGCAGGTTTTAATTACAGATTGGAGTGTCCTAGTGGGAGGGTTTGTGTGTGTTGTGTATGCGGTTTCACCTCCTCCCCAGCAGGTAGAGGAAGATGAGCACGATGTCCAGGTATAAAGTGAGAGCGGCATTGATGTATTCCTCTGGATCCAGACGGTAGCTCATGGTCCCCATCATCAGCTGACAGTCCACCATCAGGAACTGAGGCAGAGGAGAGGAGAAGGATGCAGAATTACTAGATGACTCAAGACTTACTCATCACTGTAGGAAACCTATGTGTACATGGTGCAACTAAAAGGTTTGCCTCTGCACTTTTCGTATCCTGGTTTGGTGGGCAGTAAATTGACTTTTAACCATAAACGTAACTATTTGGATTGTTTCCAATTGCAAAAGAGCGGGGGCTGCAGGATTGCTAATGACCTTAGATCACGTGTCAAACTTGAGGCCTGCGGGCCAAATCCAGCCCGCAATAACTATTTATGTGGCCCTCTAGAAATTTAAAGTCATAACTGTCTAATTAAAGCAGCCGCTTTCCATCATGCAAAAACTTTAAGTACTGCCAAACCGGCCCTTTGAGGTCATTTATGATCTTGATGTGTTTGACACCCCTGCCTTAAATCAACAAGTTCAAAATGTAAAACTAAAAACACTCATTCAACGGCCTTCCTGTTTCATTGCAAGCCATTTGGTATGTAGTTTGTTGATACTAGTCAAGCTTTTGCCTTGCCTGCATGACATGCTTGTTTCTATAAACAGATCCTTGCTTATCTAAGGGCACTTTTTTCTGCACTTGCTTGTCCTGCCTTGTGGAAATCAGAATCAAATCCAAACAAATCAGAATAATTCTTGGTATCAGGAAAAGAATTAGATTGCTGACAAGTTTATTGTGAAATTACCACAACAACAAACTTACTTTTATTTAATATAAATGCTTCTGCTTCTCAAAAGAGAAGTGAAAGTCTGTAACCCTCAAAGAGGCAGTCCAGTGATCATGGTGTGTTGCATGAGTCGTTGTCGTTCTATGTCCTTACCAAAGAGTAGAGCAGAGCTCCCAGACATCCATAGGCAACATCCGTAATGTAGGAGTAGTAGAAGGTGCAGAAGAATCCAAACATGACGAAGTCCAAAGCCACAATCAACAGCAAGCCGTAGCAAATGGTAAAATCATAACGAGTCTGGAAATAAGACAGGACGACGTGTGAGTTCATTTCACTAAGACTAGACTAGACATCAAACAAATATCACACAACTTCTAGTTTTTATTCTTTCTTCTTTTCATTAAGCACTAGTTTTATTGTATCTGGCAAGTTGTAATGATGAACTTGAATCTAATTTATTATTATATCTAATTGATTACAAAGGAGATGTTATGTGGCTTCCATCTATTTTTGCACTGAATCATTTCCAGCTGTGTAAAATTTTCCATTCAGTGGTGATTTAAATCTGCTCATTGTCTTAAAGTGTCCATGTGGATTTATTAGTTGATTATTTCAAATCCTGTTTTTGCTTCTATGTTCATTTATGCAGTTGCAACATGTTTTATTCTCAATCCAAATGTGGATAATTTATAAAAATGAACATTTGAGCTGCAAAGTCAAAACTAAAGGTCAGCTGGGAGGTCTGGAAGCTGGCCAGCTGACTTTTTGCCTGAAATACAACTCCTCTGCTCAGCTCCCAGTTGTCTAACCTGTGCAGAGAAAGCGATGATGGCAACAGAAATCACCAGCGTCACTGCCATAGTGACGACCACCGCTTTGGTGTTATGGAAGGAGGCGATGGTCCCCACCATGTATGACAAACTCAGGGTGACGACAATCTGCAACCGAAAAGTTAAACTTTACACACACAGAAATGTATCATATCTAATCATGGAAACTTTGTAGTTTGTTTTTGATTCTTGTAATTATAGTATTCATGCATGCAATATTTAAAAATCCTAATGTAACACAAGCTTGCCCTGATTTACTTTCCAGCAAAACCTCAGCCACTCTGAGCATGTGAGAGCAATCTTAGGGGGAGCTGAGGTTTTCTTTTGGAAAAAGCAACAATATTATTCAAGTAATTTCTCACTTCCACTTGTTTCTGTTTAATTTCTCAGACAAAGGTGCTCTATAACGAGGCAGCACCTCGTCTCCTGGAACAAAAATATTTCACTAGCGGTTCATATTCAGCATTTATTTCATTTTAAACTGCAAAGATATGTTTCTTCAAGAGCTCTATGACTTTCTGTTATCCTCCAAGGATACGGAGGACCATAAAAGCCTCCGTGTGTCTGTGACCCACCAATCCTACGATGTTCCAGGGGTGGCGGCGGCTGAAGGACTTGCAGCAGCTAAGGGCGAGGGCCACCACGGCGAAAACAATGAAGGAGCTGAGATAGGCCCACAGGTTGTTCTGCACAGCCTCTTTGACCTCGCTGGAGAAGGTGAACACACACACCACGCTGAAGGTGAACAGCAGCTGCAGAGTCAGGATAGAGAACACCTGCACAGGGAAACATGACAGACTTATCTATATGACAAAAACCAAAAGAGAAGCTCTCGGTCAACATTAACAGACATTGCCAAGAAACTAAAAGGGTTATAACGTAAGAGGATATTCCTCCTCCTGACAGCCTCGGTTTTCTGAAAGACCAGGAGACGGCTGTAATTAAGGGTTAGAATAAAATGAAATACCATCTCGAGAAAAAAAGCTTTTAAAAGTAAAAAGCAGCTGAAGGTGCCACTAACGCAAATTAAAATTTGACCCAGACACCTGCTTCTTTTTTGCCATTTGCAAATGTTTCTCCCTCCCTCAATTTTTGTGTCTTTAAAAATCTCCCATACTGGCCAAACACAAGGACGAAGCGTTATTTGTGAAGTGCTTGACAGAGTTTACATCCAAAACCAGACCTATCTCAAGACATCCTCCGTCATTCACGTTGCAGTCTTGAAGTTAGAGAGAATAAACACACCTTTCTTACAAAGCCTCGCCTCACTGTCTTGTCATCAAAAGACGAGGAGGATATAAATGGAGTCGTTTCTGGTGGGTTTATGTCACAGAAAGACTCATATTGAGTAGTGGGGTGGCTGATGCAGGCAGGCTCGGCTTTGGGTAGGTTGTAGGTAGCTGGGCCATCGTAGGGTGGAGGATCTTCCCCTTGGTAGGAATACGGCGGCGGAGAGGACGCATCATTGCCCGGAGCACCTGGGGTTGGTTTGGATGGGGAGCTTGTGGTATCAGACATTGTGATTGAAACTGGAGAATAGACGAGAACAAATTACTCAAGGGTGGAGTAGAATTAAGGAAGTAAGATTTGAGCTGGGGTTGAGGATTTTTAGTTTAACTCAGCAGTAATTGTGTGAAGACCAGAATTGTCTCATTTCGTGTAGTTTTTAAAGATTTATGATGAATCTTAATTTAGCGTGTGAAAACTAAAAACAGGAAAATGTATTCATACTTTCAGTTCAATCAGTATGACAGCAGAAGCAGCTTAGGTGGAACATAAACAAGGTGCAGAGAAATCTGTTCTGTTTACATGTTTAATGACCATAAACAGTCTTTCACTTAGCCATCTTTATAACCTTTACCAATGTCAGATCTTAAAAATATGGGTTAACTTACCTTAAATTGTTTGGATATCAAGTAGAAAATAAAACAGTTATGTCTACATAAAATCCCTGAAAATATGCTTGAATCAATGGTAATTTGGCTTTTGTTTAAGTTGAGTAATCTGAGTATTTGAAGGACCTGATCAGTGCTCCACAACAAATAGATTTTTATGTCTTGGAAACTCAGGTACACTGTATGCCTTTTCTCTCTACTTGTCAGCACAGTTAAACTCATAAATACAAGTATTAAAAGGTACAGTGATGCACTTATAATTGTTGTGTATTATGACACCTAATTCATCTTAAACCCAGATATAAAAGAGAAGAAGAAAAAACAAAGTCCATCCCTGTGTGGTTTTAGTATTCCTTTCAATCACTGGATTGATCCATCATAGAGATACAGCATCGTTCCCCAATAGTTTTGTTTTGCAATAAGGAAGGAATAAATAAAACGAATGATGCCCTTACCTTTTTGCCAGCAGTTTAGCGCTTAAACAGTACATATGGCAGTGGGCCTCTTTTATTCCACCAAACTGTGGTGGAGCTTCATTTCCTTCCTGTTGAACGTGACGTAAATCATTTCTGTCTGAGGACTCAGTGTTGGAAACTCCTGCTTTGCTTCAGATGAGATTACCACGAGTGTCTGGAGATTCCTTTCAGTTTTTCTTTGTCCTCACCAGACTGATGTTCAATAAGCTTCAGTAAACTTTTATTTAATTGTGTTTTTCTAGAGCATTTCCATAATTGATAGAAATCCGAGGCCTTTTATGACACTTTGTTGTTGTTGTGATTTATGGCTTTAAAACATTTGCCTTGTGTGTGTTGCTGAAAGGCAGGAATTATAAATGTTTCCACATCACTGATTATTTCTCCAATCCAAAGAGTCAAAGAAGATTTCAGTTCCTGATATTTTATATTTTCCAATATATTTTTTACTTGCTTGGAATCTTTTCTTCCCTTGTCACGAGTTTTTCATTGCCAACTGTGACCTTGGGTTACTGCTGTGCACATGACAATAAAGTTTAAAGTTTGATTGGAATAAGAATGTGTTTGTGCTTGAAGGAAATACTACAGTCACTATCCTGGTGAGTCCAAAGGTTTTTGATGTTGCAACTATTGTATAATTTAACAAAACCCAGGAAAACAGAGACCTTAAAATTAACCTCCTCTTATTTTAATGTTACTTTTTTGGCTTATATCTTAGTCAAAGGGCTTTTAAATGTTATTCAGGAATTTTCATCCTCCCATTTTTGTAGATGAATTTGTGTTCTGACATTTTATTCACCGTTTTAAACAGAAACCGTCTTCAATCAGTGATATTTTCACACATACGCGCTCACCTCATGTGTAAATCTGCTTCATGTCCATGCGGGCTTAAAGGTTAGAATGGAAAGTTCAGCCCTGATCTAGAGCATGGCAGAGGAAGTGGTTGAGGGTCATCATGTGATACAGCTGAAATCTCCTGCAGGCTGCAGCTTATGAAGGACATCGTAGTTTTGACTATGAAATGAATGCAATGACTACAAATTAGGAAAATATATCGAGTCCCCGGTGATTTTTCTTAAAAATGTAAAGAGCTACATCTGTGAATTTAAACAAAATTAAAAAGCTCACATTTGTGGAACCTTTGTTTTTTTTAATCATTTTATGACTAAGTAATAATTCATGGAGGCATGGTGTATAAAGGCTGAATTATGGTTCTGCGTCAAAACGACGCCGTGTCTACGGCGTGTGGTTTTTGTACACGCAGAGGACACGCCGTCACATGCGCCGTCTCTGACGTGCACCTCCTGAAAATTGTAACTACGCGTCGAGGAGACGCCGACCACACGCAGACCGAGAGGGCTGTGATTGGTTCGTTTGAAAGCGAAGCATTTCCGGTTTCCGGTTTGAATCAGTAGTGAACTTCCAGGGCTCTTTTCTTCGTTTATATGTGATTTTTTTTGTTTTTGTTTTTTGCACAATAGTTGTCCTTATCTCTTTGATTTACTGTGACCGGAAAAAGTCGGATAAACCATTCAGAAAAAGATCGCTAACTAGTGGCCGCGGGGGGTACTGCACCGCGACCAAATGGAGAGACGGAGAAGTCCGAAGGATTCGTGACGACGTCACGGGTGCGCCGTGTGCTCTGCGTGTGTGTGACGCAGAAGTATACCCGCACCTTAAAGGGCTGAGTATGGTTCTGCGTCACACACACGCAGAGCACACGGCGCACCCGTGACACCGTCACGAACTGTTCAGACTTCTCCGTCTCTCCATTTGGTCGCGGTGCAGTACCCCCCGCGGCCACTAGTTAGCGATCTTTTTCTGAATGGTTTATCCGACTTTTTCCGGTCACAGTAAATCAAAGAAATAAGGACAACTATTGTGCAAAAAACAAAAACAAAAAGAATCACATATAAACGAAGAAAAAAGCCCTGGAAGTTCACTACTGCTTCAAACCGGAAACCGGAAATGCTTCGCTTTCAAACGAACCAATCACAGCCCTCTCGGTCTGCGTGTGGACGGCGTCTCCTCGACGCGTAGTTACAATTTTCGGGAGGTGCACGTCACTGACGGCGCATGTGACGGCGTGTCCTCTGCGTGTACAAAAACCACACGCCGTAGACACGGCGTCGTTTTGACGCAGAACCATAATTCAGCCTTTATTCAGCCTTAAATATAGGAAAATGTGAAAAAATGTCAAATTTGTGGCATTTTTCTTGCTAAACTTGAGAGATAATCAACATAATTTCGAATCCATCTTTTGGCTAATAATTCTTCTAGTTCCGAATATTTTCAAACTTTTATATTCATCTAGTCTTATGCCTGACATGCTTTTCAAAATAGCCGATCATACATAGACTATTTTGTATATAGTTTTTAAATTACCTATCTAAAATTGAATGTTAAAAAAAAAAAAAAAAAAAAAAAAAAAACAAGCAGACACCCAAAAGGAAAAGAAACAGAACAGAGATGGACAAAAACATGTCTCACACATATTTATTGTAAAAAATACATATAAAAACAATTTCTGAGACATACAAAAGATTGGAATTTAGAAACAGTATATTGAACAAACAAGGACCGAGCCATTTTCTTGAATTGCATTACATATTTACAATTTAATAAATAAAATTCAATTTGCTTTTATACCAGAGTAAAGGCAGATTGTCCATATGTTGGAGCTGTAGATACCGCTGTGGTGACCCTTCAAACATTCTCATCCAGTACACAGTCTCAAACCACAGGGCAGAGAGAGCCGCGTGATTCAAAACCAATATTTTGAAAAACATTTATACAAAATACCAGTTTACATGGAGCATTTAGCTAGCATTGGTAAAAATCGAGGTATTGCACCACACAGCTTAGGGGGGGGGGGGGGTTCAGAAAGTAAATCAAAGTAATGTAGGGCTTGGGATTGTCTGCTGTCTTTGTCGTCAATCCATCCAGGGACATCCCCAAGCATACACATACACCCCCACCCCACCCAGCTAAAGTATACAACATCATAACTTGTCACCACAGAAAATGTAACATCTAATGATCAATGCACCTCGTCTTCTGCACGCCGTCACCCCATGCTCCAAATGCACAGAGAGACTTTTGGCATTTTTTTTCCTATTCTCCAATATGTATTTATATATACCGTATATATATCTATAAATATATTATAATAATATGAGAAACATGCACAGGGCTGCCCACTACTGGCGGGGCAAGTTGGAGACTGCACAACACCAGGGATCAGAAGAGAAAACAAAAACAGAGCGGCTGTGGTGAACAACCACCAGCACAATGCATGTCTGATCCCCTGATCTGTACCACTGCAGCTCTGAGAGTTTAACATATGTAACTCCCTCAACTTTAGAGCGGATGGCAAAAGCAACCGATTCATGTTTATGTTCTTTCCACTGGCCTGAGCACAACCTAAGTTAGACGATGTCTGTTGAGCAGCCTTACTGCGGGGCCTACACCTTCGTTCAAGCCATGAAACACTACAAAATACCTGCTTGCACAAGAATCCCCGTCACCAAACAAAGGCAATCATCACACACACAAAAAAAGGCAAAGGAAAGCCATTGAACACATTTAGCAGTAATTATAAGAAATGTCAGAATATCGTAGCTAAAATCCTTAAAATAATATGACAGGGATAAAGGGGGTGGGGCTTTGAATGTAATAATTAACCATCAGCTGTCCATAGCCTGCAGTGCTGAGAAGAGAGGCAGATGCCACATGGTGTAAACATGCCCCACATATACATCCCTCAGACCATCCATCCATCCATCCCTTTATCCCTCCCTGAACTAGCAGTAACCAGATGGCAAAAACTGTCACTGGGGACCTGGTCCGAAAAGTCCGGACTACACCCCAGAGAGTGTTTGGACGAGAGCCCAAACGTCGTTTAAGTACCAAACTCAACATGTAAGAGGATGCTTGCCAGCGTTAACGTGATTAGAAATTAGCTTTGAAAAGTAAAAACCCGCTTGACCAAGCAGACATCTGGGCAATTTACAGTAAACACACACTTAACATACACAACCATGGACTAGTACTTTTGTTGTTTTTTTCTGCCATGCTTGGGACATGTTTAATCCCTGGTCGTCTTCTGAAGACACATTTACAAACACACCCAAACACACTAAATGTTATCCCAGGCCTTACGCAAAGGTGAAAAGAAAAAAAAATTAAAAGTAAAAAAGCCTTGATAGACAAAAGTGCTCAAGTTGGTGCCAACATGGCGCTACTAACACCAAACACTTTCCGAAACTCTCACCAAGTAGCAGCATGTTTAACTCAGCGCTTTCCAACCATCAATGGGAAACCGACCTACCGAGGGGGGGGGGGCCCCAAACTTCCCCAGAAATGTCTACAGGTAAAAAAAAAATAAAAGAAAGCTGAAAAACGGTCACGCCAGTGCCCACCGACCAAAAACAAGCCCTCAAACTGATTGAAAATAAGACCGCAACGCTGATGTTGCAACAGTTTGCATTTTCAGAACTGAGGTTGGTTCTTTAGGGGGGAGCTGAGGAAAGGAAACATTCGTCCCCAGTATGACATGGAGCAATACTCTTTTTGCGAAAAATACTTGATAAAAACAAGCGATTCCATCAGGAGGGAGAGAAAATAAAAAGACACACGGGAGAGGAGCCAGTCACAGTAAGGACAACTTTTTCCATCCACAAGTTTATCATTGTTCAAGGGCAAGTTCCGTCATTTTGGGATGATAATTTACGCTCCACTATTCAAGTCCACAAAGGAGATCGGGAACCCCAGCACTTCCGTCCCAACAAAAGTCTCCACAGCAGATTAAAAGGAGCAGCCGGTTTTACTGTTGGCGTTTCATGAGAAAACTTCTGGATTGAGATTAAATGGATCCAAGCGGAGCGTCAGGTCGCACTAAACTGTAACCTCCTCCTAGGATCGTTTGTTCTCCACTCAAATATTAGCATCTCAGAGGGAAAGTGGACTTTTGTTTGTTCAATTACACATTTATTAGGATTGTATTGGGGTTCACTGTAGTCTCCTGTAACAGAAAAAGAGAGTAGCCATTAGATAAATGAATGCAAACTTTAAAAAGAGACACACTATGCACATTTTTTCAGAGTTGAGGCGTTTTCCTTAGGTCTTAGGCTATGTTCACACAGTTTTCAGCATTTCTGATGAAAATCTGATTTATATATTCCAAGTGATAAGACACAGATCTGACCTGTGTCTCCTTACCAATGTTCCCCATTACACATGGCTGGCACGATAACCTACATGCGTAGAATGAAAATGCTGAGGCTGTTGCTCCCACAAACCCAGCCCAGACCTCCCTCCTTCCAGCCACCTAATCCAGCTCTTCAAGGGGAATACCTGAGGCATTCCCAGGCCAGCCAAGAAACATACTCTCTCCAGCGTGTCTTGCGTTTGCCTTGGGGGATTCTCCTGGTTAGACATGCCTGAAACACCTTCCCAGGAGGCGTTCAAAGCAGGTGCCCAAACCACCTCAATTGGCATCTCTGAATGCAGAAGAGGAGCCGCTCTACTCTGAATCCCTCTCTGATGACATAACCATTGGTGAGAGTAGGGACAAAGATCAACCGTCGATATAAATATACAATAAAGACCAAAAGTTTTGACACACCTCATTCAAACAAATGGGGAAGTGTGTCCCAACTTTTGGTCTGTACTGTTATGTCAGTGTTTCCCCTACCATTGTATAGGCCTGGCGGGCCGCCAGGCCAACAAGATCCCCCGCCAGGCCTAAAAAAAAAAAATGTAATATGCCAAAAATAAGCGACGTATCCATTCATTCATAAATCAATGATCATTTACGTTTAGGAGCGCCTCTGTGCAGCGCCGTTGAGCAGCGTGAGTCAACCTGCTTCGTTGCCTAGTAACGATGCGAGTACCGCTGCTGAGAGCGCGGGCATATTATTATACATTATGGGATGTATAGAGTTTGTAGCTAGCCATCTATGGCACCGTCCAAAAAAAAGAAAAAATATCGCGGGCGACAGACAACATGATATAAAGACATTTTTCTGCCAGACTCCGGAGCCACGGAAAATAGATGAAGGGAGAGTAACAAAGGCAACAGAGGAAAAAATGACAGGTGCAGGTGAGATGTGAGAAAGAGGGGCAGATTGCAGTGGAGAGGGGCGCTGCTCATTACCCGTAAGGCTGATTTATGGTTCCGTGTTACACCAACGCAGAGCCTACGGCGTAGGGTACGCGGCGACACGCACCATACATGGTAAGTTTCCAATTTGTTGCTTACATTTTTGTTCTGATTGAGCTTCTTTTTTTGGTAAGCAATAATGATGAAAATAACACAGACAATAAATTGTCTTTCCACTAGAACCACTAAAGGTTCATTTTTCCCCAGGCATTGTCAAATGCATGTAACTCTGTTATAACAAAACGGGAAAGAAAAAATCTTTTCTGGTACTGATATAATCTCAATTATTGTATAATATATATATATATACACATATAAAATAATATATAATCTCAATTATAATATATAATAAATATATATATATATATATATATATACATAAATATAATATATTAATCTCAATTTGCAGTCTGCAAATATAAATTGCAGACTGCTTGCTGCGCCACCTGACCTAATCCAACTGCGCCAAAATGCCGTCCCACGCACCTCGTCTGTTTAGGGTTTTTTCAGTGGGTACCACCGGGCCTGAAAAAAATTCTAGGGGAAACACTTATATATATATATATATGTATATATGTATGTATGTATGTATGTATGTATGTATGTATGTATGTATGTATGTATGTATGTATGTATGTATGTATGTATGTATGTATATATATATATATATATATATATATATACATACATATATATGTATGTATGTATGTATGTATGTATGTATGCAGTACAGACCAAAGGTTTGGACACGCTTCCCCATTTGTTTGAATGAGAGGGTGTGTCCAAACTTTTGGTCTGTACTGTCATACACACACACATATACATATATATATATATATATATACACACACACACATACACATACACATATACATACACACACACACACACATATACATATATAGTATGGCTTTACTCTCTTCATCACAACAGTCAAGTACAGAGTCTGCACCCACTGCACCGATCTGCCCAACAACATCCTGCTCCATTTTTCCCCTCACTCAAGAACACCTGGAGATACTTGAACTTCTCCCCTTTAGTCACTGCCTCACTCCTGACATTGAGAGGGCATTTCACCGTTTACCATCCGACTAGATCAAAACAGACAGAAAAGGGTGCTGAACTGGTTTTGCTACTACCGCAAAAGGTTGTGTGTATGTCTGTACGTTGGTTTACATGTTTCAGGGAAGTTACCCGTAAGGTACCAGATAGCCAGGGTTACCTAACGAGGGATTCCCTCGTTACTTCTGTCACGTCATCATGCGTGTTGTGTTAGAAAATGGCACAACAGGCTATTTGAAACCTTGTTTTGGCAAACAGATCATTCAGAGTAATGCTGGATTTATGCCTCCGCGTCAAAGCAAAGCTGTACCTATGAATGATGCCAAGTGCCAACCATCTAACTTCCTGGTTGAGGCTCATGCAGAATTAAGATTAATTGCAGTTACTCAAATATTTGTATATTTAACATGGTATATTCGGCGGTATACGTCTACCGGCAGCTCTTCAGAGCGCTCGGCAGAGATCCGGTGAGGGAGCTGGTAGCCAAAGCCAATTATGATTGAAACACAGAGGGCATGTTCCTGTTGGCTGACAGAGTAACGTAACTGCACTCAATACGAAGAGGCTTCAAAACCACTCTCCATAAACCAAGTGGTTTATTTGTTCTTCATTTTTTCCCAGTCTGGAATGATAATTTACTGCAATGCCTGTAAAAGTAACTGATGCTCAAAATGTATCATCTCCTATTCGCGTTAAATACTTATTTGCTCCATTGCTATATCTGAGCAACATACAGGAAGTAAATGGGAGGAAACTCTGGTGTTGCAGAAACAAAAACAAAAACCATTACACTGCTGTCTGGCAGTTGGTGGTTTAATAACAGAGCGGTGCAAATAATAACTAAGTATAACCGTCGGAGGCGGCGTGCGTAGCTGCTATGCAGAAGTATAAACCAGGCTTGAGTGGCATTAAAATATATTAATATTCAACATATTGTCTATTAAAAGATAGATATCTCGATAGAATCTGGATATTGTAAAAACTGTATTTAGGATGGCAGTGTGAACATAGCCTTGACCTCTAAACACCACAGACATGCAAAACACCATCTCCATTTTCAGCCTTCTCTTTAGCTTTCTATTCAAAGCACATGGTTATGATGGGGGGAGTCACCCATTCTACCTACATAAAAAAAAAGACGGTCCGTACTGAGATAGGACTACATAAAACTCATTCATGTTTACTGCAAGGAAAATTAATTTACCAAAAAATAAATAAATAAAATCCCAGATTGGGGCCCTGAATAGCTCAGTGGGTTGAGCGGTCGCCATTTCTAGAGGCTGTTTCGATTCCCGGCCTGTCGCTCTGAACTGCAATGTCTTCCCCCCACTCTCTACCCATTTCCTGTCTACCTACTTTCTCAATAAAGGCCACTAGTGCCACAAAAACCTCTAAAAAAAGAATCCCAGCATAGTTAACTGAACACTTAATATGTCACATATAATACTCTATTTTCCACTGCTGTCATCTGTTAGTGTGCAAGTATGTGAAGATATGTCAAAAAAAGAAACTTGAGTGGAGAATCTAACCCAGGTCACAAGGCCTTATCCAAGTGCAGAGCCTTTAGCACTAACCAGTGTTGTACCTGACTGCACGTACACATACCTGAGTCAAGTTGGCCACTGTGCTGAATACATGTGACCTGTGAGTCAATCAAAGGGATGTTCAGGGCAGCAAGGCTTCACCTTGGACCAGGAGTCAATGCAGCTGCAGGGAGACAGAGCTGGTTTAGGAATGGAGACGCCGACACAACACACCAACTCGTGTTAATGTGACTAACGGTGACGTGGCTGACAAGGTTCACCGTTCGTCAAAGTGTGGAAACAGAATTGATTTAATACAGCAGTTGTCTGTGAATACGTAGCCGCTTGTTAGGGATCGGAGATGAGGTTTGTGACGGAGTGGTATTCATTTAAAAATTGACCTTAAAACCCCTATAGGGCTGAACACTAGTCAATGTTAGCTTTGCTGGAAAAAAAAAAGAAAAGGATTTTTAAGCGATGCCAAATATTTAGTTATTGCAGCTTCCAAATTCAAACATTTTGGTGGTATTTGTCCCTACCCTCTGATATATAACAGAGTATGCATGACTTTAAGATTGCTAAACACTAACTTCTTCAGGGCTTACTGACATTTTTTGGTCACATAACCACTAAAACAAAAATTAGGTAAACAACCATCGTTAAGAAGAAAAATAATCTCTTGAAGTTCTTCAACATGTCTATTCCACTCTTAAAGAAAACAGGGTGTGTAATCATTTTCAGATGGTTCATACTTTTGTCCTTCTGATTTTTTTCCTGACCCCAGCTGCTCAACTGAGCATGTTGAAACAATTTACAACAGACTAAGCAACACCCCCACAGATCCTGGACCGTAGCAGGACTGAAGGAAAGTCAAACAATCACATGGTTAATCTCCAGCTTAATTCTAGTAAATTTTCAATGCGATCTAAACTTACACCGGCCTGAAAAAAAAATTACAACTTGGACGTGAAAATATAGTAAACATGGCTATCTTGGTAATTCTCGTATGCCACTGTAGTCCTGAAGAACCAGTGATTCTTGGAAGTTGAGTGGAGTAAATGTTGAACAATAGAGCATGCTTTGAAAACTGGAGGGTGTCTATGGGGAAATTGGCTGGAATATGCCAAAACACTGATTTAATAAAGTTAATTTTGTCCATGGCTTTACAATTTAATTTTCAAATTCTTTTTCCTCTGACAAGAATATTTAGGTTTTTTTAAATACCTGACATGTTTCGCCGATTCCTTTCGCTTTCATCAGAGTCATTCAAATACTAAAACACTGGTAGTCCTTCAACTGACATCTGTAAAATAATCTATTTTTGTTTCAAGTTTTGAGGTACGAAGCTCTAACCTAATAAAGACATGCGAGTGTGCCTAAATGAAACGGCATGTCCACAAATATTTAGGCTCCACTTAAAATAGATTAAGACTATAAAAGATAAAAACGTTGATTATTTTCCTAAATATAAAGACAAACATTTAAGTTCTTAATTAAGATCAAGATGACTTCAAAACATTATATCATGGGAAAGGACAATGGCTACAGACTTATCAGAAATGTGTGGTTGTCTGTGCACAAGAACAAAACAACTTCTTCCGTATTTTGTACATTAGCTCGGTTGCCACACTTTCTCATATCAAGAAAACTGGTCATATCTTCTCGTCAGGCCTCATTCTCATGTTTACCTTTTTCATTTCAGTTCCGTTTTGCATTTCATTATAAATGAAGTGCACCATCTGAACTTGCATACCTCTTGTGGTAGATGCAGAGGCAAGCCAGCCTGGCAATCGTCTCCCCCTGTACTAGATCTTCCAAACAGATAGAACACTCGCCACTGTCTTTATTGAGCACATCAGCTGTAAATAAACATACCGCAACAGTAAGTGTCACCAGCCTTTTTAAAAAGCACAGCTGTTGGAGCATTTTGTGATATGATACTTACTATTGTACGGTAAGGGAGGAGATGTGAGGCAGTTCAACAGGTGATCCTCGATCCGACCCCCTGGGAAAGGCTTTGAGCAGAAAGGGCAGCGGATATCTGCAGAGGGCAGAGACACAGCAAAGCTGACATTACCAAATTGTTGCCACAAAAGAGACATAAATTATTGATAAAGGGCACACCTCATCTTCCGTGTTTGGACATCTAGATTACACAGACTGAAGAGCAGACTAAAACACGGATATTTGAGTGTGTACACTGCATTCCTGTCCATGACATAATGATGTTAACTTGGTTAAAGGAGTCTGAATAAGCTTTATTTAACTGTATGCCTAACAGAAAACAGTGACTCAGGCCTGAAGGACGGCCACTACATGAGCCATTTGTGGATGTGACAGTCAGGCAGAAACTGTGCCTTGCTGCCCTACATTGCCCCCCCCGCCCCCTCCTCTATGTATGAATTGCTGCCAGGAGGGAGCAGGCATGTGAAGTTGTGACCCATTTCCCCACACTAGCTGGAGGGCTGGCCTGGGAAACCCACCACATTGCAATGTTTTGACTGAAAATGTCACGTTTCCCGTCACATCACCATCATTTCCTTGTATCATTGAGTAACTGTATTTATCAAATCAATGAGTGGATGTGCCAGAATTGTCTCCAGCTAAATGCAGAAAAGACAGAGGTGATCATTTTTGGCCCTAAAAATGAAAGGGAAACTATCAGCGCTCACCTTGGCTCCATGTCATTGACAGCTACAAATCAAGCCAGAAATCTTGGTGTAATTATTGACTCAGACCTGAACTTCAACAGCCATTTAAAGTTTATCACTAAATCTGCCTACTACCACCTAAAAAACATTGCTAGAATTAAGGGATTTCTGTCTAAACAAGACATGGAAAAAATTATTCATGCATTAATTTTCAGTAGGTTGGATTATTGCAATGGCATCTTTACAGGCCTTAAGAAATCTATCAGGCAGCTGCAGCTGATCCAGAACGCTGCCGCCAGAGTCCTTACAAACACCAGGAAACTGGACCACATTACACCGGTCATGAAATCACTACACTGGCTTCCAGTGAGTCAAAGGATAGAGTTTAAAATCTTACTGCTGGTCTACAAAGCACTGAATGGTCTTGGACCAAAATACATGGTTGATCTGTTAGTTCCCTATGAAGCTCCCAGACCCCTGAGGTTCATCTGGATCTGGTTTGTTGTGGTTCCCAAGAACCAGAACCAAGCAAGGTGAGGCAGCGTTCAGTTATTCTGCTCCTCACCGGTGGAACAAACTTCCTGTAGACCTGAGGTCTGCTCCAACTGTCAGCTCCTTTAAATCAGGGCTAAAAACATTACTGTTTACTAAAGCGTACTCTTAAATTAAATACTTACCTGCTGTACTCTACTGCCCTTATTTTTAACAACTTGTGCTTTTTATTATTTTACCTCTTTTCTTATCATTTTATTTGTTATTTACTGTTTAATTGTGTCTTTCCGCTTTTAATGTTGATGTAAAGCACTTTGAATTACCTTGTGTTGAATTGTAATATACAAATAAACTTGCCTTGCCTTGTATCAGATTAACCAGTGTACAGCCTCTTCACATCTCAGGTTCCTCTGCAAACTCATGTTCCCATTTTAACGCTGTTTGACAGCAATGCTGCAGGTTGCTCAATGTTTTTTGACTTGCATGATAACCATCGTGCCTTGTGACAGTTTGTATGTCACCACTTCTACTTTTACGCCATGACTGCTTCAGACAATGGGGTCTCTAATGATTTTGGTCACCACGCAAGCACGGGAAAGGAGATTATCTGTCTAGGAATGTAAATTCCTCAAATAATCCATTTTAATTTCAGATTGGGTTGATTTAGGGTTGCAATGTTGATATTTAAATTGAGGTTTTTTGCTTTGGCAGTTTTGGAGTTGTGATATTTTATCTGTAATTGATTAAACTATGTGGATAAATAAAATATCTGCACAATTCTCCCTTGTCGGCTTCTGGTCTGTCGGGTGGCGTGGTTGTGCCCTCCTTACTCCACCATAGTTGCAGTTCAGGTAAAACCTTGTTTTCACTTTGCACACACACAGTTACACAGACAAACACACCTGCTCACTCACCCCACAGTTTTGGGGGACAGTTAATCGCAGTAGCCTAGTCTTGATTCAGTCTCAGAGACCTGAAATGGTTGCTATTTGTGTCACTGCCTGTTCTTGTGTCTGTTTGTTTGTTTTTTCTCTAACAGATTTCAAAGGCTTGTGTGCCCGTTGTGTGTTTCCCTGTATTTCTCTCATTTCAGACTAGCAGCAGATGCCATCCCTCACCCCCCCAACACATAGGTTCATATACAGGGGTGCACACAAGCCGGGACTCCAGGGCTAGTCTACTGCATGTTTTAGATGTTTCCCCATCTTCAACACACCCGATTCTTTTACACAGCCTTGTCTTTCAGGGTTGTGTTGAGGCAGGGAAACATCTAAAACGTGCAGTAGACTAGCCCTCGAGTACCGGCTTGTGTGCACCCCCTGTGTGTGCGTGTATATATATATATATATATATATATATATATATATATATATTTAAGTTTTAACCAACTTGGTATTGATATGTATGCAAACAAAAAAAATAAAAATACAGGACTGTCTCAGAAAATTGGAATATTGTGATAAAGTCCTTTATTTTCTGTAATGCAAAAATGTCATACATTCTGGATTAATTACAAATCAACTGAAATATTGCAAGCCTTTTATTATTTTAATATTGCTGACCATGGCTTACAGTTTAAGAAAACTCAAATATCCTATCTCAAAAAATTAGAATATTCTGGGAATCTTAATCTTAAACTGTAAGCCATAATCAGCAATATTAAAATAATAAAAGGCTTGCAATATTTCAGTTGATTTGTAATGAATCCAGAATGTATGACATTTTAGTTTTTTTTTTTTTTTTTTTTTTTAAATTGCATTACAGAAAATAAAGAACTTTATCACAATATTCTAATTTTCTGAGACAGTCCTGTATGTATCTGCACATGTCACCAGATATATTCAGTTAGATATCAGTTTTCTTACGAAATCATCAACTGCGAGTACATAAACTTCCTCAAATTCAGGTATTGTGCAATTGAAGTTTACACCTAAATGTCAACCCCCATTTAGAGACCGCGGTTGAATTGGTTTGATATTGGATATTCGATTGTGATACATACCACTGATTTTGGTCAAACCACTTGTGATGTGTTCATGGTCATCCAGACTATATATCACAAGAGTAATTATTATTAAATCATATTATGGGCTGATTTAATGAGATTTATTGAATTCAACACCCATAAAACTTGTGATACATAACTCCAATTGTTTATTATGGGTGTTGAATGTATTAAACCACATTAATCAGCCCATAGTATGATTTTATAACAATTACAGTCTTGTGATATATAGTCTGGATGACCATGAACAAGTAGTTCATGTAGTTTGAAAACAATCGGTGTTATGTATCACAAGTTTTATGGGTGTTGAATTCATTTGTTGAATTCATTAAACCTCATTAAATCATCATTAAACCTCATTAAATCATCATTAAATCAGCCCATAATATGATTTTATAATAATTACTGTTTTGTGATATATAGTCTAGAATGACCATGAACACATCACAAGTGGTTTGACCAAAATCAGTGGTATGTATCACAAGTTTTATGGGTGTTGAATATCCAATATCCAATATCAAACCAATTCAACCGCGGTCATTTAGAGTATTTTGGCTTCTTTCTTTAAAATTAGGACAAACCTGATTTCATCACTAAATTCCACGGATAAGCCTTAATCACTATCGTTTAACCGTGCAAACTCACTGCCATGGCGGTTGTTGACGCGGTAGAGGCCGATCCACGCCTCGGACACCGGCCGCTGGTGCGAGCCGCGGACCCGGGCGGACCTGGCGCTGCCGGCGCTGCGGGCGGACGAGTGTCGGTTCCCGGGGAGCCGCTCGGAGAAAGTGCGGTGCGGCGTGCGGCCTGAGCCGGTCTCCTGCTCGGACTGCTGCTGCTGCTGCTGCTCCGGGTCGGCCGGAGCCTCCGTGGCCGCCCCCTCCTCCTCCTCCTCCGGCTTATCGGGGCTGGGGCTGGGGCTGGGGCTGCCCTCCTCCTCCTCGGAGCGGCTCTGGTTCGCCTCCGCGTCGTCGAAGCTGACGGAGAAGTCGACCACGAGACTGGTGGGCCTGGCCGGGCAGCGGGCTCGCCGGCACGAGTCCCGCTTCGCCACAGCCGCGGCGGCGTCTTTGCCGAAGGGCGAGACCGGGATGGGTATGGGGACGGGGTCCTCCTGCAGACGGCTGGCTCTCGCCCCCATCTCTAGGAGAAAACACCTCGGGAGATGGAAAGAACCCTCGTAGAAAGGGCGGGACGCGTTCACCTCGAAACGACCCTTAAATACCCGTCAGGTCTCCGTTAAGTATGAACGGGTCGCCTAGCAACGAAATGTCTAAAGCGGAGAATAAAGTGTAGGCCCCGACGGACGGTCCCTTTAGCCCGATTTCAGTGTGTACTTCTTCTTACTGTCCACATTTTTTCTTTTATGTTTTTTTTTTCCTCGACTTGCCCCTTTGTGGCTGCAGCAGCGGAAATGTAGCGCTTTCGCTTCCTATTTGAGCCAACGTTTTCGAACAGTTACGGTAAAGCCTTTTTTTTTTTTTTTTTTTTATTAACAATTGCAAACATAACAATGATAAAAAAAAAAAACTTCACATTATGCAAATTCACGTCGAATTATAACATATAAAGAGTACAACTCAAATAAAAAACAAAACAAAAAAAACAACACATTACAACCAGCCGGGGGGGATGAAATTATAACAGAAAGCCAAAACATTTACATACATTTATGGTTTTGATTGCCTTTGAATTATTAGAAAACTTAATAGAGTCCAGATACTGTTTTAATTCACAATGAAAAGTAAAAAAACAGGGTTTTTTGCGTAAGAATTTAGATTTGTGGATGTGGAATTTTGCGAGGATAATCAACAAATTAATAATAAACGTTTCCTTTGGCTTTGTTCTAATTGTTACATGGTCAAAAACACCAAACAACACATCCTTCCAAAATAAAATCAAATCAATATCAATTCTTTCAGACACAAAATTACACATATCAGTTACGGTAAAGCCTGAATTATGGTTCTGCGTTAAAGTGACGCAGAGCCTACGCCGTAGGGTACGTAGTGTAACCAGTACTCGAGTTGTAAAAAAAAATCAGGGGGGATGGTGGATTTTTATTGGGACAGATAATTTGTGCTGATTACAAATAATATAATATATTACAAATAATAGCAGTGACCAAAACACCTGCAGAAATACTGCAGGAATGCCAGCAGTTAAATGCATCCTACCAACATGTGGAATTCCTTACAGCCATAAAAGAGAGCAAATCCCTAATCTCCTTCAAGTCTGCCCTAAAAAGCCACCTACATGAGGCTGCTACTCGTAACTGGGAATAATCAAAGCCTCTACTGCACATCCCGCGGTTTCCTTCTGATTATTGTTTCTTGTTTTTGTTTTTGTTTTTTGTTTTGTTTTCTGCTTTTGTTTTGTATTACCTAGCTTATTCTATTTGTCTCATCACCTTTTTAGTCTCTCTCAGTGCAAAATAACAGTAATCCCCCCTTTTTCTTTTCTTTCTTTTTTTTTTTTTTTTTTACAATCTTCCCTACAAAGTACTGCTTCTTACCTGTATGTCATTCAATGTTATATGAGTTTAAAAAGGTCTCCAATGTAAACAAGTGTAATGCTTTCTTGGAATAATGCCTTTTAGTTGACTTTGTATCAGCGAATCTGTACTGTCATGAAACTGTACCTGATCCTATGCAATTCTTCTAATAAATTCTTCAATCAATCAATCAATCAATCAATCTGTAAGCTTTAAATGTCTACTGGGCTTACATCAGTACATCAAAACACCAAAATAAAAAACAGGATCACTGCAAAAACTCAAAATCTTAACAAGAATATTTGTCTTATTTCTAGTTAAAATGTCTTATTTTAGTAAAAGAAATCTCATTACACTTAAAACAAGACTCATCACTGGAAAAAACAACAATTTTCACCTGTTTCAAGTAGATTTTCACTTAGTATAAAAATCTGCCAGTGGAACAAGATTTTTTTGCTTGTAATAAGAAGATAAATCTTGTCCCACTGGCAGATTTTCCAACTTATTTCAAGTGGAAATTTTCTTGAAACAGGTGAAAATTGTCAAATAAGTTATTTTTCTGTTGTTATTTTTCTGGTGATGACTCTAAATGTTGAAATAGCAGTAAAACCACATTCATTGATGAAATGACATAAGGGATGGCAGTTTTACAGGGGGGATGATTTTGACCGTTTTTATTTCAGGGGGGATGCCATCCCCCCTCAACTCCAGTACTGATGGTGTACCCTACGCCGTAGGCTCTGCGTTGGTGTAACGCGGAACCATAAATCAGCCTTAACGTCTGGTCCACACGTCACCTGCCGAGTTTATATTTCAAACATTAAAACAATGCACATAAATGTATGATGCATTTTTATTTATTTATTTTTTGTTAGTACAATTTATTTAACCTTTATTTTACTTTACACCTAGTAGGTTTCGAAAAAGTAAATATGTCTAGTAGGAGTAGACAGAGGAGGTGGTTGCGCACATATGCTGATTATTACGGTAAAAAAGTACACAATAATACTGACCAATCGGTGCGTTTTGACTGACGTTGTATCCGATCGGTTGGTTTGTATGGGAATATTACGGGAAATCAATTATCAGTTACTTGATTTCATTTTACGTTGTTTTTTTTCGTAGCCTATAATTCATTTTACTTATTACTATATTATTTTAGTAGGTTTCAAGAAAGTGTACAACTGTCAAGTCTCCCGTTTTGGCCGGGAAACTATTTTACCCTCTTTCCTGCCGTCTTCCCGTAATAATATTTTCCCGTAAATTTCCCGTTTTATGATATAATAACTTTTAAACAGCAAACTGAATTGTCACTAGCCTCGCGAGAACTGACACCTGCTGTAGTCTGCGTGGCAGATCTCGCGAGGTCAGTGGCGACAACGGGAGCAAACTCGGAACAACGAATCAGAGAAATGGATGGATGAAACGAGAGAGAAGGCATTTCTGCCAGAAAAGAGGAGAATGAATGTAAATATCTGTAGAGGAGCAGGATGGGGCTGAGTTACCATTTCTGAAAGATGAATAACTGCGATGTTAGTGTTTCTCACGGGGGAAGAAACGATGTCGGTCAGCTGGATGCAGAGACATGTGCGTCTGTCATCAGTCAGTGAAGGCCAGAGCCACACTTAGTGAAAATGACAAATAAAAAGAAAATGTAAATGTTTCATTGAAGTCAATCAATGTGTATATAAACTGAAAATATTTAAAATAAATAAATGTGCTTTATTTCACTTAGGTGTTTTCATTGAGGCTCAATTGTTTTATGACCACCATGTTGATTTTATGCACTTTTATCGGTATTGTCTTGCTTTTATCGTATTTCTACTTTTATTTTAGTGTTTTATTTGTGTTATTATTGATGTTTTATTTCTTGTGAAGCACCTTGTGAATTCCGCTGTCTGTGAAAGGTGCTATAAATAAACTTTACTTACTTACTATTATAGAAATAACATACATAGGAATGTCCACAGCATTTCAGTGTCAATAAAGGTCAGCTTGTCAGATTCTGAGCAAATAATTGTAGTTTGTAAATCCAAAACGTGACTGGTATGCCGTCAATATTGTGTTGCCCTGTAACTGTGTAAACTGTGTTGTTCATGTATTGTTAAAATAATTGAAAATTTAATATTTGTTAAAACACGTTTTGTATATTTATATATGGTAAATGAGTCAATAATAAGTTAACAAACAAAGTATTTACAGTATAAATAAATATTTCATTGTTTAGTAGGAGTAGACAGAGGAGTGTGGTTGCGCACACATGCGGATTATTACGGTAAAAAAGTACACAATAATACTGACCAATCGGTGCGTTTTGACTGACGTTTCCGATCGGCTGCTTGTATGGGAATATTACTGGACTACAGTAGTTACTTTTAGTTTAACACACTAAATATATAACTGTGGGGGTGGAAAACGGTAACATTATACAACAGTTTGTCGAGAGTCAGTCGTCTGTGTTTTGTGCGGTGAGTTTTAACGTCGGACGTGGTGTTTATCTGACTACGACGCCTTTGCAGTCTCTTGAGTCATTATAACAAGGAAGTGGACTAATGGGAAACAGCCTCTCCTTGCGTTTGCAATCCAGTTCTCACGCTTTTATATTTAGTGATGGATATAATTTGTCCCTGAAGACTCATTGCCAATTAAATGTTATGTTAAAATAGCTCATGGGAAAAGACTTTGTAAGCTCAAAAAACACAGTTCAAGATCTACATTCATCAAAGTATTTAATGTAATATTTTCCTTCAGTTTTAAGAGTTTTATTTCGGTGTTAAATTATTTATTCCATTAGTACGGACAGATTTACAGAGTGTTACGCCCTTCAGAGCAGAAATGCATTTTTTGCAGCAACAGTTGAAGGCGTGGCGTTGAACTGCAATCTCAATGTTTTCTGTGATTATATGAGTCAGAGTTTTGGCCTTTGACCCTCTGATCTATGTGTTTATCTGCAGAGATGAGGGCGCTGACTTTGCAGCACGCAAATGTGGGCCCAGGAGAGCAGAAGCGGGACTTGGCCACACCTGGAAGAAGTTTGTCTTCCAACTATTCTCCAAATCTGGAAAACAAGATCCTGGCTCAGTCCTCCACGATTGAGCCTTGCTCTCTGCTCTTAAACCTTTCAGCACAATCGTCTGCTTGCCCATCTCTCCAGCCTTCCAGATTGTCCTCTACCTCATCTTCCCTTCTCTCTTCTTTCGCTTCCTCTGCTGTGCCACCCCTCCTCAGCACCAAAAACAAACTCCTAACTAATGACTTGTCCCCTCTTTCTTTTTCCTTGACCTCCTCTGTTCCTAATGAGTCTCTGCTGTCCACATCCCTGCCCGATACTGCTCTGCTCGGTCGCTTTTCTAACTTTCTTTCACTGGGGAATCATGGTCTGGGGGGAGAACAGAAAAAGGATGGTGAAGGAGATGAAGAGGTGGAGGAAATATCTGAAGACACATCATCCGGTTTTGAGGAAACAAGTGTGGTACATGACATTTGCTTTATTGCATAAATGAGTTGGCTGCTACTACATTCACATTTAAGCGTTTTGATCACCACTGCGACTGATGCACGTGATTTCACCATATTATTGTTTTAATGAACTTTTTCAGTGCCTTCAGCATCTTGATGAAGCTCCAGCATTATCTGAACGTATGGCAGAGGTGGAGGTGGAGGATGCTGAGACAACCATGGAGTTGCCAGTCTTGGAAATGGAGCTGAGCAACCAGGAGGTTGAGCACACTTTGGTCATCAAACAAGATGAATTTGCAGAGCCTGATCCGAGAACTGAAAGGGCTGAAGAGCAGCTGAAAGATAAAAAGGTCTTCCTTTGCATCTGCATGTTACTAGAATAGTGTTTGTGCTGTCAAGCTTAAATACTAGCTGCTAATTGTAGAGATCTGACTTCATGCTGTATCTGTCCTTTAGTATCTCCTGCTGAATGCGGTGTGTTGCTCCCTGGTTAATAAAAACAAAGCCCCTGGCCAGCTGAACTGGGACTCTGAGGACAGCGTTTGGACCAACATCATCAACCTGGCCAAGGACATTTCTGACTGTGACCCACAGTTCCTTCTCAAGGTGTGTGTGCATCTTCTGTGTGGGAGGATGTGGATAGAGTTTTGTATCTGAAGGCGTTTTTATCAGTCTGGATACAAGTACCTTTATCTCTGAGACATTTTCAAGGAAAATCATAATCATCTGCTCTGACATGCAGACAACTCTCCTGTTCTGACAATAGTTCATCTTAACAAATGTTAAAACGTGCCAGAAATACTGCTGAAAAGCCCCCAAGCAGCGCAGCGTCTAAACATGCATAACAATGATCTCTCTCATAAGTCAGGAAGAAAACATCTCTGTAAGAAAATCTTAGGAATATGCAAAGATAGTCTTAGTAATATGCAAAGATAAACATGATATGACAGAAGCTGCTGCAACAAGCAGCGTCTTGCATGGTGTCTAGGATTCTATTTAAGCAGCGCAAAATATTTTCTTTCTTTTATAATATTAGTTTCAATGTCATATTTTAGGGAGATGTGGGATCCTTGTGTTTCTTTAGACAAATGTGAACCACTTATGGCACTATATCACATCAACAATAATGGATTTAGGTGACAGAGATACAGTGGAGATCATTGCAGAGGTGATTGAGAGATTCAAGAAAGAAGTAGCATAATCGAAGAAAAGATAAGAGTATTCCTGGACAGTCTCATAGGAATGACATGATCTTTTGCACTCTTTAGGAGGCCCATTGAGCTAAAAATGACAACAAGTGTTTTTTTTTTACGCTGCCTAGAAATATTTTGACAAAACACCCAAAAATCAAAAATATATCCTTGTAGTTTTCCTTTCTGTTTCTTTTCCACATACCATTTTTGTCTCACTGTCTGAAGTTAAATCAGACTAAACCTCTCCAGGTTCAGTTCAGTCAGGATTGCCAAAATTATTTCATTTTGCTAAATGCCATAATAATGACAGAGAGAATTTCTTAGATCATTTTATATTATTTTCTCTTGGCTTTAAAATGTTATGTGTCTATTTGCACAGTGTGTGTAAACTTCTGGTTTCAACTGTAAGAGCACTATGTCACTTTCTTTGGTTTCAGTTTGTTTTATGGACATATTTTTCTTACTCTATTTAGTGTGTTCATACTTCTTGATTTTTTTTTTACTCAGTTTACAGTAGTAGTTTACAAAGTACATATTTGGTCAGTTATTTATTATATTCTCCTTTTCAATTAATGTTTTATTCAAATATGAAAAATTGGTCTTTTTTTTGTTGCACATAACTTGTACAGCAGGTCAGTCTTTTAAAAAGTATGTGCGTGTATTCCGTGAGTCCATAATCCCTTGAAGGACATTTATCTGAAATTACAACCTGTATTTTAATCTCTATTTATGGTTGACTAAATCCCCAAAAAGGTTTCAACAGGCTGTCAACCCTTGAAAATATTTCTCTAGTTTTTCTGCTTCCAGAATGATCATCGAGTGATTAAGTATCTGCTTCTCATAAAGATAGTTGTGAACTAAACTTCCTTTTGCTAGTTCCTAATGTAAGAATATATTCAGCATGTTAGAAGTATTTTTTCCCCCCTTAACATTCAATAATAATAATATGATTTAGTCTGAACACAGACACATAAACATTTGTTCTGTTTCCCTTTTAAGGTGGCAGTTTACACAAGACAAGAACTAAATATTCGCATCACTGCAAACTTCTTGCTGGCTCTGGCTGCCAATCTGCCCTCCACTAAGTCGCATGTCCGCAGATACTTCTGTGCAGCTGTGCAGCTTCCGTCTGACTGGCTGGAAATAGTCAGAATCTACAGCACAGTAAGTCTCAGTCTCCATCAACTGCACTGTGATCCTTGTGTTTCTAGTCTTTCTTACACTCTTCATGATGTTTTTCCAGTGCTTCAGCCGCTCTTTGCCAATGTGTCTGAAGAAGGCGATGGTTGACAAGTTTAAGCAGTTCAATGAATATCAACTGGCCAAATATAACACCCGCAAACACCGCTGTAAACACAACCGTAAAAAACCCAAAGGAAAGGTAGTTGTGCATTCTTGTTATCTTTTCCTCGCTGTAAAAAGTCAAACTTGTTCAGTTCAGGATGATAAATGCATTACTTACTACTTTATTGACGATTTAATTACAACTCTGGTTGTTATTTTAATACAAGTAAAGCATTTCTCTAAATCCATGCTCAGTGCATACATACCTTCTATCATTTAGCTACTTTTTTACCGTATTCTGTCTCAGATCACTTGATTATGATTTCCAGAAACCAACTGATGGACAGCTGAAAAAATGGGCGAAGCTTCTCAGATCTGATGCATCTATGCTGAAGAAGCTTGTAAGTCACCATCTATTTATTTTGCGCCATTAAATAGAAGTTGTTTTTTTTTCTCTTTAATTTGAGTTGTTGTTAAAAGAGGACATAAAAAAAAGTCAAATTTTCTGTTGAGACCAAATATTTGGGTGTCTGATGTGTCAATGACTTCAGTCGTGATAAAGTGCTGTCCTTGCAAAATGTCATCCCTGCTGAATATTCCATAGTTAAGTGTAAGTGATACAAGTAGAAAAGGGACGTGTTTAGGAACAAAATCAACTCGGCCACAAACCAGAAGATCGCCTAAAACCACAGAGCAAATTCAATGACTGCTGGTTATGGTGCATAAAAGTCACCAATGTTCTGCTGAATCCACTGGTATTGATATAAGCATAAACACTTTGGGAGCGTCATGGTTCCCAGGAAGGTGCGTGAAAGCGCTTCCAAGCGTTGGATTGAGTGGTGTAAAGCACACAGACACTGGACTGTGGAAAGGTCTGCTAGGGAGTGGCAAATCATGCAAATCAGATGGGTGAGTCTGGGTTTGGAGGATCCCGAAAGGACTCTACCTGAGTGACTAATTGTGCCAGCTGGGAAGTTTGCTTGAGGAGAGATAGATAGATAGACAGAATCTCATCATCTCCAAATCTCTTTATCCCAAATTAATTTCCTGCTACTTTTCTAATAGTTTAAGTGGATAGCATAAAGCTGTAGGACTCATTTGAAAAGAGACAGACCGTTCAGATGAAGGGCCGACTGGTACTTCATATATTTAAAATATGCTGTCAACATCCCAAAATTAAATTTATTAGTTCCTCTTGACCCCATATAACTAAAAGAATTTAAAAACGCAAGTAAAACAAAAGCTGGGGTCTCAAGAGCTTAATGAAATACCTGAGGAAATTGTCAACTTTAAGAACAAAACAACAAAAAGATTTTTTTATCTTTTTTTTTTTTTTTACATGTTTTACAAGTGTTTAGGAGTTTATATGGACATTTTTGTTCAGTTCAAGTCCAGCTGCGTTTATGCAAATGTATTCATGCACATGCATGTTCATCACAGAAATAAAACTATTTATGCTGAACAAAAAAAATCCCCATAAATATCTCCTTTAATTTTTTTATTTTGCTGACTGTGTGCGTGTGTGTGTGTGTGTCCAGATCCAGGTAAATGAAGGAAAAGGGGTGGTGGATAAAAAGCAGAGTGAATTCAGCATGAAGAAGTTGATCAAGAAGCTTCACATTAAAGATCCTGCTGAGCATGTTATGAGCATTCTGGGGAAAAAGTAAGCAGCACATGGGCACAAATACCCAAGCACTGATGCAATAATGACATAACATTTTATTGTGACTGATATTACTCCTTCCAGCTCAAATTCAGCTGAAGTATTAGAAAACGTATTAATTAGAAGCTAAACATCTCTTATATAATTTTTCTTTTATTATTATTTATATTTTATTTTTCTCTATAAAATGAAAAACATTTAAAAAGACATGAAGATTTTGGAGAAAGTGTTTTCAGAATTGGTCTTTCAACAGGTACCCCAGTGACATGAAGGCGTTCACCCGCAGTGGATTAAAGGGTTCGTGGGACAGGGAGAGATCTGGACAGAGGATGAAGCTCAAGGAGCCGCAGACGTGGGAACGGCTGCTCAGTCTGGAAGGAAACAAGGCTGCTACCTGGGAGAAACTCATAGGTCTGACAGGAAGTGCTTCAGTTCATCATCATCATAACTGAGCTACATGCACAGGCTTGCAGTCCAGAACAGCATGCCTGCTGCGTCACTAGTTCCTAGTAGATGATTATTGGAAAGTATAATTCACCACTGAAAAATGTGTCTTTCATACCATGTGTTTATCTGTACTGATCTGCAATTTCCCATCTGGTTGAAACACTGAGTCCAACATTTCTCAACTTGAAAGCCCTCAATCTTCGGTCTTTAAATAATTCCACAATCCACACGACAAATAGTCAAAAACAAACACGTCCACAATGACGCACACTGAGCTATAATGTCTCTACTTTGCAGACAGTAAATCACTTCCATTTATGGCCACGCTGAGGAACTTGAGGAATATGATCACCAAGGGCATTAGTGAGGCTCACCACAGAAAGATCCTCAACAGACTGACTAATCAGGTGTGACACAGTGAAACAAAGTATCTATATCCATCAGCCGGTGTTAATTTCTTGAATTAATGAAATTCTAAATATCTATTACTGCTTTTCTTACATTGTGCTGTTGATGTGCTTACAGAAAGCAGTCATCCAGAGCAGGCAGTTTCCTTTCAGATTCCTTGCTGCCTACAAAGTCATCATGGAGCTGCACACATTGGGTGAGGTGCATCAATGACTGAAAGCATTTTTTACTAAATCTGATTTTATAAGTTGGGATAAAAGAAGCAATATGGCATCGATGCTGCACTTTCAGCAGGCTTTGAACTGTGGCCTGGACTTGTTCAAGAGCATCCTACAGATGCTTGATGTGATTGGATTTGTGGGCCAGGTTGAGCTGTTGAGTAACTTTTGCAGTGTTTCAAAACAGGATAATATAAAGAGTTTTGTTCAAAATAGTAGTGAATAGTACTTGCAGATTGTATCGAACTTGAAAGCAAAAATACAATGTTTGCAGGGGAGGATCCGTGTTGTCTGTATGAGACTATTACTTCTACTCAAGAGTATAAATTCAGCTCAGCAAAAAGAGCAAAATATTAATTTCTTTGTCTAATTTAAATATATATTTTTTTTAGTCGGCACATGTTGTTTAAAGGCAGGGTACATAATTAGACACTGGTTTTTTTTTTCCGAATCCAGAACACGTTTTGCCACATTAATTAATATAAAAAAGTCCATGACAGGTTCATATCTTGCTTTGTTTTGTTCTAATATAAGCAGATGTGATTCTTCCAGAAATTTCTTACCCTACCTTTTTAAATTTGCTAATCCTTTTTGTAGTTTTTAAGTTCATAACAGTCTCATAAGTAGTTTCAAAAACTGTAACCAAGTAAATTTGTCTTACTCATATAGTTAAATACAGATTTAAAACAGTTTAAGAGACATTTGTGATCTCTTACAGCACAGTTAGAGACACTGTAGTAAAACGAGAACATCCTATAATATCTAATCTGCATTAAAAAAACAAAATCATTTTTGGATTAGAAAACAACCTCCTTTTTAAATTTTTTTTTTTTTTATTACAATGCAAAAAAGAAAAACGAGACTTAAGGACAACTTGATTTGTCGAAACTTTGATTTCCACCTTCCAGCAGTGTTGTACTAACCAAAAGGTACTAGAAGTAATGTAAACAAATCTGTATGTACGTGTCGTTTTTTCAACACATAACCTCAGTACCAGAAACTGATTTGACAAACTAATCATGTAAACTTTGGTAAAATGTTGGCCAAGTAAGCAACAGTCCACCTCCACAACAACATCATCTTTTTCGTTTAGCTTCAGCATCGCAGCAGAAGATCCCCACTGCCAAAGAGATCCTGGTGAGCATCCTGAAGAAGATCCCCAAAAGTAATCGATTTAAGCGTCAGGAGTGGGAGTCAACTAAAAAGAGAAGAGTGAAGTTGACACTCGGCGTGCCATTTATCTACCGACTGTACAAAATAAAGAAAGCCCAACTCCTGAAGGCCAAGTAAGACAATTTCATCTTTGGTTTGTGGATGTTAAGCTTTTGTAATCACTTCATATTGATGTATTTTGAAGTTTGGTTTGTCTTCATCTTACACGCAGCGGGCCTCTAGTGTTTAAATAGATGAAAACATTTTTTATTTGCTTGAGTGGTGATGCATAGTGTAAAAAAAAAAACTGCATATACAGAAAGGAAAATAAGAATTACAGTTTGTAATTCTGTAACTCAGGGTAGTGGATCTGAATCAGAATTTAGGGTTGCATGTTTTTGCTTTTTAAGATCCATTTATGGCCAATGAAGTTTAAAGGATAACAAAAGCAAATGAACATCTGCCTTCCTTTTCCTCTGTTGTCTTTGTATGTCCAGTGAGAGGCCCTACACTGTTGAACTGCTGGACCGTTATCGCAAAGCTCTGGAGACGGCGGTTCAGATCTCCTGCCGCTATAACGTGCCCCCACTCCCCGGGAAAACTGCTATCCTGCTCTCCTATGATATGATATACCACCAGTCGTGGGACAAGAAACAGGACTTCTGCCTCCCTCCAGACCTGGAGAAACAAGAAGAAGAGGGAGAGGCAGATGAGGAAGATGGGGAAGAGGACAGCAGCTGTAGAAGGAAGAAGACCAAGGAGGCGGAGCATGATAAACTCACTCCTTCTGTAAGTAAAACTGCTTTTTAATGCAGAGAGAGGTTGGCATAAGGCACCTGAATAAGCAAACCCCTTTTTTACATTTGAAAATCTTTGCAGATGTTAGAGGTGGGAGCTATGCTCGCTCTGATGATCAACAGTAGTGCAGAGGATTGTCGACTCTACATGTTACAAGATAATCAGTGTAAAGAAGCTACACTTGAGTCTGATGTCCTTTTGGATAATGTCAGAAGTGTGATCAAGCAAATGGAGGTCAGCATATTTCTCTGCAGCTATTTGTCCTTTTGTGTTTTTATAAATGTGTTTTATATTTTATGGAAAGTGTTACCTGCTGAAGAAGCAGATGTTATGTGGCTGTATTAAAGGGAACTTCTCTTTCACTGGCACTTTCCCAGGTTCCATGTGATGATATTGATAATGCGTTCTGTCACAGGATGTTCACCAATAAAAACAAGGTATGTTTATCTGAGGTGTGGCTTTGAATTGATTCCAGCATTACAATGGCAGGGTTAATAAAGTAAAAAAAAATGTAAATGACTCTACTGGTTAGGCAATCAGAAGAATTTGTTACACTTTCACAAGGTGGTTTTTCAGACGTGTCAATAATCCAGTGTTTCCATCTTTTTCAAAGTCAAAATCCTTTTGTTACTTTGAAGAGAAGTCTAGCAGGATGAGATACGGAAAGAGAACCAGGACGGTTACGCTCATAAAAAGAAAAACACTGTTCAATGGAAACACCGACTTCCCGCAGCGGTTACTTTATGGCAAATTAAGAGTTTCGCTTTTATTTTGTGAAAACGTATAATGTAAACACAACTCTAGAGGACATCTATTATAAAGCAATTTAAGACATGCAGTTATCAGCTGGACGTTCACCAAAAAGTCCCTTTTTTATTTAATTTTTTTAAGACACCGTGAAGAATGATCATATATTCAGACTTAAGTGGCCTCAAACAAACTGCAAGGGTTGTGTTTTTTAAATTGTCCTCATCTCTGACATCCATATACTGTATTATAGTCTCACAGAAAAGGGACCTCCCCCCTATTGTGTATTCTTTTTGAATTCTATGTTTTATATAGAAAAATTTGACATCTTGTGAATAAATACGCACAGATTTGCATAAAGTTACCTTGTCATATCAACAAACACTAATATATGTATATGTTCTTGTCCTATATTTCTGGTCTATATTTATTTAGTTCGGTCACATACATTTTGATTTCATGACACAGCAGTTTGAGCACTTCAAACAAAGAAACCAAAGTAACAGTAACATGAGACTTGAAGACCAAACATAAGAAACATTGTTAGGTGACATTTCTAAATGAAACTTTGGGAACCATAAACTTGATCTTCAGATCAGATGGACATTTTAAATCTGACTAGAAATTACTTTATAGGTTATTCTCTCTTGGCATGTGATATTTGGGATTTTCGGCAGAATCAACAGAATCCAAGTTTCACATCTGCAGGCTGATGCAGTGAGATGTTTCCTTGTCTGTTTTTTTTTTTTGTTGCAATTATCAATCTCTGGCACTTCTGTTTTTCAGGTGAACAACATCATTATGCTGTCTGAGTCCTCTATCAGCTCTGAAATTCAGTGGGCCATCAAAAACTACAGGAAGGAAATAAACAGCAATGCCCTTGTGATGCAAATCTTCTTGTCAGACAGGTTACACTTAATCTTTTTGATACAACTGTTATTCAGTCCTGGTGTCCCAGACAAATATGGGTATGCTCCTCTGGTTTCTTACCTCTCCTCCAATTATCCTGTACCTTTTGTGTTTAGACGATGCCCAGACTCAGAAAGCACTCCCGACAGGAACTTTGTGACTCTCAGCGGCTTCAGTGAACAAATACTGAGGTAAAATGCACAATTCTTCAGTTTATGAAGGTATTTTTGCCTTTTAAATCGTGGACATGAAATGTTCAGTGGCTCATTCATTCAAGGTTTTTGTTGTATTCACAAGAATTATTTATTGTTCAATCATGTGTAGCTCGAGGCGATGTTTTTAATGTTCTTGTCATTAGTGAGATGAGGACATTGATAAATTCTTCATCTGTCTTTTGAATATGAAGCTGAAGTCTACAGTTGGCTATTTTAACACAAACACTGGGAAAGTGATGGAAAGAGATTCGGTCTCAAAGACAACAAAATCCAATCTCTGATTTTAAAATTCGTTTAATGTGCTCAGCCGCAAATTTTTTTTCTCTCTCATCAGATCCTGTCAAACTCCCATCACTTTGTATGGGAAGTGTAACTGTCTTTTTTTTTTAGGTTTGACTGTAAATCTTCTTTGGGGGTTCAGTCTATACTAGAACTATACTAGAGCCATTCCTGCACCATTTAGGATGTTTGCTTTGGCTCTTGTGTACCTGCTGGTGGCAAAAAACCAGTCAGAGCAACTTTGGACTCCCATGATCCTGGTTGTCTCATGTGACAACTGCATATCCCTTTATGGCACTAAGTCACACATCAGCAATAATAAAATCAGCTCACAGAGCTGCAGTGTGAACATTATGACAGAGGAGACTAAAAGTCTTCTCAGGGTGATGATGGAAGAGAAAACAAGAGTGTGACTGAACAATAGGCCAAACGCATACACAGAAACCTCCAGCAGGTTCCAGCAACTCAGCACAACACTTCTGCAGTTTAGAGTGACTGGTTCCTCTTTGAGTTTTTCTTTTAATGCTTGAGAAATCTGTTTGGCTGGAAATGATAAATGTAGTCCTTTAATGATTATGTACACATTTTTAAGCCCATATTTTATTTAGTCATGGCTTATTCGGTGTAGATTAGCTAGGCAATTATTATAATTGTTTTTTTTTACGACTTTGTATTAATTGGACTAATTTGGAAGGAGATGAAGCGTATTCTGGAAGTGCCTTGGGATGACATTTATCTTGTTTTAAAGCTGACTTGAAGTGAATGGTATGATAGTAATAAAAATAATTCCCCACTGGAAATTTAATTAATCAAAATAAAATACAAATTTACTAGCGTGAGAGTTTTATAGGTGCCAACGTGTGAATGTTTTGTTTTTTTGAGTTACCTTTAGGGAGAGCTGGCTACGCTTTTTTTTTTTTCAGGTACGATGCCCAGTTCAGATAACCAGCTGAGGTCTATATATTATCCAACAGATTGGAAAATAGTCTGATTTTGTCCTCAAGCAGGGGACATTTATGTTCCCAAAATCTCAACCTGTTTATTCAAATACAGGTTTGTGGCAGCACGAGGATCTTCAAGGCTGCTCGATCATGTGGAGCATTTGGACAGATTATACAACATCCTGCCACCAGAGGGCGCCAAAGGCCTTCAGACTTCAAATTATGTTGTCTCAGTACCAACCAGCCCAAAATTAAGGTAAAAATTACTTTTTAAATTATTATTTTAAATACATCATCCTTCTTCTCCATCGTTTGAGAGTGGCTCATTCCTTTGTTCTTAGGTGGCAAGGTGTGCGAGTGTTCATCTCCTCCACCTTCAGAGACATGCACGCTGAGCGTGATGTTTTGGTGCGGAGCGTGTTCCCAGAGCTTCGCCGGCGCGCTGCGCCGCACTGCCTCTATTTGCAGGAGGTGGAGCTCCGCTGGGGCGTGACAGAGGAGGAGTCGGAGAGAGCCGCCGAGCTGTGTCTGTCAGAGGTGTGTCGCAGTCAGATGCTGGTGGGGATCCTTGGGGACAGGTATGGTCAGGTGCCCCCCAGACCGGCCCTCCCTGACCTGCCGCAGTACAGCTGGGTAAGATTCATGACTTTTACAGGCAGAGATGAGTGACAGAAAAGTAATTTGCAGTTGTTGATATGGTATTTTTTAATCAATTACAGGTTTTTATATTCTTGTTGTACAAATTAAGAGAAGAAGCGTGCCGGACATTTATAAGAAAATAATTAGCACAATTACAAACATTGTTGGTTGCAGTCTGCAACGTGCAATGCATGTATATCATGTGCACTAAAAAGCATTTTAACTGCAATCTAGACAGAGAGAGTTTGCTTTTATGTATTTGAGTTTAAGTGAAATGCTTCATGATGTGACTTTTAATTTCATAATTTATCTAAAAGTACTGAAATAAAATAATTATTCTTTGTGTTCAGCTGGCCTCTGCCCCAGCGGGTCTGTCCATCACAGAGATGGAGATCTGTCAGTTTCAGGCTCTTTATCCTGACACGGCACACCAGCGGATGTTCTGTTACTTCAGGGATCCAAACATCATCAAGTAAGCTGTGAATGTAAAATGTTGATCCTCAATGGCATAAAGTGAGTTACAGGTAAAGTGCTGTAAGTTGGCATTTTTCCATTTATCTGTTTAAAGATCGGTTCCTGTTGCTTGGAGATCAGATTTTGCTGCTGAATCAAAGGAGGCTGAGGACAAGATGACGTCTCTGAAGAGAAGACTAGTGGGCAGCACTGTCAAAGTCACTGAAAAGTGAGCATTTTTCAGTGTAGATAAGTGATGCACAATAGTTTTGTGCAAAACTTGTACAAATAATACCACCATGGCATCATTGTAAGAGCTTTAGCTGAGTTCACATTTCTTTCTGTTGCAGTTACTCGTGCGAGTGGGGAGGTGTTGTGGAAGGAAAGGCATATCTTAAAAACCTGGAGGACTTTGGCAAAGCTGTGCTGGAGGATCTTTGGATGGCTGTTACGAAGCTATTTGTGGAAGTCAGTAACTCTGACAAATTAATCGCCTAACTGTAAAACCACTGTAACGACCCAAAAGTGGCAGTGAACTGAAGCATCAGAGCATTTCTGTTCTCTCACAGCTTTTTGAGATGATACTCAATCACCTTTATTCTCAATCTGTCAGGAGGGTGAGGAGGCTGAAGCTGCGTCGGAGGTGTTTGAGCAGGAAGTTCACCAGGGGGCGCTGCTGAGGCAGTTCTTCGGCAGGCAGAAGCTGCTTTCAGCTGCTGTGGAGATGGTGGAGCAGACGCACACCAAAGGAGGGATGGTGGTGATAGAGGGAGGAACTGGAGAGGGCAAAACGGTCTTCATGGTAATTTTATGACTTGAACCTTTTGGTAATTCTAACTTGCTGATTATATGAAGCAAAGGATAGATAGATAGATAGATAGATAGATAGATAGATAGATAGATAGATAGATAGATAGATAGATAGATAGATAGATAGATAGATAGATAAACATACATACATACGATAAACATATATACTTTATTTCTCCCAAGCTGGAAAATTGTGTAGCAGCAGCATTACACACAGTGACAGTGGACAACATATAGGATAATAATAAGTAACTTTAAGAACAGACTATACAAAATAATGTACCGGTATTTATTTTTTCCTTTTAACTGTTATTGTGATGAGACGCATGGAAGCATGTTTATAGCAACAAACTGTTTTTGGCATCAAAGACTTTTACTTGATGTTACAACTAAAAGCTGCTAGCTAAATATTTCCTTTGAATGATTTCAGTATTTGACGTTAACAGATTTAACTACCTAATCTCTAATCAGACAGGTTAAAATTTGGTTCCTGGGGAAATGTCATAATTCTCGGCCCTGCCATTTTTTACTCCCCCCCCCACACAGGCTGCTCTGGCAGATTCCCTCAGCACTGGAGGGAAGTCCAGAAGAAAAGTCAGCTGCGATGTGATGTCCTATTCTACAGCTGCCAGTCAACCGGCACGCTCAGTGGAAAACCTCCTTCGATGCCTCGTTCACTGGCTGAGAAAGATGAGAGATACAGATGAGGAATCACCTTTTACCCACTCGTACAAGTGAGGGATATCTACATCATCTAGTCTCTGCATGATCAGTGGTTTCCAGCTGTGTTTGTTTAATTATATATTTCCTTACCTCAGAGACTTGTTGTCAGAATTTCACTCCATGTTGGGTGACATGACGAAGAACAAACCTGTGGTGCTGCTGGTTGATGGGGTGGATCTTGTCCGAGACAGTGGAGGACAGCTCAGCGCCGACTGGATCCCACAACAGCTTCCCAAGGTCAGTCACAAGGGAGTGAAAAAGAGGTTTCATCTTCATATTAAAGGAGCATGAGGCTCCTTTTAAGAAATGAGACTTATTAGCGCCACCTTCGCCACGACGGCCGTCGGGGGTACTGCAGCCAACAGTGAAGCCGGCACGGGAGAATGGGGAGAACGTGCATGCAGCGTCATGTGACGTCACATCCGCAGGACAGCGCTGGAAATTCCGGCCCGGAATTGCAGCACATTTTGCAGCACACAGCCTGTTCAAGGCAACGGAGAGATACACTAGAGGGCTCATTCTTTTTGGTTTGGAACGCTTCATCTGAAATTATTACTAGAAAACTTAAAATGTATACGAATTTTTTTCATAAATCCTGCCTCAATCCTGCCTCATGCTCCTTTAACTCAAACTACTTCAAGGCTCCTGAATTTTGGAGCAGATCTTTTACCACGAAATGCTTTATGATCTTACAATCGATATGAGACATGTCTGCAGTCACTGAGCAGAAACACTAACATTTCAGAGCTCACCAAGTACAAACCCGGTCTGGTTTGTAGTGATAATTCAATTCAATTCAAAATTTGTCTTGGACTCGACAACTGAGCCAATTCATAGGACTGCTATAAGCAGCATCCTGTGCAGCTCACATATAATGTAAATATACATGTAAATATCCATTATTCAGTTGATTTTTTTAACTGCATGAATGTATTTTTGTCCTCAGGGCGTTTGCTTAGTGCTGAGCATCACATCAAAAGCAGCTCTGCTACAAACACTGGCCAAGAAAAGAGGGACCGTCCTGTTTTCTTTGGGCCAGCTCACCATGCCCGACAGAAAGGAGATCGTTCAGAAGGAACTGGACACGTTTGGAAAAAAGCTCAGTGATTCAGCGTTTAACAACCAGGTTCTACTTACCACTCCTCTAAGACAGTTTTCTAAATTAATCCTCACCGTTACATGTTTCCAGAACGTCTCTTTTTACACACAAACGTTGCTGTTTGTGTTTAATCAGCTCCAGACCTTAATAACGAAGAAGGGAGCAGTGAGTCCTCTGTACCTGCACTTGGCCTGTGAAGACCTGAGGAGTTTTGCCTCCTTTGACAAGGTCTGAGCTCACGGTTTTTAACCATGTCTGCACTGGTTTCACTGGTTCTGTGTTGGTTATCTACAAATGCTGATGATATGGATACGATTTTACATATAACTGAATTTTGGCACATGTATTGTACTGTATATCAATGTACTTCTTTAAGTTCCACAGATACTTGTGCATGTAATGTGTATTTTCACTCACTTCTACTCAGTTTTTTTTAAGCTGCATAATCTTGATGCACATTTCACTCAGCTGTTAATGCTCTGTCTGCTTCTCAGCTGAAGGAGAGCCTGCAGTGTTTGCCACCGTCTCTGAGCCAGCTGGTGCAGTACAGTCTGGAGAGACTCTGCTCGCAGTACAGAGGCATGCTGGGACTCCGCTGGGCCCTGGCAGCTTTCACCGTCAGCAGTACCGGTAGGATGAGTCAAGTTTTTGTGTACTTGTTTGGTATGTCTACAGTTGTGCCAGTGAAATGTTATAAGTGCCAAAGTAATTGATTAAAAATTAAACTGTAACGTTCAGCCATCAATCGCAAAATGAAAGCTGCTGACAGATCCACTATCTTTCTAGCAGTCTGTGAGAAGGTTTGAACATGGTGCTCAAACCAACCTGTCCTTTTTTTTACATGTTTCTTCTCTTTGTTCCCAGGCCTGAAGGAGAGAGACTTGTACTCTGTTCTGAACATGTGCAATGACCTGTCCATGCGGGATGGACAGGTCGAGTGGCAGGAAGTGCTGCGCCTGTCCAGGAACCCCAAGGGACGTGTTCCCATGGCAACTTTCACCCGTTTGGTTCAGAGTTTGCAAAGGTAAGAGTCCCATATGAGGTATGTTTGGTGAGGATGCTGGTGGGAAACTTGTCATTGGAAAATAAATTCAGCTGCAGATTCAGCTTCATCTCTGACAGACGGTGGTTGGAACAAGGTGATGGTGAGGTCACTGTGTGGGAGACTGAGAGGGAGCGTGGTATCGTCGGAGAGCCTTTGGGTCGTATTATGGATTCCATGAATCATGAATAATGAAACCAAACCAGATACTATGAATATCTACATTTTTATAATGTTCTTTCTTTACTCATAAAATGTATTTCATCTTATTAGTTAGTTTATTAGTTTATTGTTTTGCACAGTTTTTAAAAAATATACAGGAAATATCAATGATAAACACTATAGGTGCAGGAAGAGGCAAAAAACCCAATGGGCTTATTTGAAGCCTCCACCGAAGATATTAAAATTTCATGTCAAGATTAACATACAAAAAACAGAAAGTATAACTACACAAAAGTGATGGCAAACTAATAATGCAATATATAAATAATAAAGAATAAAGACAAAAAATAAGTGTGTGTGAGTGTGCATGGGATATTGTTTTTACAACTTATATCATATTGATTCCTGAGCAAATAAGACTGTACATGTCACTATGAGTGAAACACAAAAAAACAAAAAGAACATGGAAACATAAACAACAATACATTGGGAAAACAGTTACAAAACAGCAGTCAAGTGGTCCTTCAAACGTCTTTTGTAATATTTCAGAGAGAGAGATCTCTTCATTGAAAGGTCAAAAGTTAGGGGGAACCAAAATATGTGGTATGACCCCTTCACAATGTTGATGAAGGACTAATAGCAGCTTACTAATGACACCAGTTGATTTGCTTCTTGGCATAAGTTTGATCATAAATGATTTTTACATTCCACATCACCTTGAAATGCAATCTTTGGCAAATATTTATTAAATATAAAAACTTACAGAGATTAAAAGCTACAGCTCCAACTGTAATGTATTTTATGTTGCAGTTGCAAATGCTTTATTGCAATTTAGATGAATCCATATTCAATGGAAACATGTTTTATTCATTGTTTCTTTCGTAAAAATCTGCCTGCATGGATCCAGTCGTGGTCCAACAACCAAACTGATATTTAAACACTTTATGACTTTTACCATTATTCCTTCAGCATTCAGGCTGTTTTTCTTCACATATACGTGTAAACACAGCTTGTCCATATTTGAATAGTAGTGTGAGTAATAATCCACTTTTCTGCAGTCTGATTGGTCCGTCTCATTCTCACAACACCGATGACGTGCTGGTGCTAATCAATCCAGAGGTGAAGCGAGCCTTTGAGGATTTTCTCCTCCCAACACAGAAGGACAGAAGCCGAGCTCACCTCGTACTGGCAGGTAGAGTACATGCGGATCACTTTTATTATGAATGAGTTCAAGTCATTTCATATTTAGATTAATCTCACTGTCATTCCGCAGCTCATCTGTGGGCGATGGCCGACCCTCACGGTGAAAACACCTTCCTTCACTGCGAGGCCAACTCTGTCCTGCACTTGCCCTCCAGCCTGGTTTGACATCTTCCTTCATTTACTAAATGCTGCACGAAATAAACAAATAGAGTTTAACAACTTTGCAGTCAAAATTTTCTGTAAATCACTTGGTTCAGAATAATTTCATGCATCTCGTTTGTACTCATGTTATGGATAATATTTCTTCATAATTTTGACTTCTTGCTTCGTTTGTTTCTTAGATTCAAAGTGGACAACTGGAGGCGGTTCATTGCCTGCTGTCCAGCTTTTATTTCCTGTACGCAAATGTGCGCCATGGCCTGCTGCACCACCTTATCGAAACATATAGCTTGTATGGTGAGGATTTATAAATATATATACCGGTATATGTATACCAGCCATTTTATGCGGTGTTTTAAGAAGTTTTTTTTTTTTTTTTCTTCACCTCACATTTGCTTGTGTTCAACTGTATGAGTGTAAAAATCTTTCAGGAGCAAGTTTATCTCTGTAAACATTAGATAAAACCATGCCCTAATGATGCTATTCTTATCATTTACCTCTCCTGCAGACAAGGAGCACACATATGCACCCTCCTGTAAGTAATTTAAAACACTAAATTCAAAGCTTTGTGTAGCATGGGTTTTATTCATCATTCCAGTTTCTCTCATCCTTTCAGCTGACTTCCAAGGCCGTCTGGAAGACTGTCGTAGTTTCCTGCGACGCCACACCTCCACACTCTCGACCTGGCCAGCTCTTTTCATTCAGCAGGCTTTCAGTGAACCCGCAGATTCCTCCGCCCACATCTGGGCTCAGGTCCTGGTGGAGAAGGGAGGGGTGCGGGTCGTTGAGTGTCTCAACAGCAACAACAAGCCTGTTCAAGAGATCGGGTAATTAAGGGATAAAGAAGGATTTGGTGGCTGAAAAATTAGTGCAAAATGCACTTTACATATCAAGCCAGACAATAACAAGAAAGGTGGAATGGTTTATAATTTGCATCTTATTATATTTCAACCGTCTAATAGTAGTCATGTGAGGTGGTTACACTATTAGCATTGTGAGTTACATTTTTTCCTCTGATATTATTCAGCATATATTGTATTTGTACTTTGAATTTCTCCAAAGTGAACTGGTTTCCACCTTCCCCTCTGAGCCGACCTGTGTGGTCCTGAGCTCGGATGCTCAGCTGCTGGTGGTTGGTACCGGGCAGGGGACGCTGCACATCATCAACACGCACACTGGACAGGTAGTATATTCCACTAGAAATGGTTTTACCGGCACTTCCTTCTGTCTGCTGTTTATCAAACTAGTTGGGCGCAACTACTGTAGCCTTGAAATTAAGTGTTTACATGGATCAAGTAGTTTTTGTAAAAATAATTACATGTATCACTTTGCTTATAGATAAAATCAGGATAAATTACAAGAATGACTCCACAAACTCAGATTCCTCATTACAGGCCTTGTTAAAACCTACTGTATATAAGTTATTCCCTGTTGTTGTATGTGCTGGGAATTAAAAGCCTTGCAGTGATCTAATATCTACTTTTGTCTGTCTGTGAGCAGGAAGTGAAGTCACTGGTGAGCAGCTGTGACGGCATCTCGAGCTGCATCTTTCTGAAGGACGCTCAGTTTGCTTCTACCTCGTTTGATGGACGAATGGAGGTCTGGGACATTGAGAGTGGATGCAGGTACAGTAAGAGCTGACATTCAAGCAGAAAGTGAGAAATAAAACCACCACAGATTGGTCTAATCTTGATGGTTTCTTTAAAAGTGGTTGTGCAATGATGGCATTGGATTTGTCTCTGCAGAACCGCTCTCATTGATGGCCATACTAATACGATAACTGCAAGTGACGTCACCCCGGACAGGAAGCACCTCGCAACTGTGTCCCTTGACTTCATGCTTAAAGTTAGTCTCATGTTCATCTTCTGTGCTCTTTTCTACCTTTTCCTGGTCCATACACATTGTTATTGAAATTGCTGTTAGTTTATGTTTCAGTTTATTTGGACTCTTGGCTTGCTGCTACTTTAATAAGCAGAGATCCCACTGAACAACTGTTGTTTTCGTAACTTCCATTTGCAGTCAGAGAGTCGAATATAGGTTAGAAAATAATGCACAAGCTTTTATTTCCTCAGGGCAAGTTGAGAACATCTTCCTTGTTTTACGTCTACTTGGATTTCTCCTTTTTGCCTTTTTTGTTATATCAGAATAATATATCCATTCATTTTCTATATTTCCTTCTTCCTTTTCAGTGTCACAAATTCTGCAGTCGCTTATTCCAGCTGTGTTCAATTAAAAGGCAGGGAAACACTCCGGGTAGACACATCCTAGGGATCTTGTTGTTTTGTTTTAGAAATTAAAAAAAGGAAAAGAAAACCATAACAGAACTTAAACAGGGAACGTTAAGATCTGGAAAAAGAGGTTTGTGTCTTTTTCAAAACTGCCATGTAAACATTTGGATCCAGGTTTAAGTTGTCAAAATCACAACATATTTAATCTCAAGCTTCAAAGCATGACATGATGATAAAGATGATTACATTAACGCTTGAATATCTACTGACGTTGATGGAATAGGATGACATTCTCCCAGCAAGATACTGCCTCACCAAATTCTGATCTAAACTGACTAGGTGTGTTCCTTCTCGTCAGGTGTGGTCTTCTGCTAAAGGTGATGAGGTGGCGTCTCTGCCCAGCACCAGCCCTTTGAACTGCGTGATGTTTGATCCTGAAGGTGTCCTGCTGGCTGCTGGCTGCTGGAATGGAAATGTCGTCGTCTGGAACTGGCTCCAGAATAAAACACTAACGGTGAGGCTTCATGATGGTCAAATCAGCTTCATGCTCACACTTTAAAGATAAACAGTAACTGCAAGCAGACATGCAATGCCAAAGCAGTCCAGCAAGGTACCGGTACTATCACAATTGGATGTGATCTTATTAAAAAGCGACCTGAACAACAGCAGACTCATGTTGCTGCAGCAAATTTACAATGTGTTTGCATTGATGATTTATGCATAAATCTAGAGTTGATAACATTACCATGATCTACATGCAGATATTAATATCTTAAATTACTGGAATATTTTCCTTTTTTTTTTTTGAAATTCTCTTTTTATTTAGAACAGCAGTATTCCATCTTACCCATTTATACATTCAATCTTTAAACTTAAATGATTCTGTCCCTACTGTCCTCCAGGCATTTTTTATGAACAATAATTGGAAACACTAACAGAAAGATAAGAAAAATAAATAAAATAAAATAAAAAATGAAAAACTAAACAAAACCAGGGAGCGCACCCATGTTTACAGTCATTACATCACATAAAAAAATAGTTCACATGAAATCAGATGTGATTGGTTTCACATACTCAGTCCATTTGGACCAGATCTTATAAAAGTTTTCTTTCTCAACCTTGAGGGAGGAAGAGATCGTCTCCATAACATAGATCTCGTAGATGATCCCAATCCAGTCGTCGATAGTGGGGGGTTCTACTTTTAACCATTTCCTTGTAAGACATTTCTGGAATATTTTCCTTTTTATGTATATGTTTATGTATATACATGAACACAACACATTGCTCTGTAAAGAAGTCCTATGATAATTATTGCAGTCCAATGTTAAGTATCTGTCTGTTGATACTGAGGAATAAGAAGAAGTTGTTTTACTACTAGAACTGATTGTATATGATGGTAGCTTGTCTCTGGAGACGGCAGTTATTTTCCATCAGAAATACATAACCATTGGAATATTTCCAAAGATGAAAAGGTAAGAGAGTGAACAAGTTTAAAAGATGGTTTTGTTTAAAATAGCATAGTTCAAACAGCTTACATTGAATAGTTTGGATTTCTGTTTGAAGGGTAATTTAAGAAAGATGTATTCTATTTGTTCCCTTAGTCCCTACGTGGTCACCAGCGATCCGTACGGAGCCTTTCCTTCTCCCCGTCGTCTTCCATGCTCTGCTCCGGCTCTGTTTCTGGAGAGGTGCGGGTGTGGTCAGTGGCCACCTCCACCTGTGTCGGGTGTTTCCAGGCTCACTGCGGAGCCACAGAGGCCCTCACTTTCCTGAAGGGTGGAGACCTGCTTCTGAGCGCCGGCTCGGATCATCTGGTGAGACATCCGGGTTGTGGAGCTTTACTGTTTTCTATTATTTTGTTTATTGCATATTATTTAACCTTGAATTGTTTGTATGAATTATTTGACATTAATACCTTTACATTACAATATGTTTTGTGCATATGTCTGAATTTTGCACATGTATAAGATTGTTGATGGCAAATTCTTTGGGGAAAGAAACACGACAAGTTTACCAGTTTTTCTCTAAAGAAAAATAACACTGGTTTTGACGTGAATTGTTTCTATTAACTCTGTATATGTTTGTTTTCCTGTTAAACAGCTCCAGCTCTGGTCAGGGGGACTTGGATGTTCTGTTGCTGCATTAAAAAGTTATGAAGTATGTTCAGATGTATCCCAAGAACAAGTATTACCTCTTTAAATTCAAGTTTTCTGACTCTTTACAACAGTCTTGTTTTGTAATAGTGTCAGATTACATAGATTATTGTTAACTTTTCAACAATCATTGAAAGTGTTTTGTGAACCAGTTGGACCTTTTCAGTCAAAGTAAAGTGCTTTGGAAACATTTTCTTCTAGCTTCACTTGTTTCTCGGTTTTAGGACGTAGAGGAGCCTCCTCAGAAGAAATTTAAATCTGCAGCATCTCATCCTGCCACTCTGTGTGTGGCTGTTAATGGAGACCATACTGCTGTGGGATATCACGGTGATGGCATGAAGCTCTTCAGTCTTGAATCAGGTGTGTTTATATGTCACATTTCATGCCAGGAATTACCAGCAGACTGACTGGAATACAGATAATCGGATCGCTGCCTAAAAAATCAACAGATGTGGACCAAAAACATAAAATTATTTATCAACCCAACAGTATAAGGCATGTATAAGATACATGCCACCTTAAATTATTTTGAAATTCATATAATCACAGATGCATGAAAATCTATAACTGCATGTACAGTATAATGTTACAAAATTAAAGAGGGTACATTAATCCAGAAACCTTTTTTGAGTTTTTTACACTGATGGTAGTTACGGTAGTAGAGTTGAAAAGATGAATTTGATCACATCCTTTGTAGCATCTGTAGTTTTTCTGCTCAGATGCTTCTTTATTGAATCAGCAGAAACATGAGAAATTCATTTTTGATAAAAAATAAAATGGGAATTGTAAACAAACTTTATCTTGACTGCAGGCGAGACGATTTGGACCTCCACGGACCTTGCCACATCTGTGCACTGCATGCTGTGGGTCATATTGGACGCAGAGCAGAACAAGTCAGAGCTGCTTGTATCTGGTGGAAGTGACAAATCCCTGAGGGTGTGGAAGATGAAAGAAGAAGAGGAGGGTCTGATAAGTCTGGGAACGTTTGGGGTGCAGACAGGCGCCGTCCTGGCCCTAGCACAGAACTCCACTTACCTTGCTACAGCTTCAGGTAGGTGCCACTGGTTGTCATGGCAATGGCATGTCAAGGCAACATTTTACAGGCATGTATGAGTGCTTCCTTTGGAATAATTCAAAAGAATATTTCAAAATCAGTGAAGTTTAAGGTCTTTCTTTGCTACAGATGTTTGTATCAATTTTTTCTATTGAATTCATTTGGTCCACAAGAAGTGAGGTATACACCTGCCTGCTAGACTAAACTGACTTTTTTCCCTAATGACGTATGTGAAAAAAGTTACTAAAATAAATTATTTTTCCTTCATTTTTTTACCTTCTCCAGTGTCCTAAGCAGCAGAGAAAACAATATAGACTCATGAGCATTTTTTTCTGCTTAATTGTATCAGTTCTAATAACTTATTATAATTTCGCTCTCTATTCTTCTGTTTGGAGTAGATGACTTCACCGTTGTGCTTTGGCTGTTGACTGAACTGGCCCTTGATTCTGCTATTGAACCACATGTGGTGCTCCGGGGCCACAGAGGAGGAGTCACCTGTCTGGCTTTCAGTCCCGATGGTGCAAAGCTGCTGTCTGGTGGAAAAGATCAGGTACTGCACTCCTCTAATCCACCAGCAGCTGGTTATCTTCTCAACCAGTGATTTTCCTTTCAGACATTTGTGAGTAAATAATAATAATTGATCAAACGAGTGACACCAAACATGATACGTATTCATATGTTGTCAAACTTAATTTCCAAACAAAGAGGAGAAAACAGCAACTTGTCACACCTTAGAAGCTGAACCTTAATTATCCCCATAGTTGGAGATGAATTGTTGTTCGATTTCCGCAAAGCACAATTTATAAAATTGTATACAACGCATTTTCTTAAAGCACTGTAAAGCTGAGGTACTTGCATAAATGTATTGGAAAGAAAGAATTTGTAAACTTCAGAGAAATAAAATAGCATTAAAAGAAAAAAATATAACTCCATTTGAGTTCTTCAAAGCTGTTCTTTAGTGCGTCACAATCTGATCAGATGTTTTGTCATTTAAGTTGTTCAGACAGCCTGAAAAAAAGATCAGATATGGGTCAAAAAAAGAGATTGTGGTTGCTTTTGCCTGCAATGAGAACATAGCAGAAGTAGGCTTATTTATGCCATTTTCATTGTTTCAATACCAACAAGTGTCATGGGACCTTGATTTCAAAGCATTATGAATAACGAAACAGAATATCTAATAAATAGTCCTAACCTAAAGTTTAGTTTTCAGTATTTTAACATGTTTTATCCAACAATAGTTCACACATATAACATTTCCATGGAACTCTGACTTTTCTTAAATTGTCGATTAAATAAAAAAGCTTAGTAAGTGTTGTCGGTGACATCTCTTCTCTGTACTAAACAGCTCAGCTACAAGTCAGTTTTCCTGAAGAAGCGTGTTTGTTTCAGGCTCTGATGGTGTGGGACGTCAGCTCGTCTCCTGCTGCCCTTTCTAAGTCGCTCCCTCACTCTCACAGAGACTGGATCACGGGCTGCGTTTGGACATCAGACTGCGTGGTGAGTTTCAAGTTATGTCAAAGAAATGTAGAACTGTGATGACTATGATGACATTTTATTTAAAAGAATAGCAACTGTATCTTCTACAAGATTGAAAGATTTATTTTTTCCTTTAAATCCACCTCCCTGCTCTCCTGTCCCTGTCAGATAAGCTCTTCAAATGATGGGAGACTTTGTTTGTGGGACCTGGAAGCGGGTCAGTGTCTCAAAGAAATCTCCTGGAAGAGTCCACTCACCTCTGTCTGCTGTCTGGTGAGCAAATTGTACTTTACTCAGAGTTTTCTTTACCAAGCAGCAGTTTGGCCCCATAAAGGATGTCCTGCGTTGACATATTGTTGGATGCCCATGTGTGCAGGGCGAGCATGTGATAGCGGGGTGCTCGGACGGCATGCTGCATGTTTGGAACTGGGAAACAAGCACAGAAATCTGCCACCTAAGTGCCCACAAGCAGCGCATACATCACTGCTCTCTCCGCCCAAACACTGGTAGGAAAGTTAATCCTGTCTGCTGCTGTTACGTTTTTATGTTGATTAAAATAAAACATTATTATCTGTGTTCTGATATCAACGTTTTATCTTTCTAATAATCTCTATGATTTTAAGACAAAAAGAAAGAAATGAAGTCAGAGGACATGACCATTCTCACAACGTCTGATGATGGCACAGTGCAGCTCTGGAAACCCCTACAGGTCCGTCAGACAAGATAAAACCCACCCACCCTAACTTACTGTGGAGTCTTGCTTTTATTTACACTTTTCCTCTGATTTAGTTTCAGCTTTGGTTCAGTTTTGTCCTCTCACTGTATTTCTACTTCCAGATGGAGCACTTCGGTACCTTCCACGGTCACAGCGGTGCAGTTTGTGGAGTCGCTCTTAAGAACGGAGCTCCAGAGTTCCTCACTGTGTCACAGGACTGCTCCCTCCGGTGCTGGACCTGGACAAGAGGTAGAACTGTTTTCGTGTGCACCCATTCTGTGTTTGTGCAAATACAAGTATGACTGACTGATACTTCTATTGGGTGATACCTGTCAAAAGGTGAGTTTATAGTCTTTTTTGGTTTGTTTTTTCCTCAGAGAGCTCTCCAGAAGTGAAAGGCCCGATCTCAGTGTTGTGCTTTTCTCAGGCTGGAGATGTGATTCTTGCTGGTTATGAATCCGGTCTGCTGGAGTTGTGGCAACGTAACACGATGGTTGGAAAAAAACAGGTAAAGGAATGCACCAAAGAACTGATTTAAGGAATGATTTTATATAACGATTACTTTTTTCTTTTCCTGTTACTCTCTCACAGTTACTGTTACTCACTGTTTACCGTATTAACTGCTACTGTCGAGATTGCTATAGTTGCAGCCTGAACTTTTCATTATCATTGTTAGCAGGGCTATCAACTGTATAGTTTTGTGGTTGACCCTCCTAATGCTTTTGTCAGGCATCGGACAGCCCCATCGCTGCGGTTTGTGCCATGCCTGACGGCCAGTTTGCCGTCAGCTACCTGGATTATTTGTTTGTTGATATTTGGAAGCTTGTTTGGAATCAACAAGCCGGCAAAGCAAGGTAAACGACAACCAAACCGTCAAACCACTAAGCTATCCTTCTGGATGTAAAATCCATCTTTTATCTTCATCACTTTACCGGTTACAAACTAGTTCTAATTTTTCTTGTTTCTACAAAACCTGTGCTTTATTTTTACAAATATGATGCTTAAAGACTGTAATTGGGAAACATAACAACATAATTGTTTGTGACATAGGTATTTTTACATGTTCAACACAAAAGATTACATGGAACGACATGGAACATGAATATTTTAGGGGAAAAAAGATTAGACATGTTACATAGTTTATTAAAAATGTAGAAATGTAACCCTTACAATGTTGAAGTATTATGTTTCCCACTCCAATGTATTATTATCTGTTTTTTACCCAAGAGTTAATGGATATTTTCTTTTCACTTTAAGTCTCAAATCAAATCATACATATTAAAATAACTTTCAAATCTGCAGGTTTTAATATAATTAAATTATTATAGAATATTTGGGTTTAAAACAGCAACAGTTAAGGTACATGTTATATCATTTCAACTATCCACTGAAAACTAATCATTTATCAGAATTTTAGTATTTTTCTTTTCCAGTTGTTAAATTGTGAAATGTGCATCACACTGCTGCTTTTAGCGAGACTTTTGGGGAAAAAGAAGATGTATCAAGGTTCACTTCATTCCAAAAGTCCAAATACAAGTGGAATGAAATGTCGTTGCCACTGGCTCAAAGCAAGCAATAAAAACAATTAAAACACTAAAAACTCTAAACACTAAAAGATAAGGACACTAGGCTAAAAACTTAAACGCTGCATACTCAAAAGTGCATAAGGATATACAGAGATTAAAGAGCTTGGCGCAGTACTGTAGATTGTACATTGTCGAGGGTAGACAGGGAACGGGTTCTGTTTATTTAAAAGTCTTATGGAGTGGGATGAGATTACTTCTGCTCTAACTTTCTTTTTTTAATGTCCTGTTTCTGCTTCTTCCAGCCTGGTGAAGGTTGCTACACACAAAGTGGAAAACCCCGTGGTGCGACTCCTTTACATCTCACTGCTGGTCTGCGTATCCAACATGGGAACGCTGTTCACCATCACAGATGAGGAGAATAACTGGCAGCACGAAAACAACCAGTAACTTGTTTTTGTGTTTTCTTAAATCAACTTTAACTTATCTTCTTGTTTTTCTTAAATCAGATAATTAAGTTAAATCAGAGTAAGATACAGCCTTTTTAATAGTGTTAAAGTAACAGTTCTTGACATGGATGTGATTTTTATATGATCAGTATTAGTAACCATCAGTAAGACTGGAAGGTGTAGCTAGATGTGTCCTATGTGATTTCTTGCTTGTGTTGTTCTCTCAGATGTAAGTCGCTTTGGATAAAAGCATCTGCTAAAGTAGTAGTAGTAGTAATAGTAGTAGTAGTAGTAGCAGATACAGTTTAAGGTGTGATGAGTCTAAAAATCAAGTTTTCATTATTTTCTCTGCTTTGTTGAAATGACGACAATGTGTGTTTAGGCAGCTAATGCACCGCACAATATGGATGATGGAGTTTTTGACTTTGGTTGTGACGTGTTGTAAATGTACAGTACGATTATTTAATGGAAAATGTAATTGTCGAAATCCTTTGATCTCATAATTCTAATTTTCTCATAGTATTTTCAGTTCCCTGCTTTATATTTATCATATTCATGCAGGTCTAGTTGAGATGTGGTTAAGGCTTGTAAACGTCAAGGGAATTTATGCATTTTTCTTCTGTTTTCAGATGGAACGAAACCGTTCGTATTTGTGGGGTGACCCGTAATGACGAGAAGAGCGTGTGGCTGGCAGGCGAGTCAGACAAAGAAGTTCACATCGGATTCGCTGTGAGTTTCACTCTGGGAGTTAACTCATGTCATCAATGCACTATTGAATAAAGGCTACTGCATTTACTATCATCGCCACAGCTGAAACGGTTAGCGTTAAGAATGTGAGATAACTGAAAATGCAACAATACTTTGTTAATTTCTAAAAGGAAATTAATTAGGATATTAAGAGTTTAAGAATATTACAGCATATGTAAACTGGATTTGAAATGGTCAGATCACAATTAAAGAAAATGTGAGAGGAAACTGTCAAGACTCTGATGTTGTGCAGCCCACTGTTCTTGAAAATGTAACTCTTGTTTCAGTTTGGCATGGGCCCCAAAACCCGTATTTACTCATCGTTTTGCTCAGTGACCATGAAATGGGATGAGAAAGAGAAAGGACCCCAGATAACGGCTGTGACTGTGGACAAAGGTACAAAAAAAAAAAAAATATATATATATATATATATATATATATATATATATATATATATATATATATATATATATATATATATATATATATATACTTCAACTAATATGACTTTAAATTGGTCTCATGAAAAACAAAATAAGTTATATCTGGCTGTCCATCTTATAAAGAAGTATTAATGTATGAATGATAATTGTTGGCATGTTGACTTGAAAAAACTAGTTTAGTGTTTCATGAAAAATTAATCCAACGATACACGTCCATCCAGAAGTTCTACTTTAACTGCAGTTGTGATGTGTTTGTTTCAGAACTTGTGGTGTGTGGAGACGTGGAAGGCAACATGTGGTTTAATCAACAGTCGGATATTTCCTCATGGAGCAGCGCCAAACCTGTAAGAACAGAGAAACTTTGTCACGTTTTCTTTCTTTCCTTTTAGAACAAAATAATCTAGTACTCTGAGATAAGCCATTAACAATGAGATAAAACACTTCAAATCTTTGTCTTTGTATGTGGCATATTTGATTTTGAAAAATAATTTGAATAATTATTTTTCACATTTTTAATAACTTTCTCCTTATGAATAAGTCAACTCACAAGTTGTTGAAATATCATTTTAAACCCACTTTATAAAGCAATACCACGTCAGACCACATGGTGGCAGCACACCACAAGAAAGTTCATTTGTTGTGGGTTAAGGCACAAGTGCACCTGTGGTGGGACAAAGTGATGTTAAAAAAACATACTAGACTGTCCTCACTTAGCTCTTTTGACAGCACAGCACAGCTGTATGTCCCTATGTGGACAGAAGTTCTGTTATTTCATTTTATTGCTACATACAGTAGCAATATTTCAAAATAGCGGTTGTGTCTTTCAATGAAACTTTCTCATCAGGCGTTAACATAATTAATAACCATCTCTGGTGTTATTGTTCATAATGTGTTGTCAGGCTCACAATGACAGGATCAGCGAGCTGAGACTCACAGACAGCACCATCATCTCTGCCTCCTACGACCGGACAGTGAAGATGTGGGACAGAAGCACCAAGAAACAAGTAAACCTCTTTTTTTATTTAATTTTTTTTCAATGAAATTACCAGAACCAGGAATGAAGCTGAGGAACAGAGATGTACATGTTATATGTGCTCAAGAGTGTGTTTTTATAACCGTGATGATGTGAACCCAAGTTTGTTTTATTTTTGTTGTTTTTTTAATTCTTTTTGCTTTCTTCATGTATAATTATTTTATCTCCCAATTACGGCGACCAAATCCCTCCTGAATCTTTATATCTTATATAATGTCTCATTTGGAGATAATGAAAGCAGTCATGATCTGTAGGGTTATATTTTGTTTTAATACCCTCTCTTAAGATCTGGCAGTATATCCTTAAACTGAAGTTTGTTTTAAGTTGGTCACGCAAACACAGTGTGGCGTCCAAAGATAGTCCCCATAACAACAAATATGTTTTTAATCTGCAGTTCTCTTGCAAAACTCTTATCCCTTAACCTGTTTTTAAATATCATATACAGTTAAATATCACTATCAGAAAACATGTCTGTGGTACTGAGCGTGTGTACCAAAAGTCGCCCAAATTCATCTCTTTCTCTGGCGTTAGGTTAAACTTTAGTAACTGATGAATAACTGGGACTTTCCTCTTCACTGTCTCTTCTCTGCATAAGGTGGGGATGTTTGTGTGTGGAGGTCCCGTTCTGAAGCTGGAGGTGAATCCACAAGAACCCAGTGAGCTGGTCTGCGCTGACGGACAGGGGAAGCTTTACTTCCTGTCCTGGAAAAACTAACTGCACTTGGATTACACTCCAACACCAGAACATTGTAGTAACATGTTAATGCACTTACCAAAGACCATCAAAAATGTTCTCTCTAACTCTAACTTTTTTTTTTCCAATATGCAATGAATGTGTTTATAGAGGGAAGGTTAATGTTTACAAAGGTGGCGGTTTATGAAGAAACTCTTTATGTGGAATAGTTGGTTTTGATTAAGATGTTTTATGTTCAATTTCAAATATTGTTGGAAGTAATATATATGAAATATTGATGATTTCTTTTGTTTTTTCAATAAACTATTGGTTCAAATCATAAATTGAATGTTGGCTGTATTCATTTGAATTCATTTAACAGTCTAAATCTCATCTAAGTTATATAGGTGCATTTAAGTATTTGCATATGGGGGAGTTCAGAGTAGATTCAGTGGTTTTATTTATGAATCACAATTTATTTGCAGGAATATTTTATTTTAAAAATACATTTGTCCCGATCATTAGTTAAACTGGTCAGTAAAACTAGTCAAGTAAACTAGTTATCACTACTCAATATTCTTTAATAAACACTTAATCTTTGGAATATTATACGGCTGTCTTGAAATAAATATAGACTAATATAATCATTTCACAAATAATGTTATCTGCAGTAAATGTATAAATGTTTCCTTTTTTGGCAACAAGCCACAATAAAGTGCAATAAAGAAAGTTTATTAAATGAATTGAACCCAGTTATTCATACTGTTTGATTTATCCATAAGTGAAATTATATGAAAACCTTTTCAATGCTTATTCTGTGTATTTCAAATCCTTTCTTTGATCACGCATGGATCTTATTTTGATTGCACTAACACTCCATGCAATGAAAGCAATGGATTTTTACACAAGACACATACATATTTAAAACAGGGTTTCAAAGTATTATTTGTGTGACTGATTTTAATTACTATAAGTAAATATTAGTAGATTTAAGCCTGTATAAAGTCCTCTCTCGAATGAAGTTTTTATCTCGGAACATTGAACGCTACATTAAAGCAGCGAAGGCTTTGACGTCATCGATTATTAGAAGGGAGGATTTTCCGAGGAATTTGAACACAGCACCAAATGATCTCCGGCCGCCAGGTGAGCGCGGCCACGCCCCTCCCGCGCGCGGCTGTGCAGGTAAAAGACGCAGAAGCGGTTTATCTGGTTTAGAGAGCGACAACTTTGATGAAAAAAAAGAAAACCGGACTTGTGGGACGTCTTTCATCCCCGGACTATTTATTTTTCTCTTATTCCTTTCAGAGTATCAGAGAACAGGGTGGTCCGCAGCACAGACATTACCAATCCGTTCAGGTTGGATGTAAATCTTACCGAGTAAAACTTTTATTTTTATTTGCTGAAGTCGTTTAACCCGAGGAATAACTTCACACTAAACGAGGACAGAGCAGAAGGCTCAATGGTATGTTAACAGCTACTTTTACAATACATCGACAGACATGGGTGGCTTACAAAAATATTTTCTTTTAAGGAGAATATATTTGAAATAAATCCCTTTTTTGACAGGATCGTTATGATAATCTGGATTTGGAGTGTGATGAAGAAGTGGGAACCGTCTCTGTAAGTAACTTTAGTGAACAAAGTTTATTGATGTTTTGTTTGTTCCTTTTCATCCTTAAGGAGCCTCATGTGCTTCTGTACACTTTCATCTCAACCTATGGAGGTAGATTATGATTTTTATTATCTTATTATTATTATTTATTTATTTTATTATTAGTTACAGTAGTAAATGCTATGATTATTATCGGCAATATTGTCTTATTATTTTTTTGTTTTTAATTATTATTATTAGTTTAGTACATTCACACACGTACTATAGTATATAAGACTTGAAAATTCAGTTTCTTTATTTTTAAATGCATCAGTTTTAAAGTTTAGATGACTGAGAAATCCTTTTTAAAAAAAAAAATCGTTTTTCATTTTTAAAATCAGTATGCACATCATGGTCAGGTGACCAGGAAGTGTGTTGTCCCCTTGCTGAGCAGTCTTGGTGCTCAATAGTATAAAGCTGAGTAACATTAAGAGGTCAAGAATATAGCCAGTGAAGCCAACAGTGTGCAGCCGCTGCTATCTTTCCATTGTTGATGAAGTTAACACATGCAGTTGATTACAGTTCTAAGACAGAAAATCAATATTGGCAGCTGAGGCCCCAAATAAAAATTGTGAATTTGAATCGGTGCATCTTTAATCATTGTTTATTTACATGTTCTGTGAGTCCAGCATGGAGGAGCAGACTTTAAATCACAGCTATGGGTTTTGATCACTGACTCTTTGTCATCTCCATTTTGAGTCAACGTGGCAAGCTGAAGCCAGATTACTGGGGAAACTCATCTCATATTCGCTGTATCAGTTCACCAGAATTTGTGTCAAAAGTTGAACTTTGAAACAACAACACCCACCTCCAGTGGAGGTCCTAAAAACAATTACAAGCAGTTACAAACCATAGTGATATCATTTAGTGGTTGTTTCTGTCTCCATCTGTGTATCTCTGAAATGTTTTGCATAGTTTTGGGGTCATTTTGGAACTGCTATTAAATTAAAATTTCTTATTTACATTTAGATGTTTTTGTTGTTTTTTTTTCATCTTGGAAGTCCATTTTGGTCATTTTCTACAATAGTACTATGTTTTATCACATTACATCTTTTTTATGGTTGATGTTCAAATTTGGTTTCTTTAAAGAACCTCACTTTTTCCTTTTGGTTATTTCCTCTCTTTAATGCCATATTGATGCCTCTCTTTACTTTTGCATTTCATTTTGCAGGGACATATATTATCGCTATTTCAATTACTCAAATTTATTTATTTATTTTTTTTTCCTGATGTGTTCTTTGAAAAAATAGCTACCATCTTTGATAAAAGCGTCAGATGCCAAAACTATTGTGGACCATTGCTGCATTGACTCATTTTTATAAGATGTGCAAGTAGGCTGCATAGTCATTTTACCCAGAGATGAAAATAAAATGAACACTTTTACTTTTACTGCCGCCGGGACTTCAAGACTAAACATGAAACGGACTTCAAGTCCAGACTTGACCATGAGGATGAAAATAGATTATTGCATCGATAAATTCACATCAGTTGTACTTCAGTAAGGGCGGCACTGTTGTTGGTAGTGATGATGGAGGGATGCTGTAGCGTTTGTGTAAGGTGAATATTTAAATATCAACCTTTTGTCTCCTTATTCAGCAAAAAACGGCGCTGTTTGGTGGGATGTTCAAGAAAACCAACAAGTCTGCAGAACCATCTACCAAAGCGCAGGTGAAATTTTGTTTGTTGTGCTTTATTTACCTTTGAGCATAAATGATTCACAACATTGAAGAGTTGATAAGTATGAAAGTCAAAAGTAAATTAAAAAAACATTTTTTTTTTTTTTTTATGGTGTGATGGAATTAACTGCTTTTAGTAAGTTTAGTTTGATATTATTTTGTGCTTTATACACTGCCATGTACATTTGAGTTATAACATTTGACAGTCACAGGTTCAGAATATTTGATTACGCACATGTTCACACAAAAGCTTTGTGTCGACTCTGCAGGACAGTTTATCAACAAACGGTGAACTCTCAAAGAGCAACGACAGTCTGACCGACAACCACCACGGCAAGGTGAATTAGCGGACTCATCATTGTGTTTGGTCACTCCAGATTAATGTTGGGTACGATTTCTTAAAGACTGATGTAATCTTGACTGTTCCAGGACAAAGGTGGAGTTTTTAAAGGAATGTTTAAGAAGACGGCCAAGTCTTCTAAAGAGGGTGATCCCCAGGTAAGTGGCTGTTGTTTGAAGTAAATATTTGGAGCATTAGCTAATCCACACATATTTTGGGGGTTTGTTTCACATATTTACTTTGAATTCCTGCTTCTCATCTTTATAACTGTGAACTTTCTGATTTGGAGGAGCTATTTAAAGGCATCTGCTTATCCTCTCCACATTTTTAACATGTTCATAATGATGCACAAACTCTTACTTTTGATTTGATGTATTAATTTTACAATTGATATCTAGTTTGAATGTCTGAAAAGTGTGAGCATGCTACCTTACTTTAGTGAGATTATTTCCCCCTCTTTTCTGCTACCAGGTTGCTATTTCATCAGAAAGCCTCGAGTTCTCCGGCAGCAGCGAGAACCTGACAGAGAAGTCGTCAAAGGTGAGTCCATGCTCCGCTCTGCCCTGTTTTTCTGCGAGCTGTGAAACCAAACTTTACCGTGCTTTTCTCTTCAGGATAAATCGGGTGCAGTGGGTTGGATAATATCTCCCCGACCAGGTCATGTCCGCAGACCTTCACAGGTGAAATAAGAGCTTCTGTTATTTGCACCTCTATAATAAGATGATGGCTCCCTGCCTATTATGCAAAACGTATTATAATTTAATTAAAGATGATCTTTTGTCCTTCAGGACCTTTTGGAGCTCTCGGCTAGTAATGACAGTCTCAACGACAAAACCAGCATCAATAAGGTCAGTATTCTGATCTTTGCATGATACGGGGAAATGGTGTCTACAAACGTTTCAATTTTGTGCACTAAAATAACTCTGTATGCCTGCACACCATTGACTAGTGATGTATCTGTGCCGGCTAACTGCATGGAGAGCTTTTGTTTTTGGTGTTTGTTTGAGGGAGGCCAAACTTGTCTGCATCAGCCTTTTGGATGAAGTGCTGGCAAATGCACAACACGCTAAATCCCTGCCTGTCCACCGGACTGCCATCACTGTTCAAAATACAAAGGACCTATAATTTTAATTTAGAAAAGGTTGTAAACAAAGCAAGTCCCTTGGAGTAGTGGTTTCTCACTAATATCATGTTTCTGTGACTTTCTTTCTACCTCAAGGAGTCAGGGGGGATGTTCAGTGGGATCTTTAAAAGGTCCCCAAAACCCAGAAGAGCGGGGGAACCATCACAGGTATTTGTTTAGTGTCTCACTTCTTTTACTTTTAACAGACTGGAAATGAATATCAGTTGAACAAGGATTTATGTCTCGCCTTCAGGAAGACTTGTCAGCACAGAGTGAGCTTTCAGAAAGCACCGACAGTCTTTCTAACACTAAGGTTTGTGAAGACTAGTTGGTTAACTTTTATAAGCAACTACACACAAAGGCACAAGTACAGCACAAGTACAAAGTGCCAGGGATTTTTTGAGATGAACTTACATTGATCGATAATTTTACGCTACAAGCTTGTGTTTACAGTCTTTTCTCATCAAACAGTACGTTTTCCCAGAGAAAATTTCATTTAAACTGTAGTTTTGATTGAACTTTCTTTCTTCAGGAGTCAGGAGGGATGTTGAGCGGTATGTTTAAAAAAGCCTCAAAGCCCTTTGGTGCAAGAGCAAAATCTCAGGTGAGGTATTTAGAGTTTTATCGTACCGTGGAGGTGTGATGTGAGCATTTCTAGTTCTCACCAATGCTCTTATTCCTTCAGGAGGATTTGTCTGCAGCCAATGGGCCTTCTGGCAGCACCGACAATCTGTCTGAGGGCCACACGAAGGTGAGGGTTCGCAGCCGCCTCCAGTCTCTGATAGACCAACCCACACCATTAGTGGAAATAAATACAGCATAGTAAATGCTGCTTTCTTGTTATGTTTTCAGGAGAAAGGAGGGATCTTAAGCGGCATGTTCAGGAAAAAAGGGGCCAAATATCAGTCTCAGGTAAGACATTAAGGAGTCTCAATCAATAGTTTTGATCTTAGATGAGGACAGAGGGAGGAGAGGTGTGGAGGTAGTGACTAACTTTTAAACTAATTCTAGAAATATTGTCATTACAGATGAATTATTTTCGGTCGTTATCACATCTTTTACGATTTTGGTTTTTAAAAGCTTTTTATTTTTTAAGGAATTATTTTTTTTTTTTTTTGCTTTGTTTACTAGAAACAGCTCTGCTTTTCAGCCAGGGTGAAGTGTAGGGAAACCAGTAACGGCCCCATGCTTGTATTTCCCTCCACAATCATTCGTGTAACTTTCAGGAGCATCTTTCCACAGATTCCTTTTATTTCCATATGTTGCTCCCTGATATCAACCTGCAATCTGCTTTGTCCTCAGCCAGTCGCCTCCATACCAGTGTATTTTGTAAAATACAGATGATTTCAAGTAAAATAACTGTCTTTTTCATTTTATTTGTTACTTTCTGACGGTGTGCGGTGTCTCTTGGTGTAGGATGATTTGTCTGTGGACGATGAAATCTCTGCCAGCAACGACAGTCTCTCAGAGAAGCCTTCAAAGGTCTGTCATTGATCTTTTCTTTTTGGAGTCATTTAGACCTGCATGGCATGAAAAACAGCAACTTTAACGGTAGCTGTGATGATAACAATGTGAGAATCCACATTTGATGATGTCTTGTTAACAGCGTTGCCAAGCTAAAAGTTGCAGGTGTAGCAAATATGATTCGATGACCTGCTGCTGTATCTTGTATAAAAAGAGAAAATGAAAACCAAAAATGTGCAAAATTATTATTTTTTTATTTATTTACAGTTGTTGGCTCTGCCATCCACTTTAGTTTACATGTTTTTACTTGTTCATGTGTAGATGGCTCTACAATACTGTACAAATAACATCCGTTTGTAACATTGCCTGCTTTGAATTGTCTCAGAGCGGAGTTGCAGCAAAGATCCTAAAGAATCCTTTCACCTCATCATCTCAGGTCATTGTCTGATATTAACTGCTATAATTGCATCTACAATGATTTTATTGCCGTGCTTCCTGATTGGTGATGTGCTCTGTATCATATCAGGAAACTGTAAAGACTGAAAGCTCTGGAGACTCGAATGCCAACAGTTCTGCTGCACAAACGCCAAAAGCTAAACAGGTTGGTGTTTTTTTTTTGTTTTTTTTTTTTGTTGGTTTGGTCTTTTAGATTTAACATATTTGTTACTCAGATTTTGCAGGTGACTTAAATAGTATTTTTTTTTTTTCATAAATTACATTAATTATCTTTTGATCATCTGGATTTTCTCTTTAGGGTAAACCCATATAAATAACTATATCAAGTTTTTTATCTTTTTTTTTCTTCTTTAGAACGGCTTGAATGCAATGATGAAAAGCACATTTTACACTGACAAAGAGGTGAGAGCTGGAGAATATCATACACTTAGCATCACACCAGTGCCTTACAGACAGAAGACATCAAACCTTAATGACTTTTTCAAACTGTTAAAGCAATGCTATTCAGTCATTGGTCACGTTATCATTACTGTTCGTCAGGCTTCATTAAGACATGCCTGAGAGCGTGACAGAGAGACGGAGTACGTGCACCAGTTTGCCAGTTGCACAGTGTTTGATATTACATCATTAAGTACATCACTAAAGCCCTCTGACATTCAGCTTTCTTTACTTTATGCAATATTGGAAGAGCTAATCATGTTATCATGACAAGCATGCAGTTGTGTTTACTTGCTAGAGCTAATTTGTTTGTAAGCCGTTATTAAAATCTTTTATTGTCATCTCATTCATGAGGTTTAATTCGACAACTAACAACATACTTGTTATGAACTAATGATAGACCATTTTTATGGTTGTTGGCTATGCAGCAAGCAAAGCCACAAAAGCATCTTTGGATGATTATAGAATGATTCCGTTGGTTATTTATTGGTCTTAATTAATAAAAAAATTACTTATTCTGCAGGAAAAGAGCTCCAGCACTGATGAAGACACTTTAGAAAATGGAGATAACCAACCCAGTCATAAACAGGTTTGTTAGGATTTACAAAAAAAAATGTTTGTTTGTTTGTGCTTCTCTTTTTATTTCTCTTTGGGCTTTTATTTCCCCTGAGTTTTCTTGTTTTGTCCTACATTCAGAGTAAACTGGCTGGGGCAATGACGAAGCTTAATCCATTTCGAGCTGCAAACAAAGTAATTATACGAGACTAATCTTTTGAGAAATTACAAGTATTTTGAAAAATGTTATTCCATGTAGCTCCATTCACAAGTTTTTAATAAAGTGATTTCATTTTTTTGTTTGCAGTATGAGAAACAAGCTGGATCCGATGACGAGGAATCTGCCGTGACCAGTGAGAAGTTACCAAGCAACAAACCGGTGCTTTTATATTTACTGCTTTTATATTCAATTCATTTTTTTCCCTAAGGAAAAGTTTGTTGCTTCACATTTGTGTAATTGGGTGTTATTCATTTTTCCAAAATTAGTATAGAATTGTGGCAAAGAGAGACGATTGTAAAATGTTCTGTTTTAAAAAGGACCTGAAAAGAAATGACTGTTTTCTGCTTTTACATCGGTTTTCTCAACATATTCAGTTACATTTCCCAGAATCTTTAGTTTCAGTGATTTATGTAACAATGATCAGGTTCAGTTGTGATTAACGGCAGACTAAGTATTTACATAATTCTTATGTTTCGGTAGTATTGATTTATTTTGATGATGTGCCTCCCTCTCAGAACTCCATGGTTGAAGCCATGTCCAAACTGAATCCATTCCGCTCCGCAAATAAAGTAAATATTCTAGATAATCTGTTGGGTCATGGTGGAGGTGTCGGTGCTAGTCTCAGTTATGGTGACGGTGCTTTGATGGTGGTGATTCATGGTTTTTACTGATGTCCCACACACGTGAAGGACCATCCCTGTGGTTATGAATGCTTTACCTACCTTAACCAGTCAAAGCTGTGGACACACCTGCTCTTTCAAAATGAATAAGCAGGTGTGTCCAAACAACAAATACTTTTAAGGAAATTGTACAACATATACAAGTCTACTGCTGGATTATTGGCAAAATGTACAATGTTATTGGCCTCTCTGCAGGTTTTAAGTTTGAGAACAGTCAGTAATGAGTGCTACATTACATTTATTGATTGGATCATCTATTTAACCCTCCTATTGTCATTCTGATCCCAGATTAAATTGTGTTTTAACTCAACAACTATGTATACTTTTATTTAATAAAAGTATATTTGCCTTAAATTCCATAAAGAAGGGAAAAGTTCGTGCAGGTTGGCTGAATTAAATTAAGTCTCTGAACTGATTAACAGTTTATACTATAAGCTTAAAGCATCGGTCACACGGTGGGGTCATTTTTAACTACAGAGGACAAAAAGTGACAATCAGGAGGACATTACAAGAAATTGCTTCAGTTTTCCTAATATATTATCTTTATGTAAGACATCGAAGACCTCTGTGCAACAGTTGTTTTTATTTCAGATAAATTCTTTGCATCCCAAATAAAAACTTAGAAAGTCACACTGTTGTATTCCTTTGTGATGGAGAAAAGTCAAATTACACCCTTAAAACTCTTAAAAAAAGGCAAGTTTTAAGAGCCCCATTTGACTGGACTTGACTCCATAAGAAAGGAAGTAAGTGGCTGTCATGGTGTAGAGAAATTGCATCTGAATCTCAAAACCGTTTGTAAAAACACTGGTATGGTCCTAACACTACACAAGCCAGGGTTTGGTTGATGCAGATTAAAAGCTTGTATTAAGTGTCTTTTTTTAAATTATTTTTTCTTTTCAGAAAGGCACAGAAAACACAGACATGACAAAAGAGAAAGAAAAGCCAGATGAGGTCAGTATATTTATTCCACTCGTCAGTGGCTGCAGACATTTACACCAAGCTGATCCACTTCTGAAACACCCCTTGTTCCTAAGCTCCTCCTCTTCCATAACTCCACCACTTCCTCCTGCCCACTCTCTCTCAAATCTTCTATTCCTCCTGCTCTGTTTCCCTGACTTACTCTGGTATGTGTGTTTGTGCGCGCGTGCGTGTCAATGTCCTTGCCAGGTCAAAAGTAATTTGATCCAGCCGGAAAGGACGACAAGAAGTGAAACACCACCAGTCCGTCCCAAACCAGCTCAAGAGGTTCGCAAACAGTCAAACACAGCTCCTACTCTGTGCCTTTTTTTTTTTTTCCTCGTCCCTTTTTTAAGCTGATCTGACTTCTTCTGTGTGCACTCTATTGCGGTGCAGAAGATGAAGGCGGCGTCCACAAATGACAAAGTAAAACCCAGAAGAACTGAGGAGAAGGTACAGTTTGTGTTTATCAAGAATCTGGACTGCTTCTTTCTGTCTTGTTCAGAGTTTTATGTTTGTTATACATTTACACATTTGCAGCAAAGCAAAGCAACAAGGCTACTGAGAGCTTTGCTTTGACAGTAAAAAGGAAAAATCTTTAGAGACTCCAAACCCTTAGAGGAGATGACTGTGGAAGAATAGTGACAGTGTTTCTGTTCTATGTGTCTTTTTGTGTTAAACCTGTACATTGACCCTTATGTGGCTCATGTAAGTGTTCCTGTTTAATATCGGGACATGAACAAAACTGTGAGACATCTGAAGCAGAACAACAATCATGAGGTGTAAAACATCAGCTGATGGATTTGATATTTCTCTGTTGCAAAAAAGGAAAAATCCCCGTCCAGTCAAAGATGGGTTCATCTTCTGAAGAACTGAAATTTCTCCGTACTAGCTTTTAGCCTCAGATTACATCATGAAGGAATGAAATGTGACTTCATGATGAAACAAGTCAGATTTATATAGTAGTTGTTTAATTACATGAAGAAACTTGAGTTGGCTCAATTTCTGGTATTGAAAAGTGCTCACTTTTTCTTTTTTCTTTGAAAAAGACTAGATCTTGTAAAATATTACAAGTTTGTTTGATGTAACTGATTACATGAAATTACTCCAGAGCCAATCGGATGATGAAAGTGCCAAAGAAGGTGAATCTGCTGGAAGAACGGACGGCAACGAGAACCATCCCGAGAACAAAAAAGTGAGTTTCTCTCGTCACTTTTATGGGTTCAATATGATTCACTACCTGATTTAGATTTTAGTTTCTCATCTTTTTTTAAAGTGTTTAATTATGTTAGCAAAATAATATGTATGTTAGTGTATGTAAATGTGTAGGTAGGTATATATAATATTCCTCCTCACTGTTGAAATCATCAATATGAGATGACACCTGCTGTTAAATGCAGCAGAGAAAAAAAACTGTTGTGCTTGAATCTAACTTTTCCAGTTCAAGCTTCCTTATCTGCGCTTTCATGCCAAAGACACGTGACGCCCTCAGGCCGTTAGCAGTAGAGCTCGCTGCTGCTGCTGCTACTGCCGTTGTTGTTGTAGACACATTGTGCTAACGTTTTGGCTTAGTAAACTTGTCAGAATCCTCACTTCATACTCTGCTAAGCTGTTTTTATTCCCCCTGAAATATAATAAAAATACATTTACAAAATTTACATTTACTCACATTTGCTTTTTATTGACTGGAATTAAATGTCATTCCTTGGGATTTTCCTGCATTTATCACACGGTCATTTGTTTTTCAGACCAAAGAGAAAAAAACCAAGCGCCACAATCCCTTCATGCCTCGTGCTGCAATTGAGGTAGGTGACAGCCTGTATGCATTAACTGGGTTTAAGTTACTGTTATATTAATTACCAGATAGGAAGCAAGGAATTTGTTTGATATATTGTAATGTTGACCTGTTTTGGGCATTTTTTTGGTTATTTACATCAGGCTGCATCTGATGATGAAGGGCTGAAAGATGATGATGATGTTGCATCCAGAGAGGAAAAGAAAGAAGAGGGCAAGGATGAAGCTAAAGAGGTGTGTCACCTTGTTTTGATATCCTCTTATTATATTTGTGTGTAATGCTGTTGTCAGAGACAAATTTTGACTGCAAGTACTGAAAATGTAGCAATATTTTTTACATTTCAGACCAAAGTCAAGAAGAAGCCCAAGAGACTCAACCCCTTCATGCCACAGGTTAAGGTAATCTTCAACGATGTGACATGTCCAAACTTGATTCTCCTTTATTTTTAGCCGTGTGTTTTTTTTTTGTTTTTTTTTCCCCTCCTCCTCAACATGGCCCAAATTGAGCTGAGCCATCTATGAAATGTTTTAAAAACACTTTTACACTATTTATATATTTGCAGGGTAATTTACTAAAGAAAATGCCGCAAAAATATTTAAATAAACATATCGTGTCAGATGGTAGGAAGTGTGTCAGAGGGAGGTGTGGTTGGAATCCCCAGAGGTCATTGGGAAGGCTTTGGAGGGTTAGTTGCCTGGCAACATTGTGCTGAAGACATCACATGCAGTATTGGCAGGTAACACCAGTGAACTGTTTGAGTAGAGAGCAGGCATGGAAACTTAGAGCGCAGAGGTGCCCCTTCACTAGTTCTGCTGCAATACAGACCCATTTTGGAAAAGTTCAAATACTTTTTCCCGCATGTAAACAACTTCCAAAGGCTTTAATCAACTGGACTTCCTTTTATTTGGTTCTTAAAGATATTTCGCTTCTTCAAAGTATCCTCAGTTCGCACTGAGGGTGACTTCAGTTGTTGGAGTTGGTATGACCTGGATGACTGAGTCTACACCAGCGTAAATATCTTTCCTGACTTCATGGCCAGAATTACCAGCAGAACCCCAGGGAGCAGATCAGAATCCAAACCAGCATAGACAAATTTTAGTATATATATTTAACAGAAAGAAAATCAGTAAGAAAATGTCAAGATGGAACAACCTTATAGTCAAGTCATAATACAACATATCCTTAAAAAAACAACTTTAAATGGCTTTGTCTTTGACATTTAACGAGTCTGTAAAGTCCACAGAGACACATGACCAGTGTTTTACAATTTTGGTTGATTTTAACTGGTAACATAAGAAAGAAGTGGTCAGACTTGTTTAGATCTCTTCTTCTTTTAGTCTAGTCTCAGAGTACGTTCCTCTTATTATCTTACAGCTTCCTCTTTAAGAAATAAAACAACAATATATTTTCCTCTTACAGACAAAAGAAATCCACTGATTTATTTGAATTTAGAACAACGGAGGGAAATCTGCTCTAGAGGTCATTAACATGTGGGGATGCATTTTAGTACCAGGAGAGAACGGATGTACTCACAACTTTACACTAGCATTCGTTTGCATGTTATGGCCAGGTCAGAGTCAGCTGGAAGCTGCACTGCATTAGTTTTGACTGTGGGTACATCTGTTAGCCTCTGTAAGAGACTGGCAAGATGATTGGCATCATTGTAGTTTTGTTCAATTTTATTTTACTGTATATAGCGTAGCAGATGTTGTCTCTAGGCATTTTCCAGAGACCCAGAACATGAAGCAACTATTAAGTAAACACTGGCAGGTAAAGACTCTCCTAGTGGGGAAAAAATCCTTAAAAAAAACCTCCCCTTTAGGAGGGAAGAAACCTTGAGCAGGACCTGGCTCATAAGGGGGGAGGCTCCTGCCGGAGGCCAACTGGGTAGAGCAGGAAAAGGGAGATCAGACAGAGAGAATGAAGAATAAAAAGAGGAGAGACATAGACACAATGGTTAACTGGTGCACTACAGGGATGGATATATAAGCAGATTTAGACAGCAGACACTGGTCACAGGGGGGGACTGCAGTTCATGAAGTCAGTAGTTATCCAACAGATATCTAAACAGACAGGTAGAAGCAAGCAGTGGGATGATCAGAGGGTGGGACTGCAGGTCAGCATGCAGCTCTTGAAGCTCTGGCCTGCAAACATGCACAGAAGAGAAAAAGAGGGGGAGACCAGCACAACAAACTACAAGAACAATTGAGAGCAATGATGGTTATGAAATACTTTTAATTAATAACTGAGAAAGGAAAGAGAAGGAGGTGTCCCCCTGCAGCGGAGGCCTATAGCAGCATATCTAGAACGAAGCTCTGTTTAAGACGACCTGCTCTAGTCTGGTCCTGTAGCTGCAGCTATGACAGCTACAAGTATAAGAAACCAATTATCTGATATAGTGAGTTGTCAAAGAGTTAAGAAAAGGGGTGCTTATGGGTCTGATATGGAAACTCTTCAACAGGAAGTTATGTTTTACCAGATAAACCACAGCTGCTCCAGTAAGAGGGAAGAATCAAACAGTTTTACAGAAGGAGCGGCTCTCTGACAGAAGGGATCTTTATAACTAGCATTGGCTTATTTGTCTAAATTATAAATAAATAAATAAAAATGCTGTTATTGTAACTGGTATGGTAATCATATGTTATAATGGAGTCCAGGCTAGATAAGACTTGTTTTACAAAAAATTATTGGGCAAAAAAAATGACCACCATAAGAAATGCGATTTATTGGAAAGTGTGCCAGCCCAACTGGAGAGCAGCAGCAGCTGTTTTGATCCTCGTAATTCTTTCGGGGGATTTGAGATGATTTTGCCATCCATCTGTACCTTTTATTCCTGCCAACAAAAACTGTGCAGAACTGCCATGTCTGCAATGTCTGCATAGCTGAAATTCCAGGAGTGTCCAACATTTATGAGCAAATCGCTGCACAGGTTTTATATCGCTGAAAGGTTTTCTTTCATCTCCTATATAAACTACAAAATGCATTCATTAAAGCTGAGCAAAGCTGCTTTTATAAAAACAAACGTTTTCATTTGTTTTAACTGATTCACGTTTTTAGATTAATTTGATCAATGTTGACCATCTTTTACATTAAGAGCCAATGAATCTGTATCTGTAAATGCTCAAAAATAACCTGCACATTAATGCATTTTATTTGTGTGTTTTTTGCTTTAAGGCCAAAGTTGTACAGAGGCAAGCACAAGATGGGGCTGGGGGCAGCGAAGAGGTAGGAAAAATGAAACAATTTTTTTTTTCAAAATGATTTGAGATCTTATCTTTATCTGTCTTATCTCACTGACAGAGCTGTAAAACTAGTCACATTTTTAACCCCTTCCCACCCAGAGTATTGGACTACCAGGGTCTGTGTTGAAATTCTGGTCATTGTGGTTTAGGATTACAGCAGATCTGTTTCAGTTACTTAACCCCCCCCTCCACCCTGATAACAGCTTCTCTCTTCAAGTCAGTACAGAGTTGGTCTCCAGGGTGTCTGCTCTCCTCCCAACGGAGACTGGTGATGTCAACATGTGTTGAACACCAACATGTTTTTTTTTTTTTTTTTTGTTTCTTTTTTCTTTGCTTCTGAAAACCGCCCCCACACTGTCATGGGTGTTTGTACAGGTTTCTACAATGAAAGATGAGAGAAGCTGCCCAGACTTGTTTTTCTGCTTCATTTTTCAGTGTACATGAAGTCTTTGATTTTTATTTTTTATTTATTTATTTTTTTAGTTTAGTAGTTTAGTTTTTTTTAGCTTTTTATTAGTTTCTTTTTTTATCAACACTCAACACACTCAATCTTTATAATAGAATATATAATATAATAATGGAATAACATGTTGATTTCTGTTAAACTTCTGTCTCACTCCCACATTCAGAGATTGTGTGGTCAGAACAAACAAAAATTTGATATGGGATTATATATCAGGATTATTTTGTGTTTTCTCAGAACGACAGGTCCTTGTTTGACCGGCTGGAGGACTTTCGTCTTGGCCCCTCACGGCCTGGAAACAGTCAGGTTGGTCTTTTTGCAAGGAAATGTGTCAAAACATTACAATTATAAAACTTTCTCCTGCTCCCGTTTTCAAATAGTCATAAAAATGCTTACTCATACAAACCTCATGCAAATTTCAGGATTTTGAGGATCTCATGAACTGGTGGAAAAATGTGGAAGGTAAGTTGCAGGTTTTTTTACGCATTTGTTTTTTCTGCAACTCGAGAGCTGTGTTTATTGAATTGGTTTAAAACATAATGTTATTTAAAGTTTGTGAAGACAACAGCTTTGACCCTCAAGCAGGCTGCTTGTTCAAGGTTGTTGCTCATAATATGCCTCAGATTGAAGACAATAATGTACAGTTTGATGAAGGCCACTTCCTGTTTGAACCAAACAACACCCACAAGCACAAAACCCAGCTAAAAGAAGAAATTATTTTAAAAGATTGGTGTTGAAGAACCTGACCAGACCACACGCCCATGAACACAAAGATGAGCTGATGGTGTTCTGCAAAAAATGAATGCTCAGACTTTACGAATGCAGCCTCATATACTGTAGATATTATTCTCTGGTGTCCACATGGTTTTGTTCTTGCATTGCATAAAATATGATCTAAATAACTTACTTTACTAATTTACTTTTACTTTGCCAGCATGGGAGGACACGCCTCAAGATGATGACATGACAGAAAAAGAAGAGGCCAAGTGAGTGAATACCCCTATAGCTATATTTGATATATAATTGGTTTTGGTCTCTTTCAGAGTTGTCAAAATATTTTTCTCATATTTGCTGAAGTCTTGACCGTTCTGATTTTCTGGAGCTCTAAGTGTATTTATTTCCATCACCTAAGCAGAGTGAAATTGAAAATAATGTTAGAAGATTTGTTTGTCTGAACTGATCTAACTAAGCTTAACTTTACCTTCTCAGGGCTTTTGCCTTGACGGCAGAGAAGGTGCAGAAGGGAATCCGTGTCTTCAACAAACTTTTCTCGGAGCGAGCTGAGAGCCTTTGGCAGCATGTCATCGATCTCAACGCCATCGCAGACGGTCTGGACAAGTTCAACAAGAACACAAAGATTGCTCAAATCACTGGTGGTTCCACAAGTGCAATAGGGGGCGTCGCCACCATCGCTGGCCTTGCCCTGGCTCCGGTTACCATGGGAACTTCTCTCATCATCACGGCAGTCGGACTGGGTGTGGCCACTGCGGGCGGTCTTACGTCAGCCGGCGCTGGAATCTCCAACCAGGTCAACAACTCAATGGACCGCAAGAAGGTGGAGAAGATTGTGGAGGACTACCAGGAGAAGATGCTCGACCTCAATAAGTGCCTGACCTTCATCAAGCAGGGGATTGAGAACCTGCGCAAATTCGACTTGATCAAAATGAAAAAGAACGCCTACAACCAGGACTTCCCTGCGCTCACTAGTAGTTTCTATGAGGACGGTGCCATGGTAGGCAAGGCGATCCTCATCAACGCCAATGAGATCATGCGTGTGGTGCAGATCGCCAATGTAGCAGGCAGCACGGCGGCCAGAGCAGTCCAGATCGCCAGCATGGCCACCGGCGTGCTAACGGGACTCTTTGTGGGTATGGACATCTACTTCGTAGCAAAAGACTCTAAAGAACTCAAGAAAGGGGCAAAGTCAGAGTTTGCTGCCAAAATCAGGGAGGTTGCAACGCAGCTGCATGATGGTTTGGTGGAGCTCAACGGCATACGTGAGGAGCTGCAATCTACCACGTCAGAAAACAAGAACGAGGAAGATTCCAAAGCTTTAGACAATGAAAAGAAAGAAAAAAGTGACAAATATGACAGTTCAGATGAAGATGAAATTGACCGCATTAAAAAAGCCATCAAGAAGGACATTGAAAACAGGGATTATGAAACACAAGACTGGAAAACCTCATAAAAGTGCATCATTATCCTCCAGGAAAGATTCAAGCAGTGTCATAACGCCACAGTTCTTTAACATTTTTCAAAGCATATTGCAGTTGATTTTTTTGGTGGTTGTTGCCAATTTTTTTTAAAGTTTAAACTACAATCAGGTGTCTTTTTAAAGCTCTTCATAAGAGATTTCAAACTAATCCGAAGGTATCTTAACTTTTCTGTCAGAAAACTGACTTTAACAGCTCATCACGTAAACTACACAGATACTGTTTGAAACTGACATTTTCTTCAGTAAACTGGATTATAAGGTTTGATTAAATTACACATTTAGATGGTCACATCTTAATGAAAAATATTCAGTACATTTCGGACCTTAATATGAACCTTAAAGCCTTTCATGTTTTTCCTTAAATGGGACATGTGCCTTGTATTTATAATGCCTTAGGAGTAGGGTGTGATTATAGTCTGGCCTTTGACGGTAGCGAAACATCCTCTGCTGTTTTGTGAAGATATTTATTAACTTTATAGTGGGTTTCACACTAATGTTCACTACAAAAAGTGCAGCTGCACCATTAACAGTTCATGTCATCTCTTTGCTGGAAAGATGTTGGAAACTATGCATCAAAGAAGTCAAAATATGCAACACAACTAACAAAGATAACAGTTTTACGACTAATTGTCTATACCTTTAGACCTGTTTTACCGAAGTTGGTAGTATTCAACCAGTTAAGAATACAATCAGCATTATTTTGTCTACGTTTTTAGCCATACTTTGTAACTTTATCTGTTTGATGGCAGTTTACAGTGCTATTAACTGATATTTTGTGAATCTTCTTTTCCCTTTAATCTCACTAAAATCTATAGATCCCAAGGGATTTTTGCCAGTTTTAGCCTAGCCAGCTGATTTCATCATGTAAATTTAAACCTGAGTGTCGTCGGGTTTTAATGTCGTTTTTAGCTGCTAATTTCAATGTTGCTTTTTTTTCCCACTTTTTATTTTGAGCTGTTGGACATTTAGTGATGGTTCAGATTGGTCAACGACTGGAGAACTGAGTTAAGTTTTAATTAAATCAACAGCAGGACAACACATTTATGAAGACTTTCTTTTCATTAGACTTTGGAATAAAATCATTATGTCCTGTCTTTTCATTAGACTTTGGAGTAAAATCATTATGTCCTGTCTTTTCTGTATATTCTGATGGTGTCAGCTGGTCTGTGGTCTGTCAAATATAAATTAATATTTATCGTTCTTTTCCTACATGGCAAATTTGATCTGTCTGTGATACTTTGAATGTGCAATATACTGTCCATAATTAAGAAATATGAATAAAAAACTAAAGCCTAGCTCATTTTATTTTTGTGTTGCTCTATGAAGGCTTTTGTGAAGATCTTAAAGTTGTGGGCAAAGACTTCATTAAAAAACAACAGAAGAAAAACACTGCACACCCCCAGAGGTGGAAATGATTCAGATATTAGCAAGTAAGATGAATTTGAAGAGCCATTCTGCTTGATTTATCATGTGAGATTTGAACAATAAATGTAGCTGAATTCTTTCAACTGCAGTGGACAATAAAGCACTGAATTGACAGATGACTGAAATCCATAAAAGATGCTAGATGACATGAAACTATACAAGCGTGCTTAGATTTTCTCTGTATGGTCAGTCTGGTAGTAAATTACGTACTTAACATGTACTTAACATGTACTTAAGGTGCTTAACTTTATTTTGTTGATAATTATTTATACTTTAACAGAAATGTAACCCTATATTTTTATGTTGTTCCATGAGTTTGCTTTAACCACAAGTTCCACCAGGAACACACATTATTGGTGCTTTTGCAGCTATATTTTTGTACATTAATTTCCACGGCTTTGGCTACCAATGAGAGCACAGTAAAAAAAGGCTTTGAACCCTTTTCAATGAATTTGGGAACAACACAGTTACAGGAACTCTTTCACCTGTGACATCAACAATGATGCCACAAAACCAGTGACTGCACATCTTGATCATTGCATCATGACATGTAGAGAAACAGGATTTATGGATTAAAAAACAAAAAAATCCTAACCACATATAATTATAGAAGGAAAGCCCAGGATGTCCATGTGGGCACCATCTTGATTAAAAGTGGGCTATTTGGGTAGGGAGTGGGTTTGGGTTTGAAATGGCCCAACGGCAGGGGTCCCTTATGGTTTCAGTATTACAGGCTGTAAATGAGAAGTCCATGTGGACAAAATAAATTGGGTTTATTTGAGGGATATAAGTGTAAAAAGTAGGCAGAGGCCAGGGAGTATTTCAATAACATATGCTCCACATTACATCCAGGCAGATCCCTAGGGAGAAAAACACAGGCAGGGCCACCATGGAAACTGTAAACAAACCCATGTGGGACCTATTGTGGTACCCATTTTGCAGCCTACAGTACGTTTAGCTCATATGGAGCCATCATAAAAATGTGTGTAATAATATGCATTAGCATCTATTTTATTTTATTTTTTTACAATGAGAGAAAGTTAACTTCAAAGAGGTTTTGATCCACATGTGATCTGACAGGTATTTCTTATGCAATATTACATTTCACACCTGCAGCCAGTGATTTGAATTCCAAGAGGACTCATCTGTGTTTATGTCCCTATTTTTGGCGCAGCCGTCATCACAGTTAGGATATACTGTGTTTCTATGTTTATGTTGACATGCTTGTGAAACTGATGAGTCACACAATCTGCCACACACACAGGTAGCTTCAACCTGGCCACACCCTTCTCCCAGGTGAGTGTACAGACAGAAACCAGAGTGGAAACAAAAAACGGTTTCGAGTCCCATACCCCTTTCAGCGATTGATGTCAGGCGTACTAACTATTATCTGACAGAGATTTAACCTCTTAAGGGGTGTGGGGCAGGAAGTCTCTTTCTTCTAAAACAGGAAGTTTTACCAGGATGAACTTGTGGCACAGAAGCTTTCAGGGCGTGTTGAGGTTTGTCTGATGCTTTGTTCCACAGGTAAAGTGATGGTGTGTTTGGGTGCTGTCAGAAATCTGTGGATTAGTTTATGCGGAGGTAAAGGCAGTTCAGAAATAGGTTGACATACAAAGGTGGATGCTGATAAGAACATTTGACTGATTATTAAAGTTATCAACATAACCTTGTTTTTTTGTTTAAGCATGCATGTTTATGCTTATATTACTGTATGCTGCTTTTTTTTCAATCGTCAGCATGCGTGCTTCTTTTTCTTGGCAATTTTACAGTTTAAAATTTCATAATTATAACTATTGATGAAGCTGTTCGAAAAAAAATATTCTGCTTGTATTTTAAGTAATAGATAACAAATAAGTTTGTGAGAAGACCATAGTTGACTATCACACCCAGTCCTCATTTGAATAAACAATGTGTATTGTAAGACATGCAACTATGTAATGTCGCAATATAAATAGTACTATTCAGAATTATAATTCGAGTTATTAATATCTGATATACTGAAAGAACAAAACATTATCTCATATGGAGCCCACATAATGTGTAATAACGTGCAGAGAAAGTAAACACACATATATATATATATAAAATATATATATATATATATATATATGAATAATTTGGCTTTTCCGGAGTCCCTGAACGTCTCACTTGTGCAGCTGTTGTAGTGAAGTTTGGAAACTCCTGGGAATCTTCTGACCGTGAACGGGGCGTCATTACCACCGCAGTTTGGATGTGGAGCGTCTCTAAAGTGTCCTCAGATATCCGGGAGGTGAAAACACTGTGTTAACTGAGGTTAGTTTCGTTGTGACCAAATGCAACTTTAATCTAACCACGTATTTAAATGACTTGTGTTGTGTATTTTAGAGTTTAACCGTCAGAGGACTTGTTAAAGGCGTTTAATGTGAAAGCTGCACCGCAGCATCGGTGACTATGACTCCTGCACAGCTGAGACTAATCATGTTAAATGTTTTTATTTACTGTATTATTTACTGGCTATACGAAGAACGTGTGAGCACAGCCTATAAACACTTTTTCTACAGCTTATTGTACCTGAAACGTAAATGCAATAGCATATTGCACTTTATTTTTGTAGCGATTGTTTAATATCGATTATCGTTCCCAATAAATATATTTTATCTGCATAATATGATGAGGACATAAATATTATTAATTATAAGTATTGTGTTGCCTCATAAAGTGCAGTTTACAATTAATATTATTCGAGCCCAATAGCAAACATGGTGTGTAAAACAAAACAAAATTGAATTATGTTCAAATCTGAAGTTCATGTTTTATTTACAATACAACAAATAAGACATGTCTTTTAATCAGAGGTGGATTTGATGGTAAGCTGTCTCATCTTTGTTTCACCTCATCTTTATAGCATCCTCTCCTTTTGTTGAGTCTGTATAGATCTAGTCAGTGAGAAGACCTGTTGCTGGAGTTTGGGGAGATGATTGTTGTCTTATTTTTGTTTGACACAGTATTCAAGATAATCAGTAATTCTGGGTCTTCTTTGAGGTATTTTTCATCTCATCTTTCCATTTTCGCTCCTCCTTCCACTACACAGCCATACTTTTGCAGGGGATGCATTACGTGGCTTAGCATGGTCTTGCTGAAAGATACAATGTATACCCTGAAAATACGTCTTGTTTGATGCTCAACTTGGTCTAAAATATAATTTGATCCTTACAGATGTGCTAGTTGTTAATTTTGATGTACCTCTGCTCTGTACAATCATAGATGTGAGCTTTTGAACTAAGGGCTGCTAACAAGCATGGGGGTCATTTTCATGAACGGTCTAATAATAATAATTAATAATACATAGGTTTTATATAGCACTTCTAGATATGCATATTATTAACACAGTTGTGGTGAGAACATATAATTATGGCCCATTGTAACAATTTCAGGCTTTCACATGCGGATTCATCCTCAATCACGGCTGAAACCTTCTAACTAGTTACACTTTACTGTTTGCAAAACAAACTTCAATGTTTCTATTTATATTGATGTGAAAGGCATAATGAATTTCATGACATGGCAAGGGAAGTTTATTTGTATAGTACATTTCATGTACAAGACAATTCAATGTGCTTGACAGAAAAATATATTTTTTTAATGTAAAATAGTTTAAAAGCTGACTTTAACGACAGAGAGAAAGAAATAACTTTAAAAATAAATAAGCAATTTATATGCAAGAAATAAAGGTTGTAGTGCATTATGGGACATTACTGAAATGCAGCAGTAAATAAAAAGGTTTTCAACTTTGATTTAAAGCAACGGAGAGTTTCAGCAGCCCCTGATGCATTTTGGGAGTTGGTTCCACAGGTGAGGAGCATAAAAGCTGAACGCTGCGTCACCGTCTTTGGTTCTAACTTTGGGTGCAGAAAGTAGGTGTCACCCTGATGACCTGAGGGTTCTGGTTGGTTCATAATGGACCAGGAGCTCAGAGATGTGTTTTGGTCCTAGCCCATTCAGAGATTATTAAACCTACAGCAGGATTTTAAAATCTATTCTGGGACAGACAGGAAGCCAGTGTAAAGCTCTATGAACTGGAGTTATAAGGTCCACTCCCTTAAGTGAGGACTCGGGCCGCAGCGTTCTTGACTAACTGCAGCTGTTTGATGGATTTTTTTTGGGAGACCCGTGAGAACAGCGTTACAATAGTTCAGTCTACTGAAGATAAAAAAATAGAAATGTTTTTCTGAGTCCTGCTGAGATGTCAGTCCTGTTATCCTCTATGTTCTTTAGGTGATAATGACTTCACTATTAATGTGGCTGTTAAAGTTCAGGTCTGAGTCTAGAACCACTCTCAGATTTCTGGCTTGGCTATTTGTTTGTAGCTTTACTGCTTGAAGCTCAGTGTTGACCTTTAATCTTTCTTCCTTGGCTCCTTGGTTTTGTCTTCATTTAACTTCATTTAACTTAATTTAACTGAAGAAAATTCTGGCACATCAAATCTTTAATTTGATCAATGTATTTGATCAATGTTTGAATTGGATTATAGTCTCCTGGAGCGATGGTTATATAGATTTGTGTTTCATCTGCGTAGTTATGGTAACACATTTTTTATTTTTCCATAATTTGAAAAAGTGAGAGCATTTAGATGTTAAACAACAGAATTTGAACCTTTAGGAACCCTACGTTATTTTTTACTCAATTTTCTAGTAACCTAAAGACACAAAATAATCCCTGTCTTTTAGATAGGACTCCAACCAGGCAAGTGCTGTGTCAGAAAGTCCCACCCAGTTCTTCAACCGGTCTATCAAGATGTTATGGTCAACTGTGTCGAAACGCAGCACTGAGATCCAGTAAGACCTAGACTTTTTTTTTTTTTTTCTTCTTCAAAGGGGCTTAATGACAGCTTTTTTTTTAGGCACTGAGGAAGGATACCTGAGAATGGAAACGTATGTCTAGAAGCTCTGAGGCCATACTAATATGCAATATTCTTAAAAAACAAACAAAAAAAAACCAACCTGTTTGCACAGTATCAAAGCAGTAAGCGGTGGAATTCAGGTGCTGTATGATGTCATCCAGGTTCTTATGAAAAATTGGACAAAATTGTGTCATGGTTTCTCTCATAGGCCACAGAGGTGGCACATCCTGGATTCAAGATATTCAGGAGCGCTGATTGACTATCTGATTTTCTGAATTTTGTCAGTGAAGAAAGAGGCACGGTTAGATAGATGTTCAGGGTTCACTGACTCAGGGATTTGTTAGCCTATCAACAGTAGTAAACAAGGTATGAATTATTGTTGTTTTTGGCAATGATATCAGAGGAATATGATTGCCTTCCATTCCTCAGCTGTGTATTATGTACATATGCTCAATCTCTCTTTATAAATGTCATAATGAACCTGTAATTTAGTTTTCCACCACCTGCGTTCAGCTTTTCTCTTCATTTCTCTTTTTTCAGCTCTGACACGTGCAGCTTTTCTCCATGGACTTTTCCTTTTTACACAGTATATAATTTTTTACACATTTCTGGCCTTTACTCAGTTCATTCAGTTCTGTTTTGTGTGAAATCATTGCTTCTTCAGGTTGATTGATCTGTGTGGACATTTGATCAGGTTTCAGAGGGTCAATACTCACCAGATAAGAAAAGTAAAGATCCAGTCAGGTGGCCCTAATCACTTGAAACAGAATTAAATGCTCCACTTCAACCTGTTTTATTACTATCTTTAAAGAAATGCCTGCTGGATAACATATCATTACACTATCTGACATTAGCAGTAGTTGTGCTTCTTATGGGTTAAAATGTCAGAGAACTGTATGTACTGTAACACATTTAAATACAATACTACTAATACTGATAGTATCATTCTCCATCTGTGTCTTTCCTAACATGACGGATATGAAAATGTCTGTTATCAAAAAAAGGCAATAACAAACGGCATTGTCTCAGTAACATCCTCTTTAATAAAGCAGGAGAGAACTGCATGTACAGAAGCTTCTAAAATGCTCTAATGGTAGGAAAACCACACTTGGGTCAAATAAAATTAACCACTAAGCTGCTTTGAGACAAGCCAGCAGCAAATCATGACATCACAGACACGTTCCAAGTGCAATTGGGCAGCAGCAAAGTCTTCCAGAAATGTTTTATTTTGAGTGAGATGGTGAGGGAGATTATTGTTCCAGTCCATAAAGGAAATTGAGTCGCTTTTCACATCTGCAACACATTACAACCTCTCACAGCTAGTTTTGAAACCACTGGAAAAAGGCACTTGGAAAACACTAAACACTTGGTTTCAAAACATATTTTTCTGTGCATCATTTATTCCTGGATCAAACTGTGAACATAGAAACAGTTTACTATGACAACTCCTAAGGATGGTGTATATTTTATTAGTGTGTAGCAGTTGCATCTGGAGACATCTGGAGTATAATCCAGCCATTGTTGTTATTATTATTCTTGTTCATAATTTTAATTATTTTCCTGTTTTGGTTCTGTGTGTCACTCCTGCAGGAAAGATGGAGGCCTGTATGATGAAGCCAGAGGTCAAAAAGAAGCCAAAACCGGTGAGAATATCCACGGCTACCACATAAAACACTAAATGGAGCACAACACTGTTTGATACTCTCCAGTGTTCGTTTTTTACATACAACCCCCATATTCTGTGAAAAAGTTATTATTTAAACTTATACAAAGTTCAGTTACACAGCACCAGTCCATCTACTTGTGAAGGATCACATCAGACCAACTTCAGACTGCTGACTAACAAAATGAACTAATCTGACCAGACAGGATTTGGCTGCTTTTGAAAGGCTGATATCCCTCACTGCCTGCTGTATTCTGCATTCCTGGTCTCATATATTCACTCTAATCCTGATGAAAATGTAGGGCCAGTCCCAATACACCCCCTAGCCCTACTTTTCAGCCCTACCCCTAAATTCTACGCGTTCCCCGGGCCGTGAGGGTAGTGGTGTCCCAATTCCTCTTTGCATGTAGGGGTAGTGGGCATATCGAGGGGTAGGGTGTATGAATCTAGCCCTTGAGAGCGAGGGATTTCAGATGCTGACTCGCCGACCGAGAGCTAGAGAAAATTTCCCTGAATGCTTTACGTCATCATTTGCAGACTGAATCAAACAAAAAAACATGGCGGACATTTCTCATTTTTAGTGAATAAAATCAATATTTTGAGATAGTTTCTGCATAAAAATGCGTTTTGATTACATTTCTAGCGAGAAATATATATTTTACTTTCATAATATTCACTCAGTGAATGTACATAATCACTCGCTTGCTCGTTGTTGCGAAGTTTTTTCAGATCTCGCCAGAATAAAGGCCGATTTATGGTTCACCAACACACCAACGTTGATTTAGCGCAGAACCAGCTGCTGCTGCTCCCGAGCCGACGGCTCTTCTCATCTCTGAAAACATCGGAGCAAATTTCTTAACAGGCGTTATTTGGATAAACTGAGCCCAGGTTGGGGATCTTAACGGTTACTTTTACGCCTGGAAAAAATATTAAAACTTAATAAAGTGGCATATTAACAGCGCTACAGCGGAAATTAAAACAGCTTTTAGCTCTCGGCTTCCTGATATGGTGTGACGTATGTGCAAACGTAACTACGCAGTCGCTTACGTACCCGAACGTAAACCACGCATTGACGTAGCAAGTGGTCTCCCAATCCCTAGGGAAGATTACAAAGCCCTTCCCCTTTGAGGGTGAAGTGGTAGTGAGGGCTAGTGGTAGTGAGTAGGGTGAACATTGGGATTGGCCCTTAGAAACAGTCCAATAACCCCCTCCTTTTTTTTTTTTTGTACTTTTCTCCTTTTGCACTTGAAAGCTTCAAAAATGCTACTTTTAAAGACATTTTAAAGTGTTTAACTAAATAGTAGGAGCCTTCCCAGCTTGTACTGTTTGATGAGTGAGTGAGAATCAGCCATTATTTACCTTTCAGTGTTTTACTGAAACTGGGTGGATCACATCTGTAAAACTAAAGGTGTTGATGCAATCTCTTCTGTTCTTCTTTTTCAGCCCAAACCTCCCCCAAAGCCTGTAGAGGTAGTGTGATTTAAAAACCTTTCTTTAGCTGCTGATAAAGTTACTTGTGTTTGGTTGCTTTAAGTTTATGCTAAATAAAGTTTAAGTATGACTTAAGGATGTTTTAAGAACGTTTAAACTGTCTTTATAGGTAAAAATAAAGGAGTCAGAGAGACCTGAGAAGCCAACTCCTGTTATGTCCTATCAACACACAGATGCTGTAAGTCAAACATGAAAAACATTTTTTTTGGTTTCATATATATATTGTAAGCATTTATAGACCCCTCTAATAGATATATTCAACACATTTGTCATATTTTGGAATCAAAAAGGTTCCATTAATAACTAATCTTAATTGTTATTGCATAAAAGACGTGGATGTAGTCTTCAGATCTGAAAAATTAATCCAGTTCAAAAGTTAACCTGCTGCACCAACTAGTTTGTGACAGAAAAATTCTACCCTTAAAAAAATTGGAAAGGGCCAAGCAGACTGAGAAAACATGTAATGGGTGAGTATCTCCCATTATTAACATTATGTAACCTAAAAACCAGGTATTCATCACGGTACAGGACAGTACGGCCTTTTATCGTTATTATTGTTACTATGTATACAGAAAAAGAAAATTCCGACAGTTAGTGTGCAGGGTCTCAAAAGACAGTCTAAATACTAATGGTGTCCTTATAATATGAAAAAAACTAAATAAGCCAAAATTCAATACCATGTGACATCAGTTTTGCAATCTATACACAGCACAATGCACATTTCAAAAATGATGCTTTCATTTAGAGTTAGATATAAGATAGAGAAAGTTGTGGTTTGAGGTGAGGCTACTTTGTGTTTTAAAAATGACAAAAAAAAGTATGGCATTTTCTTTTCAACAAATAGAATAGTCAGTAGAGTTTTCTGAATGTAAAGTTGCCAGATCAATCCCAGAGGCATCTGGCATAAAACTTTGGCAAAATCAATATGTGGAGCACAGTTATCTGCTATGGCAACGCTTACAAAGGGAAAGGGCTGAAGCAGTAAAGATTTTCAAAAAGTAATTTTCTAATGTGTGGTTATTGCTTGTTTGCTTTTTTTGAGCTGTATATTGGGATGGACTCAGAAGCCAGATTTATCCATTGCCCATCACATCTATATTTATAAAAACCGAAAAGGCCAGACAGGCCAGCCTTAGCACTTCATAACAAGTTCTTAAAACACCGATTAGTGTGACATCATCACCATAGCAGTGTTATGGTGATGATGGATATAGCTTTTATACAGTCTTATTATCTTTATCCTCTCTAAACACATTTCATATTGTCTTATTTTACTTTACTGTACAAAATTAGCATTACAGTGATCTTGTTTTTCTTCCTGTATGCATCAGACAAATGGAAAAATGAAGCAACAAAACACATGTGTGAAACTGTCTGAAACCCCTCGTGTTCCACCCAGATCCACAGAAAAGGTAGGACAGACTCAGATTTCCATGTTTAAGGCAATATCATCTGCTTAATGGTGAAGATACGCCTATCTTTATTTTAAAAAACTGACACGACTCAGCAGCCTGTGGATTAGGTGTGACAGGTTCTCAGGGTTTCATGTTTCTCCTCTGCTCCATCTATCTTTTGGTATTCATCCCTCTTGTTTGTGCAGGAACTAAATAACAACCAGATACAGCCAGCATAGGAAAGCTCATACTCAAACTCACATTTGGATACACACAATAAAGTGTCACATGGCATCTTGCTGCTTTTCATAAATTTTCCTGAAAATGTCCTCTTCCTCATCAGAGCTCCAGAGAAACTGAGCAGCCAGAAGCTGCAGTGGATGAAGCCGAGTCCAATAAGGTATTGCACCTGCAACTATAAACAGCTATTTCTGACCTGATTCATAAACAGGAGATGTAATGTCTCTTCTGTCGTCACGTGTGCTTTGTCGTAGAATAATCAGTCAGTCCTGACTGGAACGTTTCAGCTGAGCAAAAAAGAAGAGAAATTACCAACGTTCACAGTAAGCATTGCACCTGCAACACATGAAATAGATATGTATTTTATGTTATGTATGTTACATATTGTGTCACATTATGACACATTTATGTAATTTGTATTGCATAAATGCAGCCTATTTTATTTTGTTTATTTTATTCCTTTAATGAATACAACCAGAACTGAATTTCTGGTGACAAACAGGTGTGTTTGGGTGTGTGCAATATACCGGTACATGTCTATTCAGCCATGCAGCGGATCTGTATCATTATTGAAAATCCATTTGTTTATGACGTTGTACATGTTGTTTCAAGTTATTAAAAGGAAAAACATGCATGCAAACAAAGATACTGGATGGGCAAAATTGGTTTTAGTCTGTTTTGAAAAAACAAAAGTAATTTTTACTTTAGGTCATTGTCCTCATTTTTGTTCCTCTCAGAGTTACGTGGCCCACACCTTTGACGAAGAGGAAAAGACTGACGACATCCCAGCCAAACAGGTTTCTGGAGACAATCGTGTGTGTGTTCGTGTGTGTGTTCGTGTGTGTTCGTGTGTGTGTGTGTGTGTGCGTGTGTGTGTGTGTGCGTGCGTTCATGTGTGTGTGTGCGCGTTCATGTGTGTTCCCCCAATCTGTGTCAGCTGGTTTGTGACATGTGACTGTGGTTAACAGGGCATTCTGAAAGGAGTAATGAAAGGGTTGCATTTAAAGTCCTCCCCAAAGGTATGAAGCAGCGTCAAGTGCTGTTTTTTTTCTTCTGGTGGCGGCTGTGAAGTTTCAGACTCATCCTTTTACTTCTCTAATGAAAAGGTGATGGTGGTCGGTCATAGATGGGAAGTACAACGTTTATAAAACCAAGTATTTACTTTTTTCCCCTTCTTTAAAAAAAAAAAGTGTTATTGCTTATTCCCATTTAAAAAAAAAAAAAAAAAAAATCATGATGACCTGAAGTGAAGGTTCATATCGGGTCAGGAGGTCATTGGTGTATTTTGTTGCTAAACCATTCAGAACTTTGTAGACCAGCATCAGAACTTTAAAGTCTATGCACTGAGGGAACTGGACTGATGTGGTCACTTTGTTTGTCTTAATGACAATTTAAGCAGTTCTGAGTTAGTTGTCTAACTGAATAATTTTTTTTTGGGTAAACCTGCAAAGATGCTGTTACAATAATTAAGCTACTGTATTAAGATGACTGCATGGACTAGTTTTTCCAGATCTTTTATTCTTTATATTCTTGAGGTTGATAGTAGGCTGACTTTGTTATTGCATTGTTAGAGATTTCTGGCCTGGTAGGTGGTTTTTAGGTCTATAGATTGAAAAAAATGTAGACGCTGACTATCACATGACGGTTACTGCTGATATGGATTAAACCCTTGCAGTAGTATTCCTTCTTGTTTGGTTTTATTGAACAAATCACTTCTTTGACTTTTTTAGTAGCAGTAGTAATGGTAGTACATTTAATGTAGTTATCTAACTCTTCTCAGGGTAGCAGTGATCCGAGTACAGATCCCGGTGCAGAGGAAACCAGAGCAGAAAAGGAACAATCTGCTGAAAAAAACAAACAAGAAAAGAATGCAGAAGCCAAACAGGTATTGTTTTTAATTGCATTGCAGCTCATTTAAATGACAAAGTTCTGTTTCTGCTTTTTCTAACAAACAGAATCATTATAATATAATTCATGCTATTGGCGTAGAATGGGGAAGGTTATTATTTTGAATGTCAGATAATTTTGAAAACATGTAAATGAGGAATTAATGAAAAAAATCACACTGGAAAAAAAAGCATATAAGCATCTGGTTTTGTGTTTTCTTCTCCCTCCTTCAGGACAAAGTGGGTCTGCTTACTGGAATGTTTTGGAAAACTCCCAAAGACAGATCACGTCCTCCTGCACCAATGGTAACTCGGCTTTATTTTAGTTTTTTTTGTATTCAAATTGGGTGTAAATCACAGAAGTAGATAGTGTTTGTCTTCTGTCTCATTGTTTTTGCTCTTATTTTTCTCCCTTAAATGTTTTGTTTTGAATGGAATCTCAAGGCCATCATTTGTGTCTTTTTTTCTTTTTGCCATTTAAAAATATATTTCATACCATTTGGGTCAACAATTAAAATTCTGCCACCTCAGTCACGTCTGAACTGCATATATGCTGAAATTAATTTGTTAAATCTGTTGCCAGTCAGTCCTTAAAATGTGTAAATGAAATCTAAATTACTTCACTTGATCCTTTTTTTTTTAATTATTTTCTTTTTTAACCCCCTCCCTGATTCTTCTGCTTTTGGTCTGTCTTTTTTTTGCAGGTCAGTAAAATAAACGGTGGTCCTGAAGATGCAGAAGAAGAGCAGAAAAAATCTGAACAAACCCATGTGAGCATTTTGTTTGTGACTTTAATAAGTGTATAACAGTATAACAGTATAACATTACAAAACACATACTAGCCAATATATTACATGGAGAAAACAATCAGAAAGGCGAGGTTCAGTTTAGTCCAAGAAAAGTTGTCAAAGTGTTTTTATTCTTTTTACTTTATCCTTAGTTTTTCTTCAAGAAATGCAAAAGAGAGAGATTTTATTTGATTATGATTAAGGAAAAAGTGAAATAAAATAAATGGAAAAGTGTTGGATTTTGTCTTTAGTGATTTCATGTCTTAAAATCATATCTTTACAGGCAAAAGGAAACGTCAACAAAAAGTCTGACACACCAGTGGATGAGCCATTGACACAGGTGAGCTGGTAAACTGCTACTTCATGTGCAACTCAATAAACAATCTTTGGTTATTTTGAGAAATGCACCTTTTTGCTTTTTGAGGAATTATTAATAAGATTAATGTTATTCTTATTTAGTTAAAGCTAGTTTAACATTGACTATAGGCTTCATTTTCCTCAGTTTATATATATTTTTCTATGAAATCTGTTTCTCTTGTGTAACTTTGATGTTTCAGGACAACCTGAGTGCTCACAGTGAGCTGTCTGCCAGCAACGACAGTCTGTCTGAGCACAAGGTGAGCAGCTTTACGTGTGTTGCTGCACTGACGGGAGACAAAGATAACATTATCCATTGTTACAGAGTACACACAGTTCTGTGGTAGATTTACCTGTAGATAGACACGTCATTGACCTGAGCTTGAATTACACAAGTGTTTCATAACTGAGCATTTGTGTTTCAGGAAAGCAGAGGAATATTCAGTGGTATGTTCAGGAGGTCGCCAAAGCCAGCAGATTCTGCTCAAATTGATCAGGTACTATCCTATTTCTCTATCTATCCATCCTTTCCTAACCTTCCTATTCTGGGTTGGGTCGCATGGGCAGTAGCATGAACATGGAAGCCCAGACTTCCCACTTCCCAGCCACTTCGTCCAGCTCATCTGGGGAGATCCTGATGCATTTCCAGGCCAGTGGGAGGTGCTGGAAAACCTCACCCAGGAGGCCCCAGGAGCCTCCAGGAGGCATCCTAAGCAGATGCCTGAGCCACCTCATCAGGCTCTTCTCAGTGTAGCTACTCTGACCCCCTCCAGGATGGCCGAGCTTCTCACACACCATGTAGAGTTAACGTATTTGGGCCGCTTGTATCCGCAATCTTGTTCTTGTGTAACACATCCACACATAAAATGGAATCCGATCATGAAGTTTTTCATTGAAATTGAGATCACTTTCCATTTTATATGAAGATGTATTTCTTAACCACTTGGGGTTAAAAAGGAACAAACTCATGCATTATTTTAACTTTTGACCTTTAAACATTTTTTTGTGTCTCTACACCAACAGTTTCCACAAGCCAATCTGTCTGGCAGTAATGACAGTCTGTCTGAGACTAATTCAAAGGTGAGTTTCTGATCGTTGAGTAGGTCTTGGTGCATCATTATCATTTTTTTATCAGTCACTGATAGCTAACATTATAATTTATCTCATAATAGCAGGAAAAGGGTTTTTTCAGTGGGATCCTCCGCAAATCACCAAAGATTAATGAAGAGGGGTCACATAAGCAGGTAATGTGAAGTTGACATTGACATAAATTAATTATTATATCTGCTATTGCCTAAGTATGTTTGGAAGGAATTCTTATCAAGAAGAAAAGTGGTGGAAAGTTAAGCATACAAATATTTTGAAGAGTGAACTAAAGGATTGGAGTGTAGAAGGAGTCCAAGTGATGGAAGTCACCAGATGAGCAGAAACATTCACAGATTTGGTTTCCAGAAAAAAAAGAAATTCCCTGTTTTGAAAATAATAATTTTACAATAAAGTAAAAGCCTGCCTGGTCAAAATTACAACATGAGCCTGATGAACGTTCAAGGCAATGCAAATAACTTTGATACGTTGTACGGCTGCATTAATATGCTTTAATAGGGGCCTTAGTCATTACAGTAAGACAGTATTGTACAGTAAAACAGACACCCCTGTGGGGTGCATGTATTTTCTGTTTGTAACAGTGGAGTGGAAAATGAATGTATGAATGTAATCAGCATATGAATTCCAGAAAATGAGAAGATGCTGAATACCATATTAATTTTCTTTGTGCAGAATTAACTTCCTAAACCACTATTGAGTATAAATATTCTTATCATTGCTGTTAAATCTCTTACTGTTTCTACATTCCTCAAACACTGTGTGTGAGGACAAAGTTTACTTTCTAGGCCGCAAAAATTCTCAGACCTATTGAGGGTAAAGCAGAAAAGTCCCTCCGATGTATTTTTTTAATTTACTTTTTTTTAGCTCAAACTTAAAGCGACACTACGTAACTTTTCCACCTTAATGAAATATTTCCAGAGTCATTGTGATGGTACATCAACTTACAACAGGTTTAATGAACCTCTGTCATGGTCTGAGGGGGTCTGTATCGCCTTCACTGGCACTATGTAACTTTGAGGAGCATGGTAGGAACCCTGCCACACTACTGGTAAAGCACTACCGCTTTTGTCCAAAGGAGACGCCAAACTCAACAAAAGCTGAAAGTTACGTTGTGCTGCTTTAAGTGTTTTTTAGCTGATGCTTTAACAGTACGATAGGTATGTAAACATAAAGAGTAAAACATATAGTTTAAGATCATATTTTACCAGTGGAGAGTCTGAACGTGCATGTCAGTCATTGACAGTTCTGTTGAGTCTCCACAGTTGGAGAACTCCAACAGATCCATGTCATTCACCTGCTCCGTTACATTCTTGTCTGAGTTTTCTTCAGCTGGATGCTCTTTAACCGAGATCTTGCAGGTTCTAACTTGTCACTGCTTCTCTTTGATCCCAACAGATTTTTGAAATGCCAAAGAAGGGTTGTGATTATTATATAACAGAAGGAATATTTCATATTTAGACTGTATTTACATAACATGTTTCCAGTCTTGTTGACAACTCAAAGCACTCTCAAGTTACATCCTAAACAACAACAGCTCTAATAATAACAAGCTTTGCTTTATTCAATTTCACAAATAAAACATGCTGACAAAGTTTATACACAACATTTGTCTTGTGTCCTTTGAAATGGCATTAAGATGTTCCCTGTTTGAAACTCTTTTAGATGATTTTTTTCAGTACTTTCAATACTTTTTCTTTGTCTGTTTTGTTCTTTTTCCCTGGTGTTTTTGGTTGATTGAATATGAATTCTTATTTTTGACTGCTTGTGTTTCAGGATAAAGAATCTGTGCAGACTGAGGCTTCTGTCAGTGATGAAAATCAGTCAGAGAACAGCAAGACAAAAGTAAGCTTTGTGTTTGTCTCTGCAGCCAAAGTTTCCTGAGAGATTAAACTCCGTCAAGTTTGATGGTTTGTATGAATTACTAAGTACTTTTTCATTTGTGTATCAGGAAAAAGGGAATATTTTCAATGACATTTTTAAGAAATCTCCAAATCCATCTGAAGGCCCCCAGCTGGAAGAGGTAAGACGTTTACAAATTTGAATTCCATCCCTTTTTGATTATTTGTGGGTACACGTATAGTCAGGTTCCACTCAATGCATCTGTGTTCTCGCTTCAAAAAGAAAAGAAGAGAAAATTATAATTTACTACTTATCAGGCTTCTTTTTTGGAATAAAAGTTAGTGGACTGAAAATTAGTGTCAGTGTGAGAAATGTGGTCACGCACCAGAATAATCCATAATAATAAACATGCCACAACATGCATTTTTCAGATTTTTCTGTGTCCCTCTCCTTTTGTTGTGTTAACTTTATTTCTGCTAGTATTTGTGTCAGTGTTTATGTTCACACAGGTTGAGTAACATTTTTCTCATGTTTAGAGTGCAGAGCCGCTGCGTGGAGATCTTTCTGCCAGCGCTGACAACCTGTTGGAGAAAAAGGTGAGTTTTTCTTGATAGTTCCTCCCAGCACACCCTCTAAATGAGTCATCGTGACAAACATGGAAACAAGTCTGAATTTAAGTAGGGATTAACCTGTAGGTGGGTCTTGTTCCCTGGGAAAAGAGAAGTTGAATTGTGTTCTTGTCTTCTCTCTCCAGGAGAAAGGTGGTTTGTTTGGACTCCTCAGAAAGACCCCGAAAACAACCTCAGAGGTACAGTTTTAACGTAGAAACCCAGAACACAAACAACCTGGATCAGAAAACGAAATTATGAAATAGGGGAAAAATGTAAATACTGATAGATTATTGGTATTTAAAAACCTAGGCTTTTCCCATTTGTTAAACTGAACATTTCTGCAACTGCCAGATTATTTTTGGTCCGTTACTTCCTCCTTTGTTACTTACACATTTTTTAAAAGCAGACTGACTGGTTCTTGATAGCAGGAGAAGGATCAGGTGTGATTGATAAAATCCAACAACCACGTTCCATTTAGATTAACAAATCTCCTGGTCCTAGTGGTGTTTATGCTGGTTCACCAGCAGGGAAATGTTATGAAACCCTGTTCATTTAATTATAGACCTTATCCTGTTGCCCGTCTTAATTCAGCCTTTTACAAAGGTTTGGCCCATGAAAAGTCTGCAGTTTCAAGTCAAGCCTGAACTTGCTCACCTATTTCAGATCTGCTGCAGGGTATCTACCCGTTGAACAGCTATACTACCCTCACTGGTGTGGTTTCCAAAACATTTCAGGACTTTGCAAAAAAAAAAGAGCTATTCAACAAAAAAATGGCTCCACAGAAGTAAAAGATACTTTATTTTTGTTTCAGGAGAATCTGTTGACGCGCACAGAGATGTCAGAAAGCAGGGACAGTCTGTCTGAGACCTCCAGTTCAAAGGTCAGTTTGGTATAATTTTACATGTGGATATCTTTTTTTTTTTATTTCATTACAAAGTTAAAGGCACTCTATGTAGCAGTATATCTTCTGACCTAATGGGCTTAACATATTGCTCCTATGTGGTATTGCCATTTGGGTAAACTTTATTTCAGACTCTTTAGTCCATATCAAATAATGAAATAAAAAAAATAATGAAATAAAAAAAAAAGAGGCAGTTTTAACATCTGTACACATATAAAAGTAAAATGCTGTAAAATATTCCTTTGGTTACTTGGCTCTAAAGTCTCCTGCTTGGCTGCAGCAGACAGCCAATCAGCAAAATAGTCTACTAAAAAACTGTTGTACTCTCGCTGTTCAACATCACAGACAGTGAAATCCTGGCCTACATAGTGGAGAATTGAGCCGCTAAACAGACAGAACACAGGACTACAAAGGGAACAAAAGTTTTGCTCTCATTCTACAGATTATCTTGAACAATAATATGCATTGTAACTGCACAATTGTACAATCTAAAATGATCAGTGTTACTCAGCTGTAACCGGTCACGTCTTTTCTTAGGAGAAAAGGTTACAAAGCAATGAGCTGTCAGGCAGCAGTGAAGGTCTGGCTGAGAACAACAAGAAGGTGAGTGGTTTCATCCTGATTTGTGGTCCATCTGAGCTGCTTGTTGGGAGAAAGTGAATGTTTTTCTGTAACATTCTGACATGTCTTGAAGGCTGTTTTGTGGGGATGGCTCAGCCCTCAGGAAAAAATGCATAATGTTGGACTTCAAAAGTAGCAAGAAATTGCAAGAAATAATGCATTGATTCTTGGGTGCTTTAAGGTTTAAATTATTCATAAAACTGGCATTACAGTCTGTAACCTACAAGCTGCTACAAGTAAGTAGTTACTAAGATAGGAAGAATGATAGTATCCTACAAAAGCACACAAATAGAGCAAGACAGTGTGAATGAAGACTGATCAGAGCTAGAGATTATTTAATCTGACTGAATGTGTTTGGAACACTATTTTACCAAAATTCAGATCTTTCTGATTTTTTTTTATTCATCTAAAAAAGGTTTTATTGACTCGATATTGTATATGTGTTTCAGGAAAAAGGAGGATTATTTAATGGGATATTCAAAAAGCCTCCAAAACCTGCTGAAGCTGCTCAAACCGAGGAGGTAACTTTAAGTTAAAAGTAGTGAATGGAGTTATCCATGAGGAAGAAGAAGTGCAGTGGTGCTGGTTGTTGTTGAAATCTTATAAAAAGACATTTTTTTTTTAAATTTGCATAAAGTCATAGTTTTAATGTTCCTCAATCTTTTGTTGCAGGACGTGTTTTCTGACACCAAATCCCCTGGCGGTAATGAAAATGTACGAGAGGGAAAATCTTTGTAGTAATATTGCCAAAAACTGACCCCAGCTCATTATGAAGCTTTTGTTTTATATTTCATCAGGAGAAAGGTGGAGGTTTGTTTGGTGTTAAGCTCAGAAAAACTCCAAAAGGATCAGGAGAAAAGACTGAAACACAGGTAAACGATAGTTCCTACATTTGCAGAAAGTTTCTAAACTCCTCCGCAATTCCACCCATTTCACCCTTTGATACCACTTTGATTTTCAGGATAGAGAAGCTCAGAGCGAGCCGTCAGCCAGCAGTGAAGATCTGTCTGAGAACATCCCCACCAAGGTCAGTATGATGTAAAAACCTGTTGTTCATGTATTTTCAGCAGCAGCACTTACTGACAGCGTTGTCTTATTCGTAGGAGAAAAACATTTTCAGCAACATGTTTAAAAAGCAACAGAAACCAGCAGAGGGCACCACAGCAGAGATGGTATTTTTGCTACATCACATGGTCATAACACGTCCTTATGGAGGGAGTTCAGTGTTGTTTTACAGTCTCGTGTTTTTGAATACAGGAGTCAGAGGAAAATACTGAAAAAGAGTTACTTGGCAGCAGTGAGAATCTGGTGGACACGACTGGTCCAAAGGTACGTTAGTTTAAAAACTACTTCTCAGTTTGTGTTTGTCTCAGCTGTTGCTGCTTTCCTAACATGAACTGAAACCCAAACAGAATGACTAAGACAAGAATCTGAAGCTAAAGTTTTTCCATTAATTTCATTAATGTATTTAATTCTGCCTTATTTATGTATGTATTTATGTAGGAGAAAAAGGGAGGTCTGGCTGCACTATTCAAAAGATCACCGAGCATTGAAAACCTGTTGGAAGAGGTTAGTGGCAGTCCTCTGTGTGCAGCTTTGAACTGCGATCCTTAAATTATTTTTTGATAGTCTGTTCTTCTGGGTTTACTTCTGTCATCTGCAGTGTGTGTTTGGGGTTTCACACTTTCAAATTGACCTTGTTAACTATTTTTTGTCTGTTACTGTGAATATTTTGTAATATAATAGTTTTTTTTCTGTACTTTTTTTTTCTTTACACATTATACATTAATCTTATGTCCTTATGTCTTTTCTTTTCTTTTCTTATGTCCTTATGACTTTTCTTTGAAACTCATTTGAGACATGTTTTGTGAAGACCAGATGATATAAATTTATTGAACTGGGAGGGAACAGCATTCCTTCAATTTTTATGTAATTTTAAGACAAAAATATTTTCAGTGGCATGTTTGTTACTGATGTCGGCTATTGATGTGTAATTGTTTAATTATTTCAGGGGAACTCTGGAGGACTTGCAAGCATCTTTAAAAAGTCGCCTAAACCAGCTCCACGCACCACCACCAGTCAGGTGACCAAATACACTAAGATTCCTTTCCTTATTTCAGTGCATTCAGAGTTTTAAGCTTCATGCTTCAAGATATTTAGTTTTTTTTATGAAATGCAACACAAAATCTGAAATTAACAGTAAAGCATCAACTTGTCACTGTTGTTGTGAATGCTTAATTGCTATATATCCTATCTGAAACTGATCTGTTGTCTTCATTTCCTCCTTTCCATCTCTGACTCCCTCTATCGTACATCTGACTGTAAAAAAAATACTTATATTACACACGTTAACCTTCCTGAATCAGGCAATATACATTGTAATGTTTGCCCACACAGTAAAGCTTATAAAACAAGTTTTTTCATTCAGATATTAAATTAGACAATTTTCTGGCTTACAAATAGCTTCACATCAGTCATCCACCTAAAATGTTTCTCCTGTCGACATGATGATGTCACAGATGGGAGCTGTTGTCCCGGTAAATAATCTGACACATGATTTGAAATTTCTCAACCACTTGAATCCTGATAAATGATGTTTGATAATTCCTTCCTTATTCCTGGAATGATAAAGCCACGAGCTTCATCTATAAATCTTGTGTATTTTGTTCCCGTTATATTTGTGCACAAACGAGAAAATCATATTATCATGAGGCTCAGTTGAGTTGGAAAATGAAATAAAATTATTCGTAGAGAGAACATCCCATGTTGAAGTTTAAAAGAAAGTAATACAGTTCCAGTCAAAACTCATACTGCTCTCCGTTCATCAGGACTTCATCTTTTGAAGATTCACAAAATCAATCTCTGTATAATGTTTAATCTGCACTAAAATAACACCTCCAACATGCATTTTTCAAAAAGAAAAAACTCCTAAAAACAGAGAGTATACACCTCATCCAGTGGAGGCAATTTACTGACTCCTGTTTATTTTATTTTTTTTCCCAGCATCCCCTCAGTGACTCAAACCAACTGTCGGATAGCTCGGACAGCCTCACAGAAGCTGGAAAGGTGAGACCTCTTTAAAGGAAATGGACTATGAACTTGAATAATTGCTATACTTGAAACGCATTATTGAGAGATGAGAGAAGAAGAAGAGATGGCTGGAAAGGAAAGAAAAGCACTGAACCCTGTTAACAACTGATCAAACTCAGATAGTGTTGTAGATGGATTTGTTTACCAGCTGTAGCTCAGTATCGCCTGCAAAGGAAGTAAAGGCTCTGTACCCAGCGGAGACTACCGAAGAAACAACAGGTGGTGAAATCCCTGATTTCAGGAACATAGTTTGTTGTAATTTAGCCTATACAAATAAACTTGGATGCTTCAAAAAAGTTTTCATATGCTGCAGTCAAAATATGCAAACGTACACCCAGCTCATAATCCTTAAACATTGACAACTGAACAAAAAACAGACGAGCACTGCCACCAACTGATAATAAGACACTCATCCGGGATCCCAGTAGAAGCAAGTCCAGGATCGACACTTTTTCAATCCCTTCCTCAGAGCTTCGGGCTCGCTGAGCCGGGTTGTAGAGGCGTTGATGTTGACCTGAGAAGCAGAGTGAGCTGGTCTACGCTGCATATTTAAATAGAGCCATAATAGGTCAATCAGGAGAATCAAATAAAACTTCTTCTTTTAAGATTCTCAGTGAGAAACCTTTACAAATATTCAAACATTTGTTTGATTGTTATGGTGTGCAGCCTTTTTATGTGATTTATAATTTGAATTATTCATTTTTGGAGGAGGATGTCTCAGCACAGGATGAATTGTCAGGGAGCAACGATAATCTTTCTGAAACCTCAAGTCACACAAAGGTGAGTCTTGCTCTTAGTAGAACAACGTAATACTTTGATCATAATCACCTATTTCTTAATAATACAATTTTTTTTTTTTCTTAACAGGAGAAGAAAGTTGGTTTCTCTGCGATGTTCAAGCGGACGCCAAAAACTTTGGAGCCGCAGGTAATGAGAAGCATCTTAAATACCCAATGATTTTAAATGTGATGCACTAAACTGAATTAAATCATACTTTATAAAACATTAAGTGAGACTAGATTGTTTCAGCATATAGTTATGATTTAAAAGAAATTAATTAAAAGTAAATAATCCTACATGACTTCTAATTCAGAACATTTGTGATTTGGTGTCTTGGGGAGAAACAGGAGGGAGGAGCTTTTTGTTGATACTGTATATCAAAATATGTGACATCAACCCAACATTTTTTAATCTACCTTTAACTTAGTCAATATTACTTCAGAATTACAAATATTGTAAAAGTTTTCATGTACTTTAATGACTCAAGCTCTTTTTCCCCAAATACTGTACAGTATATTAGCCTATAATAATTAATCCCCCATGATGCTTCTATCTGTAGTCTCACTTGGTACTGAACCGAGTTTGTTTGCTGCATATTTCTATTTCCCTACTTTTATTTTTTTTCCACTGCTTTTGATCTGCATTTGTGTTTATCTCCTTATTATCACTGTTCTGTTGGTGTCAAAACAGATCTAAAAGTGGTTCAGAATCTGAAATATTTCCTTTAAGTACACTCATTCACATGAGTTATTGAGGAAAATAAATTGAAATTGATCCTTCCTTAGGCATATTTCATATCACTCCAAATGGGTGGTGTTGTGTGGACGTGACCTAATCACTGTTTATTTCTGAGTTTTTCTTCAAGTTTTACTGCAACACTGTAGCAAACTCTGGTGTGTTGATCATCTGCAGGACGGTGAAGGTGAGGACAGTGAGGTGCCAGAGGGAGGCAGACTGAGACGCAGAAGAACCATTAAGAAGAAAAGACGAGTAAGTTGTTCACTTTCCTGTGATAAGAATCCACTTTAATTACATGAATTTCTCCGTCCAATGTCCCCAAGTGGACTTGAGACTTAACGCCTCACACTTTGAAATTTGAAGTTCAACTTCCTGTCACACTTTATAACTAATTGCTCTTTGATTTCCATCAGGTTGTGTCCTTCAGAGTCAAGAAAACTCTTCCCAGAATTCCCAAACTCAATTCATCCTCACAGGTATATAAAAAGAAAAAAAGCAAAGAGCTTCAAGTAAATTATGTAATCTATTTCAGTTAATGGCAGTAAGACTTAAGATGAATATTTATTTTTTCTTTCTCCACAGAGTTCAGTAGAGATGCCCATCATAGAGGAGACTCTTGAGCTGCAAGACATGACTGCAGGCCAGGTAAGGAGGAAGACGTATATTGTACAAAACCTGAACCATGTAATCTTGACCACATTCATATTCTCTTCTCTCTTATTTTTTTTTATTTAATGGAAACGGGCAATAATATGTACACTGACAACACACAAAGGACCAATAGAAAAGATCACATTCTTTAGTCTATTTTGATATATAACTATTTTTGCGTTATATGTTATTGTGTCCCTCTTAAAGAAATCTCAGATGTTGTTCTGTTTTTTTTTTCTTGTACATGAAGTAGTTTTTTGGAGTAATCTTTTATTAAAATTGATTCCATTTGCTCCAAAACAGCAACTTCTTCTTTTCATATTTTCTAGAAAAGGAGATTTTAAATCATGTTTTTTCTGGGATTTTTATTCAAGATTCAAGAAAATACATACATTATTTGACATTATAGTTTAAACAATTTTATTCCTCTATTGTTATATCCTGTTTTGTAAACAATACAAACGATTAGACACTGCTGTTAACAGAGAGGCACATTATTGCAAAGACCAAAGAAAACCAGAAACATATATTAAGTTTCAGTTGTTTCATCTTTTGATGTCCAGGACCAGGAGAGTGAGGTGGAGGTCCAGCCTGTGGAGATGGCAGCTTACCCAACCGAAGAAAACCCCGTTCAAACGGAGCAGGCGAGTTTGTGCGCCTCACTGCACATTGTTTGTTTCTACGGGTGATAAGTTGTATCCTCATTAACAAGAGTTTTTGTTTTCAGGAGAAAGATGAGCTGATGGAGTGGTGGAACACAGTGAAAGGTGGGTGCGAACTTTTGGTTTCGTTTTTAAGTCTTTTAACAATGTTTTATGCATCCTCTACATCCACTGGCATTATTTATGCTGCTCGTTGACAGGTTGGAAAGAGTGGAATGAAAACTCGAATTTCCAGGAGGAGGATGAGCAAATGTAAGTATTTATTTATATATATATATGTATATTCTTTTTTTTCATGTTACCAAAGAAAACCTTTGCTCATGCCTTTGATTCTCAGGTACATCTAGCGGGGTAAAGTCATTGTTTTATTAGCATTTTTTTGGATCATTTTCAACATGAGAGTTTAGATTTTACTACAAGATAAACGTTTTAAGTGTTAGATGTCCCAATGTAACATTTATTAGATGTTCCCAGCTGTTACAGCTCTTATGTGTCTCTGAAGGGCGATGGAGCAGGCAGCCGATCGAGTCTACATGGCAGCCCGGCTTTTTGTGCATCTTTTCAACCAGCGGGGGGCGTCCTTGCAGCACCATATCCTGGAGCTTTTGGCGGTGGCCGACGCCGCGGATGAATTCCACAAGAAGACGGTGTCGGCCGCCGTGGGAGGAGGCGTAGCCAGCGTTGCAGGCAGCGTTGCTACCATCACCGGACTCATTCTGGCACCTTTCACTTTTGGAGCCTCCATCATCGTCACGGCGGTGGGGATCGGTGTGGCGACGGCTGGCAGCATCACGTCAGCGACGGCTAACATCACAGACACGGTCCACTCCAACATGGGTCGCAAGAAGGTGGAGAAGATGATCCAGGGCTACCAGGAAGAGATCAAAGACATCAGAGAGTGTTTGGAGTTTGTGCAGGTGAGTAAAGCTTTGATTCTTGAACAGACAAATGTGGCTGATTGTCATACGTTTCTCAGTCAGAGGCCTCATATACACTGAAATCAAAAAAAGAAATGGAGCACATTTTATGAATCTTTCAGCTGATTCAGATATTTTGTTAAATGTTATTCAATAAATAGTCATTCCAGGTTGGCACCAGTTAGAATAGAATAGACTTTATTGTCATTGTGCTCAGGTTACAATGAGATTGGTTGGGATGTTCCCACCAAGGTGCAAAGGAAGCAAAAATAAGAAGAATAAATAAATATGAAAAGCACTGTATAAAAACATAAAAGCAAGCAAGTTAGGTTGGTTTCCGCAGATTTACTCTATTCATTGTAATTACTTGCCATTTTGTGAGTTCTATCTTCCCTGACAATCTGTTATTTGGTTTCTCTGCTTGTAGGAAGGTATGGACACCCTGCAGGAGTGGGATTTCGAAAAATTTTCTGAAAGTGCTGCTAAAAAAGCTATGAACCACAACATCAAACACGTGATGAAGGAAGGAGGCCGCGCTGGTAAAGCCCTCATGATCAACACGGACAAGCTCATCAGCACCGTGCAGGTTTTGGGCGTCGCAGGTGGCGCCGCCAAAGCAGCCCAGGCTATCAGTGTCACCACAGGCGTCATGTCTGCCCTCTTTTTGGCTCTGGATGTTTTCTTCCTCGCCAAAGACTCCCATGAGCTTCGCAAGGGTGCCAAAACCAAGTTTGCTACCAAAATTAGAGACGTGTGTAAAGACCTTCAAGCTGGCCTCCTGGAACTAAACAAGGTGAAGACGCAGCTGCAGAAGACCATGGATGGTATCGAAGTGGAGGAGTACGAGGAAATAGAGGAGGTGGAGGTGGAGGTTGAAGATGACTTTGAATCTGACCCAAAGAAGCTGGCTGAGTTGGAGCAGGAGCTGGACCTCATGGAGGAGAAACTGGACAAGAAAGATGAGCTAGGGCAGAAGAAGAGTAAAGAGCCAGAAAGAGAAAATGTAAAACTTAGAACTGAGAAAAAAGAGGAGCTAGAGGAAAAGAAGGACAAGGAGGAGGAGACTGAAAATAATTCAAAGAAAGAGAAAAATAAGGTAAAGAATGAAGGAGACAGGAAGTCTGAGTCCAAATTAGCGAAGACTCCTAACAAGGAAAAGGATCAGGTAAATGAAACCACGGGCAAATGTGACAAAGAGGTTCTGAAAGAAGAGTCTCAGAAAGGAAGCAAGAAGGATAAAGAAACAGAGAACCAAATAACAGCTGAAAAAGAAAAGAAACTTCAGGGCAAGCAAAAGAAGGCTAAAGATGATAGTGCTACAAAGAAAACAGACGGAAAGGACAAAGAGAGAAATAATAGTGAAAAAGAACAAAAAGAAGCTGAGAACAAAGTAGGTGATTTAAAACGAGATGATGTGAGTTCAAAGATGGAAAAAAGGAGTGAGGGAAGAAGGAGCATCAGGGACAGTGAAGAAGCAATGAAGCCAGAGAGGAAAAAAGAGAAAGAGGTGGACAGCAGGAGTACAAGGCGGCACAGTAGCAAGAGTGGCCGAGATGGAGACGAGGGTGGTAGACACGAAATGAGAGAGAGAGGCAAGGAGAGAGAAAGCCATCACAAAGATGGAGAGAACCACAGGTTGGAGAGTTGGAGTAGAAAAGGAGAAGAGAGGGGAGTAAAAGACTGCAGAGCAGAGACGGCAAAGAGTAAAGAAGAGAAAAGGGAAAACAAGGAGACGGATCATGTACATGCAGGAAGGAGGAAAGAGCCACACAGAGATCATGAACTGGAGACGGGGAGTAGTCAGAAGGAATCGAACAGGAGTCACTACAGGAGTGGACATGATGAGCACGGAGAGAGGGAGGCCGAGAAACGAGGGAGCAGAGTGGAGAGCGCCAGGAGAAAGTTTGAGAGACCAGGAGGTGAGGAGGTAGAGGAAGAGGGGAGGGGGAAGAATAGAGAAGGTGGAGAGGGTAAGAGGAGAGGAAGTGACAGAGACGGAGAGCAGGAACACAGCCGGCGAGGATCTCGACTTCAAGGATCTCTACGAGGAGGACTGAATATTTAACTTCAGCATAAACGGCTTCCATGATCCACGAGTGTCCTCCTGATCGTTTCAAATGGTCAAATATCCCCCTGAACTGATGTTACAAGAAAAGCAGCTCCTTCTGCAGAAAACTGTGTTGCAGAAATGAGTTAATCCACAAAATCAGGAGAGAAGTGAAGCTAAAAGGATATAAACTTCACCTGACGAGTGCAGATAACACGAGAATCCTATCAGCTCTCTGCTGAAACTAAACCTAGTCACTGACGTTTGTTGATTTTGAGTTGTTTATTTTATTACTAGTCATAAGTGAAAGCTTTATGACAATCATTCGTTCAAATGTCTTCACAACTTTTGGACGAATTAACAAGTAATTCCTGACCTGCAGAGGGCGGTCTCTGTCTGTCGCAGTGCGATCAGGTCTGACGTGAACATGATTTTATGATCCCAGAGGGATATAACTTTAGACACATACAGATCATAGTTGCCTTGAATATAAAGTAGCTAATAGAACAGGTTACTGAGGAAACTGTTGCATCAATTATAAATAAACTGAATGCTTGAATTCTCTTAAAAAAATAACAACTGTGACGCTCAAGAAAATTGAAACTCTGTTAATTTAACTCGTGCACATTACAGAACAGGCTGTGGTAAATGGATGCGCGGATAAAATAACACTTAAATGTAGGTCACCAGCCATGTTCCCAACACCTGACGCAAAAGATGTTTCTTCTGAAGTTGTGTATATGCTAGGGGAATGGATCGTTTTTGTAGTATTTTGTAGATCAAGCTAAAGGAAAAAAAGGTCACTTTTGATAACCTCAAGAGTTTAAAGGAGACTGGGTTTTCAGTTCTGTAAGAGACAAATGTGCAGGAATCTTTTTTTTTCCTCAGGGGTTAATTGACCCTGTCCCGCAGGGCACAGTGCCCTGCATGGTTTGGTGTTTCCCTGCTCAGACACATCTGGAAAACACTGCTTTAGAGATTCTACTATACATTTAAATAATTATCTTTGAATTTACATTAATATTTGGATAGATTAAGGCGCGTGTACACACACCCTGATTTCATGTACATGTGCTGTTCACCCATTTCCACAAATGTAATAATGAAAATGCCAGTTTCATTGGTGCCAATTTTTCAAATGTCTTGACCGCGAAGGTCAGACCGTCTTGTTTATCTCTTCTCTCTTCTACCACAAGACACCACTAGGGGGTTTTCTCCCTTTTTATAAAATCAGCGATCATTCACTAATGTTCTGACACAAAGCATTTAAAATCATGTTATACATTTGCAGTAAAATATAGTATACGTTCCTACCTTTACATATGTCTTACAAATCTTTTAACATGTTTTTCTTAAACATAATACTTCCATCTCTCACTCCCAATTTACTGTTTAAGTTCATCTGTGTTTCGGTGTAAAACTTTTAGGACTGTTTGACTCCATACGGCATCTGTTCTAGTTTTGTATACTTGTTTTTTTTTTTTAATTTAATAAAAAGGCCAGTTTGACCGTGAAATGTTGATTGTATTGTATTCTCATTGCACTTTAACCGGGCATCTCCTCTGTTCTGCTGTTCCCGTTCTCTCAGGTTTAACGTGGCCCATTTTTATGTGTCTGATGTCAAAGTTCACTATGTATTTTTGTACGTGTAAACATCTTTTTATGGTATTTCTGGATATAATAAACACAAAGGCTTTAATGTACAGATATATATCTTTGCAGTGATTATGACTTGTGATGCATACACGTGGAAGGGTCTGCACTGTTTTTTGGTTTATGCTTAACATAGTCATTTTTATGGTGGGATGATAGTAAGTACTGCATACTAGACCAGTATGCAGTACATAGTGTATAATACACTGTAAGGGCAGTATTTAGTATATGGTTTTGAAAATGGCAACTCACTCAGGATCAATGTCTTTGGAGTATCTTTCTGCAAATACAATACACCCATTTCTCTGTTTTATATTTTTATTTTGTGGAAAATGTTTTAATTTTATATTTGTATGTATTATATTCTAAATAGCATGTCAACTACATGACATTGACTCAAAATCGGGAGTGGTTGTAGTTACAGAGGTGGGCTTGGCGCTTGGGTCTGGAGGACCCTGGTTCAAGCCCTGAAAATGGCAACCAAAAATGTACCACTTTGGGCCCCTGAGCAAGGCCCTTTAACCCTAATATCTCCCGGGGAAGCTAGAATAAAGGCAGCCCACTGCTACTAGTCTAGCTAGTGATGAGTTAAAAAGAGGACAAATGTCAGTGTGTTTCCAAGTATAATGATTAAAAATTTGCAGTATTTTATACTCATTTAAGGAGTTCCTCTACTTCATAGTAATTCATAGTAATATTTTTATTGAAAACATTTTATTTTCATTCATTTTTGTATGGCTTATACACCATGCAACCCAATGACTCCAGAGTGAATTACAGATGCTTCAAAATACATCTTTTTTTTTTAAATGAGACTCTATTCTTACCAAAACTCAAAACCTCCTCTAGCACTACAATTCAGCTTAGATTTTTTTTTAATCACTGGGTCACATAATATGGAAGTCAAGGACAAATAAAAATACAATAAACAACTAAACTCCATTAAAATATCCACGTGCAAAAGAACAAACCTTTAAATGCACTAACCAACGACACATCTTATTTGTCTCTTGTAGTACTTCGAGTCGGCTTGAGATTGAAATAACCGAGGGTTAGGGATGATATTAAAATATTCTTCCCATTCCCCTTCAAAGATACACTCCAAACATTAATCTGTGATCATTGCACATGTTTGTAACTCTTCCCGGGCCAGTGCTACCACTTTTTACTCATATTTTTGTATAATAACTACTTTGAACACTTTGGCCAGCAGTTAAATGAAATGTGTCTTTGTCTTTCGGATATCATGCATGGATGTATTATAAAAAATGCAGGGATATCATGCAGGGAGATGCAATGTGGATTTGTTTTTGTCAGGTGACTGTCATGAACGACTGATCAGCTGATACGGTGGCTCGGAGGGTCAAATTGCTCGCCGTCATGAAAACGCCATAAATAAATTGGTCATCTTTCATATTTTCTTGAGTGTTCTTTTACTCCAGGGCTTACTTGGGTGTTTTAAAGTGTTCAGTAATCAAGAGATAAACAATGTTCAAATGTTTTATCTGTAAAGGTTAGTCACAGCTCATCCTCTGAAGTTTGTAAGTTGCTATGGAAACCACCATATTCAGACTGAGCTACAGACGGAGTAAAGACGATTGAAAAATGACTGAAATGACAGTGATGATCACTTATTTTTGAAAATATGTGCAGTTTCTGAACATTAAATCCGCGTACTGTCGAGTATTTGTAAAATTACGTGGCTAAGAAAACTTTCAGTTTGATTATAACTGATCGCGGTTGGTTTGATATTGGATATTGGATATTCGACATTCAAAGACATCCATTTAACTTATGATACATACCACCGATTTTGGTCATATTGCTTGTGATGCGTTCATGGTCATCTAGACTATATATCACAAGAGAGTAGTTATTATAAAATCATATTATGGGCTGATTTAATGTGGTTTTATGAATTCAACACCCATAAAACTTGTAATATACCACTGATTTTGGTCAAACCACTTGTGATGTGTTCATGGTCATCTAGACTATATATTACAAAACAGTAATTATTAAAAAATCATATATAGTAATTATTAAAAAATCATATATATATGGGCTGATTTAAAAATCATATATATGGGCTGATTTAATGTGGTTTAATGAATTCAACACCCATAAAACTTGTGATACATACCACTGATTTTGGTCATATTGCTTGTGATGTGTTCATGGTCATCTACACTGAGTAATTATTATAAAATCATATTATGGGCTGATTTAATGAGGTTTAATGAATTCAACACCCATAAAACTTGTATAACACCGATTGTTTTCAAACCACTTGTGATGTGTTCATGGTCATCCAGACTATATATTATATATATATTATAATTACTGTCTTGTGATATATAGTCTGGATGACCATGAACGCATCACAAGTGGTTTGAAAACAATTGGTGTTATACAAGTGTTATGGGTGTTGATTGAATATCCAATATCAAACCAATTCAACCGCGGTTTATAACTGTTGTAGTGGCCACTCACTAGCAGGACTGTTTAGTTTGAACTTTTATCACTTTTCAGTTGGTGTTCTGTTACCATGGTTACGGGGCTGTTGTAACGAGAGACGGGAATAAGCAACACAAGTTTTTCCTTCGTCCACAAAAAGGCGTTCTTCAGCTCTTTTGTTCCCAAACTCCTCACTGTTCTAGTTATATAAGCTGAAATGGCGGAGTTAGTGGACAACCTGGATGAGGATGAAGCTGAAAAAGAGATGCTTCAAGCTAAACCCACCTGCTTCATGATAGTTGGAAGTCCGGTAAGTTGTCTCTTTTACTAGTACTAGCACAAATAGATCTCAAGATGTAGTTTCTGATTCCCACCACAGCACACAAGAGATAAAATCTGTTAAACATATTCAGAGACATTATTACACCATCCAGAGGAATCTCCTTGAGTTTGCAGATTCCTAACATTTATGAGTTACTTAATCAAAGTTATTTTCCCTTATTTGATTCCTGTCTATCAAAATTCAATTCAAACTGAATTAATAGACAACTAATTTGATTTATTGCATATATGACCAGTGTTGGTCAAGTTACTTCACCAAAAAAGTAATCCCGATGACTTATTTTCAAAAGTAATTAGTTACATTACTAGTTACTTTACTTAGTTACTTTTCAAAAACATGATGCACAACCTGAATACACTTTACTGGAACAATATAAAACAATAGACCTTTGAGCTTGTGAGACCTGTGAGTACCAGATTGTATCGGGCTGAAATATTTTCCCCGGAAGTGTGCATTTTTTCCCCGCAATGGTATTTTTTTGCCATGTTAAGCTAGGAAGGTAGTTTTTCACCATGTCTTCACATTCAAAACGTCTTTTTTGGCAATTGTGGATTAATCAGTGAGCGCTTAGTTGACGTTACATTTTTTTAATTATATTTATATACCGTAATGTATTATGACTATTTTGCTTAGACATTTACAGATTCAACAATGAGAACATATAGAGACATACACTTCTGTAAAGTCAGAAGCAGCAGATCATAGTGGAGGTAAAAGGGAGAAGAAACATATACAAGGAATTATCAGAATTATCAGTGATCTTACTGACATAGGCTAAAAAAAATATTAGAGTTAAAATATTTATTAGGGACTATTTTCATTAGACAATTGGAGATTCATCAGTGAGCTGAGAACAATAATAGCCTACTATATACAGTATAGGGTAAACAATCTTTTGCTTGCTGCATAGCAGTAAGCAGTTAAATATTTTGATCTTAATAGACATTTTAAATTATCGATTTGCTTTATTACATTTATTAATCATCAGTTTTCAATCAGTTTTCATAAGACAATTGTGGATTTTTAAAAAATATTTAAAAATATTTTTTATATTTTTTATATGCGCGGCTGCTGTAGTCACTCTGTTCCTGGTCTTTTCACGCAAACGGTCAAAAGCCAATCACAAGACGGAACGTCATCACGTACGGGAGACCTCCGATAAAAAAAAGCAGGTGGGAAAAAAAAGCACCGACACCGGCTTCGCTGTTGGCTGCAGTACCCCCGACGGCCGTCGTGGTGAAGCGTGGCGCTAGAGAGTCTCATTTCTTAAAAGGAGCCTCATGCTCCTTTAAACAGTGTCCTGCTCGTGAGTGGCCACTACAATATAAAATTAAAATTAAACAAGTAAATGAAAACGGTTTATTTTTAAACTTGTTTTTATTATTTTCATTCTTAAATTTATGTACATTGCGTCAGGCAAAAGTTAATGCAGCTCTCTCTGACTTGAACTAAATTGTTGAACATTTAAATCTATTTATCTTCACATTCCACCAACCACTGCCGCGCTGTAAACAGATCCAACGGGTGACGTAACCGTTACGTCACCCGTTGGATCTGTTTGCAGCGCGGCAGTGACGTAACCCTGGCAACGCAGCACTGCCCAAAGGTGCGGCAGCATACATATATTGCATATATGACACTAGCAACCATAAATCTTCCCGTGACCACGCCCCTTTCCCTACAATCCTGCTGGGTGCGAGGTCCGTAATTGTGTCTATGGAAAGTTAAAAAAAGCAAAGATGTAACCCCTTTGTAATCACCAACATTATGGTATGTTTTTTTTTTCCATTGAGTACAATAGAGGCAACAAATCCACCCATGATCCACACATTCCTCTTCAGGGATTATCCCAGCTCTTCTCAGATGAAATACAGGGATACACCCTGATACACCGGTCCATCACAAGGCCACATATAGACAACCACACACTCTTATGGAAAATTTAGAATCACAAATTAACCTAACATACATGTTTTTGGACTGTGGGAGAAAGACAGATTACCCAGAAAAAATCTACATGGTGTGAATATATAAACTCCACAAAGTATTGGACTTCCTGCAGTAGTGCTAACCACCAAGCTACCCTGCTTCCTCAAAGCAACAACTCAAGCCTCAAATGTTAAAGCGCTCATGCAGAAATATGTTAACACTTAAAATTGCTTTGTGCCAGGTGAAGTCACTTCATGTGTCAGGCTCATTTCCACAAAGAGCTGCCAAAAGCAAGAAAGCCATATTCATGAATGAGTGATGTTGCTTTCAAATGTCACCCATGTCATGTGACCATTTTCTTCCATTTCCATTTGTTGGCAGGGTGTTGGTAAATCCACCTTGGCTAAAAAAATTGCAGACTCCTGGAAGTGTGTCCTGATTGATGGTATGTATCTTTCTTTACTTGTAGTTTTCATAATCATGCAGATCAATTCACATGTTTCTGCTTGTACAATATTTCAGATACCAATCTGCTCAACACGCACATAAAGAAAAAAACAAAAGAAGGCCTCGAGGTAAGTGACATGCCCTGTATCATTTCACAGACAAGTCCCTTTTGTTCTTAATTTACTTTAACATGGTTCTTATTGCCATTATAACCCTTACCCTACCTTAATTTCAGCTCCTGAACATCTTATCTGAGGGGAGAAGTGTACCAGAAGATGTAGTGCTGCGACTAATTCTCGCCAGGCTTAACTCAGCTGATGTTGAACACTATGGTAAATCATGAACTCCGTTGATTTTTTTTTTTAAAGAAAAGGAAAATCTTGTGAATCATGTGAGTAGAATGCATTTGATGTAATAAATTACCAAAACTTATTTTATGATCAGTGATGATGTCACATCAATCACCAAAAAATAATCTAAATGGAAGTTCTGCTGTTTGATCATTTGTGTCTTGTGTACAGGTTATGTCCTGAGCTGCCTGCCATTTATCTCAGAGTGTCTGAAGATCCATGAGCAGATTGAGCTGATCAAAAATCTTAAACTAACACCTGATTTCATCATTAATATTAAGGTTTTCACCACATTTTCTATTTCAAGTTTTCCATCATTTTGTAGTTTATTAACAAGCACTTTTTTTCATTTTCCTCTTGATAGTTCACATCAAGACAAAGATTTCTCACTGTGTGATGAATTTAATTGTAAAGTAAATGCTCTTTTTCTCCACAAGTGTTCTGACAAGGACCTTATCCAAAGGTTGTCAGGCCTGAAGCAGCACTCAGTGACGGGGCAGTTATACAGCAGGGACCAGTGGGAACATGAATACCCATACAATAAGGAGGAGAAGAACAAGGATGAAGAGATGGACAGCGAGAATGAGCAGGTACGATAATATATATATATATATATATATATATATATATATATATATATATATATATATATATATATATATATATATATATATATATGTATATATATATATATATATATATATATATATATATATATATGTATATATATATATATATATATATACACATATATATATATATATATATATATATATATATATATATATATATATATATATATATATATATATATATATATATATATATACATACATATATATATATATATATATATATATATATATATATATATATATATATATATATATATATATATATATATATATATATAATTAAAAACTCCACAGAATTCAATCTACACCTTAATTTTCCCTAATAAAAATCAAGTTAAAATAAAATGCAGGATATAATATCTCAGCGGGCATATCTTGATTAACCCGATCATGTGACTGCAACAAGTGACCAATGCGGACTGCGTTCCAGCGCTTCAACCCGCCCAGACACGAACTTGAAGTCAGAAAATCGGACCAACGGAAAATTGTAAAGAAAAAAAAAGGAAATGAAAATCTTTCTTTGCCCACCTGGCCCTGCTAGGACATCTCCAAGAGAAATGGAGAAACAGACACCAAAAAGGCAGAGAAAATACGACGAAAGTACCCAGAGATCTCACTGTGTGCTTTAAAACTGTTGGTCCCTCTTTGAAGCACATATTTGTGTGAAGCTGGATTTAGTGCCCTTGTGTGCATGAAGTCAAAGTATCGTTCTCGACAGGATGTTATTTCAGAGCTGAGATGCGCTCTGTGCACTACAGCACCTGACTTTGAACGGCTGTGCGACATGTGCAGGCTCAGCCTTCCCATTAAATATGCTGAGTTGAGATAATTCAATCATAATACATAATAGACGAACTTTGAAGCTGAAACTGAAGCACTGTGGTACTGTTCATCTCTCAAAACTTTATTGTGGCTGGTTTAAGATGCTGCAGCTCTTTTTTCATAATTCATTGTTTGAGTTATTGTTTGTTCGGTATTAATTTGCAGCCTTGTAAATACAAGCTCGACTGGAAAATTCTCACTTTGTGCACAAATCTCAACCTGGCTTTTCTGCCTCTATTCATAATACAGTAATATACATTATTATATAGCCTAAAATTTACTTTTATTTGCAACATACAGTAGTATAGCAAACTATTACATGATCAAAAACAAATTAATCTTAGCAAAATATGTCTCTGTTTTGAATGTCAGAAATTTGTGATGTTAAAATGGGGTCATGAGCAAAAAAAGTCATAGTAGTATTATCATAGTAAATTAGAATATGCCTTGGATGCAGTAAAATTGTGTGATGCTGCTACTTCAGTAATGTAATAAGTTTGAATTGTGTCATGAAATTGAGATGGTGGATCATTCAGATTCTTTTGATTGTTTTTTTCTTCAGTTTAACAGCAGCACTCACATCGTTTAATTTTCCCAATTGTATCACTCTTTCTTCTTGCATTGAGTTTAGTCTTACAGTCTTGTTGTTAGTTAGTGCAACAACTTGAATGATATTAAAGCCACTTCATGTAGCAATACAAGACCACATGGGGCAGTATATCACAGGGAAAGTTCAAGTTTCCACGCCTGGTGTAAGACACAACAAAGATCATTTTTATATTATTTTATTTTATATATTATATTTTCAAGTGAGGATTTTTTCACAGAACACTGAACTTTAAACCCTTAATTATTAAGCTCCATGGTTTCATTTTACTCGTAGGCTGAGGAGGACGAGGAGGACGAGGAGGACGAGGAGGACGAGGAGGAGGAGGAGAAGGAGGAGGAACTCACAAGAGATATGATTGACCAGTTGGTATGGACATCAGAGAACCTATCCAAAAACTTCAATAATAGAATCAGCTTGTACAAGGATAAAGTGCTTGGAGCCCTGGAGGTGAGTTATCCGGGAATTCATCAGTTCTTGGTTCAAAGAGTTTTACACAGTAGTTCAGAATAAAATATTGATAATCCTTTTAAAGTTTGTCATATCTGGATCAAGCTTTTTTGTGAAACAGTTTGACTTATTTTTGAGAGCCTCCAGCGAGCATATAAAACATAGGGGGTGCTAAATATACCAAATTACAACGACTCATACACCTTATTTTGACACTTAAATTGAAAATAATTTTTTTCCAGGACTACATGACAGACCGCCACCCACTCTACCTGTTGGAACTGGATGGGAACAGTAAACCTGAAGACCTATATTTGGTAAAAACAATAAATTGATTGTCAGTTGTCAAACATCTGATTTATTAAGCATGGCAAGTGTTATTAACAGGTTATTTTAGTCTAGTATTGAACAGCATACAGCAGTTCATTTTACATGTGCATTGAGTGTGTTTATGGGCATAAATGTAGACAAACCGATCTATTCTGTGGGCTGATTTTAATTTTGCTGCTACTTTGGCCTCTAGACTGTGAGGTCCCATCTTGAATCTATGGCTGTGAAGTACGTCTCTGTTCCAGTGCTCCTCAGAAACGATGACGATGAAGATTTGTCAGAGGACATCACCACGGTTTAGCAATCTTTATATTTTATTTCAAAACAAAATTGTATTTGGAGATGTCAAAAATATAGTTTTTTGTACAAACAGCATTTGAATTATAAACACACAAATAATAGTTTTGTTTTCGTCAATTGAGTTTCAGTTAAAGCACATTTTCTGCAGTGGATCCACTTTCACTTCAATTATAATCACTTTAACCACGAGTCCATCTCTTCTACAGGCGAAGCTTTTGAGAATGATGTCCTCCAGGACAGTGGTCCCGGGTTTTCGACGGACCGTGAGCCGCTGGGGCCGAACCTGTCCTGTTGCTTTGAAGGAGGGTAAAGTCATTCCTGGCAGGCCTGAGTTTTCTGTGGGGTGAGTGCCTTTTTGTATACCGTTCCAGAGAAATCAGCTGTCCAATTGCTACTCGATAAAAAACGTCTCCCCATAATCTCATCTCAACCCCTTTTCAGCTTCCAGGATAAACTGTACATCCTTTCATCTCAGGAAAGCTATCAAAAGTTTGTCGCAAACCCCCGACGGTACTTACTTCCTCCAATGCCAAGGCTTCCTTGCAGAGTTTCCATCATTGGGCCACCTCAGACCGGGAAGACCACCTTATGCAAGCTTGTCGCTCAGAACTACGGCACGGTGGTGCTTGACATGGAAGAGCTGTTGCAGCCAGCCTTAGCCAAGGCTGAACAGGACAAACTCAACAGAATTAAAGAGGAGGCAACACAGGCTGCTATTGAGGAAATCCAGATGAAGATGGCAAAAGATGCTGAACAAGATTTGGGCAAGTTTAACTTTGTTGATGATTCATACACACAATAGTGTCTTAACTGTAACAAAACTGTTCTGTGCTGTAGCATAATGACTAATATTCTCCGAGAATGTTTAGATTACTGTGACCATTACGTACACTGGGCTGCTTATATGAATGCATGTATACACAGACCAAACATTATCTGCTGTTCTCAGTGACAGAGGATCATCCAGAGGTGCAGGCAATGGTGCTTAGTGCCATCGAGGAAGCCAAGACATCAAGCGTATCTCTCTTTGACCTGTATGGTGAGGTACTGGAGGAGAATACAAAGGTATGTCAAATATCTGAAATATTACAAATAAATGAGCCTGTTTGCAAATACACCCCTTCTGTGATTCAGGAAACATGAATGAGACATTTTTTAACCAGACCATAATGTATTTTTGAGAAACCATCGACTATAAATGGATCTTTTGTAATTGAATGATTCACCAAAATCACACTTTAATACCAACATACAAGACAAAAATGTTTGTAACATGACCTCACGTGATGTACATTACAGCATTGTCACTGTGATGCCATGTTAAGCCAAATGAAGGAGCACTCGTAACAAATTTCATGTAACAGATTGAAGGAACGGACTCAGATAACGAAGAGAGGGCTGGTTGGGTGCTTGATAACTTCCCAAAGACGTTTTCCCAAATGGAAGCATTAGAGCGAGCTGGAATCCTGCCGGAAATCCTCTTCTATCTCAGAGACCCTATTGAACAAGGTAGGGATTCATTTTTATATGTGTGGTTTTTAGATATTTAAATCTACTTTAGCTTTCATAGTCTACTGGTTGGCACATCTTGCATGAAAGTGGCACAAAGGAACAAAAGTAACTTATGCTTAATCTTATTTTTACAGCGGTGGGCTCCACTATAGACCTAGAGGTGAAGTGGCTTTTATAAAACTAAGATTAAAACGCCTTTCAGTTGGGGTGTCGGCACAGAAGAGAAGCATGCAGCGACACAAATTGTGTCCATGCAAGGCTGCAGTTGCTAGGCCATCAAAAAGTTTTCTAGTTTTTTGGAGATGGACACCTGATGTATCTTCAGCTTGTCCCCAACAGAAACTCGGGCTTCAGATGTATTGTGGAGGAGAGGTCACATACTTGTGTGAGAAAAAGCCACACAAACTTCATGAGTTGGAGCTTCTTGGGCAAATGATCACATCAAAAGAACATTTTACTGTGAAAGTAGAATTAAATTATGTCTCTTTTATGTTATTGGAGATTTATGTACCCACCGGAGTTTTCCTCATCTGGTTAAATATGTTTTTAAATCAGCTCAGGAAAGTGGGACATCACCAAAACCAGATTCCCCTTCACTGTCTTTGTACTGTTATGTGTAACTGGATGTATAAAGGTCTTAAAAGTATTCAAATATTGCTCCAAATAAAGCTAAAATCTATATTTTAACACAATGAGATTAAAAACCTATTTTACTTTTAAAGTTGCTGTTTCCGTCCTTAGAAGATCCTGCTGCCACCAGTCTTGCAAGTCCTGACACAATAAAGCAAGATGAGATATTTAACTTCTGAAAGACGAAAAACTAATTTCTGGTGTTTAGTTATGGGTGTGAAAATATTTTCTTAAACAAAACGCAGTATATTGGTGAACAGCAGTGAGTACTTTGACTTGTACTGCCATCAAATTGAGCTTTGTTTGACAAGGATAAAACATGTACTGTACATATGTTTAACAGCACCCCTGAAGCACTGCTAATATAAAAAGCAGTAGAAGTCTGATACTCCCTCTCTATTCTCTCTGTGTAGCTGAAGCATTGCAGGACAAGAGTGAAAATGACAATCCAGACGGCCCAGAGATGCAACAGTTTGACATTGAATGGGAGCAAATGCAGTCTGCTTCAATAGTCACCTGTGTTCTGGTAACTGGCCGCAAAAGTCCTGATGTCCTGCTTCAAGAAATACTCCAACAGATGGAGAGTGAGTGTTTCATTGATCAAAACCATAATTTTTAATTTAAATTATTCCTAATGCTATTGTAAAATGTAACATGAGGCAAAATATTATATGATATCTTGCATTGTCTGTTATTATCCCTGTCATTGTTTCCATGAACCAGTCGCAAAGTGAATAGTTTAACAGTAGAAGCGAGAATTTTTGGAAAGAAAAGAACATTTTATGCTTTAAAAAAAAAATCTTTATCAATTTATGTTACTGTGCGTACCCAAAACGAATTCCCTGCTTGGTTAAAGAATCAATCAATCAATCAATCAATCAATCAATCAATCACTTTATTTGTCCCCAATGGGGCAATTAATTTTGCAGCAATATATACACATATACACATAGTAAACGACAACGAGTTTAAATCTAAAAATCCAAGCACCACAACAGCTACCTTTTCCTCATGGAATTGAGAAGGGAGATGGCAGAAAGTACAAAAGAATGTTTATATCTGTTAGTTTTGACAATTGGAAGTCTGATCAATGTACCCGATGGGAGAAACTGAAACTGAGAGAAATGACAATCTTCTCCTTGCTTTACATGCTGGATCTTCAGAACCCTTCCAGTATGTGTCACATGCGCTGTCTGAGTGGGACTTGGAGAAAGAAGAAGACGATATGATAGCCTTATTGGAATTTGAGAACTTAGAGGAAGAAATGAGTGACAATTATTCATCAGAGAATGAAGTTTGTATATTTAATGTCTTTTACTTTAAAGTAACACCAACATCCAGTTTATACCTGAAAAGAGGACAGATGCAGGCCTCAATATTTTGTAAACAAATATTGATAACGTTAACAAATTTCAAGCAGCATGTCTTGCCTCTTAATAAATGCAGGAAGACCCCACAGCCAGAAGACTGTTAGGAGATACCAAGCATTTCTGCCCCGTTGCCTTAAAAAACCACAACATCCTATGGTCATGCACTGATGAAATTGCTGCCAAGTACCGTGAGAGGACCTTCTACTTCTCTAGCGATGATGCCAGGGATGCCTTTCTTCAAAACCCTTCACAATTTGCTGCACAGACTGGGCCTCTTAAGGTACAGGCTGACATAAGACGGGAGAGTAAATATTCATATGGAGGTTATATGAGCACCCTTACATGCTCCTGTTCTTCCTTTCAAGCCTCCCGCCTTGCGGATCTTCTTGCTGGGCCCCAGAGGATCAGGCAAGTCAACTCATGGTGAATGGCTCGCCCAGCAACTTGGACTCTTTCACATACAGTTCAGGAAACAACTCCAAATCCTGCTCAGTGCCAAGACAAAGAAGCGGGGATGTTATGCTGATGAGATAGTCTCTCCAAAAGATGATCTTGATGACTTGGAAACCCTAATAAATGAAGCCATGGGGGAAGACACGAAGGCAGCAGAAAATGTCACAGAGGTCGGCTTCTTCTTTTTTTCTCTTACACAATTTTCACTGTAATCTTACTTAAACCTAGTTTTTGGTAATATATTTTTCTTTCTCTTTGCAAGGCTAACATGTTCTTAGATACTGACGTTTTCATGGATTTGTTCCTGTGTGTCTACAACAGGAAGTGGTACTCACTGAAGAGGAATTGGCCATCAAAGAATATCTCTCTGATGGAAATCCGCTCAGTTCACAGATTCTGGACACAATCATCGCACCTTACTGGAACCAGGAACCATACAGGTATTAATAAGCAAACATGTCATACTTACCCTTGTAATCTTGACCTCTGAGGAAAAATAAGGACTTTCTGTCTTTAACAGGTTAAGGTTAGGTTTAACAGACTTAAGAATTATATTAGAAGGTTTATACATATGAAACAAATGTCCTTTGCTTTGGAAAAAAACAGTGAGAACTAGCCTAGGTATGTCCAAAGGGAATCAAATTCAATTCAATTCAATTTTATTTATATAGCGTCTATTACAACAGAAATTGTCTTTAGGTGCTTTTAAGAGACCCAGAACATGACCCCCGAGTAATTATAACATATTACAATTCATTGATCACCACCTCTTAACCACAATAAATTGACACAGTAAGTTTTGTTATTTAATCCACATGTAAAGATCTATCAATTCAAATGTATCAAATGTTCAAAAGTTTGAATCCCGGGCTCCTTGCCAGCCAGCTGGCTGGAGGCATTAGCTAAATATTTCACAGTAACATTAACAATCATAAACCTCATCACAAACCTCTGTTAATCTCTTCTCCTCCATATATATTTATTTTAGTTGTCACACTATAGTGATCTGGAAACTTTGGAGAAATTTGTATTTGTAATAATCCACATACATTTTACATGTCTTCTTTTGGACACAGGAACAGTTGAACTGTGTATTTGAATTTTTGTCTGACATTTGAAAATAAGTAGTAATTTTAAATACCCTCTCCTTTGTACTATAGGTCCACAGGCTTCATTTTGGAGGGCTTTCCTGGGGATTCTGAGGAAGTAGAGTACATGTTGCAGCGACAGCTTTTCCCTGATATTGTTGTGGTCATGGAATTGGACATTACAGATGTTCAGAAGCATTTGTTGTCGACCTGCCTTGAGAAGTGGCGTGAGCTCAACAACTACCGCGAAGCACAGTTGAAACTTCTTTGTGATCTGCGCAGGAAAAATCGGGTAAGAAAAGTACATCTCGATAATAGTTTTAATGCCTTTGTCATTTTTATTGTGGGTTAAATGAGTACCTGGCACATTTAATTTTGATATAGGAGGAGAGCATCTCAAAGAGAAGGGCTGAACTCATGGCAGAGCAAGGTCTTGAGGAAAAAAGAAAAGTAAGTAAACTCATACAAGCCTTTTCACCTCATCTGCATCGCTGATAACTTTTATTATTTGCCAAACAGTTTAGTTCTGGAAATGAAGATGATTCAGGTGAAGAAGACAGAAGTTCCGAAGATGAAATAGTGGCAAAGCTGGAGGAGGAATTTCCTTTAGAAGACAGTGATGACGAGATGGACAACATGGAGACAGAGGATACAGCTGCTCAGAGGATTGAGATAAAACTAGAAGAACAGTTTATAGCAGACGAAACCAGCATTCAAATTGTGATGGTACAAAAGCACAAATCCATTAACGCACTAGTAGCACAGTTTCAATATGTTTATCATACCCTACTCCTTTTTCCTCACTGTTCATATTCAAGCTCCTCACCGTCATGTTCTTTGGTTTTTCTTACACTCATTTGGCTTGATATCATGCTTTTCTACTATCAGGAACTCCTGAGTGAACATAATATACCCACAGTAGCAATCAATGCATCTCGCAAGCCCCAGCTCATTCAACTTCAGCTGCTCCAGAAAATCCAGCCCCTTCTGACCAACAGGGAGTCGCTCTTCCTATCATGCCAACCCATCTCATACAGACTGGCTCATAAGCTGCTGCTCTCCAACTACAAGCTCCATAGTGCCTTTGGCTGCCGGGACCCCATTCAAGTAGGCATGGTTTAATGATGGTAACTGTTTTTGTGAACATTGAAAAGAAGGCGATTTTTGAAAAGATTGAAATAGCTAACGTATTGTTTTCATATCCATGCACAACCTTGATGTACAGCAACACAAAGAGAGAGACAAGATTCAGCCTCTGCTGCAGCCTCTCAGCGCTGCATATCCTCTCCTCCTCAATCGGTATATCTACTTCTTTGCGTCCAAGGAGAACCGCAACACATTTATGCTCAACCCATTAAAATACCTTCGGCAGCCGAAGCCCACCCCTGCACTCCGGATTAAAATGGCAGTCATTGGTCCTCCTAAATCTGGTAAAACCACTGGTAAGACACAAAACCACTGAAAATGATGCAATATGATCCTTTCCATCTTGTACAGCTTAATTTCTTTTTTCTCCGTTTATGTCTGTAGTAGCACAGACATTTGCTCAAAAATATGGCATGGCTCGGCTTTCCATTGGTGGTGCTATGCGGATGGTGCTCGATAATCAGGAAAACACTGACCTGGCTGTCCAGATGAAAAGATATCTGTCTGAGGGCCTTGTTGTGCCTGATGAACTGGCCATTCAGTGTCTGGAGGTGGCACTCATGAGCTCAGACTGCAACACAGGAGGGTAAGAAAAGAGGTTGTTACTTTTTTATGTTGATAAGTTTTACAACTTAAAGCTGTTGTAACATCTCCATTATAAAGTGACCATAATGCATTTAGGTGTTTCAGTGAGAAGACCTTGTAATCTTATATAAGTCAAGAAACCTGTGCATTATTTATTATTCATTGTCTGCGCTTGCGTGAGGATATGAGGATATTTTTTACTGTTGTTCCAGGTACGTTCTGGATGGGTTTCCAATGACCCTTAAACAGGCCGAGCTGATGGTATCTCGACGCGTCGTCCCCATGATAGTAGCTGAACTTGAGCTGGACTTAGTGGAAGTGCTAAGGAGAGGCCGTATAGATAAGATGAAGCCCAACAAGTCAGAGAAGAAATAATAAGCACACTATTTTTTCTTGACTTAACACTCGGCATTCAAAAAACAACCCTCTCTTCATCGTTGTAGGCCTCATCTCACAGATGACAGCCCTGAGACCCTCCAAATTCGTAATTCATGTTACAGAAAGGAAGTGGAGCACGTAAGGCATTACTTCCAGCAACAATATCAGAACTGGATTGTCCTTGATGGCTTTAAGAACAAATGGTGGATCTGGAGTAGCATTATGAAGGAGGTCAGCGTCAGTGTGAAATACATCCACGCTTACTGGGAGAGGAAGCAAAATGGTACGTGCTAAAAAGAGCATAGGTTAGTTTTCACTAGGACTGTGCAGGTAACAATCATGATTGTGAAAATAAAAGAGACCGCTCCTACTCACTGAATAGACATTTTACATATGCAGCTCTCTGACCCACATACACATGTATTTAATAGGCAAAGCAGTATGCATCTACAGGCTGTGCATCACACCCAAAGAGCTGGAGCTTCACCTCGGAAAGTTTGATAACTACTGCCCTGTCTGCCTGGCTCTGCATTACCACCTGGTGGACTGCTCAGAAACTGCTGCGTTGACACAAGCAGCTGAATACAGAGGAGACTATTACAAGTTGTGTAGTGAAGACCATCTAGAGGTCAGTGTCATGGAAGTCTACAAAGAAATGATGAAATGCCATAATGAATTGATTCTGAAAGACGAATTAAGCCCATTTTGGATAATTAACATTTCCACTATCCTCTCAACAACAGAAGTTCCTTTCAACTCCTGATCAGTTTGTGACACCTGGCTGTCCACACACCCTTCCACCGCCTAACCTGCTGCCAAGAAAGCTGACTGGGATTCAGGTGAGGAACAGGTTCCAAAAGCAGGCTGAGATGAAGGGCTTCTGTCCTGTTACTTACCTGGATGGAAAGCACAGGTACTAAATCGGCATATTTCAGCATATTGACACAAAAATTATTAGTATCTGTTTGCTGTGAAAAAACTTGTGTTTTCATATGCATAGAGAATTCAAAATACCTTGTTACTATCTGTGTTTTTACACGTGGTTATTTATTATATGCTTGTTTGTCCACAGATATGAAGCTCTGGTTCAAGGAAAGATGGAATATGCGGTGGAATACAGAGAACGAATCTACCTTCTTGAGTCAAAGCAGAAACAGGACAAGTTTTTGAGGTTATTGCCTTGTTTATTTTGGAACATGAGCGGCTTTATCAAGTTTTTTTCTCATATCATATCAAAAGCGGTCTATCCACTGAAACTTAAGTTTCACACATTGTTCTTTAAGGACTCCTGAAACCTACTGGGAGCAAAGGCTGCCCAATAAAGTCCCTCCGCTTTGTGAACCTGTGCCCCTCACCTCCCTTCCAACACTGGGCTATATAGAACAGGTTAGACACTGTGACAAACCCACAGGACATTTATAATATGCAATACGTGCTTTCAGATTGTCTCCTTGTGACACTGTCTGTGTTGTGTCTTGGTTTTTTAGGGAGTGGCAGTACCAGTGATCAAGGCCTTGACAGCTGTTGGGTGTTTCAAACCAAAGTATCCTTTTCTGAGTGTAAAAAGATCAGCTCTCCTCTATGTGGCCTTCTATTTGAAAGGTAAGTTACAGGTTGTGCAGGTCAAAACTAAATATGATTTACATTTGAGTAAATTAGGATTATGGCATGAATTTGTGGTTCTATTTTTTATTTGTTCTGATTCCCCATAGCGTTCAACCACAAGAGCACAGACTACAATCGCCGGAAGTACAAGAAAAAGCTTGCTTCATTTGAAGAGAACTGTGCGCTCATTCCCTACCTGAGCTCAGAAATGAGAGGGAACTACAGACCTCCCAGTGAACGTCCCATTGATTTTGAGTTCAAACTGCGTAAATTCCTGGAAATGAGAGTTACAGAAGCCAGTATTGTTCCATAACTGTACGTGTTTTGCTTTTTGGTATAAAGCCTGAGTGAAATAATATCTATATTATAATGCAATGTAGAAATTATAATTGTTTTATTTGGCAGTTGTGTTCAATCTACAATAAATCATTAAGAAATCTAAAAATAGCATGCTGTTTGGATCATTGTTTATCTCTCCACCAATGTACCCTTCCTTCTTCCTACGTAGGGACACTGAGTGAGATTGTGAGGCATTTTTCTCTATAAAGCAATACTGATGTGTACGAATAGAAAAATTTAGATTTTAAAGTATTGAAACGGATTAATTATCAAGGGAGTACTAAAGGCAGAGCAAAAATGACCCTCTGCATACTGAGAGGCCATAATGAGTTGTGTATATATATATATATATATATATATATATACACACACTACTCACAATAAGTTAGGGATATTGTTATTTACATGAGTGCTTTTCTTATCTGATCTGAATGAAATACGTAAAAGTTACTAACAATGAATGTGAGTAGTGTATATATATATATATATATATATATATATATATATATATATATATATATATATATATATATATATATATTCATAATATACACACACAATACAAATACATGTGTATATATACATATAAGCAGTTCAATCTTACTAAGAATGTGTCCCATTTCTCATCAGAAATCACCCAAGAAGTAACTTTAAGTAAGACAGTTTACATTTTTAAGTGAATTTTGAAAAATGTATTACAAGCCAGTTACACTGGCATATTCTATGTATTTAAAGTTTAGGTTTGCACGAATCAAGTAAAAATCATCTAGGTAAATTGTAGGTGCTATTTTAGTAAGGTTTGACATTTTTGATTAGAAATTTGACACGTGTGTCAGTATATCGTATTATATATACACCGGTAGGTCAGGGCATTGGGCTTCCCTGCAGTTTAACTGTCTTAGGAATTTAGATTTATTCATAGCGGAAGTGACGCCGCCGGCCGGCCGGAAGTGACATTAAATGCAACGATATATAAAACTATTTAATATATATTAAAAACATTAATAACTAGGTATGAAATATGACCAGGGGCCACATAAAAACTCCTGGCGGGCCGCAAGTGGCCCGCGGGCCGCCAGTTGAATATCCCTGCTCTAGACCATGGGTGCCCAATCCTGGTCCTCGAGAGCCCCTATCCAGCATGTTTTAGATGTTTCCCTGCTTCAGCACACCGTGATGAAAGTAGCTGTTTCAACAACAGAACTGTCCAGACCTTTATGACAAGCTAATGATGATGAGTAATTAGAATCAGGTGTGAGGAAGACGGGAAACGTACCAAATGTACCACTTTGGGGCCCTGAGCAAGGCCCTTTAACCCTAATATCTCCCGGGGATTCCAGAATAAAGGCAGCCCACTGCTACTAGTCTAACTAGTGATGGGTTAAAAAGAGGACAAATATAATATAATGATTAAAAATGTGCAGTATTTTATACTCATTTAAGGAGTTCCTCTACTTCATAGTAATTCATAGTCATAGTAATATTTTTATTGAAAACATTTTATTTTCATTCATTTTTGTATGGCTTATATACACCATGCAACCCAATGACTCCAGAGTGAATTACATATTCTTCAAAATACATATTTTTTTAAATGAGACTCTTTTCTTACCAAAACTCAAAACCTCCTCTAGCACTACAATTCAGCTTAGATTTTTTTTAATCACTGGGTCACATAATATGGAAGTCAAGGACAAATAAAAATACAATAAACAACTAAACTCCATTAAAATATCCACGTGCAAAAGAACAAACCTTTAAATGCACTAACCAACGACACATCTTATTTGTCTCTTGTAGTACTTCGAGTCGACTTGAGATTGAAATAACCGAGGGTTAGGGATGATATTAAAAAATATACATGGACATGAATAAAATAGTTTTCCTTGAAATATCTATGCAAAATATTAAACCCCTAAAAAGAGATACATAGATGTGTTTGTATTGATCCCTCTTACAGTAATACAATTCAGCTTAAGTTTGGAGTTGGGTAGTTATGTAGGTTTGGAAGTTGTTGGGGAGAATTGTTTTGAATTTATGTCGAATATTGAACGCAAAACAAACTTGACCTAAGTCTGTCAAGTCTGACAGCAGATAAAGCGTATACACTGACCCAAACGCTGTTACTCACGTCTATAAGTGGACACACTGCAGGATTTCCCTTGAAAGGTGCGTTTGAGAAGGCGTCCACCGTGAACACTGGGATCTCCATTTTGATCAGGATAAAAGTGCCCTAAAGCCTAAAGCCCAGCCGGAGTAGTCTCTGCTGAGAACTTCCCTAATGTTATGCTGTCGTATATATGATTCGTTGCAGTTCCTCGACTGACCGCTGGAGGTCCCCAGAGAGTCAATCTCCATTTACTTCCATATTAAAATGTTAACTTTGCCACAGGAATAAACAAATGCGACCTAATTAGGACACTGAACAATAAATCAGGCTTTTGACATTAGATAGATAGAATAATAGATAGATAGATCATCAGTTTAGCTAGATTCCTAAGAAGACAGCCTACTGTGTGCATGTGTATCTCTGGATACCTGGATACTTGAATGCAGTATCATCTAAGTGGCACAACCCTGACACCTCAAATATCCATATTATTCAATGTTTCATCACTCACTGCAACAAAAGAAAAGCAGCTCCAAACAGCAGACAGTGACTGCATTAACAACTTTTAACATGCTGAGTATCTTGGCACTTTGTCCCTATACATGCAGGTCATTTGAACTTTGTAAGTGTACAGGAAGTGTATTCAAATGTTGTTTTTTCTAGTGTCTCTGTCTGCTGCCATCTGTTTATTAGTCCAAACAAGTCAGTTGCTCTGCGTCCATGCAACTGAATTAGTACTTATATGTTTATGACAAAGTGTAGGTAGCAGAGGCCATTACTGTTCGGAAAGTTCGGAGTCACGGAGTCTCCCACTCACACAAACACACCGTTTCTTCTGAAACAGGATCTTTCAGGGCATGTTGAGATTTGTCTGATGCTTTGTTTCATTGGTATTGCTGTATTTGTGTGCTGTTGGAAATATGTGGTTTAGTTCACCTGGTAGTAAAGAAAGTTGAGACAGGTTGATGCAACGGTGGATGCTGATAAGAACATATTTATGATGAGTATTGTTAACATGACAAACATTGCTTTTTAAACAAATGTTTCAGTATGCATGTTTACATTATATTATTTAGATTTTTTCCAATCTCACCATTATTCTCTTTCTTGGCAGTTGTGCATGTTTTAAGTAATAAACAGCTAAATAAGTTTGTGAGAAGACCAGAGTTGACCATTACACCTTACATTACATTTGCTACATTGATGTGTATTGTGACACATTCTTATGCACCTATGTAATGTATAGATAGTACATAGGTGCTACTAATTAGTAGCATCCTAATTATTAATATCCAATAAATGTAACATAAATTGAATCAACAAAACTAAACCAATATTTTCCTTTTTTGTTTCAGCATAAACTATTCAATTATCAAACTCATTTTCAAAAAAAGTCCAGACTGTGTAAAATCTAGGCAAAAACATAATCTCATAAACCCACATCTAATTGCTCAAAAAACATAAACATTGGATGTTGAAACTTGCACATTTTGCCATTTCATGGAAAATTAATAAACTTGTAGTTATCGAGACTGGTCTTGGTACTTGGTACTTTTTTGTGGTCTTGGTCTTGTCTCGGTCTCGAGTCTCTCGGCCTAGCCATGTCTTGGACTCGGATAATTGAGATGTCATTGCACAGACCAAAGTGACAGAATCTTGTGACCACCAGTTTCGTCCTCTTATTAATGTACAGTTTTGTAAACCATTGGCATTTTGCATTTGATTTAATGTTTTTGTGCATCTGGCCTTGTTTGAATACATGTATGGCATTATTGGCCTTTGAATAATATTTGCATATCGTTGTGATTGATTAAACATTAGATCTACCATCTCAGTGATGCTATACAGTGTAATTTGGCTACCATAATGTTAAATAATGTAATTTCAAGTCGATAATTGTGTGTATCTTTAATAATTAAAATTCACGTTTCATCTACAAATTCAGTCCAATTTAAACCAGTAACATTTACTATTCATTACTTTTCTGAGGTGGAGGGGGGTGTTGGAGGCTGGTTATTTTGCTAGATGACTTTGGGACTAGTTAGTAGTCGTGTCAATCCTTAAAAGCACTGGAGTCAATCCTCCAATACTGTAGAAATAGCGGTAATGCAGTCGCCACACATATCTGATCTCAGCTGATTGATGAAAACATTTATAGTGAGTTCAACATCAGACATCCACTTCTCTGTGTTATTGTGCTGCAGTTGAATACAAGCTCATATGGAAACTAGCTGAACCAGGATGATGCTGATGTTCTACAACTCACGCAGGATGAGAAAATAACTAGGTTGAGCTGAACTAGTCTTGGTCTTGACTTGATACTCTCTGGTCTTGGTAGTGTCTTGGTCTCGGTTTATGCGGTCTTGACTACAAGTCTAAAAATAAATGAAACTATGAATTCTTAGCTTTCCTGGAGTCCCTGAACGTATCACTGTGCAGATGTTGTATTAGGAGTGGAGTGACGTTTACACACTCCTGGGACTCCTGGGGAGCGTCTCCAAAGTGTCCTAAAGTGTCCGGTAGGTGAAAACACTCGGTTATAGTGAATCAATAGTGATTTTAATTTAATTTAAGTGTCCTATGTTTACATAACTAAATTTTGGGTTTCGTGTTTTAACTGTCGAGGACCAGCTGAAAGCGTTTAATGTGAAAGCTGCTACGGAGTAAAGGCATATGACTCCTGCACAGCTGTGAGTAATCATGATACAAATGTTTATTTACAGAACTAAGGCTCATTATTGGCTCTAGGGAAAACATGTAAGCACATCCTATAAAATCTGCTCTTCTACAGTGTATTGTACCTAAAACATATCACTTATACGCATATCACTTTGCCGTCGTTAAACAAATGCTCTTTATCTGCATAAACACGAGTTAATAAATACGATACATTTCAAGTGTTATGTTTCTCCATAAAGTACAGTTTAAAATGTAAACAAAAACAAATTGGAATTAGTTTCAGATCTGACGCCTATATTTGATCTATTATGCATCTATTGTGTGTGTGTATGTGTATGTGTATGTATGTATGTATGTATGTATGTATGTATATATATATATATATATATATATATATATATATATATATATATATATATATATATATATATATATATATATATATGTATACAGTACTCGAGTTGTAAAAAAAATCAGGGGGGATGGTGGATTTTATCATATGGGGACAGATAATTTGTGCTGATTTCAAATAATATAATATATTACAAATGATAGCACTGACCAAAACACCTGCAGAAATACTGCAGGAATGACATAGCAGCAGTTAAATGCAGCCTTCTGTAAGCTTTAAATATCCACTGGGCTTACATCTAACACATCAAAACACAACAATAAAAAACAGTTTTTTGAACTTATCAATATGACTCTGTCCTTCACAGGATAAGTAAAATGGATCACTGCAAAAACTCAAAATCTTAACAAGAATATTTGTCTTATTTCTAGTTAAAATGTCTCATTTTAGTAAGAAAATGTCATTACACTTAAAACAAGACTCATCACTGGAAAAAACAATTTTCACCTGTTTCAAGTAGATTTTCACTTAAAATAAGTAGAAAAATCTGCCAGTGGAACAAGATTTTTTTTGCCTGTAATGAGAAGATAAATCTTGTCGCACTGGCAGATTTTCCTACTTATTTCAAATGAAAATTTACTTGAAACAGGTGAAAATTGTCAAATAAGTTATTTTTCTGGTGATGACTCTAAATGTTGAAATAGCAGTAAAACCACACTCGTTGATGAAATGGCATAAGGGATGGAAAGGGGGGATGGCAGTTTTACTGGGTGGATGATTTTGACCGTTTTTATTTCAGGGGGGATGCCATCCCCCCTCATCCCCCCTCAACTCGAGTACTGTATATGTATATATATATATACACACACACACACACACACACACACACACACACACACACACACACACACACACACACACACACACACACACACACACACACACACACACACACAGAGAGGTCCAGATAAGACAGCAGTGTATCTGGTATCTGCTTTGTATGATGGAGCTTCAACCTGCGATCTCCTGTAGCAGTCTGTTGCAGCAGATCTGAAGAATCCTCTGACTGAAGACGCTCTGTTGCTGAAGCACTGTGTTGTGAAGAAGATGCTCAGGCTTGTCCATGATCTTCATTTTATGAAGTATCTTCCTTCACAATCCGGTCCACAGGCTCCAGAACAGAGCCAGCCTTCCTTATTAGTTTGTTCAGTTTCTTTATGTCACTGGTTCTGATGCTGCTCCCCCAGCAGATGACTGCATATGTGATTGGACTCTCCACTACAGACATGTAGAAGATATACAACTTCTTGCTGCAAACACTGAAGGACGTATACAGTACGCTTCCTCAAGACTTTTAGTCTGCTCTGTCCCTTCTCATAACCAGCATCAGAGTTGCATCTCTAGTCTGGTCTGTTGTCCAGGCGAACACTGACGTTTGTCTATTCTTACACGTCTTGTTCCATGATGGAAAAACTATCTGACTTCATCCTGGCCTACCTAAACTCAATAATCATCTCCTTTGTCTTGTTCACATTCAATATGAGATGGATGTTCCCACACTATACCACAAAAGTCTCTTGTCCATCACTGATACATCCCAAAAATTCAGAGTCATCTGCATTTGTATTTGTATTTCTGCAGATGACAAGACTGCAACTTGTATTGGGAGTCTGGGGTGAACAGTGTGAAGGGGATTTTGAACTCAGTCATATCACTGACCTGTTACTAGTTAACGTAACTGGTTGCAAGATCTTCCTCCTGGTGTTTATTTTTAGTAATGAAACAGGAGATATTCAGTTGTAAAGTTTGGCAGTGCGGATCGGCTGAAGGAGCTGGAACATTGTTCCAGTTTGCTTAAACCGTTAACAACCGTTAACAACCATTAACATGGACGAAGCATTAACTCCCGTGACCAATTGATTTCTAAAGAGCGGTTCTGAAGCCCATTTGTCTTTGTACAGTGTGCAGCCATGTGGCTGAGGAAGCCAATGGGAACATACCTACTGTATGTCAATCAAAGTTAACTCCGACCACCAGCTCCTTCAGCAGATCCCTGCTGAAATACCTGCATCTGCAGAGCTACAGCAGAATAAATCATTTAACAAACAACAATTACTGACGTGTCTAGCCAACACTGGGTTCATACAAACCGATGATGATTGTGGATGAGGAAGTGATAACGGGTAGTCATTGGATGATCCGACTGTTAGTCAATTAACACCCTCCAGAGTTGTCTTGGGTGTGAAATCAAATGATTGTAATGATGATAACAAAACGTGTTTTTTGAACCAGGCTGTGACCATGTTTATTTCTGCTCTGAAGTTGGACTCTTTTAACGTTTTAGTTCTGCATAAGCTTCAATCCCGAAATTAAATGGTTGACACTTGGACAAAAGTGGTTCGAAAATGGCTGTTCAGAAAACCTATGGACCAATGTTACGGATCGTCCGTCCAATAATATTTAAGTCTGTAATTCGCTGAGGAAAATATATATCCATGTCAACATGGCACTCCTGCTGAGTGTGTGTGCATCATGGCGCATCGCTTTCATGTTGAATATATGGCATATGTCAAAACGGGCTGGAATTGAATCTGTAAGAGAGTTAGGGTGAGCCGTCGATCTGGTCACCACTCAGGCCTGTCAGGCTGAACTGAGGCAAATCCCGGTTCTTGGTCAGTTGATCGGTGATTCTCGAGTACTTTGCTATTCCCTGAAGCAGATGTACATGTGCCACCATCTGTAAAAGTGGCATAAGCATGAAAATGCACCTAGAAATAATATTTCAGTCATTTTTTTAAAGTAGTATCCTCCATCTGTGGCTTTCCTAGTGTGGCATATATGAATATAATGGTTTGGCAGGTAAACGTTCCACTGAAATTGCCTTGTTTCACTTACATCCTCTTTAATAAAGCAGGAGAGAACTGTATGTGCTGTATATGCAGAAGCTTCTAAAATGCTCTAATTGTAGGAAAACCACACTTGGGTCAAATAAAATTGACCACTAAGCTGCTTTGAGACAAGCCAGTAGAAAATCATGACACAAAAAAATCACAGACACGTTCCAAGTGCAATTGGGCAGCAGCAAAGTCTTCCAGAAATGTTTGATTTTGAGTGAGATGGTGAGGGAGATTTTTGTTCCAGTCCATAGAGGAAATTGAATAGGTTTTCACATCTGCAACACATTACAACCTCTCGCAGCTAGTTTTAAAACCGCTGGAAAAAGGCACTTGGAAAACACTAAACACTTGGTTTCAAAACTTATTTTACCGTGCATCATTTATTCTTGGATCAAACTGACAAACATACAAACAGTTTACTATGACAACTCCTAAGGGTGTATATTTTATTAGTGTGTAGCAGTTGGATCTGGAGACTGGGTAAGTATAATCCAGCCATTGTTATTATTCGTGTTCGCAATTTTAACTCTACTATCCTGTTTTGGCTCCGTGTGTCATTCCTGCAGGAAAGATGGAGGCCTGTATGATGAAGCCAGAGGTCAAAAAGAAACCAAAACCGGTGAGAATATCCACGGTTACCACATAAAACACTAAATGGAGCACAACACTGTTTGATACTCTCCAGTGTTCATTTTTTACATATAACCCCCAACATGGCATTCCATATTCTGTGAAAAAGCTCAGGCCCTCAGGCTAAAATGGGAAGGTTTTTTAAATAATGCCATGATTAGTAATTATTTTTTAACCTTATACAAAGTTCAGTGACACAGCACCAGTCCATCTACTTGTGAAGGATCACATCAGACCCAGTTAGACAAATTCTGGCAAAAACATCAGTGATTCTTCATTTGACCTAGTATAACCACATAACTGTGTTTTTCTGTTGTAGAATCAGAATCAGAATCAGCTTTATTGGCCAAGTTTGAGCATGCCCGACAAGGAATTTGACTCCGGTTATTTCGCTCACTGTACCCAAAAAAATAGCAAACAGTAAATAAACAAATGTGGCACTTATTAACATATATACAATTTAAAAAACTGAAAGGTGCAGCAGTATGAGGTAGACATGGTAATGACGGCTCTTAATAACATATATAAAAAAATGTTAAAGTGAAAGGTGCAGCAGAATGAGGCGATATGATTATTGGAAGGTGCATTGTTACAGCATAGGATAATGTTATTATAAATTAATGTTGTTATTATTATTATTGCACAGTGATTGATTTCTCTGAGACTCTATGAGTGATGAGAGTTCAGCAGAGCAACAGCTTGGGGGAAAGTTAAATGTTAAATGACCGAAATTATTAAAATGAAAGAATATGTACATTAATGTTGTTACCTGTACGTTGGCTGAGGCTCTCAGGTCTGAGCAGGGAAACCTGTTACACAATAAACAAACTTCAGACTGCTGACTAAGAAAATGAACTCATCTGACTAGACAGGAGTTGGCTACTTTTGAAAGGCAGATATCCCTCACTGCCGGCTGTACTCCGCATTCCTCGTCTCATATACAGTATTCACTCTCATCCTGATGAAAATGTACACAAATGCTAATTTTAAAGACATTTTAAACCAAGTGTTTATGTAAATAGCATGGGACTTTCCAGCTTGTATGATGAGTGAGTGTGAATGAGCCATTACTATTTACATTTCAGTGCTTTACTGAAACTGGGTGGGCAAATCTGTAAAACTAAAGGTGTTGATGCAATCTCTTCTGTTCTTCTTTTCCAGCCCAAACCTCCCCCAAAGCCTGTAGAGGTATTGTGATTAAAAACCTTTCTTTAGCTGCTGATAAGGTTACTTGTGTCTGTTTGCTTTAAGTTTATGCTAAATAAAAAAGGTGTAAGTATGAATTAAGGGTAATTTAAGAACGTTTAAACTGTCTTTATAGGTAAAAACAAAGCAGCCAGAGAGACCTGAGAAGCCAACTCCTGTTATGTCCTATCAACACATTGATGCTGTGAGTCAAACATGAACAATATTTCTTTCTGTTTGACATGCATATCATAATCCTCTGTAGACACATCTAATAGATTTAGTCAACAAATGTGTAATCATTTAGTTTAATAATTTATAATTTTAGAAACAAAAACTTTCCATTGATAACTGACCTGAATTGTTATTGCATAAAAGTATAGGATAAAGTCTTCAGGTCTGGATTAGTCCCCAATCCTGTCACGTGCCAGTGTCCCTGGCCAGGTCACTGAACCCCACATCATCTCTGTTGTCCCAGCCGCTCATAGAGCCAGTGCCGAGCCTGGATGAATGAGGAAGGTGTTTTCAAGGGGGGGCATCCAACCTTAAAAGTTAGGCAAAATGAATATGTGAAAACAGCTATCTGCTGTAACCCCTACAAAGGGAATAGGGTGAAAGTGTGAATGTGGTAGTGAGCCCTGTCAAAGAGGAATTTCTGTCACCATTGGGACAGACAATAAAGTATTCTAATCTAATCTAACCTAAAGGTGAAAATAAAAATTAAAAACAAAAGCAAAGATTTTCAATCTCTATCTTTCCTTCTGTCATATTTTATTTTCAAATGGAAAGATGCAGCAACAAGACACTAGAGAGAAACGGTTGGAAGCCCCTCGTGTTCCACTCAGACCCACAGAAAAGGTAAGACGCATTCACATTTTCATTTTAAGCAAATATTTGCTTAACAGTGAAAATACATCTATTTATATTAAAAAACAGACATGACTCAGCAGCCTGGGGATTAGGTGTGACAGGTTCTCAGGGTTTCATGTTTCTCCTCTGCTCCATCTATCTTTTGGTATTCATCCCTCTTGTTTGTGCAGGAACTAAATAACAACCAGATACAGCCAGCATAGGAAAGCTCATACTCAAACTCACATTTGGATACACACAATGAAGTGCCACATGGCCTTGTTTATTTTCATAAATTTTCCTGAAAATTAATGTCCTCTTCCTCATCAGAGCTCCAGAGAAACTGAGCAGCCTGAAGCTGCGGTGGATGAAGCCGAGTCCAAACAGGTATTACACCTGCATCTATAAACAGCTATTATTGACATGATTCATAAACAGGAAATGTAATGTCTCTTCTGTCGTCATGTTTGCTTTGTCGTAGAATAATCAGTCAGTCCTGTCTGGAATGTTTCGGCTGAGCAAAAAAGAGAAATTACCAACGTTCACAGTAAGCATTGTACCTACAACCTGTTACACATGACACAGATATGTATTTTATGTTACGAATGTTCCATATTGTGTGACATCATGACACATTATGTTATTTTTGTTACGTCAATACAACCACATGTAAATACCATTTATTTGGTGTTCCGACTGTTTAATAAGCAGTAAAACACGGCAGGTTTTTCCTGTATTAGAAGATGATGATGTGGAGAAGAAAACCTCTGTAAAATGATGTAATCCTAAATTTTCAGCTTCCCATAGTAAAGCTGCTGATTTATAGTTAATCACAAATTTAAAGAACCTCTAGCTTTCCAAAGAAGTAAAGCAAAAAAAAAAAAACAAACAAAACAAAAGGCACCATTTTCACATTAATTATTTGACAAGAGTCTGAAATCAAACACAGAAATAAGACATCATGTAAGGCCATTTTATAACTGCATTCGGGATCTTTGTCAGGGGAAACTTGTCAACTGACCTAAATCACTTTTTCTTTTTCTATTTTTCTCTTTTTTTCTTTCTAATGCGACCAAAACTGAATTCCTGGTAACAAATACTGTAGGTGTGTTTGGGTGTGTGCAATATACATGTCTATTCAGACATGGAGCTGATCTGTGTCATCAATGTAAATCTAATGGAATACATGTTCTTTTAAGTTATTAAAAACAATGTGCATGTTAAGTTTTTTATACTGTTTAAAAACACAGAAGTATCTTTTACTTTAGGTCATTGTCCTCATTTTTGTTCCTCTCAGAGTTACGTGGCCCACACCTTTGACGAAGAGGAAAAGACGGACGGCATCCCAGCCAAACAGGTTTCTGGAGACAATCGTGTGTGTGTGTGTGTGTGTGTGTGTGTGTGTGTGTGTGTGTGTGTGTGTGTGTGTGTGTGTGTGTGTGTGTGTGTGTGTGTGTGTGTGTGTGTGTGTGTGTGTGTGTGTGTGTGTGTGTGTGTGTGTGTGTGTGTGTGTGTGTGTGTGTGTGTGTGTGTGTGTGTGTGTGTGTGTGTGTGTGTTCCACAGCTCATGTGTCAGCTGGTGTGTAACATGTGACTGTGGTTAACAGGGCTTTCTGAAAGGAGTAATGAAAGGGTTGCATTTAAAGTCCTCCCCAAAGGTATGAAGCAGCGTCAAGTGCTGTTTTTTTCTTCTGGTGGCGGCTGTGAAGTTTCAGACTCATCCTTTTACTTCTCGAATGTAAATAAAACTCTTTCCATGGTGATGGAAATGGTGTTGGTGGTGGCCGATTAAATGTATAAAGTAAATTCTTTTTTTTTTAAGTTTTATTGCTTATTCACAGTTATTTTTAAGTTGTAAAAACTTTCAACACACTGTTTGATTATTCCCATAATAAATAAAGGCAACATTAAGCCAGATAAAGCTTATTAGGCATCAACTACTTTGCTGGTGCAGTAGTAAGTAAATCCATTCATCATCAGCCCAAAAAGTAAAGAAAACTGTCTAAATACAATATATTCTTTGAATAGGTTCTCTCTTTCCTTTCATTTAAAGTTAGATATAATTTGGATGGTTCATATAGCTAGAAGTTTTGTGTCTGTTACTCTCATTGACCTGCACTTGTAATTTTACATAACACAGTACTTGTCTAACTCATTGTTCATGTATGAGTTGTAAAAGTTGGATGAAAAAGGTTACTTAATAGAATGATACTTTTATCAGAAAGTAAAACAACAGTAACTTGTTTCACATGTATGCAAATAGTAGACATTGATATCCCATAAGGGGTCACTGCTGATACAGAAGAAGCCATTACTAAGCCTCCCTTCTTGTCTGCTTTTATTGAATAAATCACTGCTCTGGTATTTATTTACTTCAATTCTTTCAGGGCAGCAGAGATCCGAGTCCAGATCCCGGTGCAGAAGAAACCAGATCAGAAAAGGAACAATCTGCTAAAAAAAAAAAACAAGAAAAGAATGCAGAAGCCAAACAGGTATTGTTTTTAATTGCATTGCAGCTCATTTAAATGACAGTTCTGTTTCTGCTTTTTCTAACAAACAGAATCATTATATTATAATTCATACTACTAGCGGAGAATGGGGGAGGTTTTTATTTTGAATGTCAGATCATTTTGAAAACATGTAAATGAAGAGTGAATGAAATCAAACTGGAAAAAAGGCATATAGGCAGCTTGTTTTGTGTTTTAACCTCCTGCCTTCAGGACAAAGTCAGTCTGTTTATTAGAATGTATTGGAATACTCCCATATATGGATCACGTCCTCCTGCACCAATGGTAACTCAGCTTTAGTTTTGTTTTTGTATATTTTCTTCAACTCTGGTGTAAATCACAGAAGTATATACAGTATTTGTCTTCTGTCTTATTTGCTTTTGCTCTTATTTTTCTCCGTAAAATGTTTTTTGGTTGTTTTTCTTTGGACAAAATCTAGAAAACCATCTCGAGGCACCATTTGTGACTTTAGCCATTTTTTTAAATGTCTCTTACTACTCAGCTAACTATTAACATTGTGTCAACTTTTTTCTCCATTGTTTTTTTTTTTGTATGTCTATATTGTTTTGAACTTTGAGGGCACCCCAAATGCAAATGTGTTTAATATTTGGTAACTTACATATATGCTGAATTTGATTTGTTAAATCTAGGGCCATCACTCAGTCAGTCCTTAGAATTTGGTAATGAAATCTAAATGGCCATATTTACTGGATAATATTTATTTTCATGCATTATGAACTGTGCGTCCTCCGTTACATCAATTATCTTAACTGTTAACACTGCATGTGCATCATTTTCTGTTCATCAGATTTTTGGAGAGAAGATTAAAGGAAAGGTTTAGTTCAGTCCGAGAAAAGTTGACAAAATGTGACCTGTTTTTTTCTTTTTACTTTATCCCTAATCAGTTTATATCCCAGAGATATGCAACAAGATTTTATGACATTATGGCTAAGGAATGAAATTGAATGCTTGGAAAGGTGTTTATTGTATTTCGTGGGTTTGTTTATTAAAATAATATCTTTACAGGCAAAAGGAGACTTCCTCCAAAAGTCTGACCCACCAGTGGATGAGACATCGACACAGGTGAGCTGGTGAACTGACTATTTTTCTTATGCAACTCAATAGATATTTATTTGTTATTTTGGGAAATGCACCTCTTTGCTTTTTGAGGAAATAAAGATTCATGTTATTCTTTCGACTGTTGGCCTGGTTTTTGGAAGAAATTTGGAAGCATTTGTTTAACTTTGTTTTTCCCAAGTTTATAATTTTGTTTGCATTAAATCTGTTTCTCTTGTGTATTTTTGATGTTTCAGGACAACCTGAGTGCTCACAGTGAGCTGTCTGCCAGCAACGACAGTCTGTCTGAGCACAAGGTGAGCAGCTTTACGTGTCTCTAGCTGCACCAACGGGAGAACAAAATTACTATCTATTGTTACATGCAGCTCTGTGTTAGATTTATCTGTAAATGAACTGTCATTGACCCGAGTTTGAATTGATATGAGTGTTTCCTTACTGAGCATTTGTGTTTCAGGAAAGCAGAGGAATATTCAGTGGGATGTTCAGGAGGTCATCAAAGCCAGCAGATGCTCTTCAAACTGATACGGTAGGATCTGGTACATCCTACCATTATCATGTCATTACTTTAACTCTAACTTCATTTTAAACACTTATTTTATGTCTCATCCACACCAACAGTCTCCACAAACTAATCTATCCAGCAGTAGTGACAGTCTGTCTGAGACTCATTCAAAGGTGAGTATCCTATCTTTGAGTAGGTCATGGAGCATCATTATCATTTTGTAACAGTCACTGATAACTAACAATTTAATTTCTCTTCTATTAACAGGATAAGGGTTTTTTCAGTGGGATCCTCCGCAAATCACCAAAGATTCATAGAGAGGGGTCACATGAGCAGGTAATGTGAGGATCATTGACATGATGACACTACCTTCTGAATATATGTGCTATTGCTGAAATATGTTTGAGAGGAATCCTCTATAAGAAGATGGCAGCAAAAACTAAAGCATACACACATTTGAAGAATGAATTAAGAATTAGAATGTATTTGTAATCAGCAGATTATGAATTCCAGAAAATGAGACTGTGTTGAATATTTGACTATAAATATTTTTATAATTTCTGTTTAATCCCTTAACAGGATTCTTTTATGAATAAAAGTTAGTGGACTGAAAATTAGTGTCAGTGTGAGAAATGTGGTCACGGAGCAGAATAATCTGATTCTTCTGTGTCCCTCTCCCTTTGTTGTGTTAACTTTATTTCTGCTAGTATTTGTGTCAGTGCTTATGTTCACACAGGTTAAGTAACATTTTTCTTATGTTTAGAGTGCAGAGCCGCTGCGTGGAGATCTTTCTGCCAGCGCTGACAATCTGTTGGAGAGAAAGGTGAGTCTTTCTTGAGATAACTGATAGTTCCTCCCAACACACCCTCTGAATGACTCATCATGACAAACATGGAAACATATTTGGACTTAAATAAGGATTACACTGTAGGTGGGTCTTGTTGCCTGGGAAAAGTTAAATAGTGTTCTTGTCTTCTCTCTCCAGGAGAAAGGTGGTTTGTTTGGACTCCTCAGAAAGACCCCGAAAACAACCTCAGAGGTACAGTTTTAACGTAGAAACCCAGAACACAAAAAACCTGGATCAGGAAACGAAATTATGACACTGAAGAAAGGGGAAAATGTAAATACTCATAGATTAGTGGTATTTAAAAAGCTGGGCTTTTCCCATTTGTTAAACTGAACATTTCTGAAACCACCAGATTATTTTGGGTATGTTCCTTCCTAAGTTGCTCCTAAAGCTTTACACATTTTTTTAAGAGCAGACTAACTGGTTCTTGATAAGAGGAAAGGATCAGGTGTGCTTAATAAAATCCAACAACCACGTTCCATTTAGATTAACAAATGTCCTGGTCCTAATGGTGTTTATGCTGGTTCACCAGCAGGGAAATGTGATGAAATCCTGCAGGGTCTGTGGATGGAACTGATCCAGAGTTACTTTAATGATAGACCTTATCCTGTTGCCCGTCTTAATTCAGCCTTTTACAAAGGTTTGGCCCATGTCTGTAGTTTCAAGTCAAGCCTGAACTTGCTCACCTATTTCAGATCTGATTAAATCTCTGCTGCAGGGTATGTACATATTGAACATTATTCACTAAATGTTTACAGCTATACTACCCCCACCGGTGTGGTTTCCAAAGCTTTTCAGGATTCCGCAAGAAAAATATATATTATTTTTAAAAGAAATAACTTTTTACCACCCACCTTTTTTATTTTTTTTTTAAAGAAAATATGGCCATGGCAGTTGTTTGTTCCACAGAAGTAAATGCATTCTTTGTGTTTCAGGACAATTTGTTGGCACGTAAAGAAATTTCAGGCAGCAGTGGCAGTCTGTCTGAGACCTCCAGTTCAAAGGTCAGTTGATGTAGTTTTATTTAAATGTCACACTGTAGATGTCTTTTTATTTTTTATTTCATTACAAAGTTAAAGATATCTACGTAGCAATGCCACTTCTGACTTCACAGAACATACAGATCTGCTGATGACAAAACAGACTGGGAATACTGTGCTGGAGTGGGAATTTGTAGGCTCTAGGTGCTCTTTGGGTGCACCGTGGGTGTGAACGTGAATGTAGGTGTGAATGTCTACTGGATGTGAATTTACACTCTAAAATTTAGCATTAAAATATTATTAGATTACTTTCTGCATTACTTTATATGTTTCTTTTTAGTTTTTTTTTCATAAATGAATACAACTCGGAAAACTGGATGAATGTAAAGTGTAATTATGGAATATTTGAAAAATAAGTACTTCTTTACTTCTTCCTACCCCTTTTCAGACATGTTAAATGGGATTTATGTGTTATGTGTATGTCTGTGCATGTATTTAGGTATGTACTTTATATATAGATAGGTGTGTGCACATTGGGTATAGATTTATTATATTATTGATGGATGGATGGATGGATGGATGGATGGATGGATGGATGGATGGATGGATGGATGGATGGGAGGATTATTTTTCTAAAATCAGACCTTAATGCCAGCTTTAATGTGGACCCCAGGAAGAATAGTCTTCATATTTATGCGGACTAATGGGGATCCAATAAATAATAAATAAAAATTGACAACTATTGAGTTCAGTCAAAAAGAGCAACCACCACTACTTTGGCAAATCCTCTGCATGATACTGTGAGCACTCTTAGCATCCAGCTTAGCTGCAGCAGGGAGCTAATCAGTCAAAGGGTGTCTTAAAAACCTGTTGTACTCTCCCTGTTCTACACCACAGACAGTGAAATGCTGGCGTACATAGTGGAGAATTGAGCTGCTAAACAGACACAGAACTCAGGACAATGAAGGGAACAGAAGTTTTGCTCACATTCAACAGATTACCTGCATTGTAACTGCCCGATGTAAAATCTCAAATGAGCTGTAAACATTATCAGTGTTATTCAGCTGTAACTGCTCACATCTTTTCTTAGGAGAAAGAGTTACAAAGCAATGAGCTGTCAGGCAGCACTGAAGGTCTGACTGAGAACAACAGGAAGGTGAGTGGTTTCATCTGGATTTGTGGTCCATCTGAGCTGCTTGTTGGGAGAAAGTGGATGGGTGAATATTTTTCTGTAACATTCTGAAACATATTTGATCTCTAGGCCAGGCAAATGTATTTGAAAAACACATTTCAGCAACAAGATATTTCAACGTGCTTTACAGAATAAGAAAGATAATAAACAAAGACATATTGTAAAAAGAAAGAAGATTAAAAAAATTAAAAACAATACAGTGCAGGATAAGTAAGGCAATAAAAGGAAGGAAGCAGCAGCTTAAGCAGAGAGGCCTAAGCTTTCCTCTCCCTGGCCACCTCCTCCAGTTCCTCTGGAGGAATACCGAGGCGTTCCCAAGCCTGTCGAGAGACATAATCTCTCCAGGTTCAAGTCTCTCTTCACCACAACAGGCTGGTACAGAGTCTTCATTACTGCAGATGACGCTCAGATCCGTTTGCTCAAAGACTGGATAACCCATAGCAGCGGACCCGGTTCCCCGTGCTCTTGGAGCGCCCCCTATAAAGTGCCCCAACGGACATGGTCAAATACCTTCTCCAGGTGCACAGAACACATGTGACCTGGTTGGGCAAACTCCCACGCCCCCTCCGTACCAGGAAGGCTGAGAAGTGTGATTTCCCGATAATTGGAACACACCCTTTTAAAAAGAGGGACCATCACCTGGTGGCAGGGTGCATGAAGACTGATCAGAGCCAGACACAATAAATACTCCCAGTTAGTCATTACTCTCAGGAGTGAATGCAGAGTGAACACTTTACTATAATCAAAAAATCAGTGTAAAAAAAGATTTATTGACTGTAAATTGTGTACGGTATGTGTTTCAGGAAAAAGGAGGAATATTTAATGGGATATTCAAAAAGCCTCCAAAACCTGCTGAAGCTGCTCAAACCGAGGAGGTAACTTTAAGTTAAAAGTAGTTTAACAGATTAATGAATCCAACTGTTTTACATACATGTATTTATTCTGTTCCTATCTAAATGTGTTAGTTTTTACAAATGATACATTCTGGGGACTTCCACAAAGAGAACTATGGTTTCTATTAGCAGGACTGAAACTTCTCATATTTCCCAACAAATTTGCCCATAAAGTGTAACTGAAAACAGAGATGTGGATTATTTCCATTTCTGGTTTTATTTTAGAAGCCAGCAACACTATAAATGTTTTAATTACATCTGCTGTTTTCTCACTTCCCTGTCTGAACAAGCATTTGCTTGATTATTATTTATTAATATATTTGTACTGATGCACGGATGGAAGTCTTAACATTTCAAAACATTTTTGTAAAAAAAAAGCTCTTTTTAACTAATATTTTCAGTATTTGATGGAGAAACAAATTATTTTGCTTAAATTACCTTCAGTTTTTTAATATGTTAAAATCTTAGAGAAGGACATTTTTAATTTTTTTAAAGTGCATAAAGTCAAATAAGGTTTTTTTGTAACAGTTTTAATTTCCCTCAATCTTTTGTTGCAGGACGTGTTTTCTGACACCAAACCCCCAGGCGATAATGAAAATGTACGAGAGGGAAAATCCTGGTTAAGTAATATTGCCAAAAACTGACCCCAGCTCATTGTGAAGCTTTTGTTTCATATTTCATCAGGAGAAAGTTGGAGGTTTGTTTGGTGTTGTGCTCAGAAAAACTCAAAAAGCATCAGGAGAAAAGACTGAAACACCGGTAAACAAATAGTTCCCATATTTGCACAAAGTTTCTACACGCCCCGGCAATTCCAACCATTTTCATTTTCCAACCACTTTCGTTTTCAGGATAGAGAAGCTCAGAGCGAGCCGTCAGCCAGCAGTGAAGATCTGTCTGAGAACATCCCCACCAAGGTCAGTATGATGTAAAAACCTGCTGTACTCTCCCTGTTCAACACCACAGACAGTGAAATACTGGACACAGAAACCAGGACTATGAAGGGAATATAGTCACACTTTTGCTCACACTCAACAGATTATCTCGAACTGCATTTCGATCTGCATTATAACTGCCCGATGTAAAATCGGAAATGAGGTGTAAACATTATCATTGTTACTCAACTCTAACAGCTCACATCTTTTCTTAGGAGAAAGAGTTACAAAGCAATGAGCTGTCAGGCAGCAGTGAAGGACTGGCTGAGAACAACAAGAAGGTGAGTGGTTTCATCCTGATTTGTGGTCCATCTGAGCTGCTTGTTGGGAGAAAGTGAATGTTTTTCTGTAACATTTTAAAACATATTTAATCTCTAGGCCAGGCAAATGTATTTATAAAGCACATTTCAGCAACAATATATTTCAAAGTGCTTTACAGAATAAGAAAGAGGATAAACAAAGACATACTGTAAAAAGAAAGAAGATAAAAAAATAAAAAACAATACAGTGCAGGATAAATAAGGCAATAAAAGTAAGGAAGCAGCAGCTTAAGCAGAGAGGCCTAAGCTTTCCTCTCCCCGGCCACCTCCTCCAGCTCCTCTGGAGGAATACCGAGGCGTTCCCAAGCCTGTCCAGAGACATAATCTATCCTGCGTGTCCTGGGTCTCCAACATGCCCAAAAAACTTCCTGAATGAGATGTCCAAGGCATCCTGACTCCTCTCAATGCGGAGGGACAGGGACTCTATTCCGAGTCCCTCCCAGATGACAGAAACTGCCACTCTATAAGGGAGAGTCCAGCCACCCTACTGAAGAAACTTAATTTTAATCTTTTGGTCACTACCGATAGTCCATGACGGTACGTGAGGGTAGGAATGTAGATTTACCAGTAAACGGAAAGCTTTACCTTTTGATTCAAGTCTCGCTTCACCACAACAGGCTGGTACAGTCTTCATTACTGCATACGACACTCAGAGACTGGATAACCCATAGCAGCAGTTCCCCGTGCTCTTGGAGCGCCTCCTATAAAGTGCCCTAACAGACATGGTCAAATACCTTCTCCAGGTCCACAGAACACATGTGACCTGGTTGGGCAAACTCCCACGCCCCCTCCAGGACCCTAGTTAGGGTATAGAGCTGATCCAGTGTTTCACGTTTAGGGAAGAACCCACATTTTTCCTCCTGAATCGACAATCGATCAGGATCCTCTCCAGCACCACTACATGGACCGTAACAGGAAGGCTGAGGAGTGTGATTTCCCGATAATTGGAACACACCCTTTTAAAAAGAGGGACCATCACCTGGTGGCAGGGTGCATGAAGACTGATCAGAGCCAGACACAATAAATACTCACAGTTAGTCATTACTCTCAGGAGTGAATGCCGAGTGAACACTTTACTATAAACAAAAAACCTCTGTAAAAAAGCTTTATTGACTCTAATTGTATATGTGTTTCAGGAAAAGGGAGGAATATTTAATGGGATATTCAAAAAGCCTCCAAAACCTGCTGAAGCTGCTCAAACCGAGGAGGTAACTTGGAGTTTAAACTGTTTTACTTCTATTATTTATTCTGTTCCTATCTAAATGTTTTAGGACGTACGATTAATACATTCTGGGGATTTCCACAAAGAGAATGATGGTTTCTATTAGCAGGACTGAAACTTCTCATATTTCCCAACAAATTTGCCCTTAAAGTATAACTGAAAACAGACATGTGGATTATTTCCATTTCTGGTTTTATTTTAGAAACCAGCAACACTGTGAATGTTTTAATTACATCTGCTATTTTCTCACTTCCCCGTCTGAACACCAAGCATTTGCTTGATTATTATTTATTAATATATTTGTACTGATGCACAGATGGAAGTCTTGACATTTCAAAACATTTTTGTAAAAAAAAAAAAGCTCTCTTTAACTAATCATTTCAGTAATTGATGAAAGAAAAAGGATTTTGCTTAAATGACCTTCGGTCTTTAAATATGTTGAAATCTTAGAGAAGGACACTTTTATATGTGCATAAAGTCACAGTTTTAATTGCCCTCAATCTTTTGTTGCAGGATGTGTTTTCCGATACCAAACCCCCAGGCGGTAATGAGAATGTACGAGAGGGAAAATCCTGGTTAAGTAATATTGCCAAAAAGAGACCCAAGCTCATCGTGAAGCTTTTGTTTTATATTTCATCAGGAGAAAGCTGGAGGTTTGTTTGGTGTTCTGCTCAGAAAAACTCCAAAAGCATCAGGAGAAAAGACTGAAACAACGGTAAACAAATAGTTTCTACATTTGCAGAAAGTTTCTAAACGCCCCGGCAATTCCAACCATTTCACCCTTTGATACCACTTTCATTTTCAGGATAGAGAAGCTCAGAGCGAGCCGTCAGCCGGCAGTGAAGATCTGTCTGAGAACATCCCCACCAAGGTCAGTATGATGTGAAAACCTGTTGTTCATGTATCCTCAGCATCAGCACTTACTGACAGCGTTGTCTTATTCGTAGGAGAAAAACATTTTCAGCAACATGTTTAAAAAGCAACAGAAACCAGCAGAGGGCGCCACAGCAGAGATGGTATTTTTGCTACATCACATGGTCATAACACGTCCTTATGGAGGGAGTTCAGTGTTGTTTTACAGTCCCGTGTTTTTGAATACAGGAGTCAGAGGAAAATACTGAAAAAGAGTTACTTGGCAGCAGTGAGAATCTGATGGACACGACTGGCCCAAAGGTACGTTAGTTTAAAAACTACTTCTCAGTTTGTGTTTGTCTCAGCTGTTGCTGCTTTCCTAACATGAACTGAAACTTGCCCCAACAGAATGACTAAGACAAGAATCTGCAGCTAAAGTTTTTCCATTAATTTCATGAACCCGTATTTAAATCTACATGTATTTATAAATGAATGACTGAATTAATTAATAAACAAGCAGACCCTAAATCAGACTAGGAGACCCATAAAAGTCTGTACACCTTTTACATATTACAGAATAATCTTTATTGCCAAAGTCTAAGTATGAATGCAAGGATTTTAAGTTTAATAGTTGCTCTCGGTTTATGACACAGGAACAGACACATGACTATGTACAGTACAGGATTAGCATCTGATGAGTGTATATGACTGTCGGGTTGATACTGTGAAAGCAATTCATTTTAATGTGCTTATGTGTTGGAAAGTTAGATGGATTCAAGTTGTTTTAAGTGCTGAGTAAAACTTTCCAAAAGGGAGAAGTTTTAACAAAAAGGAAGTCAAAAAAGTAAACTCCCAAAGAGTTTTTTCCTGTTTTTACACGCACACCGAACACAAACACACACACACAGACACATACTGAGTACAGACTTCCACACAGGGCTGCATATTTTCTTTTTGAGGGTATCAGCAGGGTGAAATAACCTCTGTGTGACTGTGTCAGCATTTATGCGCTTTGTTTGTTTGGTTATTTTTTAGGAGAAAAAGGGAGGCCTGGCTGCACTATTCAAAAGATCATCAAGCTTTGAAAACCTGTTAGAAGAGGTTAGTGGCAGTCCTCTGTGTGCAGAGTTGAACTGGCAACCTTCTTCTGGATTTACTTCTGTCATCACTTCCGTGTCTGTTATCTAATTATTTCAGGGGAACTCTGGAGGACTTGCAAGCATCTTTAAAAAGTCGCCTAAACCTGCTCCACGCACCACCACCAGTCAGGTGACCAAATACATTGAGATTCCTTTCCTTATTTCAGTGCATTCTGAGTTTTAAGCTTCATGCTTCAAGATATTTTATGAAATGCAACACAAAATCAAAAATTAACACTAAAGCATGAACTTGTCACTGTTGTTGTGAAAGCTTAATGGCTATATATCTTCTCTAAAACTGAACTGCTGTCTTTAAAAAAAATACTTCAAAATGTTCTCAATGCATCCTAAAATGTGTAATCTTTACCCACAACAGTTAAAATTGTAAAACAAGGTATTTCATTCAGATGATGATGAAATAAAATAATTTGTAGAGAGTACATCCCATGTTGAAGTTTAAAATAAAGTAATACAGTTCCAGTCAAAACTCATACTGCTCTCCGTTCATCAGGACTTCATCTTTTGAAGATTCACAAAATCAATCTCTGTATTTTGTTTAATCTGCACTAAAATAACACCTCCAACATGCATTTTTCAAAAAGAAAAAACTCCTAAAAACAGAGAGTATACGCCTCATCCAGTGGAGGCAATTTACTGACTCCTGTTTATTTTATTTTTTTCCCAGCATCCCCTCAGTGACTCAAACCAACTGTCAGACAGCTCGGACAGCCTCACAGAAGCTGGAAAGGTGAGACCTCTTATAAGGAAATGGACTATGAACTTGAATAATTGCTGCACTTGAGACACATTATTGAGACATGAGACATTAAAAGACCATTAAAATTGACTGGAAATGAAAGAAAAGCTCTGAACCCTGTTAACTTCTGATGTAACTCATGAATAAAAACTAACATCGAGAGGGCACCTCCGGTCTTAAAGCAGCATCGCAGAAGATTTGTTCTTTGCTCCCAGTGGTCCACTACAGTTTGAGTGTGGTTCATCAGAGATAGTGTTACAGACCGCCTGTCCAAAAGGAAACCGTTGAATACTCCAATATTTTGTTGGACCTTTTGCTATGATTATGGCAGACATTTGCTGTAGTATTGTTCTGATAAGCTTCTGGAATGTCACAGCATTTACATTTGCATTAATGCTTCGTCAAAATCTGGTTTTGATGATGGGAGAGTCGGACTGCTGCACAATCTTCTTCAACGCATCCCAAAGACTCTCAGTGGGGTTAAGGTCTGGACTCTGTGGTGGTCAGTCTGTGTGAAAATTATGTATCAAGCTCGGATCCCCTCTTTCTTGATTTTCCCTGATGGATCCTGCCAGTTTGATCCTGTATTCTGCACAGGCAGTCACAGAAGGGGAGGGGGGGGACTAGACCTGCATTCCGAGAACGGAGAGCTCTGTTAGGAACATAAGGCACTATCAGGCACATGGAGATGACATCAGCGCCATGACTGTGTGGCTGACTATATTAATTTCTGTGTGGACAACATCACCAGAACAGACAGGTGCCTCCCCAGTGAAAGAGCTCTTCAGGCTTCAAGCAGAAGGAGGCCCAGATAGATGGGAGTCTAGACAGAGTCAGTGAACTGAACACATTGATCAACAGGTTCAGTTCAGAAACAAGCTCAGTATCGTCCTTTCCTCCCTCAGCCGAACCGACCTCCCACCCTCCCATAACTTCTTTACCACACCTCAGGCGTCTCATCTAACATCTCAGTCATGGATCTTTAATTCTGATCCATTGGTTTTTTTTTTTTTATTTGGCAGATTCTCAGTGAGAAACCTTTAAAAAATATTCAGACATTTTTTTGATTGGTCCAGCTTGCAAACTTTTTATGTGAATGTTTTCCAGTCTTTGATGATAATTTAAAAAGTCCATCTTTTTTGAAGGAGGATGTTTCAGCAGAGGGTGAATTGTCGGGCAGCAGTGATAATCTTTCTGAAACCTCAAGTAACAAAACTGTGAGTCTTACTTTAAATACTTTAAATAATACTTGATACTTTGATTTTTTTCACATTTGAGTCTTAACAATTAGAATTGTATGTTTTTTTTTCTTAAACAGGAGAAGAAAGTTGGTTTCTCCAGGATATTCAGGCGGACGCCAAAAACTTTGGACCTGCAGGTATTAAAATTTGTACTGAAAAGTGTCTTTAAATAAATGAAATTAAACTGAAGTGAATTAAACAATACTTTATAAAACATAAAGTGAGACTAGATTTCTTTAAGTGATTCTACACGATTTTCTTTTTTGTTGATATTTGTCTACACTAAAGCATTGATGTCAACCTTAAGTCTCTTACTCTACCTGTAACTTAGTCAAAACTACTTCAGAATTACAAATAATGTCAATATTTATACCGATGTTAAAAGAAAATACCATTCATTTCAGAATAACGATTCGCCTATGACTAGCCTATATGCTTCTGTCTATTGTCTCACTTGTGTTGGTACTGGACCGAGTTTGTCTGCTGCAGATGTCTATTTCCAGACTTTTATTTTCCCCACCGCTCTTGATCTGCATTTGTGTTTATCTCCTTATTATCACTGTTCTGTTGGTGTTAAAACACATCTAAAAATGGTGCAGAATTTGAAATATTTCCTTTTAAATTAAAGGAAATTTAATTTATACTTAATTTATACGTTATTTCCCTGATACTTAAAAGTATCAGGGAAATAACGCTGGACTCAGATTAAAATCCAGATGACCCAGCTTTCCACCAGTCCTTAAATGCACCATGTACTGATGAATCTGTGAGGCTTCTTGGAGACATGAAAAGAGTCTCAAAACCATTTGTGTCCGGCTCTATAGCTTTGTGTGTGTGTGTATCAGGCGATTCGTGTACGCGTATTTAACAATTGGTGTGTTTAGGAGGCTTTTTGAATCCGTAATCGTTTTGTCTGTAACTTCGAGTTCAAGTCAATATGCACAAATCAGATAATACATGTTTTGAGTCGATTTTCTCTCCATAAGAATGTGTTTCTTTGATCAGTAATGAGTCAAAGAAATTGAAATTGATCTGTCCGTTCATATAGATCCAAATGGGTGGTGTTGTGTGGACGTGACCTAATCACTGTTTATTTCTGAGTCTTCAAGTTTTACTGCAACAATGTAGCAAACTCTGGTGTGTTGATCATCTGCAGGACGGTGAAGGTGAGGACAGTGAGGTGCCGGAGGGAGGAGGACTGAGACGCAGAAGAACTATTAAGAAGAAAAGACGAGTAAGTTGTTCACTTTCCTGTGATAAGAATCCACTTTAATTACATGAATTTCTCCGTCCAATGTCCCCAAGTGGACTTGAGACTTAACGCCTCACACTTTGAAATTTGAAGTTCAACTTCCTGTCACACTTTACTCTTTGATTTTCATCAGGTTGTGTCATTCCGAGTCAAGAAAACTCTTCCCAGAATTCCCAAACTCAATTCATCCTCACAGGTATTTAAAAAAAAAGAAGCAAAGAACTTCAAGTAAATGATGTAATCAATTTCAGTTAATGGAAGTAAGACTTAAGATGAATATTTATTTTTTCTTTCTCCACAGAGTTCAATAGAGATGCCCATCATAGAGGAGACTCTTGAGCTGCAGGACATGAACGCAGGCCAGGTAAGGAGGAGAACGTCTTAATCACGTTCTTCAGTATATTTTAATATCTTAATATTTTATGTTATTAATTTTCCTCTGCCTCTGTAATAGACATTTCAAATGTGTTTTACAAGATGTCAAGTTGTTTTTTACTAAAATAGATTCTGTTGTACCCTAAAACAACACGTATGTTTTTTCAAAAAAGACATTTTAAGGCATGGTTTTTAATCTGGATTTTTATTTAAAGAAATATAACTTTTTAACCTCTTAGTTATTATTTTACCTTTTCATAATTAAAATGTTTTATTCCTTTATTGTTATTTTTTGATTTGTAAACAACAAATAATTAAGCATATAAGCATATTAGAAAATTGCAAGGACAAAAATTTTTTTAAAACCATACATTAAGTTTCAGTTGTTTCATGTTTTGATGTCCAGGACCAGGAGAGTACGGTGGAGGTCCAGCCTGTGGAGATGGCAGCTTACCCAACCGAAGAAAACGCTGAGCAAATGGAGCAGGCAAGTTTGTGCGCCTCACTGCACATGGTTTGTTTCTACAGCTGATAATTATCTCTTTATTAACAAAGTTCTTGTTTTCAGGAGACTGATGAGCTGATGGAGTGGTGGAACACAGTGAAAGGTGGGTGTGAAGATTGTTATTTATTGTGGTTGTTGTTGTTTATTGTTTTTTGATCACTCTTTCAACTTTTTATGCATCCTCTACATCCACTGACTGCATTATTTATGCCGCTGGTTGACAGGTTGGAACGAGTGGAATGAGAACTCTGATTTCCAGGAGGAGGATGAGGAAATGTACGTATATATTTTTGTACTTTTAAAGAAATTTTAATTGAAGGTACCAAAGAAAACCAGGGAAAGATTCCAGGGAAATCTAGTGACATGAGAGTTCAGATTTCAAGATTCTTTATTGACATATACCATGTAACAACAAACATCACTGCTGGCAAGGACTTTTTTGTGCTTGGTCTCTGCTCAACTTTGCAAGATTACAACACATACAATCAAAATTAAAAAGTTAAATATTTACAGAATTACAAAAAATGAAATATAAAAATTAGACTGAAGCAATACAAATCTGGCTGAGTGTTCTGGTTGTGTTCTGGGTGTGGGGTGGTTCTGATTGTATTTGGGGTGGTTCTGGTTGTACTGCATTAATTTCTATGCTCCCCATAGGAATGAATAGGATTTCCATCAGCACTGTAACATCGCTCCATAGGAATGAAAGGGACCCTGTGCAGGATGGAGGGGGTTGCAACTTGCTCCATATTTAAGTGATGAGTAAGACTAGGTGGGTGGGTGAAGGGGGGATGCAGGGGGAGAGAGGGAGAACGTCGGGGCTGGGTAGGTGGGAGGTAAGGTCAGAACCCTGATGGCTTGTGGGTAGAAACAGTCTCTGAACCTGCAGGCCTGAGTGCAAACATCTGCCGAAGGGACGGGGGTTGAGGACACAGCCTGTGTGGAGGAAACGGCACTCCCAATCTGCAAAGACTGCGATGTGCTTGATAGGAAGTCCAGTATCCAGCTGCACAGTGATGGATGCATGTGAACGTCTCTGCGTTTCATAACAAGGGCAGATGCTAGAATGCAGTTAAAGGCTCAACTGAAGTCCACACATGGCATTCACACGTAAATATTCCTCCGGTCCAGGTGAGAGAGGACAGTGTGGAGCAAAGGCCACTGGATCATCAGTGGATCGGTTGGACCTGTACAGAGGGTTGCAAAAGTATTCACCCCCCTTGAACTTTGTGACCTTTTGCCACATTTCAGGCTTCAAACATAAAGATATAAAATTGTAATTTTTTGTGAAGAATCAACATCAAGTGGGACACAATCATGAAGTGGAACGAAATGTATTGGATATTTCAAACTTTTTTAACAAATAAAAAACTGAAAAATTGGGCGTGCAAAATTATTCATCCCCCTTAAGTTAATACTTTGTAGCACCACCTTTTGCTGCGATTACAGCTGTAAGTCACTTGGGGTTTGTCTCTATCAGTTTTGCACATCGAGAGACTGAACTTTTTGCCCATTCCTCCTTGCAAAACAGCTTGAGCTCAGTGAGGTTGGATGGAGAGCATTTGTGAACAGTAGTTTTCAGTTCTTTCCACAAATTCTCCATTTGATTCAGGTCTGGACTTTGACTTGGCCATTCTAACACTTGGATATATTTTTTGTGAAACATTCCATTGTAGATTTTGCTTTATATTTTGGATCATTGTCTTATTGGAAGACAAATCTCCGTCCCAGTCTCAGGTCTTTTGCAGACTCCATCAGGTTTTCTTCCAGAATGGTCCTGTATTTGGCTCCATCCATCTTCCCTGTCCCTGCTGAAGAAAAGCAGGCCCAAACCATGATGCTGCCACCACCATGTTTGACAGTGGGGATGGTGTGTTGAGGGGGATGAGCTGGGTTGCTTTTACGCCAAACATAACGTCTTGCATTGTTGCCAAAAAGTTCGATTTTGGTCTGATCTGACCAGAGCAGCTTCTTTCACATGTTTGTGTCTCCCAGGTGGCTTGTGGCAAACTTTAAACAACACTTTATATGGATATCTTTAAGAAATGGCTTTCTTCTTGCCACTCTTCCATAAAGGCCAGAATTGTGCAGTATACTACTGATTGTTGTCGTATAGACAGAGTCTCCCACCTCAGCTGTAGAGCTCTGCAGTTCATCCAGTGATCATGGGCCTCTTGGCTGCATCTCTGATCAGTCTTCTCCTTGTATGAGCTGAAAGTGTAGAGGGACGGCCAGGTCTTGGTAGATTTGCAGTGGTCTGATACTCCTTCCATTTCAATATTATCACTTGAACAGTGCTCCTTGGGATGTTTAAAGCTTGGGAAATCTTTTTGTATCCAAATCCAGCTTTAAACTTCTCCACAACAGTATCTCGGACCTGCCTGGTGTGTTCCTTGTTCTTCATGATGCTCTCTGCGCTTTAAACGGACCTCTGAGACGATCACAGTGCAGGTGCATTTATACGGAGACATGTTTACACACTGGTGGATTCCATTTATCATCATTAGTCATTTAGGTCAACACTGGATCATTCAGAATCCTCACTGAACTTCTGGACAGAGTTTGCTGCACTGAAAGTAAAGGGGGTGAATAATTTTGCACACCCAATTTTTCAGTTTTTTATTTGTTAGAAAAGTTTGAAATTTCCAATACATTTCGTTCCACTTCATGATTGTGTCCCATTTGATGTTGATTCTTCACAAAAAATTACAGTTTTATATCTTTATGTTTGAAGCCTGAAATGTGGCAAAAGGTCACAAAGTTCAAGGGGGGTGAATACTTTTGCAACCCTCTGTATGTGTCCAAATTAAACATTAAGATGTCTTATGTGTCTCTGAAGGGCGATGGAGCAGGCAGCCGATCGAGTCTACATGGCAGCCCGGCTTTTCGTGCATCTTTTCAACCAGCGGGGGGCGTCCTTGCAGCACCGAATTCTGGAGCTCTTGGCGTTGGCTGACACTGCGGATGAATTCCACAAGAAGACGGTGTCGGCCGCCGTGGGAGGACGTGTAGCCAGCGTTGCAGGCAGCATCACCACAATCACCGGACTCATTCTGGCACCTTTCACTTTTGGAGCCTCCATCATCGTCACGGCGGTGGGGATCGGTGTGGCGACGGCTGGCAGCATCACGTCAGCGACGGCTAACCTCACAGACACGGTCCACTCCAACATGGGTCGCAAGAAGGTGGAGAAGATGATCCAGGGCTACCAGGAAGAGATCAAAGACATCAGAGAGTGTATGGAGTTTGTGCAGGTGAGAAAATGTCTGATTCTTGAACAGGCCAAACTTTTGGCCTGTACTGTACACAAAAAAGAAATGGAGCATATTTTATGAATCTTTCAGCTGTTTCAAATATTTTGTTAAATGTTATTCAATAAATAGTAATTCCAGGTTGGCACAAGTTAGGGTGCTTTCTTCCGATTTACTCTATATTCATTGTAATTACTTGGCATTTTGTCAGTTTTATTCTTCTCATGGTAAGAAAACCTGTTAATAAGGTGGATATTTTAAACTATATTTTCTCTGGTACGGCCCTGGCGGTCTCTTATTTGGTTTCTCTGCTTGTTGTAGGAAGGTATGGACACTCTGCAGGAGTTGGATTTCGAGAAATACACTCAGAGTGCTGCTAAAAAGGCTATGAACCACAACATCAAACACGTGATGAAGGAGGGAGGCCGCGCTGGTAAAGCCCTGATGATCAACACGGACAAGCTCATCAGGACTGTGCAGGTTTTGAGCGCCGCAAGTGGCGCTGCCAAAGCTGTCCAGGTCATCAGTGTCAGCACAGGCGTCATGTCTGCCCTCTTTTTGGCCCTGGATGTTTTCTTCCTCGCCAAAGAGTCCCACGACCTTCGCAAGGGTGCCAAAACCAAATTTGCTGCCAAAATTAGAGACGTGTGTAAAGACCTTCAAGATGGCCTCCTGGAACTAAACAAGGTGAAGGTGCAGCTGCAGAAGACCATGGATGGTATCGAAGTGGAGGAGTACGAGGAAATAGAGGAGGTGGAGGTGGAGGTTGAAGATGACTTTGAATCTGACCCAAAGAAGCTGGCTGAGCTGGAGCAGGAATTGGACCTCATAGGGGAGAAACTGGACAAGAAAGATGAGCTGGAGCAGAAGAGTAAAGAGCCAGAGAGAGAATTCTTTAAATTTATGAAAAAGAAAAAAGATGAGTAGAGCATGAAGGAAAAAGAGGAGTTAGAGGAAAAGAAGGACAGGCAGGACAAGACTAGTTCAGAGAAAGAGAATAATAAGGAAAAGTAGGCTGCATAATGGATATACTCCTGCAAGGAGCACTTCTCAAACCCCTGCCTCACCTGAACTGACTCACTCACACACACTCTTTCTAAAAAAAAAAAAAGAAAAGAAAATTCAAATTAAGGATTTTTTATGTTTATGATTAGAACTGATGTTGTTTTTAAATATGAAGCCTTTAAGAAATTTAGAAATAATTTCAATGTACAGTATTTTTTCATTACTATTAGTCAAACTAGTTTTTGAGCATGCAACAAAATAATAAAAAAATCAGTGTTGCTGCTAATCATTTACATATGATGGGCTCTAATAATGAAACGCAAAAAAAATCTACTTTGTATGCATAATATAGAAAATAATTCCTGTCATGATTTTTTTTTTTTTTTACTTCTGAAAACATGTTAGCATCACGGCAAAAACCTGGCATTAAAAAGGTTGAGAAATTGAATTTAAGTTTAATAATAAACATCAAATATTCATTAAAAAAATGTATAAATATTTTTTTACGCAATTGGAATTATGTTAAATTAAAAAGCCTAAAAAGTTGGAAATGTTTTAAATATATAGTACTTTTTTCAAGCTACATTATGAAAAATGCATTTATCGCACTCACAGGGGCGTTTAGCACTTAGCAGTACAAATATGAATATTTGACCCCACGCAAAAAGCTGCTAATCATTGACATATCCAAGCCTCTAAAATAAGATTTTATAATCCGAGAGGGATATGATTTGGGACACGTACAGATCATTGTTGCTTTGAATATAAAATACCTAATAGAAGGAGTTACAGAGGTAATATTCAATGCCGTAAGAGACAAATGAATTAACACTCACATCCAGAAAAAATCTATTGCATAGACAATAAAGTTAAAACTGCTTTTTTTTTGTTTTTTTGAATAGCTTAACTGATCCTTAGAGTCTCTCTTGTACATTTAAATAATTGTGTTTTTTAACGTCTTTGAATTTACACTATTTGAAAAGATTAAGATGTGTACACAAGGCCTGTTTTCATGTACTGTACATTCACTCATCTCCACAAATGTAATTATGAAAATGCCAATTTCATTGGGGCCAATTTTGGAAAAAGAAAAAAAAGTCTGTCCCTAAAGCCAGACCACCGTGTTTACCTCTTTCTTTTACCTCAGAACACTACCAGGAGTCTCCCTCCCTTTATAAAAACAGCAATCTGTTGTTAATGTTGTGCCACCAACATGTGGTACATTTCCTGTGAAATACAATGTACATTATTGCTTTTCTCATATCTTTACATATATTTGGAAAAAAAACAACCTTTTAGCATATTTTACTGAAATATTTTCCTCTTTATAGTTTGTCAATGTTTCATTTCATCAGTGTTTCAATGAAAAACCTTTAGGACTGTTTGACTCCATGTTTTGCATTTCCTACTTTAGTTATGCTTTTAAAAAAAAAAATGCTTTTATTTAATTAAAAAGGCCAGTTTGACTGTGAGTACAGTAAAATATTGATTCTACTTGCCTGTTACAGAATTGTCTGTTACCACTGATTGCACTTTAACCAGGCGTCTCCTCCGCTGTGCCCATTTCTCTCAGGTTTAACTTGACCCTTCTTTGTGTGACGCCGCTGGTCTTTCCGATGTTAAACACGTTTACTATGTATTTTTGTATGAGTTAATCTTTTTTCTATGGTGCTGGTTTCTTGAATAATAAATTTATAATGGGTTCTTAAAAAAAAGTCAGATTTTCTGGGGTGGGGGTCTAACTATGAAGTGTATACTGGTATTTAATCACGATTATAAAGTATTATTAAAAGCCACTCTATACAGTAACATCACTTCTGACCACATGGGGGTGTTTAGATCTGCTGTGTTAACAAAAGAGCTAATTAGTGAGGACAGGCTGGCTCATCTTGTAATACCACCTTTATCCTCTAGAGGTGCACATTGTAAATTACTTGATTCAAAAAACAACGAATATTGCAGTTCATTGACTGGCCACTGGGGGGTGCCTTATTAATTGAGTCAATAGACTCATATCAAAATGCCCAACTTTGCAGTTACATAGTTACAGCCTGGTTAAAAAAAACAATTTAATTTCCATGTATGACAATTGTAAAAGGGTTTATATATTTTGTACTAAATCACAAACTTTTGATCGGCAGTTGGCCAATATAGCCAATGGATAACTATCGGCACTTCTTTAACAGTCATCACTTTTGCAGCGAAGCTTAGCAGAACAGTCTGCCACTTGTGCTATCTGAGCATCGGCTGAAACCAGTGGTGTCTGATTTAATCACTGAGACATGATATTATGCTGCAAATGTCGGCCAGCAACTCTAGCTCATCGGCATGTGGGTGAGCTGAAGGACATAAGGTGGTTTGATGCCGTGTGAGGAAAAAAAGATTTCGATACCACCTACAGTATCAGAAAACCTACACGATTTACGTGGGCACATGTTTGTCCAGTAATTATAGTTTATGTGGCTTATACATGACCTTAATTCTGATATACTGTCCCCATGTGGTCAGGAGTGGTATTGGTACATAGAGGCACTTTAAAGAATTATTTAAAAGTACACATTTTGGGCTCTGCAGGTCCTCTTATAGGAAGACTTTAAATTAAACTGAAACCAGGGGTGGATTGGCCATGAGGAGTACCAGGCCCATTAGTCCCACCCACACATGTTCCAACTCTCATTCACTAAATGTTCAGAAACGTTGTCTATGAACTTTACTTGACATAATAGATAGCATGTGGTGTAAATCTAGTTCTAAAGTGTTGGAAAATGATATATTATCCTGGTTAATTAACCACTATTTTATGGTGGTGTGATTTGGGCATGCAGATATGCTTTTTCACAATTTTTATAATTACAAATCACCAGAGTTAAAGTGTTTTAAGTATCAATACACTTTCTTCAAGTCCACTGTCCAATTTCTTCATGCTTTACCTATTTTTTTCTGTCAGTGTTTATGGTTTATTGCCCTTGCTTTTATTTTTCTGAACACTTATTTATTTACATTTTCAGATTAAATCACATCCAATTAGAGACAAGGAGACAATGGCCCATTTCACATTATACAGTTAGAACTAATCAGCATCAACGGACAGTATCTTCAAGTGGATTGTGGTGGGCCGGTATGGAAAGTCCAGGGCTGAATTTTTGTCTCAGTCAAGGCCTGAGTGAAATCAATATTTTAACACAAGGCCTTTGCACTGTTTTTATGAAAGTCATTTTAGCTGTTGATCATTGCTGGAAGGTAGCACAGAGCTGAGGAGGAGAGTAACGCAAGATTTGTGGTTGATGTTATGTGTGGTTTTAACCTGCTTTTTTAGTGATATGACCATGTAATGCCTGGAATATGAAATAAAACACAAAACACTAATGAAAAACATTTTAAATGTAAATTGGTAATTTTATATTGAATTCAAAAACACTTCTGATTTTGTATTTAACAATTTATCATTATGAATATAATAGGTACGTTCTCAATAATTTTGTTGGTTAGTATAAAACCCTTTTGTTTTCCTTTTTTTGATTATGGGGTGGTTTTAATTGTCCGCTTTCATCTTGTGTTTAAATATTCAATTTATTTATGCATAATTTTTATTATGCTCTGGTCTTGGAGGGCCACTTTCGTGGGGGTGGGTGCTCCTGCCCGTGTCGGCAGCCGGGGCGGCTCTGTCTCTCCGGGCAGGCCGGCCCCTTGCCGGGTGGGGGTCGTTGGCCTGGAGGGTGAGGGTCTCCTGGCCCCGTGTCCGGCCCGGACCGGGTGGCCGGGGATTGTCTGGGTTGCGGTCCGCCGCCGCGGGATCCGTGGCTGCTTGTTCCCCTGTCGTGGGGGCCCCACCCCCCTCGGCCGCCGCCGGGGGGGGGCGGCGCTCGCTGGCGGTGGGTTGCCTCCCTCCTACTTCTCCCCTCTGTGGGGTTGCTGGTGGCCTGGGTTCCGGGTTCTTCCTTGTCGGCCTCTGGTCTCGCGGGTGGCGGGGTTGCCCCCCCCCCCCCCTCCCCCACTATAGATACACTTCAGATCGAGCTTTGTTTGGTTTATTACACACACACACATACATACACACACACACACACACACGCACACACACACACACGCACACGCACACACACGCACGCACACGCACACACATACCCACATACATACACATAGCCACATAGACATATACACACTCACGTACACGTATACATATTTATACATTCATGCATGCACACATACACACACACACACACAGAGCCACACAGATGCATACACACACACAGTTACATTTAGCCACACATACATATACACACTCATACACACACACACATTCACACATATATAGCCACTCAGTCACACGCGTATACATACACATACACACACACACATACACAGCCACACAAAACACGCACACACACACACACACACACACATAGACATACATACTGGCTTGTTCACCTGCATGCTCGCTCTGTAGTTTTTGGGGTTAGTTAGCGGTAGCTTAGCTCAGACTGTGATTTGGGTTGATTGCTGCTTGTGTTTTGGTCGGCTCCGTATTGGTTTTGTTGGTTTTGTGTTTTGTTTGTGGTTTTGGTTGCAGATTTTCAGTGCTTGACGTGTGCCTCCATGTGTTCCCGCATCCTGGATTGGCAGTGGATGTTTTTAACAGCAAAAGTACAGCAGCACCCCCACCCCTTTAAAATGGTTTGATCCCCCCGACCTTCACCGGAGGCTTCAGAGCCGCAGCACTTCCAGACGTGAGCTGGAAGTTACCTGCCTAACCCAGCATATGTCACATATTTCTTCACTTCCGCCACTAAATACCAACACATTGTTATCATCACCAGTCATTAGTTCTGCTGCATTTAATCTTAGATCATGTTTATGTTGTTAAGTAGGAGTTAGCGGGCGTTTTTTCTTGAGAAGAAATGTAACAGGTGGTCAGTCGACCTGATTAGTTGATGAGCAAACTGATGTTCATAAGGTCATATACTGTCCTACTGTGTGTGTGTGTGTGTGTGTGTGTGTGTGTGTGTGTGTGTGTGTGTGTGTGTGTGTGTGTGTGTGTGTGTGTGTGTGTGTGTGTGTGTGTGTGTGTGTGTGTGTGTGTAGACAGACGGACAGAAAGCCTTATCATGAACACTTTTTTAGAAATATAGAGCCAGGTTCAGGTAAGAGTGTATGATCACGTGGTGTGACGTTAGTGCAACCAAATACTCAATTACGATGATGTAATTTGGATCAATATCAATTTAAATGGAGCAGAGAGAGGACATTATTAGTATTTTTATTATTATTTTTAATATTTATGTAATTTTTCATCTACGGTAGTTGAATACAATATATTTGTGTGATTGTCAGAGCAAAGAGGGAGAGATAAAAGAGAGGAAGGAGAGATGAAAGAGGGGAAGGAGAGATGAAAGAGGGGAAGGAGAGATGAAAGAGGGGAAGGAGAGATGAAAGAGGGGAAGGAGAGGAGACAGTGCAGGCTCAGGAAGAACCTTGTAAGAAAACAGACACAAACTGTTGAGCTGAGAAAGAAAAACATTCAATTCACAATTTAATTTATCATCATGGGCATAAACCTTCAATTATGATAGAAGAAAAATAAAAAATATAACTTTACATTTAAGCTTGGAGTTGTAAAATATATAAATCCCTTGGCTACTGATTATTTAAATACCGGTACATGCGGTTATTTAATATTTGTATGTACAGATTTGTTTACCTTATACCTTACAGTACTTTTGTAGTAAAAATATCATGGATGGTAACTGTCATCACAATAATCTCCTGGTGCAGCTCTGTGTAACAATAAAGGCAGCGAATAACTGCCTGGTTGTTTTAAAGTTGATTTTGGTGACTATTAATTGGTGAAATACCATATATATTTCTTTTATGGTTACAATCCATTCCTCTTTTGCTGTGGCTCAGCATTTAAAAAACTTTTCTTAGAATTATTGGTTTACTCACAGTGTTTCCTTTACTCAAAATGTGTTATACTTTTATTTCACAAAAGTGTGAGTCATGGTCCAAAATTGCATTAAAATGTACAAAACTGAAATGTATCTTGTCTCATCATCCCCAAAGCTCTGATCCTAGAATTGCCCCTGCTTGAACATAAAATATTGGCCTTTTCTGTGAGAATTACTGTTTTATATCCTGTTTTATTACTTATACTGTCCTTACATATCCCAGTATTTCAGGTACGATCAACATCAAAGTAAATCACTAATAACAAGAACAATGTGTAACAAAATACCACCAGAGTCACAATAATATTGTGGAATCATTTTCATAATTATTACACTCTATACTTCCATTTCATCTTTAAAGCATACTAGGCAGAATATGTGTCATAATGTATGTTCTTTTAAGGAAGGATTTGTAAGAGATAGAAGAATAAAAGGGAAAAGAGTAAGGATCATAACTCTTTAGTGAGTTGTTCAATACTTGGTCTGTTGAATTGTATCGTGTTCGAGTGTCATAGCAGAATGATTAATGTAAAACTACTTAGACGTCACTAAGTTTACCATAATCGATGATGTTAAACAGAACAAAAGCCGGACTGTGAACAGGGTGAACCCACCCTTCTTCAAGTTGTATCTTTATTGACCAAAAGCAGTACAATTTGAATGTTTTACAGTTGCTTATCTCAGGACGGGTTTGGGTGTGTTTATTTGACCTTGGCATTTGCTGCTTTTTGTGTTTGCATTTATATTCCCCTCCCTTTTGTGGGGATTCGCAGATAAGTTATTACATACATAACTAGTTTTTAAATAATTGTTTCTGGTTGATTGAATACCTTCCAGGAAAGCTGCAGAAACAATGTCGTCATTCAGTCATTTTTGCGGCTGCAGTCCTTCTGATTGAGTAACATAACCGCTGGCACCGTAATGAGTAAAGCAGGAAAAATGGCACTGACGTGTTTTCCTTCACTTCTCCAGCTCAAGGTGACTCATGTGTCACATGTTCAGATGCCTTTAGGATCATGACTGTCATCTGACGAAAAAATTACATGTTGACAAATGGAAAAAATGACGTTCAAGCAGAGGATTGTGGTGTTTCCGTCAGAGGGTTTTCACCGTGGATCAAACTTTCACGTGTTCTTCTACACGTTGTTCAGAAACGTTCATATTTATGGTTATCTCGTTGTGTACCAGAGAGACTGAGTTGTAAAGAATGAGTCAAGCGATCCACAGGGAAATATGATGATGCTTTAAAACACATCTGGTTTAAATGAAGCACTTTGGTACAAGAAAACCTTTGATTGTTTTAAATACTTGACACAGTTTTTTTTTTGTTTTTTTTTCACTTTAGTTTTTATTTCAAATTTTTCCTTTACAAAGGTGGGACAACTCAATCAAAATAGTACTAAAACAAGTACAGAACACATTTAAAAAAAAAAATAAAAAAAATAAATAAATAAATAAAACAACATCAACATTTGGGAGTCACTTTCCATGCAATCTGTCCATATTCTATTTTCTTTTCCACAATCAAGTTTTTTTGTTTTGTCGTTGTTCAGTCATAAATATTGTCCATCCCGTCCATTTCTCTTTGAACTGGGCTTCCTGCAGCCTTAGGCGATGTATCAGTTTTTCGTTTGTGTAGATTTCCTCGACCAGGTGAATCCATTGTTCTTGAGTAGGGGTGTCTTCCCTTCCCCATTTCTTCGTGATAGCTTTCTTAGCTGCTGTTAGTAATATTTTTACCAGGTATCTGTCCTTCGTTCTTATATTTTCTTCACTCAGGTTACACAAATACAATACCGTACAAGATAAAGGAATCTTATATCCAAGTATTTTCATCAATGTATCGTGTAACGTTTTCCAGTACCATCCGATTTTATCACATTTCCAGAAAATGTGTGAGTGATCCACATTCATTGTTCCACAGCCTCTCCAACAAGGCATATTTTTGTTCAACTGTTTACTCTTGACTTTGGGTGAAATAAAAAAACGTACCAGATTTTTCCAGGAGAACTCCCTCCAGATCCGCGAATTGGTGGATGTGTGGTGCATTTGACACAGTTTTTTGAGTCTTCAGTTCATCTTCAGTACATTAATGAAATCTAACCTAAAATTATCTCACATAACATTCCTGCAGACTGTTTTATTGTTTGTTTGATTCTTTGTTTCCGTGCGCTTGTTCTGTTTAAACAAGCCTATGATCAGGGTACGGCTTAGTTAAACTGTGCTAAAGAGTGCGGACCTGGAGAACAAACATGTGGAGACAACAGGTAGATGACGTATGACTGACCAAATGATTTCAGCTTACAGGCTAAACGTGAACGATCACGTTATTCTGACCCCACTCAGTTCTTCCACCATCATTTATAACATCTGTTCTGACATCTGTGCTTCTTAGCTGAGCATAAACCTTTAAATATCGCCTCATGAACTTATAATTTCGAGGAACTGTCTAGGTTAGGGTTAGGAAAAGCTTTAAAAGGAATACTTCTTTAATGGAGGAAGAAAACCTTTAGTATAAACTTCCAAACAACAATTTAAGCTGTTAAACCAACATTTCAGAGTTTAAATGAACGGTATGAATCACAAACTTTTGTTAGGGACCAAAACAAAGAGAATAGATGCAGTTTAGATTGAGCACAGAATAAGTCTTTGCAGAAAAAAATGGCACTACGACAAAATAAAAAGCTTAAACGAAAAGGATGATATCTTAAGCATCTTAGAAGACTCAAAAAATATCAATGCACAGGTCTGCTTGCTGCCATTCTGCTTTAAGTCTGTACAAGTACACTACCGATGTTGCACAAGCTACTGTCAACAGAAGCAAAAGGAGGAGAGTTCAGGACCTCTTTTGTCATAAATATCTTCGATACCGATCCAGTTTTATAGAAAGAAGACGCATAAAAAGATTGCAGCGGCAGGACCAAAGTGCCTGTATAACCAGTCCTTTATATACACTCTCTGTACACATAGAAAGTTCAAATGTCTTATTCTTGTCATCTTGGCAAATGGCATATTTAGGATTTGTCGGATACTTAAAATAACAATTTATTTTGAAAAAGGCCAGTTTATCCGAGTGTTAATTGTTTTTTTTACTGCAAAATTCCTTACTAAATGTTTTATTTAAGGTTAAATAGTGAACTGCCTTGTGGTGACCTTTTCTTCCAACATAACTACCGCTGTCGCAAAGGGATGCTGCCACAGCGGACTGTAAACAACAGTTGTTACATGCAACAGCCTGTACTTGATGTTATTTTGCACTCGTGGTTATCACAAAAAGCAATCTTGCTACTAAAAAGGCTTCAGAAAGGCTTCATGTAAATCCTGCTTTCATTTCAAGTTTATGATGTGTTTCAATGGAAGAGACTGTTGCTCATAAGGATCAGAAGTAGCCTGCTGAAGTTGTTACAATGTCACCTTGGAGGACATAGGCAGTACTCGAATTGAGGGGGGATGAATGGGGATGGCATCCCCCCCTGAAATAAAAACGGTCAAAATCATCCCCCCTGTAAAACTGCCATCCCCCCTTTCCATCCCTTATGTCATTTCATCAATGAATGTGGTTTTACTGCTATTTCAACATTAAGAGTCATTACCAGAAAAACAACACCAGAAAAATAACTTATATGACAATTTTCACCTGTTTCAAGTAATTTTTCACTTGAAATAAGTAGGAAAATCTGCCAGTGGGACAAGATTTATCTTCTTATTACAAGCAAAAACATCTTGTTCCACTGGCAGATTTTTCTACTTATTTCAAGTGAAAATCTACCTGAAACAGGTGAAAATTTTTTTTTTTCAAGTGAAGAGTCTTGTTTTAAGTGTAATGAGATTTTTTTTTACTAAAATGAGACATTTTAACTAGAAATAAGACAAATATTCTTGTTAAGATTGTGAGTTTTTGCAGTGATCCATTTTACTTATCCTGTGAAGGACAGAGTCATATTGATAAGTTCAGAAAACGTTTTTTTATTTTTGTGTTTTGATGTATTTGATGTAAGCCCAGTGGATATTTAAAGCTTACAGAAGGCTGCATTTAACTGCTGCTATGTCATTCCTGCAGTATTTCTGCAGGTGTTTTGGTCAGTGCTATTATTTGTAATATATTATATTATTTGTAATCAGCACAAATTATCTGTCCCCATATGATAAAATCCACCATCCCCCCTGATTTTATTTTACAACTCGAGTACTGGACATAGGAGTCCTTCAGGGATTTAGTTCCAGGAAAACACCGTTTTCTATGTATTTCTATGCATCTAATACCTTCAGAGTCATTGCCTGGGGCACATGTGTGTTAGCATGAGGAACAAAGCATTTTTATCCTATGATAATTACAGTTTTTCAAAGACATCCATCCATATGTTATCTATCTGTGTACTCCTGAACAGAAGGGGGTCTGTACCACCTGTTTTTGGTCAAAAAGACTGCGACGGGACAGTCCGCCAGTCCACCGCTGGTTTTCCCAGAACCAGGGGTTGCGTCAATAACATTCCAGTTTCATTCTGTGTAGGGAGATGTCTTAGGGAGCTAAGCTCCCATTCTGCAGGTTGAGCAGGTTTGTGTTTTGCCTTAAACAAAAACTTGGAAGAACAAATGAAACCCGATCAGGTGTGGATGTCATTGGAGAGTCTCCCACCAGGGGTTAAAGTTATTGTTTAGGGGGGGATTTTGAAAGCATGCCCCTGAGACTGCTTGGATCAGTCTATAAATACAGGACTGTCTCAGAAAAAGTTCTTTATTTTCTTTAATGCAATTAAAAAAAATAAAATGTCATTCATTCTGGATTAATTACAAATCAACTGAAATATTGCAAGCCTTTTATTATTTTAATATTGCTGATTATGGCTTACAGTTTAAGATTAAGATTCCCAGAATATTCTAATTTTTTGAATCCAGAATGTATGACATTTTTGTATTACAGAAAATAAAGGACTTTATCACAATATTCTAATTTTCTGAGACAGTCCTGTAGTTTTCTTTTTCCAGCTCTCTCTGTTTAACAGCATTGGAAAGCACTGGTGAGATGTTGCACTTCTTTACATCTGGTTGTTGGTTGTTGGATGGTTGTTGTTTTTTTAAAACACAATGAGGACCTCTGATTGGATATTTCAGCATCCAAACAGGTCAAAGAAACAATCTTTAACCTTTTATAAGAAGAACAAGTCCAACTGGAAATGGATGTTGGGTCAGTATGTACCTTAATTGTCATGCATACTTGCAACGATGACACCAGACAAACTGATGTCTCTCTTCAAAAACCTTGACGGGCGAGAATTCGTCAGTCAAGTATTCGTCCCTTGAGGTTTAGCACAATCCATCTATCACCGAGTACTCCAGTTCAGGGTCACATGACACGTTTCACAGAAACTACTGATAGCAGAGGCACAAAGGAAGTACACGCCCTTCAGCCAGGTAGTCAGTCAGGTGCGTTTACGGAAAGCCCGACGCCCCTTTCTGAGCTGCTTAAAGCTGCTCCGACTCCAGCATCACCATCACTGCTCAGCATCAACCCCGACTGGGATCACCAGAAACCAACTTCAGTTTCAACTATCACAGCATCAAGTGAGTCTCGTAAAATCCTAATCTAATCCAGAATTATATCCGATGAATTTGTGTGACTTGGTTTATTTGAAAAAAGAAATGTCTAATTAAATGGTCTTGATAATCTTGATTTTCTCAGTCAGTTTCGGATATTTCTAGGCATTTATGTGTTTAATTTTGTTAGTATTTTATGTAAATACCTCACTTTAAAGAATTAAATTTGTATGGAGCAAATATTTGTTATAAGCATGGTTAAGTTGGAAACTTAAAGCATCCATGTAAAAAGGAATTCTTATTTTCTGATTTGTTTTATCCTTTTACGTGTTATACATCTTTTTGTGCTTCTGTGTTGCCGTGGCAGAAATGGAGCGAGCGTTTATCCTGCTGATGGCGACAGTCGTGCTCTCTGTGACACCAGAAGTCAAAGCAGTATTGACAAATGCCAATAATACACAGGTTGGTACTGACAAACTCTCTCAGCATATGGCATCACGTAACAGAGACAAAGTTTTAAAAAAAACAATCAAATTAACTTTAAAAATCATTCATTCACAGTCACTGTAACCCATTATTGGTCAATGTGCTATTTAAACACTCAAATCATTCAGGTTGAACACATACTTAGTGTCTGTGTTTGAAAGCAAATACCACATATCAGAGGAGGAAACACTGATAACCCTTCAGCTCAGATGCTCTATGTTATCTCTATGTAGCTCTACAGCACAGTATTCTCACTGTTTTTGTGTGTCGGACAGTTTAACATCACCAGGACTGGCTGTGGAGTCACCAAACTCTGCGTGGAGACACCAGCGGACTGTGACCCGGCAGGAAACGGCACCTGTCTCTTCGGATCTGTGAACGCCAGCACCCCGATGCCTCCTAATGGCGTTGAAATGTCCTTCCAACTCAGTGGAAACTCCTCTGGATACATTGCTCTGGGCCTCACTAAGAACCAAACCGAGGTACGACACACAAACCTTTTATGATGCCTTTAAGAGCTTCTGTTCAGATCATGGTTGTGTCTCTGAAGCAGGTCTTTTATCTGTCAACCAAAAAAACAACCTGATGACATTTAGTCCCATAACCCTCAGAAATCCATGTACCACATATGATTCAGGATTAAAAAAATAAATACAAAGTCAAACATTCACAGCCGTTTATTGCTGCCTTAGACAAAATGTAAATATTCGTATTCGGTAATGTTTATCATCCCATAGTTCAAAAGTTAATATTCAACCAGGATCAATGATGATTATGTCCAGGCGACATTTATTTTTACGCAAAGCCCTACAGTAATGTTTGCATTCTCATTAGCCTGTTTCTTTGTGAATATATCTCTTGGCATCCGTCTACACAAAATAAAATCCCCCGAATGCAAAGCAACATTTTTTGAGCTCATTAATGTTTGCTCTATTTAGAAAGCAAAGTTTGCATAGCAGGAAAGTAGCCATAAACCACAACGCGTGGCAAATAATACAAAAAGCAAATAATACAAAAGCAAATGGCAACTTCCATTTTAAAGGGTAAAATAACTGTTTTCGTGGCTAATGTGTCTAATCTAGCGTCTGATCAGAAGTCCTTAATGGCCTACTTAGCCAAGATAAAAGTCCTTCTTATCCATGATAACAGAAACATTTGAGCATTTTAAACGAACGATTTCATCTGTAACACTGAAAGGAACCTGCATGTGATTTATTATCGTAGTTTCCGTTAGCCTGACTTCGATATGAAGTAAAGATAGAGACTTAACCTCAAAGTCTGAAACTGAACGTATTAGCCTAAAATATTAAAATGAAATAAAACCAAAAAAACATGGCTCTTCTTCTGTAGGCAAGGCTGACAAACTAGCCCCACCTCATAAACCTGGGTAAATGATTCACAAACTTTTAATTAACCTAAGTGTTTAATCTGGCATGGTGGCTAGTTGAACAAGGAACGAGCAAGTCTAAAGTTTTAGTAAACTAAAAGATTACAATAGTTATTTTTTTACCCTTTATTGCTGCTTGTTGCTATGTTTTACAACCAGACCACTTAAAGTTTGACACTTATTTCTAAACCAGGACTACCTTTACTCAAATAAATAAATAATTCAGGCTTTCACAAGCCATTACTAAATACACGAAATAAAAAGCAGCTTGACAAGTATGTCCCTCATTTGAAATGCAAGTAGCCTTTTCCTCACGTGGATAAAGTTTCTGTCACATGCATCCATACGAGAAATGAATACAGGATTATAATACAGGCCCCACAAAATGTGCAATAGGAGAAGTTCTTTTTTTTTTTTTAAAGGAGTTAAACACTGCAACACAGAAATAACGGGTGGGGTTGGCGTGCCTGTGGGGAAGCTGCCGTGTTCATGAAACTGACTGCGGCCGACCTTTGTGAGGCTTTGATGTGAACACAAAAGTCAGAAGATGCACGCAAACAGGGAAGTAGAGGCACAAAGCCATCCGTCAGGCACCAGAAGTAAGGGGAGGCGACCACAGTGCTTGGCTTCGTTTGCTCAACCCCGGCTTGAACAGAAACCCTTTGTCATGTTTGCTGCACCACTTCAACCTTTGTGGTATCCCCCCCCCCACCCCCCCCACACCCTTTTGCATTTCAGGGTACCACAATTCTTCTCATCTGCGCTAAAATCAATGAGACGTTCGAGTTCAGGATCAACTCCAGGAACAACAGTGATGGGACGCTCTCAACAATGGACAGGGTGAGTCTGCAGCTGCACTGACTGTATAATGTAAATATACTATATGAGAGGGAAAAAAGACTTTTAAAATATGCCAAATCTCATGTAAGTGTGCTTCAGCTTAAAATGGTTCCTTTTAGGGTGTTTTTGCTGCATTTTCCTCTCATTTGACTTTCCTTAATTGACCTCTCACCTCTCAGGAAGTGACAGAAATCCGCGGCACCGTCGACGGTGAGATGATCCAGTGCGAGTTTGACGTCCCGGGTCTGAACGCCAGCAGCACCAGGAACGCCGCAGACACCTCCTACGTTGTCCTGCTCGGATCTGGAAGTGTAAACGGATGTAAGTATTCTCTCTCTCTCTGTCTTTTTTTTTGTTGTTGAATGAATTAAAAAAAAACATAATCCAAAACCATATTACCTGTAAAAACATTTTTTTTTAAAACACCATGCTTCATTCCTCAGCTACCCTCGGACCCTTCAACGTCAGGTTTGCCAGCGATCTTCTGAACCTTGCTGACCCATCCAGCAACCTTTCACCCCCCGCCTCGTCTGGGAACAAGTGTGGTCTGCATTCTCATGGTAAGCTGCACTCCGACATTTCAAAGATGTAGAGCCGCAGATCCCTCATTTCTAGGGAATTCAGAATATCTGAATCCCATTAATGCTCTAAAGAATTATTGCAACCTCGAATAAGCATCATACATTTCTTATTTAGGGTTATTAGATTAGATTAGATTAGATTAGATATTCCTTTATTCATCCCTCAGTGGGGAAATTCACGTTGAGCAGCAGCAGCAGTACACACAACACACACACATTCATACACATACAGAGAAAAAGGATAAAGTAAAAAATATATACAGTAAGAAGAAAAATAGTGCAGTATGAGATATTATAAATACAGTACAAAAACAGGTAGGATATGCATGAATGGATACACGTCTTCTTTTAGTTCTCTATTTTCACATTTCAAATGCTGCAAATGGGCATTTAAAGTTAATCACAAACATGTTCAGGGTTCCCAGAACAAATGATCCTGACAGTCTGCAGCATACAAACCTGAGCAGTTTTACCACCAACACCGAGCAGATGAGAGCAATATTACTTTGAGTTTGTGTCAGGGTTTTACAGAAAACCAGGGAAGTTGTTTTCATCGTTCGTTTCAGAGATCAGGGATATTGGCAGCTTTTAAAAAGCACTTAATGCCGTGATGGACATAAAATGATCAGATATAACACTCTAATCCACCTGAATAAATCCTTAACCCGACAGCTCTGACTGGTCAGGGTGTTGTCAGGGTGAGGAGACTCCCAGTAACAGCCCAGTCAACGCCAGGAAACAGGTTTTCCCAAAACCTTCTATTGTTAAAAAATAGGAGTTTAACCGTTAGTGGTTTCAAAGCTCAGACGGATCTGTGTGTGTTGTCAGAGATGCTTTGTGTCAGAAGTAGTTCATTCAGCCAGTTATTGTATCATTGCTTTTACCCTTTGTGATGTATCATGTACGTCTCGTCTCTCCTCCCAGTTCTGGCGTTCCTGGTGAGCATCCTCACAATGTCTGCCCTCAGGACAGTCTAACAGCCCAGAGAAGAAGCTATCCCACAAAGACACGATGAAGGAACCCGGTGCGCTAAGAGGGGAGGGGGGGAATGAGTGTCAAACTATTTATTTATTCTTTTGCACTATATTTGTACCCGAGGAAACCTCAGGGCTGAAGAATCCAGTGTAACCAATACAACTGATGTTTCATATTTGTTGCCTTGCTGAGCCTTTTTTTCTTTTTTGACTGTTCTGAGGGGTCACCACCCGAGAACAGCTTTCACTGCTTTGACAGCACATTCATGTAGACATTGTAAACATAAGTAAACTAGGAGTACAGTACCTTCAGATATCTGATCTGCGATGCTTTTATTGTATCAGGACATGGTTGTACTTTCAAGTTATTCCATTATGTCTGCATTATATACAGTATATCTTTTAAATAAAGGTTCTCACCCAATGTTTTTCTCGGTTTGCATCTTTTTACTCCCCAAGGTATCAAAAGGTGGTTTTAAATGAGGTGAATATCTAGTGACTGCATGGGTAATGCTTGAGTGTTCACATCTATGCAGTGATGGACAGTAACGGAGTAAATTTACTTAAGTACATATCCAGAGGATTTGTACTTTACTTGAGTATTAGATTTCTTTGGTACTTATTACTCTTACTTGAATACATTTCCAAGACAAATATTTTTACTTTTACTCGAGTAAATTTCTAGGAAGGCTGAAAAGTACTCGTTACTTTCAGGTCTGCTCTTTTTTCTTCTTCCCTAAAATCCTATTGGAAACAAGCTGTTTTTGTCAAAGGAGGAGACCTATCACAGTGCACGCTCTCCACTGGGATGTACGTAAAGCGGAAATACGTCAAGCCTCCTCAAAACGATACCGCCAAAGTAGCCTGCGTTTGTCAAGACATAGCCGCAACAAGTAAAGATAGAGCCGCAACAATGGCTACACCTGCGTCAGGAGAAGAAAGACAATCCGCTGAGTCGTCTGAGTCTGATAATGAGCCGGACTCGGAGCAGGGACTTTCACAAAATCCTTGGCCGTATCTTAAATCAATGTTTGAGTTCGACCGAGTTAAAAACGAGGGCACAGACAAACCACAGACATTTATTTTCAAATGTTTATTGTGTCTGCCGAAGCAGAACTACCTCTCTGTTTTCAACAACTCAACATCGAATTCTCAGAAACAAGAGTTAAAAGATCCTTAAATTAATTTAGAAAAAAATATAGTAATTTACTGATGTGGAAAATAAGAAATTTACTCTTACTCTTACTTAAAGTAAATTTAAAAGCATTTACTTTTGGATACTTAAGTACCTTTAAAAGAAAGTACTTTTCTACTCTTACTCGAGTAATATTTTGACTGAGCTACTTTTACTTGTAACGGAGTAAATTTTGACTAGTATTTGTACTCTTACTCAAGTACTGGGGTCGAGTACTCTGTCCACCTCTGCATCTATGAAGTGAAGAATATCCGTTAAGGACGACATGTTTATAAACTTGAACCATATTTGGAATAAAAAGCTCTAATTTAGTCACCCGGATGGAGAAAAACTAAACTGAGCAGAAGATGTTTCAATACCAAACGCTGATTCGTGCAAAAAACACACGAAAGTGGACGTTCAATTCTAATATTTTATTGCAATTTATTTCTTTACAGTAAAACTGAAAAGTATAAAAAAAACAGACATTAACATACAGACAAACAAGGTCAAACAAACTCACTGAGGGGAAGAAAAAAAAAAAAAAAAGAGGAAAGCTAAAAACTGTCTTCTGCTGCTGAATTCCTGTCCATCCTCCCGTTAAGACATGTCCATCGAGCCGTCGTCTCTGAGAACAATCTCCAGTCCATGTTCCTGCCTTCGCTTGAAGACGCGTGAAAACACAAACCTACAGCTAGTTACTTCTGTTACAGAGATACTTGACACAAAAGAAAGAAAAGAAAAAACTTCAGGAACAATGTGACAACAGTGTGTGCACCATGCTTGTGTTTGTGTGCACGTTTTTTTAGGTTTTATATTCAACATGAGTGTTAAAACAGGAGCCTGAGCTCGTTCTGGGGGAGCTGCTGTCGGCCGAGCCTACGAATCATCGTCGCCGTTCACACTGTCGCCGTCGTCATCGTCTCTTTCCACATGCTCGCCTTCCTCTTCTTCCTCTTCCTCCTCCTCTCTCTCTTGACTTTTCACCTGCAGATTCAGCAGCACGTGATACAAGGTTAATGCATCCAATGCACAGGATTTCAGTCAGTTATCTTCTTAAAACCTCCAAAAGTCTATGTAAACATTAAACAGGATTTTAAAAGTCAAAAACAAGCAGTTGCATCTTTTCTTTCTGGAGGATGGAGAAGATTTAAGTCTGTAATGCTATTTTTATCTTTCTTTTACGATCAAAACCTGCAACCAATGATGGAACTAGTGGGCGACCGATAATCGGCCGTGGCCGATTATCGAATTCGATATTCATAATTGTATTAATAATCGGTATCGGCCCCCCCCCCAAAAAAAATCGAAAATAAATAATTTCGATTTTTTTTTTTTAAAGAAAAATTAAGAAATTTACTGAAATACTGCATTTTCTTTTTGTATTAAGAATGTTCAACATGCTCAAACTTAAGTAAATATTTGCACTTAAAAAAACAACCTGTGTAGCCATTTTCACAACCTGTAGTGTTTGGTTGTTTGTCATGTGTACTAGTTAGCTTACTGTTACTACCTCCAAGTAGGCACTTGCTGTGGTTTGGGTCTGGGAATTGGGAGTATTGTGCCTGACTGTTCTAAAATTGAGGCTGTTATTCCTCTTAATTTGTTATTCTTTATAGGCAGCTTTTTTATTTTATGTAAAGAGAAAATTCACTTAATGTTATTTTTAATAACTGAAATGCTGCTTGTTTAGTTTGATGTTCCATAATTTGCACTTTTGATGTGTGAGCCGTGCGAAGTGAATATTGCTGTCCTTCCTAGTTAAAGCAATAAATTGCTCACCAATCATTTAAATGAATTCTTGTATTGAAATTTGTTTTCTCCCAAAAAGGTAAAAAAGGGTAATAATCGTATCGGCTGATATCGGCTATCGGCCTTTTTGATTTCCCCCTAATCGGTTATCGAAATAATCGAAAAAAAAAGGCTGATCGGTCGGACACTAGATGGAACAGCATTTGCAACCGCTCTTACCTCTTCCTCCTCCAGCAGGTCTCCCTCCTCTTCCTCCTCCTCCTCCTCTTCTTCCTCTTCTGAGTCGTTCATGTCCTGGCTCTCCCTGTCTCTCTTCAGTCCGTCGTCCTTCTTGTTGCTGGAGTGAGGAGGTGAAGTCACCTCTCCCGGCTCTGGCTTGGTGCTCTTAGCTGCTGGCAAACACGAGAGGACGTTCAGTAAAGCTCGTCTATTAGAGACGGTTAGAAGGTGGCACCTGAAACTGTGTCTGGAGAAGACGACGTAGTTCATATAATATCTGGATGTGCATCAGATCGCACTTCTCAGGTGGTCGCTTTGTGTTTGTTGTAGTTCCAACGCCACACCACAAGCCACGTGACGACAGCCAGGGCCGTCACTCGTCAACATCCGTGGAGGCAGAACGTCAGGGTGAAAATCACCTTAAAGCCAACTTGTGGGTAGATCACCTACCCGACTTCTTGCTGTGGTCCTTCTCCATGCGCTCCAGGCTCTCCAGCAGGTCATCCACTTTGCTTTTAATCTGGGTTAACTCCCGCTTGATGGTTTGCAGCTCATCCACTCTCACTAGAGAGAAAAACAACATCAGAAAAAACATATTACAACACTATGAAGACAATTTTTTCTGTTCTTTTGTTTCTCTGATGCTGATGTTTTCTGATGCTTATGTTTTATATTATGATGTGTTATATCTGATCACTTTTATCTCGGCTTTTCGTACCTTTGTTATGATTTGACGCTATACAAATAAATTGAAATGGAATTGAATTACAGAGCAGATCACTCATCTGTGTTTGTGCAACACGAGTAGGAAAGTAAAGGGTCTCAATACCTGCTGCATCAGATATTCTCCTAAATCGATTTTTTTTTGTTCTACCAGCTTTTCTTATTTTCAAATCATACTTTTTTAAGTTAATTTTGCGTGCGGGTTCGTCACCTGTCCTTTGACATGACAAGGAGAAGTGAGATTCTGCTTTAATGAGCTTCTCCAAAAACTCACGCAAGGGTTTGAGTGTGGTAGATTTACGTTTATCCCATGCTCTTCCAGATTATGAACCCTCACGAATTTAAGATTTTAATAAATCGGCACGGCTCAAAATTAGAAGTGGGGGCCAGAAAGGCTTCGGTTTTTGCAACACTGAGCCAGTCGGGAGACTCACTCGTTCTCGATGACGAGGTCCTCTGACTGCTCTTGGAGGAAGAGGTGAAGCTGCTCTTGGTCCGCCGGCTGCTCCCGCCGCTCAGGCTGACCCGCGGGCGTTTGGACGGGATCACAGCCCGCGACAGAGGAGGGGGAGGGGCGGGGACACGAGACGGGTACGAATACATTCTAGGATCAGACACAAAAACAGGACGGATGGTTAAAACTGATTCAGGCCCACACTGGGCAAATAAAGAGCTGTGATCATTCAGGACAACCTTGATGCAACTAAGATAAAATGATTCAGTATTCTGTTTAAGGAAGAAGTTCAAAAAGAGAAAATAAAATAAACAGAATGATAGAAGTCACCCCTTTGACAACTTCTTTGCAAACCTTCACTCACCTGTCATAATAATCTCTCTGAAAATCATAGTCGAGCTCGAACGAGGAACTGCTGTTCAGGGAGAAGCAGAAAAATCAAATTCAGTGTGCACAGATATGCAGTCTGCATTCTTTACGGTGGTTTTTCAAGACAAGATAAGCCATCTTAACGATTAGATAAACACGGATGCGCACACACTTACCTGTACATGTCTCCAGCGGAGCGCTTGGTGGTTTTTGACCTGTGTGGTTTGGGTTCTCCGGCCAGGTTGATGTCTGAGGAAAAAGATCATTAAAAGGGTGTTGCTAAAAGATTTCAGATTTCCTTTCTACAAAACCTTGACTGCTGTTAAAACTGGTCTCTTTTTACAGTTACGCATGTAAAATGCCTGCCACTCGTAAAAAGGTGACATGTTTGAACACGTATGAGGAAAACGGAGCCAGTTTTACCAGCACTCATCACATTACATAGTGGAAGTTTCTCCAAAACACAAAATTCCTGATGCGAGAGCCAATTAAAACATATTCAAGTCAGGAAAGACCCATGACAAGCATTAGATGAATGAGTTTCTCTTCCAGGAATCTTTTTTTTTTTTTTTTTTTTTAAGCCATCACATTTCTATAAATTTTTTTTAGCTGTGCTTCAATCTGATAGTTTATAACTTATTTCTCTACAAACACAAGAAAAAATACAACGCGTGAAGTTACAGTGAGTGCGCCGCTTTCTTTAGGTTGAGCGAAAGGTTGTTCGGTAAACAAAAGACAGCCCTCGCTGGTTTCTGAACTTCCTTGTGCACGTCAACGGGCATTGAATGTTAATGTTTACTGATGGTTTTTTGATTTCCACCATGCCAGAACAGCAGACAGGACTTCCTCATAGCTGTCACACAGCAGAGAAGAGGCCTGTTTTCTCATCAACAGTGAGGCGAATCTGTGGTAAAGTGTACTAGGGGAAAGTACAAATTAACCTGACAATGTTCGTGATTTAGACACACCAGTTTTGGCGTGCGACATCACTGCTGAAAAAAAAGAAAGAATAACGTAAATCTTACAGTACATGCACCATTTGTTGGGAAATGTTAAAATTTGTGGGAGTATTTGCAGGTTTGAGGGTAAAGCAAGCTGTTTTACAGGATGGATGGATCGCTTTCATGGAAATACACTTTTTTAATCTGCCAATGTTGCCAATTGCCAATTCCATGTCAAAGAAAATATTTCAAAAGCACAGCGTATGATGTAAAAGGATGTTAAATGGGCTTTAGAGTAAATTGTTACAAAGTGCAAGCATTTCAACAAATCACACAAATTAATCTCAAGAAATCGCCTCCAGCTGGAGGAGAGTGTTGCAGCTGATTTACGTATCACACATCCGGCTCTTCAGGGCCGCTGAAAACAAAAATGCTAAATCGGACACTTGTTGCAACATTTGAGAACATTTATGTTCCTTTCGAACCAGAGCAAAGTTTGCATGTCTTTTACTGTTCCAGCTGAACAGTTCTGCATCATCACTTTCAAGCCACTCAACATTTCAAAAGTATGAACATAAGAGTAAAACGGCTATTTTACAATAAAAGCTATAGGTTTAAACATTTCCGCTGTGGGTTTAGAAATTCCTGTTCACCATTTCTGCATGGACTATAAATAAAAGCTCAACTTGTCTCCCTGAAACAAAGTCCTAGATTTGGACGGGTTGAAATTGACCTGCCTAAAAATGGTTAATGATACTTACATCTCAAAGGCAAAAGTCAGAAATCCATGTTAAAGTAACCGATAAATAACAAATGTGTGCTAAGAGAGTCCTCACCAAGCACTTGTCCAACAATCATTCTGCCGTCCTCCCCGCCGACGGCGGCGCGAGCGGTTCTCTCATTGGCGTACTGGACAAAGGCGTAGCCCTTGTGGACGGAGCAGCCCACGATCTTCCCGTATTTGGCGAAGATGGCCTCCACGTCTGTCTTGGTGACCAGCAGGGTGTTGAGGTTGCCAATGAAGACCCGAGAGTTGAGCGAACGCGGGTCCGTTTTGTTGGTGACGTTGCTGGCCATCAGGGCGGCGTTGGTGGGTGAACGACTGACAGAGACACACACACAAACAAACACACACACGTTGGAGATTTAGAGGCAGCCTGAAGGGTGGCAGAAGCTCTCAAGTGCCCGACGCCGACTCAGACACTGAAGAGTGCCCCGCTGAAACCACCATGAACCAGGACAGGAGAATACATGACTGCAGGGTTTATTGGAGAATTAGGATTAGTGAAAAGAACAACACAGAGTAACACTGACGGGAAAGAAAAAGGTGCAGGGAGCTGAAATTCGTCGGTGAGCGTCCAAACATGGCCTGATCATTTTGTAAACATATTGCTATGCAGAGTCTGCTTTCTTTCTGTCTGTTTATTTTTATTTTTTTGGCTGCCCTGGTTGTACTTTTCTTGGTGTCATGCAAAAAAATACTTTGCACCGAATAAAACAAATTCAAAAAAAGCCTTAGACAAGTATATCGACAGAAATAATTCAAAGATGGACCAGTCAGAATACTGAACAAAAGAAAAGACCCACATTTAAAAAAAAAAGTGACCTTCCGTGTGTTCCCGCTTCCTGGATTGGCAGTGGATGTCACCCCCCCCCCAAAAAAATAAAAAATTCACTGGGTTTGTATGTGTATATTTATGTATGTGCATGCATATGTATATATATGTATATATATATTAAATATAGCAATAATGCACATATATATGCCTTTGGTTTTTTACCTGCATGGTATCAATCATTAATGTGTGTGCAGACAAGGTAAAAAAATTAAAAATAAAAAAAAAAGTGACCTTTGCGGTCCGATTTTATACCAGTTGGAAAACATCCAAATGCAGCAACACTAAAAAATATCAATTTCTTGAAAAAAAAAAAACAACTTTGCAACTGCATCAAGATGCATCCATTGATCTGCTTTTCCCCCCCCATATCACGTTGATCACAAGAGTCAAGCAAACATTTCACAGGACCACTCCCGATGCCAAAAAGGTCCCTCAACAAAAATCTCTTCTCACCACATTTAGGAACAAAAAGAAAGCTGTTGACTAGAATTATGCACAACTTCCTCATATCAGTGTCACTCTCACGATCTCACCCACGTGACAAGAGACGTATACAGTATGTATAAAAAAGCCAAACTTGGAGATCTGATATTCCAGTTTACCAAAGACTGGTATAAAGGCTCACATGTGGCTGACAAATAAATGTCAGCATTGGATTTTTTCTTTCAGGCCTTAATACATCTGAAAGCAAGTTGACACTTCTGTGCCATGTTTACTCAGGAGTGAGCAATTTTGTCATGCCCTTCCCTCTCAAAAGCTGCAGTTATTCATTTATAAAGTCGCACTGGCTGTCGTGCATTGACAGAGAGCAAAATACATCGATTAAGCCATGTTTAGAACTAGTGATTTCCTGCAGAGAAAGTAATTAATAAACCACCTAAAATATATTTGCAATTGAATTATGTAGGCTTTATTTGCTCTTCGGGTGCTGTTTACCTGCCTGGGCTCAGTTTTTTCTAGACAGCTCAAGAAACGTTTGTGACAAAAAAGGTAAAGTCTCGCAAGACTCTGGAGATGTGAACATGAAAACAGCAGTGGCATCAACAGAAGCGCCCCCCTTCTCTGACAGGTGGGGTGGGGGGGCTAACATTCATCACTCACTCCATAGCGTCTGTGTGCTGGGCTGTCATCTGCCTGAGGTTTGACACTGTGGGTTGGGCTGAGTTTGGGCTGGTGTCTGGACCTTCACCTTCGCCCCTCGCGATTTATACTGAGGTGACAAAGAAGACACCTCAGTCAAGCTGGGCAGGGTTATCGGGTACCAAATCTTACCTGGCTGAGTGTTGTGCAGGAGTCAGTGAAGAGGTAAACACAGTAACACAAGAGGAACCACGGCTAGGCACCGGGGGACTAAAACTAGACACTAGTTTAACTGGAACATCTGACACCGGTTCACATAATTCAGATAACGCGGCAGAACACGGCACAGATTTAAGTTTACAAATCAGTTTATACCTGCGACTCAAAACAAAGCCATTACGTTCTTATAATTAGAAATATGCACTAATTTTGGGCCAGTTGGTCCATAAAACGCTCTGAGTGAGTGCCGCCTTTATAAAATGTGAAGACAGCAGTTACAATCACATTTTATAATTAAAATCAGGTTCCAACTGTACTGACACCGTAAGGTCCATCCTTTTAGACAAGAAACTGTTGTAGAAATATAGTTAACAAAAGATAAATGCATTAATGTGAAACCAAAACTTTGGATACATGTACACGCTGGAAAAGTATGGGTAGGTGTCCAAACATCTGACTGCTGTGGATAAACCGTAAACACTCCTCAGAGTCAAACCAACAGGTTGTTTTTCTTCCCATTTATGTTTTGAAACACTTAGATCAAATATTAAATATTTAAGTCTCAACTCTGTGACTCCACGACTTAGATAAGCATATTCTTTCATGCGAAATGCCATAATACAAAAAGGTTATGGTTTATTCACCTTTTCAGTTATACAGAAGCTTCAATTCAGCGACATTACACTGTATATTTGGACTTGCTTCTTCCCAACATGCAAATTGGTTAAAATATATAATGACCTTTATCATAGCTCTAGAGTCGTCTTTCCTTCTCCAAACCTTGGGACTTTCACTTTTAAAAAGGAGTTTTTTCATCAGCCATCTCTAATTAGACTAATGCAAAAACTTTTCTATTTTGTCAACCAGGAGTTCTCTTATTAATTAAATCTCTCAGTTAAGGATTTCATCGTATACAGTGTTTTTTTTCCCCCCCTTTTTTTTTATCCCCAAGGACTAAGGCCCAACAAAAAGTCTCCTAATGACTTCCTTCTTTGTAATGCAGTCGGGGTAGTCGTTTCTGTTTGCATTGAGGAGGTAATTTGGCCCTCTAAAAGACGAAATGGAGAAGTGAACACTCCCTGGTGAAGCAGTTATTAATCTGAATCTGAAGTTAATATTAGTTTATGTTCAAGAAGCTGCAGAGCTCTAAAACTAGAGAATGAAGGAGCCTTGAAGTGGGATTAGACCACAAACTAACACTGAATGTGAAATGAATTGAATTTGGTGCACATAAAACAGCAATAACACTCTTTAATATATAAAGTTTAATTAAATGTGTTGGTGATGTTAGATAACAAAACCAAGGCCGCTGGCAGCCCACGGCAGTCAAAATCAGAAGGGAAAAAAAAAAAAAAAACACCAACTCTTCAAGCTAAAGGATAAAAAGAGAGAAAAAATAAAAATAAAAAAAAAATTGAAAAAAAAAAGCTGATCGTAGTATGAGCCAGAAAATTAAAGTGGGGATTTATACCAAAAAAAAAAAAAAAAAAGTTACCTAAGCCATCCACAAAACCCCCGCCTGGACATCGACAGCGCCCCCTGCAGGCTTTAGTGCGACACACACTTAGCATGGCTAATGTTGGCCAAACACCCATTGAAAAGCATTGAAAAATACGAAGCAATCAAACCAGTTCCTGTCCTTGTGAAAAAGAAAAAAAAATTAAAAACAAAAAAAACAAAGCCTGCAAAACTCTGATAAATCTGCTGCAAAGCGTGAATCAACCATTGGACCAGGATGCTGCTGCAGCCGGCCGGCAACTACAATAACCGGCCAAAAACACATCCTCAAGGAAAAATCTTCATATAAACACTAGAAAAATCAAAGCTAGACAATCTTGCAAAAAGAAAAACAGCTAAGATGCATCCGAACTGTGTCTTTGAGGAGCATTTCCACGTTGGCTAAGCTAGCCAGCACATTGTGTGCTGTCCAAGTGGAAAAAGCATCTTTGAGGGGGAAAAAATCCAAAAACAAAAGAAAAAGGAAGGAAAAAAATATAAAAAAATGTCTGGGGAGAAAATACTCACCACGACCTTTACGAGCAAAATGTCTTGATTTCGTGTAAAATCTGTCAAATTGCAATATAGGTCGTCCTTTTTTGGTGCACCCCCTGAGCAGCGAGCTAGCTTTCCTCTCTAGCCGATGGCGCAGTGACGGGCGCTGGTTTTGAATCACCGACAAGACGGCGGGGCGGGGTCTGGGACTGAAGAGTAACGGAAAGAGCAACGCAAGGAATATTCCGGTGCGAGCCGGTGTTTAAAACGAACTCGCCGGCCTTCCTTGTTAACTGTTCGTTCTGCTATCAAAATAAAACCTTCAATATTTTAGTTTCTATTTATGATGTTGTTTTTGTGTCAAAACTATGTTTACACTTGCTGTTTTTGAAAATTAAGCTACCAAACGGTTAATTTATTTTTCTTTTTTTTTGTTTTTAGTAGATCAGAATTTGCATTTACATTTACATTTAAATAATTGTCATGTCAGTCACAGTTAAAATAATTTCCTAAAGCCCGTGAATGTCTTCAAAGATGACATATTATAGGAAAAAATAAATACATTCATTAATTTGTTTCTGTAATTTTAGACCATTTGTATGTTGACCATTTGTATGTTTGAAGCAACGACCAAATTAAATAACACAGGCCTATTAAAACCCTGTTCAACATGGTTAGATTAGATTAGATTAGATTAGATTGTCCTTTATTCCTCCCTCAGTGGGGAAATTCGCTCTGTGCAGCAGCAGTACACACAACCCACACATGCAGCGAAAGGGTAAGAAAAAAGTAAAAAATATATAATAAAAAAATATAAACAGTATATTGGAATGAAAGTAAAAGTAGTGCAGTACGAGAAAGAAAGAAAAACAGTGTTTATGGTCACCCCCAAAATGACAAAGCCTGCAGTTTGGACCAGAACATTTCTCATTTAATTAGCTGTGTAGACCCAAATCAGAGTAGAATGTTTCTTTCTTTCTTTTTTAAAATAAATCTCTAACCAACTCCAGTACATGGTACATTTTACACACCTCAAACATGGGTAGCACAAACCAATTTCAAAGCTGGCACACACAACTTAAAAAAAGAAGTGTATGGTATTACAATGTATAATAAACACTTTATCTATCCATATATTAACTGCCAAGACGTTCCAACACTTGCAGAGAGGTGTAATCTCTCCTGACATGTCCTTCTTTATAATCATTGAAATGTGTTATTGTCTTTATGCATTTTCATGTCTTATTTCCTGTTTTGTAAATACATTTCAACCTCTTACATCTATTACACTTAATAATACAAGCCTTTGGTGAGCCCCATCATGCAGGTGAAAAAAAAACCCTATGTTAGTAATCAATTAATGTAATCACATTTTAGCTGTTAAGTACTATTATTTTGATAAAATAACAGAAAGTATGAATATTATTCTCATGATCTGTCTGGGGAGTCAGCAGATGGCAGTGTTGTCATTTAGACAAACGACGGGAAACTGATTAACACCACACTAGAACAAGGCAGAGGTTATGGTGTCAATTAAAATAAACTGCAATAAAGCTGTAGCACAGTGGGAAAAACATAAAATGCAATTTCCATGTACCTTTATTGATAAATGTTTTCATCACCAGTGCAGGGCAGATGAGTTACTTATGTGAAAAATTTGAAAACAGACAATTTCTCAACCAAGCTCCAACATGAAACCATGTTGACAGGTGAAGTAAAAATTTAGAAAGCTGTTGAAAAGGTTTATATATGTACCGGCGGAGGTGTTGTTTCTATGACACAATAAAAACATAAGAAAATATACACAGAGATAGAATGAATATAAAAATGTAATAAAGGGATTGGTAAAATTGCTCAATATATTCTATTTATATCCAATTTTCAGTGGATGAGTCAATTTCCTGAAGCCTCAATAAAATGTCAGTGGTCAAAACACCACAAAGATGCAGTAAAAAGGGACCCGTTTCACTGAAACCTATTAATCGCAGCTGGTTTTAGGGAATAGTCAAATACTCCACTCAGCAATACCATCATCTAGTGTCCCGCTTTTGAAATTTATATTACAGCTTTGTTAACCACATGCAAGAGGCAGCAGATGCAACATGAGATGAAGCTGGGTGGAGGTAAAGGTGGGGAGGCTAGATGATTCTACTCACATCTGAATTTTTTTTTTTATGTTGCAGCACTCTGCAAACCTGAAGAGCTGAGCTGCTTATGAGAAGAGCTGCTTATATATTTTCAAACTTAATTGGACTCATATGTCCACTTTAGGATAACTCATCACCTCTTATCCTAGCCTGCATACATCTTTGCTATTCACCAAACAATGGTATTATCTACAAAAATGTTCCCTACAGGACTAATAACATGTTTTTTTAGGCCAAAAGTGTTGAAATTTCAAAAATTTCACAACAAAAGCAAAGTTTAAATCTATAAAACATAAGAAGGAACAAAATGTTTCACATGGCTGACTCAAAAAACATATTAAAAAAACCCAAACTGAAAAAAAAACCGAAATGCAAGATATGATATAGAATGACTTGTCCGATCTCATGTTAATTTTTTTTATTCTATTTGGTGTCTTATTTCCAATCTTAGTTACACTTTTTCTTTTTAGATTTATGTTGCAATCAGTCAGTAAATTCAATCTCACAGGCAATGACATCAAACAGATTTTAAAATCCACCATCCACCCACCGACTTCTGCTTATCCAACCTGGGTCATGGGGGCAGCAGCCTAAGTAAAGAGGACCAGATCTCCCCTCCCTGGCCATCTCCTCCAGCTCTTCCGGGGGAATGCTGTGGCGTTCCCAGGCCAGCTAAGAGATATAATCTCTCCAGCATTTCCTCGGTCTGCCTCAGGGTCTTCTTCTGATTGGACATGCCCAAAACATCTTCCAGGGGCCATCCTCACCAGATGCCCAAACCGGCTCACCTGAGTCCTCTCGATGTGGAAGAACAGCAACTCCCCAAGTCCCTCCTGGATGAACCGCTCATACTATCTCCAAGGGAGAGTCAAGGTCCAGTCACCCTGTAGAGGAAACTCATGTCAGCTTCATGTTTACAACCATCATAACATACAAAAGCCTCTATAGTACAAAGTGTGTCCTGCAAATTACATATTGTCATAGTGATACACTTGGCCTTGGCTCCATCAGTTCAAACATGAAATCGAATTATACATTGATAAAGATGGTGTGTTTTATTTTGGATTAAATCTTTGTGTGTGATACTTTACTTAACTTTTAGTATTGCAGCTTTGAGGAAAAAGGATAGTAAACTAGATATACTGATTCCAGGTGTTTTCTATATCAAGTTAGCAGTAAAACTCCTGTGAGCTTCTTTTTTGTGAAGAAAATCTTCTTCTTTTAATTGTTTTTGCCCATCTGGTTTTGTTTGGAGCATGGTCCCAGAGGACTTGTTTACAGCGCCATGCATCATCTTGGCAATCAAAAATGTTACTCTGACCTGCAGTTTCACAGCGCAATCATGTACAGATGAAATGTTTCTCTGCTTGTTTGCCTCCTTTGTGTATTTCTGACTCTCTTATTAGTTTGAGGACAGACCAGATGTTTGACAGGCTATCTTTACGCCGTGCCCAAGCTCTGATGGGACTTTTGCAAATGTGGGCGCAACAAGGACGGCAGTTCACCTTCTGCATGTCACCACTGGCAAGGGTGATATGATAATATGTGCCATTAATTTTCACCCCAGTGCAAATTATACGCAGCTTGTGATGACAGAGATACCACTGGAAAGTGTGCAGACCAGAAACCAGAATATGGTCAGTGGGAGGTCAGTAGTGAGCACCTCAAATATACTGAGCTAAAATTATAGGGAAACCACTGGAAATAAAAATACCATATACTAAAGAGAAAGCCATGTGAACTCGTAAGCCTTGTGAACTGTCAGTTATAATACATGAATAGTGGTAAACCATGTTGAGAGAAACAGCAATAAAACATCATATATTAGTTTGGCAGATGCATTCGTCTAGAGTGGCTCAGTCTGTTTTAAACACACGGATCCATTCCAGGTTGGGCATCTTGCTTTGATGTGTGGGCAGCAGGTGCTGGTAATCAATAGATGACAAGATCTTGCATGAGAATTATAAACAATATACTTAATTGATTTCAGTGTGTGTGGTGCCATCACACTAAGCTGACTACTCCATAACCACTACTGGGAGTTTTAAAGCCACTCTATGTAGTAATGCCACCTCTGACCACATGGGGGTATACAGATCTGTTGTGTGGACAGAAAAGCCACCGTCAATACTCAATACTACAGTGCAGATGCTGAAACAGATCCTGTAATATCACTTTGCCCCACCCAGTGCTTCATTGGGTCTTAAGTGTGATTTATGGTTGTACACTCACGTATGTAGCCTATGTATGGGTCCTAAGTTGTTGTTGGTGTTTATGCTTGTCCGTTGTTGTTTGCGTAAGGCTGTAATTACGCAAACAAATGCCAAGTGGCAGTGTGGGTTCTTTCCTGCAGCATTGCAACTTGCAGATCTTTATGTAGCGTATACATAGCAATGTGGCAACTATAGATAAACCTTCCAGTTCATCATAAAAAAAGAACAAAACCACTAAGGGATATAACATAGAGTTCTGCATTTTTTTGGTGTGGAGCTGAGGTGAAGGTATATCACACAAACTACGTATTTAAGATTCACCAAGGAGTCTGGACTTTGACCTTAATTCGCTATACTATTATGTTAAGCAAATTTGAAATGACTAGAGTGAAAAGGAATAAGTAAGTATACATTTTAAATCATTATTGCACTGGCAACATCGGGAAAAGGAAAAAGAAAAATACACTTGTAAATGAAGAAACTATATGATTAATTTTGGAAAATGCATTTTTGCATTTCAGTTTCAATGTAATTTGAAGGAATATTGGATTACTTTTAGGAAATGTAATTTCCCTCTTTTGTATTGTCTATGTGTTTGCTGTCAGCACTATCAGCAAAAACTAGACAAAGTGACTGAAAACTTCAGCGTCTCCTGGAAATCTGTTATGACAACTCCCTCTTTCTTTACGGCTTTACATGTATGTCACACAACAACAATGATAAAACTAGGTCACAGAGCTACACAGGACAGTTGCATTTAAAGAGACCAGGAAAGTTATGAGAATAGAGATGTCCTCGCAAGGAATTGAAAAAAAGTAATTCCATGACAGTATTATAAAGTAACCTAACACTCGTGTCCATATGGCAACACCCTGAGGTAAAAATGGCAAAAGTCACTTTAAGGACTGAAATTGCACTCATCGCCTTTTCTTTATATTACCTTGAGATGCAGTTATATCCAAATACAACATTATCTTCTCATTGTTATGCAGCTGACTTGCAAATATGTCTTAATCAATTAAAATGACAATGATACACTAAATGCTTTGTTTAGTTGGATCAATTACATTAAAATCTGGGCACCAAAACATTTTCTTCTCTTGCTCCAGGATAAAAAAGGATGTATTATTTTTAGATCTTCCATCCCGAATGTTAATCTCTCAAGCTCTTCGTGCTCAGACCTCAATACTTCTTCAAACCAGCTGCAAGAAATCCGGGAGTCATTTCTGACAGTAGCTTAAAGTTTGATGACCAGATCAACGGTTCTGCAAAGACAAGCTTTTTCCAGCTTCATCTTCTGGCTAAAATCAAGACTTTTCCTAACAGAAATATTTAACGCTGGACTATTAATGCCCTTCATGCCGGCCTCAGCGAGACTTCCACAGGCAGGCAGGCAGGCTTCAGCTGCAGAATGCTGCCGCCTGCTTTTGAACAAATACCCTCAGGCATGTCCACATTATTCCCATGCGTGGATTTTAATGTTTGTATTTAAGACCATCAAAGGCCTGGTCTCAACTTATCTGGTTGACATTTTCAACTCTGAGAATATAACAGGTCACTACCGTCATCCAACTAACACAGCTGAGATGCTCTGAGATCTATACAAACACCAGGATGAGCAGGATGGTTGTACGATCGCTTCTCTGAGACTTTGGATCACATTACGTTCACACTGCTGTAGACGTTGCTCTTCTTTATTCCAATTTCAAGATCTTTTTAGGAATACTTTTGATACATAGTTGCATTGTATTCTGCTTTTATACTTTTTATGTGTAATTTAATCTTTTACATTTTTGAGTCCAAATGTTTAGTGTTTGTTATGTTTATTCTTGCTGCGAATTAAGTGTTGCAAAGCTAGAATAATGAGTATCAAAAATATTTGGCAACATTCAAACTCATTTGATTCCTATATGTTATGAAATGGGAAAAAAACAACACTGAAATCACAGTTAATTTTTGAGATGCTAAGAAAAACTGAGAACAGGGTTATTAAATGACTATTTCTGTACATTATTTGTACAAAAGTAGAGTTTTTGGATTCTCAGATTCAACTTATAAAATGAAATGGTTGATCCAGACTCCAGAAGCATTAGTGATGTTGCAACTGTTGAACTGACTGGACTAGATTTACCGATGGATTTCCTGTAATTTTTTTTAATAGCATATCTATAATTAAGTACATATAAGCAAATATTACACATTAAATCCACCAGAACATAAAACAATTTAACCACCTTCTCAACCATCTGTTTGACAACAAATACTGTTTTGTTGTTGTTGTTTTAAACATCAACAGTCATAACAAATAAAAGGTAATTTTTTTCTCCTCTTTTATACGTATAAGCCCCCATAAACGAAGTAAAGAGAAGAATAATCCCAAATGAGTTGTCCTACTATGTCATTTCACAAGTAACTGTTGAATTAAGACTTGTTGAGATGATTTAATGTCTATATGTTGTAAGATATATTAGTTAGCCTCAGAAGACTTGAAAATAACAATAGTAAATTTGATATCAGTTTTACCCCATCCAGTTTGATCATTGTCAACATCTGTTATTTGTGGGGTTTGGGGGTGTTGTTTCTTTCCTTCGTTTTGACATTGTTGAGCATGACGACACCATGTGAGGAAATTAAGTTTAGACAGTTTGTTCGCTTTAAAGAGCAAAGTCAGTAGGAACCAGGCATAGCCAGTAATGGGCCTGGGTGGCACTGGCCCACCCACATTACTCACTGGCCCTCCCAGCCAAAATTGATCAAAATACATGTTTCACATAAACATATTCTAAAACATTATATGAGAAAAGGTATAAATATAAACGTAATTTGTTATTGACTTGTGTTCAGCCTTTATTTCTTTTCTTCTGATTAAAACAGAACTTTTGAAACAAGTTGCAGGGAGTCTCGGGACATAATTGATTGCTCTGGTTCCGACAGATTGAGCTGCCTTCAGCCAGCAAGCTAGCTGGCGTTGCAGCCGACTTTATCACCACAACAATGGCTAAACAGAGTTCATTGATTAGTTATTTAAAAAAAACAAAACTTGAAGAAGACACGCCACTGCCAATGCCACTGCCAGTGCCCGGTCAACCTGCGGTAATGTAAGCTATGTCATGCAGTATGTTAGCACCTCTGCTGTTTGGATTTATGTTTAGTTGCCACTTTGTACAGTTAAATTGTTAATTATTGTGTTGTGCGCTTCAGAGCCAATGAGCTGCCAGTTCAGCCAATAGGCTACAATAGTGGCAAATAGGCTGCTGGCCTATACAGACAGGTTTTCATGCTCTGTTGGTTGAGCATGTTGTGTTTAACTGTCATAATGCATTTGTAATGCAGATTACAAAATAAAATTGACACTCCCTTTAATCTGTCTGTTTATTACGGAAGAGTATTAGGGCCATGCAGGAGAAAAAATATTTGAGAGGGGAAGACTTTTTCTTTAATGGGCACTTCGAGAAAAAAGACGAAATGTCGAGAAAAAATTTGAAATGTCGAGATTAATGTTGAAATACAATTTCGAGAAAAAAGTCAAAATGTCGAGAATAATGTTGAAATACAATCTCAAGAATAAAGTCGAAATTTCGTGAATAAAGTCGGAATTTTGAGAATAAAGTTGAAATACATTTCGACTTTTGTCTCGAAATTGTACTTCAACATTATTCTCAACATTTCAACTTTTTCCTCAACATTTCAACTTTTTTCTCGAAATTGTACTTCGACATTAATCTCAACATTTCGCCTTTTTTCTCGATATTTCGACTTTTTTCTCCACATTTCGACTTTTTTCTCCACATTTCGACTTTTTTCTCGAAGTGCATTACGAAAAAAAAATCTTCCTCTAAAATATTATTTTTATTTTTCTCCTGCCTGGCCCTAATAGGCTACTCTTCCGTAGATATCACGTTTCGAGATAATCAATGCGTGGCCACGAGATAATCAATGCGTGGCCACGAGTTATTAATGCGTGGCCACGCATTATGTATCTCGTGCCCAGAGGTGGGTAGAGTAGCCAAAAATTGTACTCAAGTAAAAGTACTGTTACTTCAGAATAATATGACTCAAGTAGAAGTAAAAAGTAGTCATCCAAATAATTACTTGAGTAAAAGTAAAAAAGTACTTGGTGAAAAAACTACTCAAGTACTGAGTAACTGATTTATTGGTCCGCGTTAAATCGACGGCGTAGCTGCCGGCGTAGGGTACGCGGCGACGCGCAACGTACGGTGTGCGTCGCCGCGTACCCTACGACGTAGGCTCTGCGTTGGTGTAACGCGGAACCATAAATCAGCCTTCAATGATTGACGCGTACGCGGAGGGGATAAAAGAAAAGTAACGAGCTCAATGTAGCTTAATGTAGCGGAGTAAGAGTACAGTTTCTTCTTCACAAATCTACTCAAGTAAAAGTAAAAAGTATAGTGATTCAAAACTACTCCTAAAAGTACAAAATTTCCCCAAACTTACTCAAATAAATGTAACGGAGTAAATGTAACTCGTTACTACCAACCTCTGCTCGTGCCCACGCATTATTTTACTCGTGGATGGCATTATAACCTACTGTCTGGACTTAGTGGATGCAACTTCCTTGGTGGGATGGTTATTCATCATTAATAACGGTAGGCTAATTATAGTCTATTTATATTAAAGAGCAAGAGTATTGTCATGACGAGTGTAGTAATAACATGTGACATTTGAAAAAAATAAAATAACTCGTGGCCACGCATTAATAACTCGTGGCCACGCATTGATTATCTCGTGGCCACGAGATATTAATGCGTGGCCACGAGTTATTTTATTTTTTTCAAATGTCACCAGAGGGGCTCCGTACGTTTTCTGCTTAAAAGTTGTTATAAATCCACTTTTTCTGGCACAAAATAGCCCACCCATTTTTGTCCTGGCCCACCCAAAAACATATTTCTGCCTCCGCCACCGGTGCGAACACGCACGTCCCCCGGGAGTTTTAATTAGAGGAGCCTGCAGTCATGGATGTATTATGACTGTAGTGTCCTGAGTGCGTGCGCGCTCCCGCGGCTCCGCGCGCCGCCGCGACGGTGGAAGTGCAGTCCGCGTGCAGCAGCGCGAGGAAGAGACCTGACAAGCTGAATGGCTGGAAACTGAACGGTAAGAAAACTGCGCTCCCGACGCAACTATCCCCCCGAGGAGGTGTTTACAAACGGTCCTGTGTCTTACTCCAGGGCGACAACACGTCATTTAGGTTTGATTTTAGGTGTGTGATTTTTAGATAGTAATTCTATGGTGATAACATGAATTGGTTTTCTTGTGACAATGCGTTTTCTGGTCAAATAAGTTGCAATTGTTTCTGTAAATGGACTGCAGTTAGTTTAGACATTAAGACATTTCTTTGCTTGATGTTTTGTGCAGCAACCTGTCAATTTAGTCACATTTTGGAAGAAGAAAAAGCCTCTGGAATATAAGGAATGAGTTTCACATTGTGGTTGAGAAATGCCATTCTTAAATCTTATTTTACCTCCATATCATGGATTACACAATAACTTGTTTTGATTGTGCAACTAAGATTTCAGGAATTAATACAGTGGGTGCTATACACTCTGCTGAGCTCATGCCCAAATGCTTTCTTGTGATATGTTTTCCCTCTTATTACTTATGGGACTCTTCTTTCCATCCCTCCGCAGTCAACTGATTTATGTAATGTAGCTGGAATGAAAAGTACTTTGCAGGGGGTGGAAATCTGGCTTACTGAAAGTCCAATAGATGAGGAGGCTTGTTTTAATCATTAGTCTCATGATATCACTGGCACAGAGTTTTTTCTGGGGGATTATGGTTTATGCTTGCAATACTGTGGCATGGAAGTGTGTGCAGCTGGGGTTAAATCAAAGTTGATTTAAAGCTGATTTAAGTTGAAAAGCTAACAAAACAGTCACATAAATAAACAAAAGTTTGCTGGGGAGGTTGATGAGGCTGTTGATCAATACTAGTGATTCACTGATTATTTCACCAGATGCTCAGATTGTTTGGTCAATTGCTCCGATGGGCCATGGCACTACATGTGGGGGAACAGCAGCGAGCCAAGGTTTGTGTCGACTTGAAATATTTGTTTGGATTGGCAGATGCTCTGTAAGTTCGTTTCAGTTTCACACCAGGGAAAGAGAATAACAAAAGCATTTCAGTTTGAGTCGGTTGTTTGCCTAATGCAGACTTCTCTAAACATCAGAGTCAAAGTGTGTTGTTGGGTTGCAACATGGCCAGATGAACCTCCAGATGGGTCCCTTGGCAAAATCGTACCGTTTCACTCCGATTGACCTTAAATATACACTGAAAAATAAAATGAAAACAACTGATTTAGTGAGGGGCTTCTCATTCTGTGGTCATAGTAACAATGTTTATCAAACTATTGATTTGCATCAAACAAACAACTGAGAAGACTGCTAAAAATACCAAAATTGGGTCAAAAACTGTCCAATAAATCCTAGAAGTATAACTGTAAACGTTCAACTTTCAGAAGAAATGTGGCTGGAAAACAGTCGTGAGTAATCATGCCTGGAGATGATTCAAATGTTTGGTGAAATCTAATCAAAGAATATCATTCATCAAAATAATTTATGACATTGTCTCATAGTGAGAGCAAGAGCATTTCCATATGCACAGAGAGAGCATAAGTTATCAGCGAGAGTAGTCAAATCCCCACTACATATAAAAAGAATAACCCTATTACACACACTTAAAATCATTTGTGCAACAGCAGAATACTTACATAATAATTTGTAAACTTGATAAAAGTTTAGTAACATTTGGATGGAAAAAACTCATTACTGTATTTCCCTCTGGTGGCCAACAGAGTTCATTCACAGTCACGGCTTTGTCACTAAGCTGCCTTTAATACTCAGGTTTACATTACATAGAGCCCCTTTAACACCCTTGTTTATATTACATAGAGCAAAATGACCTCATGTATTTAATTAGTGTCCAAAGTCGCGGAGAAACAACTCTGATCATGTGGGATTAATTAGTGTTTGGCAGGACACTGATTTGCCTTCTCACACATAAATATTTGTAAGCATGTCTTTAAAGACACAGCCTTCAGTCTGAGTTGTCACGACCAATGCCATTCTAGTTTGAAATGCTGCTTTATGACAGCCGTTCTGTCTCCGCAGCACACTGATTAAATGGCTCGTCACATGTTTTTCACAGCTGCCTGGTCCCAACATACCTTTCACGGACATTAACAGTGATTGCCCATATGAAGAGCTCATTTTGGCTTGGTTAAGAAATATTATTCCTGGCCAGAGGTGCTCGCTCTTTTGCAACACCCAAGGGTGACACAGCTGGGTAATGCAACCCGCTGCAAGTATCAGAGGTAACTGTTTCAACATTGTTTCTGGTGTGTGTTAGCTGAAGGCCAGTGCATTTATAAATTGTGTTTACTTGGTACAACTCCCAGAACTTTTTCGTCTTAGCACAGTACACTGATTTGGTTGGATTAAAAGAGTTCCAGTCAAAGGAAGGTTTTTATCTCTGTGTGATGCTTCCGGGCATTCTCACAATACATTAAAAAGAAAGGAAGAAAAGTGCATTTGTCTAACTTCTTGGGTTTAGATTTGAATGCAAAGCAGACAAACATCTTGAACTTGGCTGAAAGCTTCATTAATATCTGCTCAGAGATTTGTGGAAATCTCAGTTAAATCCTTTAATCAAACTACCAAGGCTTTTGACTTGAAAGTATGAGCAACTAAATACACAATGGAGAAACACTCTGAAATGGGTTTCCACTTTTATGGAAGCGTTTTGCAATTATACCAAGAGTGTATGTTGAAGAGATGAAAAGTATACATGTCAGTATGTTTTGTGTGTAAATAGATGCTACCTTTATACATATACATTTAAATTTGGCATTTTATAAATCAAAATATTATACACCTTAATGGTATTTAAGGTGACCTCTTCTTGTCCAAATATTAAAGAGGCACCAAAAAACAACGTTTAACCATAAAGCGATTTGCAGTTTTTGCAAGAGACCACCAGGGCACGAGTCCAAAATTACTTTGGGTGCTTTTTGCTGTCAGTGGGGATGGGAGACGACAAGAGCTAGAAAGCAAAGATTTCCTCTTTTGTTCATGTCATATCATATATTTTCAGGGTTCTTGTGGGATCCTCTTTTAGTTGTATGCAAAGGTGCTGGTTGATTTTCGACTCATTAAATCCAGGACTCTTGTGCCTGCCACCATCTGAAGCTCGTAGAGACCAGGGCCAAGAGGGGACCAGTGGTTGCAAGACTGTTGTCGGTGATCACTTGGCCCATTTTGCAGAAATAAAAACGCATGATTTTTTTTGTGGCTCTAATGACCATACTATACTATACGATGTAGTTATTGAATGGACATGTAATTAGAAAGTAAAGTAACCATCCTAACAAGAAAATAAAGTCACTCTCATTCTGTGGATTATAATCTGAGCCACGTTAGTTTTGGTCTGAGATGCCACTGCTTCTTTAAGGCTTTTGTTTAGTTAAAAGCTGCATTGTGTGTCTGCTATTGTTCTTAAAACCATGTAAATGTATTTTTTATTTCAACCCTAAATTCCATTAATCCATCAAGATTCGAAATATATTTTCAAATTCAAAGTAAAACCAAAGGGTAGTTTGAAAACAACTTCTCAAGAACCTGATTGACCTGCAAAACTGAGATAAAACTGAGATAAAAGAACATTTTAGAGCTTGGATTTATAAAGTATTAACCTTGCTGTCATTTCCATCAATATAGAAATAATGAAAGAAAAGCATAAACTTGCAAGTTAATGGATATAATATAGAAAGAGTGAGGGAACATAAGGTTCTGGGTATATTAGTGGATGACCTCTTGACATGGCGACCACATGTAAAAATAATTCAAAATAAGATGGCAAGGAGTGTGTCTATTCTGTGGAAAATGCAGAAATCTCTCAATTTAAACTCGCTTAAGACCATATATTCGGCACTAATAGTCCCACATATGAGGTACTGTGTAGAAAATTGGGGTTTCACTTACAAGGGCATTACAGAACCAATATTTAAATTGCAAAAAAAAGCGCTTCGCATCATTCATTCTGTCCCAGCCAGGGCACATACGAACGAACTGTTCATAAAGGCGAAATATCTAAAACTGAGAGAGATACTTCATTTTCAGATGCTACAAACAATTTACAAAGCTACACAGGCGGCATTACCAGTAAATGTTCAGAAATTGTTCACTCTTAGTCAAGGTCCTCACAGCATGCGCAGCTTGCTGCAGTTTCAACAGAAAAAGATAAGGACAACGATGGGAAGCCATAGTTTGTCAGTAGCTGGTGTGAAAATGTGGAATAGCCTAAACAATGAATTAAAGTTAGCAAGAAATGTAACTGTTTTCAAACATGGGTTAAAGAAACTGTTATTGAAGGATTATCAAACCTAGGTACACAAAGGCAATGTCTGGCTATGTGTACAAAACAATGGCAATGTGGGAAATTCAGCACTGGAGCACCTAGCATGGAAACAAAACATGGAGACTAAACAAAGTCACTATAAAATGTGTGTGTGTGACATTGAGCTCTATCACAGCACAGCAGATATCACGACCAAGCAGAACATAAAATCAAGAATGGAGATTCTGAACTGGTCAGTAAATGCTATTGACAAGATTTTTTTCTACACGGCATGCTGGGACAAGGGAACCGGCCTGTCCAGATGGGACATTCTTGGCGGGATACACCATGGACAGCTGGAATAAGTGGAAAGTAGTGTGTCTTGGGGTGTTGGATATAGAAGACGTGGAAGACGTCTATATATTCACGGGCATGACGGTGGGCCTAGTGATCCTAGGGCTTGGCGGGGTCTGGATGCTACAAAAGTTGAGAAAAGTGAGAGCTGATCAGGCAAAGCTGCTCTCTGGCCTCGCTGACATCCAGGAGAGACTGACCAGTGTATGGTCGGAGGTGTTCAAAGCTCGGGAGGAGATGAAGTCAGTACGAGCGGAGGGGGCAAAGGCGGCTAGAGAGCCAGAGGACGGCGACTAATCAAAATCTGCATTGACACACGCACCTCCATTGCAAAGTGGATTGCATGCAAAAAGAGGCTTGGACATTAAAATAACTGAACAGTGGACACAGTAGTAAATCACAGGAACGGTGATCAGGATGAGTGGACTGGACACGTGTACAAACATACATGCTATCTGGACTGTGAAGGATGAAATTAGACAAATTGCTATGTGGTAAACTATGTATCTTACTGAATTCTGTTGTTGATGTGATCATGAATCTTACATAGAACGGGGCGGGACTTTGATAAGCGTCAGCTTCTCCCGTACCCTTTTCGTCATGTGCTGAGTATGCAATGTATAATGTTCTGGAGATGAAATGTGTCTATATAAACATGCCGAAATAAACGAAAAAAAAAAAAAAAAAAAAAAAATATTGTTAGAAAAGTGTTAAATGCTCTCATGCTGGGTCAGGCTTTAAAGGGAAATATTCACCAATACTTCGGTATGAAAGGCACAAATATGTTGCATGTTATTTTATCTTTTTAGCAGAGGCAAAATAATCTTATAAATGTTCAGTGTTGTACAGGTACATTATAGAGATGAGATGGTAAACCTCCATCTGAGTGTGGTGCACCTACAACATTAATTTTGAATATACTCATAATGATAAATTACCCTTTAAAGGTATTGTGACATCATTTTTAACATGCTTTTAACACTATTAAAAGTCTTGGCCAACATCCCTCAAATGTGTAAAAAGAAAAACTTCACTCTAGTACTCCATTCCTGGCTTTTTATGAGTGTTTTTTTGCACCGTGAAAAACGCTTCCTTTTCCCCCTTTCCTCTCAATCATTGCGCCGCTCCTCCTCCAAACCTCCTCCAACCCAGCCATACGCTCACAGCGGCGTCGGAGAGTTAAGCCGGGAGCGACAGGCGAAGCACGGAAAAGCAGCAGGGCGAACCAAGCAAACAATCATAAAAATAAAAGCATGCAAGCAGCAGTGTCCCCTTATCTTAAGTCCAGTCAGTGGCCGCGGGTCTTCTTAGCAGTTTTCCTCCGGTGATCAGAACAAAAGAGGCTCTAAACAGCTCTGTGTTAAGCCTGATTTATGGTTCTGCGTTAAATCGACGCAGAGCCTACGCCGTAGGGTTCAGCGTACGGTGCGCGTCGCCGCGTAACCGTACGCCGTAGGCTCTGCGTCGGTGTAACGCGGAACCATAAATCAGCCTTTATGGTGCACTGGAGAGGAGAGGAGGCAGGGAGCTGGGTGGAGGGGGCGGTGATTTAGCGGTTCTATACGTAACGACCCGCCACCAAACCACATGCGCCGTTTTTGCATAGTTATGCGGAAAATCCCAGAAAGCACACAATACACTGAATGTTAAAAGTTAGTTGTTTTTTGGGTGTAATTGATGTCAAGACACCCAACAAAACACAAAAAATCAAGAAAAATGTGTTTTTCATGTCACAATACCTTTAAAGCTACTCTGTGTAGCGGTGTCACTCCTGACCAGTTGGGGGCAGCATATCTCTGAAAGTTCATGTATCAACCCCTCGAATAAGACACAAAAAAGTGCACCTGTAGTGGTTTAAAGTGGCATTAAAAGATGTGCCAGACTGCCCTCATTCATTAGCAGTCTATTGTCGGCAGCAGATCTAAACACCCCTATCCGGGTAGGAATGACATTGCCACCTGTAGTGGCTTGAACCTCTGTTAAGATCAACGCCGACTCTGAGGAGTAACATCTTACTATTTATCTGCTAATCACTTGCTCACTCCGCTTTGTTGAGCTGCAAAAACAATTTCATTGTACACTTAGATGTTCGTCATCAAAAACAGCTTCCAGCTGCAACCAAAAACAACAATGTGTTTGTTCTGCCACTTCACACTAATGAGTGAAGTTGCCGGCTATAAAACTAAAACTAATCCATATAACTCAGACGTGTTGGAGGCTCTTTGTCAATTGTTTTCCACATTCCATGTTATCATTTCAATGGTTTTTAATCACAAACAATAGGCAGAGCAGTTTAAAGAGTGCAATGTCCCAATGCAGGTTTTGAGTTTATGAAACCTCTTTATCCGAATTTACACAGCGCTCTTGTTTGTTCTTGTAAATAATTATGTTATGTTTAGTCCTTATTTGCATGCAACCCTTTTTTTTTAAGAAAGTTTTGATTGGGTGGCTGGGAGGTCTCAGTGATTCACGTATCAAATATGATACTTATGTCATAGAGTTAAAGAATAATTGCTTAGACACTCTCTGATTTATCTTCCTCAACTCTTATGTCATTGATTTCTCGGGTCTTTTAGTAGCCTCTACCATAATGTCCACACTAGCTACGTCGCTGTTGATGAAATAGTGGTGTAAAGAAAAATATAGTTCTCCCAAGAGATGGTTGGAACAGGAGTCCGGTGTTTTTTGTTTTTGTTTTCTGTCATTTTTGCCGACAGTAGGGAGGGAAGACCATGAGACTCCTAAAAATAATCAAATATTCCCTCACATGAAATTTAAACTGACGTTTCAAAACAAAAATACTCCTCCGTATTGCTTTAAATGGTTTAACAGTGTACAGTTAATGAGTTGTGTAATTGATGAAGCTGCAGCAATAAAGCACAGCTCAGAAGAAAACAGACTTCTTAATAAACTCAAAAATAGGGAGGAAATGTTCCAGCAAATGAGAAAATGATTGCGTCAAATTAAATTATAATTCCCACAAAGCATGTTGTCATGACCAGCAGTAAAGTGATACTACCATGTTTTTGCATTAGCTTATGTTTGGGCATGTGCACCAAAGAGAGGACCAGACGTGGTGTTGAGAGATTTGTTCCAATAAAGTTTAAATATTATTACTGGGAGCCACCTAGGACCAGCATACAAGAATAACAAATACTGAGTGCAGGGACCAGTTAAATTAAAGAAATCTCTCTGCTTTCAGGAAGAAAGAAAGAGAAAAAAAAAAAGGCTTTGAAAGGTGCAGAGAGTTCCAGCTGGAAACAGAGGAGGTACCAAACCATAGCGGAACGGTTGGTTTGAGTGCTGGTTTAGCATTTACATATATTGTACAGTTAAGAATATAACCTGAAAGTTTTTGCTCACAGCGCCCCCCCCCCCCCCCCGCCCTCCCTCCATCTCTCTCTCTTTCATTCCTTCCCATCTATGCATTTGAAATAAATCACACCAGTTGAGTGCTTGCACTGGTCTTTACCTGGTACAAATGGAGACATATTGCCTCCCCCTTTTCTCAGAATTGTACATTTTAAAGTTTTTGCTGTAAAAAAAGAAGAAAAAAAAGAGAGATCGTGATATTAAGATAGGTTTGGTGTGACTTAACTCCTTTTCCCTCATTTGGCAAAAGGGACCTACTGTACCTACAGTAGCTCCACCCACATCTTTTAACTGTAACTGGTGTGAAGATAAAAAAGATAATAATAATGGTCAGGACTACTAATTTTTGCACATTTAGAACCAGACTCAGAGGTGTTTCACCATAGAGGCAACACCTGTTTGTACGAATTAACATTTTTAACAAGACAAAGGTTGCTGTGTCTTCTTGCTAAGTAATGCTAGCCGCTGACGTGTACCGACTTCTTTTCCTTTCAGCTGTTCTCTTCAGGGTTAGTCACAGTGATTCATCCGTCTCCATCTGACCTTATCCTCTGCATCCTCTTTTCTTACACCAACTAACTTCATGTCCTCTTTCTCAACATCCATAAATCTCCTCCTTGGTCTTCCTCCAGCTCTCCCTTCTGGAAGTTCTTACCTCATCGTCTTTCTACCGATACATACCGATTCTCTCTTAAACATCTAACATGCACTGTCCCACTTATTTCTGATCCTGTCCATCCTTTCATTCTTGCTGATACTCTGTTATTACACAACATCCCTGACACTTTTAACCTCCAAAACCAACCTGCTTGCGCACCTGACACATTCCTCTTGGGTGTCTCTCATTCACTCACATGTATTCTGTCTTCCTAACCTTCATTTCTCTCCTTTCCAGGGCATACTTCCACCTTTAGATTTTTCTCCACCTGCTCACTGCTCTCACTACAGATCACATTGTTATCTGCCAATATCATAGTCCATGGAGATTCCTGTCTAACCTCATCTGTCAGCCTGTCCATTACCACAGCAACAAGAAGGGGCTCAGCGCTGATCCCCCCTGATCCCACCTCCACCTTGAACTCTTCTGTCACACCTACGCCACACCTCAACACTGTCTCACAGCTGCACTAAATGTCCTGCACCACCACTAGGGCTGCAACAATTCGTCGACGTTGTCGACAAAAATCGATAATCAAAATTGTCGACGATGAATTCCATTGTCGACAATTGTCGCCAGACGTGTTTTTCCAATGGAGTGAGGCGTCTCACTTCAATACAATCTCTGTCGAGTCGCGCATGCACGACAGAGTCATGCACGACAGCGTCTGAGTGCAGCTGCGGGTAATAAAACTTTGATAAAAAATAAAATAAAAAGTTTGGGAGCATTTGAGCCTCGATACGGTGAATAAAAAGATTACTTGCAAGGTTTGCAAAGCCGACGTTGCTTTTCACGGGAGCACGTCGGTAATGCATTTGAAGAGAAAGCACGTCGGAGTGCTGAACGAAACGGACTCGCCTTGGTAAGATAATAAGCGTATTTTGGCTTTAAAAGAAAGCTTTAACGTTATGCCTGACAAAGTATTAAATTAAGTCAGATATTTGGAGAAACTGCGTTTAGTAACTGTGCGGCGCATGGAAGAGACGCACGGGACCGCAGTCGGTCAGAAACATTCTCTTCCTCCACAGCAATGTAATGGCCAAGCGATTCATTTGTTAAATTAATTCGTTTCATTCTAAACTTTGTTTATTTTATGTTATTTATTAGTATTATTTGAGCCACTCACAGCTACTCTCATTGCTAAAACCTCAATCACATAATTGATGCAGCGCGAAAGGCGAAAAAAGGCTTGTGCGCTGATGACAATGATGGATTTGCATCTAACTTTCAGTCAGGTGCCCTATGAACTGTCAATTATCCATCAAACTCCACAATGATCATGTTAACATTAAATCAGATAGATTTGTCTGGACTTTTCTCTTGCGGGACGGGAGAAGACACTAAATCAATGCATCTTTCTTGTGCGCCGTGCAGGCATGAATTCTCAGAGTTTTGCGGGAGGGGCGGGAGTGTAACACACGTTGCGGGCGGTAATGGTCAGAAATGCAGCAGGAGCAGGATGAAGAAAACAGTCCCGCTATATCAGGGCTCTAGTGCCATCTTTCTTGTGTTTATTATCATTTGCCACATAATTAATGCAACCTCATACTAAATTTTAAATCCTGTCCTGTCAATTTAAAAAAAAATTACTAATTATCCGATTAGTCGACTAATCGTCTATCGTTTCAATAGTCGGTGACTAGTCGACTATTAAAATAGTCGTTAGTTGCAGCCCTAACCACCACAGACTTCCTCATACAGTACCATAGCTCCTCTCTTGGCTCCTCACCCTGTCATATGCATTCTCAAGGTCTACAAAAACACAATACAGCTCCCTCTGACCTCATCTGTACTTCTCTACCAACATCCTCAGAGCAAATATTGCATCTATTGTACTTTTAAAGGCATGAAACCATACTGTTGTTCACAAATGCTTAGTTCTGCCCTTAGTTTACCTTCCACTACTCTTTCCCATTACTTCATTGCATGGCTCATAAGGGTGGGAATCTATTACTATCCCATGATTAAATTCGATTAAAATTTTTCGGACTAGGAATGATTCAAGATCGATTTTTGATTCAAAACAGTTTGATTCATAATGACTTCTGCTTTGATCTATTGGTAGGTACTCATGATGTAGTCCAGTCTCTTTTGCAAGACAGAATGATAAATGGAGGGATTTAAGTGTCTTTTTCACGTTTATTAAAATTAAAAAATGTATCATGCTAAGATTGAATTGTTGCAACTGTTACATATTGTTTAAGTAACAACGACAAAAATGCTTCTTTCTGAAAAACTTCTGATTGGCTGATTTATTCATCAACTGCTGCAGTGTTTTCTTTGTTTATGTGCTTTCCAGAACCGGCTGCATGTTGACATCCGAAAACAGATTTGTTTTAATTTTTATCATTATTTAAAAATCAATTTTGGGACATTTTATATCGATTCTGAATCGTAATAAATGAGAATTACGATTCTTATGTGAAACGATTTTTCGGCACACCCCAAAATGTCTCATCAACGTTATTCCTCTGTAGTTGGCACAACTGTGCACATTTACCAAATTCTTAGAAATGGGCACCAAAACACTGGTCCACTATCACTATCTCTGCTTTCCCAACCTGTATAAATAACCCCCCCGCCCCCCCTTGCTGTCCAATGTAGCATGAAAATCATTGTATGCCCTTTGTTTGGCCTTTTTCCTCTCTGCCTTCACTTTATGCTGCAGCTCCCTGTACTTCCGCCTACTCTCTTCAGTCCTGTCAGTGATCCACTTCCTACCACATGACACAGAAATTACTCTCTTACCTGTCTACCTGGTCACATTACACTGACGTATACTGACTGAGAAACTTAAAACTTCCCTGCAGAGATTGCTAACAAGAGTGTGGCAGAAAAAAAGGAAAAACTCATAAACAACAGGTGATAGAAATGTGTGTTAGTATCAGACTTGATAAATATATCAGGGGATAAACAGAGCTGTTTTGTATCAAATTTGCAATTCAGCCAATAAAAAAGAGAAAACTTCAGATTAGGTTTTTAGGATTTGATTATTTAATGAGACAATGTATGAGGAACACAGTGCATGCAAGTTTGTTGCAGAACCACAGTCCACAAGCAGTCGGTACCACTTTCTTTGTCTTTTTGATAGAGCTTAGCAGATCAAAGCAGACATCCACTTCCATCGCACTTATATTTGATTTTCTTCATGATGTGTCTTGGAATCCATTAACAGCACTTTCCAAACATGTCACCAAGATTAAACAGTTAAATCTTTCCTCCCTTTTCCTTATAATAATTCCTTATTATTATGGGCATGCCAAGTAGTGGCATGACCATATTGCAATCGTCCAGAATGGCCCAAAGGGCAATGTTGCTAGCATTTTGCTAACAAGCTAAAGTCGCAAAAGTCCCACTGCGCACCAGCGGGTGTACAGCATGACCCCGCTCTGATATGGAAGAAAAAAATCCCCAAAAAATAAAACATGGCTGGAAAAACCTGAAAAATGAAGGCGATATATTAGTATACAGAAAAGGTTTCCCTTTTCTTCTTCTTCTTATTATTCCGCACTCTTTTTTCGTCCATTAATACAGCCCGAACCGCAACGTGCACCCATGCATGGCATACATCGTTGGATGCATCTCCATCGTGCCTCGATGGGTATTACTTTTCTCAGTCAAAAGTGTTACTGTGGCAACGCTAGATGCCAAAAAGCAAAAAAAAAAAGCCGAAAATTTGGACGGTTATTGCTCGGCCGAATTTTATTGTAGAGATATTGTTCAAACTTTCAAACACTTGGCACTAACGGACCGTACAACCTCATTATGCCAATTATTACAGTTTTTGCGATATTTACCTTTCATTTTTTTTAAATTTACATTTGAATTTGAACGCTTGTTGCTAAGCAACAGATTATTGTAGAAACATGGTACACATATTCCCTGACTCGGCACGCTGTGGACTTCAACATATTCAAATTTCATGAAGCTGTGATTTAAGGAAATTTTATGTCAAAATCCATGCCAAATGGCCCCATTCTTTCGGATGGGGTTTTTTACCACGGTGAAAAAAAGACCTATCCGTTAACGTAGCCTAAACCGGAACGTGCACCCATGCATGGCATACATCGTTAGATGCGTCTCCATCGTGCCTCGATGGGCATTACTTTTCTCAGTCAAAAGCGTTACCGTGGGACGCTAGATGCCAAAAAGCGCGCCCCATTATTAACTATTGGGAGCACAGGAATTAATGCAATACAACCATAAACACCTCAAACTGACATAGAACCACCCCGAACACAAACACTACAGCCCCAAACCAAAGCAGCAAGAGGGGACGAATGGGCGGTAGGGCATGCCCTTTTCTAGTTCTATTTAACAGTCAGATCCATCACTGTGAGGTTTAACAACTTTGGAATATGACCTTTTTTATGTCTTCATTATGTAAATATGGAAAGACATCTAATACGGACAACCCGGGGAACTCCAAAACATCAAGTGAGGGTTTGGCACTAGGGTTTAGGAGACCTGGATGTTTCCATGTCTCACCTCAAGTTAAAGAAGAGTTTACCAATAAACGCGACTTTCAGAAATCAAGGAAAGTTTCTGAGGACATTTTACAGATAATTAAATGATTTACTTGCGGAAAGAAAAAACAAGACTTGATATATTTTGTTGCAGGTATGAAGACCTGGAAGATTGCCACAAAGTCGTATTTGACCACTGAATGTTTTTAGCTTGTCAGCTGACCTTTAACAGTCACCAAATACGCAAATAGTTTGGGAATGTCAATCTGCGGCATTTCACTGAGCTTTTTTGTGAAACACGCATTCATTCCCGTGAGATTTATTGTCATCCTGCTGACGTTGCTCGTGACCTCGTACCTTCTAGTGGTCCGATTTGGGTTCATCACGTTCTTCCAGGTCTTCATACTTCTGTTCTGCAGCCGCAACAAAATCCACCAACTCTTGTTTTTCCTTCCCTCAAGTATATAATCCCTTTAGCCAGATAATCTCCTCTAACACTTCCTTTGATTTTCTATAAACCATGTGGATTGGAAAATTCTTCTTTAACTCTTGTTTTTTGTAGTTCTCGGGAAGTCACCTTATCTCAAACAACTTTCCATCTTCAATACCAGGCTTTTTTTTCTCGTTGTTTGGTCTTCCACCCACTCTAAGAAATGAAATGTTGTATTAACTTAACAAAGTTATGGCAACCGGTCCCACATAACTTTGTTGCTTAAGCTGGAACAATGATATGCAATTAATTTCAAAAAATTTTTTTAATTAAGTCTAACTAACTTCTGTTACTTAAATGCTATATCATAGATTTTTGTTGAATTAACTTTCTGTCATTGGCTTAAATGTACTGACACCAGGTTCATTTTACTTGGGGTGATTAAATTCAATTTACTACACATAATAAAACATTGCTATGTTGCTCATTTACATTTATTGTGCACCAAAGCTGTTTTATTTAGGATAGAATGTCAAATAAATACAACTGAGGGTGTTTAAATTCACATAAAACCTTTATTAAAACAGGTTAATGAACTTGAGCAATTAACTAACTTGAAAATCATTGAAACATTGAGACATTGAAAAATACAAAAGACAAAACTTCATGGTACCATATATACAGTACAGACCAAAAGTTCCACTTCCCCACACTTCCCCATTTGTTTGAATAAGAAGGTGTGTCCAAACTTTTGGTCTGTATTGTACAGACACACACACACATACCATGTGTGCAAATAAATTCACAGAATAATGTGTAGTTACACATTAAGAAAAAAAACCTTAATATAGAATTAGGCATAAAACAAATATACAGAAAATAAAAAAATTAAAAAAAACAGTATCTTCTCACTGATGCGGTTGAATCCCTTCTAAATATTATAATCTCAAACCTAAATATGTATGCATAGCACCTTTTTTAACCCTATTCAGGTTCTACAAGGGGCTTAGGGAGGTAATATTGTATTCAGTATCCGTCTCAAGAACCCTCTGACATGTGATGGATTGGGATCGATCCACCTGCGTTCTAATTAGAGGATAACTGGTTATACCCACTGATCCATGGCCACTTTCCGAGATGGATCATTGCACTGTGATCAGGGTGTTTTTTTTTCATCTTTACATATCAGTTTCAATTCATCTGAAGGAATATTTGACTGCTGTTGAGAAGTGTTGTCAGCTAGTCTTCCATCTCTCCCACTGACAACAACCTAAAACCTCCAAGTGTAACTTTGGACATAATTTTAATGAATGCAGTCACGGAGTCAGTCATCCGTCAAGCATTTTCTTTTTTTCATAAATTTGTTGAGTGATTGCGTGAATGAGCTCTTAAGGTAAGCATTGTATGTTCTCTGTATGATATAAGGTGTCATTGAGTGTAGTTTGGGTCCAAATTTATGTTTTCAATCTCAAAAGAGGTAGACTCCATGAAACAGGAGCATGAAGTGGAATCAAGTGACTCACTTTATTGGCTGCTGTGAACGGAGCTTTAAAGACAGGCTTGAGAAGTTTGATGCGGAGCATTATCCCTTTGGTATTTTGTAAGAGGAATCTGTTTTCACAGGGTTCCCTGACAAAATACCTCCAAAAATTAGTTTGGAAAGAATTTATACCCACCATACCAGACTCGGCCCATCACAGGAGAGTTTTAATAGACGCCCCATGGGACTGCTCTTATTTCAGAGCCCCTCCGTGAGCAGAGCTGCTGTGTTTGGTCCACCGGTTTTGTCTTGTGGTTTTGACATAGCCACTGTTATTTCACTGGAATTTCCTGCCATCTGTGATTTTCTCAGATCCACACCTGCTTGACGCTGCTTGGCCCCTGCCCATCCTCTCAGGTAGCAATAATTGATAACCATCTAAACCTTTTGTCATAATTACAAGATGTTTTCAAGTAACTCTGATGTAGCGAGTCATAATTATGACCTGTATATTTCTCTTTTGTGAATGCATTGTTCTTCTCCACAAAACTCATGGTTGATGTCTAGAAACAAGAAGCAGCTTTTGTCTGTATTTTAAGTGGTAAATGTGTTCCAGATTAACCACAACAAAACTGTATATGTTATGTGAGTTTCAACATTTGGGGAACACAAGGATCATGAGTCCTAACCCATGGAATTACAAAGTCTCCTATAGTTTAAATCAACCAATTTGTGTCTTTCCTGCATCATTTCAGGCAAAAATGCTTTTATCGATGCAAAGAAAAATGAAAACCGTATGCAGCAGGATTCAGTTAAAAATATAATGTATATAATGCCTTAATGATTTCAGGCACCATGGATTTGATCAAACATTTATGCTGCTGTATTGTATCTGCTCAATGCAGTACTATATATATATATATATATATATATATATATATATATATATATAGATGTGTTTTATTCTGCTAAATTTGGCTTTAAACCTTAAGACTAATCAACAAAATATACAACTGCAAACACTTCTTAACTCAAGATACGTTATCAAGTGACTCACAACTTGTTTGATGTTGTAGAAGTCTGAAGTAAAACTCTTAATATTGTAGTCTTTTGTTATTTCTTCACTTTTTTCCTTCATTGTTATCAACATTCCTACACGCATGTGTATGGCAGGGATCCTACTTTTACCACTTTTCGCATGATTTAGTGGTTAAATGCATTTCACAATTCTTACAGTTTGGTCATAAAAATATCAACAACTGAAGAATAAAAAAGTATTGCATGATGAATATCATATGATCATGAGATCACGCAGCAGTGCCGATGATGGATGGGCGGTGCTTCTGACTCGTCCTCATCATACTGTAAAGATTCACTCGATTCACTCCATACTTGTTACACAAATAAGCTGCACGCTTTGAAGCAGTTTCATTGGCTAGCACTAAATCTGAAGCCACAATTTGATGACTGATGCTCGGAAGCCCGGAAATTCCTCGACTCATGATAAGAGCTACACTGTCACCGCGATGCACAGAACCCACAAGTCATTTGGGAAGAACTTGACGTCACACCATTCAAAGAGAAGAGACAGTGATCCGGCACCTAAGTGTGAGCAGGGGTGACGCAGAAATGAGCTGTGCAAAAATAATCAATAAGACATTTTTGAAGTTCAATCCAGCATCATCTCACTGAATGGGTCTAATTTGACAACGCTGAGCAACAGAGTCTAAGATAAAAAGCTAACATGAACATACAGCCAGCAATAATGTTTTTTACTGTCCATCCATCCATCCATCCATCCATCCATCCATCCATCCATCCATCCATCCATCCATCCATCCATCCATCCATCCATCCATCCATCCATCCATCCATCCATCCATCCATCCATCCATCCATCCATCCATCCATCCAAAAACATCAAGTCCTCCCTCTCAGAGGCCTTCCCAAGTCAGGCAGTTCAATTACCAGATATGTTAAACACACACACACACACACACACACACACACACACACACACACACACACACACACACACACAAATACCATATGTGCAAAAGATCAGTTCTACAAGAGAGGCAAGGAGCATGCAGGGCTTTAGGCTCTTTTATTACCAATATACAGTGGATATAAAAAGTCTAAACACCCTTGTTCAAATGCCAGGTTTTCGTGATGTAAATAATTACAGCAAAACAAATAATTTCACAACTTTTTCCACCTTTGTGACTTATAACCTGTACAACGCAAAAGAAAAGAAAAGAAAAAGGAAATATTTCAGGGAAGTAAAGTAAAAATAAACAACTGACATAATGGTTGCATAAGTGTGCACACCCTTTTATAACTGGGGATGTGCCTGTGTTCAAATTTAACCAATTACATTCAAATTCATGTTAAATTGGAGCCAGCACACACCAGTCACCAAATAAAGTGCTTCTGATCAACCCCAAATTAAAGTTCAGCTGTTCTAGGAGGCTTTTCCTGACATTTTTGTAGCCACATCTTTCAGCACAAGCCATGGTCTGCAGAGAGCCTCCAAAGAATCAGAGGAATCTCATTATTCAAAGATATCAGTCAGGTGAAGGCTACAAAAGTTAATAGTTAGTAAAGTTAGTAAAAATTTCCCAGGAATTGAATATACAATGGAACACAGTGAAGACCGTCATCGTCAAGTGGAGAAAATATGGCAAAACAGTGACATTACCAATAACAGGACGTCCTTCCAAAATTGATGGTAAGACGAGAAGAAAACTGGTCATGGAGTCTGCCAAGAGGCCGACGGCAACATTGAAGGAGCTGCAGGAATTTCTGGCAAGTACTGGCTGTGTAGTACATGTGACAACAATCTCCCATCTTCTTCATGTGTCTGGGATATGGGGTAAGGTGGGAGGACTGAAGCCTTATCTTACAAAGAAAAACATCAAAGCCCGGCTTAATTTATCAAAAAGACATTTGAAATCTCTCAAACGCATGTGAGAAAATGTGTTATCGTCAGTTGAAACCTAGGTTGAACTTTTTGGACATAATTCCAAAAGGTATATTTGGCGCAGAAACAACACTGCTCATCACCAAAAGAACACTACACCTACAGTGAACAATGATGGTGGCAGCATCATGCTTTGGGGCTGTTTTTCTTCAGCTGGAACTGGGGCCTTTTGGCGCTTTTCCACTAGTACCTACTCGGCTCTACTCAACTCGGTCTAGTTTCTTTTCCATAACAATTCAGCATCTGGTGAAGTGGGCAGGGTTGGAGCGAAGCTGCTGTGACGTATTTGATTGTGTGATCTAAACGAAGAAAACAACAACAGTAAAGATGTAGGACATGGAGGAGATGATAAATGTGCTGCTGGGTCTGTGGCTTGTGTTCGATATCAAGTTAAAAAATGAGGGAAAGAAGCTTCAATCGGCAACGCTTTTTAATTTTTGTGTGTTTGTCTCGGCGCTGCTGAAAAGTCAGCTGGGAGCCGCAAGCAGCTTTGAAGAGACAGAGCTCCTGGTAGATCTTTTCATTCCTTATCGCCCGTCTAGATCCCTTTTTAATTCTCTCCTCAGCCACCAGGTTTATGAACATCTGCACCTCAGAGTTGGATCACCAAACAGACTTTTGCCCTGCCATTGCTTGTCGAATAAAATGAACAAGAAGTCGCAGTCAGAGTCGCTCTTTCACTGATTTCCACCTCCTGACTCAGACGTCTGACTCCAACCCCCCGACCAATCGGTGGCGTGTAGTGTGATGACGTCAGATGCAGCCGATTCAGCCGCTTAGAACCTCTGCAGAGTAGTTACAGGAAAAGTATCTACTGGACACGACTCGACCCCTAGTAAGTGCAAAGGCGAGGCGAGTTGGGCTGAGTAGGTACTAGTGGAAAAGCGCTATTAGTCAGGGTGGAGGGAATTATGAACAGTTCCAAATACCAGTCAGTGTTGACACAAAACCTTCGGCCTTCTGTTAGAAAGCTGAAGATGAAAAGGAACTTCATCTTTCAGCATGACAATGACCCAAAGCACACATCTAAATCAACCAAAGAATGGCTTCACCGGAATGAGATTGAGGCGTTGGAATGGCCCAGCCAGAGTCCAGACCTGAATCCCATCGAACATCTGTGGGGTGATCTGAAGAGTGCTGTACACAGGAGATGCCCTCGCCATCCGTCACATTTGGAGTGATTTTGCAAAGAAGAGTGGGCAAATATTGCCACATCAAGATGTGCCACGCTGATAGGCTCCTACCCAAAAAGACAAAAAGAGTGCTGTTATAAAAGCCAAAGCTGCTGCAACAAAGTATTGGTTTAAGGGTGTGCATATTTATGCAACCACATTCTTTTACTTTTTTTATGTTATATTTTTCCATTTATATTTCCATTCATAATTTAAATGTTAACCTTTTTGTTATAATTACAAAATTACAAAATTTTTAATTTTTAAATGCTGATATTTTTAAGAGTAGTAGCCACTCCTTCATATCTGTTCAGTAAATAAAAGTGTTATGTGTAAAACAAGATAAGAGGATCTAGACAGTCTTTATTTAATCAAAATAGAAATACACAGGACTCTGCAGGGAACCCGAAACAGCAGAAACCAAAAGTAAAAAAAACCCAGTAGGGCAGTGAAGCTGGGAGCAGACAGGTTGGACATGTGGACTAACAAGACTGCACATATCGAGAAATAATTGGAAACCAAGTTGAAAAAATGAGGGCAGAAATAAATAACGACCAAACTACAAGTGTTACAAGGGGACGGTGGTTATTTTTGGATTGTATACTGCAGTGTGAACTGCATAGTGGTGTACAGTCGCGGCGAGCCTCGTTGTGTTAACATGAAGCTCAGGCCGACCAGGAACATTCACAGTTTATTCTATGAACAGAACCACAGTTGTTTTGGTAAACATCCTCCTGGACCCTCCGGCCCTCCACCGATGTCAGACAGAACGAAAAGAGCACTGTACCAACCATTCATGTATGTAATGCAGTAGTTAAAAAAACATTTGAAAAGGGGAGATTTATATATGGATTTATAGAGGGGGAACCAAAAAGAAAGAACACCAAAATCCTAAAACAAGTTTCCTGCACAGATAAAACAAAACATTTGTATAAGCATTACAGTCAGGTTAATATACCGTAATCAGTTACACTGGTGTGGTGGTCTTTGGTAGTATCTGGTGTGCCTCCATAAAAAGGGACTATTCTTCAGCACAATCAAACGGTGGTCATGTGACAGTTGTGATTGTCTCTCATCATAGTGACATATTGCTGGATATAATTTGTGAGGTGCCTTCTCGCATGCGACAGCTTGGGAAATAGTTTGCATCCTGGATGCTGCAAACACGTAGTTGAAGAATCACTTTCAAAAAGGTCTGGAATGAGATAGGAATTTAAGTTAATCAGTCTAACAAACACAATAAGAACCAGAAAACCAAAACTCAAATTTAATTAACCCAGAAACCTCACAGAAACAAGAGAACTAACAAAATCTGGACAAAAAACCCAAAGATGAAGTCAGAACCAACAAAGATGTGTATATATAATGCTGGGATTACTGGGAATTACTGAAATAACTTTTTTTTTTTTTTTTATTGATCTTTTTAGAAAAACAAACAACATACAATGACAGCATGGACACAAATAATCAAAAATATGAATTATGCATTATACATTGTCCCCCTTTTTTTTTTTTAAACACACAGAACTAAGAACAGAGTCTCTGTAGAGTTAAATAAAAAATAAACAGATGAGCAACAAATGAACAATGGAGGAGAGTAATGGATGAGCAAATGCGGCATACAAAAACAAATGCAGTGATAAATGCAAATGCCCATCACTAATATCCCATTAAATGGAAATAATAAATAAAACATAAAATGCAGCATAAATAACAATAATCAAAACAAATAAATAAATGAAAGAAATGAAAAGAAAATTAAGGTAAGGGGGAGGGATCAGTCGGTGGGTAAAGTCTTCAACGAGTTAAAATAATCTACGAAAGATTGCCATTTACGAACAAATTTGGCTGAGTTGCCTTTAACTGAATATCTCACCTTTTCAGATTTTAGAAAAAACATAACAACACTAAGCCAAAGAGCAATAGACGGAGACTTGGGGGATTTCCATGAGAGTAGGATACAACTATTTGTAATTTTAAATGTTTTATTGTAACAAGTGATATCTAAATGTGGAGGAAGGACTAAGAGAGGATCACTAAATCTGTCCAAGCATTTTATTAAGATCTTATAGATAATACGTTGTCTTAGTTATAGTTATATGAGTCTCTTATTCACCTGATCACACTGACCCAACTTCAACTCAGACATTTTATAAGTACCCAGTCATTTTCCCATACTGCATTAACACATTTCTGTGTTACACATCAATGAGATAAATGATCAGATGCATGAAAATGATGAAAGAGAGGTCAGGTCCTCACCACAGTGCGGCCACATTCATCACTTCAGAGACTTGCAGTCAAACAAGCTCGCGGCTCTCTGAGCAGAATAACTTAGTCATGGATCCAGGGCTTCGCTAAAACATGTCAACTTTGGTCCAGCTGCAGGTCATTATATAGTTCAGTTTCAGTCACACGAACACATGGTGGACATTAGTCACCAGCTTTGTGGAAAAAAAAGGAACTCTGTACGTTCAACAAAAGCTCCATGTTCAAATCATATTGATCAAATCACATCAGATGAGTGGCTTTCATTCAAGAACTGAACTATTGAGGTAAAACACATGCTGGTTGTCATGGTCAAATGTTTTTTGTTTGTGTCTCTGTCCCTCTGTCTTTTGGGACTTTTTGTTCCATATTTCAGTTAAGATTTGTTTTTCTTTCCTTGTTTAGCAAAAGTCTTCAGTTACTTTTCCTCTGTCCTGCCAGAGACAAGATACCTGTTGGGATGGATGGATGGATTCTATGTTGCTGCTTAGTCATGGTCGTCATTTCCAAGTTTTGTTTTGATACTGATTCTGGGCCCAACTATATTGAATACTTTAGTGATCTTGGAATATTGGATTACTCGGATCGGTCGTCGGGGTAGATCACAGCGGTCTATTATTGCATGATCTATTAATAATACAAGAATTGTGTAAACCGTAATATTGGATTAATTGGATTAGTCATCAAATTGGCCGAAAGATCACACGAAAGATCCCTCGGGATAAATCATAGTTGTCAATATTTCAACACCATGTCTGTCTGTGTTTTTTATTTTGTCCTGAGACCAATTTTTATATAAGATCCTCAACTCGTTTTTTTGGCTGAAGTTCTTTATTGGCAGCAACGCCCGAAAATCTTCATGCATGTTACCATCCAGATCACAACTGAGCATATTTTCATTCGGATGAAATGTTTAATGTGTGTCCAGTGACTCTTCTTAATGCGTCACAATCAGTTATGTGTGTTCAGTGATGAAATCTGTAGGATTCCTGTGAAAAGCTGAAGACAGAATGTCCATCATATTAGATCACCACTACAGGTGAGTGATGTATGTGATGACATATATTCTTCTTTATTATGTGTAATGTTAGGAATGAAATGATTGGTGTTTATGTGAGTGAATAAGAGATAAGTAATAGGAACTTCCTCCAAGTAGGTAAAAAGATAAAAGCTAAGCACCAGTGAAGTTGTTTCTTGTTTGCTTTAATTATTTAGTTTATGAGCAAATGCATATACTATATAGTTAGGAAGGTTGGTATGTTGTTCATATGTCAATGATAAATGAATAATCTAGTTTTATTAGTCAGTCAGTATAGTTTAGTTCAGCTTGTTCCCAGTTGCAGATTCTGAAGTTTACTGACAAAATTAACAACAGAATAATTGTAAATTAGGTGCAATAATTATTAATGGGACACATATCTTAGGATTTTATTGTTGATTTAATTATAAGAAAATTCCTAACACTGCTTGATAGAACATAGCTGCAGTTAAATATAAATCATTCAGATTTAATGTAAAATAATGGTAATGAAGCACATTTTAGCTTATTTTCCAGCAGCGTAGATGGATGTTCAGTAACTTCGTGAGTCATTATGGCAATAGCTGTTCTGCCCCATTGATGTCCATCCTTTTTATTTGCCATGTAGTTTGCTCTGTTTGCAGCCTGCTTCTGTGTTTAGTTGTGTTTTCTTATTTCCACAAGTGCTGAACCCTCAGGGCCGCTGGAGACTTCAGGTTATTTGTAATGTAAATAACATTCAGTGTATCTTGATCTTTGACTGATTGCCCACCTCATTTTCACGTTTTGCTTCTTCCAGCTGGATTTTCGTTATATGCAAGGATGGAAGAGTAATCACCTCTTCTGCTGGGGTCTGGTGGGGCAGTTTGGAATTCCTTGCTTCAGTTTCAGGCAGTGTTTCCACAGACATCAGTGTTTTTGTCACCTGGATAAGCTTTGTTCTCCAGTAAAGCTTCACAGTCTTGGCATGACTGAGTGTGTGTATTTTTGGACATGAGCATTGACATTTTCCATGGTGCCGTTGTTGCTGTTTCCTTCATTAAGCTGATCAATCACTTGCTGGCTTCAGGAGATTCTGCTCGGAAAAAAGTATTTTTAGGCACCTTTTTTCGAGTGACTTGGCTGCAGTCCAACTGGGATCAGAAATGAAGTGGCACAGCTTCAAATTAATTAATATGAATCAAATGAAATATTAAGAATCTCTGGTGGTTGATTTTTTACTGTATCATGTAAAGGTGTATCTGCACCTTCATTCGTTGACCCTGACTATCATTGGACTCTTGTTTGCCATGAAGCATATCATCTTATTATTTTTAACCCTTTTTTTAAAATCTAAGATACATTTTTGTAAAAAAAAAAAAAAAAAAGAAGAAAAGTCTGCTAATCCCTTGAATGATCTCACTGGTCAAAGAAAATAAATAAATGAAATAAATAAATAATGCAAGTTCCCTAAAGACGTTTTGAATACTTTCTTGTTTATACTTTTGAACTTACAGACGACATAAGGACAAAAAGTTATTGTTATTTAAAGGCACCATGTAGCAACTACATGTGTCACCTACTCACAAGACTTTTACCGGTCTGTTGTTGTTTGTACCATTTCGTGGTAATACCACGAAACGTTTGGTGGTGCTGGGCTTCCTTTTGTGTAGTTCGGAGCAAATAAAGCAAAACCAATGTGAGTTGGAGCTGATGAACAATGATCAGCATTCAGTTTTGACTTCATATAATGTGCTTTGGTGACACTTTTCCTTTCAGGTTCTACTTTGAAAGGTAAAAACTTTAAATGAAGGTTGTGTGAGTTGGATAAATCATGTATGTTGCAATTCGTGACATTGACAGCTTGAAATGTTCGGATATCATTTTTTTATTCCTTTCAGATTGGGCCTTGTCCCTCATGGTTTTCTGTGTGTGTGTTTAAGGGGGGGTGCTCCGAGAGTATGGGGTCCGGGTCTCTCCTCTAAGGGCTGTTCGCTCTCTGATTTGCATTGCCGGCAGTAAATCAGACCTGTTCCCAGACCATGTTGGACTTCAGCAGGGCTGCCCTTTGTCACTGGTTCTGTTCATAACCTTTATGGACAGCATTTCTAGGCATAGCCAGGGGCCGGAGGGGGTCCAGTTTGGGAACCACTCTGGGAACCAATCTGTTTTTTGCAGATGATGTTGTCCTGTTGGCTTCATCGAACCTGGACCTTCAGCATGTGCTGGGGCGGTTTGCAGCCGAGTAAAAAGCGGCTGGGACGAGAATCAGCACCTCAAACTCCGAGGCCATAGTTCTCGACTGGAAAAGGGTGCTGGAGAGGTCCTGCCTCGTTCACGAGTGAGGGAGCATGAGATGTGGCGTGAGGTTGACAGACGGATTACTGCAGCGTCCGCAGTTGTGGGGTCAGTGACGGTCTCTATTTACCGGTCAATCTACGCCCCTACCCTCACCTATGGTCATGAACTTTGGGTAATGACCGAAAGGACAAGATCGCGGATAGAAGCAGCCGAGATGAATTTCCTCTGCAGGGTGGCTGGACGCTCCCTTACAGATGAGAAGCTCAGTCACTCCGGAGGAGCTCGGAGTCGAGCCGCTGCTCCTTCACATTGAGAGGAGTCAGCTGAGGTGGCTTGGGCATCTGTACCGGATCCTCCTGGACGCCTCCCTAGGGAGGTGTTCCAGGCATGTCCCACTGGGAGGAGACCCCGGGGAAGACCCAGGACACGCTGGAGAGACGATGTCTCTCGTCTGGCCTGGGAACGCCTCGGACTCCCCTCAGAGGAGCTGGAGGAAGTGTCTGGGGTGAAGGAAGTCTGGGCATCCCTGCTATGACTGCTGCCCTTGTGACCCGGTCCTAGATCAAGCGGATGAAAATTGATAGATGGATGAATAGATACCGATTCCAAAACATGGACTGTAGGTATCAGCTGATACTGAGTGATATATATATCCCTAACCTGGAGTGAATTCAAGATGATTGGAGCCAGATCCATTTTCTGAAAGGGAACCTCCATAGTTTGCGGCTGAGGTTCCTCCGTCTTCCTCTTTGTCATATTAAAAACATTGTGCCTTTTTTGTCTGCTGGTTCCTAAAAAGCCTAATAAGCAAAATTCCAGCTACAGTACGTCTGGAAACCATAGGCTTTCCTTTGGAGCTTTCCAGTGTAAAATAACACCATGTTGCTGACATAGCGCTCATGCTACATATAGTTCAATCCAAGGCTCACGTCTCCATCTGCCAACTCATTTCAAGGCAGTATTGCATAACTTTATACATACTTATATGAAAATGAAATGCTATAAATTGGTGTGTAGATGTTCACACTCGCAGATCCTGATATTCTTATTTTTGGCGTCTGAATATTTCGGATGCTGGTATCTGAATCAACGCTAATAAAAAGCAACATTGCTAAATTCATATCTGGACTGTCTTGAGTCTTTTCTTGACTTCACTTCTTTAAGTGAAGCTCCTGTTCAATGGATTATTGGCTCATAAAGGCCTTTAAATATGCTTTGAAAAGTTTTGCCGAGGCTCTCTTGGATTTATCCTCTGCACATATGCTTTGTCCTCACGTTGCGGTTTTCCATGCATATCTTAGGCATGGATAACTTCAACAATTTATGAACTTTGAGCAGAAACTGTGCAAACACAACACCTAAATTTGGCCCATACTCACCGCGCCTGCCAGCAGCTGCTCGTTGCAGTGCTTTGTCTCCCAGAACAAAGCAGTAAATCAGGGAAATAAGACCTTTATATCCCTGCTGAGTCACAGGGGCTGCCTTTCTAAAACCTACGCATCCAAACCTCTTCTACAAACTACGAGTGTTGGTCAGTGAGTTACTCAAACACATGACTGATGTCATGTGTTTTGTTTTTAAAGGTCTTTCTAGATTTGGGACCTTTTTATAAATGGAAACAGATGCCTAAATTATACAGTATATATTTGTTTTATGCCTTTCTATTTTTACAGAACATATATAGCACGATAAAAGCTACATAAAGAAGTCAAGGATCTTGGAAAAAAAAGTGTTTTAAAGGTCTTTCAATTTTCTCTTTACACGCAAAAGTGAAGGACCTGAAATAAACCTGAATAAATTCACACAGCAAAAGCCCAAGAGTTTTGAATGTAGAGGAATTGAGATGAACTATTCAGGAAAGTGTAAATCCCCTCCCTTCAGTCATGTCTGTTACTTGAATTTTGTCTCCTGTAAAACAGAAGAAACACGATACGTAATTCAAATAGTTTTCATTAATAGAGAGCCAGCTGCATTTAGGATAATTTGTTCTCTTGCGTATATATATATATATATATATATATATATATATATATATATATATATATATATATATATATATATATATTGCCTATAATATACTGCATCTGCAGGGGGAGTTGCACAGAAAATTGTTCACCGTTGTAGTTTTAAAGCCAGGATTTAAATCACAAAGCTAAAAAATGCAGTAAATATCATTATCAGTGTTGTAAATCAGGTCTATGAAAACCTTGGATAAAAGTAGTAACTCAAAATCATTTTGTTGTTGCACACTAACATCTGTACAGAGAAATAAATACTGTGCAAGCGCTTACTTTCCACATGTGGGGTATTTTCGTACACGTACAACAGAGATCAAAATAACACAAAACCTTTCCTTTTACAGTACATGTGTCAAATCTAAAGACTTGACGCTTTAACACTACGTTTCCACTTGTTTCTGTGCACTCATGTGACATGTCCATAAATCCATCCATCCCTCCCTCCAGGAACTTCCATAATCGTAGATCATTGTTGCCAAACGTCTTCCCCCAGCATTTTTCGTGGTGTTATTTGCCTTGTGCGCATCGTAAATGTTCAAATCGTGCAGTGAATTTTAGAGACAATGCTTGCGTCTAATGCACAGAGTGAATCACTGGCAGACTTTTGAATAACAAACTTCTTTCTTGTTTGAAACACACACATCATGGCAGACTACCCCCTCTGTCCGTGCAAATAAATCATTTATTCTCAGTCGAACTTTAAACCTCCTTTTCAAATATGTTTCAGGGCCTTTTGCCTTTATTTTGCATTACGGACACAGTTGAGGACAAACCCCAAAATGTGGGAGAGAAGGAGGAAATGATACATAGCAAATGTTCAGCAATGAAATCGAGCATTTTATTATGACTTCTGGTTTTATAGCTCAGGAACCGACATCTCTACAATAGTATTTTCAGTATTGTAAGTTATATAGTATTGTAAGTTATATTTTCATCCCCAAAGGTATCAAAAAAAGAAATGTGAAAAATAAAAAAACAGGAACTTCCACACCAACGTTGTCCTGTTTGATGAAATTGAAGGATCAGCAATCTCAAAACATACTCCGTCACAAGAGACTAAATTCTCTGCTGTGTTCAGCGCTGCACTCATTCTCTCCATCATTCTCTTCATCTCTGGTTTTGTATTGGTTGTTTGTCGGACATTTTGCCATGCAATAGCTTCCTGTTGTCTCTGGAAACACGATTAATGAGAGCGTTTAGGTTGCCAAAACAGTGACATAAGTCTTTAAAACATTATAGAGCCACATAATGAGGTGATAATTCTGTTTTTAATGTTGATCATGATCACTTAAGATATTAAGTATTACATCTTATAAAGCCACAAAAGTCTGACATTTGTGTTTTATAGATTGATGGTTTTCATGGGTTCATAGTTAAACCTCCTCCTTTTCTGAAGTTTATTTAATCCACAGCGACAAGTCCAAAATGTCCCCGTATTGATAATCTCCAGGACATCCTTGTGGACAGTTTTGTATGAAAATGAGGAAAAAATTAGAAAATGAAAAAAGCCCCCTCTTGTGGGTTCCCGATCTTCACTTCAATTATGATCTTTCCCACGTTTCAGATGAACGAAAAAGCACAAAACGACTGTGTTTCCTGAACGAAAGTGCTCATTGTTGAGAAAAGTACACATTTGCTTGTCATGAAGTGCCACAGCTGTGTTTAGCTAACCTCAGCAAGTGAGTCTTTAAAAGACGCCACAAGAGATGAGGCTGCTATTTTATGGAGCTCACTGGCTCTCAGCTGAGGCTTTGCGGGACACTTTTCTTAGTTTCTCTGTCTGACTCTTCTCCCTGGATCAGAACCAACATGTTTTTGGTGAACTCACTCGTGGATCTCTGTTGTATTTATCGCGGAGTGGATGTGATCATGAACACTGATGTGATTATTTGTCTTTGATTACTTTCTTTGCCCTCAAAGCCATAATATTGGTTTTAGGTCTCAAAGCCAGCAGGTACTAAGCTGCAATTATCATTCTTCATTCATACCAAACCACTTTTGCTGCTCAAGTAACATTAATCCTGTTGAGCTGGTTGACACACAGACACATCACAGCCTCTCTAATTAAGATTCGACCACAATTCCCATGACTGGTGTGCTACACAACCCTGGTGGGGGGAACTCCAGCAACTTACTGGAAGTATCATAAAACTGTAAACCAGACTATACCAGGAAACTATGGGCCTGAACCTACACTTAGTCACTCTCTCATCAGCTAATATAACTACAGAAATGAACTTACTCATCCACTTAGCTGCGCCAGTTTCTACCTCATAAAGTAACCATTCAAGCTTTTCTCTGACTAATTAGGCAAGGATGTAGTTGGGAATTAGATCATCAATAGTTGGAACATGGAAGACAGCAGTGGTGCTCAAGTTTAGTCGCCCGTAGTAGTTATTCACAGTCTTTTACACAGTAGAACTACTGTACTTGCAACAAGGGTGGAGAAAAGTACATTATTCCCGCCATTTTCCACCCTGCCTTTATTGCATCAGTAGCGAGCAAGAGATGTAGTCTAGTGGTCTCCATCTGTAAACGAGAATCCGGAGCAGGTTCCCGGCCATCGACTGCCAAGCAGCACCTGAACTCTTACCTGCAAGGGTGGCGTCAAAGCCTCTGAAGTCCCAGCAGCTTACAGTCCGCATGGCAAAATGGCAATATTTCACCAAAACATGGTGAAAAAAAGGCTAAAATCTCCTCCTCTGATCACTGATCTCTATTTGTTGTTAATGTTTGAACATATAGTGGAGATGATGGAAGGACGACTAGGGTTTGGGGTGTCCTGTTTCTTGCATGGATGCTGTTACAGTTTAGCACTATATGCTTAAATGTAAAATGTGTCAGACAGAGTAGGGCTGGGCGATATGGACCAAAAGTCATATCTCGATATTTTCTAGCTAAATGGCGATACTCGATATATATCGATCTTTTTTCTGTGCCATAATTGGGGTTTCCCCCAAAGCATTATAGCATAGCATCTCTGTTAGCTTCATTTTTTTCTGAGGCAAACCCTTAAAAAAGCAGTCAGTTTTAATACAAAGCCTTGTGCCAAATGTCACACAGGTTCCTTTATTAACAGAGGTCTGCACAATATCAAAATGTATAAAACAAATGAAATAAAAATAAACTGCCTGCATATATAGAATAAAAATGCTTCTTGAATAAAATAAAACAAATATCCCTTTCCTGCATAACAATTAAATTAAAATACACTGTGCAATTAATAGAATGTAGACAGTAACAGGCAGACTTTTCCACTGAGGTTGACAGTTGTGCAAATAACAAAACATTTGTGCAAATCTCAAATAAAACATTCAAGTCAATTTGTCACAAAATAAGCTATATCAAAATCATAACATTTTTTTTTTTTTTTAAATCGATATAAACGATATTGTCTCGTACCATATCGCGTTTGAAAATATATCGATATATATTAAAATCTCGATATATCGCCCAGCCCTAAGACAGAGTTTCAGTTTTTTGTGATTAAAAGATGACTGATTTGGGTTTTCCTTCTGTTTCTCAGTGTTCAAGTGATGACTGACCATCCAGTGCTGTGGGGCACAAGACAGATGATTACACCTGCAGAAGATGCCAGCAGCTGCTCATTGGTCAAACATGAATGCTCTTGGGTTTTAAAGAAGATGCTGTGGATGGTCTCATCTGAGATAGACTCTTAAAGTTGCTGGAGAGGAATCCCCATCACCGAGATCTCCGGGTGGTAGCAGGGTCCCCAGCATGTGGCCCCCGGACATCGGGCCTCCAGATGTGCAGCTGACTCTCCCCAGTTTTGGGAGTGTGTTTGAGGATGCCGAGGATCTTCAGGCGCCGCTGTCCTCCGGTGGGTTCTGCCAGTCGTCCAGCCACTCGGGAAGCCTGTGCTGCCTTCCCAGGACCTCGCTGTCCTTGTCTTCGCTGGGATGTGAGCTCACCTCCCTGCTCAGCCGTAAGGCCGCAGAGCCTTGCATTGAAAAGATCGTGGAGAACTTGACCACCACAGCGCAAGTAAACCCCAAGAACAGTACCCAGAGGTTCAGCTGCTACCCGCAGCCCTCCCTACCCATTTCTCATATGCTCACCAGCTGTGCCACAACACCATCTTTCGGCTCTCCACCTTCCTCCCTTTCCTCTTCCTCCTCGTCTTTACTCCTCACCTCCTGCTTGCTTCCTTCTGATAACCAAAACAAAGTGCAACAGCACAATCTACAGGGAGAGTATTGCTCCATCAAACAGGAGCCTGCAGATGATTTCTTGCCGTGTAAAAGGGAACCGTTTCAAATGAACATTCAGCAGGAGGATCTGTTTCACCTGGGCCGGTCTCTTAAGGGTTACGGCGGCAGGGACGGCACCCAGTCCCCTCTGAACTCCCCCAGGCTCAACAGACCTCCAGGACAGGACTTTACACTGGATCAACAGGAGCAGTCGTGTCATTGGATCGACTGCAGCGCCACCTACGGCAGTCAGGAGGAGCTGGTAAGGCACATTGAGAAGGTGCACATCGACCAGCGCAAAGGGGAGGAGTTTGCATGTTTCTGGTCCGGCTGCGTCCGACGGCATAAACCCTTCAACGCTCGCTACAAGCTGCTCATCCACATGAGGGTCCATTCTGGAGAAAAACCCAATAAATGCATGGTTAGTGACTTTGTTTTCATCATGTGTGACTGTTACAGGCACATTTATTTCTTTATTAAGGAGAGTTTAAGTATTTCCTTGAAAGTAGGGTAAGCAGTTTTATGTAGATTCTAACCCAGAACACATTTTTATTACATTCACCTGCTCTGTCACGTCGCCGATCATCATGTAAATACAATTCAATTTTATTCATATAGCATCTATTACATTACAAGTTGTCTCTAGGTGCTTTCCAGAGACCCAGAAGCCTTTGGATGTTTTCTTGGGGAGCGCTGAAGTGGAGGGGAAAGAGAAGCCTGATTTCTGTGTTTTGTTTATTGCCTTAAAGTCTTAAATTTCTACAAATATGGAATCATCTAGAAATTGCTTACCCCACCTTTAAGTAATTCCTTGAGTTATAAGATAAAGGAAAAAGATAAAGATATACTGTACTGATCCCCCAGGGGAAAATTACAGTATCAGATGACCCATTTATGTTATCTACATGACCTATGTAAGCAGAAAACCTGAAATATTTTTAAATACTTTTAAAGGAAATGAGAAGACTTAAGGGTGTGTAGTGCTAAACAAATACCAGATGTAGTTTTGGCATTCTCAACATAGACTATAGGGGAAATATTAACATAAAGTGGTTTGAGCAACTCGGCGGCCCAGATGTTTAAATACAATATTAGTGCTGGTTCACATTGAAACTTTAAATAATATAAGATTATAAGTCTTTTATCTTATGTTTCTTCAGTTGATGACTCCAGATAATCCAGATAAATATTTAGGTGGCGGGCTCAGCTTGTTCAAATATCTGTTTCTCGTGCCAACAACTTTTTAAATGATTATTTATATATATATATATATATATATTTTTTTTTTTTTTCCTCTATATTATTTATATTAAGTGATGATTATATTATTCAAAAACAGAATCATACATATACTGCAAATGATTACAGGACAACTCTCTATTTTTGAGAGGACATTTATTTTAGACAAATTGTACTTAAATAGTCAGGAGTTGAAATATAAACTCTCAAACAAGAAGCGTTTTAAAGTTTTTGGTTTTTATTTTTACCTGAAAGAATAATTTTCAGGTCCTTATCAAACTTTACATTTGACTTACCGCTAGCAGAAGAGAAATGTGTCAACGTTTCAACATCTGAAGGTGATAAACAGCCAGACACACTGAGGGCCGGCCGTGTGTCTGCTTATGCTTTCAGGTCGTAGTCTTCCTCAGTCAGTTTGCTGGGAAAACGTTTGTTTGGCGACAGGTCAAATAGTCTAAAATGAGTAAGTGATCAGGGTCCAAGTCGTTTGTGATCACTTCAAGTCAAATCAAACATAGAAATATTCATGATTTGAGTCCAAGTCAGACGTTTCTGCCATTAAAAAAAGTATTTTTTTTCCTTTAAGGTCTTGATATCTGAGCTGCAACCTAAAAAAAAACCGTTTTCATGCATTTAATGTGTGGAAAGATTTACCAGAACAAACTGGAAACTAACAGCTAAACACAGTAACAGTCAGTTAAACGTTCAAATTTGAAACATAAAATTGGAAATGATGAGATTTGTTTGTACTGAGTTTGAAATGCATTAATCAACTAGAGTCTGTCTCAACTTGTGTCAGACTCATCATCAGGCTGTTTGACACAGAGATGATCAAACAGTTTCCTCTGATCACGACATGTTTCTCCTACTCATAAATGCAGAGGAAGAATCAGGGCTGTGTTGAATAAATGAATGAATTAATGAATGCAGGACTCACAACTTGATTGATCAACTTGGGTTCATTCTGACAATTAAAGTCCAATTATTTTATATTCTATATATATTATTTTATTTTAATGTTTGGTAATTAAACTAGGAGATACAGTAAATGATAAAATCTTTCGAAAATTTATATTTCCCCACATAAAACTCTTCCCTGCCTGTTTCTAAGTATCCGAACAAGCTTAGAATTTGGTTAAAGTGGTTACAGTGAGCCTGATCTAAAACTGCAAGTTACAGATTTCTCAGAGATGCAAATGAGTTTGAGTAATTAACTGATGAAGAAAACCACTGCGCCATCAGTTTTTAAGGATTTCTCGCCAACACCAGCTTCATCCAAGTTCCTTCTGACTCCAAAAATTAAAACAACGCAGCAGCGCTGAATGCCAAAGGTTTCAAAACAGCAAACCGGTGGGTGAGCCCACAGCAGCTCCATCCATCATTTATTCCCAGTTTAGGGTCACACTGCTGATTTTGAAGATGGAGCAACGCTCCTACAGATGGTGAGCCTCACAAACAGAAGTCTTGCTCAATCAGATATTGGCGATTGTTATCAAATTGTGAAATAAAAATTGCATTTAAAGTCGATACCAGTCGACCACTTCCATCTGTTTTCACTTTTACATTATCGCTATACCCTTTATACAGTCAATTAGATTCAAACGATACAGAAAAATATTACCAGAAACAGCACGTTCGGTCCAAAATCATGGAACAACATGTCCACTTTAAATTATATAAATGAGTAATCACTGTGGTTGGACCACAATGTTCTTTCTTTAGAGGCTACATCACCGAGCCAGAGTTAGAGTAAGTCTTAGAAAACTGTTTTTGACTCAGTAACTTCACATAGCTGAGAGTCATCGCCTCTGACATCGCTGCTCTGACTGGCTTCGTGAATGTGTCAAGATTAAACACACCAGACTCAAATGGGTTTTGAAAAACTCAAGATGCATGTTTCTGATCAAGACAAAAGCAGACCCAATTAGTTCTGATTAAAAAAGAAACTGACTGCATTAACCATCACAACAGTGGGCTTTAAGCCCTAAAATCAACCTTCAGCACTTCTGTCATCAATCATTTTTTTATGAAGCTCAACTCTTCATGTCTGAATTGTGACGCCTTTCTGTTCGGAGCCAAGTCCTCACCTCTGAGACTTAGCAAGCTCTCCGTTATTCCCCGTTTTCATCCGCCCACGACTCAGATTAATAATTCATTCACAAGTTTTTACTCACAGACACTCACTTCCTACTTAACTGAATTACTCCATTATAGTGTCCCAACCTGCTGCTGGCTCATAAACCCTTTACTGTGGAGTCGCCTGCAAACAGATTAATATTGAATCAACATTAACACAAAAAATTAATCATCTGTCACACTTGAAATGCCTGAGGAACGTCATTTCGTTTTCATCAAGTGCTCAGACCCGAACATGTGAATGAAGTAATTCCCGGTGCAGCAACGGAAAATGAATATCCCAAATGAAAGCAGTCAGTGTTTGTTAATGAATTCAGCCTTATTTACCAGCTCGTAATGTCCACAGGTGTTACTTAGGCAGACACGGGTCCCAAAAGCATTTTTAAATCCACAGTGGTTGAGTCATGATTTATAGTTCCTTAGTAAGATTCATTGCATACATAAAACGGTGATATCCTAGATGTCCAAGACGGGACCAAAACAAACACTTACACAACAGAGCCTTATCGTACGGCACAGTAAAGCTCTGATGTTCAAAAAGAGCATCATTACGCCACACATTGTGTTGGCTAAATAAAGTCTCTTAGTTTTATTTTCAGAAAAACACAACAGCATCAGCAAAAGGAAGTACTGCAGTCTCTAATTGTTGAATATATGTAATAAATCCTGCTCATCACCAAATAAAGATGTTTTGTGGTCTGTGTGAGGCGGAGTTGGAGTAGATGGCCGGGACAATGAAACCTCCATGTAACAAGAATGTTATTTTCCTTTTGACTTCTTAACATTTCCGATCTTCATTATGTGTTTGTTATTTAAACTGGAGGGTGGTAATGACATTCAGTTCAATTTAATAATACTTCATTAATCCCTGAAGGCTAGTTGTACTGATGCAGTCAGTCAGTGTTATAAGGTCATCATGAGTCATAGAAGATATAGCTGTTGAACGGAGTGGTCTCTCGTAGCATTGTAGCAAACCTGGAAAAGTCTATGTTTAATCACTGTTCACACAGCGGGTTTGTTGCACCTCGGCCGTGCTTTTACTCTGCGCTGCTGTACTAGGGATGTTAATAATTAATCGATTTTCGATTAATTGCCGTTATGAAATTACCCGATTAAAATTAACGATTACAATTAATCTATTTATTTATTTATTTTTTTCGTTTAATTTCACCAGCTGGTATTACGCCCGGACCACATTTAATGCGACACAACGCGCCGCGCCGCGCACATAAAGTTAGAAGAAAGAGACGGATATGTTTGGTTTTAGTAATATCATGCTCAGGCAATGAGTCTGCAATGGCCCAGACGGGAGACACATGTAGCTCAGTGCTTAACTTTTATTTTTAATCCACTCTATATTCTTCTGGTTGTTCTCCGATATGCTCCCCTAAAGCCTGATTTATGGTTCCGCCTTAAATCGACGTAGAGCCGCCACCGTAGCCTACGGCGGCGGCGGCTCTGCGTTGTTGTAACGCGGAACCATAAATCAGCCTTCACCCGGTACATACATAGGTTTCTCTAAACATCTGTCCCCGCTACAGTTTTAACTAAAAGAAAATGTGCTCCAATACATCAGGTCTCATCATTTTATTTTGAACACTGCAGAAACTCTAACTTAAAACGTAACTAGAACTTAAAATTTGCTTGACACAAATGACACTATTATGGCTGCTGCTACTATTAATAGCCTTGAAGTGCACTTTATATTATATTCCTTGTGGTACAAAAATGTCTTTTTGTTACTTTTGTATCAAATAAATATTTGATTAAGGAATACATTAAAATGTCCTTTGTATTTTATATAAGCAAAAAAAATTATGTTTGTATCTCAGATGGGGGAAAAACGCCGCTTATCAACTAATCGATGATCGATCGATAAGGTTATCAACTATCAATTAATGAAATAATCGATAATTTGCATCCCTATGCTGTACTGGGTTAATCACACCGAGGCAGAATGACATTTTGCTTCGTAGCTGTTGCACCTCGGAGTGACAGAGGCGTAACTGAGCAACGTGAGCGTTGTGTGGACTGGCATGTGGAAAGGCATGACACGGGTGTGAGCAAGGCTGCAAACTCCACACACAGGATAAAATCACGGTCCAGTGAGACCGTCTGTTTATCCAAGCGACAAGAAATATGAAGATGCAGCAAGAAAACCCACAGTGGTTAGAAGCAGAGGTCCAGATGGACTTTACCACTTGTCCCCACTGTCTTCCACTTGTGTGAAAGTGGCTGTTGTGTGTCGGATGTGCTCTGTTGTTCATTATATTTTACAACTTATGCAATGTTTTTTTTGTTTGCACAATCAGCTTCAGGGACTCCAGAACAGTTCCCAGAGGAGATACGGCCTACTTTATCATTTTATTTTCCATTTTCTTTGATTATCTGGTTCTGATCCAGCTGCACCAACAGATGACAGTAGATAAAGCTCTAACACAGACGTATAGAAGATATGCAGCTTTTTCTGCAAGTATTGAAGGATTTAAGCATCCTCAAAGTGTACAGCCTGCTCAGTTTCCTCAGTGTTGCATGTGCAGTCCAGTCAGTTGTCCAAGTGGACATCCGGGTATCTAAAGTCCTCCAGCAGCTGCACCTCGTCAACCATGAAAGAAATAGTGTTCAGCTTTTTTCCTGTTCATCTACTATCGTCAGCTTTGTCTTCTTTACATTGTTCCCACACCATGCCACAAACCGATCCACAAGTCATCTTTAATTATTTCTTTAATTTCATAAACTATGGTCTCTTTAAAGTCCTTTTTAATACTTAAACGTATCCAAACAGCAAGCAAACGCAAAAGTGGAACAATAAATTAATCGTAGATGGTATTCGGTGAGATTGAAGACAATTACAGCTTCCCCAGATGTTACATAACTCTACATAAAACAAAAAAAACAGGCTATTATGCATTTGAAATCTTTTAACAACTAATTTTTTTGACAGATTTACACATGCTATGGGACTGTACTCTTAAATGTTATTATTTTTGTGTCACTATACACACAAAAAAAGCATGAAGCTAAGTCCAAGAACAAGAATGAAACGATTACGTTTCACAGTTTCTCAGTAAGGCTGTGTTCTATTTTGACATTGTAAAACAGATTGATATTTTATTACTGAGTTGTACCATTTCACGTTGCGCTCCTGCCAACATAAACATTCTGCAAATGAAAATACTCACTTTACCACCAAATGTGTACTAATCTAAACTGAAAAAGCCCTGATGAGCTCGCTGTTCACAAAGGTTTAGTACAAAAAGAAAGAGGAAAGAAAAACAACCCTCATCTGTTTTTGCTCAGTAAATAATTGATCTTATCTGCAGCTTGATACTTGGGCTTTATTACAGAAATAAGAGCAGAAACGAGATGGCTGTTTGTTACTTTTTCTGTTGGCAATAGTTAGAACCAGCTGGAGCTACTAGCAACTCAGAAAGATCACACAGCTTTGAGAAATTATCTACCAAACTGGCCTCATTCATGTAGATTATCATTAAACATTTAAATGTACACTTTAAAGTTCATACATACACCTTTTAAAAAAAATGTTTTACCTTTTAACCAGATAGCGACTTCACTACGTCATTAATAAAAAGTACCAAACAGTAAAAACTGAAAATTTCACATGACTTTATTTGTTGGCATGTTTTAATTTCTGATCTTTACCCTTTTTTTTGGGAGGGGGGTTAAAGTCTTGGATTAATTAATCACTGTGATGTCGTGGGATTTCTCTTATGTGCAGAGTTTAATGAGGTGAGTGACATTTACAGACTCATTAGTGAGACCTAATAAAACCTGGAATGAATATTAGGAGGGGAAACAGTTTGGATAGGATGAATCTCCTCAAACTGTGCGTGTAGTTTTTAGATTATTCACAGATTTCCTGCATGGAAGGTTTTTTAAAATTTCATGTCATGTTTTAAAAAAAAAAAAAAAAACGACTAGAAATTTTCCATGTGTGCCCAAACTGTCTTTTACTTTTTTAAATACTGTAATTAACGTTTTGACATGGAGGTCAGAGGTGGCCACATGAGTCATTTAAAATCTGTGAAATGTGAGAGTGAAGTGCTGCTTTATGGTCTGCAATGTGTAAAAACCTATGACGCTTCTATTAGTTGGTTGTCTGGCTTCAGTCCAACAGAAACACTTTTAAGTGCAACCTACCACAGTTAGCTGTGTGTGTGTGTGTGTGTGTGTGTGTGTGTGTGTGTGTGTGTGTGTGTGTGTGTGTGTGTGTGTGTGTGTGTGTGTGTGTGTGTGTGTGTGTGTGTGTGTGTGTGTGTGTGTGTGTGTGTGTGTGTGTGTGTGTTAGCAGTTTTGTTTCAGTAATTTAAACTGATATATATTTAATCTACACAAACCTTACTTCACTATTTAGTTAGATTGTAAAGATTTTATTACATGTAACTTGTGAGGACAGTTGTGTGGGATTTCTGTGAAAGGATAACAGCTCTCATGTCTACTCGAGTGGGTAATTCACTGTTTTATGACTTCATGGCCATGGCCTTTGACTCGGAGGTATACAAATGTTCATCCCTGCTGCTTAACACTTGACTGCAGACTGTCCCGGTGACTGCTGGAGGTCTCCGCAGAAGGATAGTCCTGGAAAGTCTCCATCCCTTAATTACACCTAGATATTCTACCTATGAGGGTTGTAAAAATAACTCAGAGCAGGACTGGTTTAATTCAACCCCCACCAGAAATACATGTGACGTACTGCTGCTAATGCAGAGATCTCCCCCCGTACGTTGTACAGGGATCCAATCTTTCATGGCACAGGACATGATGCATCATGGAGTACCTTCCACAAGCCCCCACAAAGGAAATGCTTGAAAGGAAACCCATTACTAGTAGCACAAACTCCCTGCTCCCTTTAATATTCTTGCAATGGTGAAGTGCTGGTCCAGCATTTCCTGACAAGGATAATATCTACCTGGTATCGGGAGCCCACCAGGCCTTCTCACCTCCCATCTGATCCAACTCCCCACCAGATTGTGATTCATTGACACTTCAGCTCTCTAAACACTTTTCACTGAGCCCCACATGAAAACCTCTTAAAAGCATCGATAGGTTGAGCTTTAAGAACAGATTGTGCCTGGTTCTTGTGCAAGGATCTCCAAAGTAAACATGGTTACTTATGCTCATTCATATGTAATAGTGCCTTAAAAAGAAAAAAAACATGAAATTAAATGAATTCAAGCAAACTGGATCATCCACAGTAAGTAGAGGTTTATTTTGTGTAAGAACAACTTTGACTATGTTATCAAGGCAACTCGATTCAACACAACATGCAGACAAAAAAGAGTGTGGGCTCAGTCACTACCATCTCTAAAGTCACTTTTTTCATGTAAATGTTGCACAAAAATGATGATTTTCCCCAACTATTCCATTTTAATCCAATTTTCTTAGTTTGAGGGCTGCTCCAAGGCGTTCTCCCGTCTGGAAAACCTGAAGATCCACCTGAGGAGCCACACGGGAGAGAAACCGTATATTTGCCAGCATCCCGGCTGCCTCAAAGCCTTCAGCAACTCCAGCGACCGAGCCAAACACCAGCGGACACACCTGGACACGGTCAGTGAGCACCTGACACGACGGTTTTAACATCTGGACTGCACCTCATTGTCCCAAAGGGTCATGCATGTGCTCAATTTCTCTTTTTCTTTTGTTCTTCTTCATCTTGTTTTTCCTTGTATGGAAGAGTTTTCATTTACATTTGAGAATACAAATCATTTTCCACGACAGAATTTGTGGTAAGTAGATAGTAAGTAGATGATGAAATGGAAATATTTTTCATGACTGATTAGTTATTTTAATGAACCGATGGAAAAATCTACACAGCGAGACACTGGAGATGGCAGTGAAATAAAAACATTAACCACATAGGGTGACAGTGCAGTATAAAGCTGCTTCCCTGACTTTTTATTTGTTTCCCTTTTTAAGTGATTAAGGCAATTACACAGCAAAAGCCTGCTCTCAGTAAAGCAACCGATTCTCTTTGTATGGATCAGAACCAAACCAAGAGATTTAAATAAATAAATAATTGGTAGAAATGAATGAGCTGATAGAAAACATCACTGAAGTATTCACATCCTCGTATCCTGGTCACATCTTAGAGTTTACACCGCAAGATAGAGCACAAAACCCACTAGAGGTACTGTATACGCGGCCCGTGAGAGAACAGAAAACCCTCCTCTTCCGCGAAATCCAACCTTTTTTCCCTCTTCATTGTTCCCTCTCTTGTACCAGTTGCCAAATATAGGTGTATTCAAACAGTTTTAAGTACTCTTCGAGAGTTATGGGCTTCTTCTTCGGGTGGATTCGTACTGCAGATGGGAACGCTGCAGCCATGAGATGACCCTCCGGTGGGTGGTAAATCAGTGACATCATAATTCTAGTGTAGCTTATCGGCTTAGTTAATGCCGGGCTTTGCTGGGGCTCCAGTTTTCTGTCTTTAGGTTAAAAAAAGAAGAAGCATAAGTTCCCTCTGACACTACAGAGGTGATTTACAGAGCTTCAGCTTCTCCAAGTTTTTATTCACAGTTTGGATTTAAATAATTGTTTCATTTATGACTTCATGTCATCATGAAGTCGTTAATAACCTTTACCGGTATATAAAATGCACTATGTGTGAAAGATAAACTGTCGGAAAGAGGCTGTTAAATATTACATTTCATTATTAAAATACTCTTGATATACCAGAGTATTATAGCAAATACTATTTGAAAGATTTTGTGTGCCGTTCTAAACACACACACACACAATGCATTAAATTTAAAGTTCCTCATTGCCACATATCCATACACACATACTTTCCACATAACTGGCAGATATAAAGTCTGAATTCAGCGTGGCCGTGAAGCTGCATACCTTGAGTGGATTTATTCTACAGACCACCGTTATTTTTACTCCTGCTGAAACGCAATAAGGACTTAGTAGTAATCCAGCAAATCAGATCTCTGATTACACGGATGAGATGGAGCTGCACGTTGCACTCTGCTGTTATTACAACGAGAGTAGAAAGTTATTTTCTCCCTTTTGTGGTTTCATGCTGGCTAATAGCGGTTTCGCAGTTGCCTCACAAATCAAGAATCAGACACATCTGGCGCCGTATCGGAGGCCCAGCTGAGGACCGTCTCAATGTAAATAACTGCAGAATATAAGACAACCTGGATTTTTTAAGTTTGATTAAACATCTTTTATTCTGTAAATTATTTTTCTCCTAAAATTTGGTGAGTTTGCAAAAAAAGTATTTTCTAAATGAAGCAAAAATATGTATTCCACAAAGCGTGAACTTTGGCTTAGACTTGGACTTTTGGAAAAAATGCTGCTTGTTTTGATCAGTTTCTGCTATATTGGTTCCTTAACGTGCATTTTGCAATGGTAATGATTTTCTATGTCTGTACTGGTGTAGTGTGGGGTATATGCACTTATCTTATTGTTGAGAAGTAATAATACCCAATATCCATTTATTGGGAGAAAATATCTTTCTACTCCTTGTTGTTGATTACGACTGTTTAATCATTGTGAGAGACTTTAACATCCTTGTCTACAACCCTTAAGACAGAGGCTGTAAAGAGCTATGTGATGTGCTGAAGGTTTTAGTTTGACTCAACATGTGAAACATACTTTGGGCTGATCATCAGTAAGGGTTGTCTTTATGACTGATGTGGCCCTACCGTACCATTTTTCTGTTTTCTTTGAAACCACCATTTCAATTCACTCAAGTAGCCAAAAAGAAGTCATAACGGATCAGCTAAACTCATCCTCCTGTTGTATCGATATTTTACCGACAGCTTTCTTCAAGACAGTTTTACCTGTCATGGCATCTGATCTGATAAAGTTATTGAAAAAGCTGTGTTTCAACAGTTATGCACATTTTTTAACTTTGAATTTGATTAGGTTTTTTGTGCTCATCACAGCACTGAGACTGCCATTGTCAAGGTGTTCAATGACATCCACATAAATAAAGACTGTGGTGGTATTATTGGACCTCAGCACATGTGACACTGTTGACCATGGTATACAACTAGAGCGACTAGAGAATTGGGCTGGTTTTAGTCTTAATTAAAGGACGGGGACTACTTTGTGTCAATAGGTAACTACCTACAAATCAACAAAAATGACACGTGAAGTTCCCCAAGGTTCTATCCTCGGACCCCTCCTATTTAACATCTATATACTTCCGCTAGCTCAGATAATAATAAACAAAAAGACAGTGGTGGACAGTAACAGAGTAAATTTACTTGAGTACTGTACTTAAGTACATATCCAGAGGATTTGTACTTTACTTGAGTATTAGATTTCTTTGGTACTTATTACTCTTACTTGAATACATTTCCAAGACAAATATTTTTACTTTTACTCGAGTAAATTTCTAGGAAGGCTGAAAAGTACTCGTTACTTTCAGGTCTGCTCTTTTTTCTTCTTCCCTAAGATCCTATTGGACACAAGCTGTTTTTGTCAAAGGAGGAGACCTATCACAGTGCACACTCTCCACTGGGATGTACGTAAAGCCGAAATACGTCAAGCCTCCTCAAAACGATACCGCCAAAGTAGCCTGCGTTTGTCAAGACAGAGTCAAGACAGAGCCGCAACAAGACAATACCGCAAAAATGGCTACGCCTGCGTCAGGAGAAGAAAGACAATCCGCTGAGTCGTCTGAGTCTGATAATGAGCCGGACTCGGAGCAGGGACTTTCACAAAATCCTTGGCCGTATCTTAACTCAATGTTTGAGTTCGACCGAGTAAAAAACGAGGGCACAGACAAACCACAGACATTTTCAAATGTTTATTGTGTCTGCCGAAGCAGAACTACCTCTCTGCTTTGAAATTTACTCTTACTCTTACTCTTACTTTTACTTAAAGTTAATTTAAAAGCATTTACTTTTGGATACTTAAGTACCTTTTAAAGCAAGTACTTTTCTACTCTTACTCGAGTAATATTTTGACTGAGCTACTTTTACTTGTAACGGAGTAAATTTTGACCAGTAGTATTTGTACTCTTACTCAAGTACTGGGGTCGAGTACTCTGTCCAACTCTGCAAAAAGATAAGTTACCATAACTACACAAATGACACACAATTTTACATTACAATGTCACCAGGAGACAATTAGCCCATACAAGTGTTGAGTAAATGGATGGAACAAATCCACGAGTGAATGTGCCATATTTTGATTCACTTGAACAAAACAAAACTAAATAAGTTATTTTTGCACCAAAAGAAGAGCTTTTAAGCACCCAAACAAAGCTTCAGTTGTTACAGCTACAAACCACTGAAATCTGGGTGTAGTCATGGACTCAGATCTGAACCTTCAGAGACACATTTAAGCAATTACAAAGTCAGCCTTCCATCGCCTGAAGAGCATCTCCGGGATCAAAGGGCTAATCCATGTGTTTATCGTCAGTCGATTGATTACTGCAACAGTGTCTTCACAGGTCTGCCTAAAAAGTCAAATCAGACGGCTACAGTTGATGCAGAACGGTGCTGCCCGAGTTCTCACTAGAACTGTCGACCACTAGCTCCCTGAATCTCAAAGAATACACTTTAAAATACTTCCGGTCGGCTCTGTGTCCCCAGAGTCACAACGAAACATGGAGAAGCAGCATTCAGCTTCTATCCTCCACAGATCTGGAACAAACTTCCAGAAACCTGCAGGAATGCTGAAACCCTCAGTTCCTATAAATCCAAGTTAAAAACGAATTTGTTAAAAGCTGCATTTGAATTTAAACAATGTTCAGTACTAAACTGAAATTAAGTCTAGCATAAGTCTAACCTTTCTTTATTATGTCGCTGCTCAGTAACTGTATTTTTTCTTTATTTCTCATGTTTTCTTTGTGTGAAGTACCTTGAATTGTCTTGTTGCTGAAACCCGCTATACAAATAAACTTGCCTTGCCTTATTTTTCAGTCAGCATTGATTGTACTCACTTCTCTGATTTACATCATTCAGAGGTGTCTGCAAGCCAAATTGCCCAGTTTTCTTTCATAGGATGATGAGTGCACGACACACCGTAAACTGCCTCTAATTTGCTAGTACTCATTGCCTTCATTGGTTAGATTTGTTAGGTTTTGGCACGAGGGCTGATGAGTCGTCTGAGTCATTCCTGGGAAATCAAATATTGCCTACCATTAATTTTGTTAGTTTCCTTTAAGTTATTTGCTTTTATATGTAATGACCAGCTCTGATGAAGCGAGCTATTCAAATAAAAACTTCCTTTGACAATTACAAATGTCTTTGGCAATGTTCATCAACCAGCAGCTCAGCTAAAGGTCTGTTAACATGAGTCTAGCGCCCACGTGCTACCTGTCCTCCACTCCCGTCAGAGAATGCCGACAGTGACGTCCACTTAGGAAGACCAAAACTGACATAATTAAAAATAAAAGCAGAAATATATATTTTGTTTTTCCTTTTCCTTATACATGCATTCCTTGTTTTTACATTCCCTCGTCTGCCCCTCGAAGAAGCAGGAGCGGGCCAAAATCAAGACTATTGCGCAACCGGCGGTGACACACTGGGATAAACATACATAACCCTCACATTCGTTGAAGTGTATGTAGAATTTACACAATCATCCTCACTGAAGACTCAATATTGTCTATTGGGTGAATTTCTATTTCTATTTGATCTATTAATCTTATGTGGTGTAGGGTAGTCAAAGGAACATTATAAAAAAAAAACAAAGAAGTTAGTTTATATTAACTATAAATCTGGACATTAATATTATTATTAGTTTTAGTCTTTAGTCTGCAGGTTGCACAATAGTCTTAATTCTGGCCTGACGCTGCTTCTACCTGTTTATTGACCAATAGTAGAGAAGCTGGAGCAAGCTGGAGCATTTGCATAACGAGGCAGAAATGCATAAGGTAAAGTAAAAAGAGGAGATGAGGGAATGTATAAACAAGGAATGCATGTATAAGGAAAACAAAAATCAATTAAATGTATTTTTAATTATGTCAGTTCTGCTCCTCCATAGTCCACAACCAAAGTTGCCGGTATAATGTCAGATGAAGCTACGGCTGAACCTTGTAAATTATGTTAGTAACATGTTGGGCTCCACAGTCCAGGCAGATGGATAAAGCTGCACTAATTGTATACAATTAACTGTTTAGTAGTAAACATCAAAATCAAATGAAACAGATAACTGAACAATGTGCAAAAATACTACCAACCCATTTTTGGGTAAACTAAATACAGCTTACATGTCACTGTTTATAACACGGGTGTTCATCCTTTGCTCTTTGGTGGTCAGTGCCACATAAATGGATTACATTTTTTTCAGGACTTCTCTAGTCTTAGTGGTCACACTGAGTGGTTTACACTACATGCCACATTTACTCATGCATCGATGCAGCACGTTCTAACGCCAGTCTTGGTGTTTAGCGTAAAAATGAACCTCGACAAATATGGCCTGTATGGCTTATTAAATCAGCTTTAATAGAAGAAGCCGAAGAATAAGTGTTATTTCCAAAAGACTAAGAAGTGATTGTGTCTACAATATTAGAGAAACTCCTTATACTTGTAGCTAGAATCCCTTACCCTACCTTTAAAAGCTCGTTAGTAAGATGAATGGGACTGGTCTTTCATAGTGATAAGCGCAAAAACATATGTGACGGCTAAATTTAACTAACAATGATTAAGGGAAAATGAAGGACCCATGGCAATCAATAATAGATAATCCAGTGTTTGTGGATCAGGACATGTCAGGGATCAGTGTGAGGCAAGGCAAGTTTATTTGTATAGCACAAGTCAACAACAAGGTGATTCAAAGTATAGTTATCATCCATGTATTATATAAATTATGTCAATCAAACTCATAGCAGTGTTGGTTTTGCTGCCTTATGCAAATAGATTGTGTTTTTACAATTTTGTTTGGATAAAAGCAGAATTTACTGGTAAATAAACTATTCGGAGATGGAGGGGCACGTGATAGTAGGGATTTAATTTTATTGTTGGTCCTTGGTAATAGACCTCTGAGCTCTCTTTGCACCCACTGTTACTTGCTTCACATCCCTTGTTGCCTTTCAACTACAAAAGCTTTTTTGCATTGAATCCATATCTTTGCTGCCAGCTTGAAACTAACCTAACATCAATTACATGGTGATTGTCAAAGGTGACATTAAGTACTAGGTAAAAATGAAAGCATGTTGTTGTGGAAAAACCCATTAAATGCTCTTTGATACGTTCTTTCCAACTAGGTGAATGACTGGACTGAAACTGAGTGTCTAAGTTACCAAGAATAAGACTTGAGAGATGATCCAGATTTCAGTAGATGTAATTAAACAGTTGCATGCAAAAGAGTCAAAACATACATCATGCGTCTCGATGCAGAATGACGATGAAACAAAGGAAGCATTCTGATTTTAAGGCATAAAGGATGATTCATTCTTACGATTCGAGTAGACAAAAACATCTTTAAGGTCAGTGTTAATCTTTTTTGAGCAGACTACCAGTTTGGACACTTATTTGGGCCAAGGCTATTATTTTGCTGCTCTCAGCAGTTTTAGTTTAATCAAGTAGCCAAGGCTAAATTTTCCATCACACATGTAATTCTGTGTTCCTGTTTTACTATATAATTCATTCATTCATTCATTCATTCATTCATTCATTCATTCATTCATTCATTCATTCATTCATTCATTCATTCATTCATCCATTCATCCATCCATCCATCCTTCCATCAGAAGTGATTGATTTGAACAGCTATGTCAAAGCTACTTCCTTTATGTTTGAGATGTTCTCCATTTGTTTGGGACTATCTACATGGACTGAAGCCTTATTTTGCCTCATGAAACGAACAGATATTTGTCTGTGACCTGTTTATTTGGTGCTATAGTATTCTAATAAGTTTCATATTATACATATAAAGCTAGAATATTTATCATATACATATCTGCAACAATAAATATCTATTTATGGCTAAATTCTTCTCTCCTCCTCTCTTTAAGCTGGCAGATGAAAGGTAAATAAAGTGCATTCTTAAGAGCCTTTTATCTAATTTATTGACATAAGTATGACCCCAAATCCTGCACTGTCCAAGGTAAAGATGGTTTGAAAAATGCAAATTAGAATAATGCAATTATTCTTACATTTACTTTGTATTTCATTGTAAACAGCAAAAACTTAAGACATTTGATGTTTGATTCCAGTCAGTTTAATTTAATTTCAGGCCTATTACACATTCCCAGAACATTTGGACTGTAAAGCTCTGCTGCTTTGTAATGCTGGCATCTCTTCTCACAAAACTTAGAGGACATTTTTGCACAGATTAAACCTTGCAATGCAAGGTTTCAACTATTATTTAGTTCCAGTATTCCTGCTTATAGCATGAAACAGTTATGTGGTCGTTGTCATTACATTTATTTTTCTGTCAGTTTGGAGCTGGTAAGGGCTGCATCCATTTCACACATCACTCTAGACAAGATTACTGTTCAGCTTTTCGCACTTTACACAAAGATGTTTCCCCACATTTCTCACATAATTTAAAGATAGTGTAAACATTTTGAACAATTTTCTCACACATTTGTTAAAATTTAGAAATTTTCTGTCAAATCAAATCAAACTTTATTCATATAGCACTTTTCATACATGAGTAACGCAAAGTGCATTTAACATAGAAAAACTCATACACTCATGGTTAAAAACACACATCTGGTCAAATCTATGCTCCTCAAAGTCTCAGCATTTTGTGGAGTATTCACATTAGTACCATGTAATGATTACAGTTATCTTATGATATTATTATTATTATTATTATTATTATTATTATTATTATTATTATTATTATTATTATTATTATTATTATTATTATTATTATTATTATTATTATTATTATTAAGCTTCATTACTGGGATTACAGTAAATTGATGTTGTCCCAACTTGTTTGTAAGGTCTTGCAGTCCTGATGTGAAGGAATTAATGTAATTAGGTTTACAAGATGAAAATTAGTTCATACTCCATAAAAATTAGTTTAGGTAAATTTGTGGATAATTGCCCTTTTTTATACTTACATTATTCACATTGTCCAAGTATTGAAAGTAAAATTATAACATAGGCAGTAGAAGATATGAGATAAAATAACAATTACAAGGAAAAGTAACATCCAGGACAACTTTTCTTGGTGTAACAGAAATGCATTTTTTAACATTCCCTTTTTGTTTCTTGTCAAATCTCTCTCAACTGTCCTCGTTGTGCTTCGTTCACAGAAACCATACGCCTGCCAGATCCCGGGATGCTCCAAGCGTTACACTGATCCCAGCTCATTACGAAAACATGTGAAAGCTCATTCTGCTAAAGGCCTGCAGGAGAGGGAGGTCAAGGTACTGACGGCAACCAGGAAGTGATACATGAGCTATTTTCCTAATAGCATAATGTTATCCCCAAGCAAATCCCAGTTTTCCTTCCCATTTCATTCACTGAGACGACCATTGAGAGCATGAAGTATCCGGCATTTCCCACTCAGTTTTCTGACTGTTGAGTGCTCCATCCAGGAACTCCCAGTGCGAGTACGTGACTGGGAACAAAGCCACACATTTTCCTGTGATGAGCTTCCTCCTTGTGGCCAGAAGTGGTATTATCCATTCTGGCGCGATTATACCACTTGACATCATCAAAAAGGTTGCGAGCTACTGTTTTGAATGCTCAAAAACACAGTTTTAGAGCCTTGAGTGAGAGAAGCCGTTAAATAATACATCTCAGGATCACTGTGGAGGAAGTATTTCACTCAAAATGTTTCACTTTCAGAGACAGAAAGAAATTCAGATTGTTAATTACAACATAAATCTGACTTTTAACATTGTAAAGAACAAGTGAAAGACTCAAAGTTCAACATTGTGATGTCTCCTGGGATACTTAAAGGTTGTAGCTCAGTCTCTCTTCAGAATACATAATTACCGGATATGTAGTAATCTCACTGTGTATTGTACTGCCTGAGGTTTCTCACAGTAATCCCTTAAAAATGTAGTTGTTTCCGTTTATTTGAATGATGGTTGTTGATGCCGGTCTGTCTCAGGAATCTGTGAACACACAAGTCCAGCGTGGACTCGTGTCCTTGAGACACTGAATGTGCTACAGATTCCTGTAATCATGTCATGACATAACACAGAGAAGAGTCAGAAAAATGCTTTGAAATAAGATAAGATTGTCCTTTATTTCTTCCTCAATGGGGAAATTCACTATCATTCTTCAAGGAACATGTAGGATGTGCGACCTGTCCAAATTATTTTTAAATCTGCATGTTAGAATCCTGATTTTTATGATGTAGGATTGTAGTCTCGTAAACAAACAAGGTTTATTTTTTATGCTAGTTTTGATGCTGGCCAGAACATAATTGGAAATAATAAAAACTTCCAGGAGAAAAGAGACAAAACAGAACACTGTTGATTTTCTTTTCTGATTACATTTGTTTTATAGGCAAAGACACATCTGTGCAGTCTGTTCCTTTCAAACCTCAAGGCTCAAAAAGAGAGCGGTCATTTTCTATCTTTCACTAAGAAAAAACAACTCCTCAGGGGTCAGTGGTTATTGGTTGTGTTTCTGAGAAAAGGAGATGGAGAGCAGCAGTAGGAGGAAAGTATGAACATGTTTATTATTCAGAATGAAATACAACAAAAGTGTGTGTTACACACACTCTTTGGAAGTCAGAAAGGAGCCTATTGTTCTGCATTATCTGGGGCTTGTTTGTTTTCCATGGACCGTAAGGGACACTGGGCTTTGTGTGTATTCAAATGCCTTGTTCGTTTAAACAAAACCACTTGTGCTTGTGAGTTGTGACATAGCCAACACATCCTCTGGGGCTAAAATAAGACTTTGAAATGTTACACAAGCACGTCATAAATGTCTTACAGCCATAAATTTCTGAACACTTATGTGACCCCACTTATTAAAGCTTTCACCTTCATAGACAACGGTTTAGGTGAGGATCTGTCCCTGGAAGTCTCTGGGCGTCCTCTAAAAGCTTTCTCTGGCAATAAATTGTTTTGGAAAGTCTTGAGGGAGGCTTCTTTTTTTGTAATGGTGGATAATGAAGTAAATTGTCTTGCTCTAACTCTGTTTGACATTATTGAATAAGATTGCCTAACAAGATTTCTGGATTTTGTACCTTGAGAAGCTGGATCGCAAGATGAAACGAGAACCAGGCATCTGGTGAACGCATCGTTCGCCTGCATATAAAGCCCTCTGTATTCTCAGTTGATCTTCTGTATTTAATCAAAGAAGTCAGCCCTTTTTAAATGTTGCTCCATGGGAATTGCATATCCCAACACCAAAACACATTCAGAAGATGACTAAACAGCAGCCTTAACATAATTATTCTTATCCTGACATGCAGGCAGGGTTCTACACACGCAACATAAAAAACGCTAACTGCACCGTGTGTGAGTGGTATCTAAACAAACATGTGCATGTTGTCTTCCTGGCAGGCCCAGGTCCATACGATGCTGGAATCAGATGTTTTGAGTGATTGTCTGGCAAGGCAGCATCTCCACGGCCCTGCCTCCTCCCACCAAGACACCAGCTCACCTTTACCCGACTTTACAGGTATGTGCTGAGGAATCAGTGATACAGGTTTTTTTTTTATATATTCTCCAATGCCTCTCTGATAATTAGTAAAAACAATGAAAAAGGGGGTAATTGCCTGGGCATCTGGGCTGTTCAGCTGTTTCATTTTCTCCCATGGCCTCATTCGCTCTTTTTCCTCTCCCTCACCATCTCATTCCTTCGACGATAGCTCATCGTGCCAGTGTTTACCTTGTCCAATTAGCGGGCGCTGACTGTGGGCAAGTTGGCCCTCACTCTGCCCGTCCTTCAGCTTCTCCAGCTCACGTTTTCCAGCCAAACTCTTTTTCTTTTCCTTTCAATGGCTGAACTGGGATCAAGAAGCTGTCAGGTACACTGAGGCTCAGTTGGCCGAGGACGGGAGAGCGTGTCCAGAAGAGCTGTCTGTGTCTATTACTTCAGACTACTCAGAGTTTTACCCAGAGGACTTTGAGGGGAAAAGCTTCAAATAGTACACTGTGAGCTATGGTTATTCAGGGTGAAACAAGCGTGTCAGTGTGTTTAATTGTGTAATTATCCTTTGAGAATACGTTCCCTATCAAAAATAGACAAAAACTTCATCTTTCGTGCTGAAATGCACATGTAACTTTTGGGATTTATGTTGACATGCCATTAGCAAAATCCTGTAGGTGACATATAGTTACATATAGTTGGCTCGTGTAAGATACACAGGAGGCTCTAAAGCCAGGGGAAAAGAACTGTTGATTTTTACTGTTTTCAGGAGAATTTGTAGCCAGCTAAAACAATGTTGCTTTGACGTGTCACAGGTTATTTACATTCATAACAGCATAAAAGCCTGAACATTGTTCTGTTCTCCACCTTGAGACGGTTCTGCAGGAAAAATGGGGCAGAATAACAAACGAAAGGCTTCATGGCTTAGTGTCCACAGTGTCAGAACTCCTTTTAAGTGTTGTGAGAGGGGATGGCAACATTACAAATCTTTATTGTTTCAACTTTTTAAAAATGTGTTGCCGATCTGAAATGCAAAAATAGATACAGTACAGTACAGACCAAAAGTTTAGACACACTTCCCCATTTGTTTGAATGAGAAGGTGAGTCCAAACCTTTGGTCTGTACTGTATATAAACAAATGAAATTAAGTTGACGAGAAACAACATGAACTATCTTGGGTGCACGATGTTCACAACAAAATAAAGTAAACGTAAGAATCGCTGCAAATCTTTTGTTTTCCGTTAGCAGTTTAAAAACCTTCCCAATGTTTTCCGACTTTTGGTTTTATCTTTAAATGCTGTTATAGTTTCTTGCCGGGAACAGCCCCTTAATATGACCACAATCCTAACTGAAGGGCTCAGATGCACATGCTTTTTCAATTTCATTTGTCAGATTGCAGCAAACATCTGAAACTGACTGCAAAAGCACTCATCAAGACCACGTGTTGACACGTGGTCACTATCAAAGCACTTTGAGACTGCCGCTCTGTTCTCGTAAAGACCTGATTTTTATAAACCCAGTGTTATTTGACAAAACCACCATTCATATGGGCTGTGGTTCTGGATATATTTACAAGTATCCCGATTACCCAGGGAAAAAAATTTAAGCAAAAGAATATTTAAAATGTTTTTTCTTACATATGATGCTCAGTTCCCTAATACAAGGACAAGGACTACACTGCAAAAGCAGGAAACGCTTCACTGTTGTGTTATTTTCTGAAGTGGTGTCGTGAGGGCAAACAGCTACTTAGAGTGAGGACTCAGCCAGCCTCCCTGGCGGAGCAGTGAATCGTTGGCTAGCGGTCCAGTTATTAAACTTTCCAAGGTCCTGGAACGGTGTGGAGGCAAAAGCGGCTCAACTGGAGGAGCTGACTGCTCCGGCTGCTGTAAGAGGAAGGCGCTATCGCCAGGTCGACCTGCCTGGCTGCTGGGCTGAGCTTCACACCCACAGCCTTCCAGGCTTTAAGTACAATTAACAGCACAAGAGGACGTATGATGTTTAAAATAAGAACAATTATGCTCTGTTTTGTCTTTAATCGCAGCTCTGACAGCTAGTCGCTCGATGTCTGCGGTGTTGGCTTATACAATTTTACCTGATGAGGGCCATAAAAATTCACCCCTAGAATCGGTGTCATATGTTTTTGCACCAGCCTGAACATATTTTATTTCTATTGCTAAGCTGTTTTAACATCAACACACAACCCAACTTAAAAAAAGAAATCTCTACAATCTCCACTTTTAGCAATATTTTCATTACGAATGTGGTATTTGGGAGGAGGGCGGGACCAACAAAAACTGAACAAAAAAAGCCCAACTAAGTCTAAGCAATTTTCTGTGAAATTCGTCTCTATTTTTCTAATCTCATAATTTCTTTAATGTTCGGTTTCTTTACCTCTGTTAATTTACAAATCTAACTGTGTACAAATCAAAGTTTTATGGGATTAGTTGTATATTTGTATATCACCAGGAGAGATCATGTAAATAGTAACATTTTCTTTTTAATTAAGTTAAACAGTAAACTTTTAATTAATGTTCAGACATTGATTAATGTACATTGCCAGTTTCTCTTAATACAGTTGGGTTTTTTTTCAGTCAGTCACTATTATTTCTATTGAAATATTGCAAATCTGCTAAGATTCAATATTCAGTTGGTTTGATAATTTAAGCAATCAATCAATTATCCTTTATAGTTTTGTAAGGATTCATTATAAAAATCTGTAAGTTTTTATTAGATGAATTCTTGGATCAGTGATTAAAACATATATTAATATTTTCAACAAAAGCAGGATTTTTAGATAAATTAATGAAGAAATAACTCTTTCATGCTTGTGCTTATTGCAAACAACACAATCAACCAAGATATCTGCTTCCAGAAATCTCTGGAAGCAGATATTTTTGGTAAAAATGTCTGTGTTTTGGAACAAAACGATAATCTGGACAAAGTCAAATATATTACAGTAGCAGTTTTACACAGAATAAGTTAAAGTAATAGACTGTTTATACAAAACTCCAGGAAAAGCCAAACCACATGTTGGACACAAATATAGACCATTTTGGTTAAATAAAATCCCTCGTATTATCTGTGGCTCCCTTTCAGGTGTGTTCTCAAATAGCAGCACCAACCACAACAGGGGAAATCCAGAGTTTCTGCCTCCGTCAGCGGACACCTGTTCCCAGTATCCAGGCCTGGAGGGAAATTTTGATGCCAGAAGTCCAATATCGTCCTTAACAAGCCCGGGCAACATGAAAGAGGGGTGAGTATAAGATCTGGGCAAAGTATTGAATCTGAAAGTCCTCTGGGTGTTTATTTCTGCAGGGACTGTTGGTTCACACCTTGAAACTGATCGGTTTTCATAACAGGCTGATAGAGGTTTAGAGGCATGCTTGTGGGCTGCAACAGTAATAGCAACGTTTATTTGTCCTCCCCAGGGTTTTTGCTGTTTTGCATGACATGATAGAATAAATAAATGAAATACATCTCTAAGCATATTCCTATTTTTCATCACTGTCAATCATTTAAACCATAGGTTGCTCCTCGGGAATCAGAACAGTTTAATGATATTTAATGATGTACCTTAAGGCAAACTTACATTGTTGCTTCGTCCAAATCACAAAAAAATAAAGCAGAAACACATTTCCCCACTTACCAGCTGTGGTGTGGCAGGGCTTCAAGTTATCTACTGCGGGGATTTCTGCTGCCAACCCAATACAATGGAGCTGAATGAGATTTCATTTTGGCAGTTTTCATTCAGAGCTATTTTCTGCTAAAGATAAAAATAGTGAAAAGTAACTAACCACAGTTTTGCTCCTCTCTGTATCAGAAAGGGGGATAAAGTGCCTTTTTCTAGGATTCATCCCCCAAAATATTATATTTATCAGAAGAATCTTGCATGCACTGAGTAAGTTTAAGCAGCTCGACATTGCTGAGCTGTCTGTGGACGCCATCAAACCCACGTTTGATGTTGTCTCTAAAGGTTTCATGGTCATTTTGCTCCGCTTTCTCGTGTCTGGGAAGCACATGCTCAGAAACAGGCGGCGCGATATGCTCTCTTGAATAAACCAGAGGCATTATCATCAGAGATGGAGTTATGGCTTTGTGGTTGCACTGATTGGATAGTTGGAGGCAACAGAATTTATGTGTGCTGTAAACTGAGACAAATTTTGTCTTGCCCAGAAGAAAAGTAGTAGTGAGACTAAAGAGATACAGCTGAAAGCCTCCGGGGCTGGAGTTTCTGGACGTTATGGCCTCAAACGTTTGGTCATTGAAGGTTTGCCTGTAAACTGTCTTTTACTGGCCAAACACTGATATCAAAGACAATCTGTCATATTAAAAATTGCAGATAAATGCCAAGATAACATTTTTCTGGTTACATAAATTACATAAAATCTGCACATCAACTGATCTGTTTGTCTGTGTGGGATGATTCAAACTAGATTCATTTAGGTTTACATTAAATATATTAAAAAAGAAGTAATAGAAAATTAAATTAGCAGTAAATATGAATAGCAGATTATAAGAATCTCCATAAATAGTACATGTCTAACAAAGAGTGATTTCTATTGGCAACCGTGGCTTAAATAATTACCCTCATGTTCCTCCAATTTACTTGTGCTTTATCACCGTGCGGAAGCCCATCCAACCATCACAAAACACTATTATCAGCAAAAGTCATGATCCCGAGGGGATCCAAGCGCTTTTCCCATTTCTGTGCCTCTAAACAGATTTACTTTCCGAGTCCAACATCAGAGCCTTTCCAAAACGAAACACGATACAGTCTTTAGAAAAGTACGGACATGTGGTATTTGGAAATGTCCTCTTATTTTAACACCTCTGTGTCTTTGTAAGCCTTTCTGGACGTTACCACTTTCTGTGCTCACTATTTGTTTTAAATTCTAACAACGGCAAGGACTCCTGGACTCCTCCTGGTGTTTTTGAAAATAATATGTGTGTTCACAAAATCATGCTTCAGTTGCTATTATAACTTTTTTGTAGCACACATAATGAGTGTGTAGAGTTTTTATACGAGTATGATTCTTTCTGTATTCTCAGCAAACGTAATCATTAAACATGCAAAAATAAGCAAAAGGCAGATTTCATAGATTTCATAAACATTACAACTTCATTTCTCATCATTTCTGCAGAAATGAAGCCAAAATAGATCTGAGATGAGAGGTAGTTGCAGGTCTTTATGCATCCTGGATGGAGGCAGGTGGTTCCTGACACTTAAAACATAAAAAAAAAATAACTGGTGTGTGTTTGGAAGATACATTTTACAATTTGTAGTTGATGCTGAAATTGCATGCATCCAAGTTTGTGGTGGATTTACACCAGAGTCTTCCTATGTGTGAAAATAACTGGCAATAATTTGATTCGATCTTGTTTCGCTCACATATAAATTGACAGCTCACAAATTAAAACACACAGCTGTAATTTACATTTCTTCTTGACAACACATCTGTTGAAATTTGAAACAAAACATCACAAAACAAAGAGAACTAGCAATCCACTGCTGGCTGGAGTAATGCTGGTTATGGTTTGAGTGGGATGCTAACACTGTTTGGTTCTGGTTTATAATGACAGGGTTTAGTATGAATACATTTTTTTTTTCTTATAGTGTACTCACAACATGGGCAACTATCAGATGGGAGGGAGATATTCCTAGGTTAGAACTATTAACTTACCTTTAACTGCATAAAACCAGCAGAAACAAGATTCACATAAAACTAATGATAATACACTGTATTAACACAAGTGATGATATGTGTATTGGTGAATCACTTCTTCATACACAAAGTAATGCTATTTAGAAACTCTTATTTTGAAATGTTTTATTTAAAACTGGTCTTGGTCATCTGTGGGGTATTTATGAGAAACAAATATGTTAAAAAATAATCATTTTGGTATTCTCAATAAAAATGTGTAATTAATTTAAAATTGCATTGAGGTTACTGTTATTCTTCTTCCATCAAACATATTAAATGCACTGTTTTAGCATTATATTTTGATAAGTGTCTTTTCACTTTTTGGGAATTTTTTTCTGATTTTATTACATTTAAAAACAGTTTGAATTTATTATTATTATTTATTTATTTCGTCAACTTTTATTATGACGAGTCCCCATGCTGAAAAGTGTCCACATCTGGGAGCAGCTGTTTGAGCTTTCCAAAGCTCTCGTCATTTTTGGAATAAGTTCAATGGGGTGAAAGAGGAAACATCAGGTTTATAGAGCCAGAAAGAGGAAGTTTAAGCCATTCCTTTTCCCTTAATATTCTGAGATTAAATTTGAGTTTCCTGGTAAATATACAGGTAATGGGCAAGGTTGGTGAGCTGATGAGGACACAGGTGAAATATCACAAGCGACCTTTTATGTGTTTCACTGAGAGATAAACATACTGGATTCTGGAGCCAGAGTTGAGAGAGCAAAGGTATTTAAGAACAAGTGGTTTCATCCTGGACATATCACAGAGGAGAAGCACTACACACCTCAAATATGTGTTGGTTTTGTATCTGTTTGTGACGTATGTTCCTATTGTCAGGCAACCACACTCCAACACATTAATGCTGAACTCTAAATATTTAAATCACACTTCTTTCTCTGTTGAATATTCACCTTTCCACCAGTTTGTCACAAATTTTTATGTGTAATTCAGGCAGTCAGGTTTCCTCCATACAACAATACAGTTTCCCTATAAGGATTTATAAACATTCTCAGAAAAACCGGAATTCATTGGGTCATTGGACGAAGGTGGGGTGAGTTTGTGCTCCATCACAAAGCCAAATAAGACAACAACCAATCATGATGGGATGCCGTTCAAACTTCCAGGTTGAGGCCAATGTGGAACCAAAGAAAAAGGTGCAGTTCCTTGGCTGACCCTCAGGGCTAGTTTGGCTCAGGGGTCATTTGGGGAGCCTTCCAAGCAGAAATCCACTGAGATCCTCAATCAATAAGTCTGCAACTCGTAACTCTACAACAGTAGATTTGCCTGACGAGCTGGCGATTTCAGCGGGTCCAAAGCCTCATTCATCCATTGAATCGATGTGCACCTCCAAACGTTTATTGCGTGTCACGTCGACTGCAAGAAAAGAGATTGGTAGAATTGTTCTTCTTTTTCCAATTTCCCACTGCTATTTTTTCTTCATCATTTTCAAGTCAGGTAGAAAGATAGTTTGCTATAGAAACGGTCGATGACCAACATTTATCTACTCCAATTCCTAAAATATACTTGTTTTTCTATGTTGACATTTCTGAGCTAAATATACGGGGCAACAGTGCAGAAGTGGATCTCTGCTAGTCTTCGTTTCAGCCTTCGCAGCGCTCATTTCAGATGTAATTTCACAACAGATTTGATCAGAATAAATGTAAAGCAATATTAATTAGCAGCATAGATTAGCATGAACTACGCTAACCAAGCTAAACGTACTACGATGCAGTGACAGACATGAGGTGGATGTGTTCCCAGCCAACCTCCAGGTCTGTCTGTGTGCACCATGCAGTATTTGGGGGGAAGAGGCTTCATAATCATTTGTCAGAAAACCTATGGGTGAAATCACGGCTCCCTCTTACACATGGTTTATAATCACCTAACATGCATATTGTTGCACTTGCAAAACCAGGAGAAGAAGCAAAATCTAGAAAGACGGCCCCAGCCAAGCTTCAAATTACAGTATGCACTTTTAAACCACTTTGCGGCCTTAAACTGAAACCTCAAAAGACATAATAAATTAAAATAAGAGACAGGGATATCAGATTACCTTGTGGATCCGTCAATGCAATAAACAACAAAAGAACGAACTTCATGACCAGCGTTAATAAAATAGCTTGTCAGCGACTCCAGACTATGTCACTCAAACAAGACACACCTCCTTTCTCTTTCCCAGCTTTGACTGGAGAAACGGTGGCACGGGCATGATAACATCATGTAATCTGATTTAAAGTTGAAGACACTGAAACGACGTGTTTGGTAGAGGGCTAAAACTAGGGGTATAATCTGAGCCACATTTGGAGCTCGACATTACACATGCCCAAGACATATGAGACTTGCATAAACATTAAAAAATTGTTTAATGTTGGCCTTTTAAATGCAATATCTCTTACCCTGAAAGTGTGCAGCCAGATCTTCCATGAAGCTGCAGTCTGTCCACCGATGTCTCTTCATAGAGGTTGAGGGTGTCATTGAATCCCACTGGTGCCCGCAGTTCGCATGGACCTGCCAAAGAAAATACCAGACAAGCACTTGTTTTTCCTTCAAATAACTTAGCGAGACATTAAACACATGAAAGTAAATTATCTCTGCTTCACAGCACAGCTGGCATCAGGCTCTGACCTCATAGCCAAGCTCTCTGTTTACTCTGGCTGAAACGAGCCATTTTGACCTCCTTTTTCTACTTGAAGGATTCAGCAGCAGCACTGAGCCGTGACCATCAGCAAGTATTTGTGATGTCCCGTATTTGTATATTTTGTGGTCAAGACTGAGGATGAGATGGAGTTCGTTTGGCTTTTCGGCGCGGCATGTCCATCAAATGCAGGCACACTTACCAGCATGGCTCTCGCACAAAAAAAAAAGACAAAGTTATGCAATCTGAAAGAAAGACAAGTAATTAAGTTTATTTCCAGAAAGTCTGACTGACACTGGACCCAAACAGATGGTTTAACCGAATAAATCTGCACATTTTTGTGATCATGCGATGCCAACATGAAATTTTCATAATTGTAATGCTTTCATCACAATAAGTCAGCAACGTTTTCACACACTTAAGAGTATTTGTGGCACCACTGCCATACTGGTAGCATTAGCATTGGCATTGGATCATAAATTTCGCAGGCCAGATTCTTCTCATTCCACATAAAAATCAAGGAAGGCAGCTGGCTGCAGTTAGTTAGCAAGAAAAGAGTGAATAAGGAGGGTGCTTAGCTGGTAATAAATGATCAGAGAAACTGTTTCCTGGGGTTGTACTAACAGTTGCTCCCTCAGGCATGGGCCGATGCCCCGTCGAGCTCCTGCGTCTGAGCGGTTGGAGCACAGCGGTCATGAAATGACAGATTGACCCAGCACGGCTCAGACATTCCAGCTATGTTGTTGCACATCTACAAGAATGTAAGCTGTGGAGCAGACCCCATTGTTTATAGGTCATTGCTGATGTTTCAGGGGCCACTGAGGGGAATCCAGCGACGTGCTGGATTCTTGGGGTTCGTAGTCATCGGAGCACATTCAGCACTCGCATTATATCAAAGCCCACTTTTGTTTACATAATCCTATACAAAGCCTGGTCTTTATTACCTCAAGAAACCACAGCCATCTGTAAGTTATATCAGTTAGGTTTTCAAAAAATCCTTCTGATTAATTTTGGCTTTTATTGTGTTTCTCCACTGAAGGCAAAGACTGTTAAATTAAATGTAATAGCATCTGACATGGGAAATGGGTAATAAAGAGGCCTGGGGATGATAAATGAAGTATATGTAAGGAAATCTCCAAACATCATCTTTTTTTTTATAGCTGGTCACATGCAAATATAGATTGCACTCGGGCCAGCAGCCATCAGAATCTTTGACGAGGCCTGGCCCACTAAAACCCCGCTAACAGGAACCAAGGCCGCTTGGCTCTCGAGGGACCAATATGCTACAGTACATCATCCAGGAGAGCTCCCAGGCCACATGAAACGCTGAGAGAACCGGTTTGAGGGAAGGTGGAGAGGAGGGGGGGGGGTTCAAATACCATACTGAAAGGTTTCAGCTGCATATCTCCTCAGAGAGATTCGGCTGCCTTTCTTCCTTCTTGTGCACTGACTCATTCGTTTCCATGTTGAGTCAGAATGTTTGTGCGAAGTCAGCACATTCCTTCAGTGTAGCAACGGATAGCGCTCTGGAAAACAAAACATCTACATAACACCCTCTGAAGTGGAAAAGCTTCTTTACATGAAGAGCGCCGTTTGTAGATGACGAATATTTACATAGATTATAGAAGTGGATGGTTAATGTTTTTTCTTAATTTAAAAAAAAAAAAAAATTGGCCTGCTCAGGGTTTAATTTAATCACAGTTTATTTTCTTCACTGAACTCAAAAAGAAAAAGTGGGACATTTTTATTTGACAAAAACTACAACAAGGAAACAGCCTAATTTCACCACCATATAACCTGCCTCCGATGTCAAAGTCAATGATGCTCAAAGACACTGGTGTGCAGTTCAGTGACGATGAAACCTCCAGGACAGAAGCTTAAACTATAATACAAAACAATTAAACAATTGTATTAAACAATACGTGGATCATTACATTAGAAATCCTCACTTAAACTTAATTTCTGTAGTTTTAAGTATCTGGTAATGAACAGATATCAACTGTCATCGTCTGAACCCTGTTAAAGTAATTATGTAATATATATATATATATATATATATATATATATATATATATATATATATATTTATATTTATATCAGTAGGTTTTATGTAATGCACTTTTAACTTTTCATTGTCCTTTGCAGGTTAATGTTGAGGGCTCTTCCACGGAAAAATAAAAAAATTATTAGTTTTGCTTTTTGCAATGTAGAACAGACAGCCAACAATATTAAAAATATTTACTACTGTGTTAGAGAGTTGCCTCAGCAACCTCGATGTTCTTGAAATTTTGGCAAAAAACTTTGGTTTGTGACTCAAAGCACGTTCGTTCACAGACCTGCCACTTCTACGTTCGTGTGTCAGAGCGTCCAAAACAGCTCGGTCCTGATTTGATTGGCTGACAGTGGCTGTCCAAACTGATTTATCTTTTAAACAGATATACAGCACAGTGCATCTTTAGACGCCAAATAGAAATCCTGTCTGAACATTTAGATTGTGATGGAGTTCATAAAAGCTTTCTCTTCTGTCAGTACTCTCTTGAATCTCTTAATTTCCTCTGCCATGAAATCAGCAAGATTGTAACTTATATTCATCTTTATTGACATGTGACATTGAGACCATAATATAATACACGGCTCTCTAAAGAGGTGACGTAGACGGGAGTCCAATGTTACTTTTAGTGTTATTTGCTGATAGAAAGGACGGGAGACCATGAGAGCTGGACAGCACCTCCTAAAAGTAATCAAATGATCCTTTAAATGAAATTGAAACTGATATTTTGAAAAGAAAAAAAACCTTTTGGTGCTGCTAAACAACTGGGTAAAAATGTAAAGTAAGTGTTATGGTCAAATTAATAATCAATTATAAAGTACAAGGATCCTTTAATTATAAAGCACCTTCTGCACCCTTATTTAGCAAATTTAAATTATTATCAATTTTTTCTATTAACAAGTTTCAAACATGCCTGTTTATGTTCAAGTTCATTTCAAACAAGACATTCCAGGCTCTTTTCATAATTTTTTTCTGTTATCATCAGATATTCATTCTTATTCCGTTAGAGGTGGGAAGAACTTTCATTTACCTCTTTGTCGTACCTGCTGCAGTCACCAATCCTTTATCAAATTCCATGGCCCTCAACTCTGGAACTGTTTAGATAGATCTCTTAAGTTAGCGTCATCCTTAAAAATGTTTAGGACCAGCTTTGTGGGGTATCTTTTATATAGACAAAATTAACAGGCTATTCGTACTAAAATGAAATTGCCATCTCATAGATATTTTTGTTTGGGTGTTTATTGTATTTTTCTTTGTTTCTTTTCCTTTCTATTCTTTTTCTATTGATTGATTTGTTTTGGTGATTTTGTATTGAGGGGGAGGATTTTTTATAAGCCCTTCTGGCTTCTTTTCCTCTCCTGCACAAATGATTTGTCCTTGTATGATAAAAAACTTTACTGTTGTCATTGTGCAAATAAATAAATAAATAAATAAATAAATAAATAAATTCACAAAAAAATGCACAAAAAGAGCAATCGGCTGCCAATAATATAAGTATATTATCATCTGAAATCATGTAATCAGTCATGTAATATTGGAGCACAACATCAAATATCCATATTTCAGTAATATAATGAAATATAATATACATTTTTATCAAAAGTATCATTAATTTTAGTGAATCATAAAACCACTGAAAAAGCATTAGATTTTTGTTAAACATAGAATGTCAAAGAGCATTAATAGTTACATATATTTAGTTTTTAAGTAAATTGCATATTTACTTACTGAAAACCTTCTTTGTTGCCAGGCAACGATCAGCATCCTTGTTCGAGTCTGCTGACGTCAGCCCTGTGAGCTCCTCCTTAGACAGAGGTGACGTCCAGCTGCAGGGCCTCCAGAAACTCTACAGCCACCAGCAGTCTGTGTTCTCGCCGCAGCCAGGTACCAGCCGTTCTCTGGACCACAGTCGCTATGAGATGAGATGACTTGATTGTTAACGTTTTCATTTGTCATCATTTTTTCTGCCGATCTCCAAGACTGCCTGTATGGAGAAGGAAAAGCGGTCCCCCCGGTCAGTGATGGAGGATATGAACCTGCCAATTTCTTCACAAATCAGTCCACTTCTCACTCTGTGGGTAAGTCATCCAAATAAAAAAACTAAAAATACTGCTACACAGCAGTCAGGGGGTTCACTGGACTGTGAAACAATAACTTACACCTGCTCCTCCTCCCCAAAAATCTGTAAATCTAGAGTCTGACGTATCTCTCATACAAATATCTATTACTCACACTGAAAATGTGATTTTGTTTCCTCTCTTCTCCCTTTCAGGGTTTGACTTGCTGCAGCACCTGCAGGGCCAGGCGGTAGGGGGTTACTCCATGTCCGGTTGCCCTGACGACAGCTTCCTCTTCCAGTCAGGAGGTGTCGACCGCTGCCTCAGTCAGATCCTCTCCATCTACCTGGACTCATGAGGAAAAACATAAAGCAAACCAAAAATGGAATTCACAAAAAAAAAAAAAAAAACTGAACAAAATGTAGCATGAAGTATGTGCAACAACCTTCCAATCAATCACATCTGAACTATTCTTAGCGGATAAACAATGGTAACGGGAATTTTAACAGTATGAAATTGGCAGAAGAAAAAACTGAATGCAATTTGATGAATATAAAAGACCAAAACATGAAATCTGGTACTGATACAGATGTAAATATATATGAAATTCGTGCTCAGATATGATCACAGCATTTGTCATTTGCATTTAATTAGCTTTTTGCTGTATAGTTTTCTCTCTATCTCTGACCAATGTCAAATTTAACCAAAGAGCGTTCTTCTGCCACCACAATGCAACAGTTCTCAGTACAGTGTTTTACCTTAAAAAAAAAATAAGTTCATCCCAAGATGATTCATGGGTAAGATACTGAACCCCATATTCTAATGTCTTCCTCATTTAAGTTTTTTATTGGATAAAAGCATTTGAGTCAAGTTGCTTTTGATTCAAGACTTTGCAGATCATGGATTTATAATGCTTTCAGTGGTCCAACCTCAGAGAGGATTCATTTGAAATTTGAGGAAGAAAAGCAACAGAAAGGATGAAAGGATTTTCCCTCACAGGATGTTTGGACTTTCCCTCAGAGATAGTGAGAGGAGTCCCAGGTTTGGAGATTTGGGAGTAGGGATGCTCCTCCTCCATGTCTATGGGAGCCAGCTGAGGTGGTTCAGGTATCTAGTTAGTCTGCCTCCTGGAGGCGTCTCCAGGGACATGTTTCAATCAAACCAGGAGTGATGGATGGATAGACTCTCAAGTAATACATTAGAAACTAGTCAATTTAGCATAAAGTTTCAAAAGCAGTAGCTCGGCTCAGACAACAGGTAATAAACCAGCATCTCTAAAAATCGCTGAAGCCTTTGTCACGCTGGAGAAAACATCCAATAACACACAGCTTTTATCTTCATTGGGAAAAGGTGGCTAAACCCAGGCATGGGTGCTCAAGGGATCCAGCTGCACTTTATTTTAGCTGTAACTTGGGAAATGTTTTTCTCCATGGTTGTCATGATGTCATCGTGTTGTGATGGAGGAAGATTTGAAACGTGTTTGTGAATTTCAAACCAGTCTTAATGTTGAGGAAACCTTAACACTAACAAAAATGAATAAGTAAATAAATAGTTTGAGTATGTTGATCCCTTTGAGGTCTAAGAAGAAGTTTATGAGTGGCAAATGTGTCTTGTATTTAAAGAATACACTAAAGATCATCTTCGGCAATCATCTGATGTAGTGCTGCCCCCTAGTGTCTAAACGAATGTACTCCAGAGAGACGCTACTAAAACTGAATAAAAATAAAAAAGGCTTTGAGGGATTGGAGCAGGAAAAATTGGCAAACAAAGCCAATGAAAACTAAACAATCAAAAACGTGAGGAACAAACTTGCACTAAACTATTATTACTCTAAAGAGATAAGAAGAATAGCTGTTTTTTTGTTGTTTTTAAATCTCATTGTGTTTCAGCATGCTGATATATATTGTACAGTTTCTATCAGTGTTATCTTCAGTTGGGAGAGGGGTGCTTATCGTTTACAATTACTCTGTCACTCTCTGTAAGAGATTTTCTACATACTTTAGGAAAATAACCAATGAGAAAAATGTTTTACACTGATTTTGTAGCAGTTCAGATATTTCCTATTGTCATTGAACAGTGTACAGACTGTATAAACATGCATCTGTCTTTTATATCTAAATAAAATCTGTATTTTTCTTTTTTTTATTGATTAGCAATTGAGGTCCCATTTCTTCTACATCTGACAATGTCATTTGAATACAATATGAAATATTGATGCATGTTTTGCTGTTTCGTTTTAACCAAACTTACTTTTTTTGTGATTAACTTTTTATTAAAAGTTTTGGAGCAACAAAACACAAGTCACACAAACACTGACCCAAACATGTGGTCAAGAGCAGGCAAGTCAGCTGGGGAGAAAATTAATAAAAGATGGCAAAAGAAAAAAGATCAAATTAAGAAAAAATACATTAAAAAAATAATTGTCAGATGCACATTATTAACCTTTAAAAAGCTAACCATGTGGTTACTCCAAGCTCGCTGTGTGTTATGCAGTTTCTACACATATGTTGTCTTTTTTTGATTAATGATTTTACCTTGTGGTTTCGTAAGGCCATGCTTGGGAAGAGAAAGAGCTGAGCCCGTTAACGCTACCATATGTTGGTCAACTCCTTACAAAGCAAATTCAGCTTGTGGTGATTGTAACCAAAGACAGATGCTCTCTCTCTCTCAGATGATGAGGGCAAATAAGGTTAAAGCAGATGTTTAAAGAGCCGTTTTGTCAACTCAAGAATCATAATTAGATATTTGTGAAAGAGGTTAGTATCTAATAAGATAATACTGCACTTTATTTATACATATTGTTGTAATTATTTAAATCTGGAGTCAAACAACTGTCCTGGCTGGACTGCACCCTGAATAAAGAAAGTAATGTGAAAGCACTACTGAGGCCCCTCGGATGAGGCAGGTAAGAAATTACTGATCACACTTGGGGCCATTTTAAAATAATCAATTCTGATCCATCTAATTTTGAAAGAGGAACTGCAGTACTGCCCAAAAATCAACTTCCAAATCATTCGGATAACATGTTTGTTGATGGTTTTTAATCAATTTGTTCTATGATATAAATAACATTTGAAAAAGTCATCTCAAATTTGATTTTCTTTTGATGCAGTGAACTTCTCAAAAGCCACTCTTAATAGCAACAGTCTGACCGCTTCAGCTGTCTGAAGGGACAAAGTGGTTTCACAAGATTCGCCGGACGTCCCAACTAATTAACGCTAATTAACGTCAGTTTCAAGACAGCAGCTCGAAACGCCCCCGTGTGGTCAGAAGTAGTGTTGCAACATTTAAAGTAAAGCGTAAAGTAAACGAATATGTTCTGGCTTTAACGTATTTCTTATAATTTCTTCAATATTTAATGTTATCATAACCAGTACTAAATTATGTTCCCACTTTACCCTTTTATTAGTTTTTACTTCTTTATTTGTTGTAACTCTAAAAGCATAAGGTACGTTTTCACTTTTCAATATTTTGTCATTGTTTTTAAGCACTTTAGTGTATTTTGCTTTAGACTAATTTGTTTGGTGTTTTAATCTTCCAGATACCTGTCACTATCTTATTGTGCATTACTTTGTATCTTACAATCCATTTGATAGATGTGTGTATTGAATCATTATGATTGACTTGTCGATGAATATGCGCTTCTACAGAAAATATCTTGTCCCAGCATTAGACTCATTACAGTCGTTATACTGCCACCTCATTTTATGTAGTTCACGAAAACATGCTAAATATAATTATAGACTTACATTACATTTCTATACTGTTGTAGAGACATGGGCGGACCATAATAATAAATAATAACATGTCCCACAGTAGTAGCCGATATTTGTTATCTGCACGTACCATGATAGTATCTACCCACTGGATGGAAATATCTGACTATAGCTTTTTCCTACAACAGTTTTGTGGTTAAATAATGGATTTGAAATTAAAAAAAGTTTTAAGAAAATAAAAACACATGAAGAGGGAGGATATTTTAAAGACTGAAGGGAAACAAAAACATATTTCTACCAAATGGAGACAAGCCAATATTTTTTTTACTGGCCCAAAGGCTGATTTATATTTCCCACACATCTAAAAATGCAATGTATTTATATTTGTTATTAATTAAATACAGCGGCAATAATTTAATATTATTAAAAAGGAAAAAAAAATAGGTATAAAAGCTCGGTGAGTAAATGAAAAGTGGGTTTCACCGCCAGGGGGCGCGCTGTGACCACACGATCCTGGTCCCGAGCCCCGTGGGGAGATCAGTGGTTTGAGAAATAGATAAACCGCAACATACATCCGGTTAAACTTCACATTGTGGGAGAAAAACACGTTATCAAATCCACAGATAAACACACATATGTCCTCTCCACTCTCATGCAGACACAGTCTCTCCCTCTCACACACACAGACAGACACACACACACACACACACACACGTGAAAACAAACAGGAGCTTCCACGGGGATCCGTCGCTGGAGACACACCCGCAGACCGGCCAGGACAGCTCCAGGCGACCAGTTGTTGAGATGCAGAGGAGAGACAGATGTGGTGTTTGAACCCTCCATCAGAGCTGCAGAGCTGCAGAGGCCTCGGGTAAGGAAACTTCATGTTTTCAGCAGCAACCGTTTGCATGTGACACATTTAAAGTAAAAAACTACAACCAGGTTTTAAGGATTCACTAGGGGGTTGTGTAAGTATCTCCAGCTCAAAATCACCTTTCTGGGAAAATGTTTTTTCCCTTATTTTATTGATTTGATCAACTTTACCTGCATGTTTGTACTTTTAATCAGGATCTTGCTTCATGCTGAGTATTTTGAAGACAAAGTCTGTCAAGTTCCCTGAAAAAGGTGCCAAAGAGGTGCTCAGAAACGCATGCGGGCGCACAAAACCCTTAAATCAGGGAGGAATTAACAAGCCGCATTGTTGGCAAGTGAATTCATCCACATTCTCTAGATTTAAATCCTCTCTTTGGATGACAGGCCTTCCCTCTCCCTCCGAGACTCTCAGAAGGTCGGTTGTTGTCTTACAGGCATGTTGAGGCACAATCCAAAGACCAAGTCGTCTACTGAATGTTTGCCTGGTCAACAGAAACGTTGACAGAACCTCACGTATAAGATCTTGTTGGACAGATATGGCTCTAACCTTTACACTAAAGTTATCAGGCGGGATGGGAGTTCGACCGCGGTGGATTTAAACTGTTGCAAGCATGGACTTAGTACAGTTTACAAGAGGTTGCTTGGACTCACACAATGTGTAGGTGTGAAAGCTGGGAGCAAAACATCCAAATCTAGGCAAATGACTAGCTGCACAAACTCACCGCTTTTCCTGCTCCTTTTTTTCGATAGATGGAGCTCTGAAGGTGTCTCTCTGTTGATGGTAATCGGTTGGAACAAACCCTTTCTATGGGGTTGTAGATGATGATGCAAATGCCTGCAGAGTTGCAGGACGTGAAATGTTGCATACAATCAATGAATACAAAGAACCACAGAGGCTGATAAAACACTCAGAAGGTTGAGATAAAAACAGAAAATCAGAAATCCCAACAGCTGAGCTCACAATGCACGTAAATTGTGACCAAAGGTTTTTAGCAGGTCAAATGTGGGAGTTTGATCTTGATTGATTGTCTCACAGTTTCTTCTGCTATAAAGCAAACGTCATCGAGACTTATCTTTGGCTAAAAGAAGAACAGAGAGATGGAGGATTTGCAACTCATAGAGAAGTTTGGCTCTTGATAATAGTGCAGAACAACATTAAAAATGGTATGATCCTCATTTTTCTAAAACCTAAGTTCATGTGATCGTACATCAACCCTCACTACCTACTTCTGCTCATCAAACACACTTGATTCATCAGATATCACCAGGCACGATCAGATTTTTGTGCGTGTGCAAGGTCGAGGCGGAAAAACATCAGCAATGATCTTAGAGAAGCAACTGTTGTTGCTAATCAACCTGGGAAGGGTTGTACAACCGTTTCCAAACGATCTGGGGTCCAGAGAGATTATTCACAGGTAGAAAACATCCAAGATTAAAAAAACTATGCTCCACATCGCACACTTGTGTACCCACACCTACTGTTTAAAGTGTCTTCACGTCCACTGCAAGTACCTGCATGGTGAACACTTCAGTGGTTGCTCTCCGTCGTAGCTTTCTGTCAAAAAGAGAAGGAAACACCTTTATGGTGGGAGATTAGATGCATGATGGGAGAATCTTGTTTTGTTTTCTAACTTATGACCAGTGAAAAATCCAACTTTAGTGCTAACTTGTAAAGTACAACAGCAGTTTAACATCAGGATGCAACCATGCTCGGGTGTGCTCACAAGAGTAAACCAGCATTTCAGACTCTTAGGGCGTTAAATGTTAAAGTTCATGACACTACAGAAAGAGAAAGGAAAGCACAACTATGGATTGTTTGGATTGGTTGCCAGGAGAAAGGCTCATCTCTCCAAGAAGAGGTTGCTTTGTTTTTAATAATGACATGGTGTTGCTTGGAACTGGAAGAGGATGCACTTCCTTTTTCCCATCACCGTGATCCAGATACCAGTCAGATCCAAACAGGAATCATGACGCCACCTGCATAACGAGCGGGTGTGTACTAAACCTTTGAAAATAAGCAACCTGCGAGATCGGAGTGTGAAACTCATGCCAAATATAAAATGCTTTCACTGCAAGATGCTTAAACCCTTATCAAAGAAACACACCGGCGGTAACACGTTTAGTGCTGAAGACTTCTCCTGTTAACCCTTCGTATATGAAAGTAAAAAGTAAAGTAAAAGACATATTCAGGGCATTATGTTTGGTTGTCTCCACACTTTTAAGGGCGTAAAACAGTTGGTCAGGACTAAAGTTGATGTTCACAGTAATGCTAACTCATGAGACTGTTTAAATATGAAAGTGGTTAACTAGTACCAGTACCACTAGTAACCAGCCGCAGTTGTCTCTCAGGTCTTTTTCTCAGTTCATTGTTTTAGTTTTGGGCCTTCAAGAGTCCCGTCCTGATCCACTTTCTCCTCTAACCCACGATTCTCTGCCTGTTAGATCACATGTTTAACGAACCTACCAATACTTCAATTATGTGGGTTGGACCTGGACCCATTAACCGCCGGCTCTCTGCAAACATATGCAGTGGCAAACATTTAACAGGAAGAAAAATCAAACTAAATGCAGCAACGGTTTTATAGTGAAGACGGACGACTGGATTTTATTTAATTTTGCTAATTCTATTAACAAATTCTTCGAAAAAGACCTTCAAGAGTTTTGTCATTGTCTAAAAGTTGCAATAAACATCCGGATTCTTTTTACAGTGTCACAGCTCAGAGATTCTGCACCAGTCCATCATCCATCAGGTTATTGATTCATCTTTTTCCAGCCTTAAGTAACTTTAAACTAATATGAGTTCACGCTGAAGGTGTTACGAAACTCCTTCATAAGTGTCGGCATTAACTGCCAAAGGCGTGAGAAAATCTTAACATGTTCCTATTTTTCTCCACACTGCTCCATCCTTTCATACATCCATATTTCCTCCTCCCTTGCATGCATACTGGATACATTAGATCATCTCCAAAAGCAGCAGATATCAGCCCGGGGCCCAGCGTTTCGCTCCGCTGACACTCGCTTCCTGCCTTTGTTCAAGTAGCTCGCAGCTCTGAACCGAATCCACCTCTGCTTCATTTTTCTTTCGGCTCGTACCCCATCGCATCGACACACATTATCAAGACACATTATCAAGACACTTTTGAACATTATTGATCCTTCTTTCCATCCAGTCGCCGTCTCAGAAGCGATGGCTCCAGTATGTGGTGTCCATTGCCCGACATCGTTGTCCAGTTTGGTCAGGTTGTGAACACGAGGCCTTATTTGGACCAACACTGGACCGTTTGTCCCAGTTTGAATGTGGAAAAGACGAAGAGCTTGTTTAGTTTCAGGACTCAAAGAAGAGCCAGTGCGATTCAGCCAGCGCTCCAGTGTCATAACACACTTGTCCTGACTTATTTCTCCTAGCCTGCTGGAGTTGGGCCTTTTTCATTGTCTAGGCTGCTTATTTTTAACGTTTTTTGTCTTTTTTAATCATTGAACTGTGCCCCCCCCCCCCACTCCCTTTTTTTGCATCAGGAGGAAGAAAGTTCAACGGGTTCATTGAATGATAAAGTTGTTTTCCTGGTTTCAGCCCCAGAAAGGGGTGAACCCCCCCCCCCCTCCGTTCTTATTGAAATACGTCTAGAAAAAGTATCTTAAATCCTTTAAACCTAATCACTGAAATATTTGGATCTGAACATTTTGAATTGTATTGCAAATGTTGTGTGATTGCATTTTATTGCCCTTCTGGATTTATAAGATTTAGATTAGTAGAAGTCTGAAGAAGTCATTCAAAATATTTCAATATAACTTATTATAAGCTACGTATGTATAACAGTACATGATTGATAGGTGTCAGAGAACATTAACATGGATTCAATAGTCATTGTGTCGCAATTTGCATTGAGATTTTCTTTTTTTTATCTGTATTTGTGTTGCCTCATTGAATTTGAAATATTTACATTCATGTTTTTAGCTATTTAAATTTTCCTTTTTTTGTTATACATTATTGCACTTTATCAAATAAGTACATTTACTCTTACAGTCATAAGAGTTTTAAAAAGCAATCAATGACGACATGAAGAATCTAAACCGAAGTTTATTCTTATGGTTAAAAGATAAAACCACAAATGATGAGGGCTCCTCAGAAACTCTGGTTTATTGATTTTTCTTTTCTTTTCTACATCAGTCAGTTTTTAAAGAGTTTATCTGGATTACATTTATCTTGGCCGAGGCTCAGATTCATCCGGCTCCGATGTTTGTCTAACTCTCATCTGCCAATAAACAGCGTAACCTCCACGTGAGATTCAAAGTGGCATCTGTTTCCTTTCCCACAGCCAAACCCTGGACTCTTGCTCCCCAGCGATCCGCGTCGCCATGCCAACTCTGACAATCCTCACAGCAACCAGGAGTCCTCTGAGGAGCTGCTGAATTTACGAGCAGGTTTACATCCCTGGCCTGCAGAGAGCGGATCACCTTCAGCTCCGACTAGAGAGAGAGAGAGACCGGGGGGCAGGTAGGTCGGAGGAGGAGGAAGCGGGTTTCACTGTGGATGTGTCGGATAACCTTTTCCTTCATTTACGCAGAGGTGGACAGAGTACTCGACCCCAGTACTTGAGTAAGAGTACAAATACTACTGGTCAAAATTTACTCCGTTACAAGTAAAAGTAGCTCAGTCAAAATATTACTCGAGTAAGAGTAGAAAAGTACTTGCTTTTAAAGGTACTTAAGTATCCAAAAGTAAATGCTTTTAAATTTACTTTAAGTAAAAGTAAGAGTAAGAGTAAGAGTAAATTTCTTATTTTCCACATCGGTAAATTACTATATTTTTTCTAAATTAATTTAAGGATCTTTTAACTATTGTTTCTGAGAATTAACTCTTTGAAACCAGCTGCACTGATGTGCTGCTTTTAGAACCACAATGTTATATAAAACCTGCAGAAACACCAAAAACAAATCAAATGAATGGGATCATAAGAGGACAGCAGATGATGCAGAGTTTATTAACAATCATGAACTGAAACCAAATGAACCTGCACCATCCAACTAAGTCTGGATCCCCCTCAAAGACCACTGCTTTACAAAAAACTACATCTCTGCTTTCAATAACTCAATGTTGAAGTCACTTAACTTTACAGGAAGGACATGTAGCAGTACAATATAGCAATATAGCGCATAACAAACTGTCTCCCCATTCAGACATTCAGAGGCTTGACGTATTTCCGCTTTACGTACATCCAGTGGAGAGCGTGCACTGTGATAGGTCTCCTGCTTTGACAAAAACAGCTTGTGTCCAATAGGATTTTAGGGAAGAAGAAAAAAGAGCAGACCTGAAAGTAACGAGTACTTTTCAGCCTTCCTAGAAATTTACTCGAGTAAAAGTAAAAATATTTGTCTTGGAAATGTATTCATGTAAGAGTAATAAGTACCAAAGAAATCTAATACTCAAGTAAAGTACAAATCCTCTGGATATGTACTTAAGTACAGTACTCAAGTAAATTTACACTGTTACTGTCCACCACTGCATTTACGTGTCTTTCCTTTGTTCAGAAATGGGTTTCCACTTGGGTCTTCTGCTGGCCTTCCCGCTGCTGCTGAAGCCGTCGTCCGTGGACGGATGCGTTTGTCCAGCGGCCACCGTTCTGTCCCGGTTTCCGTCCGAGGTCCCTGCTGATATCTGCTGCTTGAACTTCTCCGGCTCCGCCTTCAGCCACGTGCACTGGTCTGTGTTCACCAACGAGACAAACGTAGAGACGCTGGATCTGTCCAACTGTAATGTCAGCGTTATTCACGCCGACGGCAGAGAAAGCTCCTCGCTGCAGAGGGTTTACCTGGACCGGAACAGGCTGACGGCGTTGCCGGGCCACTTCCTCGCCGGCCAGCCCAACCTGACCGAGTTGAATCTGAGCGGGAATCTCCTCCGGGAGCTTCCCGAGGGTTTCCTCCAGGACTCTGACAATCTCCAGGTGTTGTCTCTGCACGCCAACCAGCTCCGCTCGCTCCCCGGTAATATCCTGCAGGTGTCCAGTCTGCAGAGGCTGGAGCTGGACGGGAACCCGTGGGACTGCTCCTGTTCGCTGCTGCAGGGCCTGGAGGCCGGCAGCACGGCCAACAGGACGGTCCACCTGAAGGACCTGGTGAGGAACCTGACCTGCTCGTCTCCCCGACACCTGGCGGGGAGGACGGTGTGGTCCGTGAGGCTCGGCGACGTCTGCCGCCCGGCCGGTCTCACCGTGCTCTTCATCGTGCTGCCCCTCCTCATCCTCTGCGCCTTGCTGCTCTGCTGGTGCTGCGGGAGGAAGAGGAAGAAGAAAGAAGCCCCCGTGTTCAGCAGCTCCAAGAAGAGGGTCCCCGGTTCCACCGGCAACGGCCAGAGACACCACGGCCGGCAGCAGCCTTCGGCCGCCGGGCAGGGAAAAGCCGGGGCCGGCGTCAGGGAGGGGATCCTGAAGAACCAGCTGCTGCTCCGTCCGGCGTCGGCGCTCCTGGGCAGCACGCGGGATCTCTACGAAGAGGTGGAGGTCAAGCTGGGCTCCGCCGAGTCTCTTCCCCGAGTTTCCTCCTGCTGTTCCAGCTCCGTGGAGGGGAAGCCGGGCTCCCAGGGGCCCGACAAGCTCAGCAAGACGGAGCTGGACACGGTCAGCGTGACCGAGGTGCTGAAGGACTCGGCCGACCGGGAGAAAGCCTACATGACTCAGTCCACTGAGTACTACAGCCTGGTCCCAGGCATCGAGCTGGAGGACTCGGACCACGGCGAGTATGAGAACGTGGAGCTGTCGTGATCCACGGAGGTAAATGAGAAGGTCATACGTGTAAGGACAGCGTGGTGGACTGTGAGACAAACGCGAACAGAACAGCAGAATACTGCTGCTAAACACTGGACACTACTTGCACTATCTATCTAACACTTACAATCACTTTTAAAAAGAAGAAATTATGCAATCTATCTTGTACAAGACTTAAAAAAAAGAAAGTGTGGGTCCTAATGAAACACCTAAAGAAGAACGGAGGTGACGACATGCTTTACCTCCACTCTTTTAAAGGTTTCATCGATGCTGCATCTCTGTCCAGTTTAACAAGCCATAAGTTTGATAGCACTGATACCAACTTGCGTTTCTTTTAACGCTCGTGCAAAGTTAAGATTATATGAATTGTATCATCACTGGAATGGAAAACGTCTCAAACATACTGTCAGTTATCTTGAGGTGATTTCTCTAAGTCTTAAAGCTGATGTCCAAGTCATCCCTGTTTCTCTATATTTGAAAAGTTTGCAGAAACTGGATCCAAATCAAAAGCCAGTCGCCAAAGTGGGCCGCAAACCACCTTTTGATAAAGTTGTCACACTAACAAAACAACGTTAAAACCATCAACAGCACAAAGCCTTCAAGACAAATAATGTGGGCTGTGACGTTGATGCCTCTCCGAGCTTGGTTACAATAATGCAAGTAACTGCAAACTACTTTGCAGGTAAAAGGTTTGACCTTTTAAGGCCTTCAAGATAACTTTATTGAAGCTTTACAGCTAATTTACTGCCACATTTGTGCAATATAAGTACTGAATTATGTGAGTAGAAATACTGCAGGACTGCAAACTTCACCAGAGGAGGATATTCCCAACCTGAGAGGTCCCATCTGACCTGTCTGAAGCATGCTGATTGTATTCCAGGGTGTTTTTCCTTTTCCTGGCGACCACATTTGCATTTTTGTCTATTTTGGTACAACTCAAACAAATAATGAGCAGTTGTCTCACACTCAGCTGACAGCTCAGACCTGACCAAATCAAGCCATGTAAGTCCCGCCGTATGACAACTGTAAATTGCTTTTAGGTTGTGTGTCAGCTCTCAGGTGGAAAATATTCATGTTGATCCTGTCCGTTAGTGTCGTTTTGGATCAGGGAACATAGCAACTCTGCTAGATTCTTAGGTGTTCAGATCTTTACGACAGCTTTCTTTTCAGGTTCACATATCTTACGTAGTGTCCAGTTCCATGTGCTGTTAATCTGGGTTTAAGTCTTGAAAAGAGCCAGGTTAGCTGTTCCTCCTCCATCCTGTCCTCCTGTTGGTCTAAACCAGGGGTCGGCAACCCGCGGCTCTAGAGCCGCATGCGGCTCTTTAGCGCCGCCCTAGTGGCTCCTGGAGCTTTTTCAAAAATGTTTGACCTTTTTTTCCTTTCTCTTTTTTACTCTTTTTTTTCTTTTTTCCTTTTTTCTCTTTTTTTCTTCCTTTTTCCTTTTTTAATCTCGATATTACCAATTTTTTTTTCTCCACATTTCGACTTTTTTCTCGAAATTTTGACTTTTTTCTCAACATCTCAACTTTTTTCACGAAATTTTGACTTTTTTCTCGACATTTCGGCTTTTTTCTCGAGAATTTCTACATTTTTCTCGACATTTTGACTTTTTTCTCGAAGTGCATAATGAAAAAAAAAATCTTCCCCCAGTTCTAACTAATATAGATACATGCAGCATGTGTTGCCTTCATTCTAAGGCTTGTACAAGACTTTTCATTTTTTGCAGCTCCAGACATATTTGTTTTTTGTGTTTTTGGTCCAATATGGCTCTTTCAACGTTTTGGGTTGCCGACCCCTGGTCTAAACAAACCTCTTCTTGGCTCTACACCCAAGATAAGGGTAATTCTGAGGCTTTAATCTGTCTATTTATGGGCCAAAATGGGAATAAATGTGATTTCCTAAAATGCCAAATAATTGTTTAAATGCACTAAACACGGACAGCATGTGAGTGCGCAGTGACAGAACAAGTAAAGAGTGCAGTCCACACTCTGAAGCATCACAATGAGAGAGGAAGTGATTCAATCCGGACCTTTTCCTGTGGGACCAAAGGAACGCAGTGTCGGTTTGAAAGTCAAGAATAAAAAAAAAAAACACTTTTTATTTTTTAAAGACACAAATTCATTCAGTCCATTCAACATTGAACTTCACACAAATGTTGACATCAAGCTGTTTTCAAGGCCACAAAGTAGAAACCAGAACAGGTCAATCAGACTTTTACTTGTGTAACTATCTTTACCTCATCCAGATGAAACTGTCATATACAGTTTGAATTGCTGCTCGTATTGTTTTTACATGCAGGGCTCCTGAGGATGTGGAGCCAGGAACGGGGGCGCCGACAGGTGAAAAATGTCTCGTAAACCTTAAAATCTACTTTTAATCGCCACTTATTGTCATGGAAGAACGGATACTTGTTCTTGCTTTGTGTCGCACGCTAACATCTGCATGTAGGTTTGAGGAAGCCGGCGGTCAGGTGGTGGAAGCGTGTGAATGCTGGTTTAAGGTAGAAGTCTGCAGGGCTGCTTTAGTAAGCTGAAGAGCAGGCTTCCCCCACAAACAAACACTCACACTCACAAAGAAAGGCTGCACATAGTGCAGGACACAGACACTCGATTGTTATCTAAGATGTCAGAAACAGACCAACATCAGGCTCACACACTTTGGGCCCTTAAAAAGAGTCACGGGTTTCCACGAGAGCGGCGGCGGGTGCGGCCAGGGTGTGGATTTTCCTGGAATTGAAATATCTGAGGTGTATTTTCCAGATGGTTTTGCAAAGCCCTTTTTTTCTGCTATCCAAGATAAATTATAAATATTACATTGTGCGCTTCGGTAATGACTCTTTGTAGAAAAATAAAATATTTAAAGTGAGAAGAGCTGTGGAAAAAAGTAACGTTGCTCATGTCTTGTTTTTCTTCTTCTATTTTTGTTTTTGTTTTGTTTCTGGCCTTAAACTCTCCATAATTTACAAGAAAACCCAACTATATAACTGTTAACAACCTTGTTTTTACAGCAGCCTCATTTCTGACAGATCTAAAAACACTGTAAGGGCCTTATACCTTTGACATCAGTTGAATACTTTGTTAGACAATTTCTTGCCACATAGTCTTTAAATTAACCAGCAAATGTTAAAGTTCTTCATGTTCTAGTTGGTAGATTGATTTTTCTTTCCCATATGTTGATTAAAAAACAGGTTTATTTGAGAAGAGTTGCTATAAGAGTAGTGGGAGACTGCAATATAATCCAAAGAGAAAGAGGTAACGGTAAAAGCTTAAAGGCTGAAGCTGAAAAGGTTGAACTGTTTCTTTAAAATATATGTTTAGAAATATGTAAAAATGTCTCATCTCCTTTAGCTCATTTTAGTTTTCCATCATCTCAAACCTTTCCAGGAAGCCTCTAGTCTTTGAATCAGGATTTTTTGAAATGTTATTTGTTTTGTTGATGGTGTGCTCCTCAGTCTCAGACGTGGAGATGGAGACAGACACTGTAATATATCAGGGCGTAGTGTTTAACACGCCATAGCAGGAGTGCAAACCTTTTAATGACCCCAGATGAGTTTTGTGTTTACTAATGGACAGTGAGACTTAAAAAAGAGACTAATCTCTAACAAACTGAATGAATCTCACCATCACTGCAGTGAAACACTCACAGGAGTTCGGCTGTTTGCATTTGAATGAATCAGGTTCATCATATATTCATTATTTTTTTGATTACAGTAATGACTAATTGGATTATATGCTAATATAAAATAAAAGCTGGTAGCTTTTTTTTATAAAGACACCAACGCTTCCTAGTTCTAGTTCTGCAGTACAGCTTCAGAAGGTTGTTAATGTCCTGTTTTAACTTGCTAAACCAACTAGATGACAGTGACCTATTGATAAGTGCATAGGTTTACTATTGACATTCATGAGGACATAATGAGCCCCCAATCCCCGTCTTGCAGGACAGTTTACTTCTTGAAATATCATATGAAGATATACCACATCTTAAACTGGGTAATTTTAACAATATTTATGTTTTAACATGGACAAACGTGTTATTCCATTACTTTTTCTGGGTACAATAAAGTGTTTATGTTAAAGTTTAGGCGGCTCAGTGATTAGCACTGTTGCCTCGCAGCAAGAAGGTTCCTGGTTCAACTCCCGGGCCCAGGGGGCGTCTTCCTGTGTGAAGTTTGCATGTTCTCCTCCAGCCTGCATGAGTTCCCTCTGGGTACCTCGGTTTCCTCCTGCAGCTCAAAAACATGCATTAATTGATGATCCTAAGGTGCCCATAGGTGTGAGTGTGAGCGTGCATGGTTGCCTGCCTCTATATGTGATAGACTGATGAGCAGGGATAGGCTCCAGCAGACCCTCGTGACCCTTACAGGATAAACCGGGCATTGAAAATGGATGGATGATACATTTTATGTAATGGTGAAGGCAGGTAATGACTGACAAGACATTTTTGAATTGCAGTTGTACACTTCAATAGATGGACATAAAACAGCTGGCATTTACACACATGAAAACAATCTAAAATGCAAACAATAACGGAGAAGATGATGGCTGGATGCATGCACGGATGGATGGATGGATGGATGGAGCAGTCTCATATGCAGACTGTGCAGCTGCAAAGAACCCAGTAGCCACTAGGGGGCCCCCAAGATACAAGGTCGGGCTCGTGGGAACGTGTTTGGTGAGAAATACAATTAGTTGACTTCCAAATCAGATGCTAAAAACGTGTGTAGATGAAGACATGTTTGTCCCTACATGCTTTTGTCCCAGTGGCAGTGTTAGAAGAGCGTGCTGGTTTCAAGGTTTGTACCCATCCATCTGTACATTTCACACATGACTCCAGAGGTTTGTAACTCCCAAACTGCTCTGCTGTATACACACAAACAAAAAAAACATGTTGGTTGTCTCAGTGCAGGTAGCATTACTTTTGCTTTAGGTGATAACTTCACAGCAAACTGATTTGCTGCTCTCCTTCATTTTGAGCTTCTTATGATTCATTTCCTCAGGGCTTGTTTACTACCCATTTATGTAGAGCACCAACGTGGCCCCCATGCCTCACAACGCTGCAGCCATTCATTCCCAACCAACCTCTATAGAGGATCTGCCTGCAGATGAGGGAGAAAGTGAGGCTCCACCTTGACTGGAAGCACATGGCTCCACTCTGCAGTGGTTGGAGCAACATTTTAGAGCAAGATGCTCTGCAGAGTGGAGCTCACATGTTTCCAGTCCCGAGTGGAGCTCCACCTCCCCACATCCTGCCTGTCACCTGTTGAGAGCTGGCATAGGCTGCAGCAAACTCCCCTGACCCTGAAGACAGTTGGTTTCATTTATATTTACTAAAGTATTTACAAAAATGTTTGTTGTTAATATTTAAACCAAATGTAGAGTGAGTATAATCTTAAATCAGAGGTGGGTAGTAACGAGTTACATTTACTCCGTTACATTTACTTGAGTAAGTTTTGGGAAATTTTGTACTTTTAGGAGTAGTTTTGAATATCTATACTTTTACTTGAGTAGATTTGTGAAGAAGAAACTGTTACTCTTACTCCGCTACATTAGGCTACGTTGAGCTGTTACTTTTCTTTTATCCCATGTTTTGTCACATTTACACAGACTCAAACACACACAGAGTTTCTATAAGTCCATGGACTTGTTCTAGTTCTGCCTGGTTAAAAAAGAAAAGTACAAAGGCTTGAAATGTTGTGCTACTTATGCTTAATTCATTTTTTATTCTGTTATTATTTTATTTATTTTATTATTTATTAAAGTACTTGAATTTACTTTAATAATATTTTAATTTAAGCTATTTTTATTAATTTTATTTTATTATTTTATTGATTTAATTTGCCTCAAGATGATTATTTTGTACTTTTGTCTGTTTGAATGGTTGTGTTAAAAAAATAAATCAGACGTTATTCAACAGTTACTCAGTACTTGAGTAGTTTTTTCACCAAGTACTTTTTTACTTTTACTCAAGTAATAATTTGGATGACTACTTTTTACTTCTACTTGAGTCATATTATTCTGAAGTAACAATACTTTTACTTGAGTACAATTTTTTGCTACTCTACCCAGCTCTGTCTTAAATGCTGCTTAAAAAAAACTGCTTCAGAAAAAAATGCATGTAAAGCGAGTGATAATGCCTTCACAAATCTTTTAAAACAAAACGTCCTGCAGATTTATATTGCCAGATGAAGATGTATCTTTATAATTTATTAGAGATGACATCAGAAAGAAGTGACAGAGGTTAGAAAATACCATCTTTGAGCATTTTCTTATCTGTGACCCCCCTCTGCGCTCTGCACTGAAGCTTGCCTCATCGACCTGAAATCCTTTTTTTTCTCCTTTTCTCTCTTTTTTTTTCTCTACTTGAGCTCCAGTTTCACTCACTGTGGGAAGTTGTAATTACAGCATTGGGTTACCAAAATGATCAACATGGAGCTGCTCTCTCTGCTCTCTTCTCAGCAGTCTTAGCTGTGAACGGCAGATCTGGTGGCTCATGTCATGAAATGATTGGGCTGAAACATGTGTAGGAGGATCCGTGGACGGTAATCCAGGAGAACATTTCATCTAGATCCAAATCACAGACAAACCCTGTCTTAATACCTGGGTGAGAAACCGAACATTAAAAAAACAAACCTTTTTACCATTTTTAGTAGCGCCCATATAATGTAAATAAGACGAGGTCATATGTAAAGGTGTGATGTGGCTTACAGACTGTCATTATAACATGCTTTACAGAAAAACTAAAATGTTCAGGCATTAAAGTGTAAAACAGAAAGCTGTCATCTTTTCTTTGTAGATAAGAAACGTTACATATGGAAAAGCTAACACAATCTTAAATATGTTAGAAGTTCTTCTGGATTTTTATTTCAAAAGTTATATATATTTGTTAAATAAATAAAATAAATACTATCTGTTAAGGCTGAGCGTCATCGCGCTATACAAGGCTGCCATCTAGCGGCTGAGATCTGTAACTGCTAAAGTTATTTTCTTTCTCATCCATTTTTTTTCCTATTTAGATATTGACAATAATTTATGCCATTACAACCACATAAATCAGGTGGTGATAAGTCAAACGTGCAATAAGCTGTGTTCTCTGCAGCAGATTGAGCCAGTGAACAGGGAAGTCACTGATCCTTCCTTGAACAGAGGACGGAGCCTCGTAAATTTCCTCTCAGCGAAGAGCAAACAGAGTCAGTGGATAAAACACTGCTGGAAAATAAGAATGTGATTTACAGTAGAGGGCTGTAACTGTGTGTGAAAAACAAACAGGTGAGCCGAGCTGAGCAGATGATGACAGAGGCCAAGGGAAGGATGGATGGAGCGACTGACGCGTGAACAGCTCCTGTCACAGTAAACATCACTCTGCTCTGCAATCAGTCACCGCAGGTTTTATTTGATTTTCTATACCGAAACATTTGGTCCAAGCAGATAACAAGTTCAAAGTACTCAGCTGACTTTTATACAGGGAGGAGATTTTTATGTCTTTTAGATAAGTTTCCAGAAAATTATGTGAATATTAACATGTTTATATTGTCACCTACCCCCCTAACCTGCATTTAAATAAAGCAGAGTACAGGGTTATTTCCAGATAAAGTCAGAGCATTTAAAAGATTCTACATTTATACAAGTTTCAGATTTTTTTTAATCAATAAAAGTTTTAAGACGTAAACACTGATCTAAGGTTTTGAAGTCAAATGAAGCATATCTGAGTAATTATTAATTAACAGATTTGAAGATTATTTATTTGTAATTATTCTAAAAGCAAATTTTATAAGTTATTTTTTTTCTATTTTAAATCTTCCTGGAAATATTTGTGTCCTTAGTGTTTTGTTTGGGTTTTTTTCTGTGCGTGATCTAATTTGTTAATTTGTATGTTTATGTTTTTATGCAGGCTGGTACGTAAAAAAAAAAAATATCTCTTTTACTTGAAACTTTTCTTTGTTTTTATTATTTCTCAGTAGTTTTTTCTAAATTTTCAGTGTTTACACATCTGGACAGTCAGTCACATAGTTTCTACTCCCCCCATGTTCTCCAAATAAGTGTCAATGAAGTTGTTTTCTGGGAGCTTTTCTGCTGCTAAAGGCTCTGGTGTGATGATGACGTTTCAGCTGTTTAGTCAAGTTACCATTTGAGTTTCTCTTAAGCGGCGAGTTCCCAGGTAATATATTTAAGGTGTTGATTTATGACAGCGCAGCAGACAGGTATAAACTGGGCTCCAGAGGAGGACCGTCCCTTCTCAGGACGGCAGGACACCCATCAGGACCAGCTCTTGTGTAGGTAACACCCCTCTTCATCTGCTTTTCATTCACACTTCTATAAATGTCCACATCTTGTAACAGCTGTTTCTTTTATTTTTCAGGACCCTTAAGCTCAAGCATGACAGTTTCCTACTCTCTTGGAGTGGCCAACGCCAGGTTTTGTGGCTTCTCCAGGCTGCTGTTCAGGTGGAAGGGAAGCATTTACAAACTGCTGTATAAGGAGTTCCTGGTGTTCTGTGCAGTTTACGTGCTCTTCAGTGTGGTTTACAGGTAAATTCACTGACCTCATGCCATCCTGCAGTGTTTTACTGCTACTTATTTTCTAGTTTCCTTCCTTCCACAGGTGTCTCCTCACGCCGAAGCAGCAGGATCTGTTCGAGCGAGTCGCCCTGTACTGCGATCAGTTCACCAACACCAACTTCATCCCCGTTCTGTTTGTTCTGGGTAAGACTGACAGAGGTGACTCGGCCTGACTCAAATCTCAGCAAGGCTCTGCATCGTTCATCGTTCTGTCCCTAAAGGCTTCTACGTGACCCTGGCCTTTAATCGGTGGTGGGGTCAGTACACGAGCTTCCCCCTGCCTGACAACCTGATGATGGTGGTGTCTGGGAATGTCCACGGTGCCGATGAGAGGGGGCGTCTGCTCAGACGAACCCTCATGAGGTACGCCAACTTATCATCAGTCCTGATCCTGCGCTCCATCAGCACCAGAGTTCTCAAACGTTTCCCAACTTTGGACCACATTGTGGAGGCTGGTAAGAGCAACGCTGGAGGGGAATAAACTGCATTTACTGATGATTGCTGAAATCACACTTCTCATCTAGGCCACTGTCCGGGAATTGTCCAACAGAATTAACAGTCTATAAACACACCGCCTATTAACATTACGTGTTACTCTTCTTGAAGGGGTGGAGTTAGACAGGAAGTTCTGTGTGCACAGAAACCAACAAATTAACAACATTTTAAAGTTAATAAAATGCCATGAAATGCAGGGAAATACATGCATTGGCTTAAGTTCCCAGCAGGTCTGCAGGCGGTCCTCTTGGATATTCATGTCAGCTGTTAATGAAATGTTTACATTATTAGGGAAACATAACTTTATTTTTGTAGCTAAAACAACTAATTTTGAAGCTTTTATAAAGGAATGCAGTTTAAGATAATACTCAACCGTTGTTCCTCTTCAAGGCCTCGGTGGCCTGCTGAAGTCCGTCCCAGCTCTCTTTGGGAGAAAGTGAGGGATTAACTCCAGACAGGGTCACCGGGGTCTGCCGGAGCCGGTCCCAGCAGTCCCAAACACGGGGATAAGATGTAAACCTAACCCAGAAACGCCCTCCAGGAACCTTCTAGCTGTGAGGCAGTGATGATAGTTCCCATCACACTACTGAAAGAAAACGTGGTCATTTTGCCTTAGAAATAATTTTAATTATTGCTAATATACAGATAAATCCAATTCTTCCAATAAAAGATCACAAGTTTTAAGAAATGGCAGAAACTAAAGCTTTTTTTCCAACTCTTCTTACATTGTAGTTTCTGATCAGTTTTCTTATAATGGACCGCAAATTTCAGCCCGACTTCTGTAGATTGTGGAGTATTTTTGTTTCATAGTTCAACATTTCAGATGTATTTGATCAGCACCGTATTTTATAATGACGAAACAAAATTACAGGTGCTGGTCCTAATATAAGTGCAAGATAAGTAAAGAAAAATAAATAAATAAATATAAAGTGCAAGATAAGTTTAAAAAAAAAATAGTGTTTAATGCCCAGAAGATTTCCGTGTGATGGTGGTCAGGCGCGTGTTTAGGAAGGTGATGGCTTCATCCCCGACACCCTGATCAACAAACTCTGACCTCAGAGAGTTTGTCTGCCAATCAAACCTTTTGGATGAAATTGGTGAATATTTTTAGGCCCATTGGGTTTGTGAGCTGGTTGCATATAAAATATCTGCAGGTTGTGTTAAGAGAATAAAACCTGTTATTTTATTGTAAACTTACTGACGTGTTTCCTTGGTTGCCTTGCTGAAAATGTATCATCCTGCATGACAAACGTGAGTTAAAGAATGAGGATGGAATATTTTCACAGGCTTTATGACAACACACGAGCTGAAAAAGTTTGAGTCGCTGCACTCTGATTTCAACAAGTACTGGATGCCCCTGACGTGGTTCTCCAACCTGGCGTCCGGGGCCAGAGAGGAGGGCCGGGTGAGGGACGACGTGGCTCTGAGGCTGCTGATGGACGTGAGCGTTTACCTCTGCATTTCCTGTAGCTCACATTAACAGAGCTGTGCGACACGTGTGTGAACCGTGCTTTAACCGCTGTACTGTGTCTGCAGGAGCTGAACAGCTACAGGGCCAAGTGCAGCCTGCTGTTCCACTACGACTGGATCAGCATCCCCCTGGTCTACACGCAGGTACGAGGCTGTGGCGCTGCACATGCGCACTGGTGCTTTTAAATGTTGGAAAATAATTCAGAAGAGCTAAAACAATCAGATAAACAATTATTGAATTAATTGAAATGAATGTTCATGCAAAACTTTTGAGATTTATGTTAGAAATTGTATTATTTACACTAAATAATTAAGTCACCGTGTCACAGTGAAGTTGTTTTTAAGAACATTTTAATAAAAGCAAGAAAGTACGGAAGAGGATCAGGACCACTGCATTTTTTAAAAAGTCAGAATTCGGACTTTTCCTTTTGAAATGAAAAACGAAATCCTCCCTAAAAAATCTTTTGTTAAATTTTCTGAAAAAAGTCAGAATTCTGACTTCTTTCTCAGAATTGTATTTATCTTTCTTCAGTGGCCCTAATCCTCTTCTGTAATAAAGTAATTAGAATACTATGATGTAAAATTACTTTTTTTTTTTACTGTTTCAGCTCTTAAAATTTTAGTAAAACAGTTTTTCAACACTTATGCATCAGTTTAATATAATAATGATACATTATTCAAACAGGATAAGTGGTCTACAGATACACGTTGACAACTTTGACACTAATATTTGGATGGTAAAACTAGAGGAAATGAAAGAACAATTAAAATGTATTTAAATATTATGTATAAACACTTATGACCATATCGAGCAAGCTCACTTGTCTTTAAGTCTTTTTTTTACTATTATTTTTATAATGTGTTTCGTTTTAATCTCTGTAACAACTCTGTTGTACAGATGTTGTAGGTTATATATTCCCTTTTAAATGATTTTGGTGACTATAATGAAAAACCCAGAACAGTAAAGATCAGATTTAATTTCAGTACTTCCTTCATCCCTATGATCCAACATCAAACTGGGTTGAAGATGAATAAAATGTTTTTTTTTCTTGCTCTTCTGTGCAGGTGGTAACTATTGCAGTCTACTCGTTTTTTGCCTTCTGTGTGATCGGCCGCCAGTTCCTGAACCCGGAGAAGGGGTACCGGGGTCACCAGCTGGACATGTACGTCCCCGTTTTCACCCTGATGCAGTTCTTCTTCTACACCGGCTGGCTCAAGGTAGCTGACACCCTCCTACCTAGGTTACACTGACAGTTTTACTCACTGTAATTTCATATCTGACATAAATTGAGCAGTTAAAGTACTTATAGGTACTTATCAGTAAAATACACTACGCATTGCAATAATACAGAATCTCATTTAGAGACATAGTATTGAGAAAAAGCTGTTTTGCTTTGAGAAGTACATTGTACTGACAGGCCTCTACTACATTTGTGTGCAGACCAGCGTTGTGGTTTTGTTTCTGCTCTGCAGGTAGGAGAGCTAATCATCAACCCGTTTGGTGAAGACGACGATGACTTTGAAACCAACCAGCTCATTGACAGAAACATCCAGGTTTTCCTCCCTAACCTTTTTTTTCTTCCCTGAGATGACCAATATAAATTCCCAGAATTACATTTATATTCAGCTCCTGCTTCCCTCAGGTGTCGATGCTGGCCGTGGACGACATGTACCAGAACCTGGCTCCAGTTGTGAAGGACAAACACTGGACGCAGGGCTACTTCTCTGTCCCCTACACCCAGGCCACAGCGGCGGAGACTCTCACACCAGCGTTCAAAGGCTCCACCTTTGACATGAGGTGAACTTACCGTCATCCGCTCTCAAAAACACGTGTGACATACATGCACAGATTATTATTACAAGACTGTAACTACATTCAGTGCAGTTAAATTATAAGAAATAACAAACTTATCCATCAATATACAGTGGGATCTCACTTTTATATTTCCTGCAGGAGTTTACACTAATAAAAACAATACAAAACAAAATAAAAGAACACAATACAAAACTCGCACCTACATTTGAAAATAATTCTTTAATTATTTTTGTATTTTGGTAAACAATCAAGCCACAGTTACATCTTATATACAAGCCGGATTCGGTTGAAGTTGGGAAATTGTGTAAAACGTCATGTGGAATTCTTTCCCATTCTTGCTCGATGAACCGCTTCAGTTGTTCAACAGTCCAGGGTCTTCTCTGTCGTATTTACGCTTCATAATGCACCACACATTTTCAATGGGAGACAGGTCTGGACTGCAAGCGGGCCAGGAGAGAACCTGGACTCTTTTACTTCGAAGCCACGCTGTTGTAACACGTGCAGAATGTGGCTTGGCATTGTCTTGCTGAAATAAGCAGCGGCGTCAATGAAAAAGACATTGCTTGGATGGCAGCATATGTTTCTCCAAAATCTGTATGTACTTTTCAGCATTTATGTTGCCTTCACAGAAATGTAAGTCACCCATGCCGTGGGAACTAAGGCACCCCAATACCATCACAGATGCTGCTTTTGAACTTTGAAAAGGCAGGTTGTGGGCTTTACCTTGGAGAAAACTCGACCAAGTGTCCCCGCATCAACCAAGGCAAAACTCTCCAGTGTTTCCTCAGATAAAAGCACTGATCCAATTGAATATAGCTTGAGAACGATTTTCAAAACGTCGTATTTTGTTTTTATTTACATTTTACACAATTTCCCAACTTCAACCGAATCCGGTGAACATAAACATATGACACATGAACATAAACCCCCGAGCAATTATTACATAAACTGTGGCAAGGAAAAACTCCCCCGTGGGAAGAAACCTTGAGCAGGACCAGGCTCATAAGGGGGGACCCTCCTGCCAAAGGTCAGACTGGGGGGGTTCTGGGGGGGGTGCAGTTGAAATCGACATCCAAATGTAGTATAACATTCTGATTTTATACGAAAATGCATTAAGATTAAGATCAAAAGTGCATTCTGATGTTATGGAGCAAGCTACAACTGTAGAAAACTTGCCGAAATCTACATTTGAAGGCAAACATCCAGTGGAAGTGGTGCCTTTACGTCTATTATTTCTAAATGTATCATTTTCAGAAGGAGCATGTTTGTAATCTACTGCACTGAAAGACTGCCGCATGTACCGGTAAGCCAAGGGCTTTTTAACAAAACTGATTAAGAACTTCATCTTACAACTCATGCTCATCATGATGCTTGCAATGCCAATTGTTGCACAATAAAAATAAACCTAAAAAGGTTTTTTGTCGTTGTTTAATCTTCAGAAATTTAGTCGAACTCCTGAAAAAAATAAAACAGAAACATACACATATTAAAAAAAAATGTCCCTTGAAAAGAAAGACATTTAATAAACAAATATTTTTTTTAAATCAGATTTTCAAGAAAGGAGTCCCAATAGCATAAGTTTTACCCTATACAGACTAAATGTATTAATCCATTTAACGTATATGTTTTTATAACGTAAAACAATAAACAGTAAAGCTGTTACCCTGCATAGACCAGTGTTTCTCAATTACAGTCCCCAAGGAGTGCCATCCTACATGTTTTAGATGTTTCCCTGCTCTGACACATCTTATTCAAAAGAGTGGGTTGTTACCACGCAGGTGCAGAGCCTGGGGACAACCTGGCGTTGAATGATTCATTTGAAGCAAGTGTATTAGAACAGGGACACAATCTAAAACAGTAGAGGCCCGGAATTGGGAAACAAGGTTATAGACTGAAAAATCTGATTCTCTTCACCTTAAATCTGAATTTAGATGGACCAATAGCAATGTTTTTTTGTGTAATATACACACATGAATAAAAAAAAAAAAAAAAATGTAGACTCGCGTCCCTGGGTGGGCTCGAACCACCAACCTTTCGGTTAACAGCCGAACGCGCTAACCGATTGCGCCACAGAGACAGGGGACTGACAGTGCCGTGTGAAGAGGAGGTTTTGTAGCTGAAACGGGAACGGGACCTGTGCCACTCGCGGTCACAGCGAGAACTGCTCACGTACGCGTTCAGTGATTTTTTGAGAACGTGCACGTCGACGCGTCAAATGAACGCAATATACGCGTGTCGGCCATGATGCATACGCGGTCTGAACTGCAAGCACATCTGGGATCTAGTTAGAATTGTATTGTATAGGTTGTCTCTATATATTGGTATGGGCGACGCAATCCGGCATGTCTCTGGATCAGGATCGTCTGTCCAAACTCCAATTTCATCATCCAATCATGGCATTCACTGTCCAATGTCAGATTGGACGTAGGCCAATCACAGCGCTTCTTTCCAATCACACCGAGAAGGGAAGAAAGCTGCATAAACATGGTGTGCTGAACAAGTGCATACTTGTGAGTACAGTAACATAATACTGTTAGTTAAGCAAACTACACTGATAACATGTTATCCGTTATTTATACATTTATACATGCATACACATTATTCATATTTATACTGTGCAATCCTGTTATGTGTGCAATTATCCAATCATGGTCATATCTATATAAGTGAAAGGTGTATTCATGGGTTTCAGTCACGTGACATTTTTTGTTGTCAGCGCCATCTTGAGGACCGACCGAGGACCTTTCCGTCGCGCAGCCAATACATGGATGTATTATAGAAACTGGATTGGAGGCTAAAAATGGCCGCCCATTCATTTCAATGCATTCTGCTCAGGCCCCCAGTCTCGCGCTCAGCAGGCACGCCGATTTTTCCCAGTGGCCAGCCGCGGTACTGCAACAAAAAATCCCATGGGGCCCAGAAAGCTTTTTTCCCATAGACCCCAATAGTAAAAGAGAAGCCTCTAAAACTGTTCACAGGACACCTCCAGCTGTAATCACCGGCAATTACTAATCTTTGTATTCTATATTTTTAAGTCATGGACTTTATATCCGTCAAAAATGTTTTATAACGGCCAGAAAAGTCAAAGAAAAGTCTCTTTCTGGGCGTGACGTCACGGCTTTGTCCGTGCACTCGCAAAGCGCGGTCGTGTGTGTCTCGGGAACGAGCATGGCTGAATCTAAACCGTTCGGCGGAATAATCACTCAGAAAAGTGGAAAACACGGCTCAAAGGTGTGTTTTTGTGGTCTCTTAATTTTTTTTTCCATGACAAAAGACATTGGGTTTATAATTAAACCTCAGTAAACGAGGGGGAGCTGCTCGGATCAGTGTTGAGCAGCAGCTGAGCAGGAGACCCTCTGTCATTCATTGAGCTGGAGCTGCGCGCTATGGCACAGAGCTCAGGTGGGACGCTCAGGTCACACTCGGACCCCGTCCACACGTAGCCGGGTATTTTTAAAAACGAATATTCCCCCCCTCCGTTTATAAAAAAATTTGCATCCACACGTAACCGAAGATCTGCGTTTTCGAACACATTCATAAGCATTCTAACCTGTAGATCATCTGCGGCTCCCGGGGAAGCTCCGCGGGCTCCGCCGCTCCGCCGCTCCGGGGCTCCGGGGGGCTCGGCGGGGCTCCGCGGAGGTTCAGCCTCCGCGGCTCCGCGGAGCCCTCTGTGTCGGTGTAACGCAGTAAGCGGCCGGTCAAGAGCAGAGACCATTTATTTAATAAATGGCTTGGAGAACAGATGCTGGATCATCTGTATTTCTATAGTAAACAAAAGTCGCACGTCAGAGCAGATTTGTTGTTGTTTTGGCGCATAATGTGACGTTCGAAAACGCAAATCTCCGGTTATATGTGTCCACACGCATCTACATAAACGGAGTTTTCAAAAATCTTCACTTTGCCCGGAGTTTTTTTAAACCTTCGTTTATTTGCGTTTTCGTGTGGATGACAGGTCAAAACGGAGGAAAATATCTCCGGTTTAGCAGATATCCGCAGATATCCGGCTACGTGTGGACGGGGTCTCGGTCTAAACGCCCTGACCAGGGGGATCACAGACGGAAATGTTTAATAGCAACGGTGTATGGTTTGTGAAAATAAGATATCAGGCAGGAATAACACTTAATGTGAGCCCAGAAGCTGTAAAAGAATCAGAGAAAATGCAAAGTTAATTACGCCTAACATTCGGACTGCACGATCATTAATAGACAAAAAGATTTACCCAAAGGTATATAGATAAATAGCATATGACAGCTTGTGTTATTGTGGGGAATCCCATGTGTTTTTTGTTTGTTTGTTTTTATAAAGATGACTCGTTTTATCCTTACTCCAAAAAATAAAACTCCACAAATTAACCACATTTAAACATAATATTTGACATATTTAAACATAATACTTGACAAAACTTGTAATACAAAAAATATTTGTCTTAATGTAAGTAATAAACTTGGGAAGTTTCATGGTGATACCTGCTATTTACATTTTTACCCTATTTTAGCCTATTAACCTGGGGTGTCTCATCTTAAATAAAAATGACTCGTTTTATCTTTAATTAAAAAACACACACAAATGAACCATGTATAGTCTATAACCATGACTTTGAGAACAGCATCGGTTGAATTGCCCTATAAATCCCTAATTTCATTGTGTACATCTATCATTACCGGTCTGAAGGACTCATGAGCGCGCAGCGCTTGTCCAGAGCGCGCAGCGCTCGTTCACATTGCCCCGGGGCATGATGGGAGGCCCCAGAGCATCATGGGAGGTGACTCAACTGCGCATGCTCTATGGGCCCGTGTACCAGGAAGTAAACCAGGAAGTCAGAAATTTTTTCGGCGGATGCGCTGGGTGAGCAAACTCCATTGAAATGAATGGGCGGCCATTTTCGATCCTGTATCCAGTTATATAATACATCCATGATTCTGCTCAGCCAGCGCATAAGCCGAAAAAATCTCTGACTTCCGGGTTTACTTCCGCATACAGCGGCCCATAGAGCATGCGCAGTTGAGTCACCTCCCATGATGCTCTGGGGCCTCCCATCATGCCCCGGGGGAATGCCGCGAATATTAATATAATATGTATTAATATAATACATAAATTAATGTATATTATTACATGTATAGCATTACATATATTATTAATGTATTAATATAATATAATTACATAATATATATTAATATAAACATCCGTGGAATGCACGGACACGGCTGTGACGTCATCCGTGACGTCACGCTCAGAAAGAGACTTTTCTTTGACTTTTCTGGCCGTTATAAAACATTTTTGACGGATATAAAGTCCATGACTTAAAAATATAGAATACAAAGATTAGTAATTGCCGGTGATTACAGCTGGAGGTGTCCTGTGAACAGTTTTAGAGGCTTATCTTTTACTATTGCGGTCTATGGGAAAAAAGCTTTCTGGGCCGCATGGGATTTTCTGTTGCAGTACCGCGGCTGGCCACTGGAAAAAATCGGCGCGCCTTCTGACTGCCAGACCCGGGGGCTGAGCCAATATGACGTCTCACCTAATAACTCACTTAACTCCCGAAGAACAGCAACGGTATCTACAGAAAATTGACACTTTAGGTTTCGATCCGTATCTAATATCTAATCAATTACTGACTCCACTCCAGTCTGCCAAAAACCTGCCAGATTTGTCGTTTGCGGACATATATATCTACCTGGTCCACAATCCTTCTCCATACACCGGCAAAGCTCTCAAAGCTTTTAAAGTACCAAAGCTTACTGCTACTTCACATCATGATGGGTTAAAGATGCCAAACTTCATCATGTGGAGGCCAAAAAAATGTTGGTGGTAACAGGAAAGGTAAGTGACAGTCTGGTGATGAATAGCATAAGCATTGAACTGCCTGCACAGGATACGTTTATGAGTCATTCTATAATTAGGGGTACATGTCATGTCCATGGGCTGTATTTATCAATTTTACTAAATATTCACTTAAAGCAATGATCAACTTTATATCAGGGCACATTTCCCTTTCATTTAATACAAAAATGTCAACAGATTCCATCATTTATTTTTCAAAAAATGCTTATTCTATACTGGATTTTGTTGTTTTTGTGCTGTCCGATTTGCTAAATGTCAGGTTTGGCTCTTCAGATTAACACTAAAATACATTTTTTTGTATTTAATTTCCATAATTATTTGTTCAAAATAATCATTAATATATGAAAAAGGTGTTTTAAAAACTATTTGGTTCATGCATGTACATTAAATCATCCACTTTGTGTGTGTCCGAGAAATCTCTGTCAACTGTGTTACCCATTGAAAAAACCCCTATAAATCAGCAATGGTTTGCTCCAAAGTCACATGTCCAAAATTATATGATGTCCCTTCCTTCAGGGAGGGAGATTTGAAGACAGTGTGGTAAATTTCTACTCCTCCTCTTCAATATTTCATCAATATTATTGTGTGCACATAGAGTGGGTTAATTGATCGTCAACTGTGTTATCAACATGTTCTTGTGAACTTGCTTTACATGTTATTTTTACAAAAATACAGAGAAACTGTATAAAAACATGAGTTGATCAAGGCCATGTAGTGACAGGTCCAAGGTCTGCAGTTAGCACAAAATGCACTAAAATGGCCGAAATGTCAACTGTGTTACCTGTCAACTGTGTTACCCACCTGTGTTACCCAACTGTAACACAGTTGACAGGGGATTAACACGGTTGACAATGTTGGCAGTTTATTGTCATTTTTTATGCTTATATTGAGTGTTGTTGATAAAAAAACATTCATGAAGTATTGTTATAACACAGACATTACATAGTAATTACATAGGAGTTGCCTAATTACATAGTAATTTTTGCCTGTCAACTGTGTTATGAATGGTTTTTGTGTCATATATCTTTTAAATATTGACTAAACTGTAACAAAAAAGATGGAGGATATCTGTAGAGAGGGAGGTCTTACATAAGATTGGTGAATAACTCTAAATTCAGTGTAATATGCATTTATTTTGAAAAAAATATTAATCCCTCTTGATAACATCCCATAGAATGTCCATTATGAAGCTCAAAATTCATATTTTTAAATCAGTTAGACAGGCAACCTTAAAACCCCTGGTGAATAGACTCAAAACCTTTCAAACAAATGTATTATCAAATGTGTAGTACCTAGTTCTTGTTGTATATGACACAACATTTGTCCGTAACACGGTTGACAAAATAATGAGTCCAATGTTTATTTTCATTAAAATATTTAATATGTAATTAGAGTTTAAGCTTGGCAATTAATGAATTTAGCACATTTAGGGGGTATATTATGGAAACAACTAGATTATTTATCAAAAAAGAAAAGTGATTTTGTCACTTTTGGTTGATATGAAATGTACCCCTAATTATAGAATGACTCTTATGTAATGAAAAGTAAGAAGGCAGTTCACTTTTTCAGTAACATTACTACTCTAGAAAGTAAAAGCATATCATCATGTCACCATAAAACTTTATTAAAACATAAAATATAAAATATGATTTATTATATTATTAATGCAAATGTTCATCTTGCGCTCCCGATCTCCTGCGCGGTGCGTCCCGTGACGTCTCCATCACCAAGCGGCTCTCCCAAATCCAGCTCAGCCTGGATCTCGTGTCCTCTGCTTTTTTTCCACATCTCAGTAATGATCTGACATGCTGACATGCTGGCTGCATTTAACACCACGAACACGCCGCTTATTCCACGCTGTTCGCTGTTTGATTGCGTCACCACACGCAGTTATTAATTGTTTCCCCCCCCTCCCCCCCACTTACAGGACCTTTTCTCTCCCTCCCGTCCGATGTTCTGGGACCTATATAATAATAGGATATTATTTATTTCTGCCACTTTATTGTGGTTTTTGTGGTGAAATGAGGAGGAATCATAGATAACTTCTCATTTCAACTAACTGGATCAGCCGTTCCTCATCATGACTGTTTCCTACAGCGCTTTCAACCGGCTTTCAACACGAGTGAAAGGAAGAAAATAAAAGAACATTTAAACATCACAATATCCCACGGCCCACTTAAAGCACTGATAAAAGGTCAATCCCGTTTTTTTAGACTTATTATTGTCGCATCCCACGGCACAACAGATAGACGGCATGCTGAAAGTCGGTCCTTAAGATGGCGCTGCGAGTACTGTGTGACGTCACATGAAATCCATGAATATAGTGTATAACGTTATAGTTTGTATTTTTATTTATAACTCAATCACTCTTTTTCTTGTTCACATTCAGTGTTTACTTGTTGACAAGAGCTATTGTGAGTTTGCTTACAGTACCTACCGTTTTACTGTAAATTACTAGTTACTAGTAACTAGTTATCTAGCTACTTAGCTAATGACATTAATTTACATTAAGTACCAAGGACTAGTGGAAGTTATTAGCCCACCTGAAGCCCAGGTAAGAATGACAGCTGTCAGTGGTTGTAGATATATCCATGTCATTACTGTATCACTGTAAACATAAGATAAGATAACCTTTATTGTCAAAAATAGAAAGAAAAAGAGTGATTGAGTTATAAATAAAAATAAAAACGATAACGTTATACACTATATACACCTTTCACTTATATAGATATGACCATGATTGGATAATTGCACACATAACAGGATTGCACAGTATAAATATGAATAATGTGTATGCATGTATAAATGTATAAATAACGGATAACATGTTATCAGTGTAGTTTGCTTAACTAACAGTATTATGTTACTGTACTCACAAGTATGCACTTGTTCAGCACACCATGTTTATGCTGCATGTTTATGCAGCTTTCTTCCCTTCTCGGCGTGATTGGAAAGAAGCGCTGTGATTGGCCTACGTCCAATCTGACATTGGACAGTGAATGCCATGATTGGATGATGAAATTGGAGTTTGGACAGACGATCCTGATCCAGAGACATGCCGGATTGTGTCGCCCATACCAATATATAGAGACAACCTATACAATACAATTCTAACTAGATCCCAGATGTGCTTGCAGTTCAGACCGCGTATGCATCATGGCCGACACGCGTGCGTTCATTTGACGCGTCGACGTGCACGTTCTCAAAAAATGACTGAACGCGTACGTGAGCAGTTCTCGCTGTGGCCGCGAGTGGCACAGGTCCCGTTCCCGTTTCAGCCACAAAACCTCCTCTTCACACGGCACTGTCAGTCCCCTGTCTCTGTGGCGCAATCGGATAGCGCGTTCGGCTGTTAACCGAAAGGTTGGTGGTTCGAGCCCACCCAGGGACGGCTTCTCTATTATTTTAAAATGTTTAGAGTTCGATTCTTGTCAGCACTGGCTACATTCCCATATAAAACAATTTTCTACTGTTTATAGATATAGACGTGAAGAGCCTGACGAGAAAAACTATAAATCACTTTTATTACATTTCCTCAGGAGTAACTAGCATTACAGTATTATTTCAGTGGGTATATTTGTCGAGAGAAAATGATTACACTTTTGTGTGTAATAACTATACTAATTTATTATCTATAGTATTTTTCAAATTAGTTTCCCTTTAAATGATGAATGAAAAAAGCTGAACCACCATATATAATAATGTACTACAATAACCACTCTTCAAGGATAAATTATAGAAAAGTAAAAAGTTCAACTTAAAAACTAAAGACAACTTGAAAATGAAAGTCATTTGACGGCCTTCTCTAAACTGTTTCATAACATGCCATTACAATGCTAAATATGTGTATGGCAAGTCTTACCTTAACACGCTCTCTAAGCTAAATTAGCGCTAAATTGAAATAAAATTAGCATTACAGTATTATTTCAGTGGGTATATTGTTGAGAGAAAATGTTTACACTATTTGTGTGTAATAACTATAGCCTACTAATATATTTTCTATAGTATTTTTCAAATTAATTTCCCTTTAAATGATAAATGAAAAACGCAGAACCACCATATATAATAATGTACTACAATAACCAGTCTTCAAGGATAAATTATAGAAAAATAAAAAGTTCAACTTAAAAACTAAAGACAACTTGAAAACGAAAGTCATTTGACGGCCTTCTCTAAACTGTTTCATAACACGCCATTACAATGCTAAATATGCGTATGGCAAGTATTACCTTAACACGCTCTTTAAGCGAAATTAACGCTAAATTGAAATAAAACTAGCATTACAGTATTATTTCAGTGGGTATATTTGTTGAGAGAAAATGTTTACACTATTTGTGTGTAATAACTATACTCATTTATTATCTATAGTATTTTTCAAATTAGTCTCCCTTTAAATGATAAATGAAAAAAGCAGAACCACCATATATAATAATGTACTACAATAACCGGTCTTCAAGGTTAAATTATAGAAAAATAAAAAGTTCAACTTAAAAACTAAAGACAACTTGAAAACCAAGGTCATTTGACGGCCTCCTCTAAACTGTTTCATAACACGCCATTACAATGCTAAATATGCGTATGGCAAGTCTTGCCTTCACACGCTCTTTAAGCTAAATTAGCGCTAAATTGAAATAAAACTAGCATTACAGTATTATTTCATTGGGTATATTTGTTGAGAGAAAATGTTTGCACTATTTGTGTGTAATAACTATAGCCTACTAATATATTTTCTATAGTATTTTTCAAATTAGTTTCCCTTTAAATGATAAATGAAAAACGCAGAACCACCATATATAATAATATACTACAATAACCACTCTTCAAGGATAAATTATAGAAAAATAAAAAGTTCAACTTAAAAACTAAAGACAACTTGAAAACGAAAGTCATTTGACGGCCTTCTCTAACACGCCATTACAATGCTAAATATGCGTATGGCAAGTATTGCCTTAAAACGCTCTTTAAGTGAAATTTACGCTAAATTGAACTAAAACTAGCATTACAGTATTATTTCAGTGGGTATATTTGTTGAGAGAAAATGTTTACACTATTTGTGTTTAATAACTATACTAATGTATTTTCTATAGTATTTTTCAAATTAGTTTCCCTTTTAAATGATAAATTAAAAAAGCAGAACCACCATATTTAATTATACTACAATAACCAGTGTTCAAGAATAAATTATAGAAAAATAAAGTCCAAATTAAAAACTAAACTTGAAACCGAAAGTCATTTGACAGCCTTCTCTAAACTTCTTCATAACACGCCATTACAATGCCAAATGTATATGGCAAGTCTTACCTTAACACGCTCATTAAGCTAAATTAATGCTAAATTGAAATAAAATGACTACAACAAAAACATGTCATTACAGCAAAATTACTTGAGTTACTTACCTTGATGGAAGTCCAAATGGCTAAGGTTATTCAGGGTGCTTATATACTGTAGGTAAGTTTCAGGTGTGACGTAGCAGGACGCGGACGCAGACACGCCCACACATGTCACTGGAATGTTTAATAATGATGTGCACTGTCCCTCCTTACCAAATAAAATTGAATTGAATTGAATTGAATTAATCCATTTTGAGCGTCCTTCTCCTCTCTATCCCTTTCTCAATTTTTCTGCATACATACAACTTAAATAGTTCAAACAAGACCACCACTTCTATCAAAGGACATTTTAATACAGACGTTGATGAAGCAGCAATTTATAAAACGATGTCGTTTTATTTTAATATTTGGAGGATTCGCCTTTATTTTTTGTGCTACTGGTTGTTGAATTGGCATCAGACAAATTGTGCACTGCTATTACCCTCAGGAATAACCAACCAACATAACTGTAGCTATTTAAACACGTCGTTACAGTTGTTGTTTAATGCCTTTAATGAATGCCAGTTGGTGCTGCGACTGTAGTGAATTGTGACCTGTCCGTCCATCCATCCATTATCAATACCTGCTCATTCCTATTTATGGTCACAGGGATCTCAGTTCTGTTTGAGGGAAAAACAGAGGCACACCCTGGACAGATCTGACACGTTTTGCCTTTTATCTCTTTCACTCTCACCAAAGATGTGAGAGGAAGAGGTAAAGACTAAGATAACACAAAAGTTGAAGCGATACACTTAGCCGTATCATCTAACTATTTTAAAGTATAAAACTAGGCTGCATTTTCTTGTTTTGTTAGATGAACATCAAAGCTGTTTGTGATAATATAAGCCAGTGATAAATTCATATCTAAAAGGCTCCTCTCACTTGTTTAATTTGTCATTTACACAGCTCCTCCATCCTCCTGCCTGTGACCCTACATACTTTGATGCATATTTCGATCCCCTAATGTGCACCTGACAGTCTTCTCCACCTCTTTTCAGCCTCTCCTCTGCAAAATTTAAGCAGTTTACCACAAATATTTAAACCTGTCAACCTTTGATGCCTTCTTGTCCTGCCTCTTGATTAATTGACATATCTTTTAATTCCACATACTTCTTGCTTGTGGGAGAATAACTTATAAAAGGAACTGTATACTGTTTCTAAGGCATGAGGCTGATCAGGGTTGGATTTTGCAGGGTTACATTTGGTAATCTAATGCAAAAATGGGATTTTATAATAATATGTGTAACCTTGTGACAAGATCGCCAACAGTAAGAAGCAGTCAGTCAGCTGAGGTAAATATAAAAATACTTATTTTATTACAAAATCAAAGTAATGACAGAGAAAGGATCATACAAAAAAAAAAATTTTTGCTACACAACAAAAGAAAGGAGACAAACTAGATATTTAGATACTGATAATGACCAGATCTCTAAAGTGCAATAGTGCTTTGAGGTTCCCAGACTCACATTTGGATCAGTAAACATCACAGTGATTATCACAAGGTGCACAAGCTCGGTCTGAATAGACTACAATGGACTGGAGCAGCCTACTTGCTCCACGACTCCTGCAGACACAAATACCTAAATATATACCGTTTGCCAGGGATGCATATACATAAATACACCACTGGCCTGGTGCACACTCACCTCAGTACGGTGTACTAGTTTACACACACGCTTCACACTGGGAAACAGGACCTCGGTCTGGCTTCCTACTGTTTAACCAAAACATATCAAAGCATCAACTCTGAATCGGTATCAAAAATACCACACTGAAACAAGAAAAACAGCTTAATAATAAAACAAAACAGAAACCTTCACATTAAAAAGAAGTACCTGCTCAACACCGGCTCATGCATACCAGCAACTACCCCGTCAGTGAAACTGCACGGCCGACAACAGTGACACAACGCTGCTGCACCCAAAACCACAAGGTGAAAATATTTGTTTCCTCAACCCCACCCGGTGTCACAGGTATTTATGCCCTGCCTCAAACAAACACCTGGCCAATGGAAATGTTCCACCTGCCCACATATGGAATGTTTTGGTTTATTTAAAGGAGCTTGAGGCTCCTTTTAAGAAATGAGACTCTCTAGCGCCACCCTTCACCACGACGGCTGTTGGGGGTTCCTGCAGCCAACAGTGAAGCCGGCACGGGAGAACGGGGAGAACGTGCATGCAGCGTCATGTGACGTCACATCCGCAGGACAGCGCGGGAAATTCGGGACCGAATTGCAGCACATTTTGCAGCACACAGCCTGTTCAAGGCAAAGGGGAGATACACTAGAGCAGCGGTTCCCAAACTTTTTTAGCCGCGCACCCCCTTCTATGTCTCAACCCGGTTGACGCACCCCCGATCCCCCACCCAAAAATTTGATGCTTTTTTTTTGTTTTTTGGTATAGTCTTACTAACATGTTGTATTTTAAATCTAGGCTATTAGTATGTAATCATGATGTTCAAAATAATTCAAAATAAAAAAATCTTATTTTTGCATGTAAAACCCCCCGTCAGGCGATGTGTCGCGGCAGCTGGACTGTTAAACCTAAATTATGGTTCCGCGTTAAATCGACGGCGTAGCCTACGGCGTAGCCTACGGCGTAGCCTACGGCGTAGGGTACGCGGCGACGCACAACGTACGGTGTGCGTCGCCGTGTACCCTACGCTGTAGGCTCTGCGTCGGTGTAACGCGGACCATAAATCAGCCTTCAGACAACTCATCAAACGGAAGGTGGATGGCGGACATGAGTTCCCGTCCATTATTGAAGTTTTAGACTCCTGCGACAAAGATGTTTTATCCAAGATTAACTGTTTGCATCGTATTCTGATAGCATTGCCTGTTACAAGTTGCTCCGTGGAGCCTTTTTTTAGTCGTCAACAGGACCAGAGTCGTCAGAGCGACGAGAGAGAGACTGCAAACTACAGATCACGTCATTGGCATCCCAGAATAGAGCTTTGGCACCGAGGTGGCAAAGCGCATGTGGAGTGCGCTCTGAATTTGGGCACATCACCTCTACCAGCTTTATAGGTCTGGGTAACTCGCAAATATCCAATGTAACAGTCTTTGTGAGGAAAGATCTATTCTTTGTCTTTTGCCACCTCCAAAACAGACAAACAGTTGTTGCGTCTTTCTCATGGAAGGTGCGCTCCTAAACCCGAATCGCGCAAACCCGAAGCGCGCACATGATGAGATTAGGTCTCTCCTCCTCCTCCATTTGCACAAATTGATGAAACCAAAACAAACTAAGCAAATGTAATTCATTTGGTAGATAGAGTCCAGTTACTACAGAATAATTACAGAAAAAATTGTGGGCATCATTACATTGGCGGGCGTTACAGACGTACATTTTGAATAGCCTGCATTTATTTATTCATTAAAATTACAGTTTTTGATTTAAAATTTTACAAAGGAAATGTTTATTTACACATCTTTATTGTGTGAAAAAAAGAATTATCAGACCGCCATTACATTTTTCATCTCGCGCACCCCCTAGAGGCAGCTTGCGCACCCCTGGGAGTGCGCGCACCACACTTTGGGAATCCCTGCACTAGAGGGCTCATTCTTTTGGGTTTGGAACGCTTCATCTGACATTATTACTAGAAAACATATACTAATTTTTTTCATAAATCTTGCCACAATCTGGCCTCAAGCTCCTTTAACTTTTTCAAATATGGTGGAAATGTGTCAAACAGGATGTCAGTTTACCTGCAAATATAATAATTCTCCTGGTATTTTAAAGAGGTCTCATCTCTCGGATATGTGATGAATCTGTAAGTTTCATTTAAAAAAAGGTTTGCATTTAAAGATTAAGCAAGATGGGATGTGCTCATTCCACATATTAAATTAAATATAAAAGAATATGAGTAACTGGATCCAGAATAGATTCATCCAGCCATCATTGAATTGCTCGTGAACAGCTATTTTTTTCTATAATTCTGAGGGTTGGGATATTTTGTTTGACAAAATAGTATTATGAAATTTACACGTTGGTATTTGGATAAGTGTGAAGCAGCATCCTTGCAATTTTGTAATTACTAATCAGACTAATCGTAAGTCAGGGAATTATTAGTCTGAAAGGTTATTAATGGTTAGTTGCTGTTCTTAATAGTACACAAGCATATTTAACAAAGCATAACAACAATCTGATGATTACCAAATTGTGTAAGTCATATGGGGCATTTTACAGCATTGTATACTTGCTCTGCAGCACATATTTGTCCCATTATAAGTGCTCTTACTAGAGTTCTTTTGCAGCGAATAGTCATTTATGTTTTAAAGAGAATAGGTTTTATTGCACTGTTAATCGTATGCACAAACCGCCACGACTCGCTGTTGGTTGGCTGGAAGGGTCTGACGACGAAGCTTACCTAAGGGTTAACCATGAGTCGGATAAATGACACCAAAATGACATTTGAAATAAGAGTTCCCACTGCAAATGTTCACCAACACCTTTACAGCTCCTCTGGTGTGGACTGGCTTAAGAGACCCATAGCAGGTTGTTTCAGGAGCCTTGCAGGTGGAAGTGTGCTGGGATGCACAATGCCAGTAGGATTTAAGCCCACTCAGCCCAAGAGCCCGCAATTCCTAGAGGAGCTCTCATTTCATTCATTTCAGATGCCGCTTCAGTAGCAATACTTGGAATTAGGATTTTTGGACAAATTTGATCAGGATTAATGTAATATTAGTTAGCACCACAGGTTAACACAAGCTAAGCCAGCCAAGATAAAAACGCTCACTGTGACTGAAATAAGGTGGGTGTCTTCCAAAGCCTGGCTTGCTTGTGCCAGCCATTAGGAACAAAGCGTTGTGCAGTACAAGTAAACAGAATCTTCAAAAGCACTTTTCAGAAAAAATACAAGTGACCACATGGGGTTTGTCCACTTCAGTGATTTAGGTATCAAATTTCTTGCGATATGCTGCTCCAATGTGGTCAGAAATAGTATTGCTACATGGAGTGGCTTCAATTATATTTTACACACAGTAGTCAATTAACAACATAATCATTGTTTGAGTGTAAAATGTCTTCTATTTTACAGGATGAGTACTGAAGATCTTGAGATTCACCAGACGATCGACACTCCTGCAAACAAACAGTATTTGCCACTGCAGAGCTCTCTAGTCGATGGATTTGAGGGTCTCCTGAAGCGAGGTAAAGCTAACCGCAGTGAGAGCCTTCCTCATCTGATGAATGTCTTGTCGCACCCACAAGAGGAAGATGAGGGCGATGGAGAAGACACAGATGCCGCCAGTCAGAAATAACAAGAGAAACTCTTGTTTATATGTGTAACATGTGTACTGGGACATTGTAATTCTTGATGAGACATTTAAACAATATTTAAATGTAAAGCATTAAACAAATGCATGAAATAAAACAAGTTGAAAAAGTTTCATGTAAAAAGGTTTAACTTGTATGACCATATAAGCGAGAAGTACAATGTCCCTGTGGATGCAATTACTGTATTTACATCATCGTACACATATTAGGATGTCAACAGTGCCCTTTTGCTGTGTACCATTAGTAACAATTCTTGCTGAATTACTTTGTTATTAAAGAAATCTGAAAATTCCGGTGTTCTTTCTGAACTGACTCATAGTAACTGTAGAATAAGAAGGAACTATGCCAAGGGATTTGTCTTGAAACAAACACATTATTTTGTTCAGTGGCCAACATGCCCCCTAAAAATGTAGTTTGTTCTGGTTTTTTTGTTTGAAATGTGCATTTCACCTTCGTTCCATGAGCCATGAAATAAAATATCTGCGATATCTTCCTATTTTTACCTCAATAATTTATTATTATATTTAGCGTGTGCAATACCATCCCCATCCCTCATTCAGCACAACTACACTGTATACCATTCATACATATCCTACCTGTTATTGCACTGTATTTATAATATCTCATACTGCACTATTTTTCTTCTTCTGTACTGTATATATTTTTTAATTTTGATTTTTTTTTTTTTTGCTTTTTAATCTTTTTTCTCTGTATGTGTATGAACATACACACAACAAACCAGATCCAGATGAACCTCAGGGGTCTGGGAGCTTCATAGGGAACTAACAGATCCAGCATGTACTTTGGTCCAAGACCATTCAGTGCTTTGTAGACCAGCAGTAAGATTTTAAACTCTATCCTTTGACTCACTGGAAGCTAGTGTAGCGATTTCATGTAAAATCTGGTGTAATATCAGAATCAGAAACAGAATCTGGTTTATTGGCCAAGTCAGGTCAAACAAGACAGTGAATTTGACTCGGTTATTTTCAGTCACTGTACAGTAAGTAGACAAATTACAGCTCTTATTAACATATATAAAAAAAAATTAAAGTGAAAGGTGCAGCAGTATGAGGTGCATTGTTACAGCATATGATTGTGGTTATTATTATTATTATTATTATTATTATTATTATTATTACACCGTGAATGATAACTCTGAGACTCTATGGTCCAAAAATTAAAATTCAAAATTCACACAGAGGCTGAAGCTAATCAAACTGTACGGAAATCAAGCCAAAATGATATAAAATAAAATACATTTCTTAACAGAAATTACATAATGGGGTCTTTAACATTTTCATTTTCAAAATAAATGCTGCAACAAGTTGAAACCTTTTATTTTGAAAAATGAAAACAACGGAAGTGCGGAAGGATCAAAAGTGTTCGTGCGCTTCCGCGTTGTCAGAAATCTGAACATACGGAAAGGCGAGTTTTACAAAACACTCGTCAGCAGCAGGTACGTTATCAGCGACTGTTCCCAAACACAACTCTTTATTCTACTTTATTTCACGTTGTTCTGTCTTAAAGGGCTGACAAAAAGACTTGTTTCTCAGTGTTTCTTGATAACGTGTAAGAGTCCCAGAACCCACTGAGAACACGCAGCTAACCTGCTAATATTAGCATTCATCTTTTTATCTTTCCCAGGGTATTTAAGTCTCTGAGCGAGCACACTTTGCTCCCTGATCTTTGACCCTTCGGGCTGTGTGTATTCCAGCTGGAAGAGAAAGTAAAATAAGCACAAGGGTGTTGAATAGATCCACTGTTGCTGAAGAATGTCCTCTTTTTTGTTTTGTTTTGTTGTGTCAGGTGTTTTGTTATGTGATGTGATGCCGCCCTGGTGCTGCTGATCTGTCACCATCACCACCACCATGCCACTGGGAGACAACCCACACGTGCTGCTGGGCAGGATCCGCTTCCTGAACAGATGCATTGAGAGTTTCAGGAGGAGCGAGTCTGTGCCCGAGTGTCTCTGCTACGTCCCCAGGGAGGTTTGCTACAAGATCTGCAAGGATTCCTCCTCCAGCTCCTCGTCCTCCTCTGGACCCTCTGCGGGAACCTCCACCGTAGGAAAAACACTCATCTCTGTCTTTGAAAGTCCTCATCAGATCTCCCACAGCAAGAAATCATGCAAGTACACCTTGGAACCAAAGAAAGGGACGTGCATCAGGACCACGGGGGAAGAGTACTGCAACAGCCAGGGCCTGTGGGTGAAGATGAATAAGGTGAGCTGCTGTCACCCATCTGGTTCTGTCACTTTGTCCTATCATTCCTATAAGATAAGATAAGATAAGATATCCTTTATTTTCTCCCTCAGTGGGGAAACTTATTTTTGTTGCCAGCAGTACACTTAGCACACACATGCAGGGGAGGGGTAAAAAGACTAAAAAGTCAGAAATAAAAAATATATAAAAAATATATACAAAATATGTATAATCACAGAATATGAACAGTATATACAGTTGGTTGAAAGAAGAAACGGTGCAGAAAAAGCAGGTGGAGTGTTGTGAGGTAGACTGGCAGATTGGCAGATATTGCACATCTTATATTATTGCACATCTTATTGTCATATTATTGTCCACTGGCTACTGAGAGCAGGCGTGGTTATACAGTCTGATGGCAGCGGGGAGGAAGGACCTGCGATGCCTCTCGGTGGTGCATCGTGGGTGACGAAGCCGGTCACTGATGGAGCTCTCCAGGGCTCTGACAGTCTCATGAAGGGGGTGGGAGTACTTGTGCTGCTCTAATGCAGCTGAAACTGCGGCCATAACCCTAATCTTGGACTTAGGGGTTGCACTTCATTATGTTATTGTGCCCTTTGTACCAACAGCCCTGTGACGTGTACAAATGGTCTTTATACTTTTAATTATATCATAGATAAATGTTCATAGACAACAATGCAAAACTTTTTAAAAACAGAACATGCTGCACACATTTCTTTTCTTTTGTCTATAACTCAACTATTTTTTTTATTTCTATTTTTGTTTTGTTTTTATTTTAATTTTTAATTTTTATGTTTTCATCTTTATATGGGTGTTTGGTTTCTGGGGTGTTTGATTTGTATATGACAGTGCTGTGTGTGTGAGATAGAGATGTCAATTTCCTCGAGGGAACCTCCCTCCTAAAGTCATCTGAATCTGAAAAACTGCAGAAGACCTGTATTTCAGAGCCAAACCACTTGTTCTTGTGTCAGCAACAGTTGTTATAGTTGCATAATTAATGCAGTAAATTCATTACATTAATTTACTGCGTCAGACAGAGGTCGTTTTCAACACAGGTGAATTTTTATTTATTACTTTTAATTACACATTTTCTTATCAGTGTGACAAATGGAAAACTGTGTTTTTGAGGGAAACGTGTGATGTTGTGGAGAAGCAGATAGAAATTAAGCTTAACGTTATGGTTGTTGAATGCCAACCTGAAACCCAAAGGCAGACCTGTACTGATGACCCTGAGGGACTTAACAGTCATCTACTAATCTGCACATTGCTGATAAATGCTGATCCTAGTTTGTATTGTGCCTTCAATCAATGTTTGATTGAAGGCACTTTTAAGTTGGTTCTTTTCCTTAAATTTTACAGACATCAAGTGAGGTTGTAGTAGGGCTCTGTGGCAGAATTATGGGTTTATATGTCTTTTCTTTATCCAAAATATAGTACAGACCAAAGGTTTGGACACACTTCCCCATTTGTTTTATGATGAAGGTGTTTCCAAACCTTTGGTCTGTACTGTATTTGTCTTTGATTTATACACACAGGACAGCTGAACAATTGTCAAAAATTGACATCAAATGATTATTGAAATCATTTAGACTATGTTGTGCCATTTCATTGTATTATGCAATGACAATAAAATCATAGACATCATAATACATACAGCATCGATGCCATCAGATGATTGTCAGCTGTTTGTTGGTGATTTCGATGACAAAATGATTTGTTTCTGTGCCCAGGAGCAGCTGGAGGAGCACCGCCCGGGCCAGGAACTGGAGGAAGGCTGGATCCTGGTGTGCAAACATACAGAGGGAGGGGACAGGCTGGTGCCCGTGGAGTCACCAGAGACCATCAGCAGGCAACAGCAGCTCTTCGGCTACGACCACAAGGCCTGCAACAGGTGGGAGCAGGTGGTGGATGTGGAAAACGCACTCTACATCGGCTCCAAACCCAAGATTGCTCCGTGTGACGCTGCCTCTGTCCAGAAGCTTCGGTGAGCCTGTTTGTTTGAAATGACAGTTGAATGTGGAGGTTTTTATGGAGCTGCAGAGTTTTAAGTTAAAAATTGATGCATTGAAGGTACGTTCCTCCCAACTGGACGTACGAATGTGACGAGGACCTGGTGCACTACTTCTACGACCACATCGGGCGGGAGGACGAGAACCTGGGGAGTGTGAAACAGTGTGTAACCAGCATCGATGTGTCTTCATGTGCAGTGAGTGACAATTTAATAATCAATCCCTGTCATTGTAAACTATGTTAGCCATTTATCTTGATACTTGTTACAGATTTTGCAGGGTTAAGAAATACTGATTTGTCCCCATCTTGGCGTGACATGTACAACATAATTATAGATGCTTTGAAATTGTTTTTTTTTTTTTTTTTTTTAACAAATCAAGCTTTGATCATGTTTGCTCACAGGAAGATCCCACTGGTGGGGTGAGCTGTCTGACGGACGGCGACACTGAAACTTACTGGGAGAGCGACGGCATGCAGGGACAGCACTGGATCCGCCTGCACATGAAGAGAGGCACTGTTGTCAAGTAAGATCGCCCACTGAAATGCTGTTAATGGCCGGGTTTCCCAGATCCAACCTCTCTTAAGGATTTAAGAGAGGTTCAAAGAAGGTTTGAACTAAGAGAGAACCCTAAGATACGGGTGTTTCCCAGATGACTTCTTAACACCGTCCTTTAGTTTCGCTCTTTCAGAAGCTCTTTGGAGCAGCTGTCCGATTCTGAAACCAAATGAATCGATGCCAGGCAAATCGATCACCGATCACTATCAGCGCATTTTCACACGCAGCACTGCTGCCTAACGCACTAATTCACTGCTGCCTGTGCGTTATAATAAAAAATTAAGATGATAAATATAATTCAATGACCCTTTTTCATCCAAACGGTGCGTTACTCCGTTATTTCTGGCTACAGTGAGGCTTTTTTTCCCCACACGCAGAAACCGGGAGGAAACGGGGTGGGCGTTTGTGTGTGTTCAAAAACATGAGCCAAGAGAAGGCGAGTTTCGCAAATCGCAACGTGGAATTACAGCAATCCCTGGTTTTTCGCAGGGGTTATGTTCCAAAAAGAACCCGTGATAAGTGAAATTCTTTTTACAATTATAGAGCGCTTCAGATTGCAGAGATCAGCCCCGCCTCGCACTCCTCCTCTTCTGAGACCCTGCATCCCGACTCGCGCTGCAGCGTCTTTTTATCCTAAACCCCGCGGTGCAGGTTTTTTCAAGAGAAGAAAATAGTTATGGGTCGTTGTCTTCGCTCTTTTTTCTTCTGGGCAAAAAGATTCTTTAATATAAACCGACACCATTGATTATATTTGAGACTGTAATGAACGATTCATCAAAGGCTCCTGTTGTTCAGCTGCTGCTTCCCTGTCATCACACGTAGAGGTGCTCGGGCTCGGGCACGGCGCAGGTGTCCCGGTCTGACAGCCCGGTCCGACACGTCCAGGGGACTGAAGTGCTGACGCACGAATGCGTTCATAAAAACAGTTCTGCTTCGCGCGGCGACGCGGTTGATTTGCAGCGAGAACATGCTGTATAACAGCCAAATTATCAAATAAATGATATTCATGATGATCGTTTTATTTGTGCGTAAAGCATAAAGCATATACAGGAACACACTTGTTATTCCTTATTTTTCTTTTTTTTTTCCTTTGCTGTCACCAATAAATGCTAAACAATATAAATCTAAAGTATAAAATAGATCAAAATTTGTGCGGGGTGCATTGTTTTAATATCTCATTGCTTGGTGTGATATTGATTTGCCTGACGCGGCTGGATCTGTGAGTCTTTGTTCACTAAGATGGTTGTAAAGACTGGGTCAGCAGCATCTTTCATTTCCTTCTTAATGAAAGAGATTCTTAAGCTAAGAGCAACTCTGGGAAACGCGATTTTCTTTCACAGGCTCCTTAAGAAGGTTTGAAAGAAGTCTTTCGCTGTTAAGAACTACTTAACTGATCTGGGAAACCCGGCCAATGTCATTATTTGATATTAATTTTATGTTGATAGTTTCTTAAATGTACCTAAAATATATACTTTTATGATACCTTCTTCAACTATATCTAACAAAAGTCAAATTACCCCGATTAGGAGCTCTTGCATGCTAGATGAAGGAAGATTCTCTTCTTTCTTTAATTAAAAAATAGACTTATCAACTCTAACAAAAAATCCATTCAGACTTTTCATGTGGTTGTGAGTCTCCCTTTAGTTACCGTATATTATCACATTAGGTCCTTCTGTGGATTTACAGTTCCAGATGTTTTGACGTTCTTCGCAGGGGATTCTTACTAAAAAGCCTCCAAATATGATCTGTTTTGTACAGTTTGTATAATGTTAAGCATATTTGGTTCGTTTTCATTTTTGGAAGACTCTTTTTCCTGCTGGAGCGCTTTTTTGTTGATCAAGCACCCGCAGACTTCTCTCCATACAGTAGATGGACCCACATATATCACGTTTCTTAAAAATAGACTTTGCTCGTGCTCAATAAGCTCCTGGTGCTCCGTCCCCCCTCATGGAAGTCTCTCAGTCAGATTTCAGACAAGCTAATTTGTGTTTCCAGTCTTTCCTTAAAATTGAATGACCAAAACTGAAAACAAAGCATTGCTATTCACTACCTAAACATTGGTTGCTACCTGGTGCGCTGAATGAGCACATTTGCAACAGTGACTTAGAAAGAGTTTACACAGATGTAAATTAGCTTGTGGCTAACTCTGGTGCAGCCATCTTTTTAATGTACATGCACATTGTCCTTTAAATAAATAAATAAATAGATTAAACCAGAGGCACCTAACCTAGAACATAAAACTGTCATTTTACACATCATTTTATTTCATTTTGACAGTTTTGATAAGTTTTCATTGCTTATAACAAGCCTGCTTTTGTCCGCTAGTAAACTGATATTGACGGTGGACTCAACGGACGACAACTACATGCCCAAGAGAGTCACAGTTTATGGAGGAGAAGGCGACAATCTGAAGAAGCTGAGTGACGTCACCATAGACGAGTGAGTTTCCTGCAGTGACTTTCTCCGTACAGTTCACAAATATGTGCTAAGATTCAAAGTGAGGAATGAAACAAGAGAATAATATACTTTTATTTGACACAACATTTTCTTTTTGTCTTTGTGTTGTCGCACAGTTAAAATGTCCTTGTTCCCTGTCAAAAACAGATCATGCCTTTAAACCTTATATTTACTGCTTTTACTCAATTCCATACTGGTTCAGTTGTCCAATTATTTCCAGAAACTGTTCGCTTTCACTCTTCTCTAAGCTGATTGTTCCTGTTTATTCCCAGCAATCTGATCGGAGAAGTTTGTGTGCTGGAGGATATGACCTCCCACCTTCCTGTCATCGAGGTTCGAATCGAGGAATGTAGAGGTCAACCTTTATGTCTTTCCGTATTAACTTTTTCACACGTTTTCTGCAAAAGCTTCTGTAGTTCACGAGTTGTCTAGCTTTGTTTTTGTCCTTCTGTATTATGTTATCCATACACTTTCTACATAAACTTCTCTAGTGAACTCAAAATAATGTATTTCCCTGCTTTGGCTTTTGCAGATGAGGGGATTGACGTGCGGATCCGAGGCTTGAAGATCAAGTCGTCGTGTGAAAGGGACCTGGGTCTGAACGCAGATGTTTTTCAGTCTTCAAACCTGGTGCGCTACCCGCGCCTGCAGGGCTCCCCACCTGATGTCCTGTATCGCAGGGCGTTGGTGATCCAGAGGTATCCATCGATGTTTCTTTAGTTAGTTTAGCCTTTAGAGACAAGAAAGTAAAGTTGTTTTTTTTCAAGCAGTAATATACTTATTTTCTTCTGTCCTTGCAGGTTTATCTCTCTCCTGGACGGCGTGCTGCCCCACCTGGTGCCAGCCTGGGACTACAGCCTGGGCACCTTTAACCAGATCAAAGTTAGTTGAGTCAAAGCTTTTGATGCGTGTCATGAAAAGCAATTGGGTTTTTGAACGGGGGTATAAACAGTGATATGTTGTAATTAACAACAAAGTATGCAACTGTTAAGTATCAGTTTCATCTGATAATGTTTTTGCCCCCCTTTAGAGTATAAAGCGGTTCTTACTGCTGTCCAAACGCCGCGCAGCCCTCATCACTCAGTGCCTAAAGGACTCGGAGACGAGTAAGCCAAACTTCATGCCTCGACTTTACATCAACAGACGGCTGGCCATGGAGCACCGAGACAACCCGTCTATGGACCCCACGAGCAAAAACGCTGTTTTCAGTCAGGTAACCATACAAAGAACCTTGAAAGTCATAACAGTCAGTGCCGGGAAAATGATTATCTCGGATGTTCCTGTGGCTGAATGTGGTTTTTATTTCCTCCTGCAGGTGTTTGAGGGTCTGAAGCCATCTGACAAATTTGAGAAGACTTTGGACTATAGGTGCATTTTTCTCAGCCTCATGGCCCTGATATTTCTTACCAGAGTTCGACTCTAAATAGAGATATAAACGTATTTTTAATGTGTCTTTAACTCGTCAGATGGCCCGCACGCTACGACCAGTGGTGGGAATGTAAGTTTATTGCTGAGGGAATCATTGACCAGGGAGGAGGATTTCGGGACAGTCTGGCAGACATGTCGGAGGAGCTGTGCCCCAGCTCAGCCGAGTGTCCCATGCCTCTGCCGTTTTTCACACGGACGTCAAACCAGGTTGAGTTTGCACGTCTTCCTGCACGCTGTCAGGATTGGACTGGACGTCAGCTTAGTCATTTGTCTTTTACTGATTGTTTTTTCTCGCCTATCAGGGTGCCTTAGAGGCCAGAGATTACTATGTCCCCAACCCATCCTGTAAAGACTTCCAAAAGTTTGAGTGGATCGGTCAGCTCATGGGCGCTGCACTCAGAGGGAAAGACTTCTTGGTGAGTGAGGTCTTCTTCACTCAGGAACTAGTTTGAGTAATTACGTATACATCAATCATTAACAATCAAATTATTTAAATTGTTTATTCTGAAAAACCTACATTTTGCAAGTTAAGTTTCACTCTTTATTTGTGTGTTCTTTCTCCATCATCTGACACTTTTTAAGGTTTTTTTTCTCCGCTGTAGAAGCATGGCAGTGATCTCTCCAGTGATTTTTAAAGTTGACAAGTTTTAGATCAAGCACCTTTTCAGTTAAACCAAACTCTACATTGAAAGTTTGAACGTTAAGCATGATTTCTGACAAATATTACCTCCAGAAATTGTCTTTAGTTATTGCTTTTGCTAGATTTTGACCCTTTCCTATGGCTGTCTTGCAGGTTTTGGCTCTGCCGGGGCTCGTGTGGAAGCAGCTGACCGGGGAATCCGTAAGCTGGAACAAAGACTTCCCTGCTGTTGACTCAATGCTGGTGAGGACATGCAAATCACCTTTGCGATGCTGCTTCCCGGTCCTTATATGTAAATCTGAGCCCTGACAGATGAGACTACGATAAAAAGATTTTCAGATTTCTTTGAGGAATTTCACAATATTCAGTAGAAATATACACTGAATTAGTTTCATTCCATTCAGTCTATCAGTTATGAAAGCTGCAAATGGATTTAAGAGAATTTCAAATTCTTCTTGCCTCATAAGTATCGATGACTTGTGTTGCAGGTAAACTTGCTCGAAGCCATGGAGAACATGGAGAAAGAGACTTTTGAGTTCAGGTTTGGGGAGGAGTTGGTCTACACCACCCCACTGACTGACGGTCAGCTGGTGGAGCTCATCCCCAGCGGCAGCAATGTGGCGGTTCGTTACGAGGACCGCAGCGAGTTCATCCGCCTGGTGCAGAAGGCTCGGCTGGAGGAGAGCAAGCAGCAGGTGGGACTCGATTCCTGTTAGGTTCCTGTGACTTGTTATGTGGTCAAAATGAATCATTGCTTTGTATTTGCTGGTATTCAAGATAAGCTCATGCCTCTGATTACTTGTATGTGTGCTGCAGATTGCAGCCATGCAGGCGGGGCTGCTGAAGGTGGTTCCTCAGGCCGTGCTGGACCTGCTCACTTGGCAAGAAGTGGAAAAGAAAGTGTGCGGAGACCCGGAAATCACTGTGGAAGCCTTGAAACGACTCAGTGAGTGAAAAAGGGATTTAAAAAAAACAAGCTATTTATATAATTGAACAGGTTAAGTTACACTTTTTGCATACAATTAATAAACCATACGGTCCAGTTCACGTTAGGCCGTATTTCATAGTTCCAACTATTTATTTATCCTCATTGACATTAAAACTTTGATGTTGTTTCTCAGCAAAACAGTTAATGTATCCTTCAGGTTTAACAAACCTGGTGTCTACATCCCCCTCAAAGCAGATTTTCAACACTTCTTTTTTAAATTACACACATTTGTGTTACACTTAAAGAAAAACCCAGACATTTGTCACAGAGACCCTTAAGATTATTCCAGGTCCATTTAGCATATAGAAGTTGCTTTTCTGTCCTAATGTGGCTAAACTTTGACATTTATCAGTGTTCACTTTAGATCCTACAAAGAAATTACCTGTTTTCTGTGCGTCATTGTTGTAAGTTCACGATCATGTTTCCATAGTTTAAGAAACCAATTTCCTGACAGTGTTTTGATCTTCCCACCAGCACGCTTTGAGGACCTGGAACAAAGTGACGTTCGAGTGCAGTACTTATGGGAAGCGCTAACAAACTTCACCAATGGTCAGTTTACTGTTTGTAATGCCGCTTTTTTTCAAAGAAGCAACAGTTTTTAGATCAGGGACGGTGTAGTGTCTTGATATGTGTACCTCCATGCTTGAAGGAGGCTGATTTTGATCATCTTGAATTCTGTTTGCAGAGGATCGCAGCAGGTTTCTGAGGTTTGTAACTGGTAGAAGTCGTCTTCCCGCACCCATCTATGTCTTCCCTGATAAACAAGGGTGAGATTGAGTACATCCCAATTAGTGCTTATGACCAAAAAGTGTTTTTTTTTTTTCTGTTGATAGGGCAAAAACTGATTAATAAACCCACTTTTTACCCTGATACAGCTCGGAAACAACTGATGCACTTCCACAATCCTCCACATGTTCCAGCACCCTTTATCTACCGAACTATCCAAGGTATGGCAGAGTGGTTTGTTCTCAATGGGTGCTGTTACTAGATTTGCACAAATGCATTACTTTTATATTATTCTACTTTTATTACACTTGTGTAAAACAACTTAGAAGTACCCCAGATCTCCCATTAATTATCATTGTTCCCATTTTCTCCCTCTTCTTCTTCTGTGCTGCAGTGCGAAGGTTTGCGAGGAGAAGCTGCGTTACGCTGCGTACAACTGTGTGGCCATCGACACTGACATGAGCCCCTGGGAGGAGTGATCTCCCTGCTGCTTCGCTAAAAGTTGCCCACGCAGAGTCACAGTTCTATGAAGAAACATGGCCAAGTTTATCACCGTATCTTCACCAGTTCCTAGCAACTAAAACTGTATATAATAAAGGAATATAGGAATGTGGAAGTGACTGGATGTGATCTTTTTTCTTTTCTTTTTCCTTTTTTTTTCAAATAAGTTTAATAAAACAAGACTTCTAAACCATTTCTTCAATCAAAGTTAGAGTTGGCCCAGAAAAGTAACTTCTTTTTTCTTTTGAATGAGGGAGGGAGGGAGGAGGAGAGAGAAAGAGAAAGAAAATTAAGTAACTTTGACCAAGACAGATAAATCTGAGTATTATTCACACATTAATTTTCTATAACCAACTAATGCTATACAGGGTCATGTGATTATTATATCATTATTATTATTATTAATTTAATTTTTTAATGGCTTTCAAAAACATTAATATCTACTTTAACTCGGTGATGCCTGATATATAAAATAATACACAGAAAAAAAAGTTTTTTTTTAAGAAATTTGAAGTGTTTATTATATATTGAAATTAAAACATCCCCAATTTTGTCTTTTAACAGTTTTTAATTGTTTTTGGTATCATGCTATGCATAATTGTATTTAATGTTATATATATATATATATATATATTCTTTTATAGTATAAAAAAAGATTAATCTGTGTAGGCAGTGCAGAGGTCTCCAAAATCAATCAATATGATATCAAATATGATACATTTAGCATTATAGCATTAAAAAAACACTGATTTCCTCCCCTGAATATTTGGAATGCCTTCCCCATTTGTTAGAAGGAGAAGGTGTGTCCAAACCTTTGGTCTGTACTGTGTATATATATATCAAATCAAATCAAATCAAACTTTATTTATAAAGCACCTTTCATACAAAAAAAATGTAACACAAAGTGCTTTCTATAAAACATAAACATAAAATGTGTTAAAAAAATGTATAAAATAGACCATAAATAATGACTAAAATATTTAGATAGAACATTAAGATAAAACAATGAAAATAAAATATGATAAAAAGGGATAAACTAAATATTAAACAGAGCAGTAAGATCCAATAAAAATAAGGGTGAGCATAAGAAATTTAAAAGAGTTAAATGAGTCAGTTAAAAGCCTTATTAAAGAGATGGGTCTTGAGCCTCTTTTTAAAAACATCAACAGTCTCTGCGGCCCTGAGGTTCTCCGGGAGGTTGTTCCACAATCGGGGACCATATACATCTCTCTCTCTATATATATATATTTATATATACATATACATATATATATATATATATATATATATATATATATATATATATATATATATATATATATATATATATATATATATATATATATATATATAACCATGAAGTAAGTGGTTTTTCCTGTTACTTGTCTAAAGCCATATTTTACAATGTGCAATACTTTGTAATATGACACACTGACATTTTAATTGAGAAATATTTAGAAATGACTTAATGGCAATGTAGTACAAATGCTATTGATATAAAAATCAATTAAAAACTAAAGAGTCTTGAATCAAAATGAAACACTTAAATGTGTTAATTGTATTAAGTGCAACATAATATTTGATATATTTTGTTGTACAAGAGACACATTAAATATCTTCAAACGTTTCCATTGGACACCCTAAATGTGTTCATTTCTCTAATCTAACAAAAGAAAATGTTTTATTTGGTATACTTGAGAAAGGCCCAACATGTGATTTGGCAATTAACACAATTTAGTAGAGGAACTTCAAATTTGAATTCAAATTGGCTTTATTGGCATGAATGATAATAATCATAGTTGCCGAAAGCATACATACAATAAATCACCAGACAATCAACATACGAAACACCAATACAATTACAACAAATACCCAACACCAAATATCTAACACCTGCATACAATATATATATATATATATATATATATATATATATATATATATATATATACACATACACATACACACATACACATACACACACACACACACACACACACACACACATATGTATATATATATATATATATATATATATATATATATATATATATATATATATATATATATATATATATATATATATATATATACAGAACTATTTTACATTAATAGGCATGGAGACTATTAATGTAAAAGACATCTTTCAAAGTAGCCCTAGTTGTCTTTTTCTTTAAATGTATTTATTTGTATTTATTTTAAATTGTATTATTTAATTTAATAATTTAATTTCCATATTTCCTTTCACTCTCCTACTTTGTTTACTGTCTGTTGCCTACCTATGTGCTTTCTACGTTGTAGCATGCCATAACTGTTTGTATATGGAACACTGAAACCGTCCAAATTAAATAAATAAATGATGAATTAAACCACTGAATAAATGTACAATTAAATAAATAAAGTTGGAAATACATAAATATATACTTTATTTAATATAGTGTAATTAAATAATTACATTTTGAATATTTCATTGGATATATATTTCATTACATATTTAATTGTTCCATGGTTCCTGCATTGGCGGTCCATATTTGTAAACTTGTTCAATTTTGCTAATAAAAAATAAATAAAAATAAAAAAAACGTTTCCGGTGGTCAACGAGGAAATCTCGTTCACGACGGCATATATTCTCGCGTGAGCACGTAGCTTCAAACTTTCCCATGAGCCTTTTCGCTTCCTCTTTCTAGCCGGCGCCTGAGATGGGTACGTGTTGTCTTGCTCGGGTCGGGGTCCCAATCTGTCTCCATCTGACGCTTTTACAAAGGAATATTCCAATAGCGGTTTGTCAAGTTAAAGCTAAATGATATTTGATTAGACTGAGCTTCAACTTTATTATCTAAACCCCATCGATTATGTGTAAAATTAAGTAATTTCCAGTCTGTAGTGCTTCAAGATGGCTGCCCACATTGGCCGCTACCTGCTAACGCTGCAGCGTGATTGGTAACTTTTTACTTTTCTGTTGGCTTTGAGCAGTTTTAAACGCACAAGCGTTAAAGAAGAAGCACTTGCCAGGTTTATAGCAGTATTTAAGAAGTATTTTTCTCGGAACAAACGACTCCAGGTTTGTTAAACGACACGCTGGGCTTCATGTTGAGCCACTGCTCTTAAACCCTTCTGTTAAACCGTCTAAAATGAAATAGTTTTGTGCTTCTTGACTTAATTATTGACTAGGGAAATTCAATCACTGTTGAAAGTTGCCTGCTGGTTTCAAGAAACCATCAGTTTGGTAGCAAAAGCTTGAAATCAAGATTTGCACGTGTTCTGTAGTGAAGCTCATCCTCCATTAGAGGTTTTATTTTGGGTTAATATAACTTGTCAGCGCAACCATGTGCTCTGGATATCCTGAAGCTACATGTAATAGCTTGAGTGATGTGATGATCCTCTTCATGCGGAATCCGAATAAGAAATGCGGACAACCTTTACCTTGGAGAACTGATCACTCAAGCTGCTGTCCACTATTGATTATCTGGTGAATGATGCATTGATTTAACACGTGGGCTTGATCTTCTCTATTCAGGTATCTCAAGGGATAACTGGCATAAACGCCGCAAGACCGGTGGCAAACGCAAGCCCTACCACAAGAAGAGGAAGTATGAGCTCGGTCGTCCTCCTGCAAACACAAAGGTGAGGGATGATCTGTTTCTTAAAAGCGTGGGTGATGAAAACTTAACCTTAGGCAGGTCTTTTTTTGTACCCGTTTTGGGTCAAAGCTGGGGCCTACCAATGTTAGGGTTGTCATAGTTACTCTGACACGCTGTAGCACATGTCTGTACAATTGCAGCATCTTTTTTCCTCTTTTTGAGAATGAATGAAGTAACCTGGAACCTGTTTTTGCAGATTGGACCTCGTCGTATCCACACGGTGAGGGTTCGTGGTGGGAACAAGAAGTACCGTGCTCTGAGGTTGGATGTTGGAAACTTCTCATGGGGCTCTGAGTGTAAGTTTCCCTATTTGCACCATCAACCCCTCTCTGGTGCCACACTTATCTTTCCATGATGATAACTTGTCCAGTTCTGCTACTGAATGCAAGTGGTGATATTAACGACCCTGAGAAAAACATCTTCCTTGTATTTAAATCATTCTCTTTGCAAGGATTTGCTCTGACCATGCTTGACTTTGGGTTTTCAGGCTGCACACGCAAGACCAGGATCATCGATGTGGTCTACAATGCCTCCAACAACGAGCTGGTCAGAACCAAGACCCTGGTGAAGAACTGCATCCTCCTTATCGACAGCCTTCCCTTCAGGCAGTGGTATGAGGCTCACTACGCCACTCCTCTGGGACGCAAGAAGGGAGCCAAGCTGGTACGTCAATATGTGAACTTTACAGTTGGTGAAGGTTGAAATGCTCACATTAACCAATTTTGCGGGGAAGTTGTTTTGCCATCTACAGTTTTTTCTTTTATAATACTGACATGTTTTACCTATAATGTGATTAGTTCAAATCAAACTTTATTTGTAAAGCACCTTTCATACAAAAAATGTAACACAAAGTGCTTTTCATAAAACATAAACTTAAAATGTATTAATGCCCCCCTCTGCGGCCCCGAGGTTCTCCGGGAGGCTCCACAATCGGGGACCATAAAAACTGAATGCCGCCTCCCCGTGTGTCCTGGTTCTAACTTTTGGTATGGTTAAAAGGCCAGCACCGGAGGACCTCAGGGTCCGTGAGGGTCGATAGGGTAAAAGTAGTGCAGACAAATAAGAAGGCCATTAAGACACTTAAAAACTAGTAAAATAACCTTAAAATCAGTTCAATTTTATTTATATAGCGTCTAATACAACAGATGTCTCTAGACGCTTTCCAGAGATCCAGAACATGAACATAATTATAAATATATCTTTAGTTCAGGGGACTTTTCAGTTTTGGATAATTTAAACATAAACTGACTAAACTGCATCTCTGATGTGAGACACTGTTAAAAAAATGCTGTTACCTGGTTTGTAAAACTAGTCTGTAAATCTAGTGAATGTCTTTCTATGATGATACTTTTGACCAGTTCTGCTACTGAATGGAAGTGGTGATAATGTTCAATGCTGAGAAAGACTTACAGCAGGGTGTTGTAATGGATTTTGTTGTACACGGGCCATGTGATTCTGCAGTTAAGTGTTTCATATTCTTCCAGTAAACCTTGTTTCCTCTCCTGCTACAGAGTCCTGAGGAGGAAGAGGTCCTGAACAAGAAGAGGTCAAAGAAGACCCAGAAGAAGTATGACGAGCGTAAAAAGACTGCCAAGATCAGCACTCTCCTGGAGGAGCAGTTCCAGCAGGGAAAGCTTCTTGGTGAGTCCATCTTAGAATGTTTTATCCTCATCTCAACTTTACAAGGCACATTTCACTCAATCATGCAGCCTGTTTTGCTTCCCCATGGACACAGCTGGTCAAACAAAAATGCACATATCTTTAGGTGGATTAAAGAATGTATTTACATGGTGGAAGAATAATTAAAACCCAATGATGTAAAGACAACTAAAAAAAATGAGACATTAAAGTTTTTCAGAGAGGCTATGGACTTTATATGCGTTTCCTATAAATACTAGGGTTGACCACAACAGTTATTAATTTATTTTATACCATGTAATTAAAGATAGAAATACAATGATTATGAAAGTTGACCAGCGTCTGACCTACAGTTGAATGTATTTACAAAGTTTGCATTAAATAGTTAAATGTATTGAGTTAGAATATTAACATCCAGACATATCTTCACTCTTTAAATGTAAAATGTACTATTTAGGAATCTGGATAGTAAATATTTCTGTGTGTTTCAACCAAAAGACATTTCCGGATGTCTGATAGATATATCAACTGTTTGGAAAGCCATCTTATTCTCATTAATCTTTTTCTGCAGCGTGCATCGCCTCCAGACCTGGCCAGTGCGGCAGGGCAGACGGCTACATCCTGGAGGGCAAAGAGCTCGAGTTCTACCTGAGGAAGATCAAGGCCAAGAAAGGCAAATAGATGTACAGCTGTTTGATACTTCAATAAAATCCAAATGCCCCATACCAGTTTCCTGTTTTTATGTCCCTCTAATCTACTGCAAGTGATTGGGTTGTTGAGATTTATGTTTAAATACATAGGGACATGTGCTCTGTGTAAAAAGTTGATCGCCACCTGGAGGCAGAAAGGTGCATCTGCAGCATCTTATTTTGAAAGTCAGTCATGGGTCTTTGGTGTAATTTATCCAAGTGTTTTTTTCAGTATTGATAATGCATGTTTCATACAACACTTAATAGGTACCTAAAGATGCTTTACAAAACAAGGATACAAATGGGTAATGCATTACATGCATACAGATACCCCAAAACAATACAGAGCAAATAGTAAAATGAGAGGGTGGAATGGGATAGTGAGTTTCCCCATTGAGGGAGAAATAAAGGATAATCTAATGATTTGTCAAGTGACGAGGTGACTTAAAAGATGCCAGTGAATCAAGACTTACTATTGGCCAGGCAGATGGAGTTCTACAGATTAGGGCTGGCAAATACTGCCACCTATGGTGCAGTATTTGGTCCTGATGAGAGTGAATGGTGGTGATGGAGATCTGTTGGTATGAAGGGGCAATGTTTTTTTTTTTGGGGCTTTGCAGGTGGTGAAGATCTTGAAATGTGTTTTACGGGACGCCAGTGAAGTTGAAGGGTGGGTACCTCCAGCACTGAACTTGTCAAAGTCTGTTTCAGCTTTCTCACCCCACTCATCACTTAATCAACTTTATTTCTATAGCACTCATCACAGATAAAAATCACCAAGTGCTTTACAATAAAAAAAAAGGTGCAGGATAAAAGTATAAAACTAGAATTAAGAACATAAGGAAATAAAAGAGCAAAATAAAACAAGTCAAGGTAATTCAGTCAACTAAAAGCTTGTCCAAATAAAAGGGTCTTGTATTTTAAGAGTCAGTATTGTTGGTCAGGCGCATAGAGAGAGGAAGAGCGTTGCATAATCGAGAGGCGACGGACTAAAAAGCATGATCTCTTGTCTTGTACTGGGATCTTGGGATATACGTTTTGTTCTGATGCCCTGGGGCATAAACAGTTAAAAGATCACAAATATATTTTGGGGCTTGGCTGTGAAAAGCTCTAAAAGTCAGTACAAGAATTTAAAAATCAATTAGTTGCTTTACTGGCAGCCAATGTAAAGAAGATAAAATTGAGGTGATGTGGTTCCATCTAAAAGCACCAGTTAAAAGCCTGGCTGCAGCATTTTGGACAACCTGCAGTCTCTTTAAAGAACACTTTTTTATTTATTTTTTATTGGTTTAGTTGATAGGGACATTGCAGTTTAAACATAGTTTCAGTACAATGACAGCAACTGATGTTCTGCACATAGTTTATAGCTATTGCTAATTTGCAACTCCTGTCCCTAGTTGGGCTTTTCTAACAATAAAATACAATACAACAATATCTAGGACCTATAATACAAAATATAAAATTACATCTATTTAAAAACAATCACAAAATAAACAGTCACATAATCCCACAATCTCCACACATCATACACATACTCCCTCACTCATTCACTCCCTCTCAACACGCATCACAACACACACAGTAACATTTCAAAAGTGCATACAATCCTGTTGTGTTTTCAGCCAGTTCTTAACCATGGATGCAAAGATTCGGCTATCTGATACCAATTTAATTTCATTCGGGAGTCCATTCCAGAGATGATCGCTCTTTACTGAGAAAGCTGATTGTCCGAATGTTGTTCTGCGGTATTGCAGAAGGAACTGCTTGAGCCCAGACTGTAACACAATATGAAATGTGAGAAAAGATCATAGCGTGCATATACAGCCGGGCTGCCTGGTTTGGAATGTAGTGCCTAATTAATTTGAAACAATTGAGGTTGCTTTTTATTGTATTTGAAATCTTCATTATGTGTTTATCAAATTTGAGTTGAGGATCTAGTATTAATTCAAGATACTTAACTTCTGTTACTGATTTAATTTCTTCATTGTTTAAGTGGATTGTAAATCTTTCCTACATATTAATTTTCTTCAGTGAGAAACACATAGAAACTGTCTTTTGAAGATTGAGTATTAGATGATTTTGCACGAGCCACAGTTGGACGTCAATCATACATGCAGACAGAGCATCCGCAGCCTGTTCTGGTGTCTTGGCGGCTGCATATATGACTGCATCGTCCGCATAAAGTTGGCAAGTGACCGCTGGACAGTGTAAGGGCAAGTCATTAATAAATAAACTAAAAAGCAAAGGCCCGAGTATGGAACCTTGCGGTATACCCATATTATTTAAAAAGGAATAATTTATTTGGTCAATTTTGACACATTGTGATCTGCTCTGGAGATATGAGAACCACTGTACTGACTTGGTAGAGAAATTAAAAGATGACATTTTGGCTAAAAGCACACTATGGTTGACCGTGTCAAAGGCCTTCTTGAGGTCCAGAAATACAGCCCCCACCATATTGCCTCTATCAAGAGATTGTTTTACATTTTCAATAAAACAATTGGCCGTTTCAGTTGAGTGTCCTGGTCTAAAGCCAAACTGCTGAGGGTGGAGGAGTTGATTGGCCTCTAATGTTCGATCAGTTGCCCTGCCACAATTTTCTCCAGTACCTTAGACAGTACAGGTAAAATAGAAATTGGGCGATAATTACACATACTGTCCTGACTTCCTGTTTTAAATATTGGTATAATGATGGCTTTTTTCCAGGCAAAAGGGAATTTACATGTTCTGATGGAGAGATCATCATTAATGCAGTGCTGTATCTTTTAAGAAAAGAAGTACTCATATTATAAATGTCATTGGTTCTGGAGTTGGACAGTTTTCCAAATACTTCAGTAACTGTTTTTACATTGACCTCTTTGATATAAAAGGGATATGTGGATGTCATTCCTGTTGGATAATTTAGATCATCAAGTCCCAAATTTTGCAGTTAATTCTTCTACTGATTTAACAAAATAAGAATTAAGTTAATTTGCTATGGTAGCATTAATCCCTTTATGATTATTAGATTTGTTAGTTAAGTTGTTTAAGTGCCTACAAAGGGAAGTGTTGTTGCCTTTAGCATTGTCTATAAGTTGAGTATAATATGTGGCTTTTGCTTTACGTAGTTCTGTTACCAATTTATTTCTTAGACTTTTGTAAATTAAATGGTCAGTATTTAGTTTTGAGCATAATGATGTTTTCAGAGCAGAATCACGCTTCATCAGTTTTCTAATTTCATTGTTTATCCATGGTAGAGTATTTAAAACAGTTAAAAAGACAGTTCGAGAAGTCCAGTCTAGAAGAAATAAAAGCATGTGAAACCATCTCCAAGTCAGCAAGCGAAATAATACTCAAGTTTAGAAATGTTCCTTCATTTCATTTTGACACAGCCCTTGTGTGTTTATCCAAAGAAAGGTTCCTGATCCTGGACTGGACAGAGGAGCTCAGGGCCCCACGGTGTTGGTTGATCAGTGTAATCTTTTCATCAGGGGCAAAGATCAGGGATTCTGTTTTTGAAGCATTTAGCCGAAGATAATTGTTAACCATTTTTCGATGGAATCTACACAATTTAATACATCAGCTAGCACCCAATCTCCAACTCATGAAAGGAACAGTATAGCTGGATATCATCAGAATTAAAGTGGTAAGATACCTTTCCAAAAAGGCTTCTACGCCTTCCAAGGAGGAACAAATATAATAAAAACTAAATTGGTCCCAGCACTGAGCCCTGAGGAACACCATAAGAAAGCGTTTTAGAATCCGACTGATAATTATTTGCGAGGACACTAAACGTTCTGCCATTGAAATAAGAAGTAAACCACTAGCACTGTACCATCTATCCCAAAGTCATTTTGAAGATAATGGATCATGATAACATGATCAATTGTATCAGCAACAGCTGTCAAGTCCAGCAACACTAAAACTGAGTCAGCAGCCATCAACACATCATTAATTGGAGACTTTCAGAAGAGCCATTTCAGTCGAATGTCTTTTCCAAAAACCGGACTGAAGTGCATCATATAAATTCTTATCCTCCATGTACCCACTGAGCTGCTCATTAACTACTTTTTCTAGTATTTTAGACATAAAAGAAAGTTTTGATGTAAGTCTAAAATTATTTGGAGGATAAGAATTTATATGATGCACTTCAGTCCGGTTTTCGGAAAAGACAGTCGACTGAAATGGCTCTTCTGAAAGTCCCCAATGATGTGTTGATGGCTGCTGACTCAGTTTTAGTGTTGCTGGACTTTACAGCTGTTTTTGATACAATTGATCATATTATCATGATCCAACATCTTCAAAATGACTTTGGGATAGATGGTACAGTGCTAGAGTGGTTTACTTCTTATTTCAATGGTAGAACCTTTAGTGTCCTCGCAAATAATTATCAATCGGATTCTAAAATGCTTTCTTATGGTGTTCCTCAGGGCTCAGTGCTGGGACCAATTTAGTTTTTATTATATTTGTTCCCCCTTGGAAGGCGTAGAAGCCTTTTTGGAAAGGTATCTTACCACTTTAATTCTGATGATATCCAGCTATACTGTTCCTTTCATGAGTTGGAGATTGGGTGCTAGCTGATGTATTAAATTGTGTAGATTCCATTGAAAAATGGTTAACAATTATCTTCGGCTAAATGCTTCAAAAACAGAATCCCTGATCTTTGCCCCTGATGAAAAGATTGCACTGGTCAAGCAACACTGTGGGGCCCTGAGCTCCTCTGTCCAGTCCAGGAACCTTTCTTTGGATAAACACACAAGGGCTGTGTAAAAAAAAAAAAAAAAGTTTTTTATCATCGAAGGAACATTTCTAAAATTGAGTATTATTTCGCTTGCTGACTTGGAGATGGTTTCACATGCTTTTATTTCTTCTAGACTGGACTTCTCAAACTCTCTTTAACTGTTTTAACAAGCGTTGTAATTGATTTTAAAATTCTTGTACTGACTTTTAGAGCTTTTCACAGCCAAGACCCAAAATATATTTGTGATATTTTAACTGTTTATGCCCCAGGGCATCAGAAACAAAACGTATGTCCCAAGATCCCGGTACAAGACAAGAGATCATGCGTTTTAGTCCATCGCCTCTCGATTATGCAACGCTCTTCCTCTCTCTATGCGCCTGACCAACAATACTGACTTTTAAAATACAAGACCCTTTTATTTGGACAAGCTTTTAGTTGACTGAATTACCTTGACTTGTTTTATTTTGCTTTTTTATTTCCTTAATTCTAGTTTTATACTTTTATCCTGCACCTCTTTTTTTATTGTAAAGCACTTTATGATTTGTATCTGTGATAAGTGCTATAGAAATAAAGTTGATTAAGTGATGAGTGGGGTGAGAAAGCTGAAACAGACTTTAAGTTCAGTGCTGGAGGTACCCACCCTTCAACTTCACTGGCTTCCCATAAAACACACATTTCAAGATCTTCACCACCTACAAAGCCCAAAAAAAAAAACGTTGCCCCTTCATACCAACAGATCTCCATCACCACCATTCAGTCTCATCAGGACCAAATACTGCACCATAGGTGGCAGCATTTGCCAGCCCTAATCTCTAGAACTCAATCTGCCTGGCCAATAAGTCTTGATTCACTGCCATCATTTAAAAGTCATTTAATCTCATCACTTGACAAATCATTAGATTATCCTTTATTTCTCCCTCAATGGGGAAACTTACTATCCCATTCCACCCTCTCATTTTACTATTTGCTCTCTATTGTTTTTTGGGTATTTGTATGCATGTAATGCATTATCCATTTGTATGCTTGTTTTGTAAAGCATCTTTGGGTACCTATAAGGCAGGGGTCATCAATCCTGGTCCTCGAGGGCCGGTGTCCCTGCAGGTTTTAGATGTTTCCCTGCTTCATTGCACCATGATACAAGTGACTGTGTCATTAACAGAATTGTGCAGCCCTGGATGACAAGCTGATGATGATGATTAATTAGAATCAGGTGTGTTAAAGCAGGAAAACATCTAAAACATGCAGGACACCGGCCCTCGAGGACAAGGATTGGTGACCCCTGCTATAAAGTGTTGTATGAAACATGCATTATCAATACTGAAAAAACACTTGTGGACAATTACACAAAAGACCCATGACTGACGTTCAAAAAAAAAAAAAAAAGGTGCTGCAGATGCACCTTTCTGCCTCCAGGTGGCGTTCAACTTTTCCACAGAGCACGTGTCCCTATGTATTTAAACATAAGAAACAGGAAACTGGTATGGGGCATTTGGATTTTATTGAAGTATCAAACAGCTGTACATCTATTTGCCTTTCTTGGCCTTGATCTTCCTCAGGTAGAACTCAAGCTCTTTGCCCTCCAGGATGTAGCCGTCTGCCCTGCCGCACTGGCCAGGTCTGGAGGCGATGCACGCTGCAGAAAAAGATTAATCAGAATAAGATGGCTTTCCAAACAGTTGATATATCTATCAGACATCCGGAAATGTCTTTTGGTTGAAACCCACAAATATTTACTATCCAGATTCCTAAATAGTACATTTTACATTTAAAGAGTGAAGATATGTCTGGATGTTAATATTCTAACTCAATACATTTAACTATTTAATGCAAACTTTGTAAACACATTCAACTGTAGGTCAGACGCTAGTCAACCTTCATAATCATTGTATTTCTCTCTTTAATTACATGGTATAAGATACATTAATAACTTGTGGTCAACCCTAGTATTTATAGGAAACACATATAAAGTCCATAGCCTCTCTGAAAATCATTAATGTCTTTTTTAGTTGTTTTTTTTAGTTAGTCATTGGGTTTTAATTATTTTTCCACCATGTAAATACATTCTTTAATCCACCTAAAGATATCTGTGCATTTTTGTTTGACCAGCTGTGTCCATGGGGAAGCACAACAGGCTGCATAATTGAGTGAAATGTGCTTTGTAAAGCTGAGAGGATAAAAACATTCTAAGATGGACTCACCAAGAAGCTTTCCCTGCTGGAACTGCTCCTCCAGGAGAGTGCTGATCTTGGCAGTCTTTTTGCGCTCGTCATACTTCTTCTGGGTCTTCTTTGACCTCTTCTTGTTCAGGACTTCTTCCTCCTCAGGACTCTGCAGCGGGAGAGCAAACAAGGTTTACTGGAAGAATATGAAACACTTAACTGCAGAATCACATGGCCCGTGTACAACAAAATCCACTACAACACCCTGCTGTAAGTCTTTCTCAGCATTGAACATTATCACCACTTCCATTCAGTAGCAGAACTGGTCAAAATTATCATCATAGAAAGACATTCACTAGATTTACAGACTAGTTTTACAAACCAGGTAACGGCATTTTTTAAACAATGCCTCACATCAGATTATGTGAGCAGTTTAGTCTTCAGCCAGGGACTCAAATCTACTATAATCAAGTGGTTAAAAACAAAAACCATAACACACATATTTAAATTATCCAAAACTGAAAAGTCCCGCGAACTGATCACACTATAGTTAAAACACACGTCAGAATTATAAAAGAAAAAACAACTTCCCCACAAAATTGGTAAACGTGAGCATTTAAACCTTCACCAACTGTAAAGTTCACATATTGACGTACCAGCTTGGCTCCCTTCTTGCGTCCCAGAGGAGTGGCGTAGTGAGCCTCATACCACTGCCTGAAGGGAAGGCTGTCGATAAGGAGGATGCAGTTCTTCACCAGGGTCTTGGTTCTGACCAGCTCGTTGTTGGAGGCATTGTAGACCACATCGATGATCCTGGTCTTGCGTGTGCAGCCTGAAAACCCAAAGTCAAGCATGGTCAGAGCAAATCCTTGCAAAGAGAATGATTTAAATACAAGGAAGATGTTTTTCCTCAGGGTCGTTAATATCATCACTTGCATTCAGTAGCAGAACTGGACAAGTTATCATCATGGAAAGATAAGTGTGGCACCAGAGAGGGGTTGATGGTGCAAATAGGGAAACTTACACTCAGAGCCCCATGAGAAGTTTCCAACATCCAACCTCAGAGCACGGTACTTCTTGTTCCCACCACGAACCCTCACCGTGTGGATACGACGAGGTCCAATCTGCAAAAACAGGTCCCAGGTTACTTCATTCTCAAAAAAAAAGATGCAGCAATTGTACAAACATGCGCTACAGCGTGTCAGAGTAACTATGACAACCCTAACATTGGTAGGCCCCAGCTTTGACCCAAAACGGGTACAAAAAAAGACCTACCTAAGGTTAAGTTTTCATCACCCACACTTTTAAGATGTGAAACAGATCATCCCTCACCTTTGTGTTTGCAGGAGGACGACCAAGCTCATACTTCCTCTTGTGGTAGGGCTTGCGTTTGCCACCGGTCTTGCGGCGTTTGTGCCAGTTATCCCTTGAGATACCTGAATGGAGAAGATCAAGCCCACGTGTTAAATCAATGCATCACTCACCAGATAATCAATAGTGGACAGCAGCTTGAGTGATCAGTTCTCCAAGGTAAAGGTTGTCCGCATTTCTTATTCGTATTCCGCATGAAGAGGATCATCACATCACTCAAGCTATTACATGTAGCTTCAGGATATCCAGAGCACATGGTTGCGCTGACAAAATCCTTATATTAACCCAAAATAAAACCTCTAATGGAGGATGAGCTTCACTACAAAACACGTGCAAATCTTGATTTCAAGCTTTTGCAACCAAACTGATGGTTTCTTGAAACCAGCAGGCAACTTTTAACAGTGATTCAATGTCCCTAATCAAAACGTAAAGACGAGCAACCTCGAATTAAGTCAAGAAGCACAAAACTATTTCATTTTAGACGGTTTAACAAAAGGGTTTAAGAGCAGTGGCTCAACATGATGCCCAGCGTGTCGTTTAACAAACCTGGTGTCGTTTGTTCCGAGAAAAATACGTCTTAAATACTGCTATAAACCTGGCAAGTGCTTCTTCTTTAACGCTTGTGCGTTTGAAACTGCTCAAACCCAACAGAAAAGTAGAAAGTTACCAATCACGCTGCAGCGTTAGCAGGTAGCGAAAAAAACTAGATGGAAAAACAACTTCCCTGCAAAATTGGTAAATGTGAGCATTTCAACCTTAACCAACTGTAAAGTTCACATATTGACGTACCAGCTTGGCTCCCTTCTTGCGTCCGAGAGGAGTGGCGTAGTGAGCCTCATACCACTGCCTGAAGGGAAGGCTGTCGATAAGGAGGATGCAGTTCTTCACCAGGGTCTTGGTTCTGACCAGTTCGTTGTTGGAGGCATTGTAGACCACATCGATGATCCTGGTCTTGCGTGTGCAGCCTGAAAACCCAAAGTCAAGCATGTCAGAGCAAATCCTTGCACAGAGAATGATTTAAGTACAAGGAAGAAGTTTTTTTTTCAGGGTCGTTAATATCACCACTTGCATTCAGTAGCAGAACTGGACAAGTTATCATCATGGAAAGATAAGTGTGGCACCAGAGAGGGGTTGATGGTGCAAATAGGGAAACTTACACTCAGAGCCCCATGAGAAGTTTCCAACATCCAACCTCAGAGCACGGTACTTCTTGTTCCCACCACGAACCCTCACCGTGTGGATACGACGAGGTCCAATCTGCAAAAACAGGTCCCAGGTTACTTCACTCTCAAAAAAAAGAGAAAAAAAAGACGCAGCAATTGTACAAACATGTGCTAAAGCGTGTCAGAGTAACTATGACAACCCTAACATTGGTAGGCCCCAGCTTTGACCCAAAACGGGTACAAAAAAAGACCCACCTAAGGTTAAGTTTTCATCACCCACGTTTTTAAGATGTGAAACAGATCATCCCTCACCTTTGTGTTTGCAGGAGGACGACCGAGCTCATACTTCCTCTTCTTGTGGTAGGGCTTGCGTTTGCCACCGGTCTTGCGGCGTTTATGCCAGTTATCCCTTGAGATACCTGAATGGAGAAGATCAAGCCCACATGTTAAATCAATGCATCATTCACCAGATAATCAATAGTGGACAGCAGCTTGAGTGATCAGTTCTCCAAGGTAAAGGTTGTCCGCATTTCTTATTCGGATTCCGCATGAAGAGGATCATCACATCACTCAAGCTATTACATGTAGCTTCAGGATATCCAGAGCACATGGTTGCGCTGACAAATCGTTATATGAACCCAAAATAAAACCTCTAATGGAGGATGAGCTTCACTACAAAACACGTGCAAATCTTGATTTCAAGCTTTTGCTACCGAACTGATGGTTTCTTGAAACCAGCAGGCAACTTTCAACAGTGATTGAATTTCCCTAGTCAAGAATTAAGTCAAGAAGCACAAACTATTTCATTTTAGACGGTTTAAAAGAAGGGTTTAAAGGGATTGTGACATGAAAAACACATTTTTCTTGATTTTTTGTGTTTTGTTGGGTGTCTTGACATCAATTACACCCAAAAAACAACGAACTTTTAACATTCAGTGTATTGTGTGCTTTCTGGGATTTTCCGCATAACTGTGCAAAAACGGCGCATGTGGTTTGGTGGCGGATCGTTACGTAACGATCCGCTAAATCACCGCCCCCTCCACCCAGCTCCCTGCCTCCTCTCCTCTCCAGCGCACCATAAAGGCTGATTTATGGTTCCGCGTTACACCGACGCAGACCTTACGGCGTAGGGTTACGCGGCGACGCGCACCATACGCTGAACCCTACGGCGAAGGCTCTGCGTCGATTTAACGCGGAACCATAAATGTGGCTTAACACGCCTCTTTTGTTCTAATCACCGGAGGAAAACTGCTAAGAAGACCCGCGGCCACTGACTGGACTTAAGATAAGGGGACAGTGCTGCTTGCATGCCTTTATTTTTATGATTGTTTGCTGTGGTTCGCCCTCCTGCTTTTCCGTGCATGCTTCGCCTGTCGCTCCGACGCCGCTGTGAGCGTATGGCTGGAGGAGGAGGAGGTTTGGAGGAGGAGCGGAGCAATGATTGACAGGAAAGGGGGGAAAGGAAGCATTTTTCACGGCACAAAAAAACACTGTAATAAAAAGCCAGGAAAAGATTACTAGAGTGAAGTTTTTCTTGTTACACTCTTTTAGACACATTTGAGGGATGTTGCCCAAGACTTTTAATAGTGTTAAAAGCATGTTAAAAATGATGTCACAATACCTTTAAGAGCAGTGGCTCAACATGAAGCCCAGCGTGTCGTTTAACAAACCTGGTGTCGTTTGTTCCGATAAAAATACTTCTTAAATACTGCTATAGACCTGGCAAGTGCTTCTTCTTTAACGCTTGTGCGTTTGAAACTGCTCAAACCCAACAGAAAAGTAGAAAGTTACCAATCACGCTGCAGCGTTAGCAGGTAGCGAAAAAAACTGTAGATGGCAAAACAACTTCCCCGCAAAATTGGTTAATGTGAGCATTTCAACCTTCACCAACTGTAAAGTTCACATATTGACGTACCAGCTTGGCTCCCTTCTTGCGTCCCAGAGGAGTGGCGTAGTGAGCCTCATACCACTGCCTGAAGGGAAGGCTGTCGATAAGGAGGATGCAGTTCTTCACCAGGGTCTTGGTTCTGACCAGCTCGTTGTTGGAGGCATTGTAGACCACATCGATGATCCTGGTCTTGCGTGTGCAGCCTGAAAACCCAAAGTCAAGCATGGTCAGAGCAAATCCTTGCAAAGAGAATGATTTAAATACAAGGAAGATGTTTTCCTCAGGGTCGTTAATATCACCACTTGCATTCAGTAGCAGAACTGGACAAGTTATCATCATGGAAAGATAAGTGTGGCACCAGAGAGGGGTTGATGGGTGCAAATAGGGAAACTTACACTCAGAGCCCCATGAGAAGTTTCCAACATCCAACCTCAGAGCACGGTACTTCTTGTTCCCACCACGAACCCTCACCGTGTGGATACGACGAGGTCCAATCTGCAAAAACAGGTCCCAGGTTAGTTCATTCTCAAAAAAAAGATGCAGCAATTGTACAAACATGTGCTACAGCGTGTCAGAGTAACTATGACAACCCTAACATTGGTAGGCCCCAGCTTTGACCCAAAACGGGTACAAAAAAAGACCTACCTAAGGTTAAGTTTTCATCACCCACGTTTTTAAGATGTGAAACAGATCATCCCTCACCTTTGTGTTTGCAGGAGGACGACCGAGCTCATACTTCCTCTTCTTGTGGTAGGGCTTGCGTTTGCCACCGGTCTTGCAGCGTTTGTGCCAGTTGTCCCTTGAGATACCTGAATGGAGAAGATCAAGCCCACGTGTTAAATCAATGCATCACTCAGCAGATAATCAATAGTGGACAGCAGCTTGAGTGATCAGTTCTCCAAGGTAAAGGTTGTCCGCATTTCTTATTCGGATTCCGCATGAAGAGGATCATCACATCACTCAAGCTATTACATGTAGCTTCAGGATATCCAGAGCACATGGTTGCGCTGACAAGATCCTTATATTAACCCAAAATAAAACCTCTAATGGAGGATGAGCTTCACTACAAAACACGTGCAGATTTTGATTTCAAGCTTTTGCTACCAAACTGATGGTTTCTTGAAACCAGCAGGCAACTTTCAACAGTGATTGAATTTCACTAGTCAAGAATTAAGTCAAGAAGCACAAACTATTTCATTTTAGACGGTTTAACAGAAGGGTTTAAGAGCAGTGGCTCAACATGAAGCCCAGCGTGTCGTTTAACAAACCTGGTGTCGTTTGTTCCGAGAAAAATACGTCTTAAATACTGCTATAAACCTGGCAAGTGCTTCTTCTTTAACGCTTGTGCGTTTAAAACTGCTCAAACCCAACAGAAAAGTAGAAAGTTACCAATCACGCTGCAGCGTTAGCAGGTAGCGGCCAATGTGGGCAGCCATCTTGAAGCACTACAGTCTGGAAATTACTTAATTTTACACATAATCGATGGGGTTTAGATAATAAAGTTGAAGCTCAGTCTAATCAAATATCATTTAGCTTTAACTTGGCAAACCGCTATTGGAATATTCCTTTGTAAAAGCGTCAGATGGAGACAGATTGTGACCCCGAGCAAGACTCACCAGCATCGTTACCATCGCGACAAACCTGCAACAAAACTGAAGATTCTGTCCCACGGCCGCGTCACCGCCCGCTCAGCCAATCACCGGCCTGGATTTGCTCACGTGATATTCCATGGCATCCTCACCGTGACTTTTGCCCTTTTGCCCCAGTTAGTTATCCAACAAGACTCACCTCTACTGTTTATAGCTGATATTTTGCTTTCACTAAGTGAGCGTAATGGGAAATACACAATATTTGAATACACTTCATAACGTGAGATAACATTACTTAAAAAATAAATACAAAAAATTTGAAAAGATGCACTTAAGACAGGGTAAATTGGCTGAGTGAATGAAAACATACGTTGTAAATAGTCAAATAACAAGACAATTACCTAACGAAACGTACCCAAAACAACTTAAAGACCAAACAGATTTAATACATAATAATAATATAATAATACAAAAGTTATATATAGTGCTTTTCTATGTACACAAAAACACAAAGCAAAAAGGATACAAATGGATACATGTAAATATAAATACAGTAAATACATGCATAGAAACACATAGAGATACTCAAAGGGTGGGAAATGATTCATCAAGTGTTGTAAGTGATGTTGAAGACATGGGTTTTGAGATTACTTTTGAAAGACGGGAGTGAAACATACACGAATGGCCAGGGTGGATGGAGTTCCAGAGGGTAGGACTGCAAAAACTCTGCCCTCTAAGGTGCTTTATTTGGTCCTGATGATGGGAGTGAGGGTGTTTGGTGGGGGTGAATGGAGCAATGGAGGAGATCTCTCATGTATGGAGAGGCAAGGTTGTTTAGGGCTTTGTATGTGGTGAGGAGGATCTTGAAATGTATGTGTTGTTTACAGACCATACAGGATACTATTGCCATACTCAAGACAAAATAGAAATAAAGGTAAGAACAACAAAACAAAAGGTAAAAGCAAAAAAAAGGTGCAGTGCCATAAAAAGAATTATATAGAATAGAATAGAAGACTTTATTGATCTCCCAGAGGAGAAATTCAGTCGTGCAGCAGCCAAAACACACACACGCTCAACGGTTTATACCAATTATACAAATTTAAAATAGAAATAACCAATAAATAACTAAATAATAAAAAAGAGCAATATGAAAAGTAGAAAAAGAAAAATAAGTAGAAAAAAAGGATATGGATAGATAAAAGTATAATAAAGTTTGTATTATTATTAGTATTATTATTATTAATTATTATTATTATTATTATGTATTAAATCTGTTAGCTCTTTAACTTTTTTTTAACTCTTCTTGGGCAATGTTTTCATTCACTCAGCCAATTTACCCTGTCTTAAGCGCATCTTTTCGCTTTTTTTTTGTATTTATTTTTTAAGTAATGTTATCTCACGTTTATAAATTGTATTCAAATATCGTTTTTTTCCATTACGCTCACGTAGTGACAGCGAAATATCAGCTATAAACAGTAGAGGTGAGTCTTGTTGGATAACTAACTGGGGCAAAAGTCACGGTGCGGATGCCGTGGAGTATCACGTGAGCAAATCCAGGCCGGTGATTGGCTGAGCGGGCGGTGACGCGGCCGTGGCACAGACAGTGTGACAGAATCTTCAGTTTTGTTGCAGATTTTGTTGCAGGTTTGTCGCGATCGTAACGATGCTGGTCAATAAGGTAAGTCTTTAGATCGGCAGAAACATTACACGTCTTTATTGTTTTACCTGATAAAATGTCGAAACTCCCGTGATTTTCTTCAGCTAAACAACCAAAGCTTTGGCTGTTACGTCGCAGGCTAACATTGGCTAGTAAATTCCTGCAGCGACGGAATTATCTTTGAAATCACTTTTCCTTTTTTCTTTGTTTGTTTAGTTCACAATATCTGTGTCGTCTGTCGAGACTTTTATCTATTAAAACCAGGTTATTTAAGATTTAAAAGGCCTGTGTTTACAGGTCCTTCTGAATGTCTTTGACACCTCACGGTGCTTGTGAAAGAAGGAATTTCACAATCTCTTAAGACATCTTTGTTGGGTGAAATACTTGTAAATTACATTTGTTTTGTTTAAAATGAAGTTTTAAGTGTCTTGATTTGTATGAAACTGTCTCGTGTAGTTTTTACAGAGCTGACGTTTGGCTCTAGTGTTGATCAGAGGCAATAAAAATGAATTTTGATATTTCATCAAATGGAATAAAACATTAACAGTTTATAAACTCTGATTTAAACAGTCTTTTTTTTAACTAGATCCTTTTTAATCCAATAAAAAAAAATAGTTGGATCAGGGTTAAGTACTCTTATCATACTTGCCTTTTTAGTGTAGTGTGTGAATACATAACTTTATCCAAGAGGGATCACATTTTTGTAAATGACCAAATGCCAAAAGGATTATTTAAGTTATTTCAGTTGAACCTTCAGATGAACCTTCTTCCTCTTTCCCATCATTCGTCAGATTCATCTTATTAACGGGAATCATAACACATTGATTTGGCGGTCAGTTATTTCACAATATCAAAACAAAACATGACTGCAGTGCAAGTCTGCTTAACTGCTATTAAACAATGTTTTAGGTAATTCATGGACATAGAGTTGCTTTAATTAAATATTATTCTAAATAAAATGCATGAATATAAGCATGTAGCTATAAAATAAAGTTGTATTACACCTACAACTTACGTGGCCTTTTGTGTTCTGCTGCAAACTTTGCTGTTCTCTATTGTATTTTTGTATTTTGATTGTTGTACGGCGACCTTGAGTGCCATAAAAGGCGCCTAACAAATGAATTATTATTATTATTATTATTATTATTATTATTATTATTATGCCATGCTTACCAGAAGAGGTCACGTCTGCAGACTGGAGAAAGTGGAGCTCAACTCTTTGACTGGTCAGCTTTAGATTAGGTTGACATATTAGGGAAAGGTGCTCTGTAGAGTGGAGGTTGCATATTTGCAGTATAAAATAATGACCCACCACTCCACAAAGGGCAGCTAAACTCTTCTTGCTTGGCTGGCCACATGCACAACTCATTTTGATGCTGATTGCCCTCTTAACTCAGGTCTTCAGAGCCGGTCTGCAGTCTGGGATCCGGCTGCAGAGCACCAATGCTGCTGCTGCCAAAGCAGCTTCCAGCAGCCATGCAGGATCCCTTGGCTTCTGTTTCGGTGAGTGGAACCTAGAAAATGACATTACAGAGATGTGATCTGAACAGCAGTTGTTGAGACTTTTTGATGCTTTGACCTGCAGAGATGACGGATCAGCAGAAGGAATTCCAACAGCTGGCAAGGAGATTTGCACGTGAAGAAATGGTGCCTGTTGCAGCTGCTTATGACAAGAGTGGTGAAGTGAGTAAGCAAATATTGACAGATATCTAAACTGTAAATGCTGATGTGTTAATCTTCCACGAATGGGTTGCAACCCATAAGTGAGTTTAAAACGCTGTTTAAGTCGCCTTAAAATATCATTTACAGTATCCATTCCCCGTCATCAAGAAGGCATGGGAGCTTGGTCTGGTGAACGGTCACATCCCACAGGAGTATGGTACGTTTCCTTTCTTGTTGACAATTCAAACTGCAAGAGCAAAGTCTTATTCTTCCTCTTGAAAAGTTTTGCTTATTTAGCAAGTGGTGGTGCGCATAAACCGTCATAAAATAACGTTTTATTTTAATAGGTGGGTTTTGGTGTGATGCCATAAAGGAGGCACGAGTCTGCGCTAGTCTCGCATCTGGATGAATGCGCAGGGTACCATACAGGGTTATGTCCGGGGGGGATGGGGTGGCGCGTTCTCTGGTGTCAAATTTATTGCAAATGAATATATGACCCATGATGATCTACTGTAGGAACCTTTTTAAAGGTCAAAGTAGAAAGAAGAAAATACATGCCCATTTTTTAATTTGTAAATATTTTAGGACATCTTTTGATTCATGAAGCTGGATGTGTTTCTGCTTTCAATGCCAAGCGTCATGTTTTTTTTTTTTTTCCCCAGGTGGAATGGGCTTGTCAATCTTTGACAGCTGTCTCATCACAGAGGAGCTGGCTTACGCCTGCACGGGAATGCAGACCGCCATGGAGGCAAACTCGCTGGGGGTACGTTTCTATCCTAAGATTCCCTCTGATTTATCATATAGTTTTAGATCTTTGAAATCTAAATCCATGTCTCTAGACCCTCAAATAAGGAAAACAAAATATTGCAGAGAGTCCTAATTTAACGTGAAAAAGTATGCAAACCCCGCTGAAGAGACTCGTCTTCCCGTGTGTCTCGTCAGGAAGTGAATTCATATGACATTTGTGAATCAAGATAACAAACTTGTAGACAGTAAACATTTGTATTATAGTTCGTCCAGTCAAGTAGATGATTAATAAATGAAGTGTAACATATACCGTATGGGAATAGGTAGTTTGATTGCTTTCAGAAGTAGGTGGTTATGAGAAGGAATTACATTGAACATAAAGAACCTCAGACACTGTAAATATGCTTGAAACGATGTTATTAAATTAACCAAAATAAAATAAACAGCAACAGTTGAGAAAAATCAAAACCCCAAAGTGACTCAGTCAGTCATCATTGGTCATAGTTCAGAGTTCATATGCTCCCTGGGCTTAGCTCGCCATCGTGTTGGTTGTAGAGGTTATGGAGGGGCTGTGTGGGTTATGGAGCTGAGGGCCTGCCGTCATGCTGCCATGTTGTTTTACGGTACTGGTTTTATAAGAAATGTTGGGATTCACACGCAATTAAAGCCTGATGTTTTGTGTGCTGTATGACCACCACTACTTTCTCCGTGATGTGTAGATCGTGACGGTTTCTACGCTATTCAACACTGTTAAACAATAAATATTGTACTGAGAGGTAATTTATTACTCTTTCTGTCACACAGCAAATGCCTGTTATTATTGCTGGCAGTGACGCACAGAAGAGGAAGTATCTTGGGAGGATGACCGAGGAGCCTCTCATGTGTGTAAGTGTTGAGTACTTTACTGCACTTAAATTTACTCCTGTGTGTTTGTAGTTCTGTGTTTCAGAGAGGAAATAAGCAAAATTGCTTAAAAGTTACTTTTAATGATGATTTAAAAAAAACAAAAACGGTAAGAAATAAATCAACTCATTAAAGGTGATTGTTGACCTATTTAACTTCACATATTAGATCTTATCAGAGGTGTTCTTCAAATGTCTGAGGGACATGACCCAGAAGTATCTAAGTGGGAGCTGGTTATTTCTGTCCAACAATTGTTTGGTGCTGTGACGTTCAAAGAAAGCTCCATAAATTTGGACTAATTCATTCATGCAAATACGAGTGGACAGAGGGGAGGGAGAAACAGAGGAGTTGTCGATGGAGAAGGTGAAACTGGGAGTGCTATTGAGAGCGGGTTTTGACCCAACGAGGAGGACCGGAAGTTCTGTTGTATTATTACACCAATATAGGAGCGTTAGTGTGAAATGCAGCAAAAACAAAAATGTGAACATTTTTGTGTGTATGTTTTGGCAGGCGTACTGTGTCACTGAGCCCGGGGCAGGTTCGGATGTGGCCGGCCTCAAGACTCGAGCTGAGAAGAAGGGTGATGACTACGTTGTGAACGGACAGAAGATGTGGATCACCAACGGAGGGAAAGCCAACTGGTTCGTGCTGCTTTTATCCTGAGATTAGTGAAGGTCGGGATGTTTTATTCAATCAGTTTTAGGTTAAACTTTGTAATGAATAATTCATTTAAAACAAAACGTGTAAATCTTTCCCTCATGAAAGCAGAGTTTATAGGATCAGATGTGTTTTTGTTTTTTTTAGTTTTTTCTATGTGGAAAACTTCTAAACCAGGGGTCGGCAACCCGCGGCTCTAGAGCCGCATGCAGCTCTTTAGCGCCGCCCTAGTGGCTCCTGGAGCTTTTTCAAAAATGTTTGACCTTTTTTTTCTCTTTATTTCTTTTTTTCCCTTTTTTTTCTTTTATGTCTTTTTTCTTTTCTTTTTTTCTTTTCTTCTTCCTTTTTCCTTTTTTAATCTCGACATTTCGACTTTTTTCTTGACATTTTGACTTTTTTCTCAAAATTTTTTGACTTTTTTCTCTGCATTTTGACTTTTTTCTCGTCATTTCAACTTTTTTCTCAACATTTCGACTTTTTTCTCGACGTTTCGACTTTTTTCTCTAAATTTTGACTATTTCCTCGAATTTTCGACTACTGTATTTCCTCGAAATTTTGACTTTTTTCTCAACATTTCGACTTTTTTACCAACATTTCGCCTTTCACCATTTGCTTTCATTCTAAGGCTTATACAAGACTTTAAATTTTTTGCAGCTCCAGACATATTTGTTTTTTGTGTTTTTGGTCCAATATGGCTCTTTCAAAATTTTGGGTTGCTGACCACTGTTCTAAACCATTTCTAACTGCTTTTTAAATCATTAATACATCTTGTGATTTCCTCTTAGGTACTTCCTTCTTGCTCGCACCAACCCTGATCCCAAATGTCCTACCAGCAAGGCTTTTACTGGCTTCATTGTGGATGCAGACACCCCAGGAATTCAAATAGGAAGGAAGGTGAGATATATGCCGTCCTTTTGAATTAGATATGTCTTTAATAAGGAGACAGGATTTACCTTTCAAGCTGTGAGATATTCAAACAGATTTTCCCTTTCTTGGGAAACACGTTCCCCTTCTATTCACCCCCTAACTCCTGTCCGTCAGTGACATCTCCTCTGTAAGGTAACGCTTCCTTTTGCTGGTTTTTGTGCCTGCAGGAGATGAACATGGGTCAGAGGTGCTCTGACACCAGAGGGATCACCTTTGAGGACGTGAGGATACCGAAGGAGAACGTCCTGATCGCAGAGGGAGCCGGCTTCAAAATCGCCATGGGAGCCTTCGACAACACCAGGCCACCAGTAAGTTCTCCAGCCGGAACGCTGAGAGGGACTTTCATATGTATATGTCAGCAAGGCGATGTTTGGTGAAGGTAAAGCTGCTTTCGTCAATTAAAATTATGACAATCGTCGTCAACGAACCTTTTATCACCTGAGGAAAACGAGACGCAACGAAAATGCTGGTCATGTGACGATAACGATAATTAAATATATATTTTAATATCGTAGATGAATAAAAACAAGATTAAAATGTAGATTACAAAATAAAAACTCTGCTAATATGTGTCTTCATTTTCGTTGACCAAAATGAGACGAAATGTTCTACCAAAGATCCTTAATCTCCATGTTTTAAGTAGTAGTTAGAAGATGCAGCTGCAGGTTAGAGGCTGATGCCGTTAACGCAGAGCTCTAGGTTCACGTCAATTAAAAACAAAGTTACATAGAGAAACGCAGGGATCTGCTCTGGGGCTGGGAGAAGAAGAAGAAACCATCTTTGGATACACTTTCCTACATAGACGTGGAAAAGAAAATCCAATGTGTCGTCGAAAAGGAAAAGATGGGGAGAAATGCAGAAAAATAAATATGTTGTAAACTCAAGTTAGAGCGTCTTCTGTATCTGGAATGAATGTATTCTTGAGTCTATAAGGTAACAATAATATAATAATAAGATAACCTTGTTTGAATTGTAAAATGGGTTTGGCTAAATACAATCTTTGACGAAAACGAGACTAAAAGGGTCCTGGACAATTCTGACTAAAATAAGACTAAAATGCTCAGACTTTTAGTCGACTGAAACTTGACACGACTAAAAGGAGAATGAACGTGACTAAAACTAATAAAGACTAGACCAAAACTAAAATTGATACAGGCTGCAAAAACAACAATATGTGAAGGCAGCTGTAATGTCTTGTGTTTTGGACATGAGTAACCTGTTACGGCTGCTCTTAACAAGTGTCCTTGGAGATGTGGTCACTAGTAAACCTTAGCCTGCAGTTTCTGTCCTGGACAGTGTTTGTGTGGAGCGCTGCAGGTAGTTTTCAGTTAAGGTGGCATGTTCTCCTCCCACATAACCAAATAAAACCTTTCCAGAATTTCCAGCTCTCATCTCAGAATAACAGCTTAGCAGGATAATCTTGAATCGTTCAGCTGATGTCCCTGATGTGATGCAGGTGGCAGCAGGAGCAACAGGCCTGGCTCAGAGGGCCCTCGATGAAGCCACCAGCTACGCCCTGGAGAGGAAGACCTTCGGGAAACTTATTGCCGAGGTTTGTTGGAGCTAACTTTATACATATATAGCAGTCTTCGATGCCATTTTTTTATTTTTTCAGAAAAGGAATCAGTGAACTCCCGTTTGACCAAACTTGTGTTTCACAGCACCAGGCCGTGTCGTTCCTCCTGGCTGAAATGGCAATGAAGGTGGAACTGGCCAGGATGGGGTACCAGCGCTCTGCTTGGGAAGTGGATCAAGGCCGCAAAAACACCTACTATGCCTCCATCGCCAAGGCGTTCGCCGGAGACATCGCCAACCAGGTGGCCACCGACGCCGTCCAGGTCTTCGGAGGCAATGGCTTCAACAGCGAGTACCCAGTGGAGAAGCTGATGAGGGACGCAAAGATCTACCAGGTAAGCCGCCGGGTGAATCTCATCTCTGCCTGTAATTACTTAGTGCTCAAACTTCTGTCTTTTTGTTTTCTTTGTAGATTTACGAAGGCACAGCTCAAATCCAAAGGCTCATTATTGCAAGAGAACACCTGGGAAGAGCCAAGAAATGAACCCTGCTGCCTGACGTGTGTTGTAGTTTCTCTGTACATAATTTGTTTCTACTAAAGGAAATCTCCCACTTACACTCAGGACGCAGCTCAGACGATCATTTGCCTTAATGTAGTTTCATCCTGCTGCTTTTTATCAGACTGATCCGGACCTTAGAAAGGGAGACTGCCATCTCTAATCATAATAAACAGTTATGTACAGTAAATATCTGGCCATATCTGGTTTAGCACATGTTTGCAAACCAGTAAACATCATTCTTTTGCTAAATTAGATATTTTTCATACTATTCTTGGACATGAGGGAATTGATAAGTTGATCAAATCTGCACACCAACTGTTTTAGACTGATACTGATTATGTTCACATTCAATGTTCTGATGTGCAGTCAAATGCGAAAAGGCGAATGTATTTGACTTCATGCCTTATTCAGCCTTTGACATCCTTAAACGATTGCGTTTGTAGAATAGCATCGGATGTGAGAATGACATTTTCACTATAATGTGTAGAGACACAAATGTATATAATAACTGCTTGATATCTGAAAATGACTTCCAACAGCTCTGCATTGAAGAACTCCGGTCGCAGAGGGATCAGTTTTACATTTCCTCTCTGCAGAGTTGTTGTTTCGAAGTGTTGAATGTGATATTGTATGAGGGCTGTTGCCTTGACAACACATTTTGTTGACTGTATGCCATCCATTTATTAAATTATTCCATGCCTTCTAGATGTCATGGTGGTGTTGCTTTCATCAACATAAAGAAAATTAGTTTGAATTTTTTCATCTTTTCTTGTTGAGAGATCAAGAAAAACAGAAACTGAGGTGGATGTGACTTGGTGACGACACATTTTCCAGTCTTACAAACTGGGATGAACTTTTCATTGTTTATGCAACTGGAGATGATTCATTCAAACTTTTGAAAGATCAACCAAATAATGAGTACAGTTTTTTTTTTATTCTTTCACAATTCACTCTTTTTTTTTTTTTTCTTGTTTTGTCCAACTGAGCACAAATTTCTTTTTTTTTTCCCCTCTCCGCTATTGTAGTCCATCTACTGCTGGGAAATGTGTCATCCTGTACTTTCCTCGTCAGTATGAAGGGCTATGAGATTGCTAAATGTAAAATAAATAAAAAATCCAATCCTGTAATTTTGAATATTTGTTTTGTTGCAATATAGTTGAGATGAAATATTAAATAAAAAAATAAAACGGTAAGAAACTCATCAGGTACACTATGCAGTGTTGAAAAAGCATTTTACTGTAGACACTTTTCATTAGAAGATGTGCACGGGTCAGTGTTGTCCTTTATGTTAAACTTCATCTCGCCACCATCAGCTCCAGAGTGATGCAAAGACCAGCGTTATTAATCACTTGCACAAACCTGCGGAAGATATGCAACATGTTCCAACTAAAACTGAAGGAGCCAAGCTTTCCGTGGAGATAACTTTTGTTTTAACAGCCGCAGTATTGTATCTTCATTCCAGTCTGCAATCCTTGTGTATGCTTTATCTATCTTTACCACTGATTTATGCTTCTGTTGCATTTTGTTGTTTTATTTCTTTTAAATGGAGTGCATCTACAGTAATGCTTATTTTATGGTTACTTTTATTATTGATTGATCAATCTATAGTCTCCATAAATCAAATGATTAATTGTAAAGTTGAGAAAAAGTGACATTTGCAGTTTTGTCTTCAGAATTGCCAGGAAAACGGCTCCAAAGTAATTGTAAGGAAGGGGAAAGTGAAATACTTTTTAAATCAGTGTTTAAAAATTTCATAGAGAGCACGATTTGAAAAAATATAGGTAAAGTACGTTTCCCCTTAGACTTCGTGAGTAAATGTACTTACAAATGGAATATACCCCCCTGCTGAATTTTTAATATATCGATTTCATTTTGACCACAACAACCGCTCTTTTTGTGATGAACATATTGAAACATCTGAACATTTATTTTATGATTGTAAATGTTCTAATGCTTTCCGGGAAGATTTGTACGACTGGTTATTCCCTAAATTTGTCAAATTCTCTAATCTAACAAAAGAAAATGTTTTATTTGGTATACTTGTGAAGGACTCAACACATGATTTGGCAATTAACCCGATTATCATTCTTGGGAAGTTTTTTATACATAAAAATAGATTCATGAAACCAAACTGTTATGTTTTTCATAAGGAACTATGTCACTATTTTTCATCTTTAAAGTGTATGGAGAAGAAGAATGCTGTGAAACTTTACAATTTAGTAGAGGAACTTCATCTTGCAAAGTACCCCTAGTTTCTTTTAATTTATTTTAATTTGTATTATTTAATTTCATTCAATTTCCATATTTCCTTTCACTCTCTATCTTACTTTGTGTACTGTCTGTTGCCTACCTACGTGCTTTTGTACATTGTGCCATGCCATTACTGTTTGTAAACTTGTTCAATTTTGCTAATAGAGCAAGAAAAGAGAATTGGAGGCAGAGCCTTCAAATTTCAGGCCCCTAACCTCTGGAATAATCTTCCAGTCTTGGTCCGAAAGGCGGACACACTCTCTGCCTTTAAGAGTGAGCTTAAAAGCTTCCTCTACGAAAAATCCTATGCAGGGGTCTCCAACCCTGGTCCTGGAGAGACATATCCAGCATGTTTTAGGTGTCTCCCTGCATGAACACACCTGATTCTAATCAATGATCGTCATTAACTTGTCATCAAGGTCTGGACAGTTCTGTTGTTGACACAGTATCATGTACATTCTTCATGTACATTTTTATCCTCCCATTCACTCTATTTTTTTATTGTGTATATATATATATATATATATATATATATATATATATATATATATATATATATATATATATATATATTTATATTTATGTTTCCTGTTTTTCATTTTGTTGTTTACAGTACTTGTATACATAGTCTTTGCATGTGTGCACTTTTACGGAGCTGCTGCCTAATTTCATTGTACCAGTATAATGATAATAAAGGCTTTCTATTCTATTCTATCATGGTGTGCTGAAGCAGGGAAAGATCTAAAACATGCTGGATAAGTGCTCTCCAGGACCAGGGTTGGAGAACCCTGGCTTAGAGTCAGCTAGTTACTGTGTTTTTTGATGCTTTGCTGTTCTTGTTTTCTCCGATGCTAATGTTTTCTGATGCTTATGTTTTATTTTATGTGTGATATCTGATGCCTTTTATCACTGATGCTGATCTTTGTCTGATTCTTATGTTTTTATACATTATTCTATCATAATCATAATCATAAGCAGGTTTATTGGCCAAATCAGGTCAAACAAGACAAATTTGACTCGGTTATTTTCGCTCACTGTACAGTAAATAGACAAATGCAGCTCTTATTAACATATACACATTTAAAAAAAGTGAAAGGTGCAACAGTATGAGGTAGTCATGGTTATTGAAAGGTGCATTGTTACAGCATATGATTGTTGTTATTATTATTATTATTATTGCACAGTGGTTGATTACTCTGAGACTCTGAGTGATGAGAGTTGATCAGAGCAACAGCTTGGGGGAAGAAACTGTCTCTGTGTCTGGAGGTTTAAGCGGTTTTGATGTATTATAATCATTTTTATCTGTTTTTGTGTTGTGAAGCGTTATGAGAGGACCTTTGTTATGATTTGACAAATGAACTGAACTGAATTGAATTAATAAAAAAGAAAAAAAGTACTTGCAGTACCTGCGGTGACCTCTGGGAGGCGGCAGTGGCGGTAAAACATCGATGTATAACTGCCGTAAAAACTCGAGGAGAAGAAGAAAAGGGCTCCAAGCAAAATATGTCAGAATGGTAATCAGCGGCTTTTTCTGAAGTTTTCAACAGTTTTCTGGAGATAACATTACAATCCAAGTGGCTCTAAATGTCCACTTCTCTCATCCAAATCTAAACTTAGCCTTAAATTGATCAAATATCAGCGAAATCAGTTAAAAAACCCGCTAAACTGCAGATAGCATCAGGGTTAGCATGCTGCATTTTGTCAACATAACATTGATCAGATTCAGACTTTAAAAGAATCAGACCAGGGACTGAAATCTAGGCGATGGAGGCGGAGGGTGACATTCTCAGGTTAAGTCTTGGTGTGTGTTTCCCTCCCACGTGTGTTGTTTTGTGTTTCAGGGTTCTCAAGTGAAAGATGTCGTGGTCAAGGCGGACGCGCCCGCGTCGCTGCTGCTGGACAAACACGCAGATTACATCGCCGCCTACGGCGCCAAGAGGGACGACTACGTGAGTGCAGCTCCAACACCTCAACACCTTAGTTAGGAGCCGCACCAGGCGCTAGACCTGGAGTCAAGACCCCCTGGACCGAGACAGAGACACGACTAAGACCAGAGAGGATCAAGACTGAGACAAGACCAATAGTCCATGGGCCAGGCCAGATATCAGCACCACTCAAGGTGACCAAACTTGCTTATAATTTTTGAAAATATCCATGTCTGTAGATGATATTTTGGTATGATAACCCTTCCTGAGTGGCAGTTGTATCATAGTTATCAGCTCATGAAGTTCAGAAAATTACATTTTAGATGCTGCTGCATATCCTGGTTTAGACTCATGTACAGGATATCTGTCAATGTTTCACAATATTGTCTCTGGTATCATTTTAAGCATTCATTCAAGCTAAGATATGAATCTTTCTGACCAACATAGAGGTCACTGCAGCTCTTTAAACTATAAATAACACACATTTTTACACAATTTTTGCCCAAATGATATAGTATTTGTTATCCCTGTGTCATCTAGGAACAACATAGACACAAAATACAACAATTGGAATACTCACAGGACCATAAGGATTCAGGAAATGTATCACATCTTAGCTTGAATGAATGCTTCAAAGGTCCCCTTTAAAATGATACCAAAGACAATATTGTGAAACATTGACAGATATCCTGTATATGAGTCTAAACCAGGATATTCACCAGCATCTAAAATGTAATGTTCTGAACTTCATGAGCTGATAACTATGATACAGCTGCCACTCAGGAAGGGTTATCATACCAAAATATCATCTACAGACATAGATATTTTCAAAAACTATAAGCAAGTTTGGTCACCTTGAGTGGTACTGACAAGTGAAATTTTGGGCTCTGGCCCCTGGACTACAACAATAGTTCAGCTCGAGACCGAGACTCTGGTCCAACTGCCTTTCTGATCTTCTTCCTCTTCAAAGCTTCTTCACCTCATCTGGAGGAGTCTTTCTGCATCTTTCCCTGTTGTCACCGTCTCTTCCTTTCATCAGTCCTTTTGAAGTCTTGTCCTGTCCATCTTCTCATCACATACCAACGACTGTTCCTCTTTTCTACCTCAAAATCGAACCCTGACAATGATTTATAATAATGATAGTGACCAAAACCGAGAAAGGGGACACAGACTTGGACAACCACAGTTGCTTAAACTCAAACAACAGAAGCAGTCACTCTGACTGAAAGAAACTAAACAAGTGAGAGTGAGACTGATCCTGGAGAGAGAAATTAACCCTAAGAATTAGACTTGTAGTCAAGACCACCTAAACCGAGACCAAGACACTGTCAAGACCAAGATTAGTTCAGCTCAAGACTGAGACCAAGACCGACATCTGGTCCAACTGCCTGTCTGATCTTCTTCCTCTTCAAAGTTTCTTCACCTCATCCGGAGGAGTCTTTCTGCATCTTTCCCTGTTGTCACTGTATCTTCCTTTCATCAGTCCTTTGAAGTCTTCTGTCCATCTTGTCATCACATTTTCTCACCATAACCATAAAATACCCTCACCGGGGTGTACCGTACCAACACGTCACCATACCAATAACTATTCCTCTTTTCTACCTCATTAATCAAACCATGACAATGATTTACAATAACAATAGTGACCAAGACCGAGAAAGGGGACACAGACTTGGACAACCACAGTTGCTTAAACTCAAACAACAGAAGCAGTCACACTGACTGAAAGAAACTTGGCAGAGCGGTTATGAATACCAAAGGATTCAACTGACGACGCTGCAAAGAAGTTAGCCCTAAACAAGTGAGAGTAACTGATCCTGGAGAGAGAAATTAACCCTAAGAATTAGCTTGTAGTCAAGACCACCTAAACCGAGACCAAGACACTGTCAAGACCAAGACTAGTTCGGCTCAAGACCGAGACCAAAATAAAACCTAGTTATTTCATCATCTTGGGTTGTAGAACCTCAGCACCATCCTGGTTCAGCTGCTTAGCTTCCATATGAGGTTGATTTTATTCTTTTGATGCTGAGAGGTTAAATTAATCATCCAGCTATGATTGCAGCATAGGGAGAGTTCAAAACGGTTGAAACAACAGGGAGAATAGATGAAATCCCTCTTCATAAAAGATTAAAACTGTTTTAAAAATGCTGTTAAGATTGTGCAGTTTATAAATTCTAGCTGTAAATTTAACTTTTAATGCTTAAATGACAGAACATTTGCTTGATTAACACTCACGAAAGGATCAGTCTTTGTGGGAAAAGATCTACTACTACTACTACTACTACTACTACTACTACTACTGTCATTTAGCAGACGCTTTTATCCAAAGGGACTTGCATCAGAGAGAACAACACAAGCAAGAAGTCACATAGGACACGTCTAACTACACCTTCTAGTCTTACTGATAGTTATTGATACTGATCATATAAAAATCACATCTATGTCTAGAACTGTTACTTTAATTTAAGACAAACAAGAAAACAAGTTAAAGTTGATTTGATCTGGTGCTGAAAGTTTCAAACATTAGTGTTTTTTGTTTTTGTGTTAACTTGTAATAAAGTTCCAGTAAAGTAGGCTGCTGATCTCCTGGATCCTGTGGTTTCAGGAGTACACTCTGTCCGAGTACCTGAGGATGAGCGGGATCTACTGGGGGCTGACGGTGATGGACCTGATGAGCCAGCTGCACAGAATGAACCGGGAGGAGATCATAGACTTCATCAAAGCCTGCCAGCACGAGTGTGGAGGCATCAGCGCCAGCATCGGACACGACCCGCACCTGCTCTACACCCTCAGTGCTGTCCAGGTGACTCCTGACGGATCGCTTTGTTTACATAAAAACTTGACCTGCACGGAGTGACACAAGACATGTCCACTTTGTTCCTCTGGCAATGTTCTGGCATTGTTCCTTTTGCCTCTGGTAGTAGGGGACGAAGCAGAACAACACTCCTTTGACTTTGGTGTAAAAGAAGTTTAATTCTTTTCACAGTAAAACTAAAATGAAAAGGTGGTGGGAAACAGAAATCTATACGTATGTTAACTGATTTTAATACTCAGAAGGGGTGGTTTTATTTACTTTTTTATAGAAAACCCCTCCCTTTGACATTTATCCCCCTCCCTTCCTCAGATCTTGTGCTTGTATGACAGCATGGACGCCATTAATGTGGACAAAGTGGTGGATTATGTCAAAGGACTTCAACAGGAAGATGGTTCTTTTGCAGGCGACAAATGGGGTGAGTAAACTTTATTCAAATCCATTTAAGCGTGGGGGGGGGGGGCGATGATCAATAAGACATTTATTTTAATAGTGAGAAACATGTACAAATACCTAACACATTGTATAGCTTTTAGATATTATGAAAGTTATATAAAAGTGAAAATGAATGAGTAAAATACTTTTCAAGCCAGTTGCTTTGAAAACTGTGACTTTAACCAGCTGGGAAAAGGTTTGTGGAGTCAAAGTATGGAGAAAGAACACATCTCCATCAGTGATAAACCGTAACCCTAACAACAATGCAGATCTGTAGCACCTTTTGTAAAAGCTGTCTAAGAAGCTCTTGGTATACCAGTATTTTTGAACAGTGTTGGGTTTTTTTTACCCTAGAATTGTACAAAATAAAGATTGACTTTTCTTTTTTTTAATGTGCTGAAGAAGTTTAATTCTGCACTTTTTGATTTTGAGCACTTAATGTTTTACTTTGATAGGTTTTCACAGTAACACATTTTGTTGCTCAAACTTTGACCTGCTAGTCTGAACCATTCATCACTGGAGATGGAAGGATCTTATTATTTTGTGCCTGCTTTATTTTATTCATTTATTTATGTATGTATGTATATATATATATATATATATATATATATATATATATATATATATATATATATATATATATATATATATATATATATATATGTATGTATGTCTATGTCTTATGCCAAAAATTATGATATTCAATCACTATCATGAGTCATTTATCTTTACAGGAGAAATCGATACCCGGTTTTCTTTCTGTGCTGTTGCTACACTCTCATTGCTGGTGAGTATAGCTTTAGTTCTCCACGGATATTTATCACAAATCACATAAAACCTGGTTGTTTATGTATCAGTTTAATACAACAGTAAATCCTCCTTCATGAAGCTTAAAGTTCAGTTGTTCTTGAAGCTGTTTTACAGACTTCTTAAGTCATCTGTGAAATTATGTTGGCACCATTAGAGTATTTTTATTTCTGAAGTAGGACAAGTTGTAAAAGAAAAATAAAATCTCAGTTTGTACCACCAATAAACATTACAGTTTACCAATATCAAAACTACATGAGTTGATTTAACATGTCCTTGAAACAGTTTAAACAAGCTGTTGTCTTGTTTTGTATTTGGATCCAACGTCAAGGGTAAACTAAGAAGGAGAAAGGCTCTTGAACATATCAAAAAGACCACTTTTCCAGCTTGAATTTGCAGTTTTTGTCTGTATATATGACATTACCCTTAGTAACACCTCGTTGTGCCTCATAAACTGTTAACAAGTGTAAAGATGAGTCTTTGACTTGTCATTTTTGTCCTTTTTCAAGGGAAAGATGGACACGATAAATGTTGACAAGGCTATTGAGTTCATCTTGTCCTGTATGAACTTTGACGGGGGTTTTGGCTGCAGACCTGGTTCAGAGTCTCACGCTGGTCAGGTGAGTTCACAAAACACATCCTTTAAGTTTACATTTAAAAGAAACTGAATAAATGAGGAGTTAACTTGTCACTTCACATGAGGCTGCTGCAGATGGAGGAAGGCTGACTCATAAATGAGAGGATGAGAGTGAGACCTTCTCATTCTGGAGTGTGGCTGTGTAATTGAATTAAAGCTCTTGTGTTTTCGCCCCCGTCCCTCAGATTTACTGCTGCACTGGCTTCTTGTCCCTAACTGGCCAGCTGCACCAGCTGAATGCCGACCTGCTTGGCTGGTGGCTCTGCGAGAGGCAGCTGCCGTCCGGAGGCCTCAATGGACGACCTGAGAAGGTTTGTGATAAACAACCTTTGTTTCTCCCATCCTTCACTGATAAATGCAGAGTAGCTGAAGCAAACTGTCCTCGCCAGCCTGATGGAGACTGATTGTTTTTAGTTTTATGTCACAATGAACACGATATCGGCCACCTCGCTGTAATGTCATTTTCCCCATTTTTTTTTCACGTTGATGGACAGACACAAACAACCAGGAGTGAGGCTTAATTTTGTAAATTATATACTTTTAGGGGAATTCTCAAAGCTAATAACTAAAAAAACAACAGCATTTTCCAATCTGTGAAACCTTTGTGCTCCATTGTGTCTCATGGGATCTCGTTTTTGTCGTGCTGCAGCTTCTCTTCTGTCTTTAACACAGTAAAATGACGGTGTGAACCCAGTGGTTGTGGAAGAAAGCTGTTTGTTTAATTATGTTAGATCTGAAAACAACTGCAATTACTGCTGTAAGTGCAGTAAAACCTGTGAATACGAAGGCAGTAACAGTCCTTTATTAAGTTGTTTTTGTTTTGTTTTTTACCGCTCACTACCCCACTGTCATCGTCAGGCTGATGTAGACTGTTTTGACACTTTGGCGTGTTGTCCTAAGAAAAGTCCAACATAACAGCAAAGGACTTTTTACTTAAACTAAAGCCTTTCGTGATTATTTGACCAAATGTATTTGTGAAACATTAAAGTACAACATGATCGTTGTCTGATGAACCTGTAAACATTACAACTGAACGGGGGTTGAGACTAAAGTTGGATGTGGCTACAGTTCTGACCAACCTTCCGCCTCACCAGCTTCCAGATGTGTGCTACTCATGGTGGGTTCTGGCATCACTTAAAATCATCGGCAGGATTCACTGGATCGACAAAGCCAGGCTGCGAACGTTTATTCTGGCCTGCCAAGATGAGGAGACGGGAGGTTTTGCTGATAGACCAGGAGATATGGTGAGCTGCCACACACAAGTACGGTTTAAGAAAGAAGAAATAACCTTTGACCTATTAAATCCTGTGGTGACCTTCCCTTAAGATGCTTAATTCCCAAATGCTCATGATTCCCTCAGACTTTTATATCTGCTGTTATTACAAGATAATAGTGTTTCTAGAGGCTGTTTAATTTTCCATTTTCTTCTTACCCCTCCTCTGCAGGTGGATCCTTTCCACACTCTGTTTGGAGTCGCAGGCCTCTCCCTCCTGGGTGAAGGACAAATCAAGGCAGTGAATCCCGTGCTGTGCATGCCTGAGGATGTCTTACAGAGGATCGGCCTTGAACCCGACCTCCTCAGCTAGCCCCCTGACCCGTCACGCACAAAGAACGCTGCTGCCCCCTTAAACGGCCCTCAGCCTCACACTCACCAACCGTAGCTGGACGCTGGAAGCAGAAAGAGGACCAAGCACGACTGTGTAAGCTCAACGTTACATGTAGACAGAGATTTCTCAGTGAAGGATAGACGGAGCCTCGGAGTTAGCACACCCTCAATTTCATCGTTTCACTGTAGCAAACGGGTCATTTTCAAGCAGATTTTGCACCAGTTTATAGGTTTGGATGTCAACAACATTCCTTAACTCTTCAGCGTGATCATTATGCAGGTTCCAGTGCACCGTTTCAGTATTTCCAGCTCTCATCACCGTCATCTCGTTTACTCGCCACGTAGGACGTTAACATAACTGGCGCTATTTCCTTTGTTGTTCTTTCTAGTTAAAGGGAACAACTTGGAACAGATTTGGTGCTGGGGAAGAAACGATTTGTGTGAGGAAGAGATCAGTCATGAATACAGATGAGGAAAACAAGGAAAAAACTGAATTAGGTTATTTTAATTATGTTTTGGCCGCTAAAATCAGCGACGTTTTAGGGTGATTTTAGTTCAAAGGTGCTAGATCTTCTTTTTTCCTCATTTCCTTTGCCTTTTCATACGGTTCCACATAAAGCAACCCTGTGTTTGTGCACAATAAGAGCACGGTAGCGATCACGCTGCGCTGTGATAATGCCGTTCACACCTGGAGACGCATGGGCCTCTGCAAAGATGCGTCACTTTACGAAAACAGCCGCATGAAGATTATTGTTTTGGCAGGCTTGGAGGGGGAGGGAGGAGCTTCTCATCGTGACTGTAAACACCGTCGTGAGTCTTATCTGCAGTTTCATGTTCTTAATGTCTCATCTGCAGTCCCAGCTACACTATTTATTAAAGTCCTTGTCACTGTTTGATCATCGTCCACTGATGAAATCCTCCCGGTCCTGCAAGGTTCTCCACGGAGGTGACTGTCAGATAACGACTGCTAGAAAAAGGATGGGAGAAGTTTGATCTGTTGCTTAACCTTTTGTTTATATTTTTCCAGAGCAAATAAATCACATGTAAGATTAAAGTTTCAAGTGGAGTTCTTAACTTTTTTTTTTTTTTTTTTTTTTTCAATTAAACAATTTTTGTAAAGCAGAAAGATGGACAATAGTCCACCAAAACAGAAATAATTTTTTTTCTTTAATAATGTCATCAACTAACTGATATTTTATGTTTTATGCTTGTTGTTGCCAAGTTATGTGGTCTTCCTTGTGATCTAAAATTATTCAGGAAGAAGATTCAGCTGTTAAGCACTTCTAACTTTTCATGGATGCAGAATTTTTATTGGAAAACAATTAGGCTTCCGTGAATTAGCAATAAAAGAAAAACAAAAAATCTGTCATACAAGCTAAAAAAAAACAAAACAAAACAAGAAAGTGTCCATTTGACCGTGTTTAGAAGGTGACTAGAAATGATACCCACATCATAAAACTGTCTGACAATCTTTTTGACAACATGAATGTGGTTCTGTTGGATTTATTTGTTTATTTTTCCTCCCCCTTAATTAAGTTCATCATAGAGATTTACTTCACAAGGTAAATGACATAAGCAAACATCAGTAAAGGATTGGAAAGGCAGATAGGATTCAGAGCTTGGACTGAATTTGTGATTATCAATTAGTTTATTAGTTTTATTAGTTTTTCCTTTTGATATTAATCAGTTAGTTTAAAAAAAAAAAAAAAAAAAAAAAAAAACCAACAGTCTCAGTTTGTTCGTGTTGGGATTTGACCGGAGCTGTTTAAGGCTGGATTATTAACTCGTAGATTTACATTAAAGAGTCCAAACGTGCAAATGATTTCCACACGTCGGCCTCGACTCTAAAAATCCGCCACTAGATGGCGCTCGAGTCCGTTTCTCCACCAGCTGTGTGTAATAAGTGTTGATGTGATGAAGCGCTCCTATAAAATCACATCTCATGAACTTTAATGAGCTGTTTTTTTTTTGTATTTTTTTTACGGTGCAGCTTGTTAACATTTGGAGTCCAGCTCAGTTCAATAGTCCTGGCTTTAATTTTGCATAAACTTTACCTTATAAAAAAGTCATCATGAGTGGAAAGAAAACTAAAATATTTATTACTACGAAACCTGGAGTGAAAATTCGAACTGTTCATCTTATTATGACTATAGATGTGCAAATATGTGACAAATTTACATTTGAGAAAGAAAATAAATAGTTAAATCATGGAAAAACAATAATGGGAATAAACAAAAGGCAAGCATGTGTACAGTATATTTGTATGATATAGTTTGATTTGTGAATCCTGTATCTCCTGCCAGAAGAAATCAGGAGGAAACAGGTATTTGTGTAGATGTGCAGCATCCTCTGACCCTCGGGGACTCCCTGAGGCTCCTCAGGCTGGCAGCTGTCACCCAGCGATGTGCTGAGTCCACTGCCCTACTGGCGTTGAGGCCGTAGTGCTAACCGCCAACCCTCCGTCTTCTGGAAGAGGTGTGGCTGGAAAAACTCTTTAATCATCTGAGATCACTTAAATGTTTAATGAGTAAGAAAAAATCAAGAGTAGGACTCACAGCAGTGTTTAATAGTGGAGGACCATGTCCAACATGCATGATATGATGAAAACTCACGCTACTGGATCTAAACAGTTGTGTAACCTCGAGAAAAACACTTCAGGGAAGATCATGTAATAAAAAAAAAAGACTTCAATTTTTCATTTCATTTCATTTATTCCATTCATGGTATATATTCTTAATAATGTTGTACAAAATTTCATGAAGTACACATTATCACCATGAAAGAAAAGGAGCAGGAAGAAGAAAACGTATGATACCTGCCCCTCTCTGTTAGTTACGTTGACTTACTGAACACCAATCTATCTATCACATATTTATAACAAGAAAACAAACAAAAAATATCACTCTATTTTTTTTCTCTTTTTCCTTTTTTGTTTTACAAGGGAGTCTGAAGTTTGGACTCTGAAACAATAGAAAAAGGTTATATTATCAGTTGAAACCAGACCTGTAAGTGCGAATTTACTATAAACGCACTACTCCATAGTCACTATGTTGGAAAGTTTAAATATGGGTCACCATGACGTGCACGTTGAGCCTTTGTTCACTACTAAGGTTATTTTTGCCTTTGCTGTTCGTCGTGCCACGCTGTTGCACATAAAATGTGACAGATCTGCCCGGTTAATGTAGAGGCCATCAGAAGGATACACCGAGTCAGCTTTACCAAACGGTGCCAGTGCGGTTACATGCACATCTAAATCCAGCTATTGGCATCAATCTAGCTCAGGATTAAAGTGGAGGTTCAGAGAAATCCAAGTAAACATGTACGAGAAGACAATTGATTATTGAGTGAGGAGCGTTTGACTCTGTGACGCTAGGTGGCGCCACACACACTTTTGCACTTCCTTACCGGTACAATTAGTAAACAAGATCGAAGGAGGACAACATTATGCGAAAATATGGATGCTAATGATTCAGCAGCTCTGTAAATGTCATATACTAAACCTGATCAGTAGTGATGTTCAATACCACCGATTTCCTTTCCGATCCGATATTGAGTAAAAGTCAGGCTGGTATCGGTGATACCGATACATTATGTAAATACACCTAATGTGCCGGTACATCTAAAACTATTTGTGTATTTTAGATAACTTAATACAAGACATTAGAGTCACTTATTTAGCTATTTATTTACTGAGGTAGCAGAGCTGTTACAACAACAGAAAAACCAGTGTTAGAAAAAGGTGTTCCCATCACTAAAAAAAGATCCTAGATAAAATAATAAAACCATTAAAATAAATAAGAGAAAAATAAACAAAAATAAGAACTACTATAAAAATGAAAAAAGTAGTTCCTACCAGCAGCGTATCATTTAGACTAAATCTGAACAGTTACCTTCCACCTTATTCCTGTTAATGATATACATTACCACAAATGACTGAAGTATCAATATTTTCATTTGAGAATCGATTTTAGGCTCCTCACCTCCAGAAGCGTCCTGGGGCGGTCAGTAGCTCGGCTAAGCATGGGTTGCTATACATGCCAAAATAACTCGGATTAGGACGCATTATCTGGCACTAAAAGCTCGATCTCAATAGCTTCAGTTCAGTTCGACTACAGCCCGGCTAAGGTTGGTGTATACACGGCTGTTAAAACTTTGATATCGGCCGGAATGTAAACGTGCAACTACTGGTGAAGAACGAGTGGGTGTATCAGGACAGGAAGCTAAAAATAGGACTCATCCGGCTCAGACTGAGAAAGGATGGATCAGAGAGGATGATTTATCATTTTCACAAGTGGATCGATCACCTCAGAGTCCTGACCTCAACCTCACCGAGAGGTTTTGGCTGTAATCAAAACACTTTACTCAAAAATCCAACCAGGGAATGTAAAGTCGAGATCAGTCAAAAGTACAATAAATAAATTACAGGTGAAGTTTAAAAAGAAAAAAAGAAAAAAAAAAGGAATTTGTGGTCATGTGTTTCATTTTAGTCATTAATCTGTGGTCGAGAGCGCACCCTGACGCTGTGGTGTCTGTTGGGATGAACAAGTGTGAAGAATCCCCATTTAGATTTCATAGCTGCTTTGGAGCAGTAGCATCCGCGTCTGAGGCGTTGCTGGTCATCTAAGGTCGTGTCGCCAGCTGCATCATCCCACCTCAAACACACGTGAACAGATTCACCTCAAAGTGTGTTTCCCGTCAGATCTGGACAGGTAGCACGTAAATAAAGACAGAATGAAGAAGGTGTTTCTCCAGCGTGAGGATGAAACTCACCTCCTACATCATGTGCCTGTCGTGCCGCCATCTGCAGTGGCGTGCAGAAATACGGCGGCTGCTGGAGTGTATTTGAGCAGCATGAAGACGGATGCACTCCTCCCAAGTAATTAGAGCCAGGTAATTCTCTCCCACCTGCTTTGGTGTCGCCAAGATAAAGAAAATTACTCTTTTCCCGGAACGGTTTCTAGTGGCTTTCATAAAATGTCAGACAAATGATGAAGTGATAGCGGAGACTGTGTGGGACATTATCATCTCCACACACTAATTACTGCGAGGATACAGTGATATGTACCGGTAGGCTGTGTTTTGATATTCTGATGCGCCGCGTATGTGCTGCTGGGGCTTTCGTAACTTGTAAAAGCAATTTAAGTCTAGAAATGTCTGAATCTGTTTAGCGGAGTGCGCACGGAGGCCTCGGAGGCCGGTCAGAGAGCGGCGCTCGCGGCCTGTTTCTGGCGAGTCCTCTTTTCATCGTGAGACATTCTCAGCACGGATCAGCAGAAAATAAACTGGCAGCACAATGAGTTTTAATATGCATTTGTGTATTTACTTAGTCGGCAGGGAACAATAATCTGTGGACTCCTGGAGTCTGGGCTGAGGCGTACATGCTGATTGTTAGGCTAGCGAGAAACCCCACCAGTGCTCATTAGCGAGGAGAAGACAGATGAAGAGTATGATCAAGGATGGGAGGGAGGAGGAGAGACAACTGTGAGAAGCAGAGACAGATGGCTGCGTCACAGCTTCTACCCCGCAATTATATTTGTTTTTAATGAAAGCAGGAGCACATCTCCCTCCTTCTTCTCCTCCGGATCCTGCCGCTTTCTCATTGTCTCTCCGCACAAAACACTGTGGATTAGTTTAGGAGACGAGGCTGCAGCCAAATGCTGCTAATCCACAGGCAGAGCAGACTCTCACTTAATAAATGCTTAATTAGACCACGGCAGTGTTGCTTATGGGAAGATTATTCAAATATTTGTAGAAAATAATTATGTTTGACTAAATTTGCCTATTTTTCAGTTATTAAAGTTGAACTGAACTTTTCTTAATGCCAATCAGTTTAAAATCAACTAATTGTATGTGGAGGTATCGTCCTGATTCTGGTTTGGTCCACAGAGATGATGGGGGGGCAGGACCTGGCCCTGCATGGCTGAGAGCTGATGGTTCAGGACCAGGCCGGCCTTCTTTGCCTGGACCACTTGTTCTCATCCCTACAGGCCGACACCTACAGACCAAGAACTTCAGGTCCTTCTCCTCATTCATGAAATAGCAGCCAAATATTCCTCTTTGAATTAACAATCATTTCATAAGAAGAGTCAAAAAATGTTTTATTCCAACTTTATGGGCAACAGCGTCCTCTCAACAGTTATAATATCTCTTATATCCGTAGTGAAACTCCTTGGCGTGCATGTTACTCAGTAAGACTCACTAGATGACACTATTATTTGGAATAACAGGTCATGTAAAACTCACCAAAATTCCTGATTTCACACATGGACCATTTTTTCTTAAAATAAAGAATGCATGTTGTTATTCATCTACACAGGTTGCTCTTTATCATGTCCTAAAGATACAATAAAAGTAATAAATAAAGCTAATTTCAGTTCATTTAGGTGGCAAGGAAAACAGTTTGCAAAGGGCAGTTTGGTTAGAAAATGAGGCAGGTGGACTTAAGGCTGTTGATATTGAGAGAATTATTGGTATTATCAATAAAAAATGGATAAGATCATTACTAAAACATGACAAAGAGTTTGAAGGTCATATTTCCAGCAAAGTTTTCATGGAACTGTAAGACAGGAACTTCTTTCTTATGTGATTATTGCTTAAAAAGCTCCATTCCTTTCATCCGTAATCCTGTACTTATGACGGCTCGGGTTGTGGGGGCAGAAGCAGAAACAGGTCTCCCTCCCTCCGGACAACGTCCTCCATCCCTGCTCGGGGGAACATGAAGCATTTCCAGATCAGCCAAGAGATACAGTCTCTCCAGCACGGCTTGGCTCTATAGCTCAGAGCCCAAGCCACGTCCTCAGGAAGCTGCTCAGGGAGCGTCCTGGCTAGATGTTCAGACCTCAGCAGCTCCTCACGGTGTGGAGGAGCAACACCGCTCACAAGGGACTTCTGAAGGAAACTCATTCATAGGAAACTCATTCAGAGGAAACTCATTTAGCTGCTTTTATCCATGATTTGTAGCAACAATCGGATAAAGCCAGCCCTTTTCACCATACAAATAACATTCTATAGAGAATTTAATGCATTCATTCAACAAAACAAAAAATGCTCAGATAGTCAGTGTTTTACATTATTAATATACTTTGCATTCCCTTTTTTAATTTTACATCTGTCTCATTAATTCAATTAAAAAAGAAAAAAAGGAAAACATCTGTCCCAACATCTGATCAGGCTCCGCCCACTCCTCCTAAATCAGATCTGGTTGAATTCAAAGCAGCTTTTTATTGTCTACAAAACTAGTACACACATTTCAGGATGAAAATGTTGTGCAAAAAGCATCTAATGCCTCAATATTTTTCAAATTCCATTAAACATACCGACAAAACTCCTGCTGTTGGAGATTCAGCAGAAGCTGATTCAAGGAAGTCTGTCCACAGATAACTAGTCTCCTCTCAGAGTCGGCTCAGGTCCTCATCTGACACAGATGTGGACCTGTCTGACCTGAACGAGTCTGCGGTCAAAACCTTGCAAGTTCTGCAGGTTGTCGAGTTGTCTGAGCACGGAGGAAGGCCGCGCCTCTCGTGCACTCCAGACCTCTTGTGTGGATCTGGAGTTACTGGCACTGAAAGGAAGAAATGAAAGCAGTGATTTAGTGGGTGAAATCAGCAAGCTGACAGAAGCTGACAGAACGCGTTCAGGTTGGACTGTTTTTTATTCTCTAACGATGAACAGACGAAAAACAAAAGCCAATGTCTGGAAGAAGTTGCTAGACAGATGGAAGCCTAGTAAAAACGTAGGAAACCACAGGACAGCTCCACTGTAAGCCAAGCATATTAAACATATCCATATTTTACATAAAAACAATGGTTAATACTCCAACTACAATCATTTTCCATCATTATGACATGAGTTTTATTCAGTAAATAAAAAAAGGTGCGCTGTACAACTATTGGTTAGAAATCATCCATTTCTTCTGTGTGATTTTTGACAGAAGCATAAATAAACATGTAGTGATGACTTTAATGAGCTTGACTCATCGATTTAATAAACAGGGAGGAAAATACACACCTGAAAAACATATTGTACTGTGCAGAGAAGGATCGGGGAGGGTTTCCTGAGCTGAGCTGGCTTGTTGAGGAAAATATGAAGACTTGGGATGATCTCACAACCCCACAAGAGTCTGAACCCCAGCAGACAGGACTTGTGGTTTCTTTAGTTAAACAGCTAAAACAAGTTCAACACATACTCCCATATCTATGGATTCACATTTATTTCGTTTTTTTTGACGTGAAAGTGAAGTTAAAACAGATTTTTATGCATTCTCCATCCAGGTTAGATAGAGGTGATGTTCATATGACAACACTGTGTCCATGAGGGTTTGAACCAACCTCTGCACCACGGACAAACCCACTACCTGCACGGTTCCTCCACACCGAGAACACATCTCAGGACACCTTCACATCTTCTTCCAGACTGTTGGGCTTAAAGGAAAAAGAAAGTCATGAGTTTAGATCTGCACCTGAAGCAGACAGCAGTCATCTCAGAGGATCAGAGCCTCCTACACCATCACGCAGACATGTTGCCGTGGGAACCCACACCTTCACCTATTTGAGCAGCTTAACGTTTGTATCAGACACTAAGCTGGTCTTCCTTGAATCTTTTTATTATCTATTTGAATCTTCACTAGTGCTCTTTGTTGAAACATATATTAATTCATCTGACATTGCTCCTCGTTGCTTTTGTTTCACACCTCCTTCTTGACTACTCTGAGCGCTGAACTTTACCAGGAACTTTTTTTAATTAAAGTTTCCCTCTTTTAGGTTGTCTGTTCCTGGAAATCTGATCAGCTCTCAAACTGTTGGATGTATTTCCTCACACAGATGAAAAGCATTTCTACAAGTTTTCATGTCTTGATTTGGGCATTGAGCTTATTGAAGTTTTAGTTCTATATCCCCTCAACCCTTCCCCTTAGCAGCCTGAGCTATTCAAACAGCTGGACGGTTATTTTTTCCAGTTCTTCAGACTTCGCTTTAATCATTTTTGCCCTAAAAAAATTAGCGCACGACTCTTAAAACAGCGTAACCTTCTTACGCATCTCAGCTTTTTCCTTTATGGAATATAATGAGAAAATGAGCCCGCTCCCTCTGCAGCCTGAAGGCCCCTCAGACCGCCTGAGCGGCTCACGTCACAGCCCAACCGCTTTTTGAGAACATCTCTGTCTCCACTTTGGTGATTCTTTCATGAGCTTTGATCCCAGGCCTTCAAAACCCTCGATACAGACGTGTCAGCGAACAAACACTCTCTCCCTCTTTCTCTCTTTCCCCCAGCAGCATCTTTAAAGAAACAAACCTACAGCAGATTTCACTAAACTGAAACAACTCGACATTGAAACTGTCCAATCTTAAAAACAAACCTGTTTAAACTTCAAGTGAAACATAAAAACCCAGAAATGACACTTCAGGCGCTTCCAGGTTTGAGCCATGAGTCCCCAGAAAGCCTTTAGAGCCCAATAAAATAACATTTACTTCACATTTATTCATTTAAAACCAGGTTTGAAGCTGTGGTTGCACCTCCCAAGGAACTGGGCGTAGTTTCTCTCCAGATCTGATCCACTCTCTTTAAAACGTCCCCACACATTTTCCAGCACATTTCGAGAACTTTTCATATCTGAATTTTGACGAACTTTGAAATTCTTTGAGGTTTCAGTCTGAGATCACACCAAGTCTTCCCAGAAGAGTCAGAGTTTTTCAGCCGGCTGGATGAGTTACGTCTCTGAGTTCTTTACTTCAGTCATTGTTGCCCTACAAAAGTTAACGTAGGACTCCCAGAGCAACCTGCTTTTCTTAGACATCTCAGCTTTTTTTCTTGGCGGGGCTCCATGAAGACTTGAACTCATTTCCGTTTATGACCCGAGGCTGCTTTTTAACAGCCTGAGCTGTTTTCATTCGTTGCTGAAGAGCTTTTCGACAACATCTCAGTCTCTACTTTGACTGTTGATTCTTTCATGAGCTTTGATCCAGGACCTTCAAACCCTCAGCACGGCTCTCTACCAGCCTGAGATATTCATCCACACACGCTCCTTCTATTTTGTTTCATTTCTCTTCTCCGTTGTTTGCTATAAAGCATCAGAGCATCTTTAATTAATGTTTGTTTTAGTGAGTTTATGCCTGTAGAACATTTATTTTCCGTGTATAAATCCCATATGTTTATGACTACTGCCATGATTAAATCCATGAAAAATGTTCCCATTAATCAGTTACCATATTGTAATCTTTCACATATGCTTGTCACTATCTCAGAATTTAAATCTTGGAATAATGTTTTTAAATTTGTATTTTCTCAGTTTTATGTTTGTCTTATCATCAATCACATTTTTTATTCATGGGGATTTTTTCCAGCATTTATTTATTGGTTTCCAGCCCTCCTGTAGCGTATACTGAAAAGTAGAAACAGAGTTTGGTTCCTCATAAATCTGTTAAATAGTACTTTTAATTGCATCTGCTGTCAGAATATATTTCTTGCTGTTTATGTTGAATTATTTGGTGTCCACTTTAACTTGCCACCTGGAGACTTTAAGACACTTTTTCCTCGTTTCGTCTCAGTTTAAGTTCACTTGGGGAAAACACGGCTTTCGTTTGGGGTTTCAAAATGTTAAAAAAGTTGAAAAAAGTCGCATTTAAAATAAGAGTGGGTCACAATCATATGCAGCGATATGAGACGCTGATAACGTCATACAGAAAACAATCACTCGAGGTTATTACTTTTTATTTATTCATTCAAACATATCCTTATACATTAAATCTTAAAAGTGTACATTTCTGTTGCACGTGACCCTCAAGATGATAAAGACTCCACAGGAGTTTAACCTCCTGCAGATAATTATATCTGAAGAAAGCTTCTGGAGGAGAGGAAGCATCTTCAAGAAGTCTGTTTGTCTTCTCTTTAAGCGCTGAGGACAACCATCATGACGAGGCTGGGAGAAGATTATTCCAGCATCACCTTATAACGACCCTGAAACAGATGCAGTTGGTGGAGGACTTGACATTTCTGTCAGCTCTCTGTACCAAAGTGGGGAAAAGATGCAAACAATGTTGTGGTGATGGTGCAGATCATGGTAATGGATGACAGCAAGGTCGGACAGTCGTTTCAGGGTAAAATAAAAGATGCAATTAACAAATGAATCCTGAGTCAGCATTTTGTCTTCAACAACACAAAAGTGGCCCCATACTCTTCCTCACCTTTTCTGTCCTCTTCATCACGATTAGCCAACCAAAACCCTCCTTTGACGAGATGATTAGATTGCACCAGACAGTGGATCTGATAGTTTCCACTCGCTCTGTTTGTGTATATTTGTCTGTAACTGAAAGTTTACTTTGCAGCACTTGTTGTTGACACTCACCCGTTCTTTTCTCTACTTCGGTCATGTCTGTTGAAACTTGCAACAAGAAATGTTTGTGATGTTCATTTAGTGAAGCTTTACCGGGCTTAGCTGATTCGTGTTCCCTGCTTCTTGATTTAGTGCACGTTTTTAAAGGTGTTTTGAGGAGCTTTTCCTTCCATCGTAGCTCTGATTGGAGCTTTTGTGATTCCAGCAGCAGGCGGCGCCTCGACCCGCTGGTCCACCTTCAGGGCTGCAAAGTTCTGACGCTCAGAAGGACAAAGAAGACCAGACTGAGTAAATACTGACAATTCCCCTTCATCCATGTGTGGAAATTAGGATTCACACGATGGGCTGCCTGACGGCGGAGCTCGTGATAAAACTTGAGGATCAGCGTTTGTTGGGTAGTGTTCGTTCTCCCTTTCAAAGTGAAAACAGCTGGGTTGGTCCACACGTGGATCACAGCTTTGAGCTCCTGGTTTTCCTGCAAATACATTGTTTGTTTTTGGATGATTTTTCCGTCCCCTTTTTGATTCATGGAACTGACTTGAATAATAAAGCCGTTCCCTCTGAACCTGCTGAATTATTCACATATTTTGGCTGTCTGAGTTTCTCTCCACAAACCTGACGTATATCGGCTGTGCTGCAGGTTGTTAGTTTGTGTTTATAAAACTGCATTTGTATTGCATTGCACTGCAACGCCTGACAATGTCGCTTTCGTTTTGACTATCAATCACTAGGAGGCAGTATAGCACTTATTTTGGACTCCAGCTCCCGACATGAATTAGGGGTTTGCAAAAAGTGAAATGGACTTAAAGCAGCTGAGGAGCAAATGAAAGCGTCTCCATCACATAACCACAGGACCAAAGGTCATTTATTGTTATAAATTCATCTTTGGCTGGTATTCAGTTTGGATTTTTTTATTTCTTCTCAGTGGCAGAACAGACAAATGTGGGAGGAACAAAGACATTCATCCTCATATGGTGTCCTGGAGAGCTGGCAGGAACAAATGCAGGCTTATCTGCTCTGGCTGCAGGAAGTCCAATCAGTTTGACGTCTGAAACGCTTCGCCGGTCTGAGTCCTGCTTGAGTTGCTGCCCGTTCAAGTCACATGAAAAGAATATCTGCTGCAGAAAGTTCAAACCATCAGGTTACTGGTAAATCTTCAATGAGTCGTTGTAAAGTAATGTTCAAAGAAATTAAAATGATGTATGATGAAACCTGGGACAGACTCCAGCCTAAATAGGAATACGGTTAGTGGGTATAAATGATGGATGGATGGATGGATGGATATACTGTGTTTCTGTCTAAATTTACAGCATAGGTGGATTTTAAGGTTGCAAGCATTAAACTATTTATAGTCTGAGTAAAAAGGAATAAAAATAGTGGAGTATGAAAAGGAAAATAAGTTTTGACTTGTAAGATAAAGATGGAATATTCAGCTCCTTCCCTGTTTCCAGATCAGCAGTCAAGCCGAAACAGATTACAAACATTGATCTTGTGAACTTCTTCATTTCAGGGGTCAAATTCTTATTGAGTTGCAGGCTTTTATTGAAACAGCATCCAAATGAGATTTAAACATGGTAACTTGATAAATAAAAAAGACATTTCCAAAAAGTAGAACAGTTTTCTCAACTTCAAATTCTGTTTATGCCGAGAGGTTTTTCTACTTTGGAGCTCAACACCTGCAGGAAATTGATCCGTGGAGGTAGCCCCGCATTCTGCTTTGAATTTTTGGGGAGAACAGTTGAAATTGCAGCAACTGAGGAACGCTGTGAATGTCACAGAAACATGATGAAATTTGCCGCGACGAAACCTAAAGCTCCAGTCAAAGTTTTCATTAGCTTTCTTGTGATGCCCCACATGTCATCATTTTATAAAACTGGTTTAGATCCTATAATAAAACCTTCCACCTCAAAATCTTTAGACATTGTATCTTTAAAAACATTAAAGGTTATGTTTCGTGAGTTGAATAAAACTCTTCCCGTCTGCGTTCATATTTTCATAAAACTAAGAAAATAAACATTTAAGATTGTTTATATTTGACCCAAGTACAGTGAGAACAAATGTAAGATACAGATTTGAGTCAGTTTTGAGTAAAGTTGTGGAATTCATTATTCAAGTATTGTAAAATATAGTGTGATAGTACTTTTATAACTCTAATATTTTTACATTTTATTTTTAGCTTGTCACTGTATGTTCCTTGTATTTTATGCTGCTTCTATCTATCTATCTATCTATCTATCTATCTATCTATCTATCTATCTATCTATCTATCTATCTATCTATCTATCTATCTATCTATCTATCTATCTATCTATCTATCTATCTATCTATCTATCTATCTATCTATCTATCTATCTATCCATCCATCCATCCATCCATCCATCCATCCATCCATCCATCCATCCATCCATCCATCCATCCATCCATCCATCCATCCATCCATCCATCCATCCATCCATCCATCCATCCATCCATCCATCCATCCATCCATCCATCCATCCATCCATCCATCCATCCATCCATCCATCCATCCATCCATCCATCCATCCATCCATCGCTGGTATTTGTTGCATGCTCCCATGTTTGACGGATGATTTGATGCGTCACCTACAGAAGCAGCACAGCATCACATATTCAACTTAAGAGGAACAGGTTGTTACTGTAAACTGGATCGAACATCTAAGAATTTACTTGGTGTAAATAAGGTAAGAAAAAAACAGAAAATATAGTTTAACCCGTGAAACATGTTCTTAAGCCCATTTGCAGCTTACTGCAGCAACAAGGGTAGATGTGATTTACCTGGCTGTGATCTGTGACGATGCCCTCCCTCTGTTGTGTTTTATCCTCACATTATCAAACAAGGTCTTCATCAGGTAAAACAAATAAAATAAGAAAGTGGGAGCTGGGGTCAGCTTTTCACCTAATAGTCTATGTTGAGATACAGTCATGTGCAGAAATTAGCATCTCCACTGTTGTTTTATTTTTACAACTTCAGGTCAGGAAGATTATGTCAGGTGATTTACCATGCCATTATCTATCTAATAAAAAAGCAGTTGCACCCTCGACAAACTGATCATCAGCAGGCGCGCTCACCTCTATGACAGCAGATCTTTCATGGACGCTTGTTGTTCGAGCTTGAAGGAATGTGTTCACACAATGCAGAGAGGGCAAGACATAATCTATGGTCTTAGAGAAGTGGTTGTTGCTGAAAAGGTTAGGAATCCATTTCCAAACTGTTTGGAGTTCAACTTTCTGCTGGGAGAAAGATTATTCACAAATTAATAATAACACAATACAGTACTAAGAAAAAACAAAAAGAAAAACAAATAAAGACGAGCTACATCTCAGACCTCGCAGGCCCTATTTAGCATTTTAAAGCTTGTCTATGTATCAATAACTCTTCTGACCACATGGGGGCAAAAAGATGTGACGCACTGAGCAAAGAGCCACTGACAATACTGCACCTATGAGCGAATGAGCAGGGACGGTCCGGCACTAGAGACGCAGTTCCTTGTGTCTCATGCTGGGAGCTGATATGTAACTGGCTGCCCCCATGTGGCCAGAAGTAGCTTTAAAAGTTCAGGTCAATGAAAGCATGGACCATGAAAGCATCTGTCTGAGAGCTGAAGTTTGGTCAAAACTGCATTACAGAGCCTGACGCCAAAAAGAAAACTACATCAGAATGGCTGATGGATAAAATAATCAGTGTTTTGGACAGAGGTGGGTAGTAATGAGTTACATTTACTCCGTTACAATTACTTTTGAAATTTTGTACTTTTAGGAGTAGTTTTGAATCACTATACTTTTTACTTTTACTTGAGTAGATTTGTGAAGAAGAAACTGTTACTCTTACTCCGCTACATTAGGCTAAATTGAGCTGTTACTTTTCTTTTATCCCTTTTATCCACGTACGGGTCAATCTCATGACATCACTGGGTGATTCTTTGGGAAAAATGTTTGTTTTTGCATGTTTTGTCACATTTACACAGACACAAACACACACTCAGAGTTTATATGAGTTCTTGTTCTAGTTCTGCCTGCGGAGCCTGGTTCAAAATGAAAAGTACGAAGGCTTGAAATTTTGTGCTACTTATGCTTAATTTATTTTTTATTCTGTTATTTTATTTATTTTATTAATTATTAAAGTAGTCAAATTTACTTGAAGATTATTTAAATTTAAGCTATTTTTTATTAATTTTAATTAATTGTATTATTTTAATTGATTTAATTTGCCTGAAGATGATTATTTTGTACTTTTGTCTGTTTCAATGGTTGTGTTAAAAAAATAAATCAGATGTTACTCAACAGTTACTCAGTACTTGAGAGTAGTTTTTTCACCAAGTACTCTTTTACTTTTACTCAAGTAATTATTTGGATGACTACTTTTTACTTCTACTTGAGTCATATTATTCTGAAGTAACAGTACTTTTACTTGAGTACAATTTTTGGCTACTCTACCCAGCTCTGGTTTTGGAATGGCCTGATCAAAGCCCAGAGTTCAAACCAATTTAGAAAGCTGTGTGAAACCTTTAAGAGTCCCAATAAATTGAAGCAATGCTTTGGACACAAATGGGCCGAACTACCAACCGAGCACAAGACAGGATGCAAACAAACAAAAACAGCCCCTACAGTTCTCTGATTTGTGTCCGTCAGCTGGGAACCTCCTCCAGCGCCTTTGTGTTTGTGTCTGTCAGCGCTGGTGGAGGGTTTCAGTGATAATCGCTACTCAGGCATCCTCTTACTGGCTTCACTGGGCTGAAGCCTGAGAACCAGACCGTCACCAACCGCTCTCATCAAGCAAATGCCTGATGTGAAATCAGAGCCCTGTGTCACAGCATGGCGGCCCCTGAAGTCAGCACTGAACTGCCTCATCTGTGCCCAAATTAACATTAATTTATAGACATTTTGGAAGTTTCATAAAGGCTTTAGTTTAAATAGTTTGCCTGTGGACACAGCATTGCTGTAGTTTCTACATCGGACAGTGTTGATGTCTGTTGTTAGTTGAAGGTAAAGCCTTCTGTCATCAGATCTACTGAACAAAGTCGAGGCAGCAATATGACACTTTTTTCCACCTCGTCTTTCGTGTTGCCTCCCTGAGCTTTCCTCAGGCCGACAGCACCTTATCGCATCCAGCGAGGTGTATCAACAACACTCCTAATCATCCGCGGGTACATTTCAGATGTAGATGGCCTTCTTTTCTAAGCAGGGTGCTCACACTAAGCTGAGAATTTAATCCGCAATGTGGCACTCTGAGTTTCAGGATTAGTTTTTCAAGCTCTGTGTGAAAAATCTTTCAAAGAGGGAGGGAGTTCTGGCGATAACCCCGGTGGGGCATTGATCTGCTGAGAGGACCTGCATCACACCTGCACAAAATAACTTAAAGGTTTTAATCAATGCAGCACCTTCTAATCCCCAGGAGTGTGATGCTCCAGCAGCCCTTGGTTACAGGACTTATGTGTGTGCATATGTGTGAATCTTCCGCCAGCATGTGCTGGTACCTTGGTGGATTCAGGCTTGTTTGTGTCTCAGTAATTACAGGCAGCCAAGTTCAAGTATATTTAGCATAAAGAAAACTGGGGTTGACTTTTCTCATTTGGAAGCAAGAGTTACATCTTGGAAAATGTCTGTTTACTCAAGATATCATGTCACTTGCACATTTTGTGCCCCGGGAACACTGGGCTCATTTATACTTATGGTATGGGAATGCCCAGGAATCGCTGAGTTTTGGGGAAAGGTTATAAAGATTATATCGGACCTAACAGGAAGTACAGTTTGTGGTAGACCCATTTATGCACCTTTTGAATGATGACTCTAAGCTACATCTTACCGAAAAGACCCGGAAGGTCTGGCTTGCCGGATTGACGGCAGCCAAAAAGATCATTGTACAACGATGGAATCCACTTCATGACATTTCAAAAACCCATTGGCTGAGAAGCTTTTTGGATATCTCGTATATGAAACTTTCTTCTGCAAGGATTAATCAAGCGCAACAAGGAACAATAGCACTGTGGACGAACCTGATAACGGAACTGAAAAACCTACTGAATGTGTAATTTGATGGATCAAGGTGTGATTTATATCTGAACAATGGAGGGTTGGGTTGGGAAGGGGGATTGAAGATGTTGATTATTATTGTCATATGCGTATTATTGGTTTTATAAGCAATAAAAAAGTTTTATGATAAAGAAAAGATATGTCACCTGGGTGCAGCTGATCTAAATCACAGCTTCCCATGCCGGCGTGAACAGTCACAGGATCCGTCAGGATCCGAACAACATGATGTGGAAGACAGACAGGATGTTGGCCAGGTTTACATTACTTCTCTGATAATTACAAGAAGTATAACGCTAAATCCTTTTTTTTTTTAATACAAGCTGTCAAAGAGAAAAGGTTAAACTGACTTTGGTTGGATGCCTACAGTGTTTCAAATGAGAGTATGCCATTAAGTACTCTACCAGAACACTGGAGAGTTCTGCTCAGAGTTATCGGTGTTCCTCGGACTGCTCTCGTCCAGACTGACATCTCTGATGTTGTTCCTGGGATGTGCTGGAGCTTCAGCTAATACTGGCATCCACTGCTGTCTTCACATCTTCTCCTCCTTCAACTTTTGGTACTTGCCCAGTTTCTCGTGTTCCTCTCCTCTTGATACTGCTGTCACTTGGGATGTCCATGTCAATCACTATGGCTCTCTTCTGGAGTTTATCCACCTCAGTATGTAAAGTTCCATGTTTTTAAGTCATCCTTTTCATAATGGTAATTCGGTGGTGACAAAGTGATGACAAAACACATTTAGCGTTGAGAAGCAAATCTTAGAATATGTTTTACAAGATCCTGGTTGTTATCCTGGTATATGTTTACGCTTCTTTCGATTTTATTTACCAGAGAATTTAAATATAAATACAAGGTCGTGCCGTCGGCCTGTGATGGACTGGCGACCTGTCCAGGGTTTACCACTGCCTCTCGCCTGAAAATGAGGTGGCTCCAGCAAACCCCCGTGACCCTGCAAAGGATACAGCGGGTATAGATAATGGATGGATGGATAGATCGTGCCGTCAAACGTTCCACAATGAAAACAAAAGCAGATACCGGGTCCAATAAAGGTTTGTATAGGACTTTTTGAACTTAAATGAACAAAAAAATTGTCAAAAAGTCTAGGTGCTTTTATTGATAACGCTTTTAAACTGGACGAACAAATGAGTTCAGTGGTGAAGACAAGCTTTTTCCACTTTCACTCTTCAGCAAGGTTAAACCTAACCTGCCTCCACACCAAATGGAACAAGTTGTAGATGCATTGATAACATCTCACTTGGACTGCAGTGATTCCCTGCATGGCCTTGACCGGTCCTCAACTCGCTGCCTGCAGTTAGTCCAAAGTTTGGCTGCATGTCTTCTCGCAGGGACCACATGCAGGGATCTAATCACCCCTGATGTCCTCTTTGCACTGGCCGCCGGTTGCTTTGAGAATCCAGTTCAAGTTTTGTATATTTTTAGGCCCTTAACAATCTGACAGGGTTAGCCCTAAGGTCCTCTGACCAGCTCCTGTTAGGCAGCCCTTAGTGTAGATTAAAAGAGTTTTTGCAGTCCCAAAACTGTGGAACTGTTTCCCACTACACATTAGAGCAGCTTCAGGGGACAATTTAAAAGCAAGGGACAAACAAACTGAGGAAAAGTTTCTTTCCCAAAGCCATCAACATCCTGAACAAATACAAGATACAAGATCTACAGTTACCATGAATTTTTAAAGACTTCATACTTTTTATTCTTATATTATTATTTTGCATTTCTGCACTTTTTACTTACTTGTTGATTTCACTTTAATTGTTTTGCACTGAGCACAGGAGAAGCTCTACAATTTCATTGTACAATGTATAATGACAATAAAAGGCATTCAATTAAAACTAGATTCAGTTCAATTCAATTCAGTTCAATTTAATTCAATTTGAGTTGCTGCTTAATCCCACTCCTTTCCACTGGCTTTTAACTTAAACTGAGTGAGACATTTTATAACATTAAAATGTTTTTATTATATTGTTTTTTCTTTTCTAACTATTAACAGTATTTTATTAGGGCCCGAGCTCTGACAGTGCGAAGGTCCTATTCAATAGGGTGTATTGTATCTGTAGGAGATGTTCTCGTTGTTTTTCTTGTTTTCCTCGTTTTTCTCCCAACAAAATGAGGGCCTTTTTACCCCCCTAAACGTGCCCCAAAAGTCACCAAAATTATGCACGCAAGCCAGGCCTCGCGAAAAATGTTATATTTAATGGTTTGCATTAATGGTCGTGGCCTAATGGCTCAACAGCGCCCCCTAGAAAACTTCGTGCCTCAAGCCCCACAATATGGTTTGACGTACATGCACGAAAATCGATACACACCTGTAACATGTCGCAACTTAAAGAAAAGTCTTTTGGCGCCATGACCGAAACCGAACAGGAAGTCGGCCATTTTGAATTAATCGTGTAATTTTGGCGCAATTTATGCCACTTCTTCGGCCGTTAATGCGGCCCGAACCGTAACGTGCACCCAGGTGTGTTATACATCAAAATGTGCGTCTCCATCCTGCGACAATGCACATTACTTTTCTCAGCATATTGACATATTTGGAAAACGTCGACAGCTATTCTGGTCCTTTCAGAGCTGCCTGATGTGACTGAAAGGATAAGCTGTGCCAACAACACTCAGACTCAAATGTTGGGGAGCAAAATCGCAACCTGGATGCGATTCTTGAACAGAATCTCAGGCTAGCTGCGTTTTTTGATCTCATTGGGAGGATGGAAAAGACCTTGGAGAAGTAAAAGCTGGGCTTGGTGGGAATTGACCACCAATTCGTCTATTTGGAGTTGCCATTGACGAACCAGAGACTTAAGACTTAAGGCCGACGGCCCATTACTGGAGTCTGACCCAAATGCAATTGTCGATTCTACAATCTGACCTTGGCAGGCCGGTCTAGTCACAATCTCCCTGGATGGATTAAACAAGACGCTCTGCTGTCACCAGCCGCCGCTCCCCCCCCCCGACACACACACACACACACACACACACACACACACACACACACACACACACACACACACACACACACACACACACACACACACACACACACTCCTCAAGACACCTTTGGACCTGTATCAGAACTTTACTGAGCTGATAACATCAAGGAAAATGGCTGAAGAGCAGATCTGGGACATAGTCCACTGATAAAAACATGCACACATAATGGTTAATTATAGAGTCACCGTCACCTCACCAAGAACTCTTTTATTCACATTTTTATTCAAACAACCAAGAACAGCTTTGTCGTCCAAGTTAAACATGTATCCATGTCATTGTTGAGAAACTGGCATTAAAACGACCTGGAAACCTGGAACGTGAGACTGATAGTAGTTTGAAACAGGAATGTTTCCTGTTCTGAAAGTGTTCAAGTGTTTTTATCTCAGTAAACTTCTCCTGCTGGACTCTGAGCCTCATAAACCAGCAGATCCAGTCTGAGCAGGTTTCCTGGTTCCCTCCCCTGCAGATCTGCAGCTATAAGACGGGTCTGAACAACACGAGCTGAACACATAGCTGACAGCCTCTGTTCTTTGCACACCTGATTTGTAGATCAGAGCTCAGACTATTTTCACCTTTGAGGAAGTAAAACTGTCTCAGTCTCAGTTATCGAGAGGAGAAATGGCGCAGAAAGGAGTTCAGCTGGACCAAGAAACCTTTTCTTGTTCAATCTGTTTTGATCTTTTAAAGGATCCGGTGACTATTCCCTGTGGACACAGTTACTGTATGAACTGTATTAACAACTTCTGGGATGAAGGACGGGAGAAACTCCCCAGCTGTCCTCAGTGTAGACGGACGTTCATACCGAGACCTGAACTGCTGAAAAATACCATGTTAGCAGCTTTAGTGGAGCAGCTGAAGAAGACCGGACTCCAAGCTGCTCCTGCTGATCATTGCTATGCTGGACCTGAAGATGTGGCCTGTGATGTCTGCTCTGGAAGAAAACTGAAAGCCATCAAGTCCTGTTTAGTCTGTCTGGCCTCTTACTGCCAGAAACACCTTCAACCTCACCATGATGCGGCTCCATTAAAGAAGCACAAGCTGGTGGATCCTTCCAAGAACCTGCAGGACAACATCTGCCCTCGTCATGGTGAGGTGAGGAAGATGTTCTGTCGTACTGATCAGATGTGTATCTGTTATCTCTGCTCTGTGGATGAACATAAAGGCCACGACACGGTCTCAACTGCAGTAGAAAGGACTGAGAGGCAGAGAGAGATGGAGGTGAGTCAACAACAAATCCAGCAGGAGATCCAGGACAGAGAGAAAGATGTGAAGCTGCTTCAGCAGGAGGTGGAGGCCATCAATCATTCTGCTGATAAAACAGTGGAGGACAGTGAGGAGATCTTCACTGAGCTGATCTCTCTCCTCCAGAAGAGAAGCTCTGATGTGAAGCAGCAGATCAGATCCCAGCAGGAAACTGAAGTGAGTCGAGTCAGAGAGCTTGAGAAGAAGCTGCAGCAGGAGATCACTGACCTGAAGAGGAGAGACGCTGAGATGAAGCAGCTCAGAGACACCAAGGACCACAACCAGTTCCTCCACAGCTGCCCCTCACTGTCACCACTCAGTGAGTCCACACACTCCTCCAGCATCAGCATCCGTCCTCTCAACTACTTTCAGGATGTGACAGCAGCTGTGTCAGAGGTCAGAGGTCTACTGCAGGACATCCTGAGAGACACGTGGACAAACGTCTCACTGGCCATCACTGAGGTGGATGTTTTACTGCCACAACTAGAACCAAAGAGCAGAGCTGGGTTCTTGAAATATTCATGTGAAATCACTCTGGATCCAAACACAGTAAACACACAGCTGTTACTGTCAGAGGAGAACAGAAAGGTGACAGTTATGGACCAACATCAGTCTTATTTTGGTCATCCAGACAGATTCACTACACGGTTTCAGGTCCTGAGTAGAGAGAGTCTGACTGGACGTCATTACTGGGAGGTGGAGAAGAAAGCAGGTGGAGTTGGTGTAGCAGTTTCATACAAGAATATCAGCAGATCAGGAGATGAAAGTGGATTTGGATGTAATGACAAATCTTGGTCACTACGTTGTTACTCAGGCAGATATGAATTTTGTTACAACAACATTCAAACCTCCATCTCAGGTCCTCAGACCTCCAGAATAGGAGTTTACCTGGATCACAGCGCAGGTGTTCTGTCCTTCTACAGCGTCTCTGGAACCATGACCATCCTCCACAGAGTCCAGACAACCTTCACTCAGCCGCTCTATGCTGGAGTCTGGGTTTACTACCCTCCTAGAAACTCAGCTGAGTTCTGTAAACTCAGATAGACGCGTTTCCTTCTCCGTGTTTATGAGTCAGAGTTGATTGTTGTGATTTTTCTTCACCGTTCAGAGATCCACGTCTCAAACTCTGATTGTAGAGGAACTTTGTTGTTCAGGTGTTTTGCAGGTTTCACTCTTATTTATGGTATAGTAGTGAAACTGCTAAGATACAAGGACAGAACCACAATTTACTGAAAGGATCTATATATATATATATATATATATATATATATATATATATATATATATATATATATATATATATATATATATATATATATATATATATATATATATATATATATATATATATATATATATATATATATACATCAATGAGGACTACACTGATGCTGTGAGATGGAAGAGGAAGGAGCTGATGCCAGAACTGAGAACAGCGAGGGAGAGAGGGGACATTGCCTACCTGAGACACGACAAGCTGATAATACATCCCCGTACCACCAGCACACCAAACCAAATAAGAGCCAAGTCATCATTCATCAGGTATGCTGACTCCACTAGGACTGTAACATAACACAACCACATTTCAACAAACACAACTTACATTCACCCTGGAAAGAGTTATTTAACTCACACACGAAGGGATCATGCTAAATACATTTCAACATAATGACCATCACCCATTTGACATTAAAAATGACTATGATCCTGAAAACAACTTCTTCCACAATATCGATAACGACTGCTGCTACTACACTGAGGACCAATTCAATAAGGACATCAACGCTCAAGATAAAATATCAATAATTCACTTCAACAGTAGAAGCATGCATGCCAATTTCCAAAGCATCAAATATTACCTGTCAATTCTCACATCTATTTAATATAATTGTAATATGTGAAACTTGGTTTAACAACTACAGGGGTACTGACTTTGAAATGGATGGCTACGAAATTACATATAAAAATAGAGAAAATAAGAACGGAGGTGGTGTGGTTTTATATGTGGACAAAAACTTAAACTATAGGGTGGTGGAAAAACTGACAACAGTGGTGGACAATGTGCTAGAATGTGTCACAATAGAAATCCTTATGGAAAAAACTTGAAAAAATGCTAATCACAAAATCACGTACAGTATATTTTTTGCCTTTTTCTATTACCTTTTATACATGTTTTTATATTTGATGTAGTGTATGTTGTTGTCTTTATACCCTGTGGGACATTTGAGCCTGTAATAAAGTTTATATATATATATATATATCTGTGGAGATGTCAACATTGACCTACTAAATCCAAATAAACACAAAAAACTGAAGAATTTATCAATACCTTGTACAGTCTCAGCCCCACCAGACCAACCAACATATTCACAAATGTAATAACTAACAATTCTGAGACCGGGGTTCTGATAAATGATATCAGTGTCCATTTGCCAATTTTTACAATTCACCACTGTAATATTAAACAAAAACATCAAGACAATAGACCACATTACAAACTAGACTAGAGTCTATGGAGGCATTCAAAATGATCATATAACATTTAACTGGGAACCAGTCTACAAAGAAAAGGATGTGGATAAAGCATATGATGAATTTATACGAATATTTAAATTATTATATGACAAAAATTGCCCAACTAAACTAATTAACAGGAATCGTAAATATAATAATAATCAATGGATCACAAAAGGCTTACAAAACGCCTGTAAGAAGAAAAACACATTATATAGAGAATTTATAAAACAGAGAACGAGAGAAGCGGAAGATAAATATAAGAAATATAAAAAAAAATTAACTAATATTATGAGAACATGTAAAAAGGAATACTATGACAAAATATTAGAGAATAACAAAAATAACACTAAAGGGATATGGAAAATATTAAATACGGTAGTTAAGAACAACCCTAGACATAAAGAGTATCCGCAGGACTTTATTGATAAAGAAAAAAAGATAAATAATATGGATGAAGTAGTGAACAAATGTAATAATTTTTTTGCAAAGGTTGGACCAAACCTTGCAGCAGAAATACCCGATACATTACCAGCAAACACAGCCGAGATTCTTGTAGACAGTAATCCCAGTTCAATGTTTTTAAAAACCATAGACGAGGAGGAAATTATTGATACTGTCAATAAATGTAAAAATAAAACATTGACGGATTCAGAGGAAATCGACATGAAGATATTGAAAAGGGAAATAGGGGGGATATCTAAACCACTCACATACATCTGCAATTGTCATTCAAAAACGGTCAAGTCCCAAACAGAATGAAAATAGCAAAAATCATACCTATGTTCAAAGATGGTGACAAATCCCACATCACAAACTACAGACCTGTCTCTCCTCTACCACAATTCTCAAAAATCCTAGAAAAAGTCTTAGATTATGTAACTTCATTGACAAACACAAATTACTCTCCGATAGTCAGTATGGTTTCCGTTCAAACAGATCAACTTCATTAGCTTTAATAGAACTCACTGAAAAGATAACTAGTTCTATGGATAAAATAGATTCATAGATTTAAAAAAAAGCCTTCAAAACAATAAATCACAAACTACTAAACAAAAAATTGGAATGGTATGGGATACGGGGGCTTGCGCTGAATTGGGTGGAAAGTTATTTGAAGAGCAGGAAACAATTTGTGAAGTTGGGTGACTATAAATCAGAATGTGCTGACAATGTGTGTGGTGTCCCCCAAGGGTCAGTTTTAGGGCCAATATTATTTAATTCATACATAAGTTATATCTTTAAAGTGTCTGATGTATTGAAATGTGTATTGTTTTCTGATGATACTAATATCTTGGGAACAGGGGAGAACTTGCAGCTACTTTTGGACTTGATGACCTCAGAAATGAACAAAATATGGTTTGACCAAAATATATTATCATTAAACAAATAAGACCAAATTCATGGTATTTGGAAATTACAAATCAAACAGTCAAATTCAAATTGATGGAATCCAAATAGAAAGTTAAGAAAATAGAATTCCTGGGTGTAATCATTGAAGAAAAGATTAGCTGGAAGTCTCACATCAAACATTTTCAAACCAAACTGTCAAGAAGTATCTCGGTTTTAGCCAAGGCAAAACATTTCTTGAACTATGACTCACTATTCATCCTATACAACACACTGGTTTTACCGTATTTAAATTACTGTTCGGAGGTCTGGGGGAACACATACAGAGGCTCACTCCAACCCTTGTGCAAACTGCAGAAAAGAGCAATGATAATTATACACAACGCAGGTTACCAGGATCACACTAATTAATTATTTTTACAGTCCAAATCACAAAAATGTCTGGATCTTGTCAGTTTCAATACAGCACAACTAATGTTCAAAGCAAAGAATAATTCATTACCGGGACATATACAGGGGATATTTTTTGAAAGAGAGGGAGGCTACAACCTCAGGGGTCAGTTTAATTTTAAAGTTCTCAACAGACACACAACACTGAAGAGCTTCTGTATGTCGACCTACGGAGTGAAACTGTGGAACAGCCTGAGCATGGAGCTAAAACAAAGTCAAAACATATCACCGTTTAAAAAAAGATACAAAGAAACATTCTATTCAAAATACAGATGCGAATAAACATGTAGATAGGTACATTTATTAATATATTTAGATATATAGATGTATATTATGGATATAGATAGTTATATGTAGGTATGTATATGGATATATATACATACCTACCTAATATATATATATATATATATATATATATATATATATATATATATATATATATATATATATATATATATATATATTGATTTATAGTTATATGTACATACGTCGATATATAGATTTATAGTAATTTTTATGTATATAATTGGAAGTAAATATATGAACCAGTATATACAGGGCTGCACATAAGTGGGCCGCCAGAGCGCATGCGCCGTCAAAATCCACAGTGCGCTGTCAATCTTGTGCTGCGAAGCGCATTTGCGTACCAACAGCTGGGGCTCATATTATTGGTTGTCAGACCAGAATATTAATATTAAAACATCTATTGGGAGAGCTTTTCCCCAGAACTCCCACTCAAAGTTTGTACTGGCCAATCACAGCGCGTCCTTACTCCCCCTCCATGCTCGTTGCGGCGGTGGGTGGGGAGGAAGAGAGGTAAAGATCAGCTTTACTGAACAAACCCCGTCACGTCTCGTCAAAATGTCCAAGAAGCAAGCGCCATTAAGTAATTATTTTGGCGTTCCACCACCTACAAAGAGACGCCAAACTGAACCACTACCCGTGGATAGAAACAGAAAACGTGTTTTCGCCGAGAAGTGGCTGCATGATGCACGCGGCGACGCGCACCATACGTTCGCGGTCCCGCGTATCCTACCCCGTAAGCTCTGCGTTGATGCAACGCGGACCATAAATCAGCCAGTGTCCGTCACTGCGTGCAGCAGTTACCTGCGCCAGCAAGACGCTGCCCTCTGATTATGGCTCACAGTTTATGAAAACCCCAAATAAAAAATAAATTAGAGAATATTTTATTAAATCAATAAACAATTCCATCATCAAAATTATAACAAATAAAGGTTCAACATATCTTGCTTTGCATGTAATAAGACTAGGTAATATTAGTTTCACCTTTTAAATTGAATTATTGAAATAAATTAACTTTTACACCATATTCTAGTTGAATTATTGAAATAAATTAACTTTTACACAATATTCTAGTTGATTATTGAAATAAGTTAACTTTTACACCAAATTCTAGTTGAATTATTGAAATAAGTTAACTTTTACACCATATTCTAGTTGAATTATTGAAATAAGTTAACTTTTACACCATATTCTAGTTGAATTATTGAAATAAGTTAACTTTTACACCATATTCTAGTTGAATTATTGAAATAAATTAACTTTGTAAAAGACTATATTGAGCCATTCATCTTTATACAGTAAGTGAATAAATATCGTTTTGCCTATAACTTATCCCTGCATCCCTCTTTTATCGATCCGGCGAGACGGGTCACCGCGTTTTGGAGGCCCAAGTCACATATCCAGGGGCTCCTCTGAGCACCAGACCAAAATAGTTATGTGCAGCCCTGAGTATATAGCATATCTACTCTTATATAGTTATTCAAGTATATTGTTATACCATTGCTGTCTATTGTTCTCTATTATATTGTAGTAGTATGTAAAGTAATGATAATGTAATACTATACATTATAATTACTTCTATTATTACATACATTTACCTGTATAGTAGAACTAAATGATGGGCGTTTGTTTTGTTTTCTTTTGTTTGCCTTTACTTGCTTTGATTTTGACTATATTTATATATACATATAATTGAGTATTATATCACTGTATTGAACAGTTATTGAAACTCCTCTTGTTATATGTAAGAATGTATGTAAGATTCAGGGGTAGGACTAGATAAGTGGCTACTTCAATCCTACTCCGTTTGCACATGTTGGTGGATCCGTGAGGATCCGTGAGGTCTGCCCAATTGCTGTACATATATATATATTTGTATTCTGTCTTTTATTACTTTTTTGTACTCTTTTTTTTTTTAAATAGAGAAATCAAATTTAGTAACATTTGAAAAAAAAAGAAATCTACCAGCAGCTTGAATTTTCTTTTTTCTTTTACTGTCTCAACACATTTTTATAATAAATGAATAAACACATCTTAACAATCGAACAGTTTTGTAGTTTCTCTTTCTTCCCCTCTTATAATCTTATGCCACCACTTTCTGTCGTTCATTGAGAGAACTGAGCTCCAATTTCTCCTCCAGAACTTTAAATCTGGGCTGGATGGTGTCAGTTTCTCATACACATGTGAAGGTGCTCATTAGTGAACCTGGAATGATATTTAGTTAGGGCCCGAGCACCAGCAAGGCTTGTGCGAAGCCATCTTGAAATCGCAATGATTATTATTATTATTAGACCGGGCCGAGCACTTACAGTGCGAAGGCCCTATTGTATCTGTAGGAGTTCTCGTTTTTATTTTTATCCTCATTTTAATTTTTCCGACGAAATGATCAAAAGTCACCAAATTTTGCATGCAAGCCAGGCCTGGTGAAAACTTTTATATTTAATGGTTTGCATTAATGGGCATGGCCTAATGGCTCAACAGCGCCCCCTAGAAAACTTCGTGCCTCAAGCCCCACAAAACGGTTTGACATACATGCACGAAAATTGGTACACAGCTGTATCATGTCGCAACCTAAAGAAAAGTCTCTTGGTGCCATGGCCGAAACCGAACAGGAAGTCGGCCATTTTTAATTAATCGTGTCATTTTGGCACAATTTATGCCATTTCTTCGGCCGCTTCTTCACCCGAACCGTAACGTGCACCCAGGTGTGTTATACATCAAAATGTGCGTCTCGATCCTGCGACAATGCACATTACTTTTCTCAGTCAAAAGCATTACCGTGGCGACGATAGACGCCAAAAAGGGCGCCTCCCCTTCACCTGATTGGTCCATATTTGATAGTTCCTACTTTCTGCCATAACTTTTGAATGGTTTGACATAAAGAGTCGTGGGTGGTGTCATCGGACTCAGTTTTGAGTACTTGACCTTCATTGGCATGAATTGGCCCCGCCCCTTCTTCTGATTGGTCGATATTTGATAGATCATATTTTCTGCCATAACTTGAATGGTTTGACATAGAGAGTCGTGGATGGTGTCATTTCTGACATGCTTATGATGATAAGTTGAGTTTTATGTGAACAGCAAAGGCACTTTTTATAGTATTATTAACCTAGGAATGTGGGGGGAACCCGGGAGGGGGTAGTGGCCATGAGTGCGAGGGCCCGTTCATCGCTGCTTGCAGCTTTAATTATTATTATTATTATTATTATTATTATTATTATTATTATTATTATTATTATTATTATTATTATTATTTTATTTTTTATAAATGTCAGTTCATATGGAGCAGGGTTAGAGAGTGTTGTTGATAGATTGTAAAGGGGACATATGAAGAAAAACAATTCTGTGCTTGAAAACATTTATTGAGTTCAACTGAAGTGATAAACTCAAGAACTCTGACATCATAAAACCCCTTCACTTTCTTGGGACCTGAGCATGAAAATACAACATTTAAAGAAACATGTGGGGTCCATCTGAGATATAAATGGGCTGAAAAATGGGGTCTGATGTTGGATTGTCTGCTGGTTCAGTTAACCCACTTGGATTCACTTATGTGGTTGCCCCCCTGGGACCCAGATAAGATGATTGAGAGCACAGCTAAGAGTAAACCACTCTCAGGTTGTTTCAACTATTTCTGTGGCAGTGCTAAGTGGTTGCTGCCAGCGGTCATAATGTAATAGCTGATCAGTCAACCACAGCAGTCAACTCCAGTAACTCTGACACTAGACTTTATAGGAAGTCAGTGTGATAACTGAAAATAAGCTCGGTTGAAAAGGAAGACAAATCTGTTCATGAAACAATGGAAGGGCATGTCTGTGAACTGATGACTTCCTGATGTTGGGAGGCTGCTGAAAGACCATGAAGAAAATCAAAAACAGGACAGGAAGCATAAAATAATACATTCATTTCAATATGTAGTGATTAAGTAGCAGGTTTATAGTTGTCTGTGCGGGGACACATTGCTTTAACGTGCAGAGATGTGAAATTACTATCTTGTAAACAGTAAAGCAGCTGCGTTGAGGCCAGAAACTTGTGCAATCATAATTCCTCATTGAAACTTGGGAAAGGAAAGCAGAATGGATAATGAAGTGTTGATAAAATGTTAAAGATGAGGTGTCAAACGCTATTCCATCCCAGGGCACATTAGCATTACGGTTACTGTAAAAGGGAAGGTTACTTCTTGGACTCGGTCTGTGATGGTGCTTGTTGACAAGCTGATGGTAAGAGGACGCTTCTGATCAGGACAAACCTCATTAATATTCAGGATACACTGATTTAAAAATGTTGCTTCTAAAAGACACTAAGAATCTTGTGGTTTCTTCAGCCATGATAAATCTGCTTTCGCTGCTGCGCCACTTTTTGCTGTTACCGTTGCAAACAGAATCCAGGCTGCTTTTGGATTCTTGGACTCTTTTGTTGCTTTTCTTCAAGCATTGATGTAAAACTATTCTTTGGGCGCTCCCACTATCCCAGAGCAAAGCCAAACAAGCTTGCTCTCTTAAACAGAAACATACTTTTATTCCTGTGTGAGGGACCAACCCGGTTAAGCACGAGGACACGAAGATTTTAAAGAAAAAGAGGGTTTTATTAACAAAATAACAAGATGGGCCCTTAAAAAGGTAAAAAATAAAGAAACTAAACAATAACAGCCACCACACTGAAACAAAACCAAACTGACCTGAACAAACACACAAGGAACTTAAATACTGGCTGATGAGACCAGTGACACTGGCGTAAAACAACTAATCATTGTTAACAAATAACCTAAACAAACAGTTAGGATGGCAGTTGCTCTAATTTAATTTCATAAATACAAAATTAAACTAATTAACTTATATTATAGTGAATATTTACACAAACAGCCCATGATATCCCCCTCAGCTGTGGCTCGCCGCACCAATAAACCATAAAGAAACAAAAGTTGAATACCGGTATACAAACTAAACCAAATGTGCACGCTACAAATCTAACTTGTGCATTTCAACATAATATAAATAAAGGTTTGTACAAAATAAACCAAAGTGTCGATGCTTGATGTTACCGCCATTTATACCTGTGGGGCTGCAGGTGAGGCCATCACACCCTCGAACCATCTTCCTGCTTCTCAACCTTTCGTCTGCTGCCTTTTTGTTTCAAATCCTCCACAGAACCACAAAACTGTGCAGAAATCACTTAACCAGGGATACTGAGCATCCAGCGGATAAATGCCATCACAGGGCAGGTAGCAAAATCACGATGCACTGTGGGACATTTAGCTGTGGTCCCTGTACGCCTCTAAAACTGTTGTTGTAAGTCCTTAATTGTCTTTGTACAATCTTGCAGGGCAGATAAAATGAGGTGTCGGGCTGGATTTGGCCAACAGGCTTTGGGTTTGACACGTGCTTTAAGGGAATTAACCACCTGTCAATTTTAAGAGGATATTTCTCACTTTCCTCTGCATTGTGGTAAAAATCTTCACAGCTCCTCATTAAATAAGCCTAATGTTCCAATAATCTACTCAACATATCTTGTTAAATGTCTTTGTTAATGGGGCGAAGAAAATGTATTGAATTCTTAAAACTAGCAAGATAGTTCTCAAATAGTCTTTTCATTTTCTTGAGAGAAGACTTGTTTACTTTCTTAGAAATTAGTTTTCTTTTTTTTGCAGTATAGTGTCTTTCTTCTGTGCTAGAAAAGAAATGTTTGGTGTGGGAGCATAAGTAAAGTAGGAATTTAGTGAGTGTCAAGCTCAAGGCTTGAGAGTTGGCTGCCCTAATTGATCGGATTGATTTTGGACGTAGCTGCAGCGAGGGTGCTGCGGCTTTGTGAACCTGTGTTTTAAGATCAAGCAAGTTTTACCTCTTCTGTCTGAGTAAAACATAAGAAGAGCAGACCATTTTTAGAGAGTGGAAACGGCATGCACATGTTTCCTGAAATAACTGTGCACTTGGAATCCCGTTTGATCAGATCTAACAAAATATCACAATAAAGCCTTTTTTTAGTCATCCATAGACCCTGTGGGAATTTTTTTTAAATGTTAATCTCTCCTGGAAAAATGAATTCTGTGTAGTGTTGTTATGTTCCTGTTTTTTTTTTTGCTTGTGTTTCCAGTTAATCTAGTGTCCTCAACAGACCCCATATGCATGGACTCATCTGCTGTGTGAACGTATTCCCGCTGACGCTTTAGCACGTCTTCCAATCCTCATGTGATGCTCAACCCAAAGCTTACCGAACCTAAATTTTAAACATTCAATTTGGAGAAATTATATAAATTATAAATAAATTATATAAATATATACGTATAAATATATATAATATATAAAAATAATATATAAATATATATATTTTCAATTCAGGAGTATCCGTATAATCTTAGAGGTGTCTACAATTTTACTGTACAAAAAGCTAAAAAAGGTATGAAAAGGAGATGTGTCTTCATTATTGGAGTTAATGTCAATGCTGTGCACAATGTTTTTTGGTGTTGTGTTGTTTTTTTGTGTTGTCATGATTGAATAAACTTCATTCATTCATTCATATGTGCATATATATATATATATATATATATATATATATATATATATATATATATATATATATATATATATATATATATATATAAAACAACACAACACCAAAAAACATTGTGCACAGCATTATTACAGCATTATTATATATATATATATATATATATGTATATATATATATATATATATATATATATATATATATATATATATATATATATATATATATATATAAAACAACACAACACCAAAAAACATTGTGCACAGCATTATTACAGCATTATTATACATACATATATATATATATATATATATATATATATATATATATATATATATATATATATATATATATATATATATATAAAACAACACAACACCAAAAAACATTGTGCACAGCATTATTACAGCATTATTATACATACATATATATATATATATATATATATATATATATATATATATATATATATATATATATATATATATATATATATATATATATATATATATATATATATATATGTGTGTGTGTATGTGTGTGTATTAATTAAGATAATTATTCATAATTTGTCACTATCAGTACTCGGGTTGAGGGAGGATGGCATCCCCCCTGAAATAAAAACGGTCAAAATAACCCCCCCGGTAAAACTTCCATCCCCCCTTTCCATCCCTTATGTCATTTCATCAATGAATGTGGTTTTACTGCTATTTCAACATTTAGAGTCATCACCAAAAAAATAACACCAGAAAAATAACTTATTTGACAATTTTCACCTGTTTCAAGTAAATTTTCACTTGAAATAAGTAGGAAAAATCTGCCAATAGTACAAGATTTATCTTCTTATTACAAGCAATAAAATCTTGTTCCACATGCAGATTTTTCTACTTATTTTAAGTGAAAATCTACTTGAAACAGGAGAAAATTGTTGTTTTTTGCAGCGATGAGTCTTGTTTTAAGTGTAATGAGATTTTTTTTTTACTAAAATGAGACATTTTAACTAGAAATAAGACAAATATTCTTGTTAAGATATTGAGTTTTTGCAGTGATCCATTTTACTTATCCTGTGAAGGACAGAGGCATAAGTTCAGAAAGCTGTTTTTATTTTTGTCTTTTGATGTATTTGATGTAAGCCCAGTGGATATTTAAAGCTTACAGAAGGCTGCATTTAACTGCTACTATGTCATTCCTGCAGTATTTCTGCAGGTGTTTTGGTCAGTGCATTATTTGTAATATATTATATTATTTGTAATCAGCAAAAATTATCTGTCCCCATATGATAAAATCCACCATCCCCCCCTGATTTTTTTTTTTTTTTTTACAACTCGAGTACTGCTCATTATACAAAAAGCATGAGCCATCTGTCTTTTTTTGTATTATTCTCATGCTGATGTTTTAAAAACAGAAGTCAGGAAATCAGCGCCGGTCACGTGACTGTGGGCGGGGCTCCGCGGCGCAGACAGCCAATAGCAGCGCAGCATCGGTGCAGGTTCCAGCACAGATCTAAACACAAAAAAAACAAAAACACAGAGGAGACGAATAACGGTGCAGTCCCACCTTCACGGCCTAACATTCAGCCACGCCGCATCCGCGTCTGCCCGGTGATGAACACGTGAAGAGACGGAAGCGGGGGACGCGCTTTTGGGGCTGAAGGAAAGACGAGCGGTCCACCATTGTCTCCGGAGGAGCGAGAATGGCCTGGATGTGGAAGGTAAGAGGGGGTTCTCTCACATGGATTCCTGTGACAAATGGAGAGAAGGAAAAAAAACAAAAAACCGGGGATACGTGGACGCTTGGAGACGTGGCCAGGTTGATGTCAGCATGTGTGATGCTCCGGGTTGTGATCAGCCCTGCCCTGCTCTGTGTCTGCTGCTGTGTGCCTCTGTTTTCAGTTATTTGTCCCCCCAAACCAAACCCCCCTTTTGTCTTGAATATGTGTGCAGACAGACATGTCCCCGGGTCTGGGTTCTGCTTTCAGCCCCTGGTTGTGTTTAGGGAAGGCAAGTTTATTTATACAGCACAATTCAACACAAGGTAATTCAAAGTGCTTTACATTGACATTAAAAGAGCCAAGACATAATTAGACAGTAAATAACAAATAAAAATGAAATAAAATTATGAGAAAAGAAGGTAAAATAATGAAAAGCACAAGTTGCTGATTTAAGAGTACGCTTGAATAACAAATAAATGAAATAAAATGATAAGAAAAGAGGTAAAATAATAAAAAGCACAAGTTGTTAAAAAGTAAGGGCAGTAGAGTACAGCAGGTAAGGCAAGGCAAGTTTATTTATATAGCACAATTCAACACAAGGTAATTCAAAGTGCTTTACATTGACATTAAAAGCGGCAAGACATAATTAGACAGTAAATAACAAATAAGATTGATAAGATGATAAGAAAATAATTAAAATAATAAAAAGCACAAGCTGTTAAAAATAAGGGCAGTAAAGTCCAGCAGGTAACTATTTAATTTAAGAGTCGTACGCTTGAGTAAACAAGCGTACTCTTAATGTTTTTAGGCCTGATTTAAAGGAGCTGACAGTTGGAGCAGACCTCAGGTCTACAGGAAGTTTGTTCCACCGGTGAGGAGCAGAATAACTGAACGCTGCCTCACCTTGCTTGGTTCTGGTTCTTGGGAACCACAACAAACCAGATCCAGATGAACCTCAGGGGTCTGGGAGCTTCATAGGAACTAACAGATCCACCATGTGTTTTGGTCCAAGACCATTCAGTGCTTTGTAGACCAGCAGTGAGATTTTAAACTCTATCCTTTGACTCACTAGAAGCCAGTGTAGCGATTTCATGACCGGTGTAATGTGGTCCAGTTTCCTGGTGTTTGTAAGGACTCTGTTCTGGATCAGCTGCAGCTGCCTGATAGATTTCTTGTTAAGGCCTGTAAAGATGCCATTGCAATAATCCAATGCATGAATAAGTTTTTCCATGTCTTGTTTAGACAGAATCCCCTTCATTTTAGCAATGTTTTTTAGGTGGTAATAGGCAGATTTAGTGATAAACTTTAAATGGCTGTTGAAGTTCAGGTCTGAGTCAATAATTACACCAAGATTTCTGGCTTGATTTGTAGCTGTCAATGACATGGAGCCAAGGTGAGCGCTGATCGTTTCACTTTCATTTTTAGGGCCAAAAATGATCACCTCCTTTTTATAATTTCAGAATAAAAAGTATAGAAATGCCAGCTTAACTTAAACAAAGTTCAGGCTGATTTCATTAAATGTTTTGTTTCGTCAGACCAAAAAGAATTTAATTTAAAATTAAACCAAAAAAAGGTTTCAGCTTATGAAAACAGCTAATGAACCAGTTTGTTGTGTAAGCACAGATGGTTTCTGTTTATAACTTTAGAAGTGAAAGTGAAAGCTTCAAGATGACATCTTTGGATGACTTAATTAAACCAAAAAGGAAAGAAAGTTACATTTATTTTGGTCTAATTAAATAACAAATGTTTTTGGTAGATTTGTTCTCTGAAAATGAAAAAAACCCAATTGATTATGAACAGAGAAACTCAGTACTGCTACTGTGTTTGAGAAGTTTGATCCGTCAAGTCTGCACGAGTGGGCGTCACCTGTCACAGGCACACATTTTTTTGTTTTATGGGTGTTTTTCTGAGTTTTTTGCATTTAGCTGGCGAAAATTCTGGCACATCCACTCATTGATTTGATACAGTTACTCAATGAGAGTAGGGGACTGTAGTCATGTGGTGACACTGAAATATAGAGCTGTGTGTCATCGGCACAAGTATGGTAGTAAATGTTATGATGTTCCATAATCTGAGCTAGGGGTAGCATATAGATGTTGAATAGAAGCGGTCGAGAATGGACCCTTGAGGAACCCCACATGTGATCTTGGTTCTCTCAGACTCATGGTTTCCAATTCACACAAAAATCCGGCTTCCTCTGGAGCAGGCCGGCTGCACACGCACATCCCTCATGTCCAGGTGTTTACATGCTGCAGGAGCCCTCAGCCGTGGGAAAGTTAACAAACCTGCCTTCATACTGATAAGAGGAGGAGGTGTGTGTGCTGGAAAGTTAGGATATGATGCAAAGGATCGCCTTAATACCATTAGGAGTGAAGACTAACAGGTATCTTCATTGTTTCTGGATTTACTTAAAAGTTGGGACACTTTCTCATTCATTTAAATGGACTATTAGCTACTACTATTCTCCCTTTTCTATATTCAAAATGTATTAAAATAATAAAGATATCCACTGGTTTTCTTTAATCTTATTTTACCACAGTACTCCATTATATCTACTTGGAAATAGAAGAGCAAAGTACTCCTCAGAGTAGTAAAATTTCAGACCTTTGTGTGATAAATGCCTAATGAATCTTTAAAAAAGATATTTGGCTTTCTCCATTAATTCTTTAGGTGATAACTGGGCAATTTGTCCAAGAGAATATCCTGCCTTTTGTTGTAAGGGAGTTGGGAAAGGCTCCAGCAGACAGCAGATAGGGCAGAGATAGAAAAATGGTTGATTAATGGTTAAATCTCATTAGATGATAGAGGAAGTACACTAAAAAGTACAAAAGTACTTTACCATGCCTGTTAATTACTGAATTACGGTATTTTAGTCAGACCTGTTGCCACAAGTTCACAAAATCTATCACCCATCCATGCAGTTTCTTTTTACTGACATTTGTGATACACAACAGGTTGTTCTGAAGAACTCAGTGGCTTTTATAGGATGACACCTTTGCAATAAGATGGTTTGTGAGACAAAAAAACACTCTTCTGATTGCAGAGCTGAAGAGTTCTGAACCTCCGTTGGTATTAATGTTAGCAGGAAAACTGGAACGGTTTCCGTGTCTGAGAATAGAATAGAATAAGCTTTATTGGCCAAGTATGAATATGCCAGACAGGGAATTTGTTTTAATTTTTTTTTCGCTCACTGAACCCAGATTTAAATAGTTACAAACAGTAATAGACAAATGGCTCTTAATAACATATTTAAAAGTGAAAGTTGCAGCAGTATGAGGTAGACATGGTTATTGAAGGCGTTTTTTTTTTTTTTTTTACAGCATATGATTGTGGTTATTATTATTATTGCACAGTGGTTGATTACTCTGAGACTCTACGAGTGATGAGAGTTCATCAGAGCAACAGCTTGGGGGAAGAAACTGTGTCTGAGTCTGGGGGTTTTGGCGTACAGAGCTCTGTAGGGCCGTCCAGAGGGGAGGAGTTCAAACAGACTGTGTCCTGGGTGTGAGGGGTCTGCAGAGACGCTACCTGCCCGTTTCCTGGTCCTGGACCGGTACAGATCCTGGGTAGATAGGAGGTTAGTCCCAATTATTCTCTCCGCAGACCTAATTGTCCGTTGCAGTCTGTGCCTAGTCTAGTTTGGTGGCCGATCCGAACCAGGCAGTTATGGAAGTGCATGTGGAAGCAGCTGCGTGAAAGCATCACACTATCAAGTCCATGGTCAAGCGTCAGATGAAGTGGTTGAAGACCCTGTGAAGAAGTGTGTATTTGTTCTGTGGAGTAACTAATCTCGCTGTTTGGCAGTCAGATGGGTGAGTCTGGGTTGGGTGGATACCTGGACAGCGTTGTTCCTCCCCGCCTGCATTGTTCAGCTGTGGAGTTTGGTGAAGGAGGAACACTGGTGTGGGGCTGATTTTCAGGGTTGGGGCTAGGCTCGTTATCTCTTCATACTTCGGCGTATCAAGACATTGTGGACAGCGCTTTGCTTCCAGCTTAGTGGCATCTGTTTGGGGAAGACCTTTTCAAGTCCAACGTGACTTCTTCTTCTGGAAATCCTTCCAAGAAGAGTAGAAGTTGTTGAAGCTTTAAAAAGGTGACCACCTCCACATTGAAGTGTGTATTTGAATACAAGACTGCTCTTTCAGTCCCTGTTGGTTCAACCTTTGTCCACAGTGTTTTTATTTTATCAGGGTAACTGGGTAATTACTTTACTGAATTAAGAATTAAGAATGAGTTATGAGAATAAAGTAAAGTTATTTTTTCTTTTATTGAGACAATGCTGGGAACAAAAAATAATTGTTTCCTGGAGAATAACTTTTATAATTTCAGAATAAAAAGTAGTTAGAAATGCCAGCTTAACTTTTCAGTTCAGGCTGATTTCATTAAATGTTTTGTTTCTTCAGACCAAAAAGAATTTAATTTTAAATTAAATCAAAAAAAGGTTTCAGCTCATGAAAACAGCTCAATAAGTTAATGAGCCAGTTTGTTGTGTAAGCACAGATGGTTTCTGTTTATAACTTTAGAAGTGAAAGTGAAAGCTTCAAGATGACATCTTTGGATGACTTAATTAAACCAAAAAAGAAAGAAAGTTACATTTATTTTGGTCTAATTAAATAACAAATGTTTTTGGTAGATTTGTTCTCTGAAAATGAAAAAAAACCCATTGTTTATGAACAGAGAAACTCAGTACTGCTACTGTGTTTGAGACGTTTGATCCGTCAAGTTTGCACGAGTGGGCGTCAACTGTCACAGGCACACATTATTTTGTTTTATGGGTGTTTTTCTGAGTTTTTCAAGTCACTTCCTATCAATCTCTTGAGTTTCAGTTTGGTAAAACAAACATTAATGCTGAACTCAGTGTACTTTCTTCCTCTCTTCATATTAATAGAGGTCACATTTCCTGATGCGCGTGGTCATTTTACCAACTGAAATGTGTTGATTCAGGCAAAGTGATTTCCTTTCTATGTTTATTTTGTATAATGTTCTTCAATGAGAGGAAATGTACTGGAGGAAATGTACTGACTCTGATTCTTATGTCATGTGTTAAAGTGTTTTATCTTATCTTTTAAACAGTAGCGGAAAAGATTGGACATGTTTTTGTGTCTGAGTCTCAGTTTACAGCTTTGAGATGTACAGTTTAAAAAATCTCACAGAAGGAAGAAGCAAACCTGAAACGTAAGCAACAGGAACGGCAGAATATTTGAGATATTGCTTGAAAAACATTGAAAGAGTCGATGCTGATCAACTAACTGAATAACAGCAAGTTGTGTTGGCATGTTTTGCATGAATCAATAATTAAAATCAACCAGAATCAATAATTAGTTATATACTAAAACGTCTGTCAAACAGAGGGTGGAAGACACCAGCGTAGTGCCGAGGTGATCTACCTGAACGGATCCAAAATGCTGAAGTGGGCAAAAAAAAGAGCATTTTTCTTCCAGGAAACTAGTTTAAGCTTCAGGTTGGACCAGGATAATAAAACAAAACTGAAATAACCCAAATCCGTCTATCAAGCATAGATATAAACAAAATACAATGACTGACCTCCCTAACTAAAATAAACAAGAGTACACCAGAATTAGAGTAAATGGCAGCCCACCCCGACGCCCCTGGCATGTTCATTTACCCCCACAAGTGGCTGGCTGGGAGAAGTGGGAGACTGAGAGGAATCTCTCTCGTCGTCCATCCTCCTGGCGCTTTCATCCATCTGGTGCAGATCCAGCTAGCCAATCCTCTCCCGGCACTGCAGCACCTCAGCACCAGCATGGACCCCGTATACCGCAGTCTGCACGAGCAATCCACACGCCACATACACAAAACTGTACAGGTGATCTCATAATACAGCTTAATTCGGTTAAACCTCATTAGAAGTCAGTATTGAACTGTCGTCCCTCCTTGATCAATAGTGCGGTCGGTCGGCGTCATTGACCGATGTGCTGTTATTGATGGTGTATTGTGGATATGTTGACGATTTCTTGCATCTCAAAGAAATTCCCGTTTCAGTCCGTCAACATGAGTAAACTGTTTTTATTTCACTTTAGTTTTTTTTTTTGTTTTGTTACTGTTAATCTAAAATTAATAATACTAATTTACTGAATTTGGATGGCAATCATCTAATAACTGCATCCTCCTTGCGTCCTCATTGGGAAACAATCCGTCGGGAACATTTCACTTCAGAGACGTTACGGTCGCGCCAACGCCTGCTGTTTTACGCCGCAGCCGCCGTTATCTGAGACTGCAGTTAATTTCACACTAGATTTGACACCGTAGTATGTTTAATATACTTCATAAACAAGGAACAAAGGAAATATAATTAGGCATGACAAGCTGCTGAGTGACTGAAAGAAATGTAATGTGGAAGTGGACAGGACTAAATGAGGCGTAGCTTTAAATTAAATTATTTCAGTGTTCTTGTTTCTTGTGTTTTTCTTTTTCACTTTACACAATTTTTGCATTGATTATCTATGATGCGTGATCTTATTCTCATCTAATTAACCCACAAATATCCAAGTGATACATTTTATTATTAAACCCACAGTGGTTTATTTTAGCAGGGGGGAAATAAACATATAAGTTAAGAGAAGAAATCAAAAAAGTGACTTTAATGGGTTTTAATTTACTAAAAAGTTTTAAGGGCACATATAAGAGAGTAAAACCTGCCACAGTGGTGGAAACAGTAATATCTGTAAGTACAGATGTAACTGGTTACCAGAACTGTGGGTTGCTGAGGTCCTCCAAACGTATAACGTGTGCAAAGTCTGCTCATCCTTTCAAGGGTTTGGCTGGAGTGAATTATAAATTGGCTACAAAAACTTTAACAAGACCTTGCAAGAAACTGTTTGAAGATCCTGATCGAAAAAAAAACTCCAAGGTTTCGCACAGTTGTACTCTGTCAGGACTCAAGCTGTGTACAAAATCAAATCCTGTCAACCCTTCACCCTAGGAGGCAGAATCCCGAAGAGATCGCATTATGGAGAAAATAAAGCTAAATTAAGTATAAAATAACTCAATTCATTCTGAAATACAAAATCTTATGTACATTTCAGCAATTTTGTGACATTTTTGTAGTTGTAAAAATCTAGAAACGCCAAGAGAGAAACATAAATATACCAATGTCCAGTGTGAAGCATGAAGGACGGAGCAGTCCGGAGCTGCTGTGATGCCTCGGGGTCACGGAGAAGAAACCACGGGTTCAAACCTATTAAGAAATATGACAGGTGTGTGTCAGGGCCTGAAGTTTGGGAGAGGTTGGGGAATGCCACGGAGCAATAATCCAATATATGAGAAGAAAGAAGAAAATTCACGTGTCAGAAAGACGGAGTCAGAGTTCCTGTATGAATTCCCAGAAATACGCTGATTAAAGCAGTTTTGAAGGAAGAAACTTGTGGTTCAAAAAACCTACAAACCTCATAAAGAGCGACAGGAAATATCTGCTGGATGTTGTTGCTGTCGAAACCGTGGGTTCACTTACTTGTTCCCGCCTGCACAAAGTAATTACACAGAACGGTTGGTAAATATAGAAATGGGGAAAAAAAAACTGCTGATGTGTTATTAGGTTGGTTTAAGCTTAGACAGTTTTTATGACTTAAAGGAACAGCAAACCACATTTTTACACACCTTTTTTAAGAAGTAGTTGATGAAGAAATCTTGAAAATGTCAAACGTTTACAGACTTTTTCCTGCAACCGTGGATAAATGTCAGCCTGATGTAATTGGAGACTGTTACAAACCCATAATGCAAATGCATAAACCTGCCTGATGGTGTAGCTCACAAATCACAGTAAAGCGGTCGCCAGACTGTACTCCAGCCTCATCACACATGGTTAACTCGCCTCTTGAACCCTGACAGTAAACATCTGTATGCTGCATGCAGCAGCGTCTGAGCAATAGCAACACGCTGCAGCCATATGGTCGTGTTTATTCTTGTGATGGGAGCAGATCCTGCCTGGATTGTGAGTCTTAGAGCAAATAGGTTCAAATTAAATGGATGGGTGAATGAATGTGCTTTTGCAACCTCTCTAGAATCTGTTGTTTTAGGTTGTTTTCTGCTTTTCATTCCTCAAATTACCCCCCCTCCCCCTTCACTATTGAGTCAGGCTGGGCCCAGGCTTTAATGTGCTAATAGCCCCTGGCCTTGATTTGCTCGCAGAAAAGTCATTCCTGTTTCCACTCTTGGGGACGATGGCCCTGCTGTGCTATCCTGCTGACACGGCCATTATGTCGAGGTAGAAATGTCCCGATTTCTTTCATTAGGTGGGATATTTGCAGTTCTTGGATAACAAATGATGAAAAAATCTTTTGGGTGAACAAATCCAGCTAAATGACTTCCCTAATCTGTTTGGAGCTGAGTCAAGTTTTAACCAGGCAAGATGTAACAAACGTGACCCTGGAAAGAAAAAAAAGTAATATTAGTGAATCAGTGTTTCTGTGTCCTCCAGGCTAATGGCTAACGTAGCTGCAGGATGAGGCTTTGTGCAAGACGATTGTAATTACAAAGTCACAAACACAAATGCACAACTTCTAGTTCCCTGCTGTTTTAGCAGATATTAAATTAAAACATAATGAGATAATTATAATGATCTGTAATGCAGGGAGGTGACGAGTCCCGCTGATGCAGCTGCGTCAGGACCAGTGCTTCGTTAACTCATTCATGTGAACGTGCTAATAGCCAACAGTGAGTTTTGATTGATAATCATCTACTTAAAGTGTCAGAACCAGGCGTGCTGCAGAACTGTAGGCCACTTAAAAGACTTAAAAGTAATTTGAAATCACTGTTGATGTTTCATATTCATAAAGAATATCGTGTCAAGATTGCGACTCAGTCCATTGAGCCGGATGTTTGGTCAGAGTTCCAGTCAAATAATGAACAATTTGGCGAATGAAGCTTCTGAAGAGGTGTTTTTAATGAGCTGGTTCCAGCCGCTCAGTTTACTGAGCAGTACGGCCGTGTCGTCACAAACAGGGCAGCGGCGAGGGAACGGACGGGTAAATACTGGGAGATGATGCAGAAAGTTGCTGCAGTCAATTTAAAACTAAATCTGCGGTCGTCGTAACGAAATGGCAGTTTTAAGAGAAGCAAGTCTTTCATAAACACCGTTACTAAGTGGAGCCATAAACTAAGCTGGAGACATGCTGAATTGTAAAATAATCGGCCTCTACCTTGACACCCCATTAAAGCGCTGCTTGGCCACAGGACCAGAGACCAGGGCGGCTTCACGTGGCTCTGGTATGATTGAAGTGCTTCTTTTTAAAAGAACAACTTATATCTTTGTATAAATGGTCAGAAATCTTACAAAATATTATGTTGACGGTCAAAGTGTGACTTGTCATTATGTGTTTTCACTTGATAGATAAACAATTGTGGCACCAATTATTGAATTAGATCCTATAAAACTTAAGTTGCGCTTAAAGCTGGAAGATGCTTCGTAAAAATAAGCAAATACGAATTGAATCTGACATTTTCATGTCAGCAAAGGTCGTTTAGTCTGCTTTTAAGAAGTAGCCGATAATGTAAAACATGAAATAAGTTTAGCATTTATATTTGTTTCAGCTGGAAACTTCAGCGGATTTAATTTTCAGAGATCACATAAATGCCATTTGTTGTTGTTGCTAAACCCAAGGCTTCCACCTCAGCCAAGCCAGAATAACAATTTGGTCAGGAAACACATTATTGCGAATATATATCCGCATTTGCAGATAATCGCTGACCTTATGCAGGAGTGGGCTTTACAGGAAACTGCTTTGTGCTTCTTTTGTTGAGCTGCAAAAAAACATAAACCAGATTAGCGCTCAACAGGGAACTGGCCTTGTCTGCATGTATCTTTATCACAATCCTTTAATTTATCCCTTGAGAAGAATAATTCAGGTTTTTTAATGTACCTAATGCTTCTGTGTGAGTGGTGCTCATTCATCTCCGCTCAAGTGATACGGAGAAACAAGGACTCGCACAAATCAGCGTATGTGGCGTCAACACCAACCTCTGCAGTTCGGTTCACGTGACCCAGCAGGATGTTGGATTGAGGCTTTTTAATGTTGTGGCTCATTGATATATTCACTAATTCGGCTATCTTCTTGCTCCATGTCCAACAAACAAACATTTAAGTAGCTTTAGATGTGTTCAGTCTAAAACAGAGGAGAGTATTATGGAGCTAACTAAAGTCATCACCAACGGCAAGTTTTATTTAAAAAACACGTCGGCAATGGTGAGTGTGGGAAAGGGGTGAAGAGTAGAGCGCAAGTAGGGTGGAGTGGGTGGAGAAGAGTGTCAGGAGTTTCCTTGGACTTAAAAAAAGTAGCTGTGAGCGTAAAGGAAAAGTTTACAAGGTGGTTGTGGACAGAAGACACTGGCAATTAACACGAGCGGGATGCAGAGCTGGACATGGCAGAGTTGAAGATCCTCAGATTTTCTTACGGGTGACCAGGAAAATTTGGACTTAAAAATAAGGGACATTTTCTGCCGCTTTCAGAGGTCCAGTATTACATTTCAAGACAGGTTTAAAAGAAATCTAAAATAACTACAATCACTTACAAACTACAATTATGTGCTCAGAATCTGACAAGCCGACCTTTGTTGACACTGAAATGCTGTGGACAGACTACGTATGTAATTCCTATAATAGAGCCTAAATAAAAACACAAAAGGGAATTAAAGCACATTTATTTATTTAAAATATTTTCAGTTTATATACACATTAATTGTCTACAAGTGAAACATTAACATTTTCTTTTAATTTGTAATTTTCACTTATGTGATTCTGTGGCATTCATGACTGATGACACAGACGCAGACGGTCCTTCCCCTGTGAGAGACACTAACATCGCAGTTACTCATGTTTCAGGACTCGTAACTGAGCCCCATCCTGCTCCTCTTTAGGAAAGTACATTCGGTTTCCCATTCTTACAGATATTTACACTAATTCTTCCCTTTTCTGGCAGAAATGCCTTGTCCCTCGTTACATCCGTCTCACTGATTTGTTGTTCCGAGTTTGCTCCCGTTGTCGCCTCTAACCTCAGCAAGTGGCAGCTCTCGCGAGACCAGTGGCATTTCAGTTTGCCGTTTAAAAAAACATTATATTATAAAATGGGAAATTTACAGTAAAATTCTCATACAGGAGGACGGTGTGAAAGAGGGGTAAAATACGGTAGTTTCCCGGCCAAAACAGGAGACTTGACTATGACTGAATGATTTTGAGACAAAAGTTGGGTCCATCTGTGTAATGTTTGCATCTGTGACTATAGGCTATATGTTTATGTAAAAAAACAAAAGGTTTTCTAAAGTTTTCCATTTCCTTTCTTAGTATAGAACCCCAAAAGCAGCATGGAGATGTTTTCTACATAAGCAGCCTGACATCTTATTCATACGTGTTTGTATTGGGAGGTGCAGAAGGAAAGCATTAGAGTAATAAAACAGAATTATGTATACAAATTAAATTTAATGTTAATTCAATATTTCTATAAATAAAAATAGTCGGCAGCTGCTTTTTAAAGCGATGCATGCTTTCAGTGCAGAGTAGAAACCTGGGAAGCCCTCTCTATGAGTGCTAGGCTCCTAGAAAGGAACAACCCCCCCCTTAGTTTTGCGTTGGGGGGAGAAGCTCGGTCACCCTGGAGGAGCTCAGAGTCGAGCCGCTGCTCCTCCGCATCGAGAGGAGCCAGAGGAGGGGAGTATGCCTCCTGGCGCCTCCCTGGTGAGGCCTCATGTGAGAGAGGAAGTTTAACTCACCAAGGCCCCCCCAGTATGGTTCATAACTGGAGGTAATTTAACTCGCAGGAGGCCTGCAGGGAGACTTCTGATGTGCACAGCTCCTCTGTTAGCTCGGGATGAATTTATCTGGGAAAGACTGTGTTTGAGCTCAGAAAGGCTGCGTCTGTTGTCTTTCCTGGCAGTTCAGGATGAGCTCTCCATCAGAGGGAACAGTCCTGCTCAGAACGAGGCCAGAGACGGGGCTCAGGTTGGTACGCAGCAGCAGAAATCACACATGAGACACTTTCATATTAATTAACAGACACTCACAGAGGGTCTCGTTTGTTGGAGCTGCCACTAGGACTGCTATTACTGTCATGTTTGGGGTTTAGTACTTTATTTTGTTCCTCTTCATGTTTTATGTCTGGTCTTCGGGCTTTATTCTGTAGTTCTCACCTGTGCCTCTGTCTGCCCTGCCCCCTCCTGGTCCGTGTGCACCTGATCCCTGACTGTTTCTCCCACACCTGGGTCCAATCCCCCCCTCAGTCTGTCTATATTCCCCTCTGTGTCTTGTCTCGTTGCCAGTTGGTTGTTTTTCACAGTTCACTTACCAGCATTCTCGTCATAGTCATAGCCTTTTGGAGTTTTGAATCTTGCTTGTTTTTTTTTTTACCTTGCCTTTTGCCTCACGTTTTTTGGATACCTTTTGCTATTTTGCCTGCTTTCCCGTGTACCGACCCTTGCCTGGATTAAACTTGTTTTTTTACGGTTACAACGGAGTTAGGGCTGGGCGATATGGACCAAAAGTCATATCTCGATATTTTCTAGATAAATGGCGATACTCGATATATATCTCGATATTTTTTCTGTGCCAGAATTGGGGTTTCCCCCAAAGCATTATAGCATAGCATCTCTGTTAGCTTCATTTTTTTTCTGAGGCAAACCCTTAAAAAACAGTCAGTTTTAATACAAAGCCTCGTGCCAAATGTCACACAGGTTCCTTTATTAACAGAGGTCTGCACAATATCAACATGTATAAAACAAATGAAATAAAAATAAACTGCCTGCATATAGAGAATAAAAATGCTTCTTGAATAAAATAAAACAAATATCCCTTTCCTGCATAACAATTAAATTAAAATACACTGTGCAATTAGTACAATTAAGACAGTAACAGGCAGACTTTTCCACTTAGGTTGACAGTTGTGCAAATAACAAAACATTTGTGCAAATCTCAAATAAAACATTCAAGTCAATTTGTCACCAAATAAGCTATATCAAAATAAAAAAAAAAAAAAAAAATTCAAATTTTTTTTTTTTTTTTTTTTTAAATCGATATAAACGATATTGTCTCGTACCATATCGCGTTTGAAAATATATCGATATATATTAAAATCTCGATATATCGCCCAGTCCTACCATCTTGTGCTACGTTCATGACAATTACCTCCCCAGTTTTTCGAAGTTTCAGGGATTCTGCGTATCTTTTCCTGTGCTTGTCATTGTGTTTTTCTGTAGAAAGTGGGCTGATAAACAGCTTTAGAGAAAGCACGGACAGGATGTTGAATTAGGCTGATACTCGTGTTTTTATTCAAGCTCTTATCAGATCTCTGCTCACTTTTCCCTTCCTGTCATTCTCGTACTTTATCTCTTTTCCTTCTTGATTGTCAACACCTGACATTTGGGAATTTCTTGCTTATCTGTCGTTAGGCTGCACTAAATAAAACTTTATAGTATAGCGGAGCAGATCGGCGTCTAGCATTTTAATAGGTCGCTTCGTTCAATAAGATACATCTAGTTGTGAGACTCTCTGAACTAAGTTTTAGGAGTTTTACTCTTGAATATATCCTTTTTGACTTCATTATACAGCATGAAGCCAAAACCAGATAGCAAGAGTTATGTAAAAGATAAAACTTTAAAAACACGCTTCAGCTAAAATGTCCTCAGCAATTCTCTTTTACTGTGAAATCACTGTATCTGGTTTAGTATTTTAAAGGCAACATATTATGCCCTTTTTTCAAAAGCTGACATGATTTCCTGAGGTCTTTTATAAAACTTCTGTGACAGACTTTGGTTGAAATGTCACAGTGCTGCAGTACAATTTCCACTACTTTGTTCGCTCTTTTTCAATCCCAGTTTGTGATTTTTACTGGATATTTTAGACCTTGGAAGCTAAACCCCGCGCTATTGTGTGCCTGCTGTTGGTTGAAAATGAAAACAGCACAATCAGGCCGGGGAGACTGAACCAAAGCCATAAAGTTCCAGCTGGATGGCTAAACAATGAAAAGCTCTGTCAGCACGGCTGAAGCTGGGCTGATAATTGTCTGCTTTTCTTTTATTTACTATAGTTGCCCCAGAAGCCTGATTTATAAGGGCTCTTGTGTTTCACGTTGGTGTCGTCGGGTGAATTAGACTGCTTTCACAAATGTAAACGCCTCAATATAATTGTATATCTTCAGGGTGAGAAGAAATCAGATTTCGGTTAGCTGAATCCTCTTCTTGTCCGAATGCTCTGAAAGGCCGTCTTTGTCTCCTGCTCTGCTGTTGCAGTCCATTCTCCGAGCCTGTACGAGCCAACAGAGTACCATTAAGCCTGTGACTGCTTTATTATGGAAATGTAACCTACATCTGTTGTGAATACACGCACAAGTCCATGTGCTGCTGCAGAATCGGAGCAAAGTTAACTTTTTCAGAGTGATAATAACCAAAGAAAACCTCCAGATGAATCCACAGCGGTAACTGGCATAGCTGGGCTGCTTCCCCGGGATTCTTATCTGCATCTGGGAAGGCTTTTACCTGATCGGAGGTTGTCAGTCGTGTGGTTCAGGTGGTCTCTCATCCTGCAGAGTTTAATCCTGTGCTATTCCGCCAGTTCAGGCTGCTTGATCTTGACCGTCTGGAGCCCAGCTGCCAGAGCAGGGGCCTCATTTAAAATGGAGTGCGTAGGATTCATACTAAAAGTGCACGTACTCTCAAAAGCCGAAAATGCCGTGCGCAAAAAAAAATCCGGATCAATAAAACCATGTGCACGCAGACTTCCACGCAGTCCAGCTGGAAGGTTGCGTAGCTGAATCCGCCTCATATCACGCCCAGAAATGCATATGGATGAGCCTGCTGAGCATGCGCAGTGGCTTTCTGCAGCCTGTTTGGCGCAGATCCATGGTTTGGCGTCAGAATGTATGAGAAGTAGCAGCCACCGTGACACTGACTTTCACGGAGACCTAGATATGATATGGAGGACAGGAAAACCACATTATTTGGTGGTCACAGTAAAAGTTAGAATAAGTATATAAATAGTACGCTATACAATAAAATAAAGCGAGTGAGTGGCAGCACGCCGTTGCTGCGCTAAACGCCGTGAGTTCCCCGGCGCAACAGGGGGGACATGTCCCCCCGTCTTTTCAAAATTATGTATTTGTCCCCCCCACTTTTTACAGTTTAAAAACTAACGGTAGGATCAGCAAATCATCCAGACACTCGGGACGGCGGCCCGGCAGCCCCCGCTCCCCCTCCTCCCTCCCGTCTCCCCTCAGAGCTGCTCTAGGCTGATTTATGGTTCCGCGTTACACCAACGCAGAGCCTACGGCGTAGGGTACGCGGCGATGCGCACCATACGCCGGACCCTACGGCGTAGGCTCTGCGTTGGTGTGACGCAGAACCATAATTCCGGCTGTAACAACATGAGCGCACGTACCCGTGCATGACAGGCAGACACACACGGGGAGAAGGGACTATTTCTTTCATTTTTATTTTTTTTTAAACTTTATCCTTATGAACGCAATTGTTATATAGTCCAACTTTCCTTATTTTAATCAGAACACTTTCTTTTTTCCTCTTCGGAGTGGAGTAGTGGGTTCGGAGCGGCAGTCACCCCCCCCGCCCCCCCCGCCGCCCGCTCCGTTATCAGCACTATTTTATTATAAGTCTGATATATGTAACATATATCAATGTTGTGATATGTGTTGACATTATTAAGAGTATGACATGAATGTGGCTTAATTTCACCACCTCACAGCCTGCGTCGCCAGTTCCCCGTGTCTTAAGTAAATTCTTACGGGAGGGTGAGGGTTGCCGTAGAGATACGCAGATTTTTCGGTTAGTTTTTTCTTTTTAGATCCGAGACTTTGCGTAGAAGGCGGCTTCCGCAACTTTCAGGCGCTTTTTCTGCGCAAGCAAGCTTTATAGATGAGGCCCCAGGTCATTTTTTTTTCTCCTTTTATTGGGAAAAAAAATGCAAAGAAAAGACATCCAGAGTTTAATGAAAGAGTTTATATGGCAGCCGACAAATTAAGTCCCCCTCTGTAATCACAGTCGTGGTCAGCAGCCTAAAATTACATGCCACTCACTTTGAACCTTGGGGCTATAACCCCTATTATTACTGTACATGCTTTCAAAGAGGAGCTATAATGTCAAGGGGAAGTTTTACACTTTAATTAACCTTAGAAAAGAGTAAAAATCCATATGGGAAAGATCTGACAGGAGTCATTAATCTACCATTGTTCGGCTTAACACAATATAATCAATACAGTGGAGTGTTTTTGCAGCATTTTGTTCAGAAATTAAAGAATGGGTGAGGTTGTATTGACTTAACTCAAGTTTTCACTTTTACAAGAGTGCAGAAAGCTAAGTATTTCATGCTTTAGTTTCCAGAAGAAGCCTCTTTTATTGTGGATTTGTTTTCAGGGGAAAATAGGAAGTTGGTACCGTATAATGACACGAGACTTCCCTTAACCCTTAAGTCTTCTCTCGAGAGGCCAACACTTGGGATGAAGCTGCTAAACCTTAACAGACAGCCGACTTGAGAATCCAGTTTCTTAGCAACCGAGGGACAAACGAGCTCATATACAAAATAACAAAAGAGTGATACCCATCTTAGCTTCTCATCCTGCTGTGTTTGTTATACCTGAGAGGTGGAGGCTAACCAATGGTTGCTTACCGAACTGCTTTTGCATGCAGTTGGTTGGTGCTACGACCAATCAGTGCAACGGAGAAGGTGATGTATTGAGAGTGATTGAAATGAAGCAATGGGAGAGTGTGTTGTGTAGAGGAATATATGTTAAACATTTTCCGTAGCCTGTCGGCAAAACGGTAAATATGTCTACCTCGCAAAAGAAAGGTTTGGCTTCTGTTCAGTTTACGAAGAAAAGTCAAGATTTTTGACTTTTTATGCCAAAGCTGTTTCAAACAACCACTTCATCCATCTACACTGTTTACATCCAGATTACATTATTGCGTTAAGCCCGACCAGAGACTCTCTGTACAAGGATAGACTGATTTGATTGGCTCTCCAAGACTTTTGAGCATTCAGAAAGCTGAAACACTCATTTAAAAAAAAGTCAACTCCATGGAAGAAGTGTGTGGAGTCGAGTTGAGTGGCTGTGTCCACCCCTAAAACCTAAAACTGAACAGAGCAGTGAAGACCAGGCTAAAAAGGGACCTGTCGTACTATATCTATGTGGTATTTGACCAAAGCATGTCCTCAAGGAATTCTATCAACTTATGAAAAAAGGTCATAATATGTCTTCTTTAAAAAGAAAGTTGGTGAGTAATTGGTCTTACGTGGACAAAAGGCGGCCGGGGGGGCTGGGGCCATGTCCCCCAGGGAAAAACATTTATCAGCCGTCTGCACAAATACTTGTCACTAGTCTTAATTATTGCATGCTTTAATGAGTTTTCTTTGAATTTTTAGAGAGCACATTAAGCTTAATTTGCATTTTAACCCACATGCTGTGTAAATAACAATGTAATTTAAATCTCTAACCATTTCTGACTGAACCAAACATTTACATGTAGAACTCTCTGTGCTTTTTATTAGCTTTGATGAACCTTTTCAGTCAGGTTGACTGTTGGCTCACTGGAAGAAGGTTTTTCATTTGAGTTTTAGCTCTTGCAATTCTTTGTATTTTGCATGTTTTATTTAGACTTTCCAAAGTCTTGATTATATTGGTTCTTAAAAATATAAATTCAATATAAATATAAATGAGAATGAAGAATAGCGCTCTCTTATAATTACACTCTTGTTACACTGAAAGCATTGTGACTTGCTATGTTTACTGTGCACCATAACAGTTTATAATATAACAATAAGGAGTTATTTATGTGGAAAATAAAATGTAAATAATGATGATTTATGAATTTCTATTCATGAAACTGAGCTTGTGTGTCTGTGGTGTTCAGGGGAAACTTCGTAGGACCTTAAGTGCTTGCTGCACAGTTGTGCCACACCTGCAAACCAGTTCCTGAAAACATTATGAGGAAGCGGGTGCCCACATTAGTGTGCTTGTATTGGCATTTATCCCTGGCTAAAACCAGGACTGCAATCTTCCTTTTTTGTGTTTGCAGCAACGACGGACGGGAACTAAAGTTCCTTAGTTCTCCTTCAGCATTTTGGTGACTTGGTTGGGGTTGTTAAGACGGTTGGTGGAGGAAGCAGAACATGAAGCACAAAATTGTGAACCTCAATAATTTAGGTTAGTTTGAGAGACCAGGCCACCACCCTGCCAACTCAACCCCCCCAAAAAAAATAAAAAAATAAAAAAATTGAAATATGACCATTCCAGGCTTCCCATCACTCCTGCTGTTGTTGGCGTTGACCAGATATACATTCTTTTAAAGCCTCTTCAAATTTATTAGTGACCCAAGTCTTGTTTCTTGCAAAGTCTTTGTCCGTCATTTTCACAGCCAATGAATATTATGGTTCCCGTAACATGTTATTTATGGCGTCCTCAGCTCTGAAGACGAGGAGCTCCCACCCTGATCCCGCATCCTGCATCGTTCTGTGTACATCAGGCCTGAGATTAGGTGTGCTCTCGGAGGCAGGTTCAACACCCGACCCCATGTCCATGTCATGTAAAAAGGACAGGCGACAAACTAAACTGGGGTAATAAACACGAAATAGCCGGCGATGTTAAAGAGTCTAGTACTGAGCTTCCTTTTTTTTTTTTACTCCTTTCTGTCACTCATGCATAAAGGCACGCATAAAGCATATCCTAAGTGAGTTGGAGGTGATACTTTTGAGCAACAGTAATCTCTAATGATATTGCAATTTAGTGTGTCACCCTGCCTGAAAATCAAGACGTATTAGTGGGAAATGCGAGGCTACTAACAGATCAATCACATTTATTCTGATGTGTGTTAACCCTGCATGTAGGTGCATGTCTAAGGAGGTGCACGTCAGGCTACAGTGGAGCCTACGATGTAGGGTCTCCATGTACAGCGGACATATGTTAATGGTCTTCTGTTAAAGCATAATAGGTGATTTATGGCAGTTGCAACAAAGAACCATAAATCAGACTTAAATGGCTGATAGGGATTTAAATTTTAGGTCTTCAACTAATGAATTAATAAATTATTTTAGCTCTAGTGCTGAAACAGAATGTGCATCAGTTGGCACACAGCTTTTGTTAGACTGCATAAATTGCCTGAAGATGCTGCTGCTTGATTCCTTTCTGCCTCAGATATTCTTCACGCTGGCTCTTGTAATAATATCAGTGTTTAACTTGGCTTTTTGGTGGCAGGATTACTGCCAGACAATCAGCTGCTTGAGAGTTAGTGCACCTGCCTGATCCCTCTGCTGCACAAACACTCAGCTGCTCCTGCTCTCCAGGGCTTAAAGGGTCACATACCGCTGTAGGATCAGGACCAACTGAGACAGTTGGATCTGAGCTGTGACTTTTGAACAAGGAATTAGAGAGCTTCTCATTAAGTAGTCACCACCGAGCAGCGAAGGTGCCAAGACTGCAGATCGCTGGTCAGATGGCATCATCCATGGACCGGCCCTTTGCCAACGTATCAGCATGAAAATAGCCAGCACCAGTTAGACAGAGAGATCGTGCCTGCTGCTGCTGCTGCTGCAGCAGCGCACGGCCAGAGGACCAAGATGGTTGGGGACGTGAACCTGCAACATTTAAAGGTACAGTGTTAAAACCGTTTCATTATTATTACTTTTCATTGCCCATCGTGTTCTCCCATCCAAAAAAAAAATTTAAATGATGCTCCAAAGGCTCAAAAACACCTTTGGGACAGTTTCAGAGAGATATCAAAAATATCTATCATTAGTTTCTAGACTTCAAATCAGAATCTGGTTTTGTGTGAATAGCAAAGTTGAAATGTTCCAATACCACATTTCTCTTTCTGAAATTGAATCCTGTGCTTTGGTTAATGTCCAAAATTGAAATAAATAATAATTAAGTGAGGAATTTCATTAGGAATAACGCTGAACGTGCAGCCGCAAATATTTCGAAATAAAAAGCCATTTATAGTTTGACATTCGAACGGATCAGAGGGCCAAATGGTCGTCGTAAAACTACCAGCTAACATGAAATACGTTCAGTAGGTCACAGACCCAACCTGGGAAACTATGGCGGCTCCAAACACTTAATTACGGTACGTTTAGAAAATCCAAAATTTTTGCTGACCTACGGGGGCTGATCATCCAAGATAATAACGTCTAAAGTTTTGTTCTTCGTACCACCGAGACAAACACTCTGGAGTCTGACAAACAAACTCCAGAGTGGGCTACAGTACGTACCCCTTCCCCTTTGACTTGATAAACTTGATAAGCTTTTTCACGTGATGGTTCCTTGAATTTCTGATAAGTTTATTTGTGTTATTGTTAGCAACATTTATGGAAACCACAGCCATCCTGGTAGGATTTTCCAGCCTTGAAACAATGCCATGTTACCAATTCGATGCTAATGGAGACAGTTGGCTCTGTCCAACAAATGTCGTGCTGCTGCTTCTCAACCTGGTGACTCCAGATAGGAAGCTGGGAGTAGGGCTGCAGCAAAGGACATGGCAGAAAAATCCATTACTAAATTAGTTGCCAGTGAATTTAATATTTGATTTTTAGTTGGTTACATCATTGCACATCTGTCTCATGCAGTGGGACTTAAAACACAAATTGTCAGAGGAATAAGGGTGTTCATGGTTCTTGTAATGACAGCAGTCACTAAAGCAGCTGAGTATTAATAAAAAATGCTGATATTTTTGTCTCTTTTTCTGGTGGCTGACTCATCATATTTTCTGACGTCTGCTCTCTGTGCACTGTGTGTGCACTAGTGTGTGTGTGTGTGTGTGTGTGTGTGCGTGTGTGTGTGAGACACTGCCGTGAGCGGTAGGGAGCGCACCGACCGTTCGACAGTACCGGTAGTGAGAGGCTCACCGTACGAATGAGTGGCACGCTGGTGAATCTTGTCTGCGATTGGACCGTCATCCTGCAGAAGCCGTGCGAGGTGCTGTATAAGGACTATGGGCACAGAGCTCTACATCTCTGCTTTTAATTGCAACTATATTCAGTTTTTAATGTTGCAAAGTACCATAAATCCAAAAATTGGAGAGACTGGAACCGATAGTTTCATAGTGAATGTCTTCATTATTTGTCAGAACTGACTGAATGAATTGTTAAAAGCATTTATTTCAAGGCTTTTTCAACACACTGTACATCCCTAAGATTTGATGGTGCAGTTTACACTCTGCTTGAATTTAGCTAAATTGCATCTTTTTTCAAGGTGTTGATCAGTAGAAAGCCTCACTTTTGTACTATAATGGGCATTTTGTGTTTTTGTTGTTTTATTGTCAAACATCTTTAACAACACTGAAAAGTATTTTTTTTGCTATTACTGAACTTTTTAGTCAATCCATTACTTGTTCTGACAAAAGCATAATAAAACATTTTGCATGTCAACATCTGCCAGGTGTTTTTCAAGTTTAATGATTCAAATAGCTTGTAATGCAGTGATCAGTGCTGCCTTTTAATTCCTTGGAAACAAATAATTCATGAATCACCACCCTCACCCCCAACTTTAGGAGCATACACGCCTCCAGTTTCTGCTTCACCCACATAGAAAGAAGTGAAGGAAAGAACTTGCCGCTGACGGCATTCAGCTGAGTTAGCTTCACATTCGCCGGATCCCACTTGGCAAGGCCCTCTCTCCACACTGTGTGTTTGGCTCGACCTCAGAGAGTTTAGCCCTGGCAAGGCCCAACCGGCCGCTGGCACAGAGGCCGACTGAACCCCCGGAAGAGACGGATCAGCAGAGGCCATGTTTTTGCTAACGGGTTCAATTCTCTCTATTCGTGGAGATGTTACCCATATGATAAGAAAGGGATCAGAGAGGAAAGAACAGTTCAGAGGTTGGCTTGTTGAAATGCACTTAATAAAATCAATGAATCTGTTTAGCTCCAGTGTTGGTGACCCTTACTTCTCGTGGGCAAAATCCATCTTTAGAATCTGAATTTATTTTGGTACTTTTGTACAAATCCTGTCTAAAGCCATCAGTATCCTTGTTGCAGCCCCCCCTTTTTTTTTTCTCTCTCTTTCAGAAAATGTAAGAATCCAGATTAGTAAGATTGCTTGGATCCGGGCTGGACCGACCAGAACAGATAGCCCGGATCTCAGAGCCACGCGGCTGTAATCCTACATGCATTTTTCTCATCAGCTTTTCCAGACAGCAAGGTGAAAAGATAAAGGTTGGCTGTTAAAACTTTGAGCAATGTGTGATTTTGCGCAGCTAGCCTCCAGCTTTCAGCGTGCCCTTGAACCCGGCCTCTGAGTAAGCAGAAAATCCTTGTAATTGCATTAGTGCTGTTCAACAGCAAGCTGTGAGCCACGCCTGCTTCCTCCAGACCCGCCTTTTTTTGGTTAATTTATTGCCTGGACAATGTTAGGCTATACTTTCATCCCTTTGCAGAATTGTGGACGGTATATAAAACATCAGATAGCCGCTATGCATATCTTTAATCCAGATTCTGTGTCAGGTTGTGTTGTAAAGTGGTTGATGTGCTCAGTGGGAGACAACCCACTGATAGGCGAACGCCCTCTGCAGAGGACTCGACCGAGTCAGGCTGATATCAGGTTGCTGTGCCACTGTTATCATCCCCTTTGGTGCTCCGACTGCCAGCACTGGGAGGTTGATTGCCTCGGCAACTGATGAGGTTGGCAGGCGTAAATAAAACCTGGCAGTTAAATGAGGGAACTAAATAAAAGCCAGTCTACTTTTTGGTGAAATATAAACTCCTGTCCGCTCACCTGTGCCATGGGAGCTTTATCTGATTGGACCCTTCAGAAAAGAAATGTGGGCAGCAGTTCAAAATGGTTGCTGTTCCTGTGTTTGGATTGAAATTGCTTTGTTATTGTTCCGTCTGTCCAGATATGTATTTTGGCTTCCCTCCTGATTTCCCTGATGGCTGCAGGTGCTTGCTGTTGTTTTTGTGTTGGCTGTTGACGCCGACGCTGCCACATACTCTCACACATTGAATGCCGCCGCTCTCCCACCCGCTCCGCTCTCCAGCGCGGTGCAACGGACCCTGTGACAGAATATAGGCTTCATTGTTATTTGGCAGAATGAGCACCTGTGTGTAACGGCGACAAGGCCTTGATTCACACGGCTGGTTTGTTTATCCTGCGCTATAGCGGCTCAACTTTCACAATGTGGGAGTTCAAGCTCTTGGCCAACCTCCACGATCCGAGGATTAATGAGAAACAAACAGCTGAGCTGGCAAATTTCTCAGGGAAATTTCTGCGGCTGTAAATAAATCAGATGCAGGTGATTCAAGGTTTTCACCGCCGCTCTCACAACTAAGATCGTTAACTCTCAGTAAGACGAGCCGTAAAAATCTTTCCCAAATGCAACGAGTGCTTTCTCTTATCCGTCATGTCCATGGATCTTTTCTTATTCCGTTGATGCCTGATGTCGACAATAAAACACTTGTAAAGTGACATTGGATAATTTTATTTTTTTTTGTATTATTGTATTTACTTTTTAGAATTTTTTTAATTGTATAAATCTATATTTTATTTTTATTCTGGGGGTTGTGCAGAAATCTCTGCTACTGATACTGATTATTCTGTCACGTCACCCTGACAAGCATATATGAATGTTTTTCTCCTGTCACTACAGTTTTTTTTCATAATTTCATTGTCATCAGATGCTGGTAAAATTAAAAATGTCAAACTTGTTTGAACAACAATGGGAGATAAAGGATCAAACCTGCAGAACTGCGATTAAACATGGGTGCTTCACCAACTTGGCTTTAAACAGCTTCACTTTGCTGGTTTTATTTTCAAAAGTCATCTTCTTGTGTGACATAGGCACACTGCAGGGGTTTAAGAGGGTCGCTTCCATCGAAGTTGCTGGTTCAGTGACCAGCTTCCAACGTCAAAGTCAACCTACGGTGCTTCACAATGAGTACCATACCTGTAAACAGAGATGTGTCAATACAGTTTTTATGTTCTCCTACTAGTACTGATTCCAATACCTGGGCTTTGAGTATCAGTCAATATCGAGTACCAAATCGAGTTTCGATAAATGCTGCAGACATAGCACTAATGCTAGAGAGTAGGGATGTCACGATCACAATTATCCCGATCCAATACTTTGGGAATCCATAAAAATGAAAGAAAGAAACCAAAAGACAACCAATTCCCAAACTGCAAACAGCCGAAGCTGCAGCAGCTCTGCGTTTGCTGTCCAACTGCCAAACCAAACATGTGCATCATCTTGTGATTCGCATGTTTACTTTGGCATAGATTTTTCGTTGGATGCCCTTCGTGATACAACCCTCCGCACCCAACCTCCACCCAAGATTGCACTGATTAAAAACTAAATGAGTAACTGCAAATAATTTGTAACAACTGTCTTCAAAACCACATATTAAACAATTGGCACATGCTGAGTTCAACAGTGGTATCTGTTGCAAAATCTGCATGTTATATTTCTTTTCATCGAATGTGCTGTAAAATAGGGCCTCATTTTAACAACCCCAGAGCTATCGTAACATGTCTGAACAGTTTTTGCTGCAAAAATGTGTTTAAATACATAAATATCCCGGCTGGTAGGGACAGTGTAGCTCTTGGATTCATCCTCCCTAGAACTGAACTCTAATCAGAACAAAGTCTTTATTGCTGAGCCACTTTAACTTTAAGTTTGGAGGTGCTTTCTTGACGTCTTGCTCTTTCAGCCTTGAGGAGACCGTTTCTTGTCAGACACGTTTCTTAGCCAACAGGACCTTTAGGAGAATCTTTGCTTTTGTCAAGTGGAGAAGGAAATGGTTTGTTCCACCTCTTTCAGATAATGGACAATATCGGTCGGTCCAAGCCTGCGATTCCCCCTGCTGTCTCCTCTGGATTGTGTTTGTGTGCGAGAGCCTCGCTGTGCGTAGACACCATCGATAAGTTAAGGTGCTGTTATGCAGCTACAGAGAGTTTCCTGGGAAATATCCGTCCTTAAATGTCAGTAATCCTGCTCTGGCATTTGGCAAATTGAAATGGATTTTTCTTTGGTCGGTGTTTTTCAGATGAGCCCCTGCCTCTACGCTTCTTGCACAAGACACTGACACAATAGTTTTTGGCAATTTGTTGTAACAATTTCTATAGAAATTCAAAGCTGAATTTATGGATTTGCTCTCTCATGTGGTGTTCCCTGCAAACTGGTTGCCGTCCTGAATTGTGGCCTAAAGTGAGGAGATCTGTGGTGAATGGAGCACAGTCATCGCTTTAGAGCGGCTTTGTCTTCGTCCGGCAGTGCGAGTTCTGCATGTTGGGCATCCGTTCCCATCAGTCCTTCAAAAACCACATTTTACACAGGAATGAAGGTCATAAGCAGTCGAGGTAGATTGTTTTTTCTCTGATTGGACGAATGCCAACGTGCATCTCAGAGGGCCGTTTAATCTGTGCAATTTTTGCGACTCAGTGTTGCAGTCACATGACTGGCAGAAGGATGGGAAGCTTTTTCTATCATGCCACGTCAGCTGCAACGGCGCAAGCATCACAAGGATCGCTCCCCGGGACATAGAGGTGGTAATCCCGATACCATAGCTTTTTGGCGTCTATCGTCGCCACGGTAACGCTTTTGACTGAGAAAAGTAATGCGCATCGTTGCAGGATCGAGACGCACATTTTGATGTATAACACACCTGGGTGCACGTTACAGTTCGGGCCGCATTAACGGGCCGAAGAAATGGCATAAATTGCGCCAAAATTACACGATTAATTCAAAATGGCTGACTTCCTGTTCGGTTTCGGCCATGGCACCAAGAGACTTTTCTTTAAGTTGAGACATGATACAGGTGTGTACCGATTTTCGTGCATGTACGTCAAACCGTATTGTGGGGCTTGAGGCACAAGGTTTTCTAGGGGGCGCTGTTGAGCCATTAGGACACGCCCATTAATGCAAACCATTAAATATCAAATTTTTTTGCAAGGCCTGGCTTGCATGCAAAATTTGGTGATTTTTGGGGCACGTTTAGGGGGGCAAAAAGGCCCTCATTTCGTCGAAAGAAAAACGAGAACGAGAAAAACAAAAACATTTCCTACAGATACAATAGGGCCTTCGCACTGTAAGTGCTCGGGCCCTAATAATGTGTTTTACTTTAACAAAACTGAAGAACAAAAGGTGCCAAACCAGGATAAAGTCAGAAAGTCCTAAGGAACTCACGATGGATTCATGCCAATGAGCTGACAGAGGAAGAAGCTAAACACACAGCTATAAATGCACAGCCTTGACATCCACACTCTGTTTCGGAGTGTCATTTCTGCAGAAGTGTGGTTTCAGTTAGATTAAAATCACCCTGAAACAGAAAACGATCAGTCCTAGTATGAGGCTAACCGATGGAAGAGCCGTAGGAAAGACATCCACTCTAACTGGCGCGCTAACACGAGATCTCACTGTGCTTTATTCCTCATAAGTAGACCTTCCTGACAGAGTTTTCCTCTTCACTTTGGCAAATCTCTTGACTTTCTCGAGCGAGCGAGCATCAGCATGCGCAGCAGAGCGTGGAGCAGAACCGAACTGTCTCCGTGAGCGTATGCAGCCCCCCCCCAGTCCTAAAAGTTTTCTGCCTCTAAAAGAGGAAGTGACTATAATAGAGAGGTTAATCCTTCTACTCGTGGGGATTATCTTCCATTTGATATCAGATGTGCATTAGTCAAATGGGGTTGGACCACTTCTGTTGCGGTCACACATGAGCACTTTGAGATAAAAGTACACACACACACACACACACACACACACACACACACACACACACACACACACACACACACACACACACACACACACACACACACACACACACACTGCAATTTTTCTGTGTTTCCATCTACGAAGACGATGTCACAGCCTCATTATTGCCAAAGATCACTGAGGAGTTTCATCGACATGAAACCCGGCAGCTTCTTTTCTGGGACCAGATCAAGTTTCTCTGTGATGCTCTGCAGTATAATGATCCAGTTTCCTGCCAGCAGAGCAGATTAGTGCTCGTTTGACCTGGATTGATGGATTTGCTTTTCATATGTCAGGGCTGATAAGGGTGTTACCGCGGAAGTAAGCGCGCGCCGAGGGAACGGCACAGGGACATTTCGTGGTCGGAGGGCAGTAGGGCGCTCTGCCTGTGTGACGACTAAGTAACATTTCATTTTCATATCATGGACATCTGGACTGTAAATCTGAAGCAGACATAAAAGCCTGCCGGAGAGCTTCTAGATTGATCTTTTAGCCCTTTTACTGCTTTAATGGCTGCACTAGAAATGATCCTTCACTAGAAATGAGCATTTCTCTTAAACAAAGCTGAGCTTCAGCCGTTAGATCTCTTTAATGAGTTTGGGCAGATGGCGTTGAATGATCTTATTCTTTTTTGGATGCAGTATTGTGTTTTATGTTTTACACATTCTGGAAAACGAAGTCATAAACTAAGAAAATCAAGTCCAATCAGCCTGTAGCTGCTTTGGATCGTTAAGTTGTTGAACCATGAGACTGTTTATGAAAAGTGAACGTGGCCGTCGTAATGCAGAGGTTCTGAAGATCTTTAAGTTTCTCCTTTCTTCTGTCCGTCGCCGTGTTTCTGTTTCTGCGCCAGAACTGATCATAAAACCGCTGTTACCTGATCAATCAGCAACGTTCAACCTGAAAAAGCTTGTGAAGATGCAGCTTTTCTGTTTTCCATCTTCTTTCCAAACAGAGACCAACAGCCAACTCTCCTTTCAATTCAAATCAAATCAAATCAAACTTTATTTATGTAGCACTTTTCATACACGAGTAATGCAAAGTGCTTTACATAATAAAATCAACATTTAACATAGAAAAACTCACACACTCATGGTTAAAAACACACCTCTGACACACATCCTCACTTTAATACCCAGACAGCAGACATAGACATTAAAACATAATCACGAACATCATAAAAAAACCCATCATAAATAAATAAATACCTTGACGCTGAGGTGGGGAACAATATCTTGGGGAACTATCCACACCAGGAGCCCCCCACCGAAGACCAATGAGAGCACGTCTCTATTTAAGGTGATTGTCCAGCTGTGCTTTTGATTGTTTTCTCCTCGCTCTTTGTAATAGCCTTTTTCATTTTCTGAATATGAATTACATTAATACAAAAGCAGTAGAAAGATACAGCACAGCCAATGTTTCTCTGTCATTTGACATGGCCACTGGCTTTATATGAACATGTTTCACAAACAAGCCATGGGTTTTGGGTAGCAGGACCTGACTCCAGCCCCAGGCCTGGTGAGCGGAGCCGCACAGGCTCTTCTTCTAGCTGCCAGGCTGCAGCCGGAGCTCGTCTGCTCCCTCCCGGCCTCCGCGCATCAGCTATGTGAGGTGACTGCCCCCTCTACTGGACTGGGTCGGGACCAGCAGCCTTAGAGGCTCCGGATGAGCGCTGAGATGGGATGCTGCTGAGCCCTCGCTCCTGCAGCCCAACGTCAGCAGATGAAGACTGCATGTTCACAGCCCTGTTGCTTCTTCAGTTTAGCTTTACTGTAGTTCATGAAAGTACTAAAAGAAACAACTTAGAGGGCTGGAACAAAACATTTCAACGTCTCATATGTGCTCTTACATAATTAATCTTAATACATATTCTTTATGAACATTTCTCTTTTATTATTTGTCTTGATTTATCTGCTACTTGTATGTTTTCTTCTGGTTTGTTGAATGTGGAGAAACACACAGAGAAAAAGAAACAGCAAACTGAACTCACACTGGTGCAGTTTTTCAGGGAAAACATTCAGCATCAGATCCTAAACAGTACTCTTTCATTACTTTATCTTCCTTGTAAAAAACAACCCACTGATATAAATCATTCTCTTCCATGTAAAATGTAAACACAGCTTTAGAGTTAAAAGATAACAGAATCAATGATGCTTAGGAAGAAGTACAGCGGAGCTGAAAGTGCAGCTTACGGAGATAACTTGGATACCTGCTGCTGAGGATCAACATGGATCCATAAGCTCGGTCAACTTCACCTTCTTCACCTCCACTCGGGTTCTTTAATTTGTTAACAAAGTCCAAAACATAAAAGAAAAGTAAGATATCATATAAGCATAGGTGGAAACTATTTGAAGTCGACACAACTTGATATGTGGTGACTATTGGCCCTGACGCAGCTTGTGGTGGAATTAAAAACCTTTACTTGAGACGAATGTTTGTCATTTACAGATTTCCATCAGACAACTCAAGCAGGGAGAAATCATGCTTGGTTTTGGTGTTTGGGTTCTGTTCAAGCATCACCTGTCAGACTTAACACAAACATACAGGAGTGCAGAACTTAACCCCCCTGACATGCAGGAGCCTGGGAGGCGCCGCCGCCTCCCTGGATCGCCGTTTGAGAGTGGCAGCGAGCTCTACATGGTCGGTGAGACATCCGGAGGCATCCGAGAACAAATGCTTCTAGCTCCTCATGTAGGTCAGAAAACAGGACGGAGTAGCTGCAGTGAACCGTGGAGAGGGTGCACACGCACACACGGCAGCAACTGCCTGCCTGAATTAACTCCCGGGGGGCGTTTGGAATAATCAAAGTGATCACCATGCAAATAGAGCCACTCTTTTACCATAATTACGATTCAAAAGGAGAGATGATGGAACCGAACTGAACTAACATCAATTCCCCCGTATTATTCTGAAAAGTGCAGTTTATTGTTATTTGGTGTGACATGGCAGGATTTACCATCACTGGAGCCGCAGAGCCCGATGTGAGTCAAACATGTAGCACATAAATAGATAGATAAGATAGATAATAAATAGATTTGAGAGCTATGTTTTTGGGCCTCTGAGTAACTGACACGTCAACTGGATGAGTTTAACGCATGATCCTAACTAGGGCTGTTCGATTAATCGATTTTAAATCGTAATCGCGATTATGTAATTAGAACGATGTTAAAACGTGAAAATCGTAAAATCGATTTAAATTTTTTTTTTTTTTTTTTTTTTTTTTTTTTTTTTTATAAACCTTGTCTGCACACATATTAATGATTGATACCATATTAATGATTGATGGAAATACCTCTCAATACCTGCGACAAGTGCCCCATCGGAGAGGCTCTTTAGTGTAGGAGGGGGCGTTGTAACATGCCACCGTGCATCCCTCAAGCCAGATGCGGTAGACCGGCTCGTGTTCCTTGCAAAAAACTTGCAAATGTGAATAGCAAATGTAATGACTGACATTACACACCTCTACCTCCTTCATGGGTTGCATTATTATTTAGCATGCAAAGACCCAGTTTAGTTTAATTAGAAAATGTCTTGTTTTATTTAATTGGAAATATAACTTACTGTATGTTTGCAAGTGCTGATTTGCTGATTTTTTTTTTTTTCAGAGATAAAACTTTATATTTTATTATATTTTTTAAAAGCAAAGTTTGCACTTAAAGCCCAATGGGGCAAATGTTCAATAAAAAACAGCATATTTGAAATCATTTCTTTGCCTTTTGTCAATTCACAAAATAATCGTAATTGTAATCGAAAATCGGATTTTGAGAGAAAAAAATCGAGATTTTATTTTTGGGCAAAATCGAACAGCCCTAATCCTAACTAAAATTCATTCAAAACACATAAAAAACACATAGGTAACACATAAAGTGGCAGCCCTTTATGTGTTACCTGATGGGCTAAAATCACATACAGTTCAAAAATTGTTTCATGATCGCTGGATGAGAGGTGATCATATTTGAACAAAGGTTGGATCAGCACCCTGAAGTAAGAGATCGCACTGATACCTAAACATGACTAGTGGGGAAAAAGCTTCAAAATAATCAAAGCTCCTCCTTGGTGGAGGTCTCGGGCTCGGCGTCTACGTCCATCTTCATAAGCACTCTGTGCTAAACTTGTTAATATACAACTTTTATGTTCTTACTAGGAAATGGCGGAGAAATGTTCCTTCAGGTGGTGAATGCTTTCTTTTTTTTTTTACTTCTAAAAACACAACTCTTCTGGTGGCTTCCCATGACGTTACTTTTAGTCATTTTGTCTCTTTACATTATACTTTGCAGCTTTCTGCACCACAGATGACCTTGCAGCGAAAGTGCGTAATCATCCTGGATGAATTTAACCTCAATGATCTAAATCGGCTTGATTGCCTGAACCTGTGAAAGTGTGGCTAAACTAAAACTGTTCCTGCACATGGCTCATCCTCTTGCAGACTGCAAAATTAGTCCTGAACCCTTATTTTTCATAATCAGAGGTCGGTTTTCTATTTGAGGTGCTATAGCTGTAATCCTGAGAGTTTTAAGCATCCCTGACACTGAAGAAAAACAGGAAAAAAAGCATTTGTGAAGTTACAATGTGCGTTTATAAATAGCTGAACCTAGGCTAACTGCAGTTAAAAACAGTTATAGCTTATATTAATGTTCTTTCTCAGGTCCTGAGGCAGTGCGTCCCACGGGTGAAATTTTGTAGGAAGTTGTGTGTAACCATGTTACCGGCAGCAAAACACTCAGCCTCATCCTCCCCCGAGAAAACAACAGTTTATTATCTTGTTGAATGACTTTTGAAGCAAGACCTCTGCTGCAAATATAACCTGAAAGAAGTCGTATGTCTCGAGCTACTTTCAATCTGAGGCCGAGCATTTGTTTATGCTTCAGACTTATTGCCCCGGAGAGCAAAATTACGGCTCTAGACAGGAAGCAGGAGGGGTGAGGGAAAGACAGTAAATATATTTTCTCAACCACCTTAATTGAAATTGGATTTTAACTGCTCGCTGGACCGTTGTGGCAAATATCAGGTACCAGGGAGAAAGCCTATTTGCATTGCAAATGTCATCCCTTTTATTATTCTTTTCCATAGTTTTTTTTTCACCTGCCGCCCAGGAGGCTCCTGGGGAAAAAAACCTAGCACATATGTTTTTTCATGAGACATTTTCTTCAGGTTGAACCTCATTATTCCAATACCCACTGCCATTAACTTCTGAGGTCTGAACTACGCTGTGGTTCCGTTGTTTACCGAGATTAGTGTTTGTGGGAGATTGTGCGCTCTTCATGGCCAGACGCAACCAGATGGAGGTGACATTTTGATTGCACAATATGTGTGAGGAAATAAACGGCTAATTTGCCCTAAATTTTCATTCATGCCGCCGGTGAGTAGAGCTGTGCTCGCTGATAAATGTGCAATTTAGAAATGTATAACCTGTTTGACGCTCATTTCAGGAAAATAGCTGAAGTACATAATACAGTTAGTGATGTCTGGAGGACTTGTTCATGTTTTTTTTCTAAATTAAAAGTGCTACAGACAAACCTTTCAATGTGAAATTGTTTCACAATAATTAAAAAGAAAAAAACTAAATTCGTTAAACAAAAGTATGCAAGCATAATCTGAAATTCATTACATGTTCAAATGTTCAACATACTATGAGTGAATAAACAGCAGCATGCATCATTTCAGTCGCACTAGATGCACGTGCTTTAGGTAAAAAGCAGAAAGTAACAGAAATGCAGACGTTTGGTTGTCTTTGCACCTTAATGTCTTTATGCTCCAAAGGTGAACTGTATATATGGCAACACATTGCAAACAACTTGGACGCAAAATATTCATGTGTTTGGCTGTTGGTGTCAGGCTTGATGCAGATTTGCAAATAAAATGTAAAGATTCTGAAGGAAAGATAAAAAAAATCTTTTGAGATAAAGTTGGAGTCAACATCAATCCAGCATTATTATATATTTTGTGCAAAAACCATTACACATGAGGTTTATTTAGCTTTTTATGATTTTATTTCTTTTATTTTTTCATACCTATTAAAAAAATGATAATGTTGCCGAAGTGTCGTAACGCCACAATAAGGACTCAGACAAATTTCCCCAGAGATTTGGTGGAATAAAGGCATAAACCACAGTTAACTAGACGTACTGAAGAACAAGTTTCCTGTGGTTTCAATGCTTCATTATGTTATGTAACGTCCTGCTCCTCGGTGTCTGCATGACGTACTTAGTTTATTACCTCAGACAACTTTCTGCCACTTTCTCCTTTAGGTAATCTGGTCACACAGCCGTGCTGCAGGAGAGATAAGAGGAAAATTATGATTCCTTCTCGTCCCAGGTCCCAATGATCCCACTCAATCTGAGAGCTGAGATCAATAGAAATGGGCCCTCGCCGCTTTCAGTTTGGGTGCATTAAATAAAACGTCCCCAGGATGTACTCGTAAATTGCACTGCAGTTAATGGCCATCATTGTCTGATCCGATGGCTGCAAACAAGGTCGTTGCTGTTGGATGTGGAGTCATATTCTTCAAGCAAAATGTTTTCACGTTGACCTAGAGCTTTAATGGTCCGACTTTATGGCCTTCTGCTGCCTCCTTGACGGTGTAAATGGTCCTACTTTCTCGCTGCACTCCGTCCTGAGCACCGAGGCTTTGGAAGTCTGCGTCACATGGCTCAGCAGGCCAACCTGAGATCACCCTGATGGATGAGCGGACCATGAGAAGGGTTTTTGAGTTTTCCTCGTAGTGGAGGTCTAAGCACATCTCGCTGCCGAAGCTGAACCCTCTGATTACCTCCAAGGTTTGACACATTTCCCCTGTGATTTGTGGCCAGGTTGAGGTTGAAGGAGAAGAGGAAATTTCCTGTTCTCATGAGAACTGATGGATGTTTCAGCTCTGCAGACTGAGGTTAGGGTTGCTTCTCATCCCCCCTCCTGTTGGAGGAAGACTCCAGCTTTATAAGACATCGGCTTTGTGCTCTATAATGGAGCCTCGACGAGTGGCTAATACAGCGTATTTTCACAAAATGGCCTGCCATTTTTTTCTTCAATGAATTTGGACAGACCGTACTCTCAGAGAATATGTTATTTTCGACAATAATTGAAGCAGAGAGCGAGGAAAAAGAACATTTCTCTTTATGGTCTTTTGTACATGATTAAAGATGAGGCGTCATTGTTTGTGATCAAAGATGTGGAGTCGGCCACGAAGTGACGGGTGATGCAACTTACGTGCAACTGGTAAAATGCGATGGGCCTGTCAGGGCAGCTGATGGTCACCATCTTTTTCAACCCCACCCTCCTGCACAGACAGCGTTTGATCTCATCTCCGTGAAGCGGAGCCTCCAGCGCCTCCCGTGGGACGTTTGATGTTGGAGTTCAGAGCTTGCAGGCACTTTAGCAGTCGGGGCTTCACCATTACCACGCGCTACATCCAATCTTCTCACCATCAGATAACTTCAAAGAGTTTGCCAGACACCAACTTTTCTGAAAATCCAGAGTTTTTCACTGGTGCTGTCTGTCAGATTAGCAGCATGATATTGAGGCTTCCTGGTAAAAAAAAAAAAGGGAAAAATGAAACATCTCTGACTTTTGCTGAAATCCGTCATAACCCCCAGGCTTTGAGGTGCTTTAGCACGCAGATATTTTTTCAGTGTGGTTTGATTCCTCGTGTCTGTGTGGATTTGATCTCCAGCTCTGCTTCTCCTCTGCGAGACCTTTCCTCTTCCATCCCTTATCCATTATTCATCTCCGTCAGCTCTTTCTTTTGTGCTCGCTCATAATGCCCATTACTTCCAGATTCCAGCGTGTGAAACAATGCTGCCCCAGCTGTTGCATCATTGATAGAAGTACTGAAACAAAAAAGCAGATTAAGCAGAGAGAACAAGGTCCTTAATCCTCAAACAAAACAAGTCGACAGCCATTGCAGCAGCTGTGAGGCTGCAGAAGGAGTATAGATTTGTTCCAGTGTTGACACTTTGTTTTAGGAACAAGAAGGAGTCTCGGTTGCTCCTCTCTTTGCTCTGAATGTTTGGTTCATGGTGGGAGGTACATTTCTGTCATGCTATGGCAGTACCACGCCTGTAGAGTGAAGGAACAGGAGTGTCGGTGAAGGAAATGCTGATGCAGAAGCGAAGGAAGCATGTCAGACATTTTTATCTACGTGGGCAAGCTCCATCTTTTGAGCTTGAAATGTGCTGCTTGATATCACAACCATGTAGTGCTGAACTGAGGTAAACGTTAACATTAATGTGCTAATTTACACTCATTTATGTTTTCCCACTTCCAAACCGCAGGGATTCAAAAAGCCGTGGTGTTACATATAAAAGAACATGATGGCTACCGTGAACCTGTGTGGTAGGATTAACATGTCAGAGCTGGTGGTTGGAAAAAAAATGTTTATGCATGGGGGCCTGTTTATTCCCAGTATTGATGTTTATTCTGAGATCCAATTACAAATAAACGGCCTTCAGTACACGTGGAAACACACCCAGGTCGCATTTGACTACACATTGAGATCTGATCAGGAAATACGGGGGAATATTTAGGCTGCGCTGGAAGTATTTTTCTTCTGATCCAAAAGACCCCAACCTCTGTTTTCACAAATATGTCTTTCAGTTTCTCCTCACAACTACCACATTCTTTCTTTCTTTCTTTCTTTCTTTCTTTCTTTCTTTCTTTCTTTCTTTCTTTCTTTCTTTCTTTCTTTCTTTCTTTCTTTCTTTCTTTCTTTCTTTCTTTCTTTCTTTCTTTCAGGCTCCTTTCTTTCTTTCTTTCTTTCTTTCTTTCTTTCTTTCTTTCTTTCTTTCTTTCTTTCTTTCTTTCTTTCTTTCTTTCTTTCTTTCTTTCTTTCTTTCTTTCTTTCTTTCTTTCTTTCTTTCTTTCAGGCTCATTTCTTTCTTTCTTTCTTTCTTTCTTTCTTTCTTTCTTTCTTTCAGGCTCATTTCTTTCTTTCTTTCTTTCTTTCTTTCTTTCTTTCTTTCAGGCTCATTTCTTTCTTTCTTTCTTTCTTTCTTTCTTTCTTTCTTTCTTTCTTTCTTTCTTTCTTTCTTTCAGGCTCATTTCTTTCTTTCTTTCTGGCTCATTTCTTTCTTTCTTTCTTTCTTTCTTTCTTTCTTTCTTTCTTTCTTTCTTTCTTTCTTTCTTTCTTTCTTTCTTTCTTTCTTTCTTTCTTTCTTTCTTTCTTTCTTTCTTTCTTTCTTTCAGGCTCATTTTCTTTCTTTCTTTCTTTCTTTCTTTCTTTCTTTCTTTCTTTCTTTCTTTCTTTCTTTCTTTCTTTCTTTCTTTCTTTCTTTCTTTCTTTCTTTCTTTCTTTCTTTCAGGCTCATTTCTTTCTTTCTTTCTTTCTTTCTTTCTTTCTTTCTTTCTTTCTTTCAGGCTCATTTCTTTCTTTCTTTCTTTCTTTCTTTCTTTCTTTCTTTCTTTCTTTCTTTCTTTCAGGCTCATTTCTTTCTTTCTTTCTTTCTTCTTTCTTTCTTTCTTCTTTCTTTCTTTCCTTTCTTTCTTTCTTTCTTTCTTTCTTTCTTTCAGGCTCATTTCTTTCTTTCTTTCTGGCTCATTTCTTTCTTTCTTTCTTTCTTTCTTCTTTCTTTCTTTCTTTCTTTCTTTCTTTCTTTCTTTCTTTCTTTCTTTCTTTCTTTCTTTCTTTCTTTCTTTCTTCTTTCTTTCTTTCTTTCTTTCTTTCTTTCTTTCTTTCTTTCTTTCAGGCTCATTTCCTCAATGTATCGTTTTTACCGTGAGAATTTTTTGACGGTTTATCGTGAACGGTAAAATATCACCCATTCCTAATGTAAAGATTATTTTCTACTATGATGATGCGGATGTGTAGTGGGTACGTGAGATACGCTGTGGCCTCATGGGAAGACGTCTCTCATCTGAGAGATGTACAAGTTGTCTCTGTGAATGACTGTTAGTTTGACTGGTGATTCTAACATTGACATGGCGAGTAAGATGCCAGGTCATTTGTCCCGTTTAGCCTGTGATGGACTGGGGACCCGTTCAAGCAACACGCTGCCTCTCGGGTGATGGGATGCCGCCCTATCGGACCTTGAACAGGATGAAACGGGATAGGAAATTAAAAAAGGAAAGAATGTTTACCATGTTTTGTCATCCTAGTTGATCTGAGTCTCAAATAAATTAAATACATGTGCATTAGTGATGACACTGACTGAAAATAATGATTTATATACGTCAATATTAAATCAATAAGAGATAGAGTTGCAGTCTGTCTTGGTGTGTGCTTTTTCCTGTCTGGTCACAGCTGGGGTAAGCTTCAACTCCGCTACAACCCTGAATAGCATTTAAGTGGGTATGAATGAATGAATTACTGAATGAATGATCTCAATAGCAGCAGGGTGGGATTTGTTGTTTGCCTTCCTTACTGAGGAACGTCGTTCCTTCTCCGTTCTCATCACACGACTTTAAGCCTGATTTGCCAGCCGCTGACCGGCTGTAGGTGATAACCTGGAATCAGAGGTCGCCGTCAGGATTTGTAAGTCGTTATATGTGAGCAACTCAAAGATGCTGACAGATGACGGATTTCTAGCGCAACCAGTGAACTGGAATCGTTGGACAGTTCTCCATTTGAGCTGCAGCAGAGAGACAAGCGCAGGGGAACGTCACTCAGGGAGACATGTGAAGCAGGAGAAGCTTGGTGTAAATGTTCAGCCAGATGCATATCACAATGTAGCAGGCGGCTCATTTTTCACTACAAAAGATTTCTTTACTGGCCTTCAGCACTTTGTGCCCTGGCAGCCGCTGCTACCCACATGAGCTAATCCATCCCTTTTCCCTTGATCTCTATTTTTATTTGTCTTCTCGTGTTCTGAACAAATCAGAGCACAAACAGCCTGATCTCCTTGTTTCTCGTCTCATATCATTTTCAGATGATCAACCTTGTTTTTTTTTCCGCTTATGTCTCATTTATTGCATATGATTTGATGACTATGAAACATGGTTGGAGACTCGCTGGAGTTGTTGTCAGATCATGTCAGGTTTGATCCCGACACCCTTCGGCATCAAGTGTGAACACTACAACTTCAAGACTCCTGATTAAAAAGATAGTGAGTCTGATCAATGGAGCCTGATCAATATATGCATTGGGTGGCGTGCAAAGCAATTTCTTAGCAATTTAACCTTCAGGGGTTAAATTCAGTTGTCCACTCCAACTCCCTACTTCCTTCGTGGGGTCATGGGGGAGCTGGACTCTATCTGGACTCAGCCGGTCCATCATGAGGACCACGCTAGGGATGGGCGGTATGGACTAAAAAATGTATCACGATAATTTCTGGCATTTATCCCGATAATGATAAAAATGACGATTAAAAAAAAAATACTAATTCAACTCCACCTTTGTAACTATAAACCCATCTCATCATTTCTTTCTTTCTTTCTGGCTCATTTCTTTCTTTCTTTCTTTCTTTCTCTTTTTCTCGCTCCTTTCTTTCTTTCTTTCTTTCTTCTTTCTTTCTTTCTTTCTTTCTTTCTTTCTTTCTTTCTTTCTTTCTTTCTTTCTTTCTTTCTTTCTGGCTCCATTTCTTTCTTTCTTCTGGCTCATTTCTTTCTTCCTTCCTCGCTCATTTCTTTCTTCTTTCTGGCTCATTTCTTTCTTTCTTTCTTTCTCTTTTTCTCGCTCATTTCTTTCTTTCTTTCTTTCTTTCTTTCTTTCTTTCTTTCTGGCTCATCTCTTTCTTTCTTCTTTCTTTCTTTCTTCTTTCTTTCTTTCTTTCTTTCTTTCTTTCTTTCTTTCTTTCTTTCTTTCTTTCTTTCTTTCTTTCTTCTTTCTTTCTTTCTTTCTTTCTTTCTTCTTCTTTCTTTCTTTCTTTCTTTCTTTCTTTTTTCTTTCTTTCTTTTTTGCATAAAATGTGCAGATTTATAAAGGAGGAGCTGAAATCTTCCAGTGCCCAGGCTCCTTGAGAGTTGAATCTGTTAAATAATTAACCCATGCATCAAAATTCGTGGGCTGGCTCTGGTTTATTTTGTATTTATCTTTTCTTTCCACACTCTGGAGCTTCCGGAGATTACAATAAAATATTCAGAGCTCTGGTTGGTAGAAGGGGCTGGCTTAGTGTTATGGATTTATTTTCATTTCACTTACATATAATATCAGCTAATCAGCTACTTCAGTAAAAATAAATCTTTTTTTTGTTTGTTCTGGATTTAATAACTGGAGAGAGCACATCAGCAGCAGCAGCTCTTCCCCCCGTACCGCTGTAGTCTCCAACCAACGAGCGATTGTTCACACCGAGATGCTTTAACTAAGTATGATGCTTTGTACGGACTTGACGATGGACTTGACGATTCTTTCTTTCTTTCTTTCTTTCTTTCTTTCTGGCTCATTTCTTTCTTTCTCTCTTTCTTCTCGCTCATTTCTTTCTCGCTCATTTCTTTCTTTCTTTCTGCTCATTTCCTTTCTTCTTTCTTTCTCTTTTTTCTCGCTCATTTCTTTCTTTCTTTCTTTCTTTCTTTCTGGCTCATTTCTTTCTTCCTTCCTCGCTCATTTCTTTCTTTCTTTCTTCTTTCTTTCTTTCTTTCTTTCTTTCTTTCTTTCTTTCTTTCTTTCTTTCTTTCTTTCTTTCTTTCTTTCTTTCTTTCTTTCTTTCTTTCTTTCTTTCTTTCTTTCTTTCTTTCTTTCTTTCTTTCTGGCTCATTTCTTTCTTTCTTTCTTTCTTTCTTTCTTTCTTTCTTTCTTCTTTCTTTCTTTCTTTCTTTCTTTCTTTCTTTCTTTCTTTCTTTCTTCTTCTTTCTTTCTTTCTTTCTTTCTTTCTTTTTCTGGCTTTCTTTCTTTCTGCTTCTTTCTTCTTTCTTTCTTTCTTCTTTCTTTCTTTCTTTCTTTCTTTCTTTCTTTTTTCTCGCTCATTTCTTTCTCGCTCATTTCTTTCTTTCTTTCTGGCTCATTTCTTTCTTTCATCTTCCTTCCTTCCTTCATCGTTTTTACCGCGAGATGCCAATTTCTTACCGTGGGGAATTGTTTTGACGGTATATCGTGAACGGTAAAATATCGCCCATTCCTAGACCACGCAGAGATAACTGAGACAACCACAGGCTCATACTCCTGCAGACCATTTATGATCACCAAGCAACCCAACATTCATGTTTTTACACTGTTGGAAGAAGAGTACAACATGCAATCTTCATAGAAAAGCACCAACCTGGGTTCAACAAGCACATTTTTTTTTTTGATGCAACAGCGTTTAAACACCAACCAGCCTGTAACTGCTTTAGTAATCATCCAGATATATCACGGTGGCCTAAAAACAGCCCAATCTTTTTGCTGCATGAATAGTCGATGCGTAACCACAGACAGCAGGATGGATCGTTCATGGGGCCTCAAATGTTTCCGCAAAACTTTCTGACAAATCTTCACATAGTTGGACCTTAAAGCTCAGCCTCTTAAGTGATTTCTACAGTCGGCAGGATTAATCTTCTCACGATGTGGGGTGGTTATGAATTTTATGGAATTTCCTTTTTTGAATTGTTGAGAAATTCAACTCTGGGCCAGACGGATACTTAAAACTGCTCACCAACATTAATCCTTGAAGTTGTGCCACTGCTAAAATAAATAAATACATATATTTATATATATATATATATATATATATATATATATATATATTATATATATATATATATATATATATAGCTTTGCAAAAGCCAGCTCAGCTTTTTCGAAGTATGTCAACTCAATCACATTAGAAGGCGAGTAATTGTCCATGTCAATGAGCAGAGATTAAGTGTTAATCTCTGCTCATTGACTGTAGCAGAAGAAGGAGGATTTCAGAGAGATATTTTTATAGTTGATGAATCTGAAGTGAAGGGAGTAAGTTACCCCGAGTCGTCAGATTTGAATCAGAAGTATAATTATTGAATTTAACACTTAATCAGAGCAACTCTGCTGCTTTGGAAACACCTTTCCTCAGTTGAAGGACAGACGTGATGTGCTCTCATGAATCCTCAATGGTTCTATATTGAGCTGTAAACACAGATATTTGTGTCTTTAGAGGATGAAATATATTTCTAGATTTTTTTTACAATGATTATATTAGTCCAATTGAGACAAAAACAAAGACAACAAACTTTAATTCTCCTTATTGTAGGGTGTCTGCAGCATAACGTTGTTTTTTCTTATGGTTTCTGGAGATGCAGAATATTTAATACAGCTCTTGATGTAGCTTCAGCTGTGTGTGCATTTATTATACTCACACCAGTTAACACGGGGGAAATGACTGACATCCATGAAAAACCTTAAAATAAGCCTCAAATTGAACATATGCACTGTGGCAACTAACAAACAGCAGAACGTGGCCTCATGAGGCTGTATGTGGGACTGGATTAAGCATCAGAATATACACAGAGAAAGAGATGTTTAGGGTATGATACACTCAAGAAACACTGCTCCAGCTTGTCGATACAGTATCTCTAGACCACATATGCATAGTATGGATCAAATACCAAAGGAAATGTCCCACATGTGACTGGTCTCCTTGTTGGGATATCTGTGCGTTAGTCAGACTTGTCTCAAATACTCTCTCTCTCCCTCCACAGAGGAAGCCAATAATTGCCACCAGCCTGATTGTGGCCATATCGCTGCTTGTGGTCGTGGTGAATTACTCGGAGAAGCCCTACTTCCTCCTGCAGCCCGTGTTCGGTCAGACGTTCAGCAGCCACTGGATGTTCTCCAAGCAGCCGTACAAGGGCTTCAAGCCTCACCTGGGCTACGTCAGCATCCCCAAACAGGAGGTGAGGGACACACACTGGTCACATCATAGCATGTTCCCATGTAAAAATGTTCTGAAAATAGTGTACACTTAAATTGATATTAGGGATTTTAACAATTAATAGATTTTCGATTAATTGCCGTTATGAAATTACCCGATTAAAATTAACGATTACAATTAATCTATTTATTTATTTTTTTCGTTTAATTTCACCAGCTGGTATTACGCCCGGACCACATTTAATGCGACACAACGCGCTGCGCCGCGCACATAAAGTTAGAAGAAAGACACGGCGGATATGTTTGGTTTTAGTAACATGCTCAGGCAATGAGTCTGCAATGGCCCAGACGGGAGACACATGTAGCTCAGTGCTTAACTTTTATTTTTAATCCACTCTATATTCTTCTGGTTGTTCTCCGATATGCTCCCCTAAAGCCTGAATTATGGTTCCGCCTTAAATCGACGCAGAGCCGCCGCCGTAGCCTACGGCGTAGGCTCTGCGTCGTTGTAACGCGGAACCATAATTCAGCCTTCACCCGGTACATACATAGGTTTCTCTAAACATCTGTCCCCGCTACAGTTTTAACTAAAAGAAAATGTGCTCCAATACAGCAGGTCTCATCATTTTATTTTGAACACTGCCAAAACTCTAACTTAAAACGTAACTAGAACTTAAAATTTGCTTGACACAAATGACACTATTATGGCTGCTGCTACTACTAATAGCCTTGAAGTGCACTTTATATTATATTCCTTGTGGTACAAAAATGTCTTTTTGTTACTTTTGTATCAAATAAATATTTGATTAAGGAATACATTAAAATGTCCTTTGTATTTTATATAAGCAAAAAAAAGTTTGTATCTCAGATGGGGGAAAAACGCCGCTTATCAACTAATCGATGATCGATCGATAAGGTTATCAACTATCAATTAATGAAATAATCGATAATTTGCATCCCTAATTGATATCCATTCACTGAAATTAAGTCATATATTAACTTCATTTCTGAGACACCAGGGCCTTCATGTCAGTCAACTCTGCACAAAATCCGTGATCTTCCCAGAATCTTTAGTTCCTTTGTTTTCCTTTGACATTCAGCATATTATTACGTATCCATGCTAGTAATTTAAAGTTGTGTATACAGTTAAATAGTCATTCCCTGATTGTATTGTTCATTAAAGATGCAACTGGACTGCTGCCCTGGGATATTTAGTCTGCATGAAAAGCCTTAAGCCTGTATTATATCCAGTACGGGGAGACTCCTGTATTGAGGGGTAAAGTTCAAGACTTCTTGAGTACAATGCTATGGTATTTCATACATTATGAGCCCCTTTTTGCATAAAACAGGTGAAAAAGCTAGGTAAGGGTGGACCTAATTTTATCATTAATTCATTTTGATACAAATTTTGGATGGTTGTCCCATGTTTTGTTCATCCGGATTTGTTATTATATGACACCGAATGACACCGAGTGGTACTTTCTCCTGTGTCTCTTGGTACTGGCCCCTAAAAATCAAATTCAAACCAGAGGAACCATAATGCTTTATATGGAAGAGAAAAAAAAACAACATAAAGGCAAAAAAACAACAACAAAACAGTCAAATTCTCATACGTCTAAATGTACGTATGTCCTTCTACAAACTAAAGATCAAAGCGACATCTTTGTTGTGTTTAATAAAATACCTTTTTTTCTTCACATCTCATGTTGAGTGTCATAGCTTGTGTCATACATAAGAAGCCTTTTCTTCTGTGGATCTTTCATTTCCTGAAAGCCTCTATTGACCCGCGATCATATTTTCGTAATGAAAGCACATTGAATTACACTCGTGCAAACGCAGCACCTCCTGAAGGATTTCCTTAATTCAGTGTATCGGGTTCAAAAAGATGAATCTGAAAATACCTGTTTGATGTCTCTTTTGTGCCTTCGTTTCTTTGCAAATCCAAACGGGCATGGTTGGATTCTGCTTTTCTACCTTCAAATAGCTCTGTGCTGTATGTTCCCTGCACAATTTATGGAAATTGAAATATCAAAGCCTTTTAATTCCCACTACATCAAAATGGAGAAACCAAGCTGTGTGTCTGTTGTCTGGGGAGGCGGCCCGATGGACCTGTGCTCAGATTGGTTGATGGTTAGTGGGCTCACAAGTAAACCTTTCTTATTTTTGCTGCAGAGGAGCATGCAAGGGAAGGTGAAGGGGAATCGTGCATTGTACTTTCAGATTCTGCTTCTGGAGATGCAATAGATGCGTGGCCCTTCATGAGAAGTGGATGCCTTATTTTCAGCAGGATGATATTGGCAGATTAATGCGAAGCGCCTTCCTCTCTGCCTCTGGAGAGTTTCATCTGCACAACATTGGCTCGGAAGCAATCATGCATTACACCAATCTCAATGTCTGCACCTCCTTCTGCCTTCAGACAAGCCTGCTTAAATCACTGCCCTCTCAGCGTGGAGATTTATGCAAATCATTGGAAAAGACAGGCAGCTTCTGCAGAATTAGGCCTCCTTTGGCTCGGATTCCCACACTAGTGAGTTCTTTGTAGCGAACCAGAATGGGCAGTGATGTGTGAGCTGTCAGCCGATGTTGAGCAAACAACAACACCTCAAGAGACGTATGTATTTACCTTAGGCAGTGAGGCAATCTTACATGATCCACCGTGAGGTGTCATTGAAGTATTATACATCTCTTACAAGCATGTATTATGCATAAGGCAGTTGCATGAGAAGGGTCTGCCTTATTTTCCTCCTTTGATTGAGTCTGTCTCCTGGTGTGATGGATTGCTCTTGTTATGCATTTCAGGGAAAATACAAAACATTTGTCATATGGCACTTTACCTTCACGGGAGCGGAGTGGCCTAGTGGTTGGGGCTTCGGGCCCATGATGCTTTACTCTCGCTTGCTTTACTTCACCCAGGTGTATGAACGGGTACCTAACTTTGCTAGGGGAAGTATCCAGTGACTAGCGTCATATCCTGGCGGTGGTTACCACCTGTTCGTTTGCGCTACAGAAACCAGGGATAAACACCGGCTCTATGGGCCACAAGGCATACTTTACCTTCATGGCTCTGGCCATATATCAGGAAAGTGTAAAGGAAACCATAAACAACAATCTTTCTACTTTTCAGATGCAGATCATTTTAATGAGAAATCTTCTGATCTGGGACTGTTTGAAATAGCTCCTTATGTAGTATGTTATGTAAAGTTCTCTTTAACTTAATATTATCAAGTTTCAAACAAGAGTTTGACTGAACTGGGTTGCCCCCTTCCCCCCTTAAAACTAATTAATTAGTAGCGGCTCCACATCCATAACAGCGTCTGATTAAAAGCTGTCCTTCAGGGTCTAAACATGAAGTCAACAACATTTCTGAAACCTTCTGGAAATGTAAGTAGACTTATTTTTAAACATGCACATATGCAGAAATATGAGGTTCAGGGTTAGTGTTCAGATTTACAGCTTGAATGACTGGTAGTGAAGTAATCTTCTTGGTCATGTAACTCTGTCAGCGTAGCATTTTTAAGATTTGTGGTATTTTTGTTTCATGTTTTTTTGTTAGAAGTACAAAGTATTATTGAACAGCAGCTCGATCAAGTTTCTGATGACACAACTGGTAAATGTAGGTTTTTTTAATTATATTTTAGAGTTTGCTATTGAAATCATTTATTTAAAGTACTTACAGAAGAGTGAGGCCATATATTGTGGACTGGGGCGGCCTCGATTCGCTCTGTCAAGCACTGGAAGTGACAATAAAAGTGCAACTGGCCTGGCTTGGCCTCAATACACCCAGCTTTGGCCCAGTGGCGGGAAAGCAGCTTACATATGTTTTGATGTGCCTTCATCTGTGACTTTTCCAGTTTATGTGATGTTTATAGGCCAGAGTTGCTACGGAGGTGCAGTAAAGTCCCGTCATTCAGATTTAACCCACATGACCTCCGTGTATTTGCATGTTTATGTGTGTGTGTATGCGTGTGGGATATTCGGTTGGGCAGTGTGACACAGAGCCTAAAAGTTGAGTGTTCAGTGCCAAAATTGCCAACCATACCGAAGACAAGCATTTGGAATTAATTACTTTTCCCCATGCAGAAAGCTGAAGCTAATCACAAGGATTTTTAAGTCCCCGGGAGATACCGAGATACTTGGCCCGTTAATGCCGTCATTATTGCTTATTAAATAATCCTGTTTCGAGCATTTTAATGAACGTCAAGGTTAAGTTCACACCCCAGTGCTCTAACTCAGCGATGGCTGTGTTTCTGGCTCTAAGCCTGCTTTTTAAAATAACCCACTTTATTTTGAACAGTCTCGTGTATTAAAACCAGAGGCTTTGCAGGGTACGGTTTGTATTCATCAGCGCTAGAATTATTGGGATTATAAAAGTGCACTCTGTTTGTGATTACTGCACGCCACACCGAAACAGCAGTCTTGAACACAGAACTGAAACATGAATCACAGCTGAGGAGAGGAGGACGTTTTTACAATTTCATTGATTCCCAGAGATTTGTTGGTCATTACGTCCCAACAGGTGCTAAATCACGATGTCCCAGGATGGTTTTTGGTCTTTAGGAGAGGCTTTATACAATATCATTCGCTGTATGTTCATGATCAGCTGTCTGACTCTAAAATGCTCTGATTCTCCTTTTAAATTAACATATTTAATATAAGAAATGAACATTTTAAATCAACTTATCATCATGTTTAAGTAAACATTCAGACTGCTATTATTTGAGCGGTTCTACCGCAGTAGGAGCAAGTTAAATGCCTTGCTCAGGGGCTTCTCGGAGGTCGGTTTCCAGTCACAGAGCCGTGTGTCTCGCACGCAGTTATCCAGGCAGTGTTCCCCACGGCGCCCGGCCAATCTGTGTGTGCTGAAAGGCGTGATGGAGTTATGAGCTGGGCTGAGGGAGCAGGTGATGATGGATTGGCTGCCGACGACTCAGGGCAGCCGTGCTGAGCGTCTCCACCACTCAACAATTGGGGAAATACTAGCGCAGGTGCTGAGTTTCTCAACTCCTGATTGCATCCATAGGAAGAGGGAAAAAAAAACGCAATGTCAGAAGGGTCTGCAGGAGTAAATAACAATCTTTAGTTTTTGTTTGTTTTAATTTTCTAAATGGTCTTGTGTAAGCACATTAACGGGTACAGACAAGTCCAGGAGCTGTAAGTGTGTTGATTTATCTGGCATGATTGTGTTTGTTTTCTATATTTAAATAATGAAACACAGAACACACACAGGAAGAATTAAGCCCTTTTTTTTTCCCAGCCAGTGACATCCAACATATCCTCCATTAAGCAAATGATGCACAAGCCTTAGTCAAGACTGATTGACTCAGTGTATTTTAATTTGTAACTTTGTCTTACATTTAATTCAGTAAAGTTTAATCCTATCAGAACAAATCTAAACATATTAGCTTCAATTAGCTAAATCCCACATTTCCAATTCAAAGAGGGCTTTCTTCCTCTGTTGGCAAAGCGTAGCTACGAGCCTCTTGCTGAAGATTCATTATCAACCTGGCCATTCACTCAGAAGGACTAGGTGTCCAAACTTTTGAGTGTGTGCAAATATATGTGTGTATATATGAAACATCCGAGGGAGTTCTGGGTAGCAAAGCATTAGTCTTATCAAACAGAGACAAATTATAGAGGCTTAAAAATAAATAATTGCCCGATGCAATTCAGCTAATGTTCTGACCATACAAGCAACCTGCCAAAACATTACTTAGATTATATAACTGGATGCAAAAAACTGACCGGTTGGCAAGCATAACATCACGAGGTGGAAATTAATCAACAGAGATACTGTATATTATTTAAAAAACCATTTAAATGTAGAAAAGCCTGACATATATTAGTGACATTTTCTTTTTCTTTTTTTGCATTCAATTAAACTAAGTCATTTTTTTATTAGGTTGTGCTAAATCAAAGCATAAACCCCCTATGTGAAGCTAAAATAAGGTTCCGACATTTACAAGGCAAGTTTATTTATATAGCACAGTTCAACTACAGGGTGATGCACAGTGCTGTACAAAGACATTAAAACATACATAAAAAGCAAGAAGTTTAAGCTAGTAATAATATGAAGAATAAGTAATAATTTAAAATATGATTGAGTTTTGAAACTCAAAGTTAAAAGTATCAGTGTAAAAAAGAGTTAAAAAGCAATAATTAAAGACAAACAGACATCAGTTAAAAATAATTAACAAGTGAGATGCAAGAAATAAAGGTTGCAGTGCATTTTGGGAGATTACTGGATTGCAGCAGTAAATAAAAAGGTTTTCAGCTTTGATTTAAAGTGACTGAAGCTGCGTTTGAAATTCCATACTTCCACCCTAATGAGTATGCAAAAACAGTGTGAGATTTTTTAGTGCGTCCGAAACGTTAGTATGTACAGTATGCACAAATAATAGTATAATAGTATGCACTATCCATACTCATTCCGGAGAAATGTATTAGTGTGGATTGATGGACACTAGCTAAGCAGAAACTGTTTAGTATGGCATTTCGGACGCATCGTGAGAGTTTCAGCAGCCCTGATGCATTCTGGGAGTTAGTTCCACAGGTGAGGAGCATAAAAGTTGAACGCTGCCTCACTGTGTCTAGTTCTAACTCTGCGCACAGAAAGTAGGTGTGACCCTGACGACCTGAGGGTTCTGGTTGGTCCATGTGTTTTTGGCCCGAGACCATTCGGAGATTATTAAACCTACAGCAGGATTTTAAAATCTATTCTGGGACAGACAGGAAGCCAGTGTAAAGATCTGTGAACTGGAGTTATATTGTCAACTCCCTTAGACTCAGTGAGGACTCGAGCTGCAGGGTTCTGAACTAACTGCAGCTGTTTTAATGGATTTTTTTTTTTTTGGGAGACCCGTGAGAACAGTGTTACAATAGTTCAGTCTACTGTTTTTCTAAGTCCTGCTGAAACATCAGTCCTTTAATCCTCTATGTTCTTTAGGTGATAATGACTTCACTATTAATGTGGCTGTTAAAGTTCAGGTCTGAGTCCAGAACCTCTCCCAGATCTCTGTCCTGGCTATTTGTTTGTAGCTTCCCTGCTTGAAACTGAGTGCTGACATTTAATCTTTCTTCCTTGGCTCCAAATACTATTATTTTCTGTTTTGTCTTCATTTAACTGAAGACCATTTCAGTATCATGCAGAGAGATCCAATGATTCCCAAGTGGGGATGCTGGGAAGAAAAACTCTTTCGTTCATTCGTGTTTTTTCGTTTATTTCGAACATGTAAAAAAAACAAGAAAAAAGACAAGAAAACAAATACAGGTGGGCATTCTACCACATAAAGAAAAAAACAACATCAAAACACATATTCCAAGTTACATGTTCAAAAAGGAGTGGGAGGAAGTATACATTTATTTAATCCCACCCCCTTTCGACAACTAAACATGAATTATATGTCTGTATTTATTTTTTATACTATACACTAATTTGCATAAATATATATCATTTTTACAAAAATAACCTGTTTAATACAAGATGTAAGCTCTATCATAAATATAATATAACTATGATATAAATATAATAAGTATATCTAAGTACCGGTATATAAACATACAAAGACAGCATGACAAAATAGCAGACACACACAGCTGGTGATCTTTAAACACAGTCTTCACTTTTATACCTCATACATATATATATATATATATATATATATATATATATATATATATATATATATATATATATATATATATATATATATATATATATAGGCAAGGCAAGGCAAATTTATTTGTATAGCACAATTCAACACAAGGTAATTCAAAGTGCTTTACATTGACATTAAAAGCGGCAAGACATAATTAGACAGTAAATAATTCGACATAATTAGACAGTAAATAACAAATATGATTGAATAAGATGATAAGAAAAGAAGTAAAATAATAAAAAGCACAATCTGTTAAAAATAAGGGCAGTAGAGTACAGCAGGTAAGTTTAATTTAAGAGTACGCTTGAGTAAACAGTAATGTTTTTAGCCCTGATTTAAAGGAGCTGACAGTTGGAGCAGACCTCAGGTCTACAGGAAGTTTGTTCCACCGGTGAGGAGCAGAATAACTGAACGCTGCCTCACCTTGCTTGGTTCTGGTTCTTGGGACACACAACAAACCAGATCCAGATGAACCTAAGGGGTCTGGGAGCTTCATAGGAACTAACAGATCAACCATGTATTTTGGTCCAAGACCATTCAGTGCTTTGTAGACCAGCAGGAAGATTTTAAACTCTATCCTGTGACTAACTGGAAGCCAGTGTAGTGATTTCATGACCGGTGTAATGTGGTCCAGTTTCCTTTGTAAGGACTCTGGCGGCAGCGTTCTGGATCAGCTGCAGCTGCCTGATAGATTTCTTGTTAAGGCCTGTAAAGATGCCATTGCAATAATCCAACCTACTGAAAATGAATGCATGAATTAGTTTTTCCATGTCTTGTTTAGACAGAATCCCCTTAATTCTAGCAATGTTTTTTAGGTGGTAATAGGCAGATTTAGTGATAAACTTTAGATGGCTGTTTAAGTTCAGGTCTGAGTCAATAATTACACCAAGATTTCTGGCTTGATTTGTAGCTGTCAATGACATTGAGCCAAGGTGAGCGCTGATCTTTTCCCTTTCATTTTTAGGGCCAAAAATGATCACCTCTGTCTTTTCTGCATTTAGCTGGAGAAAATTCTGGCACATCCACTCATTGATTTGGTGAATACAGTTACTCAATGAGAGTAGGGGACTGTAGTCATGTGGTGACACTGAAATATAAAGCTGTGTGTCATCGGCATAAGTATGGTAGGAAATGTTGTGATGTTCCATAATCTGAGCTAGGGGTAGCATATAGATGTTGAATAGAAGCGGTCCGAGAATAGACCCTTGAGGAACCCCACATGTGATCTTGGTTCTCTTAGACTCATGGTTTCCTATTGACACAAAGAAGGCCCTATCTTGTAAGTAAGATTTAAACCATTGAAGCACAGTGCCGGTAAGTCCCACCCACTTTTCCAGTCTGCTGAGAAGAATGTTATGATCTACTGTGTCGAATGCAGCACTCAGATCCAGTAATACCAGAACAGAGGATTTGCCTGCATCATTATTCAGATGAATATCATTTAGGACTTTAATGAGTACAGTCTCAGTGCTGTGGTGTGGCCGAAATCCAGACTGAAATACATTAAAGAGGTTGTTTTGCATCATAAAAGCATGGATTTGCTGGAAAACGACATTTTCAATGATTTTCCCCAAAAATGGCAGATTTGATATTGGCCTATAGTTACTAAGTGTTGTAGCATCCAGATTTGATTTTTTTAGAAGAGGTTTTATTACTGCAGTTTTCAAGGCCTGGGGAAACTGGCCTGTTTGAAGAGAAGTATTTATTATCTGCAATACATCCGGCGCTATGCAGTTAAAAACTGTTTTAAAAAAGTTTGAAGCATGTTGTGGGCTTTAATTTTGAAACTGTTTCCGTTAGGGTTTTGTAATTTAAAACGCTGAACTGTCCCAGCTTTACTAAAGGATAGGAAGGACAGAGTGTTATCCTTCCTGAGGGGGAGCTGCACATTGCTTGTCTTATCTGTAATATTTTGTTTGTGAAAAAGTCAGCAAAGTCGTTATAGGTCTTTTTTGACAGCAGTTCAAGTGGGATTGAGGCTGCAGGGTTTGTCAGTCTTTCTACCACAGAAAACAGTGTGCGAGCATTATTACTGTTTCTATTGATAATCTCTGAAAAATACGATTGCCTTGCATTCTTCAGTTTCTGGTTATAGTTGCGAAGACTCTCTTTATAAGTGTTGTAATATACCTGAAGTTTGTTTTTGCGCCACTTGCGTTCTGCTTGTCTACATATCCTTCTCTGTTCTTTAACTAGTGTTGCGTTTTTCCAGGGTGACTTTTTCCTCCCGGACAGAACTTTGGTCTTAATTGGGGCGATAGAATCAATAACAGTCATAACATTGGAACTGAAACTATTAACAAGGTCATCAACTAGAACTGAGGGAAGGGTTGGTGATGGTGTAAAACCCTGGATGAATAGTGCACAGGTGTTATCATTTATATAACGCTTTCTGATTACCTCTGCTTCACCTTTCATAGGATTGGCAACAGTGGTCATTTTAAACAAAACACAGTAGTGATCAGACAGAGCAACATCGTTCACCACAACCTCTGAGATATTAAGACCCTTGGAAATAATTCAATCTAAAACATGTCCTCGGTTATGCGTTGAATCTGTGACATGTTGGGAAAGCCCAAAATTATCCAGAATATTTAAAAGTTCCTTAGCACACCCATCTTTGGGATTATCAACATGAATGTTAAAATCACCCACTAAAACAACACAATCAAAATCCATGCACATAATTGACAGTAGTTTGGCAAACTCATCAACAAACCTTGCATCATATCACATCATACCTTGCATATATATATATGTATATATATATATATATATATATATATATATATATATATATATATATATACTCTAACAAAGATCTTGACCCAAATAGTCAGATATCTTTTCATCACGTGGAAATCCAGATTTCAAACTCTTCCTTTGTTCTAGCTGGTAAACAAGATGGCATGTCGGCGGCCTCGGTTGGGTGGCAGTGTAGATTCAGTGATGACAAATTAAAAACTCCTCCCCCATTACGTTTATTACTTGAAAGAGAGTTTTTTTCCCCGTCATTTAAGTCCCATGTAGCGCTCTTCTCTGGTTTGTCCTACACGCTGTAATAACTCATCTGCTCTCACGCTCCTCATCTTAGCCGAGCGTGTTTCACTCGTTCGGTGAGACATGTTGGGATGTGGACTCACTTGTTCATGCGGGTGTGGGCCACAGCTTTGAATGTCTGTTGTGATCTCCTACTAAAGCTCCTGAGCCATAAAATAGTACTCAGAACAGCCCAAGGATGTTCGTCAATCCATGTCCTTGTATCTAGTTCCAGTTTAGAGTCTGCATATAGACAAGTACACTCCAAATCCCCTGACGTGTTCCTGTGCACGTTATCAATGATTCATCCGGTGGAGATTTGTTTGGACTTCAGATGGCAATGTATCCCAGAATGCATTTTGCATGAAGTGGACTTAATGGCAGGAGAGAGAGGATTCAAAGATAATGTTTGTATTTTAGGATGTTTTCATGTGAGAATGTTGTACTCCTAACTTTATGTTTGTGGTTAAGTTATCAAAACAGAGCCTTTTTTCTTCACCTCCACCTAACTTTATTTATAACATGGCTGAAATACAAATGTTCATTTTATGATAAATTCAATTGTACAGATTTTTTAAAATATATTTTAGCTCGTGAGCTGAGCTGTGATGTCACAAAGTACACAAATACACTGCTGTTCCTACAGAAATACTAAAATTCATCCTCCTGTCCTCCGAAGTACATTTTCCAGGTACGCAAGTCCAAACTTGGCGTACTTGAAATTGAGAAATGGCTCTAGTTTTAAAGTGGAAATGAAGCAGTCAGTCAAGTATACATTATTTGCTAAATGGATATCCACTCTATTCACCAATTATGTAATAAACATGAAAAACGTAATACAATAAAAAATAAAAAGAACTCCCGTTATAGCTTTCATAGCACGGACGCCGCCATCTTGGCCGTGACGTCACGGGGTTGGTTAGCTTCACGGGAGTCCACAGACAGAGGTAGAGGTAGAGGTAGTGAGAGACAGAGACAGAGACAGAGGAAGATAGAGACAGAAAAAGATCCAGATAGAGAAAGATAGACATTTATAGATAGAGATAGTGACATATAAAGACGGTTATACAGTGGCGTAGGGATAGTCAGTGCAGCACGTGCAACCGCACTGGGGCCCGGGCGACTTGCCGTATTAAACCAACCGTTGGTAAAGTCCCAAGTGGTGGTTTTTCACAAACGACGAGCTCTGTCAGGAATGTGCCAAACACTAATTGCCAACACAGCCTATCAAAACTGCAGCGCCGAAAGCAGAAAGTTGGGAGTAATTTGAGAAATGCGTCCTCGTTGAAACGATTTAAAGGCTGATTTATGGTTCCGCGTTACACCAACGCAGAGCCTACGGCGTAGGGTACACGGCGATGCGCAACGTACCGTGTAGCCTCCGGCGTAGGCTACACGTCGATTTAACGCAGAACCATAATTCAGGCTTTAAAGCCAAACGAGGACGCACGACGTCGTTTCGTCGCTTTAACAAACCCCGACTTCTGCAGAACAACAAGCGGGCGCCGCAGTGGACTTGTGCAGCAGCCTGCAACCTGCAGCAGCACACCGTCCGCTTCAACTGGTGTCTGTTTGGCACTCAAGGACGGGACTGAATGTACTTTTTGCATATGGGCGGCAGTCACCACCGTAAATACGCGTTCTGGTTGCGGCATCAAAGGAGGCGCGCAAAAAAAAGCCCCCCGATCTGCGCTCCTCTTGTTTTTCACATTGCCGGTGACAGTGGCGTCAGCTGAGAGATCATTCTCAAAGTTAAAAATGATTTAGGCCTACCTGAGGAGCTCCATGGGTCAGGAGCGGCTGAGTGGCTTAGCTATCCTCTCCATTGAAAATTTAAGAGCCAGGGAGTTGGACATTTGGGGATGTAATCCAGGATTTTGCCCAGCGCAAGGCTCGCAAGATGCCGTTTCACTGAACTTATAAATTAATCTTTTGTTTAGTAGGCTACACCCTGTGTTAAACCTCAGGTTCATATTCTAAGAACCTTTTCTTAGATTTTTTTTCTTTTCAAGGAATTAGTCTAATATAGCCTACAGCAGAGGTCTGTTTTTCACGTTACGCACTGTTGCGGTTTGGTCGGAAGATCTTAAAATAAAGTGTAAAAAAAACAAAAACAATAATCTCTCTTCTGTCTTGTCATGCTATTGTTGACTTAATGTTTATTATCTCCTCTTGCCTTAAGCTTTATCATGTAGCGATGCACTCTTGACTTTGTAAGAAAAATGATTTTGTGGTCATTTCAGCACTGCATGTATTAGACAGCTCCTCCCGTGCTGTCTGATGCGATGGTGAGGTTTGTTCACCTGCAGACTGTTGGCAGGTGAGTCAAAGCTGGGCTGTTACATTTAGAATCTTGACCTCTTAAAAAGTTTCTAATAGGCTACAATAACCCAAGTCATTTATTTGATTGTAAAATTTAACAAACTGTTGGTAAAATCTATATAGACCTCATAGTGGGGGTGAGCGCATGCATGCAGGTGCATTATTGCGCGGGTACGCCTAATTAGTAACATGCACTTAGGGCCCGTCAATATATCTTGCACTGGGGCCCGTGCTGAGGTTGCTACGCTGCTGCGGTTATATATAAAGACAGTGATTAGTGATCAATAGAGTAAAAGAGGTAGCCTAGATAATTTGACAGACAGTCAAAGACGGAGACAGTTTTCACAGACAGACAAGATGGAGACTGAGCAAGAGCCACGACAGGACAGAAGAAGACAAGTCGGAGGTCATTATTGCATTGCTCCTGAGCCTCCTGGGTGTAATAATGAATTTTACCGGGTTAAGGGCAGGGACAAAGCAGTCCATTTCCATAAACTGCCACTACCAATAAGTATTTCAAAAATCTTTTTTCCTCAAACACAACTTTGCAGTGACAAATTGGATAACGTGCGCACGGCGCACTCCAGATATGGTGACATTATTATGCGCACCTCCACACAGATGCAAACATAAACATTAAGGTGTCAACGCATCAGAAACAGATGAAAACACAGCTAAACAGGTGGCGGCGCAACAGAAACCCAGATGAAAATGCAGCTAAAAACATTAAGGTGACGGCGCACCTACAAAAAAGTTAAAAAAAAGAAAAAAAAGATCAAAGTCGTGCGCATATTACCAGTGCATTAAACTGTATATAATGCAGCGGCGCAGCCAGCCGGAATCCCGTACGCACTGTGCATTCCCTTTTTTTGAAGGATTTATTTTTACGTGCTGTAGGGTTGTCACGATACCAAATTTCTGTTTCGATACCGATACCAATATGTATTTCGATACTTTTCGATACTTTTCGTAAAAAGGTGGAACACTCTCAAATGTCAATATTTTCCTTTATTTTAAAGCAGACTTTGGGAACAATAACAACAATGAATAAAATAAATAATTGGCATGGGATATTAAAATGTTCAAACCTTTAGAACAGTGTGAACAAGTAAAATAAAGCAATGCCATTCAAATTAAAGTCACCATGTTAAATAAAATACTGTAGCAGCAAAAACTCCTGCTTCTGAGTGGGTGGTGTCACCCTCTCTGAGCCAGGAGCACTAGTCTTCTGTATTTGGGGGAGGGAGGGGGTACAGTATTTTAATTAACATGGTCATTTTAATTTAAATGCCATTGCTTTATTTTACTTGTTCTCATTGTTCAAAAGGTTTGTGTTTTGAAACTATAGGCCACATGAAACATTAAATGGGCATAACTAGAAAAATAAATTGAGGCTCATTCTATCATCTACAGGACTGTCTCAGAAAATTAGAATATTGTGATTTTCTGTAATGCAATTACAAAAACAAAAATGTCATACATACTGGATTCATTACAAATCAACTGAATAATGCAAGCCTTTTATTAGGGCCCGAGCACTGAAAGTGCGAGGACCCTATTGTATCTGTGATGTTTATTATTATTAGGGCCCGAGCACTGAAAGTGCGAGGACCCTATTGTATCTGTGATGTTTATTATTATTATTATTATTATTCTCGCCGTAAATAAATTGCCTTTTTGGAGGCCTTAAAATGCTGGAAAACTCACCAAATTTTGCACACGCTTCCAGAGTCGCGTAAAATTACGTATTTTATGGGCGACAGGCATGGGTCCACAAGAATGGGCTCTATAGCGCCACCTATTTTATGTTTTTTGACGAGCCCCACAATATGGTTTGACTTACAGCAATGACCTTTATGTGTGTATTATATTAGACAAAGAGCTACAAAAAAGTCTTTTGGACCCATGGTCTAAGTTACACATGAAGTCCGGCATTTTGAACAGAAAATTTCATTTTTCATGAATTCTGATCATTTTTAGGCCTCGTACTTTAACGAACTCCTCCTAGAGATTTTATCAGATTGGCTCACAACTTGGTTTGTACAATCTAGACACATGGCCGACGCTAAATTGCGAAGCTTTTAAGTTTCTGCCAGAGGGCGTGACCGTAGTGATCCGGCGAAGTTTGAGGTCATTTTTAAGCTTCGCCATCAAACATCAATTGGCTGTAATTCAGCAATACATGATTTGATGTGGTCGAAAACGTATGTGCATGATTGTAGGTTGAGCCTGAACCCATCTATGGTGGAATATTCAGGATCGGTTGTAGCGCCACCTGTTGGCACCAGGAATTGTCATGTCTTGTAGTATGCATCTGTGCTCCAAACGAGATCAGTTTATTGATCTCAAAGTTGGTGAGATAATAGGTAAGGCATTGACGATGACTGACAGAGAAAACTGTAAGTTCTTATCAAAGGGCGTCGCTGTCAGAGGTTGTCAAATTTCGGTGTCTCGCCATGAACATAAAAGTTGTTGTAACTTAAACATAATTGATCAGAATCAACCCAAAATCAATACATGTAATCAGGCTTCCATTCTGAACAAGTGGATATGACAATCTTGGATGAACTCCATAGCGCCACCTTTTGGTCAGGTATACATTTTTCATCAAATTATGTGCTTTAGTTGCTGTTTGGTTTATCCAATCTTAAGCAAATTGACACATTTGATTGGCAGTAGGTCCCTTGTTGACCGTGTCGCGTATCGTGGCCGTAATTTGAAAGGAATTGGCATTTTTATGTCACTCTGTATTTCTGGTAAAATATTAATTAAAAATCAGAGATTTTGTGTAAGGAAAATTAAATGGCAGTTTCAGATAGCTTACAACAGGACTAAAAAATCATACACTGGAACATATTATTTTCGGAGAACTTCGTCACTCTAAAAATTAAAAACATTAACTAATAACATAAAAAGCTATGTCTTTGTCACAAAATGTCAAAATTGACATCCGACTTCATAGATATGTTGTTTACTGTAATGTGAAAATATTGTGTGAATTTCAATAAAGTCCTTCAAATACGTGATTTTAAATGAATATTTATGTCGAATGAATCATTGCCACCCTGTCTCAGACTGTCACACACGTGAACGCGCAAAATGCAGCTCTGAGTTGGGGAAGAGAAAGGGGAGGGGGCGCGCTCCTGCGCGGTTCGCGCAGGAGGACGGGGGGGCGGGGCGCTTATGCGCGCGCACCTCCCTGTGCATCAGTGTTGAGACGCAGTTAGTTTTGCGGCAACTAATACTCTAACCAGGCCAGGACTGGCCATAGGGAGAACCGGGAGTATTCCCGATGCGCCGGTCTAGGATGCCGCCTGCGTCTCTCTCTCTTTTTTTCTTTTTTTTTTTTTTTTTTTTACACAGGCGGCTGGTGCGCCGCAGCGCCGGCTATTTGACTTTTTTTCTAAGTTAGAGAGTCAGGCCAGGCGAATCAGAGGCCACCCAGGCCAGTAGCTTGTGAGTTGGGCAAGATAGTTGGTTTGTTTCAAATTAACACCCGCCCCAACAGTATCACCGAACAGACAGCGCGCCGTCGCCGCGCGTGCGTGTGCGTGTGCGTGTGCGTGTGCGCGAGTGGACCGGGAGACGAGTCCAGAGGCAAATAATGCACACCCAGCCGGGTAAAAAAGAAAAAGAGGAAAGGCGGCACCGAGAGGGAGAGAGAAAAAAAAGGCGCTGGAGGAAGACACGGCCAAATGTCAGCAAAGATGCGTCCGCACGTAAGTTGCAGTTCACTTTCAGGCTACACAGTGCAAATATGTAGCCTATAAGCCCTGGCCTTTAAATGAAAATAAGGATTGAGATTTTAAAATTATTGATTTATAAGACACTTTATTATAATCAGTACTGGAGTTGAGGGGGGATGAGGGGGGGATGGCATCCCCCCCTGAAATAAAAACGGTCCAAATCATCCCCCCAGTAAAACTGCCGACATGCAGCTCGCTTTTTTTTATTTCTCTACCGACACAGAGACCACTTAAATAAAACCACACTGATTTTGAGTCAAACCCGTCTTTTTAAATTCAATTTTTATACAGAAAATAATTACAGTGCATGTATTACACCTTATTTCACAGCAGCTTTGCAATTGTATTATATTATTATCGGCTTTCAGCCGAGATCTGGTCGGGACCGCGCAGCGCCGCGGAGGAGGTGCATTCAGGGACCGGTCGGAATTCTAAATTTGACCGATTATCCTCCTGGTGCGTTCAGGGACAACTGGAATTTACTGTATTTGGCGAGAATTGCTTCATTTGCTTAAACATTATTTAAAGGTGACCTATTATGGCATTTAATGTATATTTTAAACAGGCATTGAATGTCTTAAAAAAAAGCTTTTGAATGTTTTTTCTACATAAATGAGAAATTCAGCCTCTGGGCCATGTCTTTATTTTTACCGTTTCTAACCTTCTCTATGAGGGATTCTGAGGGGAGGGGGGGCTATGTTAATGAGGCTCTGTGCTGATTGGCTGCCTGAATGACGTGTAGCAGGGGAGCTTTAAGCCTGAATCACAGTTGTGGGTCAATGATGTATAAGGCCTTTGAGTTATTTATCTCAAAATTAATAGATTTCCTTAACAAAATTTATATTTTGATAAGTATCAGTAATTAAATTAACTTTTCAAGAAAGACTCATATGTCCTTTCATTTTTGAAAACCATTTTGAAATACATTTTATCTATAATGGAAGTGTCACCCTCATAAAGCCATTTATGCATACTATACCAATGATTTATATTTGAACCAAAACTGATAGACATTAAATTTTGAATTTGTTACAAAATTGCCATTCGTTGGTTACCATGACGGGTGGTCGGCCCAAATGATGAGAAACAGCAGACAGTTAAGATTTGAGACAAATTTAAAGACAAATATTAAAGAATCAGCATAACTATGTCATTGTATGTTCCTATGTTTTTCATAATAGGTCTTCTTTAAAGAGGGATAACCTTCATTTATAGTTAGAAGGAGAACCATGAACATTTTCAATATGTTTTGCAAGACGTGGAACCACATTTATAAAGAAATCATTGAATTTATTAGCAATTTGTGTATGCTCTGTTATCTTATGCACCATCCTGAAATGTAGACTGGGCTGGAATAGATGATTTTTTTTCTTGTTGAGTGATTCTTTCAATATTATCCATAGATCATTTATTTATTTCTAATAAGGTGGTTGTATTTATTCCTATAATTTTTGTATGTAGCACAATTTAAAGGACTAGGACTTTGTAAATGCCTTTTATAAAGCTTGTTTTTCTTTAAAGCGTATTTCCTAAGTTCTATAGTAAACCATGGTTTGTTAAGGTTTGTTATCTTCCTTTATCGGTACACACCTGTATCATAGCACAACTTAAAGAAAAGTCTCCTGGCGCCATGGCCGAAACCCAACAGGAAGTCGGCCAGTTTGAATTAATCATGTAATTTTGGCGCAATTTATGCCATCCCTTCAGCCGCTTCTTCGCCCGAACCGTAACGTGCACCCAGGTGTGTTATACATCAAAATGTGCGTCTCCATCCTGCAATAACGTGCATAACTTTTCTCAGTCAAAAGCGTTACCGTGGCGATGATAGACGCCAAAAAGCGCGCCCCCACTTCATCTGATTGGTCCATACAGATAAAACTTCGTGCCTCAAGTCCCACAATACGCTTTGACGTACATGAACAAAAATCGGTACACACCTGTATCATGTCGCAACTTAAAGAAAAGCCAGGCCTGTCGATACATTTGATATTTCATGGTTTGCATTAATGGGCGTGGCCTAACGGCTCAACAGCGCCCACTAGAATACTTTTCTCTGCCATAACTTTTGAAAGGTTCGACATAAAGAGTCGTGGGTGGTGTCATGGGACTCGGTATTGAGTCCTTGACCATAATTGGTGAAAATTAGCCCCGCCCCTTCTTCTGATTGGTTGTCCCGATTTTCTGCTATAACTTTTGAATGGTTTGACATAGAGAGTCGTGGGTGGTGTCATCAGATTCTGTATGGAGTCCTTGACCTTCATTGGCCTGAATTAGCCCCGCCCCTTCTTCTGATTGGTTGTCCCGATTTTCTGCTATAACTTTTGAATGGTTTGACATAGAGAGTCGTGGGTGGTGTCATCAGACTCTGTATGGAGTCCTTGACCTTCATTGGCCTGAATTAGCCCCGCCCCTTCTTCTGATTGGTTGTCCCTTTTTTCTGCTATAACTTTTCAATGGTTTGACATAGGAAGTCGTGGATGGTGTCATTTTTGATATGCTTATGGGGGGCGGTGGCCGTGAGTGCGAGGGCCCGTTCATCGCTGCTTGCAGCTTTAATTATTATTATTATTATTCTCGCCGTAAATAAATTGCCTTTTTGGAGGCCTTAAAATGCTCGAAAACTCACCAAATTTTGCACACGCTTCCAGAGTCGCGTAAAATTACGTATTTTATGGGCGACAGGCATGGGTCCACAAGAATGGGCTCTATAGCGCCACCTATTTTATGTTTTTTGACGAGCCCCACAATATGGTTTGACTTACAGCAAGGACCTTTATGTGAGTATTATATTAGACAAAGAGCTACAAAAAAGTCTTTTGGACCCATGGTCTAAGTTACACAGGAAGTCCGGCATTTTGAACAGAAAATGTCATTTTTCATGAATTCTGATCATTTCTAGGCCTCGTACTTTAACGAACTCCTCCTAGAGATTTTATCGAATTGGCTCACAACTTGGTTTGTACAATCTAGACACATGGCCGACGCTAAATTGCGAAGCTTTTAAGTTTCTGCCAGAGGGCGTGATTGTAGTGATCCGGCGAAGTTTGAGGTCATTTTTAAGCTTCGCCATCAAACATCAATTGGCTGTAATTCAGCAATACATGATTTGATGTGGTCGAAAACGTATGTGCATGATTGTAGACTGAGCCTGAACCCATCTATGGTGGAATATTCAGGATCGGTTGTAGCGCCACCTGTTGGCACCAGGAATTGTCATGTCTTCTAGTTTGCATCTGTGCTCCAAACGAGATCAGTTTCTTGATCTCAAAGTTGGTCAGATAATAGGTAAGGCATTGACGATGAGTGACAGAGAAAACTGTAAGTTTGTGTCAAAGGGCGTGGCCGTTAGAGGTTGTCAAATTTCGGGGTCTCGCCATGAACATAAAAGTTGTTGTAACTTAAACATAATTGGTCAGAATTAACCCAAAATCAATTCATGTAATCAAGCTTCCATTCTGAACAAGTGGATATGACAATCTTGGATGAACTCCATAGCGCCACCTTTTGGTCAGGTATACATTTTTCATCAAATTATGTGCTGTAATGGCTGTTTCGTTCATCCAATCTTAATCCAATCGACACATATGATCGTCAGTAGGTCCCTTGTTGACCGTGTCGCGTATCGTGGTCGTAATTTGAAAGGAATTGGCATTTTTATGTCACTCTGTATTTCTGGTAAAATATTAATTAAAAATCAGAGATTTTGTGTAAGGAAAATTAAATCGCAGTTTCAGATAGCTTACAACAGGACTAAAAAATCATACACTGGAACATATTATTTTTGAAGAACTCCGTCACTCTAAAAATTAAAAAAATGAACTAATAACATAAAAAGCTATGTCTTTGTCACAAAATGTCAGAATTGACATCCGACTTCATAGATATGTTGTTTACTATAATGAGAAAAAATATCATGTTAATTCCATGAGTCAAAGATACATGAGTGATTTTTAAATAATATTTATGTGTGATCAGGCTGCCTGACATGTTGATCTCTCAGTCTCTCAGCTCCAGCAGCTCCAGCAGAGTGGAGAGGGGAGGGGCTGAGCTCCCGCCGGGCGAAGGTGTTTGGAATGCGTGCGCAGCTCCCCCGGGGGGAGGGGCTGGTGTTCAGCGCGGCCGCCATCTTGGTCAAGGCGCCGCATTGACTGCCTGAGAACATCGGGCGTGGCCGCCATCTTGGATCGGTTTTTTTTTTTTTTTTTTTTTTTTACTTTATTTAAAAGAATTATCACAAAACAGTATACACGAACAGTATACAAATAAAAAACAGAACATGTGCCAGGGGTGATGTTTGTTATTCAAGAAGATTAAACGTAACACAAGTCTACGGTTTTAAAAGCCTTTTCATTTGTTGATTTTAGGATTAATTTCAAGTAAAGTTCCATTTCTTTCTGGAAAACAAAAAAACAAGGGGTTTTCTTTGAAAATTTACTCTTATGAATATGGAATTTGGCAAGAAATAAAAACAGATTTATCAAAAAGTAACATTTTCCTTCTTTTTTAGAGAAACAATGGAAACCAAAAACAACATTTTCCCAATATAAATTAAAATCTATACCAAAGGAGTCAATAATAAATTTGCTAATATCTGCCCATAGTTTTTTCGAATGAGAGCAAAGCCAAAATAAATGGACAACTGTTTCTGGATGTAAATTACAGAAGGAACAATTTGTATTAATGTCCTTTTTAAATTTCTGCATGTAATGGTTAGCAGGATCATATTTATGTATGATTTTGTAAGAGACCTCCTTAACCTTATTTGTGATTAAAAACTTGTTAGGAAGCATCCAAGTTTTTTTCCAATCAATATGATCTGTGAAACGATTCCAATAAACAGTAATATTAGGGGTAGCAACAATATCTTTTTGAAATAAGGCACGTACCCTTTTATTATTATTCTTTTGGGTCAGTGAAAAACATATTTTACCTATTGGGGAGTCAGTTGAGAATGGGACAGACACATTTCTAGACGAGGAAGTACAACTGTTTTTAAAAAGCATTAAGGTGCCTGATGGAATAGCATTAGCGACAACTGAGAATTCTTCAGGAGTTATTTGAAGACTATGTCGTGATGAAAAGTCTCCGTAAGACAGCACAACTCCTTCCTCATTTAGCAGCGGACTCACCAGCCAGATCCGGTTCTGAAACCAGGTTTAAAAAAAAGGATTTATTTCTAACTAGGATATCTCTATTGTTCCAAATAATATAACGGTGGAGTGAAAAGTTATGCTTATAGATAAGAGTCCATGCAAGGAGGACCTGTTTATGAAATACAGATAACTTAACTGGAATTTTTTCTACATTATAATTACAAGACAGTATGAAATGAAGGCCTCCAAAACGAGAGAAAATATGGTGGGGAATAAAATTCCAGATTGAGGTGGGATTCTTCATAAAATTTTTCGCCCAATTAATTTTAAATGTATTGTTTAAAGTTTTAAAATCCAGGAAATTAAGCCCTCCAGATTCATAAGTATTCATGACTATACTTTTTCTAATGTAATGTATACGATTTTTCCATAGGAAATTAAAAAGCATCTGGTTAACAGTTTTACTAATTTTATTATCTAAATGTAGTGAGATAGCAGCATAAGTTAGTCGAGAAATTCCTTGGATCGGTATCGCTTTGACTCCAGTGCGTTCACTTCTATTGTGGAAGGAGGTGTCTGCATAAGTAAAATAACTATAACTTGCTTAATTTTCAACCGATTTTCACGCAGTTTTCTTTGTTACAAACGGCAGACATGTAGCTACGATACAGGATGCTTGATGTACGTTAAATATGCAGGCTTTCATGCTAAACTACGTTCTGCAGGTAGTCACACTACTGGTTATGCTATTCAGGTATACACACACACACACACACACACACACACACACACACACACACACACACACACACACACACACACACACACACACACACACACACACATATATATATATATATATATATATATATATATATATATATATGTATATATATATATACATACACAAACACACACACAATATACACAAAACAAAATACAGTATAGCATATTAATGAATGTATTAATATATTTGAATAACAGACATAACAAACTTAAAAACAAAAAACATAATGGATGACAGCATACAATTGTCATAATGGAGCAAAAAAAAGAAACATTTGGAAGGAGTGTGTGTGTGAGGAATTGTATTTTAGTGTTATAAATGAAATTATATAATAATGCAATCGCTATGATATATAATTTTACAATATAATACAGTCAAAAATATATGAAATGAAGCAACATACAATATAATAATACAATATGCTATATTACTGGGTACGCTAATATGATATAACAACATGTAATATAATATGGTATAATAGATTAATATAATATCATACATTCTGGACCATGAGATACAGCTGTACTGTATGATCGTCGTTCATTTGAGTGATCTGATTTTAACTACTATCCTCTCATCTGTACCGCCATGATTTTCTCTGTATGTGTGTCTCTGTCTTTCTTTCTTTCTTTCTTTCTTTCTTTCTTTCTTTCTTTCTTTCTTTCTTTCTTTCTTTTTATTCTTCTGACGAAAGGAGGTCCTTTTTTGCCCCCCTAAACGGCCCAAAAAGTCATCAAATTTTGCACCAAGCCAGGCCTGGCGATAAATTTGATTTTTATGGTTTGCATTAATGGGCGTGGCCTAACGGCTCAACAGCGCCCCCTAGAAAACCTTTCTCTGCCATAACTTTTGAAAGGTTTGACATAAAGAGTTGTGGGTGGTGTCATGGGACTCGGCATTGAGTCCTTGACCATAATTGGTGAAAATTAGCCCCGCCCCTTCTTCTGATTGGTTGTCCCTATTTCCTGCTATAACTTTTGAATGTTTTGACATAGAGTCGTGGGTGGTGTCATGGGGCTCTGTAATGAGTCCTTGAGCTTCTTTGGCCTTAATTAGCCCCGCCCCTTCTTCTGATTGGTTGTCCCTTTTTACTGCTATAACTTTTGAATGGTTTGACATAGGAAGTCGTAAGTGTCATTTCTGATATGCTTATGGGGGGTGGTGGCCGTGAGTGCGAGGGCCCGTTCATCGCTGCTTGCAGCTTTAATTATTTTAATATTGCTGATCATGGCTTACACTGTAAGAAAACTCAAATATCCTATCTCAAAAAATTTGAATATTCTGGGAATCTTAATCTTAAACTATAAACCATAATCAGCAATATTAAAATAATAAAAGGTTTGCAATATTTCAGTTGATTTGTAATAAATCCAGAATGTAAGACATTTTTGTTTTTTAAATTGCATTACAGAAAATAAAGAACTTTATCACAATATTCTAATTTTCTGAGACAGTCCTCTAGGATAGGATTAGTTATTGTAGGCTAATGGAATGTTTTACAAAAGTGTGTTTTAATATATAATATTAATTAATATAATTAATTGCCTTAATGGTTTATAATATATATGAAACATTAAATAATATTAAAATATAAAAAATATATTAAAGTTATATTCTAGTCTGTGGAATTTATTTAAATATTTTAAGATTGTAATTTTTTTTTTTTAATATATTTAAAAAATTGCATTTATTAACCATGGACATGTTTTAACTCTCTGTATAGGCTACTGTAGGTTTACTATGGGCTGGGAGAGGCTCTGTACTTCTTTAATTGACATGACAGTGCAGTGAACTGGTGAACAAAGTTATCAGCTGTCGTTCTTGACTGAAGTCGTGGAACAAGTCTGCGTGGTTGTCCTTTTAATGTTTGGACAAGTTTGAAGTGTTGCCTCCTTTTGCGAGACTCACTTTGCCGCAGCGCTCGCACTGCGGTGCGTCTGGTTCAATGGTTCGCCCTTATCGCTCGGTTTGAACCCGAAATATTTCCACACCGTACTTCGGTCCCCCATTTTGTCCAAAAGTACGGGCTTTTCTTCAGCTGCCATCTCTATTTATTTCAACTTTATTTCAATCCGCTCTGTCTGTCTAAAGGCTGAATTATGCTTCTGCGTCAAAACGACGCCGTGTCTACGGCGTGTGGTTTTTGTACACGCAGAGGACACGCCGTCACATGCGCCGTCAGTGACGTGCACCTCCCGAAAATTGTAACTATGCGTCGAGGAGACGCCGTCCACACGCAGACCGAGAGGGCTGTGATTGGTTCGTTTGAAAGCGAAGCATTTCCGGTTTCCGGTTTGAAGCAGTAGTGAACTTCCAGGGCTTTTTTCTTCGTTTATGTGTGATTTTTTTTGTTTTTGTTTTTTGCACAATAGTTGTCCTTATTTCTTTGATTTACTGTGACCGGAAAAAGTCGGATAAACCATTCAGAAAAAGATCGCTAACTAGTGGCCGCGGGGGGTACTGCACCGCGACCAAATGGAGAGACGGAGAAGTCTGAACAGTTCGTGACGGTGTCACGGGTGCGCCGTGTGCTCTGCGTGTGTGTGACGCAGAACCATACTCAGCCCTTAAAGGGCTGAGTATGGACGCAGAACCATACTGGTTCTGCGTCACACACACGCAGAGCACACGGCGCACCCATGACACCGTCACGAACTGTTCAGACTTCTCCGTCTCTCCATTTGGTCGCGGTGCAGTACCCCCCGCGGCCACTAGTTAGCGATCTTTTTCTGAATGGTTTATCCGACTTTTTCCGGTCACAGTAAATCAAAGAAATAAGGACAACTATTGTGCAAAAAACAAAAACAAAAAAAATCACACATAAACGAAGAAAAAAGCCCTGGAAGTTCACTACTGCTTCAAACCGGAAACCGGAAATGCTTCGCTTTCAAACGAACCAATCACAGCCCTCTCGGTCTGCGTGTGGACGGCGTCTCCTCGACGCGTAGTTACAATTTTCGGGAGGTGCACATCACTGACGGCGCATGTGACGGCGTGTCCTCTGCGTGTACAAAAACCACACGCCGTAGACACGGCGTCGTTTTGACGCAGAAGCATAATTCAGCCTTAACACGCGACTTCTCGTTTCTCTCTCCTCCGCATGCGAGTGGGAGGGGGAGGCGGCTCTGCCTCTGCAACTACGTCACACTCGCTGAGCTCGCCGTGCTTAAAGAGGCAGGCTCCAATTTACCAATTCGTTTGCATAGAAAAAATATATAAAAGTACCGTTTGTTTTTAAATGCTGGTATAGTACCATTTTCAAAACTCTAGTACCGCGGTACTATACTGGTACCGGTATACCGTGCAACCCTAACGTGCTGGGTTTGATGACAGACCAGAGGCTGAGGGGACTGGCCCGGGACTTTGACGAAACGGGAAGCGCAGACTCAAATAGGCAAGAACATCTTTATTTAATTTAATGACGCCAGATCTGGCTGGGGTTTATATTGTAGCACCGGCTATATCTGCTAGTTGAAACGTGTGTGGTCGGTTAGTCTATCTGAGTTTTATGGTGTTTTTATAGTTCATGCTTTATGGTGCTGTACTTTTTTTTTTTTTTTTTTTACTTTTTTTGTAGGTGCGCCGTCACCTTAATGTTTTTAGCTGCATTTTCATCTGGGTTTCTGTTGCGCCGTCACCTGTTTAGCTGTGTTTTCATCCGTTTCTGGGTGCGCCGTCAGCTTTAATATTTAGTTGTGTTTTCATCTGTTTCTGATGCGTTGACATCATTGACAGCAGATACACTCCGGCACGGTGGGCATCACCGTGCATAAACCACACCTACACCAGGTAGTGTTGCCGACCCGCTCCTCACCCAAAACACCCGGCTCCTCCACGACTTCTTCCTCCCTAACCATCACCACCGCTCGGTTCCCTCGTCTTATAGGCTCAAAAGCATAAGCCATAGGGTTGCTGACCTCCACAGTCCTCTCAATCTCGTCCTCATCCATGATCTTTCGCAAAAACCACTTGCTGTCCTGTCTTGCCAATAGAGCGTTCAAAGCACCAACCAACCCCGTGACGTAAGCACCGACGTCACTTCAAGATGGCGGCTTGCTAGCCAGAGAACCAGGTAGAAACTACGAAAATAAATGTGTTATTTCTATGGGTTTCACAATTTAAAAAAATCAGATTTTAGACAAAGTCGTTTTTTAAATATATTTGACCACTACCAGTGCCAAAACATGCACGTTTCATTTCCACTTTAATGGCATAAAAAAAGTATATATGAAAACATGTGGGTGTAATTTCCCTTCAGAGATCAATAACGTCGTTTTTAATTGAACTGAACTGATAACAACAAATAATTTAACATTGAAAATCGTTTTCTTTTGTTAATAAACAGAACTGGTTAACAGAATCAAGGGAAAGAGATGGGGTGTAATCTCAGTAACCCAGAGACTACCTCAGTAGTAAATGTCTCTGAAGATACAAATAACATTTTAATTGGAATTAAGCATCATTGTATTTAGCAACATGACGTAATAACAGAGAAACAGGTCTATTACCAGCGACTCCATGAATTATATATATGAACATTTGTTAATGTGAGGTAGTACAAGAGAGAAAAAAGGACTCGTCCTCCTCAGCGTTGAATCACTGTATTCTGTTTCCATCATTCAGAGAAATAAAGGTATCAAGTAACTAAACGTGAAATAAGGACAATATCTTAATTTAACTTTTATATTCCTGAAGAACTTACTGTAATTTCCGGACTATTGAGCGCACATATATAATAATAATGATAATAATAATAATAATGATAATAATAATAATAATAATAATAATAATAATAATAATAATAATAATAATAATAATAATAATAATGATAATAATAATATAAGCTGCACCCACTAAATTTAAAAGGAAAATAGATTTTGTACATATATACAAAATCTTGTCCATAAGCCGTGGTATGAAGGTCAATGGTGCGTAAAAATCCATAACTTAGCCGCATCATTGTTAAAGCCGCAGGGTTCAAAGCGTGTAAAGAAAAGTATTGGCCTATAGTCCGAAAAATACGGTAATGCATTTCTCAGGTTTCTTTGAAATACCTTCAGTAATAGCTTCTAGATATTTGTGTATTCCTTTAAAAACAAAAACTATGGACATTTACCTCTTAACCTGTCAGTGGCCCGATGAGGCCCCTCCCACATTCTGCATCAAAATGTGACACATCTATCAAAGCAGTTTTTTGCCTACCACTTTCCAGTACACTCCACATATCATTTGAAACCATTTTAAGGCTTTTATGTCATGTCACAGCACTTAGTCTGTACTATGACAGGATGAGGGGCGACCGTGGCTCTGGAGGTAGAGCAGTCATCTGTTACCCTGCGGGATAATGGTTGGAACCTTGGTTTAACCGGTACACAAGTGTCCTTGGGCAGGATGCCATACCCCACATTTCCCCCGAGGTGTATTTTAGTGTCAGACTGTGTATGTGACAGTGAAAAATCACTGTAAACGGTAGCTACTATAAAGAGTAAGAACTATGACTGGGGAGTGTGTCACTGCCTCGGGTGGAGGAGTATCGCAGGGTTTAGTTCATGAGTCGGGGGAGAACGGAGTGAGAAATTGGCAGCTGGATTGGTGCAGGATCCCCATCACAGCAGTGATCCATCGTGGTGAAGAGAGAGATGGGCTGAAAAGCAAAGCTCTCGACGTACCAGTCAGTCAATCTATCTTCCAACGCTCAGCTATGGTCAAGAGCCGCCATTAGGCGGCGAATACGAGCCCTGAATGAGCTTCCTTTGTGGAGTGGCTGGGATGGATCGGCCGAGGAGCTCCGTCATCCAGGAGGGGCTCAGTGTAAAGCTGCTGCTTCTCTGTATTAAAGGCAGCCACTTGAGGTGCTTTGGGTTGGAAAATGGAGAAATTGTAATTTTTTTTAATGTTACATATTTACATTTTGCCCAACATGTCACATCTTGACTTGTTAAAATACAGTCCCATCTGTAATGCGCTCCGTATTCATTAATTTTGCTCCGGGATAGATCTAACCTCTTGGTTAGGTTTAGGAAAAATAGTGCCTCGTGTTATCGGCCCTTGCTGGAAGGTAAAATCCTCGCTTCTTTAGTGACCAGTGTAAGCGTTCATTCGCATGAGCATCTTTTTTAATTGTATCCCACATGGGTTGTAATTAATTTTTTTCTTTTAAATCATCAGGGTCGGGCAGTGTCTAAGATGTATATGCCTATCAACGTTTTTGCACTTTTGTAGAGAATAGGCACGCATTGTTCTCAAAGAATAAAGGCAAGATATAAGGCGCTGCAGCATTTTGCAGTGTGGGGTGTTTCCTTTCTCTCAAGCCTCGTCTAATTACCTTCCTCTGCCATGGCTGTATTTTATGAACTGTTGCACAACCCTGCTGAAGCTGCACTGATAGGCATTGATGAAAGTTATAGATTGCCTGTGTTTCTTTAACTAGAACAACTTTAACTGTAAAACTTGGACCTTGACTTGAGGGTGAATGAATTAAAAGTTTGCGCTGATCTCTGTACAAGAGGAGCTAAAAAACTGAAAGTACTGTTTGGGTCGATATAAAATCTGCTGGCTTTCAGACGTTATCACACCAGAGGTGACGTAGTGGGTCTCTGAAGCTGCAACATATGAGTCATTTAGGTCTTTTAGATGTAATGCAAGAGGCGTTTTGGCGACTGTGAGGATTTAGTTTTTCTGGATTCAGGTGGATGGTTGAGGAGAAATAAGTGATGGGTTTAGTTGCTCCATAACCAACTAAAGATGAAGCCCGACTGGCTCAGAGCTGAACCTGGAGCACAAGACAAAATGGAAATAACAAAGACGATGGAAGACGGAGAGAAACAAAGCAAAAACAATAAGAAAACATAATGAGATAAATAATCGACTTCCATTTGCCCTAAAAACCCTCCTAATATCTGTGACAAATGATGCTGTGGGCTGCTTCTGTGCAGACAAGAGAGATCTGAAATCTCCCTTTTCTGAGCATGAAATAAGAATTGTAAGACTTCCCTCTTTATAACCGGCAGGGCTGCTGATCGATACAAATGTCAAGATTTGATTCCGATATTGATTTGGGTTAGTGTTATTAAAACTGTTGTTTGAGCTGTTGCATGAATTATATGACTGTAGTTATGCAACATATTAATAAATTGAGATTCAACTGCAAGTATTAGCAGCTAATGATGCTGTAAGGACCAATCACCTCCCAGAATGCTGATAGAACTGCTTTCAGAAACATCTTGTGGGGCAGAATTATCAAACAGATCCAGGGCAGCAAACAGAGGCCGTATGAAATCGCTTTTATTTTTTCCCACACTCCGTTTTTATTTTTTCCATTTTGGACTTTTTCGGTTTTTAATTTTTGAGAAATTTGGTTTTTAGCATTTTATGCAAAAGTAACCCCAAGACAGTATATAAAGTAATGAAATATAGAGAATTTTATGCAATTAAAACTGAAAACTTTAATGTTTTCATAGCTTTAAACATAATTAAAGGCAAAAACATGGCACCAGTTATTCTTGTGTTCAACAAAACAACTTTTTTGGGCATAAACAAAAAAATATCAAAACTTGTAATGTAATGATGAAAAAAAAAAATCGATCTTTAGTAATACGAATTGATTTTTAGGAATTAATATGAGAATCGATCTAGAATCGGAGAATCGTTTTTTTCAACACAGGCCTAATAACCGGGTTGTGTTTTCTCCCTCAGCCCCTGAAGTTGCACTGCGAGCTGTGCAGCATCGTGTCCAGCTCCGGGCAGATGTTGGGCCAGGCATCCGGCCCAGAGATCGACCGCTCGCCCTGCATCTGGCGCATGAACAACGCCCCCACGCGGGGGTTCGAGGACGACGTGGGCCGGCGCACCACCCTGAGGGTCGTCTCCCACACCAGCGTCCCCCTGCTGCTGCAGAAGCCCCAGTACTTCTTCGGCCAGGCCAACGACACCGTCTACGTCGTGTGGGGGCCGCTGCGGAACATGAGGAAGGACGGGAAGGGCATCGTCTACAACATGCTGCGCCAGGCCTCGGAGAACTACCCTCACGCTCGCATCTACGTCACCACAGAGGACCGGATGAACTACTGCGACATGGTCTTCAAGAAGGAGACGGGAAAAGACAGGTGAACCAAACTGTAGTCTCTGTACTCGTCTGTTTGAAGTGCAGCAGCTTATTTCTGTTTCTGGCACAGCATCACTTGGTTTCTACTACAGAGCTCCAGTTTATCACTCTGACAGATTTGCCGCTCAGTACTCTGCCATCCACTCCTTTTGTTAGCTGAATATCAATCTTATTGATGCAGATATCGGCTCATTGCTCCGTGCTTTCCCTTTCTGAAGTCCTTCCCTTCATGAGCCTTCATCAAAGTGGGTCCCTGAACTTTGCCTGTAAGGAGGTTTTACACGGCGCTCAAGCCCTTTCTTTTTTCTTTAAACATTGTCTCTTTGAAGAGCATCCTTAGAAGAATATATATCAGTCAAATGCTCGTCTGGTTAACTGGGTGACATGTTTCTGGCAGCCTTCCTAAATACGGTACCTTAAATGAAGGTGGTCTGACAAGTTTGAAGACGTGGACTTGGCACATTCTGTGTCTGGAAAATGTTAAGGTCATTAAAGCTGCAGATCAATAGATGTGTTGTTTTTGTGAGGCTTAACATCGTATACGGCCCCCACCGAGTGTTAAACTGAGCCACATCACATGGCATACTAGTTAGTAATAATTAAACAGTTAACAGAATCTAAGCCGAAATACGAAATCATTGCATGATAAATTAATAAGATGATGTTATGGCTTGTAGAACTACCTTTTATTAGCAGCAAATTTGCATCAATGTTTTCTTGTGTCCCGGTCGTGGAACACTGGACCAGCTCTACACCCTCCGCAGGGTGCTTGAGCGTTCATGGGAATTTGCCCAACCAGTCTACATGTGTTTTGTGGATCTGGAGAAGCCATTTGGCCGTGTCCCTCGTGCCATTCTGTGGGGGATCAGTGAGTATGGAGTCCGGGGCCCTCTACTAAGGGCTGTCCGGTCTCTGTATGATCGGAGCAGGAGTCTGGTTCACATTGCAGTAAGTCAGACTTGTTCCCGGTGCATGTTGGACTCCGGCAGGGCTGCCCTTTGTCACCGGTCCTGTTCATAATTTTTATGGACAGGATCTGTAGGAGCAGCCAGGGGCCGGAGGGGATCCGGTTCGGGAACCTCAGGATTTCATCTCTGCTTTTTGCAGATGATGTTGTCCTGTTGGCTTCATCAGACCGGGACCTCCAGCATGTGCTGGGGCGGTTTGAGGCCGAGTGCGACGCGGCAGGGATGAGAATCAGCACCTCCAAGACCGAGGCCATGTGTTCTCCACCGGGAAAGGGTGGCGTGCCTTCTCCGGGTGGGTGGAGAAGTCCTGCCTCAGGTGGAGGAGTTCAAGTATCTCGGGGTCTCGTTCACGAGTGAGGGAACGATGGAGCGTGAGATTGACAGACGGATCGGTGCAGCGTCCGCAGTTATGCGGTCGATGTACTGGACTGTCGTGGTGAAGAGGGAGCTGAGTCGAAAGGCGAAGCTCTCGATTTACCGGTCAATCTATGCACCTACCCTCACCTATGGTCATGAACTTTGGGTAGTGACCGAAAGGACAAGATCGCGGAAACAAGCGGCCGAGATGAGTTTCCTCCGCAGGGTGGCTGGACGCTCCCTTAGAGACAGGGTGAGGAGTTCGGTCACCCGGGAGGAGCTCGGAGTCGAGCCGCTGCTCCTTCACGTTGAGAGGAGTCAGCTGAGGTGGCTTGGGCATCTGTACCGGATCCTCCTGGACGCCTCCCTAGGGAGGTGTTCCAGGCATGTCCCTCCGGGAGGAGACCCCGGGAAAGACCCAGGACACGCTGGAGAGACTATGTCTCTCGGCTGGCCTGGGAACGCCTCGGACTCCACCCGGAAGAGCTGGAGGAAGAGCTGGAGGAAGTGTCTGGGGTGAAGGAAGTCTGGGCATCTCTGTTGAGGCTGCTGCCCCCGCGACCCGGGAACGGATAAGCGGAAGAAGATGGATGGATGGATGGTTTTCTTGTGTTGTGGCATCCTTCTGGCTCTCACAATGCTGCATCAGTGTATTTATGTTTATAAGTGGTCTTTGAAAGGGCTGTGTTTTTTATTTTAATCCAAAAGGTCTGATATCGATTCGTAAATTCGTGGCCCAATCTTTTAATATTCATCTTTAGCATTCTACTTCTTTCTTCTCATTCACGGGACCCCCCAGCGGGATCTTTGAACGCTTTTTATTAAGTATTTATACGTGTTGTTAAATCAGCAGCCAGCCATAAACCCTTGAATACACCACCCCATGTGGGATCAAATGCTTAACCACTTTGCAGAATTTCAAAAACGGTTTATACTCCACTGGTATATACTATACACTATACACTAAAATGTGTCTAAATAAATCAATAGCTCATTGAATTTTGATCTCTTGGATCAGAATTGAATTGATTCGGAGAATCAGCAACTAAACCCAGCCCCCATTTGATCAGCGATCGTTAGTCCTTTCTTTATTGATCTCTTACAGTCCCTCAACGGCTTCGTGATCCTATTGCAATACCGTTTCAGCCGTCTGGTTGTATGCTGCTGGGTTATGAGTTATGAGTTTCAGCAGGTTCAGCTCTCAGACATATGAACACACACATGACTGTTTAATACTCTGGTGCACGTTAGAGTTGATGCAGAAAGCATCACCTCGTCACCAGCGTGTTTTGTTTTCACCAGATGTGCCGCGGTGCTCTGAAGTCTGGTCTGCACTGATACAACTTTGCAAATTAAAGCCATGTAGTTTTTAGGAGGAAGAGCAATTTCCCCTGAATTTATCCCTTCAATAAAGATATATTTAGTTTTTCATACACTTTTATTCTTATGACTATATCTTTTAAAACAAGCCCACTACATTACTCCGTTCTTCAGTCGATTCCCCAGACAGAATTGCATGTTAATGGCTGTGAGAATGAAGCTGCGGGCGGGCTATTGTTTAGGACAAACTCCATTTCTCTGACGATTTTCTACTCATTTCCACAGAGCTCTGCAATCCCAACTCTCCCACATGTCATCAAGACCTCTCTTAACTTTTTAAGAGGATTAACATGTTCGTTAATAGGCGTAGCATCCAATTCCATTTCAGCTGCATTGTCTGGCTCTCATTCAGGACGGCAGAGTTGACATTGGATTTCGTGTAGAGAGTCCGTGTTCAGCCTGGCTCAGCCGTGCACAAGTCCTTAAAAAGTAGATGGAGGCGCGGGATTAGGCATGGATGCTCAGGAAAAGGAATCTCATTACAAGACATAATGCTTCAGGGTGAGATCAAGGCATTCAGTCGTTGCTGATTGTTAACATTGACCAAACTCTAGGTGCAACAATGAAAAGCATCAAATGAATGTGCGATGAGTGAAAAGCTTTTAAATTACCTTCAGCTGTACTCTGAGGGAGAGAAGGGGAGAACTGCTGTCGATACGCTGAAATAATATAATGTGATGTGACCCTGTGGCTCTTTCTAACTTGCTTATCCATGCACACTTCAAACAAACTCTTTGTTGTGACCATAGCGACATGCTCTTACTGATGCAGCTTCTCTGGATTTAGTGTATAATTTGTGTGTGTATGTGTGGCCTGAGATTGTAGCCTACAGCTGAGGAGACGCAGCATCTCAGCTTCCAGTTGCTCACTTGATCAAGGGAGCATCAGTGCTGGCCGACGCTGCGTCCTTTCTGGACAGGGCTGATGAAATTAACCTGGAGGAGAATTAGGAACGAAGCCGTCGGGATCTAAAAGCGACGACAGCAAAGACCACCACAGTCCAGCTGATGCAAATGAGGAGAAAAGAAAAAGACCAGATTTAAATCAAGGTCAGAGTGCTGACCCCTGTTCAAAATCAACAGGAAACAAAACAGTCTGTTAATGATCTCTTCAGTTGAGACAGGTGTGTTTTGCAGCTGTGTGTTGGTAAATGACAGTAGTAGTAATAGTAGTGTTTGAGCATTGAAACATTTAAAACGTGCAGGGGAATGGGTCCTCAGTGGGTCCTCAGTACTATCACCGAGAACATTTTTAGTCATTTTTATCCCTTTTAATGTGTGAATTATTATAAAAGATGTATTTTTTTTCCTAATTATTTACCTTTAAAGACACACACAGTTTGTTATATTCTTTCTTTATATTCATGAGCAAGTTTCTGGCATGTCCCCTTGTGTGTCTCTGGGCCACAGGAGTAGGACACAAGTGCATGTAAAGAAAACTGAACAGAAAGTGTTGCCAAGGCAGGATATTACCAAAAAATAGAAATACATTCTAAAATTCTAGAGATGTAGAACGAGCAAGAAGCAATACGGGGAAGCAGAGTAGATGAACAATCACAAGGCAGCACGGCAGATGGAATGACAATGGACCAGCAGGGGAGGAAGGAATGCAGGACAAGATATAGGCACAAGAATGGGTGAGACAATCTGGGAGGATAACGAGACACACGGGACTATCATTGTGGAAGACAATAGGAGGAGGAGGCAAACAGAGAACAGGCCTAAAAAAAAACAAAAAAAAACAGAACAACGGAACCCAAACATCCATCTATCCATTAACTTGGGCCTATCCGACATCAGGTCGTGGGGCAGGAGCCTGAGCAGAGAGGCCCAAAGCTCCCTCTCCCCGCCCAGCGGGTGTTCCTCGGCCAGCCCAGGGATGTATTCTCCCCAGAGTGTCTTGGGTTTTCCTAGGGCTGGGCGATATGGACCAAAAGTCATATCTCGATATTTTCTAGCTGAATGGGGATACTCGATATATATCAATATTTTTTCTGTGCCTTAATTGGGGTTTCCCCCAAAGCATTATAGCATAGCATCTCTGTTAGCTTCATTTTTTTCTGAGCCAAACCCTTAAAAAAACAGTCAGTTTTAATACAATGCCTCGTGCCAAATGTCACACAGGTACCTTTATTAACAGAGGTCTGCACAATATCAAAATGTATAAAACAAATGAAATAAAAATAAACTGCCTGCATATATAGAATAAAAATGCATCTTGAATAAAATAAAACAAATATCCCTTACCTTGCATTGTGCAAATTTCAAATAAAACATTCAAGTCAATTTGTCACAAAATAAGCTATATCAAAATCATAAAAAAAAAAATATTATTTATTTTTTATTTTTTAAAATCGATATAAACTATATTGTCTCGTACCATATCGCGTTTGAAAATATATCGATATATATTAAAATCTCGATATATCGCCCAGCCCTAGGTTTTCCACAGGGCCTCCTCCCAGTTGGACATGCCTGGCAATATCCCGCTAAATATCCCCGGCCAGAATATTTCACTCTTTTCTGACCGAGGACCATGGTCTCAGATTTAGAGGTGCAGGATTTCATCCCCACGGTTTGACACTTGGCTGCGAGCTGCTCCAGGGAAAGCAGAGACCGAATCCTCTGGCTACCAAACCAGACCCCCCCTCCATCCCCTGACTGCGCCTGGAAAGTCTGTCCATAAAGATTTTGAACTGAATCAGTGACAAACGTACCCCTGAAGGAGAAAATCTGAATATCAAGAAAATGACACCATTTAAATCACAACTATTAAAAAGAAAATCATAGAACAAAAGTTACAACAAATAAACAGAAGACAGCCGACAGAAGTCTGGATCATGATGCTGTAGATTTTATAAAATATGTTCAAAAGTTAATGATGATAAACTCACACTGTAGTTTTCCCATCAATTGTATTTATTTAACTTATTATTATTATATTATTATAATATTATTTAACATGTTTATCATTTAGATAACAGTTTTGCACAAGAAAACAAATTGAATGGAGGTGGGACGATTCTGATGCCCTTTGAAGTGGTTGATGCAACCTAAATATTCAAGCCCATATCTAGACTAGAGAATAGCTTTGAACAGCTGACAACTGTAGTGACCATGAGGCATTAAAGGGTTGAAGTTTTATAGTATAATATTATTATTATATACAGTAACATTCATGGGAAGTAAGTCAGTGAACGGAGGATCTGCTCTAAGCTTGAATAGTTAGTGGCTAAGCTGTCTAAGATTTAGATCCAGAGAACTTCGTGTCCCTCCTGATCCATCTTCCAGCCTTCTTCTGCAAATAACAAGCTGATAATACATATCTAAAGGCAAAAATCCAGAAATTAATTTGATTCAGTGTCTTGGTGGAAGCATGTAATGAGCATTTGTGGATGTAAATTTGTTTGACAGCCACTTGAACGTATGATTCATGTAATTGCGCACTGCGGCTGGAAGTTGCCCGGGCTGAGCCTCCGTTATCAGCTCTGCCTCCCGAGCTGCAGTCTCTGGCTGTCGGAGCGTATCGACATGGTCCTGTTAGCAGTGGTAGATAACAGACCCTCCGACGACGTAGGACTTAAATCACGCTGTCACTTCACAGGGCTGCCACCAAGGCCTGCGTGACCTGGGTCTCCGCCTCCCAGCGAGCTGCTCCTTCCTAGCAAAAGCGTGTGCTCAGGTTTGGGTGTTCCCATGTGGACGGGGATGTGCAGGACACCTTCTCCTGACGGTGCGAGCGGTTTTATCTATTCCTGGGAGCAGCTTCATTCTCCTACTGTAATCCAGTGTTTTCACACTGAAGGTCAAATTCTTTGATTTGGAAAGTTGTTCAATGTCGTGGTCTTGGCTGCAGAATAAAGATCAGGTCCATTGTAGCATTCTGTAATACTTTTGTTTGCTCATGACTTTTTCAAGTTATTTCAATCAACCAGGGATTATTGGCTCGTCTGCATTTAGTTAAAAAAATGCTGCAGCCTGACTTCTAACAAGGATGCGGTTCAGCAAGGTCATTGCTCCGGTGCTGGCCTTTCAATGACAATTTGAATACATGCATAACCTATGTGTAGCCAACTCGTGCTACCAGGGTCAGCCGACAGTAGGGCTGGGCGATATATCGAGATTTTAATATATATCGATATATTTTCAAACACGATATGGTACCAGACAATATCGTTTATATCGATTAAAAAATTTTTTTTTTTTTTTTTTTTTTTTTTTACATTTTTTTTTTTTATGATTTTGATATAGCTTATTTTGTGACAAATTGACTTGAATGTTTTATTTGAGATTTGCACAAATGTTTTGTTATTTGCACAACTGTCAACCTCAGTGGAAAAGTCTGCCTATTACTGTCTACATTGTATTAATTGCACAGTGTATTTTAATTTAATTGTTATGCAGGAAAGGGATATTTGTTTTATTTTCTTCAAGAAGCATTTTTATTCTATATATGCAGGCAGTTTATTTTTATTTCATTTGTTTTATACATTTTGATATTGTGCAGACCTCGGTTAATAAAAGGTACCTGTGTGACATTTGGCACGAGGCTTTGTATTAAAACTGACTGTTTTTTTAAGGGTTTGCCTCAGAAAAAAATTAAGCTAACAGAGATGCTATGCTATAATGCTTTGGGGGAAACCCCAATTAAGGCACAGAAAAAATATCGAGATATATATCGAGTATCGCCATTTAGCTAGAAAATATCGAGATATGACTTTTGGTCCATATCGCCCAGCCCTAGCCAACAGGAATGAGGACACAAGGTTTAGCGGAGAAATGGTGGATTTATTCGTCACCAGACACAAGCACTCGGCCCTGGCGGCGGCCCGTTGTCGTCTCCGGCAGCTCCGTGTCATCCCTCTCTGAGCGCACTGCTGGGGTGCAGCCGCTCTTTAAGTACCCAGGCACGGAGGAGAGATTGATTGGGCACAGGTGTGCGCTGCTCCCCCGCATGACCACGCCCAATCCTCCACCCTGCCACACTATGATTGTTGGTTTTCAAGCTCTGCATGGTTAAATATTCTTGAACTGCCGCTAACCTTTTGCTGCCAGGAGATCCAGCTCCTGGGCAATTTTCCCATGAAAAGAAATTTCAAGTATCAGTCCTTTTTAAAGCACGTCCTATGCTATCTTCAATAGTAGAATTTCAAGTATTTTTAGTGGTAAATTCTTTTTTTTTCTTCCTTTTTCTGAATTAAGTATCTTTTAGAAAGATTCAAACAACATGACGCACCCACGTGCAGGATGAGTCATTAACTCATTTTGCATCCACTCAAATGATTTTTAAATGTTTGTCTGTCCTTGTAAGTTCAAACAAAAAAAAACAGCAGATATGACTCAGATCATATATTTGGACACTTGACTGAGCTTTAATGTTAATTTAGAATTAAAAACCTCACTTTTTGAGCAGGCACCAATGTACAGAGGCTATATCTCCTTGTGCAGCAGGTCCAGACCTGAGACACAGACTTCCTGCGACTCTAAATAGGAATAAGTAGGCATATAGGACGGATGGATGGCCATAGGACCGCTATTCACCTTATAATTATGCAGCGCTACCCTGAAAAGCAATTCATTTAAGATGCACCAACATAAATGCATTGCTTCATTTGCTAACGAGGAAATTAATTAAATCAATCCAGCAAAACTTAACAAGGAAAACTTTGTCGTTGAACTTTGTGGCCCAAAAACTCCACCGCTGACTTGAATTCAAGAGAGCGCAGGTGTCATTTAGTCTTAGCTCATATATTTCTGAGCAACAGAAATGACTCTGCAAAGCAGACGGCATGAAATTACAAAACTGGTTTTTACATAGTTTATTTTGGAACATCCTATTTGGTTCTCTGTTACCTCCAGCTGAGACCTCGTAATGAAAAGAAGTCACGCTGGATTATTTGGTGAGGAGGACGTTGGTGAGTTCCTCTGGTTCTCAGATGAACCGAAGCAGAAGTGAAAACAAAGAGCCTGTGAATAAACATGAATCTGTAAACCTTGGCAGCATGAATTTGAGGAAACTACCAGTTTAATAATGACAAAGAGATTAGTACATTTAGACACATGATGCAAAAATGATCATCAGAAATGGGTCACTCAGAGGCACTGAGGATCAGATGTTCCTCTCTCTGAATGTGTATTTAACCCATTTTATAAGCATAAATCTCAAGTGTGTAACCACACTACATAATCTCCAGCTGTCCACTATGATTGTGCGCACAGTCGGCGCTAACTCGTCGTAAAACAGTTCCAACTGAAACCCACTCAACGTTTGTCCTGGTTTTTATGTCATAATGTAAAACATTTTTTCGTCCAATTTTTTGCACAGAGGTGAACATGATCCCAGACTGAAATTCTATAAAAAAAAAAATCCCCAAAACACAAATATTATTGTGACACATGTTACTTTGACAGTCTAAATGGATCTAAAGTTGAGAAAACAGTCCGTGTTAGGAAATATTTGGTCTGGGTCAAAGTTGAGCCGAGCCATACTGTGAAGCTATAACATTATAACATGTACAGTAAGGCTTAAACTCATTGATTTGGGGACTTTGAAAGGAAAGCAATAGTCATTTTAGCTGGTGATATTTTTCAGGGGTCTAGTATGTGACAAAAGCCTTTAAGAAACTTTACTGAAATTAATCTTCGACAAGAATCTCGAAAAAGAAAGAGGTTATAGAAAAATGAAGGAATGGTGAGAGTTGAAATAAAAAGATGATACAAGTGTTATTCTGACCGAGTGAAGCGGCCAGGAGTCTGGCAAAGTGACCGCGAGCTAAAGGACAAGTTAAACAAAGAAGGAACAAAGAAAGTCGGAGGAAAAGAAGAGATAAGACGCAGCTGAAGGCACTTCTTCTAAAACAGCTTGGCAGTGTTGAAACGTCTGAAAGCAATCGAGCAACGAGCCGGTCGGGTCATCCCAACGCAAACGAAACAACAGTGAGGTCTTAACCTAACAGAGATCAGATCCAATTAGAGCAGAGGGAGAGCCAAAAGATAGTCTCTTCTCTGACTTCAACACAGAGACGTGACGTGCCGCCGCTGAGGGGAAGAGCCAGAATAACAACCATTATTCTACCATCTCTGTCACAGAAACTGCAATAATTATTTTAGAACATGAAGAAAGATGACATGGTGGATGGGAATCTGCTGAGTTAATGGAAGTGCATATTGGCCCAAGTACTCAACGGTGACCCGATCCTGCGGGACCGTTAGGCATTTTCACAGCTCCTCATGCAGTTAAAATATTAAAATTCTTTCAACCTAAATTTCGACAAAGTCGACACAGTTTGCACAACATGCATGACGAGCTTAACCAAGGTCAGAGTCTGTGTTAAAGCGTTACTTTGGGATGCTAAAGACACACGTTGGAGACTCTTGCATGCTTTACGTCTCCTTAAATATCAGCAGGCTTTTATTTTAGATTTTTGACCAAAAAGAATAAAAAATAAATGTTTTAAATTGCTGTAGAGTTGACGGCAGAAAAGAAAAAATTTAATTGTGTTATCTCACCTTACGGTTAAGTCAGATAAAAGCTTTATTATTTCTCTCTGGTTTTGTCGACTCGTTCGGCACCATTAGAAAGATCCCAGGTTTCCCTGCTTCATCACACCCTGATGCAAAGACTGTGTCATTAACAGACTTGTGCAGACCTGGATGAGAAGCTGATGATGGCCATTAATTACAATCAGGTGTGGTGATGCAGGCAGATATCTAAAGCATCGGCTCTCTAGGACCTGGGTTGCCACCCCTGATGTACAGGATCAGTAAGACAAACAAAGTGAAAGGTTTTTCTGAGACATGCTCATCTGATCCAATTATTACGCCCCGGTCTGATGGCTGAAAATGTCCTAATGTGTACACCACAGTAATGCCCCCCCCCAATATGTCAGTATGTACCCCGAAAAATAGAAAATAATATCTGCGTTTAAATGAAGGATCTGAACTTTAGAGCGCTGGATTGTGACTGACATTTAAAAGAGTTGCTGAAGCCTTGTTTTTACAATAGAAACAATAAAAACCCTTTAAAAAATAAATTAATTAATTAAAAAAAGGTAAATCTGTGTCTTATTTTTTTGTTAGAAACCTCCAAATGGCAGGAGTGCACACGTATAGGACTGAGTTGTTATCAGAACGACGTGAAAATCACCTCAGGATCCCTATTTCAAGTAGGACCCGGCTGATTAGGAACCTGTGCCAGGTTAAACCTGGGGAACCTAAAAATGTCTGCTCGGATGTTTGATTGTAAATATTATTCAGGTGCAGTTTGATTACTGTTCCCATGGTAACCTTTACAACACAACACCGCTCTTCTATCCTCCTGCACAGTTTGTGTTTTTCATTTGAGAGCCAGATGAAGACGCTGCGTCCCCTCCATCTGAAACGTCCATCAGTATGTCAAGGTAGAAGTTACTGAAACTCTGTGATGGACAAACGGCGTCCCCTTGCGTCTACAGTCACTGTAGGGTCGTGGAAGTTACACCGCTTAATGACCAGGCGGGAATATTCCTCAAGCTGAACATTTATTGCTCTCAAACATATTGCAGCCTACAGAGCAGGAGAAAACAGCATGTGCATGTCTTAACGTAACTTTCTTTTCTTTTCTTTTTTTTCTCCCTCAAGTTAGCGAACGCATAAAAGTAGTTCAATTCCTGTTGTGACTGATTTCAAAATTAAGCATTTCTGTCTGACATGAAGGTAATTTCACTGAACAATTATTATTACCAGATTTATTAGATTAGACATCTCTTTTACTGCAATTAATCTTAACTGAAATATCTGTAAATAGCATAAATCATGTATCTACATTTTAAATATTCATCTTAAATTAAACATGAATTGCCTGTTTTTATCTCTTAACTCGAATGAATTGGTCACAACAGTCACAAGGGTGAGACAACGGTCAGGATTCAATAATGTTATATGAAAACATTCCACATAAATGTCTTAGACGATGGAGGGAATGCTATTAAATATCCCAAAAGTTAAATAATCAAGTATCATGTTGATGACTATGTTGTCCAACATTTTCATTGTAATTATACACAGAAAAATGGTCACAACAAGTAAATAATGAAAAAGTATTGCAGCTATTTCCATTTCTCTTGATATTGTACATTTTGTTCCCCTTCGAATGTTTTAACCTGCATTCACAAGCACCTGTGCCCTTCTGCCCGATGATTTAAAAGCCATTTTTGAACTCTCCATTTGCACTAGTTTTTTTTTTTTTACACAGCAGAGACATGTTTCTCCTTTTTTCCCCTTTTTTTTGTTCATGGAGCTGACCTCATCATGCTGTCATGACAAAACCGTGTTTGCATAATAGCCTTTGAACTTTGTCAAACAAAGAAACTGAAATCCAGAAAATATAGCAGCTCATAATTAAGTAACGCGACAGAAAAGCCATCGCTCAGCCGTGTTGATTCAGGCGGCCGTGATCGAGAGCGGCTTCTAATTTTAGAGCCAAATAAGTGATGTGGCGTGCACTCCAGCGGGTCGTACGTGGCCATCTGTAATTGCTTTGTGTTGTCTGTGTCAGGAGAGTAAACGGCAGATAGTGAGATCGCTGCTGTAAGGTCGTGTCAGAGATCGAAACGCGGCGTTCCCGGCCTCATCACGTAACTGTAATTTCATGCTCATCACAACAAGCAGTTTGAGCAGAAAGAGAGCCGGAGGACTCATTGTGTTCTTTCTATATAAAGCTCTGATTTCCAATGAACACAAGCCGAACACTCAGCACGGAGAGCACGGCGCTTCATGTAGAAGGAGAATTTGTCACCGAGCAGGCGTGTAATAGCATTACTTCTCTCCGTTGAAAGCTTGTAATTGCTGTGAAATTATCTTATTAAATGAAGCCACTGGGAACCCGGCGCTCCGGTCGATGGTTCACAGGGTCAACGGCAGTCGATTCAAAGTAATAAGAAAGTCATAACAGTGTCCACTCGTGAAGCAAGAGGGGCTTGTCCTTTTCTCTGTGTTGGCGGGACCCCACAGGAGAGATAGGGATGAAGAGTCTGCTGGAGGAAGAAAGAGGTTAGGGTTTGGTTACTCTTTCCTTCTTTGTGTTTAGGACTTGAGGTTTGCATTTCTGGGGAGGCTCACATCAAGCTACGCCGTCGGTCCAGGAGTCACTTTGTTTGACGTGGTGGTCGAAGGAATCCTGGGATGTCGGCGTTGACAGACAAATTGCGCTTTTACACCAGTACCTACTTGGCTCTACTTAACTCGGCCTGGTTTCTTTTCCATAACAATTCAGTTGGAGCAGAGGTAGAACCTGGAGGAGATGATAAATGTGCTGCTGGGTCTGTGGCTTGTGTTTGATATCAAGTTAAAAAATGAGAGTGAGAGAAGCTTCAAGCGGCAAAGCTTTTTTTTTTTTGTTTGTTTGTCTCGGCGCTGCTGAAAAGTCCGTTGGTAGCCGCGAGCAGCTATGAAGTGACAGAGCTCCTGGTGGATCTGGTCGTTCCTTATCGCCCGTCTTGATCCCTTTTTAAAGGAGCATGAGGCAGGATTGAGGCAGAATTTATGAAAAAAAATTGTATACGTTTTAAGTTTTCTAGTAATAATGTCAGATGAAGCGTTCCAGACCAAAACGAATGAGCCCTCTAGCGTATCTCTCCGTTGCCTTGAACAGGCTGTTTGCTGCAAAATGTGCTGCAATTGTGGGCCCGAATTTCCCGCGCTGTCCTGCGGATGTGACGTCACATGACGCTGCATGCGCGTTCTCCCCGTTCTCCCGTGCCGGCTTCGCTGTTGGCTGCAGTGCCCCCAACGGCCGTCGTGGTGAAGGGTGGCGCTAATGAGTCTCTTAAAGTTTCTTAAAAGGAGCCTCATGCTCCTTTAATTCTCTCCTCAGCCACCAGGTTTATGAACATCTGCACCTCAGAGTTGGATCACCAAACAGACTTTTGCGCTGCCACTGCCTGTTGAATAAAATGAACAAGAAGCCGCCGTCAGAATCGCTCTTTCGCTGATGTCACATCCTGACTCAGACGTCTGACTCCAACCCCCCGACCAATCGGTGGACTGTAGTTTGATGACGTCAGATACAGCCCGACTCAGCCGCTTAGAACCTCGGCAGAGTAGTTACAGAAAAAGTATCTATTCAGCACGTTAGACCCCTAGTGGGAAAGTGCAAAGGCGAGGCGAGTCGGGCTGAGTAGGTACTAGTGTAAAAGCGCCAAAAGAGGCCATAAAAGTGGTCGAGTACATCGACCAAGGTGATGCAGCCTTTGTTGTGAAGGGTTCACATTGAAGCATCACCCCTTACAGCTCTTTTGAACTTTAAACATGGCATTGTTTCATTGATTCAGATGGCTCCCACTTCTGGCCCGTTGAGTGCTGTTTAAGTGTGTTTGACCTATAATTCAAAGCAAAGTTATATTAGTCTCCTCGTTTTTTTACCAAAGGACAAAAAGAAAAAGAAAAAACGAGCTGATCAGTAGCTCATGCAGCTGTGATATAATCTGAACCATCACAGCGTTATATATCTTTTGAAATTGATTTATGTGAATTACACCCCCCATCTTCTCATGAGTTTTACCCTTTTAAAATTGTAATGACAGGCATTTCCTTTATGGCGATGAACACATTCATTTAATCTGCTTAATACGTTCAATATTGCCTAGAAAAGTAAACTTACAGTATAGTTTTTTTCCAGCCACATTAAATGCTGTGACCTTAAAATTGGACCCATTCACTCAGTTTTAATTAAACTTTACTTGCTGATAAGTGAATCAAAGCTGATAATTTCGCCTCACTGGGTTTTATTGACTCAAGTGGCCCTTTTCCAGTCAAGCTATGTTGATATTCCGCTGTGTAATAAATAAATCCTAATTTTTCTCACCTCTCATGGTGAATTTTTTAATTTGGTTTCTTAAATATGATCCGCTTTTAGGTGACTTTCGAGCCCTTTGTAAATTACCACAGTCAATTTTTGGTGCAGTTAGCGAGTGGAACAGGAAACAGAAACAACCTGCTATTTGAACCCCGCACATGCTTCTACTTCAGACCTGAAGCTGACCTGCAGCCGTGTAGAGACCCGGCAACTGTGTCATGAAACATGTTTACCTGCAGAACTTTTTCACCTCCACCTTCATCTTAACGTACCCTTCACTGTTTAGGCGCTTCATAAAAGCAGTGGCCAGCGGTGAATTTCACACTTAGACCTTCAGTGATGTCCAACTTAGTCAATAAATACCTTTCATAATGCCAGCATTTATAACACCAGGACTGGAGATACGTTAGAAACACACTTAAGCACTACTAGGCATTGCATCACCTCAGTTGTGTACAAAATGGGCTATTATCCAGCGCATTTTAAAAATCAACAAACCTGCAACAGCAATTAAAACATATCTGGTATGTTACTGTCAAAACTTACAAATAAAAGGGTCTTTAAAATTATCATTCCAAAAGTTTTATGAAATGAGTCCACAAAGAATATGCAAGCTTTAACAAGATTGTACAATAAAATGCTTTAATGTTTTAATATCAGAAAGACACTAACAAGACGGCCAAACTTTGGCGACAGCGACACAATAAACAAGTCTCTTTGTGAAAAACTTTTTCATGTCAAAACGTGACGTATCACGGCTTTCTGCGACACAGCTGCGCCAATACGCCAGATTATTTACAGACACTGCAGAAGGGCAAGATTTTTTTGTTCCATTTTCAGTATATTTGTAATTTTAGTTTGTTATTAAATTATGGATTTGATATGAACGAAATAAATGATAAAAACATTAAACATGAGAAAAATAAATAAAAAGAAAGATCCCGGGTGTGACTCTATTGATTTGCATAGCACTGCCATGGCTCAAACGAATAAGTATCGATATCCAATCACAGGACACGTAAATGTCACGTTCAACGTGAGGCTAGCTAGACACAACTTGTGATCTGATTGGCTATCGCAACTATCTATCAACAGTGCAAAGACGTCCGCATTGTTGATTCTGAAGGCCCGGTCAGATTTCATACAGCCTGGCAACATAAGATAGCTGGATTCTGATTGGATAAAAGAGAATATGAATACTTAGGTATAGATATTTAGGGAAAGTATTTAGGGAAAGTAAGTTACAAATGAAATGAACCTTTATCATAATTATGATCATGATTTCTGGTTATGTCAAGTCAGCGGAGAAGGCCTTGCTGGCCCTGACGGCCCACCACTGCATAAAAGAGTATAGACATGATGACTACACAGCAGTACGTTCCCATTTAGGCATGCAACTAAATTTGAATGCAACTCACTAGCTCTACTTTTATCCGCCTTAAACTCGTTGCAGCAGCTACAGAGCAGCGTTCGGGTCAAGGCTCTTTCCCGTCAGTTTTCAAAAGCATACTAAGAAAGGGATTTCTGTAAGGCTCTTGCTTTGTGAAGCCTTTTATGGCCACAAATTAGATCTTTTGTCTAGCACTTCTTCCCACATTTTCTGTGTGATTTAATTTTCTGCGGCAGGAAGACCGCAGATGACTTCCATGTTCACGTCAACAACGATTCTGTCACAAAAATGCCACACATTCATCACAGCTGCTTCTGTAGAAACATCTCTGCTTTCTGAATACATTTCTCTCCTGTGGACCCTAACGCAATCATGTCTGGCTCACATGAATCACTTCTTCTGCCAGCTGGACGGCGACGCAGGTAGACGGGATGCTTACCCCGAAGCTGCTAAAGCTGTAAACGCATTTTCTGCTCTGCTCTGGTGCACCTGAATAAACGCCGCCAGGCAAAGTCTCCCAGACACACGCCTGCATTTTCAGTCATGTAGCAGGCCAGCCTCAGCTAATAAACCTTATTAGATCACATGTCTGTATGGCTTGAGGAAAGGGGGGAAAAATAACACCCTAAAGACATAAAACAGTGTGATACGACGAGTGTGTCAGTGTGTATCAAGGAAGTAGCTGTGAGCCAACGTCTCTAGCACACACTCCTGCATATTTACTGTTTAAAAGAGCGTATTCATGTCATGATAGCCTTTTTTTTTTCATTTTTCAAGCATTTGAGAATAAGATGACATTTTATTGGTGCCAAATGAGGAATTAAACAACTGTATAAGCAAAAACAGCCTTTTTAAAACAGTCTTCTTGCAGCAGAATATGAAGAAGCGATATTGATAATAATGACACTGCGGACAAAATGTATAAACCTTTATTTCAACTGTGCAAAAACCACAACAAAAATAATTGATAGAATGTCAAATAGGAACACCATGATAAACACAGCAATTACCTGAAAGTAATATAATAAACCAGTGTCCCTCGAGTAAAAGTGCCATGTTTCAGATGTCTGCCTGCTTAAACAGCTGATTAAAGTGAGCAGATCCTCTCATCAGCTCCTCATAAAGGTCTGCTCAAGTCTCTTAATGAGGCAGATGTGTCGACTGCAATCTTCTTTACCAGTTTCGATTTTACACGCCGCAGGCCGTGTGCTCTTGTAGCTTTACTTTTAGCCTCTCAGCCTTTGTCAGCCTCATAACATTGATCATGTCCAGCAGGAGGACGCTGCTTTAAGAGGAGGGTTAAGTTCGTTGTCCCAAAGGTTGTCATTGTTGTTTTTCCATGAGTTATTTTTACCTTGCAGGTTATACAAGTTGCTTTCTTCGCTATTCTGAGTGAAACAACATCCACAGCATGTTTCCCAGTGACTGTATCATCATGGAGGGGAAGAAGAAAGATATAATAAGGGATTTGTTTTAGCATCAATATAGCGCATCAACACTGGAAAAAATAAACTCAAGATTTACTTAAACATGTTTTGTCAAGTAGTTCCACAAAGCCGAGTTAAAGAATTTAATTAAGATACTTATATGAGTGTTTGACTTCACTGCGTCAGTATTAAGTAAAACAGCATCCTAACACTTAATGCAGTACCGGGGAACCACTTGACATAACGTTTTAAGTAAATCTTAAGATTTGCAATTCTGAGTGTAGATAATTAGAATTTAATGTGAGTCAGGTACGTTGGAGCAGGTAACATCTAATGCGTTCAGAGCAAAACACAGACTGCTGAAACAACTAACGTAACTACTAATGCATCCTGAATGTAGTATGTACAGTATGCAAAAAATTACCATTACGGCATCCCACAAAACAGTGGGAGAGTAAACCGTTAAAGACGATGGATGAAGCTTCGGTAACGTGACCCATTGGTTTCTGAAGAGTGGTTTTGAAGCCTCTTTATCTTCTAGCATGACGATTACGGATGAGGAAGTGATAGCAGCTAGCTTTTATCCAAGCCATTTGTCAATCAATAACTTTCAAAATAAATGTATTATGTAATTTATATATACATTTACATATAAATTTATATATATATATATATATATATATATATATATATATATATATATATATATATATATATATATATATATATATATATATATATATATATATATATATATATATATAAAAATATATAAATGTAATTTATACTTCTTATAAATTTTTCTGGTACAAAAAACATTCACTTCCCCTCAGAGTTGTCATGGGTGTGAAATCTTTTTTGAACCAGGCTTTAAATACGTTTATTTCTGCTTTAAGCCTCAAGTGGTCAGTCGAGAAACTGCAACAAATCTTACATCCTCGTGAGTCTCAACCTGGACGTTAGATGGTTGGAAAGATCACGTGACTCACGCCTTCCTTTTGAGCCATAACTGTTGTTTTAAACGCATCAACAATGACCTCCGGACCAGTACGCACTACATGCTGTATACTACATGATATGAGCTTTACATAGTAAAGCAAAACCACTGTTGCCATAAGTAATCGGTCTCTACAACATTAGCCAACGACTAGTAAGTGCCCTGAACAGGGCATAAAACAAATGGAGTGCTAATGTGTATTTCTAGCAATGCTAATAGTTTCTGAATATTTTCTCCTCACATTAATAGCTTCTTCAGAGAGCCATGCACAGTAAAAGTCTTTTCTTTTCCAGATCATTACAGCAAAAAAGCAATTAATTGACTCTGGTTGTGCTGCTTTTGTGTGTAGGAGCGAGGTGTTTTGGTGTGATGGGGGGGGGGAGCATGTGTGATGTGGTGTGCTATGTCAGGAAGTGAGACTGTTTTCAAAAGGACATCACACCTACATTTTTACCACTTGCCGTCCTCCTGCTGCCGGATCTCCTCCGCTTCCTCCTTTCCCAGGTCGGCGTTTGACTCTGTAACTGCAGCAGGAGCAGAATTCAAAGTTAGGCCAGATAACTCGTCCTACCTAACCGTCTGAGGGATCCTTAAACGCTGTGGAACTTCAATGCGTTTCTGTTTTTTTCCTAGGGTAATGAGGCCGGTTACGCTTTTGTCTTCTCTGCACTGTAGAATCTCGAACAAGTAATCTGCAGAACCGGCCAAAACATAAAACGCAAGGCAGGCACACAGCCAGCTGCATTGTTTGAGACGACACTTAACTCTGTGATGTCAAGTTAAATGCACTTACCGTTGTGGGCCGGACGAAGATGGATCTCCTATCTGTGTCCTAAGCAAGAGGAATGAGCTTTGCCATAACGCTCCGCGCAGCGTCAGTTGTAATGCATCCTGTCAGTGACGCTCTGTTATGTGCTCGGCTCTAAATTGGATGTGAACTAGTCACTTTAGATTATAGCTGTAAAACACTGTGTGAAAAAAGGAAGCAGTCACCCCTTTGGCAGCAGTATTAAAATCTGCTTGTAATATTGTCAAGGCCTCATCTCCCCAAACAGAGCAGTGCCCAGTTTCCTCTGAGTCTGTCAGACAGTGTCAAACAATAATTCGGCTGTTTGGCTTCCCTGGCTATTACCAGCATCCATGGGTCTTTTCACACGCCGACGCTGAGCTTTGCTGCTCATCGCTTTGTTTTCGATTTCTGAATTATAGTACGGTAATCCCAACAGACTTTTCAGCGTTTAATTATATAGTTTAGCTTCTGTTCGAAAGCTTCGCAGCAGTATAATGTTAATAGAGGCTCCACTTGAAATACTTTAGTAGTTAAAGGAGACATATCCTTTTTGTTTCAAAAGCTGACACAATTTCCTGAGGTCTTAATGATATGATTTTGTTAAAATGCCACAGAAATACAGCACAAAAGCCTCCTGTTCAACAGCATCTGTTCACAGCGGCTGGTTTTAAGACGGGCACACAGGGAGGGAGGTGAAGGGAGCTGACTCCCTCCACCTCCTCCTCCCTGGGTCAGACATCAGCTGATATTGGTGCTACAGCTTTGTTTTACTCACTTTAGATAATCCCACTGTGATGTGGATCTGTGATATCACAGAACCTGGCAAACTGAAACCCAGTTGACCTCAGAATCAGAGTTTTTCTTTATTTAATTACCATTTTGACCTGAATTCAAGAGGAGTTTGATTTTTTGTTCCCTTTGAATATACCTGGGGAAAAAAGTGAGGTAGTCCTACATTCAGGGTCTAGACTTTTAAACACTTAAACCATTACATCTACAACAAACCGTGGCGCTGTATCAGCAAACCCGAATGTGGCCGATTCAAGCGGACTTTTAAACAGAACGTCTCAGCAGTTCCTGGGCTGTTTTACAGATGCAGGAAGATGGGTGACAAAGTGGCCCAAAAGGAAAACGAGTGATGAAACAAATGAGACAAAGAAGTAGTGTTGGTGCTAGTTTTGGTGCTAACTTTAAGACCATGGCTAAAACCCTGCAGTCATGAAACAGCTGTCGAACAGTGAAAACATATCGTGTCACAATTTTAATCACTGGGATGGATTAGGTATTAATATTTTTTATTTTTTTCCTAGAAAATGTGGCTTGAAAAAGGGCGTTTATCCTATAAGTCGTCTTATCGTTGCTTTTCTAATCAAATTATGGTAATTATGGCTCAAAATAAGTTCATGAATTTCTTTCCTGAGCTTTGCTGCTGCTGAAACTGATGACTGGCGTGGCCTCTCAGTCCTCTCAGACCACCTCCACCTGTCATCTCCTCCAGTGGCTTATCCTCTCATCGTTCCATGTTTTTAGACCGTCTCTGGAGCAGAAATCACAGGAATGTGAAGTATTTTTAATATGCAATATGTACCCCTAAACTACAGTATGTTCATCAGGATAAACAGACTTTATATGGTGAGTAATGGGCGCGGCATTGTGTAAAAGTGTCAGATAAGGGAATGTATTGCGTGTTAAACGAAGAATAATCACGTCATTATTCCATCTGTCACACATGTCTGCTTTCTGATTAGTGTGCAGCGTCGTTTATCCCCGTCATAATGTGCTGTGATGAAGATGAAAATGTAAAATCCTGCCGGCGTGCGCTTTAAGCATCCTGTAAAATCAGGAACGAGAGGGTGTTACATATTAAGGTTGAAGCATTTCAATGGGAGCCGCCGTAAATCTTCTTTGCTGTTTGAGACGGGACCCAGCGTGGCTTAAGAGCAGCTGGGGGAGGCTTAGCCGCACGACAGTTATTGAGATTACTCCCTATTGTGAGCTGCTCTAAATTATTCAACAATCTAAGTAAGATTAATTGATTATTGAGCTCTAAATCAATAGTAATCAGTAGTTCTCTGTGTAATTCTGGATTTTAGGTCTTTGTCTTGATCTCTGTCTCTGGAGAAATCTCTTGAGTTGCTCCTCATCTGTTTTGCTAATTCTTGACTCGTGCTCGTCCTGGACCGGCGCCTCTTCAGCATGTTGAACTCCTTTTTAGTTTTCTTCTGCACTTTTCTCTCTTGTTTATGAATCATCAAAAAGTTGCACCTCCTGAAAAATGTATTCAGGCCCCCGTTCACCTCTGCAGACCTTTAGCTATTCAAAGGTCTGGATTTATGCAAAACAAATCCTCATAAATAAGTTTATGGCTGTTGTGCACAGAGTGTGTGCGCTGTGTTGTTTCTGTCGAGTGGGTATGACATGTCGCTGCCAGACTTTCCGCCTTTCTTTGAGGGTAAAAGCGCTAATCTGTTATACCGTAAAGCCTATTGGTTGGAATGAAACCTCTCAGTTGGCAGACAGCTTTGATTACCAATCGACTTCACACTGACCTTGAATAATGCATAAATCAGACTCTCCTCTTTTCACCAAACACTGTTTTCTTGCGTAAAATGAATCTTGGCCAGGGTTACGGATAATGATGTGAATCTTTTACTGGAGGCAGTTTGTCATTTTGATGTGTGGATCTAAGAGGCTTATTAGTTGTGAGGTCCAGGTTTCAGTATATCAAACAAAAAAAAACAACAGCAGCAGGAAACACAAGGAGAAACAAACAGAGTGCTGAATAATGTGCAGAGACAAGTAGAGAAACAACTAAACAGACAACGGAGCTGTGAGAAGAGACACATGATCCACAAACACAATTAAAAACATTCAGAGTCAATTGTACTGTCACTACCTTAGCGGAGGTTTAGGGTTTTAACCCTGTGTGAAACCCTGCGCGGTGTAAGATAGTCGTGACGATTCGTTCCACCTGTGAAGTGTAGCCTAGAGCTCTGGTTTAGTCTAAGCTCAGCTGCAGTGTCTTAAAGTGTCACCACAACCTCTAGAGGTCTCTTTTCAGCATGTTTGCTTAAACTTGATACAGGTAAGTCTTAACCCCTTTCCCCCGACGGACCCGGTACCGGATCCAGCAGCTGCATGCACCAGTTCATGTGTGGAAAAAAGTTACTCCAGCAGCTGTCAGGGTATTTTCTTTCAACTGTTTCTCAAACAAGAAGACCTAAAGCCATTATGTCAAAACTCCAAATACGTTTTGTCAACAAAGTATTTGATTTATAACAACTTAAAAATACATATGCAACAATGATGGCGCCCCCAACACGAGCAACACCCGCAACAAAACGCAACAGAACGCAAGATCAATTTTCTCCACCCCAACGTAGTGGGTATCATATAAAACTAGAAAAGCTACACTTTCAGATGACACTGAATATAATCTTTTCTGGGCCGACCACTTTGTGCCAATCTCAAAACAAACCGAAAGCCACATTTTGGCACAGTATAGGTATCCAAGTGCCCAAATGGAGAGTCCGCCTGGTACTATCTACATAAAACCATTATAAAATCTATGTGCTTTAAGCTATTCTCATGTAACGTGGTAGAGTTATAGTCAAGGAGTTGCTGAATCAAGGCAGTGGTATCTTTATGCATATATGCATTGCTATCATGGTGTTTTCCAGTGTGCAAACTAAAAAAAGATTAGACGAGGATAAAAATGTAATTTTTTTTCTTTTGTTTATCACAATTTGCTCAGGTATGTGCACAATCACAATTTTTTTTACCCTGGAAATGTATGCTGTGAGGTCTTAGCTATCCATTGAGACCATGATTATGCATATCGTGCTTATAATTGCCTGTTCAGGCGAAATTCACCCAACATGAGTTAACATGAGTCTGAGTCATGCCTTTAGCAGACGGAGATGTGGGTCTCCCTCCTATACACTCATGTTGTCCATATTTAAGCTCATATTGTATTTGTAGAGCATTCGGCCTTCGATCTTCTATTCTCTTCAGAAGATTCTGCAGCAGCGATGACACTTCACGGTCTGGCTCTTTTCAGGTTCACCATAGAGCACATTTGGTTATGGGATGCTTTTAGCACATTAACCCTCACAGTCACTTTCAAGCCTATATGAGGTCGTCAAAGTTTTGTTCATGTAAAAACCAAAAAGATGTGTGCATTGTAATTTGCAGCTCGAGCTATGATCAACAATGTTTCTCACGACCTCTTTCCAAGCACTTTCAAGATAAAAACAGGAAATAAGCAAACATAAGCCTCAGGAGAAAAATAAAGAATAAACTTTTAAAAGATCAGAAGATCCAAATCTCCATGCACAATAAGCGGATGAGCAGAAAAACCCGAGATCTTGATGATCTGAAACCAGGAGGGTAGGTGAAGGGACACTCCAATGACTTCGGTGCATTTAGTAACTAAACAGCCGTGACCTTAGCTGAGTCAAGCCTGTGTTATTATTTTATCTCACAATGTCGAAAAATAGACAGACTGCGAGCAGCTTTCCGCAGCTTTATGTGGTTTTTGCCCGTGTTTCACATGCGCTTCCACACAAACGTGAAAATCTCTTTCAGAGTCAAGCTTTTCCAAAACACATGAACAGCTTTTGAAGAAGACTTTTGAAGAGTGCCTTGAAGCTTTAAAAGCAAATATTCCTTTAAAAAGTTAGACATGGAGGAAACAAAGGCAGCAGTTTATTACATTTTTGTAGCCGAGTGTTGTTGCCGGGAATTGGCCCAGTTGGGACCTGTCGCCTAGGCGATGATGATGATGCATGCTAGTACTCGGCTGTAGCACCTTTGTCCCTCATAATCAGTCTAGGTGACATATATCATATGTGCAGAACCTGTCTTTCTCCCTGCAAATAAAATGGTGTGGTTGTTGACAGGTGGAGGTTCTGCCGGTGACAGGTGGTCTGTCACCGTCACTAGGGCTGGGCGATATGGACCAAAAGTCATATCTCGATATTTTCTAGCTGAATGGCGATACTCGATTATATCTATATATTTTTTCTGTGCCTTAATTGGGGTTTCCCCCAAAGCATTATAGCATAGCATCTCTGTTAGCATCTCTGTTAGCATCTCTGTTAGCTTCATTTTTTCTGAGGCAAACTCTTAAAAAAACAGTCAGTTTTAATACAAAGCCTCGTGCCAAATGTCACACAGGTACATTTATTAACAAAGGTCTGCACAATATCAAAATGTATAAAACAAATGAAATAAAAAATAAACTGCCTGCATATATAGAATAAAAATGCTTCTTGAATAAAATAAAACAAATATCCCTTTCCTGCATAACAATTAAATTAAAATACACTGTGCAATTAATACAATGTAGACAGTAACAGGCAGACTTTTCCACTGAGGTTGACAGTTGTGCAAATAACAAAACATGTGTGCAAATCTCAAATAAAACATTCAAGTCAATTTGTCACAAAATAAGCTATATCAAAATCATTAAAAAATTATTTTTTTTTAGATCGATATAAACGATATTGTCTCGTACCATATCGCGTTTGAAAATATATCGATATATATTAAAATCTCGATATATCGCCCAGCCCTAACCGCGACTCCAGCCCACTAGCGGCAAAAGTAGCAGCAAACAGACGTTATGTTTTTGCGCACAGGTGGCGCGGGTTGGATCAGCTGATTGGGCACAGGTGTGTCCAATCAATCTCTCTTCCCTGCCTGTGTCTTAAGTAGTGGGCTGATCCTGGACAGGAGGGGGACGACACGGAGCTGCCTGAGACCCGGACACGACGGCTGCCGTGTACGTGTACTTGTCTGGTGACCAATAAAGTCGACCATTTCTCCGCTAACCCACGTGTCCTTATTCCTGTCCGGTACCCCGGTAGCACGAGTTGGCTACAATATATATATATATATATATATAGTGTATGAAAGAGTCATTAATGATTGTCGAAGGACAATCATTAATAATTAATAAATTAATAAAGTAGATTATTTATCAAAATGAATGAATCAAAACGGGGCACCACCTGATGTAATCTGGAAAATGATAACTAAACAGCAGGATCAGTCTCAAGGTAAATTATTCTTCAGAATAATAGTGAAGGGAGGAGTTTGAACACAGGCCTCTGCAACCAGCAATTGTGACAAATATGTGTAAAATAAGCACAAACAAATTCTCTCATTCAAATTAATCAGAATGTATTTACACAAGTGTCAATTTTCCACAAAAAAAGCTTTTGACCTGAATGTAGCATTCCTTCATAAATACAAACACAATGTAGTCCCCAACTTTACACTTGTAAAGACTAACTTAAGATTCCTTGTGTTTTTAAGCAGCTCAATGTAAAACAATGAACAATATGCATCACAAACATTGTACATTGTAAAAGTGCATTGGTCAGTTAAATTTTCCATGTAATTATGTCTAACCTCATATGGAGGAAAATAAAAGGCTAATAAAAAATCCTCTTCTCCTAAGTAGGATCAAAACAGGGGGATACAAAAAAAATCACAAACAAATAAAGTGCACATGTAACAGCAGGGAGTTTAACTCAACCTATAAATGCAGTTGGGTTATATTAAGCTAATACTTTAGATTCTTTGGAACAGATCTTTCTTTGCTCATCTAATGTATTCAGGTCATTTCAAATCAACAGTACATGCAAATAACTTTTGAAACTTTTTGAAAGTGAAATTGCCGTTCAAAAGTCCCTTTTCATTCTCCATCTTTCAGTTCACCATACTTTTCCTCCAGCTACGGGTGCCATCGACGGCCTGAACTTATAGAATGCGCTTTTTAAATTTTTTTTTGTCCTGCACGTTAATCGCGCGTTAAAAAAATTGTCGGCATTAGGAGGACGTTAAGTTAACGCGTTAACTTCTACAGCCCTAATATATATATATATATATATATATATATATATATATATATATATATATATATATATATATATATATATATATATATATATATATATATATATATATATGCATATGTATATGCATATGTATATATATGTGTGTATGTGAAATGTGTGTGTATATGTATATAAGATATTGTATTCCATCAGTATTTCTTCAGACTTGGTTAGAATAAAATACTGTAAGAACCTTCAACAATGCCAGCAGCTGGTTCTGTGTTGAAATGAAGGTCAGTCCGGCTCTTTGGTTCAGACTAAAAAAAAACTCAACCAAACGAGGAACATTTGAACTGAGACTTTTGCTCCTCAGGAGAGGAAACCTGCTGCTTCAGGCAGCCTGCTTCCCCTGGTGTTACAAGGCAGGTAAATATTTTTATATCTGCAGTACAGCATATCCTGGCACGACGTTTCCTCCAGCATTCATGTCTCCCAGTGGATTCATCAAACCTCGGTGTTCCCCGACTTCTGCAGCCGTTCTAAACCTTATCTGGTGTCTACGAAGACACACACACACACTCACACAGCTTCTTATCCACCATATTCAGCCGTTTTCACTTTGACATCATACACACTGACATGGATGAGCGCAGAAGGAGCAGTGTGGGGAACTTGTATGTGGGGAAGGACCAAGAATAACTCCACAAGCAGTGTTTTGGTTTGTGATTTAGTTTACCAATACTTTTTATCACTACATACCTGCAAAATGAATACCCTTCTTTCTTGGTGAAACAAGCAGGAAATAACGAAAATAACCTAGAAACACCCTCTAATTAGCAGTCTTATGAGTAAGGAAGGGCAGGTTAGGAGCAGGGTGGTACCAGGGATGATTGGCCATCCTTCCTGACTACCCCGCTGGGCCGGCCCACACTCACTTTACACCAGTTTCACTTGTGCATGATTGGCACTTGTTGTTAAAATGGACCACAAGATAAAAAAAAAAGACATTGTGCAAAAAAATTAGTGTGTTATCACTGTTTAAACATGTATAACCAGTATTAATGATCCTTTCACTGCTGCTGCATCTCCACTGGTTTTGTATCAACCGGTTTGATTGATCTGAGGTGGATGATGTGGGCGGTAAAGAGTGTTGATTAAAATCTCAGTGAAACTGCACGGTGGATGAGCACGGCAACGGGAAATTCACTCCTTAATAAGATCATTGAGCAAAAGTGAAGAAATGTTTTTAAGCTATGTTTTGACTTTCTTCAATGAAAGAGTTCAAATTAAAAGTAAAAACTTGTAATTTCACATACAGGCCCATTTTAGCGTGACCTGTTTCAGCTAAAAAGCGAGACACACTGAACTCTTACAGAGAAGATTCACAGAAACTGTCGTGTTTGCTCGTGTTGTTAATATCAACATGCAAATCTGAAAAATCTTTTACAGTTATGCATTAAAGAGTAAAGCAGACATAATAAGATAAGGGAAGAAGTGTGAGAGGAAACAAGGTTAAAACGTCAGGAAACAACGATTCGGTTTTAATGAATAACAACTTAGTTTAAAGCTGGAAAACATAAGATATTTTTCTTTCCTTGCAAGGTTTTTTGTGTTAATATCAGTGATGTTCATGCCTTTTTGTTATTTTTAAAAGCCTAAAAATGTTTAACGGATACAGACAGGCACATCATTTTATGTTTAATTTCATTCGTACATGGATAAACTCTTGTTTCTAAAGATGATAAACATAAATAAAAAAAATAACTAATACTGGAGGTTGAGAACACTTTTTTGTTCTTAATTTCCAAAAAGCAACGACACCCATTGAGTTTTTGTCTTGCATTTTTGTAGCTTAAACTCGGCTGCAATTCTACAACGCATGGCTTCGTTTTGGTTAAATAGCAGTTGTTTTGTAGAGATATTGTACGGGCCGATGTTTACATGCTTGAGCAGAGGTTTGAGTATCTCACAGTGGTCTTAATGTCGGGTCGGAGGCTTCCCCACCGGCATAAGAGATTTTAGCTCAGACACTTATTGAACAGAGACAACTGGAACACGACCTGAGAAACTGACAAATGAAGATGCCTTAAGAAGCTGTATGTGCCGTTCCACCCTTTGTGTGATGTTGAGGATTAGCACGGCAGCTAAATGCCCTTAAACGTCAAAGAAATTGTCTGCGTTGCTCTTTGATCCATTTTTTGAGCCAGTGAAGTCATCTAGCTTTGTCTTTTTTTCAAAATGAGGTTATGGAATCAGTTTGAAGCATCAGCCCTCTTGTTTCAAAAGAAACAAAAAGAAAGAAGCAAGAAAAAATGCTTTGGAAATGTCGCTGGAGTGCGACTGAGACAAAGACATTGTCAGTGGGCGGTAATTGAGGGAAACAACTATCGGTGCACGTAGGCTGCTTTTGACTTTCACTCACTTTTGAGAGATTCAAGTGCAGGCCATTGACCTCAATTAAAAGCATAAATGGAAAGAAAATTACACCCAAACTCGTAGTTTTCTCCCAGTAAAAAGTCCTCCTCAAAGGCTCAGAAGGTTTTTATTTGGCAGATTTTGAGTCTTTGGCTTTAAGGTAACCTGGCAGTGGTCTGTTTAAGGAATAAGTACGCCTATCTAATTATGATTTATTAGCAGACCTGTGTGCTGTACTGTAATGGAAATTAATTAAATATCAGTGATTTATGAATTACAACCACAGTTAAAAGGCATTTAAAAACTAGGTATGGCATCATTTTGTAACCTTTCTGCTCGGGGAATAAAGCTGCATAGCTTATTGTATCCGCACTGACATTGAGTGTAGATGTGGAGAAAATCGCTTTAGTTCCATTTCTGCACAACAGAAATGAGATGCAGTTGTTGTTCACATATAACCTTAAACCATCCTTAATGTCTAATTTGCTCATTCTTTTTGTTGTTAATTCTCATGTTTCGGCGATTCTTTTTGCGATTCCTTTCGCCTTCAGTCAGTCAGTGACTCTGATGAAGGTGAAAGGAATCACTAAAACATGTCAGGTATTTAAAAACCTATAAATTCTTGTCCGACAAAAAGAATTAGCAAATTAAATTGTAAAGCCATGGACAAAATTAACTTTATTAAATCATCCCGCAGTACAAAAACATGCATGCAAGGTTGATTGATGGTTCTAAATTGCCCGTAGGTGTGAGTGCGAGTGTGCATGGTTGTTTATATACGTGGTCCTGTGATGGATTAGCGACTTGTCCGGGGTGAACTCCTGCCTCTCACCTGTAATGAGCTGGGAGGGACTCCAGCAGACCCCCATGACCCTGTGCAGGATTAAAACGAACATGAAACATGGATGGATGGATGCACAGATCATATTAATGCACAACAGCAAGTGAAGAGGTATTGCCCATGCAAAGCATTTTGGGAACGTATGCAACTGTATCTGACTGCAAATTAGGGATGTAATGATTAGCCAATATATTCCTTGTAAAAAAATTCTATTGACATGTTTAAAATGACATTGATGTAACAGACAAACAGGTGTTTACCTCTCAGAAACCAGTCAGAGGGATGTTCGTATGTTGTAATGCACTACAGGAAGTACAGGGGGCAGTATAAGATGTGTGTAGTTTTTTAAAGAAGAAAGACAACATAGATAGCGATGGAGAGGGAGTTAAGCATAGACCATCGGTTTTTGAAGCCTGTTTTTCTTCGTACGATGTGCTCAGTCGATGTAACACATCCACCTTGTTTCAATCAAACTTAGCTTTGCTCCCAGCTCCTTCAGCCGCATCCCGCTGATATATATGCAGAGGTGCCGTTAAAAGTTTCCAGTAGGAAATAACATTAAACATGTCGACTTGATGGCAAAATCAAAAATGAGCGTTGCGTTTCACGACTGGTTGCTTTACGAAGTGCGGTTGAGTGACGATTACGTACGAGGAAGTAATGACAGCTACCCATTGGCTGAGCCAACTGTCAATCAATCATAGAAGAAATACATTCATTGCTTGATATAAACTCCCTTTGACATGGTACAAAAACATTCACCCCCCTCAGAGTTGTCATGGGTGTGAAATCAAACGATTGAGACCAAGATGGTTCTTTAAACCAGGCTGTAAATATGTTTATTTCTGCTCTAGAGAAAGATGGTTGGCGCTTGGAATCAGTAAGCAGCAACTCTGCGGCAGAACAGGGAATGTGGTGTCTGTTCGCCCCGGTGGACACACTGGACATGCAGGCTTAATGTTCGTCCCTGAAAACCTAAACCGACAGAGAAATGAACTGGCAAAGAAGCCTGGACTTTATCCAGCTCATTTGGAACAGAGGAATTATGGAATGTTTTGTGAAACGTCTACAGCATGCCGTGACATTCCTTTACATCAGCAGTGCAAACACGACCAAAGAAAAATGACTTTAAAGGTGTTTTGTCCTCGAAGATGCTCTCACGGCCCACAGCTTGGATGTTGCTGGATGTAAATCATGCTGAGTCGTCAGCAAGACTAGGAAAGGGCCATCAAAATGAATCCATTTGTCATTTAATTGCAACGCTCCAACTTTGTTGCAAGTGATATTTTACTTATCCGTGTGGCTGTGAAGCTCCCCGTGAGAAGGCACTCGTCTGGCAATCTTCACCGGGGAAATGAAGTGCTTCCCATCCTGCTCACGCTGGCATCATAACACTGAAGCCCCCCAGGGGTCCCAGAAAAAAAATAATAAAGCAGCAAAGTATACTACCTTGATCCCGGCCAATCCAACCCATTATTAGATAGACTAAAACAGCGGGGCTAATCCAGTCATTACTTACAATTACAAATCCTGAGCAGAAGCACTTGCACGAGCAGTACAATAGTCACAACCTGGCAAACGCACGTCCCTTGCTGTTGCTGTTGCTCATTGACATTAGACATCTCCACCAGGATCAGCACCGTCTAATCCTCTCAGGCCTATCTGGCCTTACACATAGACTTAAACCCACTTGAGCACTCATTAGGATATCTTTACCTCACACCCTTTTCTGCTGGGACCCCTGAACGTGTTGCTAGCAGACCCACCCTCGCCCTGTCAGAGTTGTGACTGTTTACTGGCGGCATGATTCACTTACATTCACTTGTTAACACTTTACGGGCCTTCAGTATCTTCCATCTTCATAAATAAATGTATATAGCTACTTGCTCTGTAACAAATGCAATTTGTGCTCCCAAATGTCCACTATCAGAACACTCTGGAAAGTTATTTTATTTTATTTTTTATCACTTCCTATTGATTTTTGCCCTTCCAAGCACTAACACACACACACACACACACACACACACACACACACACACACACACACACACACACACACACACACACACACATATATATAATGTATTATATATATATATATATATATATATATATATATATATATATATATATATATATATATATATATATATATATATAATGTACTCTGATCAACAGTAGCAGATTGTAATGTCATGGAGGTCTTGATGAATCCTCCGTTCAACTCCCAGTGAGCTCGTCTCCCTCCATTCCTGCACAATCGACCCAAACTGGTTGCTTCTCTGTAGCCTTTCCTCTCCGTTGTTGGGCAGAGCAGAATTTAAGCGTTACAGTTTTGCTGTGAGCTTCCCAGGAGCTTCACTCGTGAGGAGGGAAACGGTGATGATGGTCCAGCACCCAGAGGAGCTGCACGGTTTCCTGCCCTCTGTTTAATGCAGTGAAAACATTTGTTTGAGCTTAAGGAGAACTCTTTTTTTTTTAATTAAATCTGGAGTGATTCATTCTTCCCAAATAAAAATATGCAAATAGTTTCTTGAGAATTACAGCATTTCTGCTAGTCTTCCATTATATATTTAACAGAAAATCAATACACTTGGACCCCCCCCCCTCCCCTCAGTATCAAGCAGCCCCCCCTGCACAAAGAGGGAAATGTTTCTTGTAAAACAAAAAGCTCAGACACACCATAAAACTTAAAAGGACACAAGTTAGGATTCAAATGTGAGGTCTTCCCTTGTAGTCTTTGCCACAGATGCACAAGGGTGATGTGAAATTAATAAGAGAAAACTGCTGCGGAGGTGGTGGGCATGGCAGCATCGGATGCTGTCTCCTGCTCTGAGAGAATTATTAAAGTCTTGGTTGCCAAGCAGAGACGAGGAGATCAGTGGAAATGTTGCACTGTTCAGCTCTGTGCATGTCAGGAGGGAGAGCCGGGAAATATGTAATTTTTTGGCTCTCGCCATTTAGCACCATCTGCCCTGTCATTTGGGTGTTTGTGTTTGCTTTTTCTGTTTTTTTTTTCCCCCTGTAAACTTGACAGCGGACAAATGGTGCGATTGTGAAACAAGTTGGGGTGATAGATGCTGTCCACATGCAGAGCATCAGTAAACACGGCAGCCTGGATCGTGCAGGGGTCTGCAGGGGGAAGCATGTCAGAAAAACAAAACCCTGCATCTCATTGTTCACAGTTTTTAGACATTCGGAGTCTTTATCCATTTTGTTTATTGTTCTTAAATGTATGACAACGTTTAGCAATGACATTAATGTGTTACAAGTAGTGATGGGAGATATTTTACCGTTCACGATAAACCGTCAAAAAAATTCCCCACGATAAGAATTTGTCATCTCGCGGTAAAAACGATAAATTCCCGTTGATGACGTTTTTGTCTAAAGCTGGGAAGGAAGGAAGGAAGGAAGGAAGGAAGGAAGGAAGGAAGGAAGGAAGGAAGGAAGGAAGGAAGGAAGGAAGGAAGGAAGGAAGGAAGGAAGGAAGGAAGGAAGGAAGGAAGGAAGGAAGGAAGGAAGGAAGGAAGGAAGGAAGGAAGGAAGGAAGGAAGGAAGGAAGGAAGGAAGGAAGGAAGGAAGGAAGGAAGGAAGGAAATGAGCCTGAAAGAAAGAAAGAAAAAAAGAATGAAATGAGTCTGAAAAAAAAAATGAAATGAGCCTGAAAAAAAAGAATGAAAGAAAGAAATGAGGCAGAAAGAAAGAAAGAAGGAAAGAAAGAAATGAGGCAAAAAGAAAGAAAGAAAGAAATGAGGCAGAAAGAAAGAAAGAAAGAAATGAGGTAAAAAGGAAGAAAGAAAGAAAGAAATGAGGTAAAAAGGAAGAAAGAAAGAAAGAAAGAAAGAAAGAAAGAAAGAAAGAAAGAAAGAAAGAAAGAAAGAAAGAAAGAAAGAAAGAAAGAAAGAAAGAAAGAAAGAAAGAAAGAAAGAAAGAAAGAAAGAAAGAAAGAAAGAAGGATAAATTCCCATTGATGACGTTTTTGTGTAACAAACATGGCGGATCTGAGAGCGAGATAGATTTATAGTTAAAAAGATGGAGTTGAATTGGTATGTTTTTTATCGTCATTTTTACCGCCCATCCCTAGTTACAAGTAACTCTCAGTCCTGATAGGATTTCTCTCTGCATCTTAAAATCGTAATCTGAATGATTTCAGTTATCCTCATGTCAGTCAAAAGGAAACCTGTTCGATCTCAGCAGCTCCTTAAGGCATTTGTCAACAACGCGCATTTTTACTGCCTGGTAATCGTCAGTGATTCTGTTAAGTGGAAAACGCAAATGGAGACACATCTAAAAAAAATAAAGGAAGGAAAAAAAAAACTAGTGAACTTGACACTGAACAACGTAAATTCAATACTTAGAAACGAAATATGAAATCCGAGGGAAGTGATTAATATAAAAAAAATAAAGAATACATCAGAGTTAATGAAAAGCCAAAAGACAAGGTGAAATGCTGAAACAGCTCAACAAAACCAACAGACAACGGCAATAACTGACATTTTTATTGGTTTGTTTGCTCTTGTTGGAACAGAAATGTTAAGTAGTGAGTCACTTCTTGGTCTCATCAGCAGTATTTTCTCTCAACACACCTGTTTTACAGCAGGCGATGAATTATTTATACAGCAGGTGTTCACACTAATTTTACCATCTGAAACTGGGCATCAGATGACCAGCCCCTCTTTTAAAATCTTAATTGGGGCTCTTCTAATTTTGCTTCACAGCCATCATTCCTTCAAAACAAGCTAAAATAAATGAAAAAGTTAGCATTTTCAACAATGACGAGTCCAGAAACCCAGACATACAGCCGGAGGCACAGCAGCGATCACATGCCGATGTCTGTCGGGGACGACTGTGACAGCAATCCAGCTAAATCTGGAGAGGGTTTGTGGCATCTTCTCAACCAAATACCCATTTCTCCCAAGACATTATTGAAAAAATAAGAGTTTGCATGAAGCAGAAGCTGATCTCTCCCTTCTTTGCCTGCCATCACAGGCCTTTAGACGACATAGAAAGACTCCACTTTACACAAAACATGACCTCAGATCTCTAAAGTAAGAGTTCATCAGCTTTAGATGAGTCTGAAACCATGGAAAAGCATATGTCCTCTTAAGTTCATATTAATTATAGAATCTAATCAGTTTTTCTCGAGTAATATCCCAGTTCAGATCTCTGAGTTTCAGGAGGTCTATGTAGCGATTTTAATGTTTAACAGGAGCATTTTCTAAAGGACACTGATACTTGGCGTCCACTTCACTTGTGGCTTCAAGAGGCTCAACCGACCAACGCACTAAACTTCCAGTGTGGCACCAGCCATGAAACCGGCTCATGTAGAATTTAAAGTTACTTTTTACTAACAGAAAATAACAGGGAGCAATCAAAGTTCTTATAGGAGAAGGTGTCTCATTGGCTGGCTGATACGGTTGCACCTTTTTGTGTTACCTGGCTTAGATATAACATTAATATCGCATCAGGGAAGGATTCTGCAGACCTTTCCTCTGATGTACAGAAACCAGCGTCTGATCTGTCGGCGGAGCAGTTTAGAGTTGAGTTACGGTTCACGTGGCGAACGTACATGAACCCTGGCGGAGAGAAGCTGCACTTATTCGCAAAAGAAGGATATTCTTGCAGTTTTTTGCTTAAGTTTGTTTGTAGATTACAGCGTAACTGCTGTGAAACAAATGGAAAATATCTTACTCACTAGCTCGCTCTCGTGGCCTCGTTCTCCTTCAGCAAAAAAATGCAATCCTGGTTCAATTTCAGGCTTTCATGAATATTAGGAGAAGCCATGACCGCCAGCTTTCATGCATTCAGAGCCACGCTCACGGCTGCAAGTCACTTCTCATGCTTGTGAAAAACACGTTTTAACTGATATCATCTTGCTGCAAAGACTGGAGATGGAGCACAAAGATACAGAAGACAGAGCAGCACCGCGGCAGTGAGACAGTCAGGATGAGGAATGTACACATCACAATGAGCTGCGTTATATCCTCTCTATTCCTACACTGTGAAAATGCAGCAACTAATGCGGAAAAACGTAGCAGTGATGGGTTTGTCTTTAATCAGCAGAAGTCTGCAGACTGTGACCTCTACGACATCAACATGCACTATTTTATGCTCCGTTTACGTCTTTTGTGTTAACTGAGTTTACTGAAATGTTACTTGGGCGGAACTGAAAGATATAAAGGACGAGGTTCAATGAAGGTTTTAGAAGTAACGGAGGACTTTCTGACGTTTGAAGTGGTGGGTGAACACCTGTGGGGACCTGATGGGCATCTGGTACCGTTCATTTGACATCAGACCACCTGATAATACCACCACTGAAGAGTTTCTGGGAGTTCTGAGTAGTGATGTCCTGAAGTAACAATAAAACCTAAGCACAAGTTTGCAGGAAGGTTTCAAATTCTGTTGAATGACTTCATATCACAAGCCTGCAAGTAGGAAATCAGGGGGTAAATGTCTTCTATCGACTATCCCTGCAACAAACTGCTGATACTAACGACATAGACGTTATACGAGAGTCAGGCATATAGTCGTCTTTCTTTGCAAATGCATGCCCCAAAATTTAACTTTAAAAAAAACTGTGAACATGTAAAATAAAACAACAAAACGTTATTTCCATGAGACTGAGCAGAGGGTGGGTGACTATTGGCGCTTTTACACTAGTACCTACTCAGCCCGACTCGACTCGCCTCGCCACGGTTTTGCGCTTTTCCACTAGGGGTCTAACGTGCCGAGTAGATACTTTTTCTGTAATTATTCTGCCGAGGTTCTAAGTGGCTGAGTCGGCTGTATCTGACGTCATCACACTACAGGCCACCGATTGGTCGGGGTTGGGAGTCAGACGTCTGAGTCAGGAGGCGGAAATCAGCGAAAGAACGACTCTGACGGCGGCTTCTAGTTCATTTTATTCGACAGGCAAAGGCAGCACAAAAGTCTGTTTGGTGATCCAACTCTGAGGTGCAGATGTTCATAAACCTGGTGGCTGAGGAGAGAATTAAAAAGGGATCTAGACGGGCGATAAGGAACGACCAGATCCACCAGGAGCTCTGTCACTTCATAGCTGCTCGCGGCTCCAGCTGACTTTTCAGCAGCGCCGAGACAAACTTAAAAAAAATTATAAAGTGTCGCCGCTTGAAGCTTCTTTCACTCTAATTTTTTAACTTGATATCGAACACAAGTCAAAGACCCAGTAGCACATATATCATCTCCTCCATGTTCTACATCTTTAGTGTCGTTGTCTTTGTTTAGATCACACAATCAAATACGTCACAGTAGCTTCGCTCCAACCCGCCTACTTCTCATCTGGGTATTGAAAAGAAACAAGGGCAAGTCGAGTCGAGACGAGTCGGGCTGAGTAAGTACTAGTGTAAAAGCGCCATATGTGACTGAAATCCAGAAATAATGGACCTGCACATCACTCGAACCACTACTCAGTTGAAAGTCCCCAGAGACTTGATCACGCCCAACGCTAGGTTTAGACGAATGTTGCGGCGTAATGAGTGCAAGGGTTCTGTTTGTGGTGGATCTCGTATCTTTCCAAAGTAGGGCCTTCAAGGGGCCACACTCCTCACAGAGAAGACAAGTATTTGTCTAAAATCTTTACATCTCTAGTGTGTGTATACGTACATTTCATCAGTCACACCTTGTTCAAACATTTCATCCACTTGTTTTTACTTTAGTGATAAAATACCTCTGAACATATCGAGAGCTCTTCCTCTCAGACCCGCACACATCCTGTAAGTGTCTCTGTCTTAATATTCAGATCAGTGATGAGTAGAAAAAGGCAAATGTACCGTCATCAACAGCAACATTTGTAGCTTCAATATTTTTCTGGGACTCTCCAGGGAAATAAAACTCATCCGTTGTGATATTTTCATTTTGTCATGATCTTACTGCTCGTAGCCTCCAAAAATGGAGCATAATGTGACTCTAATGACACGGCGCTCTCTGTTCGTATTTAGTAAGTCAGTGGAGGCTTCACTTTACAGAGTTTTTGGTGCATAATGTCAGAGCAGCGGCACACGGGGAATTCAGGGCCTCTCCCTACCTTCTTATCAGCTCTCCATGCTTTCAGTGTGCTCACATCGGCATCTGCTCTGGGAGATCTACAAGGCCATTAACTCGTGGGAAGGTGGGGGACAGAGGATCAGAACAGAGAAAAAAGAGGAGAAAGGGATAAACAGGCTGAGGGGGGCGGGGGTAGGAGTGGAAATGGTCAGAGAGAGAAATTGTTCATAGTGGGATAAAAACAGGAGCAGAGATTGAGTGTGAGCCGGAAATGGTGAAAAAAAAAAGAAAAAGTGTTACAGAGAGAGATAGACAATTTGAAAACTGCAGAGAATATTGAACCAGATACAAAGAGATACCCAAGGGAGTGAAAATCCAATATCTGCAGCCCCTAAAGGTCCGCAGCACAAATGACTAATCTCCCAGAAAGAGCAATGCATGTAACGAAACTGAACAGAGGAAGCTGCACACCAACCTTCCCTTTGGCATATAAGATAAATATAAAGCTGTGTAATGTCATCACCCTTGAGCGTACACTAAATACCCCATAGCTCAAGAAACGATTGGAAAAACGATCAAAAACACACCTGAAACCTCAATTATACTTCCACGAGCACAGTGCGGGTTCTCTGTGCCGTGTGTGTCGATTGCTCCTGTCCCGAACCGACCAGTTCCAGTGAATTATCACCTCAATGTCTGCACAAGAAGGTTAGACTGGTTTTTCTCTAAAATAAAGAAATGGTGTAAAAGTTCAGTACACTGAGAGTGAAGAAGTTCAAATTAGAGATGCATCGATTCTCTTAACTGATTTAATCAAGTTAATTTTGTCTCTGGATTCTTAGTTCTCTTTTTTAAGACAAATATAATGTAATTTTTGTCTGAAAAAAAGAATGAGCAAAGTAATTCTCTTAACTGATTTGAATTTGCACCATTGTGAAGGTGATGGAGTAGAAAATGAATAAATAAAACATACAATGTTTTATTACAATAAATGTCTACACTTTCTCCAGAGTTGCTCCAGGTTACAGAGGCCTCTCTCTCTCCTGAAACCTAAAAATAAAGCGCTGCAACTTCCTGGAAGACGTATTTGTACCACAGAATCCAGCTGACGGAGGATTCTAGCACCTACTGTACACTCCCCCACATGTTTGTTGAGAAAGGACTCGCTCTCAGCAGGTTGAAAGCTGTTCCCATTCACATATTTTTCTTTTGTCTCAGAGGAACAAATGTCTGAAAGCATGTGTGTTTGTGTGTGTGTGGAGACTGGGGTGGGGGGCGGGGGATGTTTGCATGTTAAACCGCAGCCACGTTGGCGGCAGTCTGCCACTGTGCTCTGCTAAATCCCGGTTTATCCATCCTCATCTCACCAAATCTAAACAGATGTGTTGTGATTCCACTTGTTTTTCAGCTGCAGTTTATTTACATCTGAAATGATCCGTCATAGGGCTGGGCGATATGGACCAAAAGTCATATCTCGATATTTTCTAGCTAAATGGCGATACTTGATATATATCTCGATATTTTTTTCTGTGCCTTAATTGGGGTTTCCCCCAAAGCATTATAGCATAGCATCTCTGTTAGCTTTTTTTTTCTGAGGCAAACCCTTAAAAAAACAGTCAGTTTTAATACAAAGCCTCGTGCCAAATGTCACACAGGTACATTTATTAACAGAGGTCTGCACAATATCAAAATGTATAAAACAAATGAAATAAAAATAAACTGCCTGCATAAATAGAATAAAAATGCTTCTTGAATAAAATAAAACAAATATCCCTTTCCTGCATAACAATTAAATTAAAATACACTGTGCAATTAATACAATGTAGACAGTAACAGGCAGACTTTTCCAGAGGTTGACAGTTGTGCAAATAACAAAACATTTGTGCAAATCTCAAATAAAACATTCAAATCAATTTGTCACAAAATAAGCTATATCAAAATCATAAAAAAAAAAATGTAAAATTTTTTTTTTTTTTTTTTTTTTTTAAATCGATATAAACGATATTGTCTTGTACCATATCGTGTTTGAAAATATATCGATATATATTAAAATCTCGATATATCGCCCAGCCCTAATCCGTCACATAGGAAACATGTTCCCTATAATAACCCCACAACTTCTACTGAAGCATATTTTTAACATTAGTTTTATTTAATCACATTTTTTTCTCCGATTTAGAAACGGTCTCACATTCAGAGCCAATCTGGTTGAAACCGGACAGCTATAGACGGCTGTCTCGCATTTCCTGATGGAACGGTGGAACGACTGGATCTAATCAATAAAGCAATTTTATTTCAATCTTACTGAAAGGAATAGAGACCAAAAGAACATTTGAAACACCAAATCTACAAACAACGATATCTACTGAAGTCTAAACTAATATGTAGATTAACTGGTTTGATTAATGCATCTAATGAATAGATAGTTTTTCAGGAAGGTACGAACCGCCGTTAATATTCATTAGACAGAAATTCATTAGTCAGAAAAAGGGATCTGCAATCAGATTCTTGTGAGTGATGGGAAGAGAAAAGGTTTGGCGGAGGACAGGAACAGCTCACGATCCAAAGGATCAAGCATGGTGGAGGGAGTGTGATGGTACGGGCTTGTGCGGCTGATAGTGAAACGACATCACTGGTGTTTATTGATGATGTGACTGCTGACAGAAGCAGTAATATAAACTCTGAGCTGTACTGAGCTACACTCTGATCACAGCTGATTATAACACCAAACAAACTGAGAAAGCAACTAAAGATGTTTTGGAAGGTGAAGAAGTGGAGTATTTTGTTTAATATTACTGGAGACAAACTAAAAATAGACCCATAAAAAACGAATATGACGGCGGCAGTGACGCAGCAAAGCATCTCCGTCGAGGACAAAAGATAATCTTTTGATGTTCATGGACTCCAGACTGCAGACAGGCATCGACTAAAGAGGCTTTCACCAGAATATTCAAAACACTGTTATAGTTGCAGTTATGTCACTTCGTCCAAACACCTTTGAGTCCCTGAAATTGGAAGTATTTTCCTTGAAAGTGGTAAATACCACATTTTTGTGAAACTTCTTTAACACACACACGCTCACACACACACACACACACTATTTATGAATGAATATGACAGTGCAACAACATTTAAGCAAAGCTCTTAAACCAAGTCAAGGCCTCATAACTGCAAGAAAATGAAAGAGTTATTGCAGGAGTTCAGTTTCCTCTCTCCCGTTGCTAAGAGACAGGAAACAGCAAAACAAAAAATGGATGTGGAGCAGCAGGTGAGGAGTCACGTCTCACATGTGGCATCCCTGCCACAGCTGGGTTAAAGTGCCTGAGATATGTGTAAAATGTTGTCTTAATATATTACATCAGTCAAACCAGAGATGACTTGCAGAGACGAGAAATGGAGCAAATGATGTGGCTCATGAGTCGTGGGAGATAAAGAAGGAAAAAACAATAAACCTTAAGTAGCAACTACCTCATCTCTTTGACCTTCAAACAAAAGTTCCTCTGAGCTTCTCGCCTTTTCTTCGGGCTCCGCATTTGCTCCCTCTTTAACGTAGCGCTGCATACAAATATATACGGAAAACTAATCTGAAAGAAAACAAATAGTCCTTCTCCTAATGCGGGTTGTGGAGGTCATCCGTGATGCTTTTTCATTCCTCTCTGAGCAGATGTAAAGTACTCCTCAGCAAGCCCACGCGGCTGCAGCCCTCATTTGTATGCTTACAATAAATTGCTCTGTTTATTTGGTCTGTGTGAAAGAAGAAATTCACCCAAAAAAACTCAAATCTGTTTTCACCCCAGCGGCTCTGCCGGGGATTTTGTCACCGCTTGTTCCCAGGGGCTCCTGAGCTTCTTCAGAGGCTCAGGACGACATGGTGTGTTGTTCCTCTTCCCAGAAACCGCCTACAGGCAAACAGCCCGTCTTTGAGCTTACTGTTGTACGAAGAAATCAATTAATAACCAAGTCTTCTGCATCAGCCGTCTCGTGTAGGTAGAAGGAAATCACATGTGGGTGAACAGGAGGGGAACGTCTGCCGCTGCCGTCGTCAGACCTCAGATCGATTTTAATGCAGTACATCTGGTGAGGGAATACTTCTCTGAAACAGCTTTATGCTTGTGAACAGGGGGCTGGACGCAATATGTGCAGCCACAGATATATGGGAACCTTTCTCAAGTGGCAAATTGTTCGAGCCAAAACAGCAGAGCGAAAAAGAGATTAAAGGAGAGATACGTGGCTGACATAAAAGCCACTAAGTTGTCGGTGAGGAAGGAGCTCGGTCTGATGAAATGCTCTCCCCAGGTGGTGTCACGAGCAGGTTTACAGAACAAGGATGTGTGGGAGGGGGCAGGTCGACTGTGTGAAGCACGAGCTGACCTGGCTTTAAGAAGCCGAGCTGCACCCATCCGTCTGCATAACGGCTGAACTAACGCTAATTAATTTACACGCCACTGACAAAGTGCTTTAGAGACGAGAGCAAGTCAGTGACGGCGCTGGAGATCGAATCTGATAAAGAAGGAGCATTAAAATCTCCGCGAGCCAAGATGAGAAAGTTGAAATGTTGGTGGAGTTTTTTTTTGTACTTGGAAATCAAAGATTTATATCGCTATTGATTCACCAGCTTTAAAATGACTGTTTAGCTGTAATTAAATGTCAGTCTGTATTAAATACAGGAGTTATAAAATATTATAGAGACTGACTGACTTTGTTCTAAAGCCATAAATCAGATATAGTCAAGAGGATACTGGGAATGCAATTAAAGGAAAGAGAAATCCTTCCATTTCCTTTCACTTTTTATTTCTCTTCAGACCTTTTGACCCCTTCTCACAACACCTAACACACATTCAGCATTGAGCTCATCAGGCAGTGGAGCATTCAGTTGGTAGTTTGACACTTTCTTCCTGGAAATGCATCGCTTTTGCAAAGTTTGGGGGTTTATTGTTGCATTTTTGATCTTCGTAATTCTCCAATCCTTCTCTGATGGGGACAGGTCAGGACTGCAGGCAGGGCGGTCTAGTACACATACCTCATTCTCTGTAATTTGTTACCGGTACATTAATGCTGCCATCAAAGAAATGTAAATTAGGACTTGGTACTGATACCAGTTTTGGCGGTCCTATTCATCTTCCGTCTGGAGCGCACAAAGTCAACTTCCTCCAAAGATTACCAGGAGTGTCCATCCCAGAGGCTTTAAAAACAGTGGACCAAGCACTGCTCACGGGACCTGTAGATTCCTGAAGAACCATTTTGAACCTTTTTTTTTTCACACTGAGGGCTGCTAGAAAAGGCCAGGAAAGCCAACAGGAACACGCCCACCACATGTCAATCAAAGTCACCTGTAGTGTTGTAGTGCTGCATTTAGATGACGCTGGGTAAGTAGAGACTGCTGATTACTTCGGTAACATCACCTGTCATTAGCACTAACAAGAAGGCCTGAAATGCAAAGATAGATGTATGCAAATAAATATAGATATATATAGATATAATGGTGCGCATGACAGAAAAGGGTGTTGACAGCCGGTCATTTTACTTTAAAATGTCATTTTTATGGCTCCTAAGAGAGCTGGAGCTTTAATAAATTACATTTTTAAACAAATGCAGCTGCTTTTTACCCATATTTAAATAGATGGTTGGAAAAACTGACAATTACTGAGAGGAAAATATTCCAGCGGTTCAGACTTTCAGATTTTACACCAAATCTGTAAATATGAAGAGACAAATAGTAGTGTGGTAGCTTTTTCCCGGGGGGCTTTTGGGCTGTAATTCTTATGCATAAACCATAGTCAAGAGGCAGTTATAAGGTAGTAGTTGAAAGTAGAAACATTTGGCTCAACTTGAACTTTACAAAATGAGAACTGGTGCTGGCGTAACCGCTAAATCAGCAGCCGTCCTGCTGCCTTCGTCTAATTCTGTTTACTTTTGTCTGTCGTGTATTGTAACTGTTTTCAGACTCGATAAGATTTCTTCTCTCCGTCAGGATCAACTTCTCACAATCGATCAGCGTTATATTAAGTTTAAGTGATTTTGACAGGTGTCAGATCATATTTGCGCAGCTTGCAGAGGCATCATAAAGCACGGCTCAATTGAACCAGTCGTCAATGCGGATTTTCTCACACACACGGACAGCGCTCCCTCTGTGAATGTCAAGTGCGAATTATTGAACAGAGTGGAAGGTAGATGAGTGTCTCACTGATCCTGGGCAGCTCGCCACTGTGACTTACCTTCTAGCGCTCTGCAGGTAAAGTACAACAAGCTCCAGATCAGTCAGACTTTGGGGGATTATGTACTTAGACCCTGCTCAGAGGGTCTGACTTGGTTTTCTAGTGTTGGCAGCACGACAGCAGCCTTGCATGTCAGTGCCAATCACTCCCACCTGGCTTTTCTCCTGTTTGGGTTTGGGAGTTAAAAAAAGAAGAATTTAACTCCGCTTTTCATGTGCATTTTTATTCCTCCTGCATTGTTTTGTGCTTGAATACAATTATTTTTATTTTTCAAGACAACAGTCTCAGTTAAAGCCAAGCACTGTCAAGCCACAGCTCATAACACATTTAGTTTGCTGCCTCAGAGTAAAAGGAGTTTTTCTGCTGCAACAAAACAAATTGTATTCTCTGTGTCCTCAGGCTCTGGATGTTATTTGTTGCTTGCCAAATCAGCTTCACACCAGTGCCTTATCTCTCTTTTAGGTTAGCCACACAATAACAGCACCCCTCTGCAGACGAGTCCCATTTTAATTGTCAGGTAAACACACTGCTTCCTGCAGACCCTGACTTCCATCAGTCGTTCTCTCTGGGTCCCCGGGTTAGATGTCTGCTTTGAAATGTTAGTTATCAGTTCAGCAGATCCCAGCCCACTTTATTTATTCCAGCAAGCCTTTTTGCTCCAGAAACAGCTCTTCACCAGGGACGCCATGTATGTGCACTCATGTTTGTGTGAGAACCTGTTTGTCTGCTGCTGGAGTGGCAAATGGCTAATGAATAATGCAGGGTAATAGTGATGTGTTGGCAGCTCTGACAGCTGAGAGCTGCTGAGCTGGGTATCACTGATAATGTCCCATTTTCCTTCTGTGCTCCTCCACTCCTTTATTATCATAAATTGCATTTTTCTTTGTAATTTCGCCCCCTCACAACTCAGTTTCTGCGTGTCCTTGTGTGTTTGTTAGACTCAAAAATCAAACCTGGAGTTTCAGATATTTTGAAAAATTCAACTGAAAGATATTTTGTCTTTGAACTCAGGAGTTCCTTGTACGCCAGCGCGATAACGGCGGTGTTACTCTCTCAATAGCTCTAAACCAAAAGAATGCTGCATGTCTTACTACGTCTTCGTCTGAAGGCCGATCGCTACTACTGAGGTTATGACTTTATTGTGAAAATAATGAGTCTATTTTATTATTATCAGTCAGATTGTACTACTTTGAGGGTTCCTTGTATTTTTATACTCAGCAAGACTATATTACAGGGAAATCTTCTTTCCAATCAAGGTTTCCCCAATTTTTCTTGTCATACTGTATGTATAATCTTTCCCTTGTTTTCTAAGAGATTTAATTGGTGCCAATTTTGGCGCTGAAGACGAACCGCCATCCACTTTTTGACCAACAATATAACCCTCAGGTGGAATATTACGCCCATGTGGGTGTGAAATGTCCTGCAGTTTTGTGACTGCTTTGCTTGCAGCACCTGGGTACTTGCAGTGTTCTGGGCAACAACATGAAATTAAAATACCATGTGTAAGGTTACAAGTCTGCCATCTGATTGAAACATTGGATCTTGGATGAAGGGATGCACGGCCACTGGCTTTTTCTTCGTACCTGGCTGAGAGACTTTTCTAGTGAAAATACCTATCGACAAATCCAGCATGTTCTATAAAAAGAAACAACACTGATGTAAAGATCAGAATACAGATGCATTTAAAGGTCAAAGGCAGCTACAGAGGCGTGTCTGCTAGCGGTTGGATCGGCCGAGGTGCAGCCCCTCAGCTGATATTGATATGACCTCATGAAACAGGATGAATCATTGATATCTGGCTTGTTTCTGAACAGATGTTCAGATGATGGGTCTAAGTTTGAAGTCTTTAACCTTATAGACATTTTTTACTCCCTTAGCAGTTAAGAGCTTTATATCAAAGCCAACACAAGGTCAGTTGCTTGCTGGAGAAAGTTCAGATCAGGCTGCATTGAAATTTGGGGTAATCTGTTCCTTTTATTTTTTATATGCATAATGTAATCGTCCTTCCAGTGCTGAGGTCGTCTAAAGATGCAGGGATCATATTTTTATGCAGATTAACCTCTGAAATACTGTTGGAGTCCACCACTACTCAATAAAATGATAGATGTATGTGGTATGTGCAAGTAAAAATACAGTATGTCTTCAACAATTCCAAGGTAAAAGCAAATCAAGTCACCTATACAACTCTATGTTTTTGCAAGAAACCAGTTTGTTCATTATTAGATCCCACATGCAGTCACCAGAAAACCATTCGCTTGTGTCTTTGCATTTGTAACTTTTACACTAAAAAAAAAAGCAACCCATTCAGTCCAAAATTGTTGTTTGCAAATTGCAAGACTCAGAGTGTATGGAGGTTATTCTTCAGGGGGAGTAATGCACTCCAGCATTTGGATCTATGTTTTTCATCTTGCTCCTTGGTAGATCTAATCAATTTCTCTTAGTAAGGTCCATTTTGCTGCTTTCTTCCTCCATTTCTCCCCTGCTTCATCCAATTGAACCATTTTGACCACATTTTTAGTCCACTGCTAACCAGGCAACAGCAGTGGTGGCTGCAGATAAAAGAGTGCTCCTCACAAGATGGGGGTCTCATCCCAACAAGCAACAATAATTTCATGTTTTCTATTGCTTTGATGCCTTGAGCTTGTCATTCTGCCATTTAGAGACATTAAAGCCAGAGGTGATGTGCAAGGGCTGAAACTATTTGGAAACCTATATATGTAATTTGGGTCGATGCACAGTGTAGCTCTAGTGAGCTTATTTTATCATTATTGGTGTGTAACATAATGTCGTAAGCTGATACCTAGTACAAAGTCACTTTGGCTAGTTTTTGCGGATAGTAGGAACAGGCGACGCTTCCTAAAAGTAAGCAAATATTCCTTTTAATGAAATTGAAACAGACATTTACAGACATTTCCTTTTTAATGCTGCTTCAAATTCACCTTCAACATCATGGAAGTAAATGTTTATGATTAACGAGTCTGCTTTGCCATGGCTTTTTATTTTTCTTCTTCAAATCAGATTGGCTGGTATTTTGTTGCACCATTGCACTTTGGTGAACAAACCTTGTTAGTTCCTTTTCTTTTGGTCTCCACTGGGTTGATACTGATGTGGCTTAATAAAGGCAATCACAGTATCTTGGTTGGTCACGACACACAGCAATCCCCCTCCGAGCACCTGACATAACCAGTTTTGGGGTCAGAGTAGCACCAGTGTTCTTCGCTCTGAACCAGTGCTCTCTTCACATTTGACAGCAGAAAAAAAGTGATTCTGAACCCCAACTGGAACCACTTTGGTGGGAAACACCCACTAGAAAACTATGATAATGCTGCTTGCAACACACACACTACTTATTAGGAATAAACTGGAGAAAAGGAGAAAAGACACGCACACCCACACACACATAATCAGATTAAAAAAGAGCTTTATTTATAGGAACTCTAGGAAGCAGATGTCAAGATTATTATTCACATTGTCTGAAGTGTAAAGAGTTCAGGGCACAAACCCCACAGCAGTCATTACTGAGCAGCATGTGGTCGGAGCGACTGGCAAGTTCAATCCACCAAAATATGTTTGTTTCTAAACAGATTTACTTTGAGCCTCCACCATTCAAAGGTATCTCTGACTGTGTGAAACCTGCAGTGAAGGAATGTTTCTCTCCTGTTTCAAATTGTTTGACTGCATTTAATGATCCATGTGTTTGCGTAATATTTGCAACACCTCTGGCACATATTGAAGCAAGTTCCCTCCAGCCAGAGAATACGCCCATGGATTCATGATGGTGTTTGAAATCCAGAACCAAAGCAAACACAATGTATAGAGAGTGTTTTTCTCACAATAACACAAATATAAACTGAAGGTATCATAATGCTGAAGATTTGAAGTCTTTCGTCATTTGTGATAGTTATACAAGTGTGTTGTGGGTATTTTCTGTATAGCTTTAAGGATTTATTTTCCAATAGTTTCAATGTAATTTTAAAACAAAAGTGTACATGTCTATAACAGAACATTGGTTGCAGCTAGAGTACAAATGTAGTATTATTCAATAAACTATATATAATGATATATTAGATAAAGCTGTGCTACATTGACTACGATTTGCTTAATGACAGTTCTGTTATTGAAGGTTTTCTGGAAGCTGTTTGGTTTGTTCAGTTTAACAGGTTTGTTGATTGTAGCATTTTGAAACTATTTACCTTTCAGATCCACACTACACATAAACCCCCTTAACACTCACCAGTCCAAATATGGGTTGACTGAAAATGCTGTTGCTGGATTTTAACCTGATGATAGGATGTTTGACGGCACATAATCTCAGGGATTCAAAATATGTAAATCATTTGCAGATAACAACTACAAAACAAAAAAGTAAAGCAGTGGTTTATTTTCTCCTCCATTCTATAAAAGGGCCACAAACCTTTTGAAACACTATGTGCTTAACATTGTTTTCACCTTGAAAGTCTGCTGAAGAAAATTCTTTCAAACTTTAGGTGGGGCTTTTAGGCACAGACGATAAAATTAAGTGTAATAAATACACAACTCTTGTGGTTTTGTGGTATATTTTGTCTCAGAAATCAAAGCAAAGTAGAAATGCACATTTGCAAAATAGAGTTCCTGTTTTCTTTCTTGTTTTAACAGAACTGAATGTTGATTCCTTGATTCTGAAGGAGTAAGTAAATAAATAAACAAAAAAAAGCAGAATGAATTTGTAATTTACATTCTAACCATTATGACATTTTGTAGTAATGAATGAGCAAAGTGCTGGGCAAGGATCAGCACCCTGGAAAGCCCAATGCTTGAGGGTGCTGTCCAGGGTGCTGATCCTGCCAGCAGGTCAGAGCTGTTGTTTAAGGGTGGAAATCTTTTAAATGAACAGTCTGTTGGGTTTTTTTTGGTGGTTATTTACTCTCTTAAAACTTTGGTATGCAATGAATAGATGAAACAGGTCATGGTTGCTTTAAAAAAATAGTTTTCTTTTTTTCTTTATCTGTCAAATTAAATTAAATTTAATGATGGATTCATATTCTCACCTGAAAGGTCTTAGCTTTGAAAGTGGAATATTTTAAAATCAACTTGTTCTTGTTCATTATACAGATTTAGTTTTTGAATCGGGGTTGTGGTGAACTGCATCACAACTATTTACTATTTTTTTGGACTATTTTATAGAACTATCTAAAAGTTTATCAAAAGCAAAAATGATCATTAGTTGCAGCTCAAATTCCCTTTTGTTTCATGTCTTAACTCTGAACGGCCATAACTCAACCACTACCCTGATACTGACGAAGAGATTATTCATGCTGTTATTGAGTTGTATGTTGGTGCTTGCATAATTCAAGAGGGCAATGCTGTTGTTTCTTGACCTTTAAAGCCTTTTTTATATTTACATACATAAAAATATATCAGTTTTACAGCCACAACTCCCACAGTACAGGACTGTCTCAGAAAATTTGAATATTGTGATAAAGTTCTTTATTTTCTGTAATGCAATTAAAAAAACAAAAAAATGTCATACATTCTGGATTCATTACAAATCAACTGAAATATTTCAAGCCTTTTATTATTTTAATATTGCTGATTATGGCTTACAGTTTAAGATTAAGATTCCCAGAATATTCAAATTTTTTTTTAATTTGAGTTTTCCTAAGCTGTAAGCCATGATCAGCAATATTAAAATAATAAAAGGCTTGCAATATTTAAGTTGATTTGTAATTAATCCAGAATGTATGACATTTTTGTTTTTTTAATTGCACTACAGAAAATCACAATATTCTAATTTTCCGAGACAGTCCTGTATATACATACATACATACATACATACATACATACATACATACATACATATGTGTATGTGTGTATATATATATATATATATATATATATATGTGTGTGTGTGTGCAGTACAGACCAAAAGTTTGGACACACTATATATATATATATATATATATATATATATATATATATATATATATATATATATATATATATATATAATGAAATTTGATGCAACTCATGTGAAGCATGACTTGGTGGTCAAACACCCGAGGCCTGTTTGCTGCTTTTCCTTCAATTTACATTTGTGCTGAGGATGAAATCTGAGGCTTCGAGCATTTGTTCCTAAAACTTCCATTCTCAAATGAGCTGCATAAGAAGCACACACGAGCAAAGAGCACAAGAGTCAAACAAACAGTATCAGTAAAATAGTGTATGTTTTAATGTAACGGAAAATTATTCGTAAGATTTGAATGCAAATGGATATTAAACTAAAATATATGTGTGTTTTTGGTTGCAGGATCCAATCTGGCTCCTATCTGAGCACCGGCTGGTTCACACTCATTCTCGCCATGGACATGTGCAAGGAGATCCATATCTACGGCATGATAAACGACACCTACTGCAAGTAAGAAAAGCAACTGCCAGTCAGCCTGTCTTCAACCACACCTCCAGAGCACCCCCCTATCCCGTTGGGTCTTAAACTTGCACTACCCCACTGCATTTCTGATGCCTTAGTCTGGATTTAATGGTTAAATTTCTTTTCAGAAATCTATTTTAAGCTCCGTCTTAAAATTCTACCAGACTGCAGTATCTCTGATGCAGCACCCAGTTTCCCCTTTGCTTCAAGTTTTCCCTGTACTGTATGTTGGCCTTTCTTCTTCCCTCTGACTCCTGGCTGAGTGATTCCTGTCAGGTTCCAAGTCATAGGATGGGTGACAAATCACTGATGTTGCCCCTTGTTTTATTAGTCTCAAACCATCACACCCTTCATGAACTTGCCTTCTCTCGCAGCTCTGCATGAGCTGTCTCTGCCCCCAGAATTAAACACTTTTACCTAATACGCTCTGAAAATCCTTCCTTTTATCCTCTATGTATTCCCCATGGACAGCAGGAGCTAATATACGCGTCACAGACACATGGCAAAGAGGAGGGGTAATTCAACCAGCACAGAGGATTTTGTGATTTAGCGAGACAGTTATGTGGCAGTTTTCTCCATCTGCCTGCCTCTCATTTATTTCCCTGAATCCTGCATGAGACAGGGGGATATTGTGTTCCATTGAATTTCTGAAATGACAGTTTAGTGTGGCAAAAAAAAAGTGCTTCTGGCAGCAGTGAAAGAAAAAGTGAGGTTTTTGTGTGGACAGATTCAGAGCTTGAGCTAGAATTGACCTCTGTGGTTGTGTGGCAATTGAGCTCCAGCAGGTGCTGCAGCGAGGGTGAAATTGAATTTATTTGTTAACGCTGGTGCACACCACAGTGTGACACAGCAGAGGAGCAGTGATGGGGCTCTGTATTACAGTAAGCTGGCAGATGGCCACAGTTGCTCCCTCGCCCTGGACCCACTGGCTGCTGGGATGGCTGTTTCTCTTCTTTCTGTGCTCATTCTCCCCCTGCAATTGTTACACAAGTCATCCCTTCATAAAGCTGTCACTTGCTATTAGAAACCAGCAGCAGACTGCACAATGAACCTGATCCATCGCTCTCTTCTTCCCTCTGTTTTTATTGATTCTACATTCTTTTTAATGCAAACTGTAAACAGAGTGACTCCAGAGGAAATTCAGGTCGCATTAAATTAGCTTTCCCACTGTACAATTGTGTCTTTGCTGCACAATTTAAGAAGAATCCTGGCACAGAATAGAAATGGTGACTGCCAGTATGTTTTACAGATAAACTCTGCTCGGTTATTAAAATTAATTTGATATTTTCGCTGCCCAAAGCAGCTCCTTTTTTTTTTCCGATAAGAAAAACTCGCTGGCTGGTGAACATTGTGTTGATTCATCTTCAAGTAAATTACTAAAAACTGTCCTGAAGGACCCTAAATTTAGTACCGTAATCATTTTGTCTATTTCTTTCTTCTTCTTTTTTTTTTTACATAATATGTTTTGCAGCTTAAAAATTAATTCTAGCAAAAAACGTCCAGGATATATTTCATTACAAGTCATTTAATCATATCAGCATCAGTCTGTTCTTCTAAAACAAGACCAAAATGGGATTGTGCAGTCTGGGAACATTAATCTGCTGCCATAACGGCCTTCTTTTTTCCTAGGAAGCTTTTTCCGCAAGGTTTGAGACATGACTCCAGGGATTTGTCTCTGCTCAGACTGAACAGCATTAATAAGATTCTGGCCGATAAAGCCCCGCTCACGGCTACTGTTCATCTCAGAGGTGCTGGATGGCGAAACTTGATGCACCAGATGGTTTGTTCCACAGAAGCTTTTTGGAGATTGTGTTAAGAAATAGTTTGAAAAAGGCAGCCGCCCTAAATCTTTTCCTTCCTGATACAAAGAATAAGTCTGGTTCCCCCTGGACACTCCTGTATCAGTCGTTGCGTCCATCCCACTACGATTGGTTCGGTACGTTCTGTACTGCAGGAAATTATTTAATGTCTAAAGGACATTTCATGTCAGGCTAAGGAAAATGTTTTTAAAATATACTTGTGAGATGATTTGATGAACCATGTCAGTATATGACAAGTTAAATTCATCCAATCCCATCAACTGAGTTGAGCCACAACAATCCTGAATTCCAGTTCAGTCCAGTTTTATAAAGGAGTGGTGAATCAATCATCCGTCAAAGCCAGGCATCAGACTAGGGCTGGGCGATATGGACCAAAAGTCATATCTCGATATTTTCTAGCTAAATGGCGATACTCGATATATATCGATATTTTTTCTGTGCCATTATTGGGGTTTCCCCCAAAGCATTATAGCATAGCATCTCTGTTAGCTTAATTTTTTCTGAGGCAAACCCTTAAAAAAACAGTCAGTTTTAATACAAAGCCTCGTGCCAAATGTCACACAGGTACCTTTATTAACAGAGGTCTGCACAATATCAACATGTATAAAACTAATGAAATAAAAATAAACTGCCTGCATATATAGAATAAAAATGTTTCTTGAATAAAATAAAACAAATATCCCTTTCCTGCATAACAATTAAATTAAAATACACTTTGCAATTAATACAATGTAGACAGTAACAGGCAGACTTTTCCACTGAGGTTGACAGTTGTGCAAATAACAAAACATTTGTGCAAATCTCAAATAAAACATTCAAGTCAATTTGTCACAAAATAAGCTATATCAAAATCATTAAAACATTTTTTTTTTTCGATATAAACGATATTGTTTCATACCATATCGCGTTTGAAAATATATCGATATATATTAAAATCTCGATATATCGCCCAGCCCTACATCAGACACATCAAGGAGCCTTTGGTGTTGTCTGCATATTGGCCAGGTGGAGACATCTAACCATTTATCTATCAACAGAAAGCCAATATGATACCCATTAGTATGTTTTCATTAGCATGGAATCACATGGAAATCCATAGAGTAACTTATCTATATCTAAAGATGATCAACTGTGATCAGAGTTGAGATCATGCCTGAATTGATCCTAAATATTTGTACGTTTGTTCACAAACATGTTTGGAAACTGCCGGATGGATTCAGCAGAAGAAGAGGGCGCAACAAAGCCCCAGTAAAAACCCGGTCTCACAATCTAGAACCAGCACTAATATGGAGGTAATTAAGCTGTAAATGTTTGAACTAGGGACTTGTTCTCAGAAAAAGGAAGCTCTTATTAAAAAAGGCGAGTGGAGGGAGTACCACAGTGATGCTTTCACTTCCTGTCACTTTCAAGTGTCACAGTAATGGATATGAGCCCCTACCTTGACAGCTTTATCAGCTGACACGATGCAAACATTAGCTAAACCTTGTTCTTGACTCTGTGAAGTTCGGTAACTCGTGTTGAAAAGACCAAACATGAATCATGACGAGAACTCATGAGCTTTTCATTTGAGATGTCAGGCAGATGGGTTGGTAAATACCCGCTGATTGGAACACTACCAACGGCTGTAGCAAACACAGACCTGCAGCACTGAGATCATTGGAAAACATTAACAGTTAATGGACATACCTGCTTATGTTATGATAAATGGTGGGAGCAAAATCAGTGTTTATGTTGTAAAACGTAGCATTTTTCGGGCCACTTATGCAGAGCAGCTAACTCTGTAATGACAACTGCAGGCCTGCATCCTCTCAGATAGTTTTGATGGGAACTACATCCGTTCTGCTGTAGTTTAACATCTTCAGGTAAGAAATGAAATGTACCAGGTGGTTTAGACTAGCTCCTTATTTTCCCTGAGATCCAAATTAGCTTGAAAGCTTTCGAGTCGCCAGTGGTGGGTTCTCTAGTTTCTTTATGTGACACATGCAGGTTGTTTGAAATAGGCCTGTGTTGAAAAAATCGATTTTCCTTTTCTAAATCGATTCTCATATTAATTCCTAAAAATCGATTCGTATGTCTAAATATCGATTGTTTCTTTTTTTTCATCATTACATTAAAACCTTTGGTATTTTTTTGTTTATGCCCAAAAAAGGAATGTTTTGTTGGACACGAGAATAACTGGTACAATGTTTTAGCCTTTAAATATATTTAAAGATATGAAAACAAAGTTTTCACTTATAATTGCATAAATTGTCTATATTTCTTTGCTTTATATACTGTCTTGGGGTTACATTTGCATGTAATGCTCACTCACTCACTGACTCATCTTCTCCCGCTTTTCCGTTACCGGGTCGCGGGGGCAGCAGCCTCAGCAGGGATGCCCAGACTTCCCTCACCCCAGACACTTCCTCCAGCTCCTCCGGGGGGAGTCCGAGGCGTTCCCAGGCCAGCCGAGAGACATAGTCTCTCCAGCGTGTCCTGGGTCTTCCCCGGGGTCTCCTCCCGGTGGGACATGCCTGGAACACCTCCCTAGGGAGGCGTCCAGGAGGCATCCGGTACAGATGCCCAAGCCACCTCAGCTGACTCCTCAACGTGAAGGAGCATCGGCTCGACTCCGAGCTCCTCCCGGGTGACCGAACTCCTCACCCTATCTCTAAGGGAGCGTCCAGCCACCCTGCGGAGGAAACTCATCTCGGCCGCTTGTATCCGCGATCTTGTCCTTTCGGTCACTACCCAAAGTTCATGACCATAGGTGAGGGTAGGGGCGTAGATTGACCGGTAAATCGAGAGCTTCGCCTTTCGACTCAGCTCCCTCTTCACCACGACGGTCCAGTACATCGACCGCATTACTGCGGACGCTGCACCGATCCGTCTGTCAATCTCACGCTCCATTGTTCCCTCACTCGTGAACAAGATCCCGAGATACTTGAACTCCTCCACCTGAGGCAGGACTTCTCCACCCACCCGGAGAAGGCATGCCACCCTTTTCCGGTCGATAACCATGGCCTCGGTCTTGGAGGTGCTCCCTGCCGCGTCGCACTCGGCCGCAAACCGCCCCAGCACATGCTGGAGGTCCCGGTCTGATGAAGCCAACAGGACAACATCATCTGCAAAAAGCAGAGATGAAATCCTGAGGTTCCCAAACCGGATCCCCTCCGGCCCCTGGCTGCACCTAGAAATCCTGTCCATAAAAATTATGAACAGGACCGGTGACAAAGGGCAGCCCTGCAGGAGTCCAACATGCACTGGGAACAAGTCTGACTTACTGCCGGCAATGCGAACCAGACTCCTGCTTCGATCATACAGAGACCGGACAGCCCTTAGTAGAGGGCCCCGGACTCCATACTCACTCAGCACCCCCCACAGAATGGCACGAGGGACACGGTCAAATGCCTTCTCCAGATCCACAAAACACATGTAGACTTGTTGGGCAAATTCCCATGAACCCTCGAGCACCCTCCGGAGGGTATAGAGCTGGTCCAGTGTTCCACGACCGGGACGAAAACCGCATTGTTCCTCCTGAATCCGAGGTTCGACTATCGGCCGTAATCTCCTCTCCAGTACCCTGGCGTAGACTTTCCCCGGGAGGCTGAGAAGTGTGATCCCCCTGTAGTTGGAACACACTCTCCGGTCCCCCTTTTTAAACAGAGGGACCACCACCCCGGTTTGCCGGCACCATAAACGGTGCCGGCAGAGTACTGCTTCCCCCTTCTGAGGCGCCGAACGGTCCTCCAGAATTTCCTCGAGGCCGACCGAAAGTCCTCCTCCATGGCCTCCCCGAACTCCTCCCAGACCCGAGTTTTTGCCTCCAAGACTGCCCGAGCCGCGGCCCGCTTGGCCTGCCGGTACCTATCTACTGCGTCAGGAGTCCCACCGGCCAACATAGCCCGGTAGGACTCCTTCAGTCTGACGGCATCCTGTACTTCCGGTGTCCACCACCGGGTTCTAGGATTGCCGCCACGACAGGCACCGGAGACCTTGCGTCCACAGCTTCGAGCCGCCGCGTTGACAATGGAGGCAGAGAACATGGTCCACTCGGACTCAATGTCCCCCGCCTCCCCCGGGATCCGAGAGAAGCTCTCCCGGAGGTGGGAGTTGAAGATGTCCCTGACAGAGGGCTCGGCCAGACGTTCCCAACAGACCCTCACAATCCGTTTGGGTCTGCCCGGTCTGTCCAACCTCCTCCTCCGCCAGCGCATCCAACTCACCACCAGGTGGTGATCAGTTGACAGCTCAGCCCCTCTCTTCACCCGAGTGTCCAAGACATGCGGCCGAAGGTCAGATGAAACGACAACAAAGTCGATCATTGACCTCCGGCCTAGGGTGTCCTGGTGCCACGTGCACTGATGGACACCCTTATGCTTGAACATGGTGTTCGTGATGGACAAACTGTGACTCGCACAGAAGTCCAACAACAAAACACCGCTCGGGTTCAGATCGGGGAGGCCGTTCCTCCCAATCACGCCTCTCCAGGTATCACTGTCATTACCCACGTGAGCGTTGAAGTCCCCCAGTAGAACAATGGAGTCCCCGGTTGGAGCACTATCAAGTACTCCTCCCAGGGACCCCAAGAAGGCCGGGTACTCCGCACTGCTGTTCGGCCCGTAGGCACAAACAACAGTGAGAGACCTTTCCCCGACCCGAAGGCGCAGGGAAGCGACCCTCTCGTTCACCGGGGTGAACTCCAACACATGGCGGCTGAGCTGGGGGGCTATTAACAAGCCCACACCAGCCCGCCGCCTCTCACCATGGGCAACTCCAGAGTAGTGGAGGGTCCAGCCCCCTTCAAGGAGCTGGGTTCCAGAGCCCAAGCTATGTGTGGAGGTGAGCCCGACTATCTCTAGCCGGTATCTCTCAACCTCACGCACAAGCTCCGGCTCCTTCCCCCCCAGCGAGGTGACATTCCATGTCCCCACTGTGAGGGTTTTGGTCCAGGGATTGGGTCGTCGAGGCACCCCGCCCCGACTGCTACCCAGCCCACATTGCACCGGCCTTTCATGGACCTTCCTGCGGGTGGTGGGCCTACAGGAAGCATGTAATGCTAAAAACCAAATTCTCAAAAATGGGAAAAAATAAAAGCGATTTCATCCGTCTCTCTTTGCTGCCCTGGATCTGTTTGGTAATTCTGCCCAACACAATGTTTCTGAAAGCAGTTCTATCAGCATTCTGGGAGGTGATTGGTCCTTACAGCATCATCAGCTGCCAATACTTGCTGTTGAATCTCAATATAATACTAGTATTAATATGTTGCATAACTACAGTCATATAATTCATGCAACAGCTGAAAAAACTGTTTTAATAACACTAACCCAAATCGATATTGGATCAAATCGAATCAAAGCGTGATAATTGATTCTGAATCTTAAGAATCGGAATCTATTCTTGACATTTGAATCGATCCCCAGCCCTGGTTTGAAATTGCTTTTCTGAGAGCGTAGGTGATTCCAACGATCACTGCTGATGCTTTGTCTCGTCACTGTCATGAGGTGAGATTACAGGACCCAAATGCAGGAGGTCAGGAGGCAGGAAATTAGCAGAGAGGTCCTTTATTTTAAATGAAAAGCACTGCACGGCAAGTAATTACAAAAAATTCACTTAAAAAAGGTCTCCACTAGAAAAACAAAGAAAACCCTAATGGCAACCGGAAGACAACCAAACAAAGGGGATGCAACAACCAGCAGGGAAGAAGCGCAAGACAAGACCTTGTACTCAGGGACTGATGAGACGGTGCAAAAAAATCAGGATTGAAGGGATCAAGGGAAGTCAAACGCAAGACCAGAACTAAAACCCAACAGAACCCATGACCATGACAACAACACGGCCTCATAAAGGGTTAAGACTTCTCTTTATCCGAGGGTTCTTTGATTCGTTCAATTTTGTATCTGCATTCAACACATCTTGAGAGGCAGCTGAATAACTTGTCAGATCACAGAGGTCCTCCAGAGATACAAAAGGCTTTAGAAAATCTTACCGCTTACATTATTTATGTTTCATTCTCTGATTGAAATAACCTCTATTTTTCTTCCTCTTCTTCAGGACGGAAGGTTACAAGAAGGTTCCCTACCATTACTACGAGGCGGGCAGCCGTGACGAGTGTGCAGAGTACCTCCTGCATGAGAGCGCCCCCTACGGCGGACATCGCTTCATCACCGAGAAGTCTGTGTTCGCCAAGTGGGCCAAAACTCACGCCATCAAGTTTTTCAATCCTACGTGGCAGCTATCGTGACCCTGGCTTGGACCAGCATGGAAGTATCATCTTGAGCACCTCCTCTTTCTGTTGTGACGCTAACAAAGCCTTTATTTGCTCGGGAGGTTGATTCTGCAGTCCCGGATGGTCACAGGTTCGGCGACCGAATCACACAACTTTCCAACCTGGACGGTGATGTCGTCTTTCCTGGCTCTTTTTAGTGCGTTTTCTTCTCTTGAACGTTACAGCTGAACATTGTGCAGAGCTTTGCTGCCCTGCACCGACTAATCGATCCGTTCGCTGCTCTGTGAGTCCAGCGAAAAGGATTGCTTGAACCTACAATGGGAGAGAAGAAAACATCTGTCAGATTGCACTTGACTCAGGTTGAACCCAAGTTTTATTCCTGACGGTAGCTGAAGAAGAACCCGGCCGCTGAACATGCAAGTCACACTTCAGAGACGCCTGACGAGCTTGTCAAACGTAATTAATCTATAAACAAGTATCATTCAGGCCTTCATGTCTGGCTGAGGAAGTACTGGAGCCAGATGCTCTGTCAGTTTCAATTTATTCTGAACCTTTCAAAGACTCTTAACAGGGAAGGTCATTAAAGAAGAAGAAAAAGAGCTCAAACGAGCAGAAAGATTCCAGACAAACCGGAGGAGTAGATCTGCTGTGTTGCTCTGCTGTCCAGCAACTCCATTCAAAATGTAAAGATGTCAGCTCTTTTTTTATGTTATAATGCTGTTAAATTGAATTTTAAGACACAGTTTACTAATATGTTCTGCAAAACCCTCTCTTCTAGCTGTGTGCTAGAAAAACTGTGAGCATCCGAGCACAGAACAATGTGCAATTAGAAACTATGTCTTTCTGGAAGGAGTTGAGTCGTTTTTGACACTGTGGAGGGAGAGATTTGTTCGTGCAGTGAGACCATTTATAGTTAATTGTATTCTATTATCATTTTGTGCCTGCAATATACTCTGCAGTCCATTGTACAGACGGCGAGGAGGACCCAGTTGCTCTCTGCACTCAGATTCTCATCCAGCTTTGTGCCTCTTTGTGTAAAGTATCACTGTGTTAAGTCATCTTCCCGTTGGTCTCCGGGTGCATTGTGCACATCTCCTGCTTTAGTATATCATATATTTGAATGCATCTGTTCCAGGAGGCTGGAGAATGCTCGGTGAAGTGCTGGCCGCGAGCTGGGACCATGAGATCAGTGTCCTGCTTTGAGCCGGGATCCACAGGGGGAGACTGAAATGACTCTTAAGACTTCTAATTTAGGCAGCTTGATGCACAGGCTCCCTGAAGAAAGTGATTTAATGCAGCTGAGCATCACTCCCGTTCCCACTCCTGCTGCAAATTTCTGTGTACTAGCACACAGAGGAGCTCCCGTGACTTTGTGAGCCGTCATGTGAGCTAAATGTAAGCATCCTTTTGAGTTCACAAAGTTAGCTTCTGAATGTCCATCATACCTTCATTCCTGGGCTTTTACTTAAACAATTTCAAACCTACTAAATGTCTAAAGAAAATTGGTTTTCAGCTTGAAGAAGAATAAACTTAGCACAAAAAGTAAGAACATTTGTGTTTGACAGATTATTTCTTTGTTGTAACAATGCTTCTTGGCAATAAATCTTGCCAAATCTTCTCTGCCAAAGCCAAACAACTTATTTTGGCTTTGCTTCTTGTTTGGTGTTTTATACGGAAGAGTATTAGGGCCATGCAGGAGAAAAAATATTTATTTATTATGTACTTCTAGAATAAAGTTGAAATGTCGAGATTAATGTTGAAATCCAATTTCAAGAATAAAGTCGAATTTTCGTGAATAAAGTTGAAATTTCGCCTTTTTTCTCAACATTTCAACTTTATTCACAAAAATGTGTCTTTTTTCTCGACATTTCTACTTTTTTCTCAAAATTGTACTTCAACATTAATCTCGACATTTCAACTTTTCTCTCGACATTTCGACTTTTGTCTCGACATTTCGACTTTTTTCTCGAAGTGCATAATGAAAAAAAAATCTTGCACCTCTAAAATATTTTTATTCTTCTCCTGCCTTGCCTTGCCTTGCCATAAAACTACGGAAGAGTATTACTCTTCCGTAGTTTTATGGATTGGATGATCGAAGTTTGAAGAAAGAACACATATTGGCAATTTAACAATTTATCCATTTAACAAGCGAGAGCCTCAGTAGCATGTGGAGGAATCTCGGATAAACCCCGTTGTCATCTTGGAAGGCAGATGTAACTCCATCGGTGCAGCAGTCAGCACAGCGTTCCGTGTCTTCTCCACACTCTGACTATGATCCAACTGCCGAAGGCAAAATCTGGACACGTCACCGAACATAACCAAACGTGTGATCTTTTGTGATGTCCGCATGTTCAGATTGCAGTGTACGTGTTGGGCCTGGCGGAGACGGGCAGTCATGGCAGGCCTCCCGGCCACATGAGGCCGGGAACAGGCTGCATGCCGTCTTTTCCAGATTGTCTGGGCAGGGAGCCGTCGGCCATGTCGTCCTGCAAACCTTGACTGCAAACCTTTAGACGACAGCCCACGGGCAACGAAGTGCCTGACTGGCACCTGATTGGCAGCGACTGGATGCACCAGGAGCTCAAAACAAGAGTCGGTCGCAACAGCAAAGTAACCTGTTTGGCTTTGGCAGAGAAGGTTTGGCACATTTTTCATGGGCACAGCCCACAGACTCAGCTCTGCTGCTCATCCCACACGTGCACGTTCCTTACAATTGTGGCATCATTTAAAAGGGAAATAAACAGGCTTTCCAACAGTGTAAGACTTGTTGCCAGGAAGCATTGTTGCAACAAAGAAATAACCTGCCAAACACAGATTTCCTTACTTTTTGTGCTAAGTTCATGTTAAATGTTCCTGTGGCTTTTGTGCATTCATCAATGGGAAGAGTTGCTGTCAGAGGTGCAGGGGTGTCAGATGTGGCTTAGCTGAGATCTTGACTAGCAAATGAGAGTGATTTGATATTCTTTAAAATTCATGTTTTCGCCTGAACTCTTTACAACTGATGTAAAAACAAAGAAAGTGGTGGATGTGGTTGAAAGCCTGGTGGAAAACAAAGCCACTCAATCCGCCGCTGGTTAAAAGCACCCTGAGGAGTTTTCATGTAAACAAACAACAGCTGTAGGCACATTCGGTTCCGCAGCAAAATGCTCTCCGTGTTTCCTGGAGGTTTGGCAAACAAGAAGATTGCACTGCTTTACAAACACAAAGCTCAATTTCGAGAAAAACAAAATCCATTCTGAGAAAAACAATTTCAGAGAAAACATTGAAGGTCAGAAACTCCACAGAGAGATAATTTATCAAACTTTCTACTGAAAGTTTTTATGTGGATCTAGTTTACGATCTCACAGAAGACTGTTAATTTTAATGATCTATGTCTCAATCAAAATGACTCAGCTTCTATATGTTTTCTGTTCCCAAATGTACCAAAGGGTTGTTTATGTTTACCCTGTCATCTGTCGGTGTGCATGTGTGAGCGTGAGCTCTGCTTTGGACCTTCATGCACAAGCCTGCATTTCTGGCCACTCAGTCTGTAGTAGCTGCAAGCAAGCCTGAGTCTGTGCACGCCTCAGGAAGAGAGCAGGGGCAGAAGGCTGAAGCCTCCTCTGCAAGGAGCTGCTGTGAGGATCCTGGAGCTGAAATCACAACCACTGGAGAGTCCAGGGGAGAATCCAGGGGAGAGTCCAAGCAAGAGTCCAGGGGAGAGTCCAGGGGAGAGTCTGGCAGAGAGTCAGGGCGAGAGTCTGCGTGACAGTCAGGGCGAAAGTCCAAGCGAGAGTCCAAGCAAGAGTCAGGGCGAGAGTCTGCGTGACAGTCAGGGCGAAAGTCCAAGCGAGAGTCCAAGCAAGAGTCAGGGTGAGAGTCTGCGTGACAGTCAGGGCGAAAGTCCAGGCGAGAGTCAGGGAGAGAGTCCAAGCGCGAGTCTGGTCGAGAGTTCAGAGGAGAATCAGGACGAGAGTCCAAGCGAGAGTCAGGGCGAGAGTCTGGTCGAGAGTTCAGAGGAGAGTCCAGGCGAGAATCCGGGTGAGAGTCCAAGCGAGAGTCCAAGCGAGAGTCTGGTCGAGAGTTCAGAGGAGAGTCCAGGCGAGAATCCGGGTGAGAGTCCAAGCGAGAGTCCAAGCGAGAGTCCGGGCGAGACTCCAGGCTGCTCCTTTATGTTGTGGCCTTGGTGAAGCTTCCCCTCATTCATGCGTCTCATCTTTCCAATCAGTGTACCATGCATGAGTGGGATGAGTCCCTGTAGCAGGACGATGTGTACCACAAAATCGTTGTATGCATGAAGCTGTGTGTGCAGAAAAGGAAGGAGACCACAGATCCAAGCTCCGGCTGCTTAATCGAACCTAAATCCTTTAACTTCTCAGACAAATTCAGCCTGAATTTCTCCATCAAACATTCATGACCAAGATGTGTATGCATGCCTCTAAGAATCTACTGAGCCCACACTTAGACCAATGAGTCCGATGTAAGCGAGCCCCTTCCTCCTCAGACTGCAGGAGGAACTTGAAGGCTCATGACAAAGCTGCTATATGGATTTAATGATTTTTTTTTCAGTCAGCTTTATAGCTCTGATTTTGGTTATTTCTCACCTACTCGTCAACAAAATCACACCCTCCGGGTTTTTGTGTGGCTAGTACACCTTTGAAAGACTGATAATTGAAAATTAATTGAAGAGTTTTGCTTCAGGAGCAGAAAAAGTGGTCAGCTACCCTGCAGTGTGTGAAGAGCAGTGCAGTCACTGCGCTCGAACCTGCAGTCAGCAAAAGTCCTGTTTTCGACTCCTCCAGTTGTAGTGCAGTGGAAGGGATGGGGCCGGGACACGGCTGGGGTCAAAGGTGGGATCTTGCCTGGGCCGCTGCGTGCTTGTGTGTTGTATCTGAGCCTGAAACCCAGGGAGCAGGACGGAGGAGTGACGATGAGGGCTGCTCCTGCTCCTGCTCACCTCAGACACTGGCGTGACACGTTTTTCCGAGGTTCTTCTCGGCCCGTGATTGTCCAATCATGTGGCGGCTCACCGCCTCCCACTCTGACCTCTGCAGGCGCGCATCCACCAGAAACTACAAAAACATCTCACATCAGTTTAAGTTTGTTATTTTGTAGGTGTCTTTTTAACCGTTTACTCTTAAGTGAGTAACACTGATGTGTTTTCTCTGTCTTCTGTCCTCAGTGGCACCATTTTCATCTCATAACGGTTGCCTTCATTTTGTGGTAAAGTGGTCAGTTCACCATGTTTCTGTCTGTTTTTCCCCGTTGCTTCAAACTGCACACTCATGCATATCCAGATCAACAAATACTCAATTTTTCTCAGCTTTAACACACAGGAAGAATACCCATAGACCTATTATACAGTGTATTAAGAAGACTCCGCCCTCTGATAGACTCCCATGAATCATCTGTGGCTCAAGGGGGAGGACTGTAGTCGCGTCAGGTGTCGAAATGTGGGCAGATAAAAGGAAAATGTCAAGGCTTTTATTGCCTACATACATATATATATATATATATATATATATATATATATATATATATATATATATATGGAGAGAAAATCCACCTACCCACATTGGATGTGTTATTTGTTCATATCTTTTTCACCGAGATGTTTAATGTCTTAGTTTATTGAATAACAACACCTGGACTTTAAATAGCTTATGTGCTGGTTGCAAGTGCAAAATATTCTAACCTGAAAACTTGAGTGTGTGTATTAATTCACTTTCCAGAGCTCAGCGTTGCAGTATTTCCACCTGTGAGACTCCTGGGAATGAGATCTAATCTAGTTTGGCACCTAGTTGGATTTTTGCTCATTTATCCAAGCGCTTCAGCATCTTTCAGCTGGACGAGTTCTGCTGTTGAACAACGATCTTTAACTCGTAACGCACATTCTCGGTCGGTTTTGACAGGAGTATCTTAGGCATGGCCTTAGCACTATGTTTTAAGTTATTCTGAAAGTCAAACGTCCCTGCAGCATGATTCTGCCACCACCGTGCTTCACTGTGGGATTTCACATTTGTTTATTTTATTATCATTAATTTAAAAGGACAGTCTCTGATTTGGAGTCATTTCAGATTCACCTTTGGCCTCACTTACCTCTCTGGCTAACAGCCGCCTCACCTCCTGTTTTGGTTTGTCCGTTGTTCTGTACTTGTACGATTTTGTACTAACTGATGTAATTGTGTGAGACTTATGCAGGTGTTTTTTGTTCAGTTTTGTCCATCTTTATAACCAAACCCAGATCTGTACTTCTCCATGACGTTATCTCTGACCTGTTTGCAATCTCTTCGTCTTCATCGCGCTGCTTGCTTGAATGATGCTGCAGAATCGAAAGTAAACTGTAAAAAAAAACAAAAAACATTTCAATATATTTTCTTTTTTAATTGTAGTTTCACTTATTTGGGTTACTTCCTCATGAATAGATACAAAGCATATTCATTGAAGTTGAGGGTTGTAAAGCAACAAAACAGAAGAAGGGTTGATTATTTCAAAAGAGATGGCAGGTTATGTCTTACTCAACACACACAACTTGTGAAAGCATACAGTTTTTACTTGATCTTTGAGGAGAAAATACCTGCAATAGTTATTCTTTGTTTCCCACTGACATGTTCATTTATTGGTGGAGTTCTCTTTGGTTTGAAGTTTGAAGTTTGACTCCTCTCTCCCACCGAACCAACTTTTAATAATCTCCCCAATTTTACTGATTTAGCATCAGACACTTTTTTTTTTTATCATTAATTAGGGCTATTATGGGGGTTCGGTCTCCACCCAAGCACACTTCAGCACCTGGACTGGAGAGGTCGGGGACTGAACCCCCTACCTTCTGTCTGGACCGTTGTTCCACCTCCTGAGCCACAGCCACAAGAACCAAGACGTGTCACAGATTTTCTGAAAGAAAAGAAAAATAAGTTAAAACATTGCAGTATATTTGGACAGAAACCCGGCTGTAACATAACACATAACCTCTGAAAAAGGCTGTTTTCTTCACTGCTATCGTGCCATTTCCCCTCAAATGGCCCACGTGCCACGTCCTGAGCAGAGCAGTTTGCTCCGATCTGATGCAGTTTTATCTTTTAACTCGTCATGGTGTGTGAAAGGGAGTCATGTCAAAGTTTCAAGTTAAACTGAAGTTAAACTGACTTCAATTAGAAAAGAGCTGGTTTTAACTGCCAGAGTCCTGATGAAAGCAGTTTTGAACAAAGATGCAAATGTCCTTTTTCTTCAAATCGCTGTAATCATTTTGCCGTTTCTCGCCTTGAGATCAATCTAGTGGATCACCGTCTGGTCTGCAGTCGTGAGTTCGGGTTTGACAGCACTTTCGATTGTCTGACTCCACTCTCAAACCCATTAATTGTTTTTTGTATCATTTTATTTGTTCACTCCTGTCGTTTGTTGCCATTTTCTCAAGTGCTTTCTGGCTTTGAAAATGTCCTCATCTCTCATCTGTGTGATTGTCTTTTATTGAAGTGTTGCTCCTTTTCACTTTCAGGTCAAGTGTCCTTGTACGTAAATTGGAATATTTTGTGTTTGAGTTGCCTAGAATGTAATATTAGACCGCCGTTGCTACGGTAAAACACGCTGTTTTTCTAACACATCTAACACTCTTCTCTTATCAGTGGGGAAGTAAGATCCAAATGCTGCATGGATTACTGCGGGCTATTGAAATGTTAAGCGGCGATTATGTGTATTAGTCTGTCAGTTGCTGTCTTCTTAGTAGCTAAAATTAGATATATTGTGAAGGTTTTTATTTTTACTGATGTGAATTCTGTTTGTGTCTTTTATTCTGTTTGAAGATTAAAGAAACCCATCAAAACCCCTTTTATATGATTACATTTCTTCAGAAAGTAAGCAGCACATATGGTGAGGCGATGAATACCAATGGCACTGACGCTTGGCTGTCGTGCTGAAAGGAGACGTCTCGTTAGTTTACAAACGCGTCAGTAGAGGAGCAGAGATTTGCCAAGTCTGAATACTTCCAGATAGTTTTGATGTAAGCTCAGTATCAATGAATGTGTTTTATTATTAATGCGCACATGTGGTTTATAAACGACAGTCATGAATAAAGCATAAAAACAGATAATTAAAAATAGAAGGAGAGACAAGGATGAGACGATTATCTCAGTCAGTTGATCACGTATTGAGCCGCAGTGCCCCCTTTGGATGAAGTTTCACAAACATAGGACACTACTATAGCAGAACAGATTCTCAGGTCAAAGCTCATTTTAGATCGGTTTAAGTCGGCCCGTCCAGGGCAGCAGTCTTGCACGTTTTAGATGTTGCCTTGCATCAATGCACCTGATTCTAATGAAAGGTCATCAGCTCATCCTTCAGGTCTGCACAACTCAGTCATTTGTATGATTGCGTGTTGAACTTTGGGCACCCCTGTTTTAGCTCATTTCATTACAAAATATAAGCCAAAGAATGACTTACAGTCACAAATGCAATTGTTGTGTAACTCTAGAAAAGTTTGCCTGATCAAAATTCTTTGACCAACTTTTTATCAACTTTATCTGAAAATGATTTTTTTTTTTTTAGAATAGTTGTATAAAGCTTAAATATGTGTTGCTGCAGATATTTATTTTTAAATCCATCTATTCATCTTTCCATACCGTTTTTTTTTTTTTTTTCCCTGTTCAAGGTCATGGGCAATCATTGAGCCGGAAAATTATTTCATTGCATTTAAGAGATTTTATGCACAACTATGGAGTCTTGAGCCGGCATATAACTCCAAATCAGAAGAACCTGGCAGATTGGTTTTTCTGACACTGACATATTTCTTTTTGCAGACAGTCTGAGCGGCAGCATTTCATGTAAAGTGTGCTCAAACGCATCAATGTTTGAATTTCAAACCTGCAACACATCCAACAGAATAGGTTTGAGGGCGATTTAGTGCATTTAGATCAGTGATGGAAAGAAAAACAACGTTGTTGGAAACAGGTTGTTTCAGCCTGTGATGTATGTATATAAGTATGGATTAAAAGTTTCATCCTTGGGGACAAAGATGGATAGAGGATCTCTGTCAAATGTGTTAGAAAATCTTTATCTATCCATTTATTCAAAAATCTGTTTTTAATGTAATATTGAAGTGGATTTGTATGTTTTTTCTACAGTGGATGATGCAATTAAACAATTTAAGGAATATGAAGGAGTTTTAGGGATAAAGGGAAAGGGGTATAAGCTAGGCACAAGTAATCTCTGCATCTGGAACCGTCATTCATCAATAGCTGATACAACCATCTGGACAAATAGTTGCAGCGGAAATCTTTGTTAAGCAGCACAACACAGAGTTTTAGTTTAAAAAATGCAACTTAAAACTAAACTATGCAACATAAAAAAGAAGCCATATGTGAATCTTGAACAGAAGTGTTGATTTTTTTTTTTAGCTTGTTTCAGCATCATGGACTGTATATCAGTATTCCAGATGTTTTTTGAATGAAATGATCAGATCAAGAACCACAGAAGGGACATCCAGTCAGACTCTGTGATGGCCTGGGGTTGTAGCAGAACACATGGCAAAAAGCTCCTTCACACATCGGCGATGGCAGCATCAATGTAATGGATTCAGATACAGATGAGTTTGCTTTTAAGACCAGATATACATGCATTTTGCAACAAGACAAGGCAAGACCCCATTCTGCATGACAACATGGCTGCAAATGAAGAGAGCAGAGGTGTTGGAGCGGCTTGTCTGCACTCCTGACTTCTCCCCGGGAGAGAATGTGTGGACAGCTTGGAAATGAAAAATATGACAACCTGCACTGTTTCACAGCTTAAGATGTATTTGCAGGAAGAATAGGACTGAAATGAAAACAGAAATGCTTCATCACCCGTGTGTCCTCGCTGCCAGAATGCTTTGAGGACACACGGAAGGTGTTGCAAGAAAGAATGCAGCATTACAAACTGGTAAAAGCTTTACTGATCCAATCATTTTTGGAATGTGTTGCAGGCCTGAAATGCAAATGTGGATATATTAACGATTAAAATGAAATTGTGTTGTCTGTCACAATAGCAGTGGGATTTTATTTCTTCTTCTTATATTGCTCTGTCTTTTTCTGATTTGGGCTTGGATGTGCAAGCTCAGATGACCATGACAACATAATGCTGGATATTTTGTTTTCAGCAGGCAAAGTTCCTGGGAGACACAAAACTGGATACATCCGTCATTGTTGGGTGAGCTACACTTTTATATCACCTGGCGGTATTTCTTACGTGTGGTTGGCTGATGCAGGAAGGGTTTTTCCACATCCAAAATGTTCAAGAAGACTAATTTCCATCACGGTGTGCCCAAGAGGATGCCAGACTTTGCCTTCAGTGGTATTCATCAAAATGATTTACAGCAGAGGGAAAGCAAATTTGTATAATGTTATTAGTTATTTACATAACAACGTTACCAGCCCTGCAACAGTTCATCCGTCATCAAGATGCAAATACGGTTCTGTGAACTGAAGAAGTTTTGGTGTTGATCAAACAGAACCACCAGGGATCTGATGGGTCAGATTCCTCCACTACAAAAGTCAGTCAGAGCCAGAAAGAGCCATCTTTATCCACGAGAAGGAGCACCGCAGCAGATGGTCCGGTCCCCGCAGAGCTCTTATCTCATTTCATTGTCAACATCATAGAGTCTGTCAGGGATTATATGAAGTGACAGAGGACGCCCAGGCAGCCTGAATCCACAGATTGAATCCAAACGCTGTGGCAACTTCCCCAAAAATGCTTGGAACAACCTTCCTGCCTTAAACGGTGGCAGAAAAGTGTAGCAAGGACAGCTGGGAACATTTCAGTTTCTGAAAGCATCCTCACTTTCGGGCATTCGCTTGTTCTGCCGCACAAGGTGCCAGTTCTGTCACGTAAGCTAATAAACCAAGGTGTCGCAGATCCCCATTCGCAGCTGACCGCTTCAAATCAGCAGCCTCTTCAGTCTTCTTTATGAGAGTCTCAGAAAGTACAATGACATGGCTGATGTATTATCTAATAACTAAATGGCTGCGAGCGCAGCTCCAAAGCCCATTCATTTCTTTGAAGTGGAGGGTGAACGCAGAGTTAAACAGGATAAATGGATATGATGTCATTTACAACAACAGCAGAGAAACTAATGAGCTGTTAGGTAAGTGGAGAATATAACTTTTTCAGTCTGCTTTATGTTTAGTGGAGAGGAACAGTCTTCCATTTTCACTTCAGTTACCAAGAACTCAATTCAATTTGTGTGTGACCCGATTTTTACTTTTTTTAAAATGTTTTATTTCCTACCCTATTGTTTTCCTGGCATCTGGCACTCATTAATGTGTTTTGTTATGTGCACAGCCAAAATGTGCAAGGTCAATGAGACAACCAGAGTCTTTTCGATTAAATGTTTGCAAATTTGTTCTTGCTGAGTGTTTGACCTCTGGGATATATTTGTTCTCCAGGGCCAGATGGTCGCACAGAATGCAACATTATTACAGCTCAGGGACTCTCACAGAGGAAACTATAAAAGGTGGAACATAAGAGGAAACGAAAAGAAGGAAAGAAATGCAGTTAAAGGTTTCTCTGCACTACCTTTGGAGACGTTTGGCAAAAGCACAATTTAATTACTTAAGTAATTAAGTAAGAATTATTGTTTCCTGCACATATTTAATTAAAAAAAGGTTGCGATGTATGCAAAGATGCCTACTTATACAGAAAGATGCAAGTCAAACTGGCAGATATACACATAAATATGCCACTTCAAGGTTTCAAGTTGATTTATTTTATATATGTGGCAGGACTGGTCAATATCGTGAACTAGAGAAAGAACATTATGTGAGGGGACTTATTTTAAAGCAAACCCTGTTGTTTCACCTTAAAATAAGTTTCAAAATCTGACATTTTATTGATTTATATGGAAGGGAATATAACTTTGGGTTATAAATACTGACATGAAGCCAAAAGGTCAGGAAAACAGAAGTTTGAGTGACGGTAAAGTTTTTTGTTATTTTAAAAAAAGCAAAAAGAAGTCTGTTCAGCAGTTGTGACTAAATTCTTGCGATGACCTGTATTAAGTGGATTTTAACTGGACTTAATTTCACTGTGAGTATAAGTGAGGAGCCAGTGCAGATAGCTGGTGTGTGTGGGTGGTTTGGCTTTATTTAATCTCACCATAACCATCAGGCCGTGAGCAGTCATACAAATGTTAAAAGGCAATTGCCATGCAAGCAGCCTAGCACTGCAGCAGCCGCCTCAGGAGTGCCCCAATCGATCGCAATGGCTCTTGTAACACCAAGGTTATGGCGCTCGCAGCCTGATTGACAGAGCCAGCTCGATTCAGATTATGATGATGAGGCTGGCGCTGTCCATGGTGGAAGACGCCGGTCTGCAGGTGTTTGCCCGTCACCGCCTGCAGGACGACCCCATGTACGTATCGCCTTGTCTTAAGCTGTTACGAGATGGTCCGAGGTCTAAACAAACGCGTCATTTGTGTCGTCTCTAATCCTCTGCGGCTCTTAACCCCACCTTTTGAAGCATGAGTGAAAGCAGCGCTCCGTGCTTCTGCAGGAGGGGGGACCTTGACGACGGAATCTGACCAGCTTTTTGTCCTTTCCATAATTAGAGAGTAAATCCAATTCACCCTGTTCATTACCCCTGTGCCTTGTGGCAAATGATGAGCACGCCTGTTCTGACACAAGCTCCCGAGCTGTCCTGTTTGGGGTGAACGAGCAACAGTGCATTACAAGAGAATGAGGGATGTGAGACGCATGCACAAGGCGGTTCAATTATCATATCACACTAAGTGTTAAATGAGATTTTTTTTCCCTCCAGACTTTCATTTCAGAAAAAAGAAAAGTTGTCTCAACAATGGATTGTGCAGACAGGAGCACTTTGAAGGGCAAAGGTAGCTCTGAGTGATCTGACTCATTTACAACAGATGACATTCATTTCCTTACTAGTTCATTATAAATGTCTGCTATTCAAAAGAAGAAAAAAAACACCCCTGTAAGGAAAAATGCCTTCTTCAGCGTTATAGCCCTGATCCTTATGAATAACGTATTTGATGGTATTTTTGGGGAGAAATTTAAAGTGAAACTGAACATTTCAATATTTCATTGTGATGCGGAGTTTCAAATAACTGCACTCTGCAACTTCTGCTGCTTCAATGTATTTCATCAGCATAAAACACGTAACATTTATGAAAATATTCACAAAAAAAGAGCACTGTCTGAGTCATGGGTTACCAAGGTGACAGAACCCTGGTAAGTTTGGCAACTTGAACAGGTCATGCTTGTACAAACGTGGTGTCATCCATTCGTCTGTCTCCTCCCCACAGTTTTTATGAATTTTCAGGATTTTAAACACTTTTGGTTCTCATTTTCTAGCTACAGCCAGCCTTGTCTGCTTTTTCTTGTCCTTCCAGATCAGCCATCTGATTTAAATCAGACATGGCTCTCAAACACTCCAACCTTTTTTATTTTTTAATGAATCAGTCAAATTCTCCATCCATCCATCTATCCCAGCTTATTTCTTTTCAGGGTCATGGGGATTTAAGGTGTGTATATGTATGTATGTATATATATATATATATATATATATATATATATATATATATAATTTATTATTATTATTTTCAGTTTCCTCCAAACATTTCTGAACAGATTAAGACTGGTTGATGGCCAGGCCACATGCCATTATATTGATAAATCTTGCCTAATGAAAATCTTTATTGCTCATTAATGTTCATCCTGAGAAACGTCTTCATCACCAAACCGACTTTCAATCGAGAGAATGAGGAACATTTTCAGTGTACACTTGTGCATTGACTGCAGCGTTAATGACTGCCATCTTTGCTCGGTCTTTATCTGACAACCAAATAATCAATGACTGTGCAAATGTGTTTGCTCTTTTCAGGAAGCGCTTTTTAATGTTTGTTTGGACTTGGACCAAACAAATCTTCCAGCACCGTCTCTCTCTCTCTGTCTCTGATGCAGATTCATGATTCACTGCTTGATATCCCTTTCATTCAATCATCCAGTCCACGTCTGTTTGTCCTTCACTCACTGTAACCTTGTTTTCTTCTATTCAAATGTTAATTATGAATGTCTGGCTTTTCTCCAGGTAAATCTCATTTCCTTCAGCCGATTTCTTACACATTGGTCACAAACACCATCTCCTGCCTCTGTCCATTTGTTTTTCCATTTCCTTAGTTGAGCATTGGTTTTTTGTTGTTTTTTTTTCTACGCAAAATCAGTTTAATAAACACCATCCAAGTGTGGTGATTCTATATTTGTATTCAGGGATGTAACCCTCTCCTACTATGTGGTTATCAGTTATTTCAACTTTCAAAGTGGCCGATACCTACTCAGAGGAGTCAATGGCTGCTTATTATTAAGACAAGGTTAACCCCTTGATGCTGGATATATGAAATAATACACAGAAAATTATGTTTTCAAGTGTTAATACTGTATATACTGAAATTAAAAACACAAATTTTGTCTTTAAAAGTGTTCTTTATTTTTTATACCTCTATGAATACATTTGGTAATTTTATTTATTTTTCTATTCATTACTGTTACGTACCGTGGATTGTGTGGTTTTGGATGGGAAAACCTTTGTTCTTGGTTGTTTCTGTTCATCTTTATGCTCTTGTTGTCAGGTTTGGGTTTTGGTGTTCCTTTGTATTTTGTTTAAGCTATTTAATCATAAATAAACACATCCTTTTTCTTCACCCATACCTGTCAAGTTTTTGATTTAAAAAACATCCCAACCGAGGTCCAGTATCTTACATTTTAAGACAGATTTACTAGAAATCCAAAATAACTACCTGTTAGCCACTTACAAACTACAATTATGTGCTCAGAATCTGATCGGCCGACCTTTGTTGACCCTGAAATGCTGTGGCCTTCACTGACTGACATCGGTCCTACCCCCGTGAGAGACACTAACACCGCAGTTACTCATCTTTCAGAATGAATTGCATTCTCATATTTTATTATGTAAGATGTATAAAGTTGAGCCACTAGGTGGGACCCATGTCAGTTATTTTGGGCCTTTGCGAATGCCGTGCTAACTTCCACTGTCTGATTGTTGCAGGTAAGCAGTGCTATTTGTGAACTCCAAAGTTCAATTAATATCTTTGTTAAACCAAGCCATCCACCTTATATTTTAGCTGCAGCTGAATTCTCATGTACAAGCCCTGTGGAGAACCCCCTGATCCACCCTCTTGTCCTGCCAGCTTTTGAGTTGGTTACTGTAGCGCCACCTATGTACAAATCATAGTCAAACACAAACACAGACTTCTGCCCATAAGTCCATTCTTGTTGTCAGTGTGTGCTATATTGTGACCTTTATACCATGGACTTGACCTATAGGGGAAGATGCGTTAAACAATTAGGCTTCTCTTCCTGTTAATGTGGCCCGCCGCGTATTGGGGGCGGAGTTATATGGCATCTAAGTTGACCAATGCGCCACCACGTGTCGCAGAAATTGTGTGATCCTGCTGACTGACAGACAGACAGACAGACACACACACACAGAGGTGAAAGCATTTCCTTCCACCCCTGCAGGAATGGCAGAGGTAAAAATGATGATAATGCAACACCTTTCTCACAATATGAGCCATTATTACATTATGAGCTGTTATTACATTATGAGCGGCGCCAGTAAGGCTCATAATGAAATAAGTTATTACATTATTACATTATGCGCAAAGCTGTTATTGCGTTATGCACTCATGATTTTATTACATTATGAGCCGATTATTACATTATGAACTTTTATTACATTTAAGTTATTACATTATGAGCCGTTATTACATTATGGGTTGTTACATGCCTTCTCTCTCGTTACATCCATCTATCTCTGATTTGTTTTTCCGAATTTGCTCCCGTTGTCGCTTGCTGTTTAAAAATTATTATATTATAAAATTGGAAATTTACGGGAAAATATTAATACGGGAGGACGACGGGAAAGAGGGTAAAATACGGTAGTTTCCCGGCCAAAACGGGAGACTTGACTGGTATGGTCTTCACCTGCCGGGTGTCTTTCTATCATTTTGTATCATTTCGTAACAGTATCTATATTTACAATTTTTTAAATTGGTATCAATATTTTTTTTATTATTGTTTTGATTCTGAAGTTGGTGCACTAGTCTTGGAAAAGTATGTATCAAATGTTAGGCATCGGAGGGGTTACTGGATACAAACGATAATACAGCAGTGAAATCTGCATCATGTGGTCTTTTCTAACAAGGACTTTAAATAATTCATAGGAAAACGAGGTATTTATGTACATATGCTCATGTATTACTCATGAGCTATTCAGAGATTTAGAGCAGGATGCACACATTCAGAATGACTGAAAATGACCTTTTATCATTTCAGGAACTAAAATGTGAAGAAGAAAATCCTGGCTCTGATCGTTCTGAACAAAGATTTAGAGTCTGACCGTGGTCATCTCCTCAGCTACGCGGGTCTGGCTCTGCATGCGATGAACACATTGTTAACATGATAATAGCAGCTGACAGTCCATTAGAGAGAGAGTGAATGGATTGTTATTCCAGATGGGACAAAAATATGAAGTCCATTCATGTTTCACTGCAGGTAAATTAGAAAACAAATTTCCAAGGCTGGAGTCGGTTTAATAGTGTCAATCATCAGGCCCATTCTCATCATAATAAAGCCTAAACATTATTTAATTGAACCCGCTTGCGCAGTAAATTAAGGCCACTACGTCAGAATCTGTTGGCACGGTGTGTATTTACAGTTGGTGTACCGGGCCGGGACTTTGTGCCCCGTAGGATTTATTTGTTTTTCATTTTGTTGAATGTGGCCACATGAAGAATAGGGCGGTGGGGATCCTCTGCTCTGAGGTGGCCTTTAATTAAATTGCTCCCTCAGGCATGATGGAAGAGGGAATCTAGTTTCAGGGGTGACTGGATCATGAGTGAAGAAGGAGACCCGGCACTTTGTGAAGGCCTGGTTTTGTTGTGTGCCTCTGTTGTTGTTGGGGGGGCGGGAGGGTGACTCAGCTCACCCTGATTCAAAAGACTCGTCAAATGTCTGATCCTGTCACTCTGCAACCAGTGAACCAGGGTTACAGTCACAGGTAGGGTTGCCACCTTTCAGAAATAGAAATAAGGGACACCCTGATTTCAACAGCGCAGGAGCCAAAAAAAAAGCCCTAAAACTTCTAAACTGAATAAAAATGTGTTTATTTTATATGAAAAACAAAATGCTTTGATTTAAAGTTTAAAATGCTTTAATAGCATTGAACTTTCATGACTGTAGAGACAGACAACCATATAGCAACTGAAATATCCTCCTATGCTACGTATGTCCACATCAGCCCAGATAATATACATACAGGTGAAGAATATGGTGTAAAAGTTAATTTATTTCAATAATTCAACTAGAATATGGTGTAAAAGTTAACTTATTTCAATAATTCAACTAGAATATGGTGTAAAAGTTAACTTATTTCAATAATTCAACTAGAATATGGTGTAAAAGTTATTTTATTTCAATAATTCAACTAGAATATGGTGTAAAAGTTAATTTATTTCAATAATTCAACTAGAATATGGTGTAAAAGTTAACTTATTTCAATAATTCAACTAGAATATGGTGTAAAAGTTAACTTATTTCAATAATTCAACTAGAATATGGTATAAAAGTTAATTTATTTCAATAATTCAACTAGAATATGGTGTAAAAGTTAATTTATTTCAATAATTTAACTAGAATATGGTGTAAAAGTTAATTTATTTCAATAATTCAACTAGAATATGGTGTAAAAATTAATGAAAATACGGGACAAATCGCGTCCCATATTAGTTCAATACGGGACGCAACATTTTTTTCTCAAATAAAGGACAATTCCGTATTTTACGGGACGGGTGGCAACCCTAGTCACAGGCGTAAATATCGGTGGTGCCACCTGTGCACCGGGGCCCAGACGCCGTCAGGGGCCCAGGAAGGAGGGAGAATAAAAAGGTTTTGGGGATGGAATAGTCCGATCACCTTAATAGACCGGTCAGTCAGTGCGGTTACATGCACATCTAAATCAAGCTATTGACAACAATCTAGCTAAGGATTAATCTGGAGTTTCAGAGAAATCCAAGTATACATGCGCGAGAAGACAAACGATTATTGAGTGAGGTGCGTTCTTTGTTGTTCGTCTTCTTTTTCTTTTCCTACTGTGTTGTTATTCCCGTGGCTCATGACTTCCAGAAGGAGTCCCGGGGCAGTCAGTAGCTTGGCTAAGCGTGGGTTGGTATACATGCTGGAATAACTCGTATTAGGACGGATTATCTGGCACTAACAGCTCGATCTCAAGAGTTTCAGTTAGGTTCGACTACAGCCCAGCTAAGGTGTACACGTGGCTTTTAAAACTCCGATATCGGTCGGATTCGTGTGTGTGTGTGTGTGTGTGTGTGTGTGTGTGTGTGTGTGTGTGTGTGTGTGTGTGTGTGTGTGTGTGTGTGTGTGTGTGTGTGTGTGTGTGTGTGTGTGTGTGTGTGTGTGTGTGTGTGTGTGTGTATGTGTGTATGTATGTATGTATGTATGTATGTATGTATGTGTACAGTATGTGTGTATGTATGTGTGTATGTATGTATGTATACGGCTTAATTTGGGGTGGCGAATTATGTTTTGTGTTGTGGATAACCGGGGCAGGGCTACATACGTTTTTTAACTTCTCCCTGCTCCATTTCGAGCATGCAAAAAAGGAAAAAAAAAAAAAAAGCCAGTGAGGCATGTTTTTTGTTTATGATTGTTATGATTTATATTATACTGTATTTATCATGATTATTATTTAACTATTGTTCTTTGGTTTAAATATATATATATATATATATATATATATATATATATATATATATATATATATATATATATATATTTTAGCATGTTCGAAATAAAATTTTCATTCATTCATTCATTCATTCATTCATTCATTCATTCATTCATTAAAGTAACAATTCAACTTTCTGTTAGTGCATGTAAAAGTACCGAGTCATGTTAAGTGCATGATGATGTTAGTTTTCAGCAAGGAAAAGAAAGTAAACAAAAGAAAATAGATGACAAAAATAGCGTAGCATCAATTTTAGCAAGCCCAAACAAAAAAAAGGCGACACACAAAAGAAAAAAAGAGCCAGGATGATGTCAAAGCAAAAATGACAACATTAGATACGTTTTTTACGCCAACCGAGGAAAAAGCCAGCGTCCCGCCGGAGGATAGCTTGCTAGCTACATCCATAAATGAAACGGCATTTACCCCACCGCCGGTGGGCGTGGCCAGTCCCAACGCTAGCCTACATGGTGACAATGGCAGTTCTCTATATTTGCCCCGGGTCCATACACCGTGATGTTACACCACTGGTTAAGGTTTTATCACCTTGTCAGTTCTAATCAGTTATCCAAGATCATCTACATCCTTCCCTCTCAGCCATATACGGTTTTTGGTCCTTTATTGTTGCTTAGACAGCTTGGAACAATAAATACTTAATTCATGTTGTGTCTTATAACTTATTTAAGGTGCATGTCAAAAACATTTTAGAATCTGCTCAGCTAATGACCTGCAGTTTTCTTCCTCCGCTTCACAGAAATCTGGGTACAGAGCCTTTCTAAAACGTAGCTGCGCTCCCTGCCATTAATGTGTCCGTCCAGCCTTCCAGCTAATGGAAATTCTCATTCAAAGTGTGCTCTTATGTCCCAGTCTCAGCCCCCTCAATTTGAATCTTTATTGAAAGTTCGGCTGAACTCTAAAGGAAATTCAGGCCTTTATGTTCAGCATTTGGGAGGCAGATTAAGGTTTCTGCTGAAAGTACTTTCAACACTCCATTTTCTCGCTGTCCTTATTTCCCCTTGAAGAGAACAACCTGACGTTTTCTCGCTACAAAAGCCAACAGAAAGAGAGCCAGTCCTCCAAAAATAAAGCTCTCTCTGCCTTCTATTCTCATTTCTGAGGTTAATGCCGGGGGTTTTCCTACCTACTGTTTACCTGACTTTAGAATCTGACTGTGTGTCAATTTGTCCGTCTGTCGTTGCTGAGTTTGTCTGAACCTGAAGGTAACAAAGATCCGGAGGGTCTGGCTGTAAGATCTGAGCGTTGGTGCTGCAGCTCTCCTGCTTCACCAGACTAATCTACATGCGCTGCCTCCTCGTCATCGGAGCCTGAGGGGAGGCACACTCCTCTGCCCTGTCATGCTCCGTCTCATGGGGGCAAAGCAAGCAGACCGTATGCTGGGAAAAGCCTCACGGGTAACCGAGAAACTATTGGAGGTCAGGACTGAACAACACAGAGTCCAAAATTATTTAAAATTCTGTGCAAGAGTGCAGAAGCCAAGACAGTCCTACTTTATAAGCAGCTCTGTACACTCACTTTGGCACGTTTCTGTTTCCTTGTGGCTCAGATTTCCATCACGTTACAGGTAATCAGACTAACTGTTTACTCTGCTCGTCACTTAGGGGGGAAATCAGTTTCCATTAAAGATTGATAGCATTCCCCTATTTTACTTAAGTGCTTCTTTTCACACAGATTAAAAGAAAAAGAAGAGATTGTGCTCCTACTCTTGGTGGTATGTTGCTCTGGAGCTATTTTTAAATTATTTCAGCTAAACACTAATGACGTATCTTCCTCTACTTTTCTTTTATGGAAGTATATACATTTTGAATAAGGATTTTTCTGATTATATTTGTCCTGATGTTTTGTCCAACATCACAATCAGAGCAGAAAACAGAATTAGGAGAAAATATTATAAATAATACTTTTATGTTAATTAACATGTTTAAAATAAAAACAAGATTTTGATGCGGGAGTTGCGGAGGTAAAAGCTTGCTTCCAAATTGCATAATAATGGCAGTTATGTTTTTAATGACAGTTCAGTCAATAAAATAATGAACTGCCACAGCTCAGATATGAGTGCAGAGCTTTCCCTCTGAACAACCTTCAAGTTAAATGTTATGCCGAGAAGCATTCCCACCTATTGGGTGAAGTGTGTGAAGTGATGTAAGGTGTTGTGTGGGAAAGTGTTTATCTCTAAGAAAACCTGTGAGTCACCGAGCACTTCCTTTGATGCTAACGCACCTTGAAAGCAGCTGACACCTCCCTGCAGAGCATTTGACAGAGCAGTCAATCACATCGTCCTGCTGTCACACTCAGCAGGACGTCATCTGCATAAAACTGAAAATGCACAGAAAATGAATAAAGAGAACCCGTGGCGAACACGTCCGCAGGAATATTAATAGACTCCAGAGGGGAGAGACGGATTGAGATGTGCAAAGGGAAACTTCTCACTGATGACGAATTTCAGAAAAATGTACTTTTCGCCCAGGTCCACAGGAAATGTAGGGGGTTGGGAACTTTGATTTTATGAAGGCTGATGAAACGACAAGAGGACGTGGTTGTAAACATGCACATTAACTGACAAGTTATTCACCTCGTGGCTGTAAATTAAATAATCTTGCTTATATCCATGGAATATTTCTGCTCCTTTAGTGTTTTAATTACAGAAATATGCAAAGAAGGTCAACCCACAGCACACAAATGTAGTCGTGCACGACAACACAACAGATTTGTCAGAGCAACAGCTGCAATTAGTCAGAGCTGAAGGTTTTCTGTTGCCTCAGACAATCTGAAAATCGTTGGCATTTAGTGCCAGCGTTCTCCTTAGAGCGTGTTTGATTCCTGACAGGCTTTACAAGCTCATACAGACTGAAGACAGCAGCAGAAGTGACTGAAGGGGGAGGTAGCTGTGATCAATACAAACATGAGGTAATTAGAGCAGCACTCATATTTCTTTTGGGCTACGGGCGTAGAAACTCAATGACCAAGGTAAAGTCTGTTCCATGTAAGTGCGCTGCAGGGATATATGTGTTGTTAAAAGGCCTCTTATTAAATCTGTATGGAATTAATTAAATCAGAAAACACTCCTCCGTGCTTCCATGCGTTTCAGTTTTGTAGATGATGTTCAGTGTTTGCCCATAGATCTAACTTACAATAGCTGCTCGCTTCCATCTGAACCCTCACATCTTTCTGAAAGAGACTAGTTACAGTTTCTGGACTCATTTGCAGTGAAATACACCAATTAACTGGATCTGGCAGCAAGCAGGATCTGAGAAGCAAGCCAAGTGGACGTAACTGAGTCCAGAAATTGTGGCTCTCATTCCCTCCACTGAGCTGATGCAACATGCAAAAGAGAGGAGACGGGCGCAAATATATCTAACAGCACAAACAAACAAACCAACCAACACGACCTACGCAAACCCTGCACAGCTGGAGATCGGCACTCCGGGGAAGGTGATGTCTTATGATGCGCTTTGACTGGATGTTCCCACACACACACGATTCACTAATTGGCTGCATCTGTCAAAGCAACGAGACGGTCATTAGTGCAACGAGATCGGTAAAACATGAAGTTTTGACACAAGTTTTTATGTGAGAGACAACTGAGCTGAAGGAAATGTCGGAAGACTCAGAGTACAAAAGTCAGGTGATGAAATGAATACATGCAGATGAGAAAATGATTAGTTTTACAGAGAGCAGCTCGGTAAGGCAGCTGTTCTATAGGTTTTACAGGAAAGGTTTTACAACAGGCCACTGAAGGTTTTAATTCTCACGTATATATTTCGTTTTTCTGTGCAACAATATATATAGCGTATGTTTTATTTCATTTCACGTCATGCTACCAGATCTTTAAGACTCTGCATCGACGGGCTCGGGGCTACAGTTGGGATTCATTAACGCAGACCTTCAGAGCGTCTCACCAGAGATTGCTGATGGTTCCCGTAGGAACTGTTCTTTTCAAGGAGTCGCACCTCGACTGTGAAATGTGCTTTCCTTGCTTTCACGTCAGCTGAAGATGCTTTCTTTGCTTTTATCTTACATTTTGTTCTTAAACTTTCTACATTTGTCTTCTTTTCTAATGTTTTCTCATTGTGCATTACTTTGAAAAAATGGGTTGTGTTCATCTGTAAAAAATCTGTGGTGATATTTTTCTCTATGCTCATGTATTTTGCTCAGGTGTGGCTGAGTCAGTGTTGCGTTTAATGTCATCTGCTGAATTAGTAAAACAGCTTTTGACAGGAGTGCAGCAGGCTGACGCATCAAACACACTAACGCAGCTCGGTGGTGTCAAGCTTATGTGTGGAGTTGCCAAAGACACTCAGCCAGCTACTCACACGTTTTATGTATCATCTGCTGGCTTCAATCCCTAATAAAATCCTGACAATTGACTCTACAGTGTGAAAAAAACAGCTCATAATTGAGTAGAGAATGTTCTTTTAATCACAGCTGTCTTCAACAAGTACACTCCAGCCATCTAAGCCTGTGATCATCATCAGTGGCCCAGCGTTTGGAGGACAAATAGTTAAAGATAAAAAAGTGAGGTATCCCTGCTCAGATAAATGTGACAAATGTGGAAAGGGGATACAATCTTCCATAGTTTTGTCACTCAATCACTGATTTCTGCGAATCTGCTTTGCAAAGGCTGACGTGAACAGTAATAACAGTTTTGCAGCAAAACACCAGTTAAGTGACGAAGAGAAGCGATATATGTAAAATGTTGTCCTGGATGAAAATAAGGGAAAAGTATTTCTGGAGTCTTGATGCTTGTGCTGTATTAAAATGGAGACAGTTTAGAAACCGTGAAATGCAGTTCATGGGTAATATGGTGATGAGCAAGGAAAGGATTGCAAGAAAAAGGCTCTGACTGAACATATGACATGACAAGCTAAGAGCTGATTTGTTGAGAGAAGAGAAAAGCAGGAGAAAAAAAGCTCTTTTCAATGAGATTGGCAGTGAGGACGGAAATATGTTGACTTGGAAAGCAGAATCAACAGCAGGAACAGACTTGCAGGAGCAGCCGGGAACGGAGACGTAACCAGGTGTTCCTTACTGAACTGGCACCCAAACTTTATTTGATTAATTTGGGGTATTTCAGTAACAATGGAAAAACAGTTTTTTGTGTGTTTGTTTCCTCTCTCTCTTCAGGGGCCCCCTACAGTTTGGGTGGGATCCAACACTGTTGTAAATATAGCAGTGTTTACCAGCTGGCGCACAGTGTAACCAGCAGAGACACGAAGCCTACAGAACCAACTGAGACTACCGAAGAAGAAACATCTTAGTTTACAGCCAACTGGTACTGAAATCCCAACATCCGATGCAGCAGCTGTAATGTAGCCTGCATGCCCTGTTTCTAAAATAAAGAATAACAGCACCCTTAAACAATAAAATCTAAACCAAATAAATACATAAAACATAGGAAATACCAGGCTAACAAGTATAAGCACACCGACACTTTAGCTCCCAGTTTAGCGCGTCAGCTGTTAGCATCAGAGCTAACATACAAAGAATGGATTGTCAACAAAATTTGCTTTTCAAAACTTAGAACCACCTGACACAATGTGCTTGTCCAAATGTAACTCATAAAATTTGAGAAATACTGACAAAAAGAAAGCAAATAAAAAATCAGTCAAAGGGCCAAATTCCAATTTAGATGTTTCGCTGCTTCATTGCACCATGATACAAGTGACTGTGTCATTAACAGAATTGTGCAGCCCTGGATGACAAGCTGATGACGATGATTAATTAGAATCAGGTGTGTTAAAGCAGGGAAACATCTAAAACATGCAGGACACTGGCCCTCGAGGACCAGGATTGCCCAACACTGCCCTAGCCACAGGTTCCATTTGATTCCATTTGAATATCTCCCAGGTGACCTAATAAACATATCGTGGGGCACACTGGGATTCTGTAGTTGATCCATGTGGATAAATCCTCACAAATCTCCGTCCAGAACCTCTGTACCGGTGTACAAAACCATAAAGCATGCATATAATTATCTCTAGGGGTGTTCTCTGTGCACTGTGAGCAGATGTTAGAGGTGACAAAGCCCATCTGGAACATCCTTTGTCCTGTATAATGTATTCTATGAAGAACTTTGTACTGTATAAGTTGTAAGTTTGGGTTCTTAGTCATAGTGAAAGTATTTAAACATATTTGTGACCAAGAAATCTGGTCAGTGTTAAGAGAGGTATCCACCTCCCATTTTGAAATCGGAAGAGAGACTGAATTATCTATTTTAGACACTAACCTGTAAAGTTTTGATACCAACTTTAGAGTGCTTAGGTTCAATAATTCTATTATCCTGGCGGGAAGTTGTAGGTCTAATTGGTTAAGTTTATATGTTTTATTTATTATGGCCTTAAGTTGTTGGTATTCTAAAAATGTATTACTGCTTATTCCATATTGAACAGTAAGTGTATTAAAAGGTACAAACTGTCCACCTATGATTACACGCTGTAGATACCGTATTCCTTGATCTCTCCATTGAGCAAAGTTTACCATCTTTTTATAATCTTTCAGGATATCTGGGTTGTTCCATATGGGTGTACGGTCACATGGAAAAAGTGAAATTTTAGCTACTTTAAGGAATTCCCACCAGGCTGTGAGAGTTGTGCTAATATTAATGCTTTCAAATGTTTCACATTTATGATGTTTAATGCTTTGACTAATAAATGGTAACTCTGAGATTTCCAGATAATTGCAAAAACACTTGCTCTGAGTCCAGCCATTGACTATCTAAAGAATGATTTTTCGACCATTTTACAATATACTGTAGTTTATTGGCTATGAAGTAATACTGGAAGTTAGGTAACTCCAAACCTCCACATTCTTTGGATTTTTGCAATGTCTTCATACTAATACGTGGTGTTTTATTCTTCCACAGAAATGTTGATACATATGAATCCAATGACTTAAACCAAGAAGGAGGGGGTTTGGATGGTATCATTGAGAAAAAATAATTTACTTTTGGTAAAACCATCATTTTAATGATGACTATTCTTCCCATGAGTGAAATGGGAATAGAGTTCCATCTGGAAAGATCATCTTCTATTTTCGTTAAAAGCTGACCATACTTTAATTTTATTAACTCTGACAGCCTAGGGGAGATATTTATACCTAAATATCTAATGTTCCCTGATTGTAATTTAGTATTGGCTATATTCCTAAAATTGCAGTTAACACACAAAACTGTGGATTTAGACCAATTAATAGAATAATCAGACAGAGATGAAAATCCCTCTATAAGTGCAATTGTCTGTGATAGTGAAGTTTATGAATTCTGGAGGAAGAGGAGTACGTCATCCGCATAAAGACTTATTTTGTGCTCTAATGTTTTGCATTGTATACCTTTAATATTTTGATTTTGTTTAATAGCTGCAGCTAAATGTTCAATAAATATTGCAAATAGTGAGGGAGAAAGAGGGCAACCCTGTCTAGTGCCTCTTTGCAAGTTAAAACTTGTAGAGATTTGATCATTTGTCCATGAACATTTCTTCTTAGGAATGTATGAAGCACCAGCTTGTAGCTTTTTGTTTTACATTCATGTAACTTTAACACCATGCCTCCATCACAAATGTGAAAGTCTTACTTAGTTCACACATTTCTGTCAGACAAGAATTAAAGCTGCAAGCAGCGAGGAAACGGGCCGTCGCGCGTGCAATTTGCACCAATTAAGGTGAAGAAGTCAAAACCGAGTCCGATGAAACCACCCACGACTCTGTATGTCATACCATTCAAATGTTATGCCAGAAAATAGGGACTATCAAATATTGACCAATCAAAAGAAGGGGCGGGGCTAATTCAGGCCAATGAAGGTCAAGTACTCAATACCGAGTCAGATGACACCACCCACGAGTCTTTATGTCAAACCATTGAAAGGTTATGGCAGAAAGTAGGTTCTATCAACCAATCAGCTACTTCCTGTTTAACGTTGAAGTTTGACGCGGCGCCACGGCCATGCCATTTCACGAAAACTCACGGTTTTGATAACTTTGATAACGATTTTGATAGCGCTGTTGAGCCATTAGGCCACGCCCATTAATGCAAACCATGAAATATCACATTTTTCGCCAGGCCTGGCTTGCATGCAAAATTTGGGGACTTTTGGGGCACGTTTAGGGGGGCAAAAAGGCCCTCCTTTCTTCGGAAAAATAAAAACGAGGAAAAAAATTCCTACATAAACAATAGGGCCTTCGCACTGTCAGTGCTCGGGCCCTAATAAATCAAGTCTATGTGTTGACTAAGAAGGGGTGATAAAATAAACAAATAAAAAAAGCTGATCTATTGCAGGATGGATCTGACACAGGATGCCTACAGCTTTATTGAATTTTAGTCCCTTTAGATTTTATTTGTCACTGGCTGAGTGATATATCTTCTAGGAGTTAAATAAAAGCATGTCCATTCTATATTGATACAGAAAATGTAATAACTAATATAAAATAATAATAAAATAAGCAGAATGCCGGAAATTCAATTTTCCCTTTGGAGGACACCTGAGCTTCGTCTCAATGTGCTCCGTGAAATGTTGAAACAAAATCAATGCGATGCCGTAATCATTCTGGGTTCATGTTCATGTTAGGCTGAATGAAGATTTTAAGACTGAGATTCAGGAGGGACAACCTTGAAGCTGCAGTTTCTTGTTTTCATCTTCATAGATATGTAACTCTTCTGTCCCCCGTTTGTCCCCAGATTGCTCACTTCGTGACAACTCGGACAGGTTTCAGCCCCCAGAAATCTGCACAGGGTTGAAGCTTGGACAGAAAATGGATGTTCGGATTAATTCAAAATGATCCTGTCATTTGTTCTTCCTTGTTTCTTCTCTTGTCTGTCTTCCTGCTTGTGACCTCAGTGAAGCGTGATGACGGATATCTCAGAAATGCACCAGGAGGAGAGGTGACTCACCAGAGCTACAGTACAGCGTCCCATGTGTGTCCTGGTTTATACCGGTGCTCTTCTGGTCTCTTTGCTTTCTCCTCGTCGTTTTGGGTTGCCTCTTCTCTGTGTCTCATCACTTTTTGCAGCTGATTCAGTTCTCTCTCTCCCAGACTCTCCGGTTCCCCCCATCACAGTAAAGGTGCTACATTACTGACTAAACTTGTACTCTACAGTTATACCTTGTACTGTCTCCTTGTGCGCTCCATTTTCACCATCGGGAACCAACCAATACTTCAGATTAAATAGCAGACAGTGATACAGAACCCAATTAAAAACCAGTTAAACTGCACCTCATCCCAACACTTGCCATATCTACGTCATTTATTTTGATTAAACTCTTCATTTGGGTTGTCCTGTTACAAACGTTTTCAGTATTTTTGAGACATGATGAGGATTTCACACATTATCTCAAACTGCAATTAAATACAGGTTTGTCACAAATGCTGCTATTCCCCATCTAACACCTGTGTGATCCATGAAGCCTGAAGGTTGACGCTCTGTACTCATTCTCTTCACAGGATCCTCTTGATTAAATTCAAGTGTTTACTTCAAAAATAAACAACGGTCCAAACATAATCCAAGACAAGAAAAAAGAGAGCTAGACAGTGAGAGTGAGAGGTCAAAAAACTATGTGGCTCCACTCCATGCTTGTCCTGACTGAATGCCTCCTCAGGTAGCCCCACCCACACAGATCCTTACATAACGTACCCTCACACATAATGTTATTTTAAGTGCAGTAAATCAAACTATTATTTTTCCTATTGTAAATACAAATAATCAACATTTCAATCTGTAAATACTGTAAATAACCTTTTTATCAGAATAAACATAAATTACCAATTAACGTATGAACTTAAACTATTATCCAAATATTAACTGAAATTACATTTAGGCTCCAACAACCTGAAAGGTAGAAGTGATCCAGTGGAGTGATGTCTAATCTCAGATATGTATCAGACATCAGCTTTAAACCAAGGCTATCATCTCAACTCCTTTGTCTGCATCTCTCTTCCTTTTCTCCTCCACTTTTTTTTTAGGTGGGAGGAGTTACAGTTAAGAAAACAGATTGGGAGAGAAGAAGAAAGGGTAGTTATCTCATGGGGTTACATCCCGTCTTCCACATGCAGCGGGCAGGAATGTCTGTTCATCCTCCTGGGTGGAGGCTGGACTTCTGCTCTCCTGCTGCCACGCTTGCTTCTCATCAGCCACGTTGTACCTGTCTCATATGTTCAATCCTGTTCCTGCAAAAACCTTCCTGAGGATACTTAAGGGTGACTATCAACCTCCCAGGGCTTCAGTACTCTCCAAATACAACCAGTGGTTCCTCCCAAAAACAACCTGACAACACAGAACAGTAAAATAAGTAATTAAGATCATACCATTTGGATTTACCTCTGGATATCCTGCTCTCTCCCAGAGACCCAACCCCTGCATCTGGCCTGTTCCCCTGTTCCCCTCCAGACCATCCACTATTTTTATTTATTTTTTCACCTTGTCTGCACAATGGTTGATACCATGCTGCTAAAAACCTAAGGCATATATATGTGCATTGTTACTATATTTAATATATATACATATATATATACGCATGCATACGCATACACATACATATATACACATACAAACCCAGTGAGGTTTTTTTTTTTTGGGGGGGGGGGGGGGGGGGTTACATCCACTGCTAGGAGGCAAGAACACACGGAGGCACACGTCGAGCACTGGAAATCTGCAACAAAAACCACAAACGAAACATGAAACCGACACGGAGCCAACCAAAACACGAGCAGCAATCGACCCAAATCTCGAGATCTGATCACTGTCTGAGCTAAGCTAACGTGACTAACTAACCCCAAAAACTACAGAGCAAGCATGCAGGTGAACAAGCCAGTGTGTATGTCTATGTGTGTGTGTGTGTGTGTGTGTGTGTGTGTGTGTGTGTGTGTGTGTGTGTGTGTGTATGTATATGTCTGTGTGGCTGTGTGTTTGTATGTTCCGTGTGTATATGTATATGTCTGAGTGGCTGTATGTGTGTGTGTGTGTGTGTGTGTGTGTGTGTGTGTGTGTGTGTGTGTGTGTGTGTGTGTGTGTAATAATCCTATCAAAGCTCCACCTGAAGTGTATCTATAGTGGGGGATGGGGGGCAACCCCGACACCCGTGAGACCAGAGGCCGACAAGGAAGAACCTGGAACCCGGGGCACCGGCCACCCCACAGAGGGGAGAAGTAGGAGGGAGGCAACCCACCGCCAGCGAGGCCCGCCCCCCTCCAGTGGCAGCTGAGGAGACCCGCGGGCGGGGCCCCCACGACACGGGAAGAGGCAGCCAGGGATCCCGCGGCGGAACGCTACCCAGGCGAACCCCGGCCACCCGGTCCAGGCCGGACATGTGGCCAGGAGGCCCTCACCCACCAGGCCAAGGACCCCCACCCGGCGAGGGGCCAGCCTGCCCGGAGAGACAGAGCCGCCCTGGAGCCGCGGACAGGTGCACCCGCCCCCATAAAAGCAGCCCTCCAGGACCAGAGGGGCGCCCCATCCACTGACCATCCACTATTACCACTTACTTCAATAAATCTCTTCTATTATCCACCTGCACTGTGGACTGTTTTTAGAGTCTGCTCTGAATTGACTTTACGTGGCACCAGGTTGAATTCAGCGAGGAAGTAAGATCAATTGTAGTTCATCAACTGACCATTAAAGCCAGGCCTTAAAAATGAATCCATCTCCAACTCTCCTTATCTATTTCCTACCTATGATCCACATCAGGTAAGATTTTACGGAGAACAGATTCATGTATAATTAGGGTTGTGGTATTTTACCTATAGCTGGCATTACTGCAGCTACTAACTTTATTGATTTCTGAGCTGTGAATAAAGAGCACAGTCGTTCATATTTTAACAAGAATACATTGTTTTTACTGTAGACTAGCACCTGGCTCCTTCAGGTGATCCACCTTCCAAATATCCCATCCTACTACTATCCAAAGTGAGAGAACAAACACACCCAGGGAGCAATTAGGGCCTTGCTCAGGGGCCATTCATCTTGGTTGCCATTCTGGGGCTTGAACCTGGGTCCAGACCCAAGCTAGACTAGCTAACTAACTACCACCCCATTTTAACCAAACACAGTCTGACCATCATTATTACTGTACTAAACTAAACATGTACAATTTGATTAGGTACACACCCAGCAATCATTAACCTCCTCTTTGTTTACCAGGAGTGGGGTTTGAACCCACGAGAGCATTTGCTCATTGGATCTTAAGTCCAACGCCTTAACCACTCGGCCATCCTGGTTGTGCCTGGCTGTGCATCCTTGCAGATTAACCACGCAGATTTCCACCAAGACCCAGTTGTGCATCATCTCTGATGTTGCCATAGAAAAAACATTTAAAACAGGCGCTCCAGAGGCCCTGGATAGCTCAGTCGGTTGAACAGGTGCTGTTTGTAGAGGCTATAGTCCTCTTGTGGGCAGTAAAGGTTCAAGTCCCAGCCTCTCGCTCTATTCTGCAATGTCTCTACCTGTTTCCTGTCTAGCTAGTTTCTAAATAAAGGCCACTAGTGCCACAAAAAGCTTAAAAAAAAAGAAACGTGACCTCCAGGTCCACAGCATGAGTCAGTAGTCATTTCAGCTTAGCCAAAGTGCCAACCTTTGGACACAGTGTTCCAGACAGCTCTCAGGCTGCCTCACTCTGCTCTTTTCCCACATTGAGCATGAGAAAAAAAGGAGGCTTCAAAGGCATTTGTCCAAAAAAATCTATGCAGTACGTTGCAGGAGGTTTGTCCAGTTCTTCTTATACAGTCTATAAATTACCTCCATAACTTTTGGCATAACCATTTTAACATCTTGATCAAAGCTGCTGAAAGTTTAATACCCTGTCTCAAGGGTTCTGTTAATCGTAACATTCTTTTATTTATTCTTTTTAAGTGCAAACTGTAGCTCTATGTTAGTACTTCTGAACGGAAATTAGTGATTGGCAAGTAAATGGAGAAATATTCTGTACATCCCTACCTGTTCTGCTTTTGTCCCTATAAAAAAGTCTCCCAAAATGTCCTCGTCCTTGTCCCAGCAATTCGAGCCCTTCTGTAAAAGTGAAATGAGTGAAAAAAAGTGAAAAGTGTCCCAGCCTCAGCGTTGCTGCACATCACTCCCCAGCGACCGTGACGGCAGCACTGATGAGTATCTCTGCAAAGTCTTTTTGCATCTCCCACAGGGAGTTGTATAATCTTAGGAAGATTAGAATAATCACTGGCACAACGGAGCGCCACTCTGGAGCTGAAAAACACAGTTGTGCGTTCATGAAATATACTATACAATTAATCAACAGGAACATAGTAAGGTAATGTAGGCAGAACTTAGGGATGAATTCTGTTAGTTGCCAGTTGTTCATTATCAGTCAGGTCATTTCATACCCAATGTTCTGCATTTCAGCTGCGATGCTGGCTACTGCCATGTGTCTTGCAACAGCTTTTATCTTTTAGAGGGCAGAGTTCCAGTAAGTGTTGGCGAGAGGGAGGACAGGATTATTTTTGCTCATAAAGAGATATGAGAATAAGTTTGAGTGTCTGAATGTTCCTTTTACTCGGAGCAAAACTAGACACCCACAATGCTTTCACCGACAATAAAATGATTCAACAAGTGTCGCCTGTGGTTGCAAATCCTAGTCTACCCACGCTACAGAGACCTACTGGTGTCCAAAAGTAAATAAGTAGAATAAAACACCGTTCAGCCACGCTCTTTCACTGCCTGACACGTTCTCTTGATGCTCCAGTTTTATTCTGCCTCATAAACAGTTCACTCGTCATATTTATACGTTTTCCCAAGAAAACCTGCAGCATCAATCATGCCAGCGTTCACCCCAATGCATCTTGAATTAAATCGTTTTGTGTCTGAAGGAACAATATATCGGCTGATGGTCCGAGCCAGCAGGTTATTAAAGTCCATAGATTTGATTTATTGCAACGGAAGATGGAGCCGTCCACAAAAGTAACATCCTGGAAACTTAAAGTGTAGATCAAATATGTTTTTATCCATTTACTTTAAGGAACAAACAGTATCTTGATAGAGTTTAGGTAGATTGTAGCTGTCTTCTACTGAAATTAAGTCCAACTAGAATGTGCAACTTTAAAAACTGCACAGATTGTGTCCCTCTGTAAAGATAAAGTGATTTTCACTTTGTGGCTTTATAATGTTTGTCTCAGCTGTGACGAATAGTAATGCTGTGGCATCGTTCTTGAAGATGGCGCACCGACTCTATTTCGTTCACTGTGGAGGGTTTGCTGGTTAACGTGTGGTTCAGCCCAGAGCCTGCGGCTGAAAAGACTCTAATACATCACTTACGTTGAAGTTTCAATTCTGAATAAATGCTAAAAGTACAAACTCTGGAGCATGAAACATTGTTTAATAAAACTGTAGCCATTTTCAGATGCATCCCCGTGTCAACACGTCGCCACTTTCCTTCCATCAACCTTAGTGGCAGTGGAAGGAAAATAAAAAGATTGCCAGTCTAATCAGTTGAAGTTTGTTAGGAACACTATTTTGTAGTAAAGTGCTCCCGGTAACAGCATTTCCAGCTCAGTTATGGGTTTCCTTTCGTATTAGGTGGAAAACGCTTTTAGACATAATTTAAACCTTAATTTGATTTTTTGTTCACCTCTAGTTTTTATTGCGGACTTCCTAATAATTCTGCAGGGCACGTCTGCAGATTATACATCTCTTTTTAGCCTCACTCTAAGGGCTGGTTATGTTGTAAAATCACTTTTACCACTTCATTGATCACATTTCAGGTTGGACAAGCTCCTGGAGCACATCTCGGACAGTACAGGAGGCTGTTTTCATTTTTCATACCATCCAGGGCTCAAGCGGTGGGTAAAAACATCTGACCGGCAAAGGTAAAGTAGAAGTGCTGGGAAAACCTCCACTAGTGGTATTACCTGCTGTTATATGTCTCTGTTGTCCTTCTTCTTTTTTGTCTTGCTGCTGTAACATGTGAATTTCCCCTTTGTGGGACAATAAAGTAAAATCTAATGTAATCTAATCTAATTTAATCTAATCTAATCCATTACCCATCTCTGAATTACCAACAGATCCTTCTCTTTATTTTGGTCTGGATATCGTTGCTGACAGTGTTTCTTATTTTATTATCTAATGAAAGTGCTGCATAATTGAAACTACGCTATAATGACTCTACATTAAATGTGTCACCATTTGGCAAATTTATGAATATTTATGTGTGAGTATTAAAGTGAGGATGTGTGTCAAAATGACTAGATGTGTGTTTTTAACCATGGCTGTGTGAGTTTTTATATGTTAAATGTTGATTTTTATCATGTAAAGCAATTTGCGATACTCGTGTATGAAAAGTGCTATATAAATAAAGTTTGATTTGATTTGATATATTGTCAGAGTTGTCTCTGTTTTGTTTTTTTAAACCACAACAACAGAGGATTTAAAATAAAACTATCCTGATGTCATAACAATGATCAATAAGTTTAAATAGAATATATGCAATTTAACATTTTGGAATTATAGCCATTTTAAATCAAAGTACCTCTCAGGGGCTCATGAGTATTTGGACACAGTGACATAATTGGAAATAGAAACCACATTTTACGTACTTGGATGGAAATCATTGACAGTCGATGATTATCTGTAGTCTGGACACCTTGGACGTCAGCAGATTCCCAGATTTCCTCCCTGGAGCTGCTTTACCAGACCTTCACTGCAGCCATGTTCACCTGCTGCTTGTTCTCAGGACTTCCTGCATCCAGTTTTATCTTCAAGAACTGAAAACTGGCCTTTAGGTTGAGATCATCTGACTTGGCATTAAAAAGGATGTTCCTTCTCTGACTTCATCCATCTTCCATCCATCTGCACTGTGAAGCGCCCTGCTATCAGTTTGCTAACATTTGTCTGAGTGAGCTGAGAGTATTTACTCTGTACGCCTCCGAATTCATCCTCTACTTCTGTCAGCAGTCACATCATCAGTAAACACCAGCAGTCACTCGAGCCCGTACCATAGCCCTACCTCAGCCGTGTCTGACGCATGATCTCGCCTGCTTCGGATCACGAGCTGCTCTTTTCCCTCTCCATCATTTCTCTTCGTTTCATTCTGATGCATCTTTGTTTCATCTGTCCGAGGGCTGATTACAAAATATGGGAGGTTTTTAAGAGGTTTTCTGGGATTGGTTCTTGAATGTTTACACTCTTGAAGGCAATCTTTTCATAGACTGACAATGATTAGCATACCTTCTCTAGTCAGTGCAGTTTGAACTGTTTTGTGAAGGCCTGTCTCCGGAAAAGTGGAACACATCGAGTCAAAAAACAGGAAAAACACCAAGGAATGTGGAAACTTTTGCAAGGTACTTAAAGACCTTAATATTTGTCCCCGCAAGAAAACTGGTAGGTATGGTAGATAAGGGTAGATGAATGGTAATTTATTGTGAAAAAATAGATATAAAATGATCACAAAATCTGATCCACGCCAACTAAACCCATTCCGGATTCAGGGTGTACCTCACCTCTCAGCTGGTGACAGCTGGAAAACTCTGTCTCTGACCCTGAATCAATAACCTGTCATGAGAAAAATGAAAGAAGAGTTTTGACATTTTTATGACTTTTTGTTTCTTAAAGCACAAATATAAACCTACGGAAGAGTATTAGAAGAAAAAATATTTGAGGGGAAGATTTTTTTTTTTATTGTTCACTTCGAGAAAAAAAGGGCAGCATGACTTAGTGGTTAGCACTGTTGCCTCACAGCAAGAAGGTCCCCGGTTCAACTCCCAGGCCCAGCAGGCTCTTTCTGTGTGGAGTTTGCATGTTCTCCCCATGCTTTTGTGGGTTTCCTCCGGTTTCCTCCCACAGTCCAAGAACATGCTAGTAGGTTAATTGATGATTATAAATTGCCCGTAGGTGTGAGTGTGAGTGTGTCTGGTTGTTTGTCTGTATATGTGACCCTGCAAAGAATAAAGCGGGTATAGATAATGGATGGATGGACTTGGAGAAAAAAGTCGAAATGTCGAGATTAATGTTGAAATACAATTTCGAGAAAAAAGTCAAAATGTCAAGAATAATGTTGAAATACAATTTCGAGAAAAAAGTCGAAATTTCGCCCTTTTCCTCAACATTTCAACTTTATTCATGAAATTTTGACTTTTTTCTCAACATTTAGACTTTTTTCTCGAAATTGTACTTCAACATCAATCTCCACATTTCGACTTTTTTTCTCGACATTTCGACTTTTTTTTCTCGAAGTGCATAATGAAAAAATTTTTTTTCCTCCTTTCAAAATATAATTTTTTATTTTTCTCCTGCCTGGCCCATCTTCGGAATATGTGGCCGAATTGTGAAAAGGCAGTGCCTGTGGTTTATGTAACTTTCGTTGTTTTTTTCTTCTAAATCTCCACCTTGAGTAAATATTGAACATTTTCGATAAAAGTTATCTCTCCCACCAAACTCTTTTTTTGGAGTCCGCCTCTCTTGATTTCCGCTGGGCTGCAACTCGGGGGCGTTAAGACCCAGCGGAGGTACAGTAGTGAACATCTGTCGCGGGCTCCGCTGCGTGGAGTGCGCTCGGCTCCGGCACGAACCCGCACTTCACGCACAGGGCTGGCTGGCTCTGCTCCGGAGTCCGGCTGAAACACGCACAAGACTGGCCGACTCTCCTCCGGAGTCCGGCTGAAACACGCACAGGGCTGGCTGGTTCGCCTCGGGACGGACGCGGATCCGGGAGCGGCTCCGGGATGCGGCTGCGGGACTCTGCAACATGACAGAAAGTGGAGTCGGACGCACGGAGCCGTAGCGAGGAGACAGCGCGCCGCAAGATGAAGACACCCATGGTAAAGGTTGTTCATTCTCCCTCCTCGCAGTCCCAGTGACTACTCTTGTTGTTTTCTCCTCCGTTTTTGAAAGCCAGCGTTGTTCCGCGAGGTGCGCTCTGCTCTGCCGCGTGTACAGTGTGGGATGAAGAGATTACTGGGGAATAATGGCCATCCAGCTGTGCGCGCTGTTTGGCACCAAAGCTCCACTCCAGCGCGGATCACGGCGCGCTGGGTGTCTCGTTTGATCTGAGCTGATTTGATTGTTTTTTAAAAACCATCTAATGCAGACACTTCGGTTTCTAAGTACACGCAATATTATTCTCTCAGAAAGGAAATAATCTCAATAGGTAGCCGATGAATAAAAACAAAAACGTATGATTTACTCAAAAAAAGATGAAGTAAAAAACGTCTAAGAAAAGCGATTTTCCACATCCGTCAAAAGTGTCAGAGAAGCTCTTTGTGTCCTTTAAGTTTATCCAGAAGGTTCAGCTGATTTTTAACTTTTACTGTAAAGCCTTTGCTGTCCTCTGACAGGGGGGTCTGTGTTAATTACACACCTGAGCATTGAAATGCATGGATGCAGGGAAGCTCATTAACAGCCCGACAGCACGTCAATGTCATTAACATGCATTACCATTAAGTTGTGAAATATAAATCAGTGTTTTAAGTGAATGCACAGGTGTGTGACTCCCAGCAGGTGAGCCGGTGATGAAGCTGCCTCTCCTGTGCTGTGACGCCTGGAGGTGCAGCCTGAACCCAGCAGGGTGATTACCCAGCATCTTTTGTGTCTTTGTGTCAGCGCCATGGCGTAGCTGTGCTTCTCGTGCTTCTCCTGTGCGCCAGCTTGTTCCTGGTGTACAACGGCAGCTTCAACGGTGCTTCCAGGGACACCAACGACACGCGCATCCGCCAGCATGAGCAGTCGCAGCGACCCGCTGAACCCTCGGCCAGCGTGGCCAGGCCTCAGCCTCCGGTCCTCCAGGGATACAGCGGCATCATCGACCATAAGGTAAGCAGATGAGGCTCCATGACTCCCCTATAAATCAGGGAGCAGGCAGGTGGAAAGCTTCAGATGTGTGTCTAACACACCGAATGCAGACATCAAAGCCTTTGAAAGTTGAGCCAGTTTTCAAATTCTCCCCATTAAGAACCACTTTCTGATCCACTTCTTCACTTTTTCCCAGCTGAAACACACAAGCACGAACACACACACACACACACACACACACACACACACACACACACACACACACACACACACACACACACACACACACACCTCTCTTGTATAGCGGTTATCTATCCCCGTGGCTTTGAGAGAGGCAGAACCTCCCCTCTGTTATTTATCACAATTTAAACCAACAGTGTTGCGCCTGACTCAATAGCCACCTGTCCTCACTAATAACAGCTTAGGCTGCAAATGAAATCCTCGGCTGCATTCTTGCACTCTAATTGATAATCCCGGGAGACCTGCAGTGAAGTGAACCCTGACGTCATTGTAGGGGTGTATCGACGTCCATCTGTTTACCAATCCAGCAGAAAACAATCAATTGGAGTACTAAGGAGCAAAAGCTCTGCAAGCAGAGCAGACTTAATCACCATGTGAAGGCTTTTTGGGGCGACGCCCCCAACACTGGGCTGCTCTACACAGTTTGGGTGGTGAACTATTGGGAGGGTCTGTGCAGATAATTGTCATTAACTTGAAATGAGGGGCTTTTCCTAGTTGTTTTATATCCTTTTGGTCATCCTTCAAGAGTCATTTTACCTTCATCATCGCTTTTAGTCCTGTTTCTTAGTCATCTCTATTGGAGCACCTGTCATCCCTTTTCCTTGTATTTCTTTATTTTGTTGCTCTCTGCATAATAGCTTCTCTCTAGATGTTTTGCATTCTTCTGTTCCTCTTTATCTGCTTCTACCTTAAATTCTGCATCCATCCAGCATCATTGTGCATCTTGGAGAAATCCTTTTCTGTGAAGTCTTCTTTCTTCTCCTTAGCCGCTTGGTACCCCCCCCCCCCCCCCATTATGCATCTAGCTTTTTGTAGACACCTTGCATCTCTTTGTGGTCAGAGTTTTTTTTGCATCATTCCAAGGTTCTCTATTCCTCGCATCTTTTTAAATCTCTTTATTCCTGTTTTTAGACATTTTTCATCCCTCCATCACCAGCCAGTTCCTCTCTGCAGTGTTTTTCTCACCTTACTGTTGTCACTTTTCATCTTGGTTTTTGGTTATTTTTGTATTTCTTGGTAATTTTTCATCTTTATAGCTGTTTTTTGTCTTTTCCATCCCTTCTTATTTTGGCATCCCTACAATTTATATTTTTCTCGGTAGCCATCTGTTTACAATGAATGGGTTTTTGTGTCTCTCTGTAAACGCTTTATACCATTGTGTTGTAATTTCATGCCTTTTTGCGTCTGTCCTGTGCCTTTTCTCACATCTGCCCCTTTGTAGTGATTTTGTATCTTTTCGTAGCCGTTTTGCATCCCCTGTTTTCCTTTTGATTGACGTTAAAAGAAGTATCACTTCTGTCCCTTGAGCTTTCGCACCGCTGCTCTTGTTAGACCATTCAGTAATCCATCTGTGCCGGGGCTGCAGACACAATGAGCAACAGGCCCGTTTATGCTACCTGCTCCGTCTCAAAGAAAGTATCTCATGGCAGGAAATGTTATGAAGCCATCGAGTTATCAGCAGTCATTTGCATGCGAGTTATTTGACAGCCTGCTGTATGCTTCTGGAGGAGACTGTTGTTTAGCCGACTGGACAAACAGATATATGAGCTGCACAGATGTGGGTATAAAGATATTGTTCCTGAACAAAAGCAATCTGGCCAGGAGATGCACTTTTAAATTAAAAAACCTGAAGATCTAAAGAATCTCTTTATCTTTCAAGAAAATAATGGAGACTGGCGATTGAAGGTGGGAGCACTTCCCACTGAAAATAAATCTCCCAGGTTTTTCTCAGGAGAAATGTTGTCACCTGAGTTGATCAGCTCTAGACCACATGCCGGCTGGGCACCGTGTTTTTGTAAACTCTTAACTTATGACTGTGTGGAGCGTCTCATCATGATGATTTCAAGTGTATCTGAGCAGAGTTACACTGATATAAATACTGTATCTGTCTATCTGGCGGTATCTGTTCCTGGAAATCACAGCTAGCCTGCACAGGCAGGCGTCTGTGGGATGACAAAGACGTTAAATGCAGAAGGAGAGAAAGTCGGAGAGCAGATTTCTTGGTGAAATTAATTTTGGGATATTGTGATGGATGAAGCACAACTCGGAGACAACTGCTGGGTAGAATACAGGAGAATACAGGCTCCAAATGAAACAAATCAACATTTGACAGCGCTGCTTGAAGCAGACCGCTGCGAGGAGAGACTCTCTGAATAAAGTGCACTGGATGAAAACATATAATCGTGACATCTGTAGGTCCTCACGACCAAGGCCTGCTGACGCGGAAGCATCCCGTCAATCTTAGGCCCCTGAATCAGATTTTAACCAAAGTGAAAACACATTTAAACAACAACAGATTTGACGGTTTACTGGGATCCCCTCTAAGTTCCGACTCCACCAGATGAACTGGTGATGAGTGATGTTAAGGACTCACCTGTGTGTTATGAGGGATCCAAACACTAAGTCAAGAGACAGACAGCTGAAGAAAAACAGACTTTAATAAAACTAACACATAACAGAAGTGGCTGGAAGTCTAAGGATTTGTGTCACCGACCTCCCCTTCAAGAGTTTCATTTGTATTCATACACTGTGTTTCATTCATAAACAGTATGGCATTGTAATATTGTCATTAATTCAGCTGAAATGGGCAGAAAGAAAAACTGTAAATAGCTCCAGCCAGAAACACCATCCTGGAATAAAATTCAAAATGGGCTACATTGCATTTTTTTGTTTCTCAAGTCCACGTATAGAAACTGAATTAGAGTCAAACATGGTCATGGATGAGATGGAGCAGCGTGCAAAATTAAGAAATGTCTCACTGGCTGTGTTCGGAAAAGGCGTAAACTAATAATTTAAGACTTTTTTATTCATATTTTTGTTTCATTTGTATCCAGGGGCAGGGAGCTCAGATGTTAGCAGCGCCCTGTTTTTAATTGCTCAGGCTCTCATAGAAAAAGGTTTAAATATCATATGAAAAATAATGACATTTAATTAATTTACAACTTTAAACTGCGTAGTTTATAAATTATTTTAATTTGACTTTTTTATATATCTGTCAAGATGCAAAGACACTCAGCAGGTGGCACGAATGAACATTGACAACTAAAAAAAACAGAAAAAGCTGTTTTGCAGCACAACTGAGTGGAAATCTTCAAGCCTCCAGACAGTTTTCTGTTTTTTGGTCATCAGTAACAAACAAAAAAGAAGAAGAAAAGAAGAAAATTCAAACAACACTCCAGAAAACAGCAAGGGTATGTTATATATATAAATTTATGACCAGAGAAATTACATAACAGGCAAAAAGACATGCGTGGCTGACCAGAGGGAGGTCTGTGCATGCACTCAGGGGCGAACAAACAAGAGAGGAGGGTGAAACCACGTATCATATAACAAAGAAAGCACTGTTTGGAAGTAAAACTAAAATGAAACAAATACAAAATAAACACACATACACATACACACACAAATAACCTCATGGGAACAAATACTGCAAAGAAAAGCAAGAAAAGTGAACATCAGCAGCCCTACTGTAGAAGACCATGACAACATGGTTGTTGTACTAGTGGGACTTGACACAAACCTGAATATTAAAATTACACTTAAAACTTTAAACACCAAATACAGATTAATTTTGCAACATTTGTACCTGGTTCAACCCTGCACCTTTATTAATTAATTTTATTAATTAATTTATTTATTAATGATGTGCCCAACAGCAAGGCTGCAAAGACATGTGTGTCTTATACATCATGTAATGTTATATATTTCAAAGGCATGAGTGTTGAAAGTCTTTGCATTCTGGACACAGAAGGTTCTGACTTCTTCAGTGAAACGGTCCAGATGTCAGGGTTGAGAGGCAGGAGCAGGTTTACGGCTGATTGCATGTCTGTGCAGAAAGTAAAGGTTTACTCCACAGCTGCAGCTGCTCAGCTGTTGATTCCAACATTTACTTTAGGTCCATACGCTGTCGAATCAATACGGATACTTGTGCTTGTATTAGTGCTGGTTTGATGGAAGCCATCAACTCTAGATCACTTGTGCTCCTCAAGTGTGGTTACTATGTTTGTCTCGTTATTGCGCACACCTGAGCAACACTCTTAGACGCTGAGAGGCACAAATAAATAGTAAATGAGTCCTATTTTCGGGGCATCTGATGAGGCATTTCTTCTGTCGTTGCCTGCGAGGCCAGTGTTCAGTGAGCGTGTGCGTTTTGATTTGATGAGGGTTTGTCTGCGATGCGTCAGTGAAGCCAGGGATGGATGAGGACTGATTTACTGCAAGTGAACAGAAGCAGCTGAGCATCGTGAGTGAACCAATAATTTCTTTTTGCCCTCAGTTATAAGATTAATTGGCATTTTGACGACAAATTTGGACCACGTCTCTCCAGGACGTCGTTTATGCTTCTTCACATGTGGTACTATCTGACATTTAACAGTTTTCTAAGAACCACAAGATGTAATCAATACTTCTATGATATGCAGTGCATTATCCTACTGCAGCATGTGGTTATACGCTATCAAGTTTGGTTATCCAACACTCTGCAGGGCTGATATCTGAGGCTGTTTCACTACACCAAGTGTAAAAGTTGTTGGCTTTATCTCACATTTGTTCTCCTGCAGTGCTGGAGTGATGAGTGTTTGGAAGAAATGACCTCATCTTTGTCTACTGACCTCTCCACTATATTGATCTTTCCAAGATCAGCTGGCACCCAGTGGTGCTGTGCCGGTCGGCCTCCCATTGTTTCACCTCCTCCGTAGGAGTTTTCAGGTCATTACGAGCCGGGAACTGGCTGAAAGGCCGCGGGGGTTCTGTGGGCTTTGGCCAGCATTTGCTGGACCATGTATAAATATATATAATCTTTATATCCTGTATTTTCAATGCAACATATTAGATATAGGTCGGACTGAAGGGGGACTTGTTTCTAGCTGTGCAGCCGTTGGTTCGCCTCGACTAGTGCTGAGATAAGGAAGAAAACTTTGACTGGAGATGAAAAGGTGAAGAAACTCTTCCAGAGTAAGGGGCAAAGAGAATAAGAGAGGAGGACAAAACCGGGGAGAGGGAAGGAAGGAGAGGGTGATAAAAGAGAACAAAGAGGTTGGGAAAGGTGTAGCCTGAAAGAACGAGACAAGAGCATGAAGGAGGAGGCAGGAACCGGCACGAGTGAAAGACAGAGTGAAGTCCCAAAGGGATTTCTTTTCTTCCAGCTCTATCCTGTTTTTTTTCTCAGCGAGGAGGAGGAGGACAGGAAACCGCACTTGGCTGTCTCTCAGTGGAGATGGGGAGACGGGAGTGCAGCCGCCTTCCTCTGATTGCCTCCGTGACACCGAAATCATGCAGATTCCCAGGTGATAAGTAAGGCGCAGTCAAAGTAATGGAGGAGTTTTTGCCAAAGAAGAGGCGCACCTTGATGTGGCGTTGCGGACGGATGACAAGTCTCAGTGTTCCAGACTCACAACGACGTTTTTCTTGTGATTAAAAGTTAAGCCTTCAACTTGATAAATAATTGTAGGACTTGCAATGTTTCTCTTTTTGTTCCTCTGCTATCCGTTGAACCTATTCGCCTGCGTCACACACGACGGAGCTCAGCCGTGGATGGGATGAGGGCTCAGTTCAGCGCGTGGTATGTTCCCGTGGCCTTTGCAGCCTCAAGCCGCTTGAATTAAGCAGAACACAGAGGTCTGTTGAGCTTCTCTCTGTGACAAGTGTATTAATGTTTTTATATATATAATCATTTAGTTGAAATCTAACACTGGAAACTTTCTACCTCAGAATGATCTGTGTAAACTTTAGTCTGAGGGAGAGAAAGACAGCTGGGTGCGTGTGTGTGTTCTCCTGCCCTTTCTCACGAGGCAGATGGTCTTAGAGGAATACACACACACACACACACACACACACACACACACACACACACACACACAGGTCCCAAACAGTCGTACCGCTGATAAAGATGAGCGCAAATTTATGACCGGTGGGCGCAGCATGAGGAGTAGAAATGTAACTGCTCTGAACAATACCACTATTAGGTGTGGAGCGGAGGAAGGGAATTTGAAAAAAACATTATCTGCTCAAGACATGTACTGTAACTAGCGGTGTGAGACGGGGAGAGTATGTTGGAGCGTATTAAATAAAGATAGACGCCTGATAGCGAAAGGGAGTTGAATTTGGTTGCAGAAGACATACAGGTGCGGGGCCAAATGTCAACATGAATGAACAGAATGTCATATGTACGCGCTAAATTGTACACATATACCAGTGGTGTCATAAATATAAGGTCTGTTCGGGCTTGAATTGAAGGGAAAACCTGTCATGTGGGGGGCTGCCAATGAGAGCTAAATGGGAGAGGTTGTTTTCATTTTCCTCCAGTAAACGGCAAGTGAGGCCATAACGGAGGAAAATTGGTGAGGCCTGGGGGGCGGCCCCGGCTTTTGAAGAGTATAAAAAGAGGAGGCAATCCAAAAAGTTTTCAGAGTTGGTTTCCGGAAGCCGGCCCTCCTGTGAATGGTGCAATTGTATTCTTACAATAAACCTTTGCAGTATTGAACAGAACACCACGTGATCTGACTCTTAGGGCCCGATTTACTAAGATCCTAAATAAAGAGTACTAAATTGCGTGTGCACTGAAAAAGTTTGCGCGTGCTGTTGTTGTGTGTTTTGCGGGTGATCAACTAAGATTGCGTGCGCAATTGATAACAGGTGCAAACAGCAGTATTTAAATTAGGTGTTGCGTGTCTTTTGCGAGCGCAAACTCTGTCGCCATGGAGAGTCTGGATGGAAAGCAGGATAGTCGCAAGCGCAAAATGAAATCTGATGAGTTGGAGTTAGAGATATTAGTGGAAGAGGCAAATAAACACATTCATGAACTACAGCAAAGAAATGTAAACATTACCAAAAGAAACGCAATATCGGAGAAAATCTGCGATAGAATAAATGCAGTTATAAGACAAAAAGAACGGCAGATGAGGTTAAAACAGAGTCGGCGGCAGAACAGATCTAATTGGGGGGCACATAATAACCATGCATCGATGTAAATGCTTAATATGAGTTTGCCATCAACGATCACAGCAAACCAGTTTCAATTACACAACATACTGCAAAATATTTTTTTAATACACACACACACACACACGTGTATTGTGCACCCAAACTGCAAAAAAAACAAAACAACGACGTACAGGCCACGTCTCTCCCTCCCTCCCTCGCCCTCTCCATCTCTCTCTCATACAACGCATACACATAAAAATGTGAACGGTGAATCTCCAAATTATCTATCTATCTATCTATCTATCTATCTATCTATCTATCTATCTATCTATCTATCTATCTATCTATCTATCTATCTATCTATCTATCTATCTATCTATCTATCTATCTATCTATCTATCTATCTATCTATCTATCTATCTATCTATCTATCTATCTATCTATCTATCTATCTATCTATCTATCTATTGATAGGATTAGCAGTGAGTACATCAGAGGGACAGCGCATGTTAGATGAGGCCAGGCTGAGATGGTTTGGACATGTACTGAGGAGGGATGGTTGATGTATTGGTGGAAGGATGATGAGGTTAGCACTGCCAGGAGGGAGACCCAGGGGAAGACCAAAGAGGAGATTTATGAATGAAGTGCAACAGGACATGCACCTAGTTGGTGTTAGAAGATGATGCAGGGGATGAGGAAGATAGTGTAGGTAACAAGGTTAAGGTGGAGATGAAGGTTTATCGGAGTGCAAGGAGGAGAAACCGTACGGATAACATCTAGGATCAAACACTGCTCATGCACAGCAGGGTAAGACTGGATTAATCTACATTTGACTGTTTTAGTTTAGAAGTACAGAACTTCAGATCTAGTGCTACAGTTAGTGGTAAATCTAAAGTCATAGTACTACATAACTTCAGGTCTGGTGCTCAGTAGCTTCCGGTAATAACTCTCAGGTAAACTCACAATCCAAGTGAGGATTCATTTAAACTGATGTTAGCCCAGATTAAGTTATCCGAGGCTTTGTTGCTATGAAGCAATTGGGGTTAAACTTTTAAGTAAAAGTTAAAAGCGTTGTTGCTTTGATTTATCTTCCAACAAATGTAAAACTCTTATTGATCTTCCCGACATTCATGCTGAAATCACAATGTTCATTGTCTGCGTCCCTCCCATTAGACATCGAATGGGATGATGTCATCCATTGCTGAAATGAATTGTGGGAATGTGTTGCGTCCTCCAAAAGTCCGGGGGTTTCTCTACCTCCCGCGTCACCGCACGCATCAGCCAATTAAGTTGCAGAGCCAAGACGATGAACACGAACAAGAAGGCCGGTCAAAAGCCAAAGCGGGTCGTTTTGAGCGCACGTCAGAGGACAATGGAGGGAAAACTCATCGTTGCCACACTGAATGCACCCAGAAACGAGCGCTGGCAGCTCGCCTATGGAGAGCAGGGATAATCCCAGGCCATGATGACAGCGTCGGCCAGAAGGGTTGCTGAATCCAGCTAAATCCAAAGCAGACACTTAACTCTAGCCTTGTTTGGAATTAGGAAATAGAATAACATTTACTCCTTTGCCCAACTTGTCAGGAAACCTGGAATTGGTATTACCAGTACTCCAGATACAATTATTTACTTATTCTTTTTAAAATGTTTCTTTTTTTACACCATGAAACAGATGAGACTTCAGGATCTTCCAGTGTTTTCTTTTCTTTTTTACTGAGGTGAAAAGGGACCGATGTCTGAGTTGTGGTCCCTTTGCACCGGATGCTAAAGAAGTTTCTGTTGTGTTTGTGAGAGATGTGGTTTTATAGCATCACGGTCACTTTTACTCTCCAACTTTGATCCGTTACTCTGCAGAAACACAATATTCAGTTTGTTAAGAAGAGCACAGGTTTATTTAATTGGAAATTCTTCTTTTGTGTGAAAAAAAGCACCTTTTGACTTTGATTCCACTGCACTTCATTACAATTCAGATATTTCTCTAAAAAGACAAATTGCTATGTTCATTGTTGTGCCTACTAAAACGTCAAGTGATCACCAAGGACTGCGTGTTTTATCCTAAGGGTACAGTGAACCAAATCTAATTTTAATCCATGTGATAGAGCCATGCTTATTAAAAAAAAATGTTGTGCAGCTGTAGAAAATCTCAATGAGATGCAGCCAGAAATTTACCGAAGCAGGTTCTTGAGAACAAACCCTGGTCAGACTTGGCTTTAGAAATGTTAGGACTACAAATTCTGTCTGACTTGGTACACGTTGCTTGAAGGCCTGAGTACAAATCCATCTGTGCCAAGGAGACGTGACAGGGTATCCTTTTTCAGACCAAAGCTCCAGTGACAGCAGAACTGAACTATTTAATATTTCATTTCAGGCAGATGTTTTTTCTGTGATTTTTCTTTTGCAAACAGCAAAGTCATTTAGACCATTCTTTAAAGTTATTCTATGCATCCTGTCAGCTGGATGGCAAGACCAAAACTCCCGAATTAGATAGTTATGGCCGAGGATTCTGTCAGTTAATGTCAAATAACAGTGAAGTCTTGTTCATGTGTCTGCGCTTTTTTACGTTTTAGATTAGAAATACACAGACCAAGCTGAATGTAAGTGACTGATAACTGCTATTTTTATGCAGCGACCTTGTTAGAATACTAAAGATGTTCAGTTTGGACTGAATAGAGGAATATTCTGATTTGGTTATGCCATAGCGGTCCCAATTTGAGCATAGTCTTGGATTTTCACTTATCTCTGTTGCATTCTGCTCCTGCCAACCACAACACCACTTCAGGCTCTTTGCAGCGAGAGCCTGGAAAGCAATTACGGGTGATGGGTGGGAATGAGGATGCTGCCTCTCGATAAGCAGCCCCTCGTTGGGGCAATCTTACACGGTGCTTTTTAACATTCTGCGGTTCGGGAACCAACAGTAAAGTTAGACGTCCTCAACGTAAGGAAAGTGGAGGGAAATTTGTTGAGGCTCCTGTCAGGAGCCAAATGGTGATTTTTTTTAAGCTTCTCTGTGTTTTAACATCTGGTGCTGTTGCTCTACTCTGCAGGGGACCCTCATTATTTGAGAACTGTGAAGGATATGAAAAGGTTAAGCTTTGATAAATGCATGATACCTTTTGGCACATTATCAAGAGATACAGATGATGAGCTGCCATCCCATCACAGTTGAGAGCAAAAGAAAAAAAAAGGGCCGTCTGCGAGGGGCATTGCAATAAAACCCAATTTCTTTGCTTTTTCATTCTCTGGCCCCGAATACGCACAAGGCCGACCGCATTACTCAGCTCTTTAGGCGTGATTAATGAGCATGCCCTCCGTGGTCGGAGAGAGAAATGATCAAACTGTTATTTGTATTTTGGTGTCGTCTCGTTCAGTGTTCAGCGAGCTTTTCCACTCTAGAGCAGAAACACGCCGGAGGCCAAGCTTATTAATTATGGGGATATACGTTTCTCAAAAAAAAGAAAGTATACTTCTCGGCAAAAAGTAGAGCAAAGGATTGTGTAAAATAAAAGATGGGGAAGCAAGAAATATAGAGAAAACATTAAATCGAAACATCATGAAGACGTAAGCAAGATGGGATACATGTATGTCCTCGGATGAAACAGGGAATTACAGAATCAACTTTGGTCGCCGTCTTCCTCTAAAGAGAGAGTGCCACGGCAGTTAGTCGAAGGCTCGCTGGTCTTTCAATCTCATTGATGAGTCCGGTGATTTCACTTTGAGAGGTGCTGACGAGTAAGCACCTCTGAAAGTGAGTTTCAGCCTCCTTCACCCTCCACTGGTGAAACTCCACATTAACCCAGGTTACGTCTGCATCTGTCATGGAGGTCCAAATCCCTGCAGAGCAGAACAGACACTGCTCATAGTCTCAACTCTTTCAGTCCAATACGGACTGAACCAAAGCTCAACTCTGCACCGGTGGAAGACAAATAGGAAGAAAGAAATGAAGGAGTATAGGCGTAAGAGCTCAGAGTAACTTAGTGTAATAATGAGATATCTTCAGTGAGAATGGTGCCCATTAATCCAGCTAATTCTCAAGCCTAAAACTAAGTGGCTGGATTTCTTTTCTGCCTGATTCCAACCAGATCTTTTCCTTGAAGGTAAAAACCATTTTAATGAATCACATCCTTTTAAAACACCGGCAGGGTGGTGAGGGACATCAGAAGCTTAGAATCACAAAACCACAATAGTTTCAGAAAGATGCTGTCCCTCTCTCATATGAATTGACGCCGGACAATCTTACATTGGATTTGTGGTCATGTTTCAGTGTCGGATCTTTAGGATTTGACTGTTGCACAAATAACACTGTGGTTAAATTCATTTGCTGGTGCCTGAATTGAACCTCTAATGTGAGTGGAGCCTTTAAAGACTGGAGAATCTGTACAAAAGCACCCTGCAGCAGTTCTAAATGCGCAAACCTCCGGTGCATTATGTAGATTTGGTTTTACACGTTTCGTGCAGAAAAAGACTCGTCCTCGTGCCAAGAAGCTTCCTCTGTTTTGGCTGAATGAATGTGCTGGTAGCAAAGTTGGAGCCCTTAACATCAATGACAGCGAGAACGTCCTACAAGAAATACTTCAACATTTTGAACAAACTCTTTACAGTGGCTGCCAGATGCCAATAATGAAAGGCGTAGTGACTTCATGGCTTCACATGGACGGGTTCTTGAAAGGCACTAAAGCAGAACTGATATGTAATATCCTGAAATATTGTTGGACTCAACACTAATCACCCCGGCTCTTCTCTCATTTCCACGCAGCTGCTCATCGGTTCGGTGTGCGAGTCTTTGCAGCTTCAGGGTCTCTAGCAGTCCATCAAGCACTCTTTAGCCTTTCCTTGCATCTAGGTTACATTGCATAACTGTGACATGTCAAAATAGCAGAGTATAAATGCAGCCTGGCATTATTTGAGGCAGCCTCTGATTTAATTGCTTAAACCCTGTTTTTTTTAAACCGTGTAAACTGGATTCACCTTTACAAGATTCTTTCACCATCTTTCTGCGGAGTGCAACCGCAGGGTGATTGTATGGAGCTTGTGCAAGTGGGCAGGTGTCTTTTGTGCAGATGAACTTGAAGAAATGTTGCAGACAGTCAGGATTTTCACTAAATGACATATGGAAAGGAAATGTCCCTCAGATAATATAGATAATATAGTTTATAGCTCCCTGAATAACCTTCCAAGGGAAGTATAGTTTATGAGCTTGAAACTTCACGCCAGGAATATTTTAACAGATAAAATCTTAAGAATGGAAGGTGAAACATTTTTAAGAAAAGAAAAAGAAGTTCAGTTGCCTTGTTTCAAGCCATTGAGAGTAACCCTGAAGCTTTGAGCCCATCAATGAGGCACTCCAGGCACTGTTTTACTAAAGGTGGGAGGAATTAAGCTCAACCCACTCCAGATCAACATGATATTCCCTTTTGATCAACTTGATCCAACACTGGAGATGGATTCTTGCTGGGATGCCACCAAAGGGGCTTTTATGGTCGCTGAATTGTGTGATTAAGAAAACGATGACCTTGGTTATTATTAATGACACGTATGCTTGATAAAGGGCCTGAAAGAGGAGCGCACCACCTCCTGCACAGACGTTGTGCTCTGTAAAAACCCATCTCTGGATGCAGGCAAATCTCGCAGCACAGAAAGTGAGGCGGGGAAATGAGACTACATTGTAGAAGTGACATTTAAACGGCCACGGTTTACACACGTTATCAATCTGGTGTAAGATATACTTTATCATACGCATTTAATCCTGTAGTGACATTTGTGTTTGTTCAAGTGAGCTATGGTAAACACCAGTGGACAAGTTTAATCTCAAAACAAATTCCAGTCAGTGCTCCTTCAGCCTGACATCCTCTACGCCGAGGAGAGAGGTTGGGCCAGAGCTGCTAACACTTGTGGTCAATCGTGCTGCTCCACAGATGCTCAGATGTAGGACGCTGTCAGGAAACAGAGGTGGCATGACTCTGAAAATGTCCACATCGAAGAAGCACATACCAGAGATTAATAGTCTTCAGTGTTATCCTCTAATAACATGCATATATCACTCAAGTTACTGGAGAAATCGGTGGTCTAATCAACGCTTGTATCTCAGCGTGTCACAGTGGCCACTCAGGTGTCCAGCAGCGGCAGCTATGGTGTGCCCTTGTCACCTTCAGCAGCAGAGCCATCTGACGGTAGGATGCATCTCTGCAGCAGCAAGCTGCCTCAACCCCAACACTTCACTTTTTGTGTGAGCAAAATATGATTTTCTTGGTTGTTATTTACTGTTGAGCCACTGATCAGGCTCATACGATGATCAAATTCTTGAGGCATTGATCACTTATGGTTGAGTGAGGGTACATAAATGTGCATTGTGGGATTTGTGCACATGTACTCGATGGTGTTGTAGATATGTTACAAGTGTTAGTGATCCTCTCTCACAAAGGAGGACATATCATTTGGAAGTATTTTGCTCCATCCCTCCAGTGGAATTTCAGAGATGTGAAATAAAAAGCATGCTGCGTTGAAGCTGAAATCAGGCTTTATTGTGCAGATATGCAACAAGCACATCAATAACCCTCACAGGCTTCTTATCATAGAACTGGTGATTCATCTTATAAATAATTTCAGGCTTTTTGGATGTAAAAAGACTTAAAATATATATAAGTTGGAGCTATAATCACCCACAGAAGATACCTCTCATGAACTTTCTGAAATCCATGCAAATTGAGGTTTTAGTTTATGGAAGCAGCATGAAAACATTTGCATAGTTCCTGACAAGTCTGCTCTCAAAAGCAGGATGTCCAGGATGCCCAGAGACCCCAGATAGCTCAGTGGGTTGAGCAGGCGCACCATATGCAGAGGCTATCGCCCTCATGTAGCCAGTGCAGGTTCGAAGCCTGGCTGGTTGCTATGCGCATCTTCCCCCATAAATCTGTATAAAACAATGGGCAAGGCATTTGGTCACATGACCCAATGGTTTCTGAAGGCTGGTTTTGAAGCATGTTTTTCATCATACAGAGCGCAACCATGTTGCTCAGCAAGCCGATGGGAACACGTCCACCACATGTCAATCAAAGTCAGCTTAGCTCCCAGCTCCTTTAGCCGAACCCCGTCAAAATATCTGCAGAGCTGCCGTCAGACGTTTACGGCGGGATAAACCGTTCAAAATCTTAACCCAATGGCAAAATCAAAAAAAGGCCCAATGGCTGACTGCTTCGCTAAGTGCGGTAGCATGACGATTACGGATGAGGAAGTGATCATGGCAAGCCATTGGCCTCGCCAACTGTCAATCAATCATATTAGAAATAAATGTAATGCTTTTATATAAAGTTTCCTGTTGCGGTACAAAAAGATTCACCCCTCTCAGAGTTGTCATGGGTGTGAAATCGAACAATTGAGACCAAAATTGTTTTTTGAACCAGAATGTAAATATGGTTATTTCTTCTCCAAAATATCTTTGGGGACGAGAAGGCATTAAGTGACACATAAAAAGCTCAAGATGCACAGACACGATAAAAGAAATGTGCTTTAACTGGGGTGTGGTTAGAACGGCTACAGCAATGTTTGCTGGTCCTGATGACGAGGCAGAGGTTTAAAAAGGACAATAAGGGCCTGAGAATGAAAAGCAGCTATACACAGGGGGGATGCAGATGTTGAATAACAGGACGCAGTCGAAAAATGATCTTCTCTGTCATTTCACTGGAAGTATACTTTTTTCATTGCTGCCAAGTGAGTGGTGTAACTGCAGATTTGAAATGAGTTTGGAAAGAAGAGGAAGTAGTAATTCGAGATGTGTGCATCATGCTTTTACACTTCTTGTCACTCACAGAGGTAACTGTCAGTTTGTTTGTTTCAGGAAGGTGAACTTGAAGCATTTCTCTCCTATATAACTATTTCAAACGTCATCTGTGAGGAATTCTAACCTGTAAACACAGCGAGGGACCTTTCACCTGCACAGTACTCAAGAGTCTGTAAAAACAGATTTAAAGTGTGCAGAGATCTCGTACACACCTTGGAAGTGCCCAGTGGGTAACACTGGCGTGTAGGTCAACAGAGTTTCTGTGGTTGTCAGTACAACTAAATTACTTTTTGGTTTGGGGTGGAGAAGGTTTTGGAGCTTTACCTTCACTCACTTCACAAAATCGCTGCACAAAAATAAAGACACAGCTGCACTTACCCATGATAAAAAATAACCTTGTGGTAGCTTACTCTGTTTATAATGAAAAAATGACCCCTAGTCAACAGAAATGTTCTTTATAGTCAGGGGTGCACACAAGCCGGTACTCGAGGGCCAGTCTACTGCACGTTTTAGATGTTTCCCCGCCTCAACACAACCCTGATAGACAAGGCTGTGTCACCAACAGAGTTGTGTAAACCTTGATGACATGTTGATGACGACCAATGATTAGAATCAGGTGTGTTGAAGAAAGGGAAACATCTAAAACATGCAGTAGACTAGCCCTCGAGTACCGGCTTGTGTGCACCCCTGATGATAGTCATACTGTAAGCTTTAGCTTCAGACGAATTATGTTTCATAGACCGCATAAGAAGAACTGGACAAACAACCTGTGACATCATCCACAGGTTTATGAAAGAGTGGTTTTGAGACCTACTTTCTCGTACTAGGCAGAATTAACAAGGCTGGAAAGCTGGCTGGAACACATCCACATCCACATCCACCAACTCATCCTTTCAAGTTTCTCTGCATTCGAAGTGAGTGCAGCCAGAGCTGAAACGAGGACGAGCAGTCCACTTCTGGGACCTGCAGCTAGCAGGCGTTCAAATATCCTATTTGGTGGTGAAATCAGAAACAGCTGCTGTTCAGCCAGTGTTAACATAAGTTGGCTGCTTTCACGTAACCTTCGTCCTGGGATCCTGAAACTGCAGATTTTCCATCTTCAACTCAGATATTGGAGTATTGGAACGTGTGTCTTAACTAATTATTCTGCTTTGATCACAGAAATGTCAACATTTCCTGAACCTTTTGCATCTTTCTTAAAGAAGAATGATGATTAGGAACCAGTTTGATACACACTCTGATTAGAGAATAAAGAAGACAGAGCTCTTGTCCTCCTCTTTACCTTTGTTTTATGTACTTGGATTACATGTTGGCTATCTGTTGCATGTCTTCCCTTTTTGTAATGATCCACCACACATTCACTTACATCAAACCAACCACACAGTCACCACACTGCACACACCACACCCATCACTGTCTAGTCTCTCTGTCCTTTCATGTTTCACATCAGTGGTTTTAGGCCTCACTGGCAGAATCAGGGTTTAATCTGGTAATAAAGTATTTCTGATCAATCTAAGAGGACTGAGGGAGGACACACTCACCTACGCAGAAAAAACTAGCATCTGCTGCAAGATACTGCATATATACTGGCAAAAAGGTTTCGTCCATTAAGGTATTAAGTTAACCATTGATGTATATGCAGACAAAAAAAGGACCTGGTTTGATTTTGTTAAGACTGAAGTTGAAATGCAGCGCACACACATTCCTGATGTTACATTTAGGCACTTAGTGAGTTACATAGTTTATTTTTTAAAGATAGCAAAGTTCAGAGAACTGCACAACTGCCCAGAGAGTCAAAATTAGAGGACTGGCCAGTCAGTGAAGGCTCTGTGGACTGATTTTCTGCAGACCGACTGGGATAGAAAAATCCACGATTACAACCGACATTTCATTGAGTTTTTTCCACCTGATAGTTTAGCCAGCTATTATCAGAGACTGCTGGTATTAACAGTCACCCTGCTGCAACTGTTGGTTGTGGCTGAATTCACAACCTTCCTCTCCCACTAGCCTGCTAGCATTAGCTGACATCCCAGAAACTGCTCACTGTGTAAATTATAAGTAACACAATTTGATAATGCTGTGACTTTCTCCACTGCTAGAAGGAGACTGAAATGTTTAATATCTGCTGTGTGTGTTTGTAATTTTACATCTAAGCAGTTGGGTTCAATTAAAATAGCTCCGCTCCATTTGCCAGTTTAGCTCAGTTCATTTACGCTGGTCGCAGATCTGTCAGTCAGCATCCTTGGTGAATATGCCCTCAGCATGTCAGAGCAGGGAAAACTGCTCATTTTCTCATCATTATAAAAGCTAAATTTATACACTTGGTGATTGTTTTAATCATTTATGTTTGGCTGCGTGTTAAGCAGCAAACTCAGAGTTGCGCTCTTATTTCCTTAAAGATCATGTTGTCAGATCCTGACAAGTTAAGAACTACCAAAGCTGAGCTTAGAGGAAAGTTGTGGAGCAAAAGAAAATCTGACTTTAATGCTTAACTAGCATTATAAACCTAAAAAATAGTGAAAAAATGACAGCTGGCTGCAGCTTATAAATTAACAGATGCAAACGCTCATTTCAGAAAGTGAACGTCGAAGAGTATCTGTCTATTTATGAGCTGAGGATGACTCCATTTCCCCTGCTCGTAATCACTTTGTTAATTCCTTCTTCCATCACCATTTCATCAATTATGCACTGAAAAGCCTTGACAGCGATGATACCATCACATGCTTGGCTGATATCCTGGAGGAACAGCCTTGGCTGCATTCATACCACTTACGATGTTTCTGGACAGACATGCAGCGTCAGTGGGAGCATGTCTTCTATTTAATGCTGTTATGTTGCCCAGGCGCGTCATGTGCCAAAGTGTACCTGCAAAGGATGCTGAACCCCACGCTGGCCTCCCCTCATGGTGCTGGAGCCAAGCCCAGATAAATGGCGAGGGCTGTGTCAGGGGAGGTCTGACTTTAAACCCGGGCCAAATCAATGTGCAGAATATCCGCCATGGTGACTCCTACAAAAAGGGAAAAGTCAAAAGAAGTTGAATTTTTTACATTAAATTGTGAAGCAAACCGTAAAATATAAGTTGTCAGATGTTTCCCGAAGAGCAGTTTCCTTCTTGATGCCTAATATTGAAGATTTAAGCACTTGAAGTCGAACTTTCATCATTTTGTGACCCTTTGATGGAGTTTGAGCTCCACTTTGTGAACCACAGAATGTAAATAGCTGTATATGCACACTGTAAAATGCCAGAGCAGTTTGTTTATAATTATTCACTGAGAAAGAGAAAACAAGTACTTTTGGAAAGCGTTATTAAGTAAAGGCTTTGAATACTTTCTCCACTGCTGGAGCTGTGTGATACTAACCTTTTCCTCAGCTGCTGATCAGGGGCTCATTAAAGGATAAAATGCTGTGGGAGCAACATCCCGGCAGAAAGCTGTTAGCAAGCGTCTGTGCATTGTTTGCGTCTTAATAAATTCCTACTAAGCTAAATACACTCAGGGTTAGATTAATGAGGCTGCTGTTTGTGGAGGAGGCTCATCACCTTGGTGATGATTTAAAAAAAAAAGAAAACAACTTTTTGCTACTTTGGGGTCCGTTCCAGAGTTGCTGCCAGGAATCATTACTTTCACCAGGAAGATGCAAAGCAAGTGGATGTATCTCATTTGTATGTTGCTAATCACGAGGTTGGCTATTATTGCATCTCAGATGCATATCCATTAAGTAAATGAATAGGCATTACCTTGGCAATAAACACCAGCGCCATGATTCATTTCATTAGCTTTTCCTATTAAAGGAATGTCTGCGGGAACACAAACGAGCTCTCCTCCAGGTTCCATCTAGTCACACTGGATTATTAAAATCACTACGTACGACGGGCAGCTTGCACATGTTTGTCGTGGAATAAGACTTTCACATTACTTAGTGTAGGTGGAATGAGAAAAACGTTTCTTTTCTGTAAAGAGCTATCAGCATCAGATAAGCTGTATGTATCACAAATGGAAGTGTTTTTGTGGTTTTTCGGGTTCTTTCCAGCCGAGTGTCAGGTCTGTGCCAGGCCTGCTGTTTGCGTGTACAGGCAGGCAGCTGGAACATTTCTGGTTTCCTGTGAACTGAAGTGAGCTGTCTGATGGCGTGCTGCAAGCTGCAAGCAGATGGTTGCCCTGTCTCCTTCCAGCAGCGCATGAGCATGTAGATGTTCCCTGGAAACCGACATCACACTTTGGTGTGATGTCAGGACTTTCAGGAGTGGGATGAAGAAAGTGATGACTTTTACATTTATTTATGGAAAAATGAACTTGCATGATTTAAACAGTATGAAAGCTATTATGAACAGAAAAGATGTTCGAATCATGTGATGTCTATTAATGTTATTTTTTTTTCCTTCTATGAATTAATGGCTCCGTTGATATATTTGTATATTTAAACAATAATGTATGTTTATTATACATCAGTACTCTCCTTTAAGAGTCTGCCGTAATTACCCAATTATATAGCTACAGTCACTATTAACACTCGTACCTTGAAAACGTTCATGTTTTCATCATTTAAAATTATTCTTGCATACATACAGTATATATATAAATAATATAATAGCTAATTTGTGCTAATTTATGACCTTGTGTAGCTTCTACAAAGCTGCAAATGAAAGGTTGATTTTAGCTGTCAAAATACCACAGAAAAACATCGTTTTCAACCATGTTTTAATTGCTGCATTTTTAGCAGCAGGTGTAAGGGTGAAGTTATTCCAACTCATTATACCACAGAATTATGCAAAATTGAGTTTTTAAATTGGTAGTGTCTTCAAACACCCAAATATACGGTTTCAATCAAAGAAAAAGTAGTTTCATCATAGTTTGTTTACTTTAATGTGTGCTTTGAGGATCATCTACAAGTAGCTGCCAAGAGCCAATAAGTAAGTAGGAAGTAGGAAAAAGCTGCAGTTCCTCCACTGACCACTGAGGTCTGGCTCCAAAAGAGAGTTAGTCTCCAATATACTCATTTTGGATGTTGTTTTGGTATTGACATTTGAAATGAGGATGTTTGGACAGATTTAATCACAATAATATAGAATATTATTCATTAGGATCATAGGTTAGTATAAACCAAGGCAGCTTAGCTAAAATGGCTAAGTAATGGTGACTGAACATCCTCTAAGACCCTAGCTAATGTTTGGTATGCTTGTTTATTATCTCGTTGCTATTTGGGACCTTAGAAGTATAAAAAAATAAGCACAATCTTGATGTAGTCATGTTATGTTGTTAAAGAAGTATTATGAAATAGACAAATCAAAATATAACGTCCATGTGATAAGATGCCTGATCTTAGGAGAATATGAGGAGGAAAGAGGCTTCAAAAGTCCTTTTCCACGAGTGTTTCTACGGGTGACATCACAGGCGGTTTGTATAGTTGTTCCTACGCAGGAGCTCAACTAAAATAGAGCAGTGTTAGATGTGTTGCAGTCGAGGACCAAGTTTGGGAAACGTAAAGAAAAATTAACCAAAAAAAAAGCAAAAATAGAGTTGAATGTTTAACAGCTACAGTCACTATACACACTTGCACCTTGCCGCTAATAAGATCCCAAGTAGGGCTGGGTACCTTCACTTTGATGCCGGTTCCTGAACGTTACTTTTTTCTATGCCAATTTTATTAAATGAATTGTAAAGAGTAAAACATTTCATAACATATTACCATACTAATGTTGACTTTTTTTGTTCAGATTTGGTAATTTGACTCTTAAGAAGTTTCAAACAAATAAATCATTTTAGTGAAACAGAACTTTTGCAAACAAGTAACATCAGTATTGTTTAGTGCACCTTGGGGTGCTGCGTACTGAGCAGCTTTACATCCCACAGATCTCACTTAGCAGTTCTTTCTTAGGAAAATCAACACGTCTGCTTCCTCTGGTGACAGACGAGCCCGGTCCTGGCTGACGGTGGATGATGCTTGGACACACAGATACCTGGTTGCCAGGTTTGTAGGGTCCATCACAGTCCACCACCAGGTTACTGGACAGAACAAGGTCCGGGTCGATGGCAGAGCTCTGTACCGCCGTATCTCTCCCTCAATCAACCAGCCGCCCCAATAGGTGACCACAATTTAACGAACTAACATCTGTTTGTCATTAAGTACTTAGCTTTTCATTTAGATGGATAGCAAAACACTAAATTTACACAACAATATAATCCTCATTTAACGTTACGCCCCTCTTAAGTTGCAGCAACGTTAACCTCAGTACACCGACATAACAAGTTCGTCTACCAGCTGAAACCCCAGATACGGTACCGTCCTCTGTTCTGGATGAATCAGAGATTGGTGGTTGAGGTTCTGAGAGAGGCTGACGCTCGGTAACGTCGGGCGGAGTTGCATGCTCAGAGGAAGATTGAGGGAGTTCGGTAAATTGGTCCAGTTCTTCAAATGTGTTTCCGGCCTTAGCAATTATGCTCTTATTGGAAATGTTGCATTGCGCACTGGTGGCATCAATAGGCGGCATGTTTAAGGTGAACCCCGTCTGTGGGGGTAAACATAACTAACGCAGTGTAAAATTACAGCCAATCAGGCAGCACATCCTAGGTACCGAAAATAGGAACTGAAAGATCAGGGATCTTTCGATACCCTGTGGTAGCTACCGACAGAGTTCAGTATAAAGTTGCTTTCGTCAACTAAAATTATGACTAAATATCTTCGTCAACAAACCTTTATCACCTGAGGAAAAAATTAGATGAGACGTAACAAAAATATTGGTCATGTGACGATAACGATAATTAAATATATAATGCAATATCGTAGACGAATAAAAACGAGAGTAAAATGTAAATTACAAAATAAAAGCTCTGCTAAAAAGTGTCTTCATTTTCGTTGACCAAAACGAGACGAGATGAAATGTTCTACCAAAGATCCTTAATTTCCTCTGGTTTAGTTCTGCTGGTGGTGACGTCACGTCCTCAATCCCAGTCGCTGCAGCGGGGAATCAGATCCAGAAGATGCAACTGCAGGTTAGAGGCTGATGCCGTTAACGCAGAGCTCTAGTTAACGTCAATTAAAAACAAAGTTCCATAGAGAAAGGGGCCGATTGCCAGCCACGCGGGGATCTGCTCTGGGGCTGGAGAAGAAGAAGAAACCATCTTTGGATACACTTTCCTACATAGACGTGGAAAAGAAAACCCAATGTGTCGCTGAAAAAGAGAAAGACGGGGAGAAATATGGAAAAATAAATATGTTGTAAACTCAAATTAGAGTCTTCTGTATCTGGAATGAATGTATTCTTGAGTCTATAAGGTAACAATAATATAATTATAAGATAACCTTGTTTGAATTGTAAAATGGGTTTGGCTAAATACAATCTTTGACTAAAACTAGACTAAAATGGTCCTGGACAATTCTGACTAAAATAAGACTAAAATACTCAGACTTTTAGTCGACTGAAACTTGACACGGCTAAAAGGAGAATGAACGTGACTAAAACTAATAAAAACTAAAATGATAGCTTGATCCAAAGACTAAACTAAAACTAAAATTGAAACAGGCTGCCAGAAACAACACTAGTTCAGTACACAGCCCTAATCCCAAGTGATTTGTCACATATGAGTTTATTGTTAAAAAAATAGATTTGAATACCAGCATATTAATGTAAAGTCAGTGTACGTCATGGCCCTAATCAATGGGAGATGTTAAAGATTTCAAACAATTATACTATTCGGATGTTTTACATTTGATTGAAAGCTGTCCACAAACCGAACCGAACCCGTAACTGAGGAAATCAAGTGTTTACAGTGAAAACAAGCAGGCAAACGTTGGTTATAACAGCACAACGGGACGTGGCACTTTAAGTTGTTTACAGTGTTTTTGGTTTAGAGGTTGTATTTGATTATAATTTCATGAATATATCAATAAGACATTCAGGGAAACTTGCAATATTTCCCCTATGAAATGTAGCATTACTTCAAAATTAAGAAGTGCTTCACAATTGTTCTCAAGCGTCCTATTTGACTGGATGTGTTGGACGTGCACGTGGCCAAGAAGACGCCACGGCTGTCAGAGGCAACAGAATGACAATGTTCAAGTGAAGTCGAAGCGCCTCCCAATTGTTCTCAAGTATTTGAGGAAAAGCGAGACACACGTCCTAGAACACAACGCGCAGAGCAGCTGAAACACACCGACACACCGTGCCTGCCAACAGAAAATTAGCCTCCTCTCTGGAGATTCCTGTTGCCTGACGACTCTCGTCACTGGCAGGTGGCACTTTTATACAGGCACGCACGTACGCACACGCTTTTTCTTTCTTCTTCAGCTACTGTGTCTCATTATCCTCTGTTCCAGCACATAATGGACTAAAGAACATTTAGCACAGAAAATGGTTTCGCAGGGATGCCGAGCGTTTCCCCGCAGAGCAACTGTGGGGAGAAGCACATGCATTATACATATCTTGTTGTTTTTAATGGCTTGTTGTTGTATTGCGGGAACACAACACTAATTGTTCCTCTGGGTTTTGGGTCACCGTAACTCTGTGACTCCAGAATGGAGGCAATTTGTCCAGGGGCGTCACTAGGCTTAAGACTGTACTGGGGCACCGCTGGGGCACAGATCCTGCATGCGAAAAAAGATTTTTGCACTTCTTTATGTTTAAAAAAGCATAAATAGTGCTTTAAACTATACAATCAGATCAGATTATGTTGGTGACTGTATCTTTCATTTACCACCTGAATGAACTGATGCATTTGGCCACTTGTGAACTTTATTCTAAACTTGTAAACCACTACTGGTAAAAGCAAAAAGGAAGAGCAATAAATCTTTATGAAATATTTATTGTACTAACCACTGTTAACGCACAGATTCACGTTGATAGTCAACTCACTGAAATTCCCCGTGGGTCTGACTCTCTGGGTTTTCCACCCTTATTACATTAGCTACCTCTAACAAAAGTCACTATGTGTAATGCTGATGTTAACTTGGTTGTCTTGATACGTTTATGACGTCATAAACACAGGTTGGCGTTGCCTAGCTACGGGCTTAGCTCTCCCATTTCTCCTGGCTGTTTTATCTCTGCTGCGGGCGAATAACTTTCTGATATCCATCTACAGGAGTAATACTGTTTGAGTTCAATAAAAAATGGGGCTCTGCAGATCCATACTGGGGCATGTGCCCCAGTGAAACGATGCCTGGCGACGCGGATGGATCCGTCTCTAGACTGGAAGACGTTGTGAAGAACTGCTAGTTTGTCCAACAACCTGCCCGCTTGGGCTTGAGGACTAATGGCACTTTTCCACTAGCACTACTCATTGCTCTACTCATCTCAGCTCGGCCTGGTTTCTTTTCCATAACAATTCAGCATCTGGAGCAGAAGTAGGAGGTTGGAGTGAAGCTGCTGTGATGTATTTGATTGTGTGATCTAAACGGAGAAGACAACAACACTAAAGATGTAGAACCTGGAGGAAATGATAAATGTGCTGCTGGGTCTGTGGCTTATGTTCGACGCTTTTTAATTCTTTTTTATTTGTCTCTCTGCGCTGCTGAAAAGTCCGTTGGTAGCCGCGAGCAGCTGAGAAGTGACAGAGCTCCTGGTAGATCTGGTCGTTCCTTATCGCCCATCTAGATCCCTTTTTAATTCTCTCCTCAGCCTCCAGGTTTATGAAGGGTAGTTCACCTCAGAGTTGGCCGTTGCCTGTCAAATAAAATGAACAAGAAGCTCCGTCAGAGTCGCTCTTTCGCTGATGTCACATCCTGACTCAGACGTCTGACTCCCAACCCAACGACCAATGGGTGGCGTGTAGGAATGGGCGATATTTTACCGTTCACGATATACCGTCAAAAAAAATCCTCACGATAAGAATTGGTCATGTCGCGGTAAAAACGATATATTCCCGTTGATGATGTTTTTGTGTAAAGCTGATTTTAGGAAGGAAGGAAGGAAGCAAGGAAGGAAAGGAAGGGAGAAAACAAGGAAAGGAGGAAGGAAGGGAGAAAAGAGGAAGGGAAGAAGGAAGGAAAGAGCAGGAGGAAAGGAGGAAGGAAGGGAAAAAAGAAGGAAGGAAGGAGGGAAGGAAGGAAGGAAAGAGGGGAAGGAAGGAAGGAAGGAAGGAAGGAAGGAAGAAAGAAAGAAAGAAAGAAAGAAGAAAGAGAAAGAAAGAAAGAAAGAAGAAAGAAAGAAAGAAAGATAGAAAGAAAGAAAGAAAGAAAGAAAGAAAGAAAGAAAGAAAGAAGAAGAAAGAAAGAAAGAAAGAAAGAAAGAAGAAGAAGAAAGAAAAAGAAGAAATTCCCGTTGATGATGTTTTTGTGTAAAGCTGATTTTTGGAAGGAAGGAAGGAAGGAAGGGAGAAAACAAGGAAAGAAGGAAGGAAGGGAGGAAAGAAGGAAGGAAGGGAGAAAAGGAAGGGAAGAAGGAAGGAGAGAGCAGGATGAAAGAAGGAAGGAAGGGGAAAAAAGAAGGAAGGAAGGAAGGAAGGAAGGAAGGAAGGAAGGAAGGAAGGAAGGAAGGAAGGAAGGAAGGAAGGAAGGAAAGGGGAGAAGGAAGGAAAGGGGAGAAGGAAGGAGGAAAACAAGGAAAGGAGGAAGGAAGGGGAAAAAAGAAGGAAGGAAGGAAGGAAGGAAGGAAGGAAGGAAGGAAGGGAGAAAACAAGGGAAGGAAGGAAGGAAGGAAGGAAGGAAGGAAGGAAGGAAGGAAGGAAGGAAGGAAGGAAGGAAGGAAGGAAGGAAGGGAGAAAACAAGGAAAGAAGGAAGGAAGGGAGGAAAGAAGGAAGGAAGGGAGAAAAGGAAGGGAAGAAGGAGGAGAGAGCAGGATGAAAGAAGGAAGGAAGGGGGAAAAAAGAAGGAAGGAAGGAAGGAAGGAAGGAAGGAAGGAAGGAGAAGGGGAGAAGGAAGGAAAGGGGAGAAGGAAGGGAGAAAACAAGGAAAGGAGGAAGGAAGGGGAAAAAGAAGGAAGGAAGGAGGAAGGAAGGAAGGAAGGAAGGGAGAAAACAAGGGAAGGAAGGAAGGAAGGAAGGAAGGAAGGAAGGAAGGAAGGAAGGAAGGAAGGAAGGAGAAGAAGGAAAGGAAGGAAGGAAGGAAGGAAGGAAGGAAGGAAGGAAGGAAAGAAAGAAAGAAAGAAAGAAAGAAAGAAGAAAGAAAGAAAGATAAGAAGAAAGAAAGAAGAAAGAAAGAAAGAAAGAAAGAAAGAAAAGAAAAGGAAAGAAAGAAAGGAAAGAAAGAAAGAAAAAGATAATTTCCCGTTGATGATGTTTTTGTGGTAAAGCTGATTTTTGGAAGGAAGGAAGGAAGGAAGGGAGAAAACAAGGAAAGAAGGAAGGAAGGGAGGAAAGAAGGAAGGAAGGGAGAAAAGGAAGGGAAGAAGGAAGGAAGAGAGCAGGATGAAAGAAGGAAGGAAGGGGAAAAAAAGAAGGAAGGAAGGAAGGAAGGAAGGAAGGAAGGAAGGAAGGAAGGAAGGAAGGAAGGAAGGAAGGAAGGAAAGGGGAGAAGGAAGGAAAGGGGAGAAGGAAGGGAGAAAACAAGGAAAGGAGGAAGGAAGGGAAAAAAGAAGGAAGGAAGGAAGGAAGGAAGGAAGGAAGGAAGGAAGGAAGGAAGGGAGAAAACAAGGGAAGGAAGGAAGGAAGGAAGGAAGGAAGGAAGGAAGGAAGGAAGGAAGGAAGGGAGAAAACAAGGAAAGAAGGAAGGAAGGAGGAAAGAAGGAAGGAAGGGAGAAAAGGAAGGGAAGAAAGGAAGGAGAGAGCAGGATGAAAAAAGAAGGAAGGAAGGGGAAAAAAGAAGGAAGGAAGGAAGGAAGGAAGGAAGGAAGGAAGGAAGGAAGGAAGGAAGGAAAGGGGAGAAGGAAGGAAAGGGGAGAAGGAAGGGAGAAAACAAGGAAAGGAGGAAGGAAGGGGAAAAAGAAGGAAGGAAGGAAGGAAGGAAGGAAGGAAGGAAGGGAGAAAACAAGGGAAGGAAGGAAGGAAGGAAGGAAGGAAGGAAGGAAGGAAGGAAGGAAGGAAGGAAGGAAGGAAGAAGGAAGGAAGGAAGGAAGGAAGGAAGGAAGAGAAGAAAGAAAGAAAGAAAAGAAAGAAAGAAAGAAAGAAAGAAAGAAAGAAAGAAAGAAAGAAAGAAGAAAGAAAGAAAGAAAGAAAGAAAGAAAGAAAGAAAGAAAGAAAGAAAGAAAGAAAGAAAAGAAAGAAAGAAAGATAAATTCCCGTTGATGACAAACATGGCGGATCTGAGAGCGAGATAGATTTATAGTTACAAAGGTGGAGTTGAATTGGTATTTTTTGGTCATTTTTATCGTTATGGGGATAAATGCCAGAAATTATCGTGATACATTTTTTAGTCCATACCGCCCATCCCTAGTGGCGTGTAGTTTGATGACGTCAGATACAGCCTACTCAGCCGCTTGGAACCTCGGCAGAGTAGATACAGAAAAGTATCTACTCGGTACGGTTAGACCCCTAGTGGAAAAGCTCCAAACCGAGTCGAGGCGAGTCGAGCTGAGTAGGTACTAGTGGAAAAGTGCCCTAACAGTTTGCTTAATTGCCAGAGTTCCTTACTCATCTCTGCTCGTGCACAGCTCCGTAGTGTGATGTGCACCTTTTATCCTTTGAGGTTCATTCTTGCCTCGCTGTACCTTCCTTGGGAAAAGGGACTCTTGCAGTGGAGGGAGGGACGTGATGTGAAAGTGAAGCAGAGCACCTCGTGCTCGGTCCTCTCCGAGTCATTATTCTCAGCAGACTTTTCTCAACAAGATGATCATCTCATTATTGATTCAGTCCAGTGTTTACCGCACAGCGCGGGGCAATAACCGAGCCCATCTCTGCCCAACAACCGATCTGAGAGGATCAGGAGAATGCGTTAGCCCACCGCATGAATAAACGGCGATTGATGAAAGCGGACGGCGCTCGCTTGAAAATGTGAGCTGAATCAGCTTCAGGTGTGTGGATGCACACGGGAAAGAAAGTTCTTAATGATGTTTTCCAGCCTGTTGTTTTGCACTCACATGAGGACTTTATCACATATTCTAATTCGGCAGGCGCTGAGAAGCGAGCGTGCATCTCTAACTTCTCCTCATCAAAGAATGGCCCTGAAATCCCTCAGTGTCTCTGCTGCCCTACATTTCTGGGTCTCCGAAGTGTTTCTTTCTCTGACAGCCACTCCTTTTTCTTGCTTCTCTTTTTCATCTATCAGATTGGATTTCGTTCTCTCCCCCTTCTAAGCCCGCCTCCGTATGTCAAGGCTCCCCTTTTTTTTATTTCTCTTTCGTATTTCTTTTCCATCTCCCTCTCTCCTCCTAATGTCCCCCTGTAATTTCCTCCTGGCTTTTCCACCCCTCCGTCTCCTCTGCTCGCCACCTACTGCTTTCAATTGTTGAGCAAAGAGGGAGGAGAGGAAGAGATTCTGTGACCTGGTAAATTGCACCTCATCTTCTGCATTCATGCCAAAGCAATCATTCCTTCAGGGGTGTGTCTGTGCGGTCCTGGCGGCGGCATCTCTGTCCTCGTACGTCTGGGTGGAGGATACAGGAGCAGGCGGCGGCTGCATCATTGTGCAGTCTGCACCAGCAACCTCGGAGGCTGATATAGAGTCAATTAAGGCAGAAGAGTTTGTGTTGCAACAAGCTGAAACCTTCCACGCTGGCTGCCAGGGCGCTTTCTTTGTGCTCCCTTCTAGGGTCACCCACACGGGATGAGGTGAGGAACGAGGAGGAGCTCTTATCTTGGAGGGAAAGAAAAGAGACAGAAACAGTGACCGGCTTTGTTCTTTCCACCCTTTGTGTACAAGTGGCGGGGAGATGCAGGTTTAATGGCAGAGACCTGCCTCCAGGGCAGAAGCCGGCTGCAGAGGTGTTTAGATACAAGTGGATTTGTGAGTGGGGGGGCAGAGCAGGGAATGGAGCCGGATGAGGTGTGGGTGGACGCCATGATAAAAGAACTCAGTTCATCTGCTGCAACACATGGCACAGAGTTGGTCACAGAGTTGTTTTAATTACTCTAAACCACTTTCTACAACATTAGAACAGAAAAGAGAATAGTTTGAAGCTGATGTCACAATTAGTTGAATTTTAGGTGACTGAGCAGGGGGAGCTGGCCCATAGTGGGCGAAAGTGCATCGCCCTTCCTAAGCCACACGGAAAAAAGAGAGAAAGCAGTTCATTTTGCAGTCCTTAGTCTTAATATTATTGTTCAATCAGCAACCTGATTCATGCTGCTCATCCCACAGTGACATTCAGGTAGCCTGAATGTCGCTTTCCAACCAGAAGCCCCGCTCCCCTTGGGGCGATTTTGGTCAGATTCAAAATCGCCCCAAACGCTCTCATATGGCAATTTTCCACTAGTACCTACTCAGCCCGGCTCAGCTCGCCTCCACTCGGTTTGGCGCTTTCCCACCATGGGTCCAACCATGCCAAGTAGATACTTTTCTGTAACTCTGCCGAGGTTCTAAGCGGCTGAGTCGGCTGTATCTGACGTCATCAAACTACAGGCCACTGATTGGTCGGGGATTTGGAGTCAGACATCTGAGTCAGGAGGTGGAAATCATCCAAAGAGCGACTCTGACGGCAGCTTCTTGTTAATTTTATTCGACAGGCAATGGCAGCGCAAAAGTCTATTTGGTGATCCAACTCTGAGGTGCAGATGTTCATAAACCTGGTGGCTGAAGAGAGAATTAGAAAGGGATCTAGACGGGCGATAAGGAATGAAAAGATCCACCAGGAGCTCTGTCACTTTATAGCTGCTCGCAGTTCCCAGCTGACTTTTCAGCAGCGCAAAAACAAACTAAAAAAATTGAAAAGCGTCGCTGCTTGAAGCTTCTCTCACTCTCTTTTTTTAACTTGATATCGAACACAAGCCACAGACCCAGCAGCACATCTATCATCTCCTCCAGGTTCTACATCTTTAGTGTTGTCTTCTCCGTTTAGATCACACAATCAAATACATCACAGCAGCTTCACTCCAACCTCCTACTTCTGCTCCAGATGCTGAATTGTTATGGAAAAGAAACCAGGCCGAGTTGAGTCGAGCCGAGTAGGTGCTAATGTAAAAGCGCCAATAGACTTGCATGATGAGAGTCTTTTTATTCCAAATTTTGAGCCTACCATTCATTTCTATGGGCTCCAGGAGTGCCTGCCCCTAACGTGATTGCGTCATACGTACCGATGCGTGCTCGGACGATACGTACCGCTCTTGCGCGTGTGAAAAGACCAATGTCATCATGGCTGCCAACTCAAGCGACTCCATCGTTTTATCTGAGGGAATTATCATTTATACGTAGAAATAATGTGGATAAATTGGCTATAAAAGAATCGGGACCACCCCCAGACCAAATTAAAATATCAAACAGGTGACAAAAACACCGGGGAAAACAAACAATCGCGGATTTAACCGGAGCTGGTACCAACGGGTAACGTGGCTAGCACTGTAAGTTCACTATCTGACTTTTATTTATTGTTATTTTACCCATTGAATGGGTCATTTTGTCCATCTTCTTAACAGTTGCCCCCCTTGAGAAATGTGTCAGGAGCCGCCACTGTGACTGAGGTGAGATGGTTAGGACGGCTTTTTCACAGTCAGCCTCATCCATCAGGGTCGTGCTCATATGCACACGTCTTATTTTATTACCTGAATTAACTAATTGCTAAAGATGTCCAAGGTTACATCAAATCTTAATGTCAGCTGATAAAATCCACGGTGTGTGAAATGAATGTGGGGCTGAATGTTGTCGGGAGTTTTGAATCTGATTGTATTTTATTAAATAATAGGGCTGCAGACGGATGGGAACGTTCCAGTAAATGCCTGGAAACCTTCCAGTAAATTTAAGCAGGGGGATTTTGAATGAATGTAATTTGAAATGTTAGTTTTGCTTGTTTTTTTGCATTTTTAAAAAAGAAACCTGGCATTGTTTAGTAGAACAAGATTAAAAACAAGATACTACAAACCCAAATGCACAGCAACATCTGGAGTATTGTGGAGACATTCAGATCATTCATAAGAGAAGCTGGACGACTGAACAGAATTCTGCCAGATGGAAACATGAACCCTCATCAATCCTTGTGCTGAATCCAACTATAAGCTACACCCTTGAGCAGTGTCAGTAGAATAATGAGTAGAAAGCTGAAGAAACCACATGAAAGTAGTGAGCTAGATAGTGATGGTAGGGGGTGTCTTGAATCATCAATAAACTGTTGCTTGCCGTCTATATGATTTACGGTGTTTGTCGCTACTATATAGAAGCATGTATTGGTGAAACTTTAGCACCATTGATCAAATATGTTTTACTGTATACAGGCTTCATTAGTCCTGATATGTGCAGGTGTTGAATTTGTGTCCTGTATGTTCCTAAACTTAATCTGCACCGTATCTGATTGTTCTGACCAAGATTATACAATCAAATGTTTAGAAACTGTTTTTAAATTTTGAATTCCTGGTTTTAGGCCAAACTGGAGTTTTGCAAATATCCACTTTATTCCTTAAACTTAAGAGTTTGCAGTTGGAATGTGCTCATGTGTCATCTCCCTTGCTTTGCTTGTTCAAAAAGCTCTTTTTATGTCTCTCCTCCTGTCTCCATCCCTGTCTTTCTCCAGATTTTATGCAAGTTTGTTAATATTCATGCCTTTCAGACACAAAAGAAATCAAATGTGTTTTACAAAAGGCATTAAGATGAAAAGAACAGAAAAAATAATTTATTAAATTCATAAAAACACCATGAGAAAATGATTAAAACATTTGACTATAGCCAATAAATCCATGCATTTAATAGATTTAGAAAAAAAAGGTATAAAATAAAAAGATTAGTCATTTTTCAGCCTCTCCAGGTTCTAGCAGATGACTGTCCCGAATGATCTCAGTCCGACTCGCTTTATATTCTGCAAGGACATCAGAAGTGCTCTGTGGCTCCATATTATTTATCGATTACTAAGCCTGAGCTTGAATTTTTAAACTTTGACAGAGGTGGGCTTGGGTTTGGAGGACCCAGGTCCAAGTCCCCAGGTTGGTAACAGAGGTAAACCACGGTGGGCTACAGAGAAAGGCCCAGTTCCCCGGCTGCAGCCCCTCATTTCCCTCTGCTTCTGGTGTAACCAAGGAGATTGATGAAGAATCTGATTAATTCATAGATTTACCACTTGGTTCGCCAAACCAAAGAAGGAGATGAGATAACAGAGATATTGTACCTCACCAGATGAGTCACAGCATTCTCCAACCAAACACTTTTAAATTACAAATTAGGAAACTTAATTTTCAGCTTTTAATCAATATGATAAATGATGTGGTCAAAATAACCCATTTGGGAACAGCTGAGTTCCACTGCCTTGATTAGTTCTCAAGGCAATGCAAATCATAAAAGAATAAACAACAAAATATAAAAAAGGTCTTATTTTCCAACAGCTCTGACTGCTTTCATCTTACTTTATGTAAAACTGGTAACAAAAGAAAGGGACCAACCTGCTGTTCGATCAACTCTGAACACCTGACCTGTTGTAGAATCTCAGTTCAGGAGCCTCACTACTGCTGCGTTACCCCCAGCGGGAACGGTCCTCTTTTTCAGATGATCTATCTTTACATTGGTTCCTTGTAAATTAGATTTTAAATTCCTTTCTGACCTCAATCAATCCAGTATGACCTCACTTGTTTTCAGTCTGAAGATCCCGTTATTCGCCACAAGAACTCATCGCTCTTTGAATGCTCATATTAAACTTGCTAAGTATAACTAAGTATACGTTTTGCCCTATAAAATTGGGTTACACTTGTATTTGAAAAGTTATCTTTAAAGAAAGCTGAACTGATTTGATTTTAACTGTGAATATGCAAAATTCAACGGGGATGTCGATTAAAATGCACCAAATGCGACTGACAAAGAAACTGTTAGTGCAGACAAGTGAGCGCAGGGTCCGATCGGCTTCATTATCCTCAATCGATTTACATTTTTTTCATTGCCACCCTTTTCTTTAATTTTTACCATTGCTTAAGCTCAGGTCCGTCCACACCAAGCACCAAAATCTGCACATCCGGATCGAGGCCAATGTGGAAATAAGAAAGGTTGCAGTTCCTTGACCGGCCACCAGGAGCTTGCTCCACTGGCCAACTTGACACCAGAAATTAAAATATTTAAAGCCTTGTTAAACAAAAACAGATTTGGTCTCCATTGCAAAATTTTTTTGTGCTACATCAGGCAAATTTATATGAAGCAATACATTTAAATATGATCTGGGGCTCAGATTATTGATTGGCAGCTGGGAGTGGACTGCTTTTTGGTGATGATGCCTTTATTTTTACATAACTCTCCTCTGAGGGTCATCTGAGGGTCTAATGTCAACAGAACTAACGTTGGATGCAGGGTTATGGAAGGGGTTTGTTGAACAACCCACCAGGGGAGTTTTCTTTCTAAATAAGATAAGGAAACAGTTGATGAGATTAACAACAGCAGCAGGAGGAGGTCACAGGTAGGATCTATATTTACAAGATGAGTAACTGGGGAGACGAGGAGATCCGCCAGCTGCTCAGCCTCGCAGCCGAGGGCGCCATAAACCGGCGTCTGTCCTGAACCATAAAGGACCGTTCATTGTTTGAACAAGTGGCCACAAAAATGACAAACCAAGGCCCGAAAAAGCGCTTTTCCTGACGTTCATCCATCCTCCTTTTGAAAATGACACCTGTCTGACGCCGTGTTTCATCCTGCTGATGTGGGGACGATGCATCATGCTACATGCCCACACATCTCCAGTTGTTACTCAGATAACGCCTCCGACTCGCCCCCCCTCCCCCCCAAGCTGCCTTCAGATAACCTGCATTTATACCACCCATCGCACGTTAATCACGCGTTCTTCATGCAGCGATATTGGCGGCACGCCTGTAGTCACTTATTCGGAGTTGCTCCAGATGAGCATTTCTCCCTGCTGAAGCTGAAACCAGAACGAATGACATACAGTGGGGCAAGAAAGTATTTCGTCTGACACCAGTTTTGCAATATCTCCCACTTAAAAAGATAAGGGAGGCCTGTAATTTTCATCACAGGTATATCTCAACTATGAGAGACAAAATGGAAGAAAAAAAATCCAGAAAATCACATTGTGTGATTTGTAAATAATTTATTTGCAAATTATAGTGGAAAATACGTATTTGGTCAATAACAAAAGTTCATCTCAATACTTTGTTATATACCCTTTGTTGGCAATGACAGAGGTCAAACGTTTTCTGTAAGTCTTCACAAGGTTTTCACCCACTGTTGCTGGTATTTTGGTCCATTCCTCCATGCAGATCTCCTCTAGAGCAGTGATGTTTTGGGGCTGTCGCTGGGCAACACGGACTTCCAACTCCCTGCAAAGATTTTCTCCGGGTCTCTTTTTGTGGAAATCCTCCCAGTCGCCATCATGGAAAGCTTGGCTACATGATATTTTAATTTGACTAAAACTGGAAGATTTTACTCACACTGGAGGCGGCTACTCGACTACTTTAGTCAACTCCCTTCAAGTGAACTGTCCCCATAGTGGCACGCTTTCTTCCTGCCTGTCCGCAGTCCACTATCTAAACTTTTGGCGCTCAGGTACATAGTAGGAGAAATAACAATGATGCACTGCATCTGCCGATACTGAGCCCATTTATTAAGGGAATAGGGTCTGGGGATTAAGTGTTTCTGTTGAAAAAAATCAAAAATAAAATGGATACTGCATTACTGTCAATATGTATTTTGCCTGGATCCAATAAAAAATATTGAAAAAAAAATAAAAAATTCTATGGGGTTGAGATCTGGAGACTGGCTAGGCCACTCCAGGACCTTGAAATGTTTCTTACAAAGCCACTCCTTCGCTGCCCGGGCGATGTGTTTGGGATCATTGTCATGCTGAAAGACCCAGCCACGTTTCATCTTCAATGCCCTGCTGATGGAAGGAGGTTTTCACTCAAACTCTCACGATACATGGCCCCGTTCATTCTTTCCCTTACACGGATCAGTCGTCCTGGTCCCTTTGCAGAGAAACATCCCCAATGCATGATGTTTCCACCCCCATGCTTCACAGTAGGTGTTCTTTGGATGCAACTCAGCTTTCTTTCTCCTCCAAACAAGACAAGTTGTGTTTCTACCAAAATGTTCTATTTTGGTTTCATTTGACCATATAACATTCTCCCAATCCTCTTCTGCATCATTCAAATGCTCTCTAGCAAACCTGGACATGTACTGGCTTCAGCAGGGGGAACGTCTGGCCCTGCAGGATCTGAGTCCCTGGTGGCGTAGTGTGTTACTGATGGTTCCTTTGTTACTTTGGTCCCAGCTCTCTGCAGGTCCTTCACTAGGTCCCCCCGTGTGGGGGACCTGCACAAAAGGTGGCTGACTAAATACTTTTTTACCGCACTGTAGTTTATCTTCTTGTTGCACCTGCACACAGTGAGACAAATCAAAATAGTGTGATTGATTGAGTTCAGGCACCTGCTTTGCTAAGAGGGTCGAGGACGTGGAGATATGAAACATGGATGAGATACAGCGACGTGTGGATTAAGAGTCTGGGCTCGGCTAAAAGTGGACCCCCTCTGAAGGCTTTGCACTGTTTATTCTTGATGAAATTTAAAATCACTGCCGCTGCACCATGCTGCTCACAGAATAACGTGCACTTTCACCTCCTAAACTGTTTATTCAACCAGACCAGCTTTCTGAGGCTGCATCACGTGCCACTCAGGCCAGGCTGCTGCTCTGTTATCTCCCGTTTTACTAATTAAAAGCAGCAGGAGGTGCCGGTTTACACTCGCTGCCGCTTGCATTTCTGAATAAAGTGTTTTTTTTCTGGTCATTCATGAGATTTTAGGGCTTTTTTTGTTAAATAAATGTGTACCAGACACATGCGGCAGCTGTTGAAGTGTGCAGCGCCGCTTTCTTCCCTCTCCATCATTTACTTTGACCACAAACGTGCACACATGTACACATCAAATCTCCGCACACACACTTGCACTAAAAGGCTCTCTTTACTCTGAAGATCAGAGCTCCACCACCAGTGTTAGCTCTTCTTCAAACACTTGAAAGATATAAGCTTTTATTTTAACCAGAGCCCCAAAAACAAGTTCACCAACCATGTCTCTCATCAAGAAAACTCTCAGCCCCCCATCAGTGAATTTTCATTAGTCTCCTTTTAAGTCAGATGTTGTTTTTTCTGAAGTGGATAATTGCCCTCCATCAAAGACGTCTGCCTCCAGGATGCTCACAGAAAACTCTGCCCTAATTAAGACCGGAGCGTCGGAGCGGCAGGAGCTGTCAGCCTGGAGTATGACCGCTGACCGCTACACACCCTAATTGCCTCGGTTTGGAGATCCACTCTCTCCTCCTCTTCATCCTCTTCTCCTCATCTTCATTAGTTCTCGGCTTACTTCCCACCTCAGCTCTCCCTAATGACTGGTCAAATGTACATGCCAGACAAACAGCTCCAAACAAGCCGTGCTCCATCGACTCTGCCCTGCAGCGCTCGGCCTGCTGGAGTGTGTCAGTGTGTGTGCACTCATCTACTAAATAGAGCCAGGTTTGATTCTCCTCGTAATGCAGCTGCTTTCCCTCCGTAGCTGGATTTACTGTCCTCCTCTCTGCTTCTGCCTGCAGATCTTGAGGTTTTACTCTTAATTGGTGACTGCAGTTGTACCACCCCTCCTGTCTGCTCGCTCTCTGCCGCGGCTGATCCACTAATTTATGTTTTATTTCTTCCATTCCTTAATGCTTCACTTATCCGCTTTCACTGTTCCTGAAACATGTAGCTCCTTCGCTATGCATCCTTCCTGGGATACTCGCCCTCCTTTAATCATGCCGTGTCAGAATTGGCAGCTTCCCCTCTTACAAGCGGAGACAACTTTGAAACAAACTTACTTTCAGGGCGTATTTTTTGTCATCTTGAGTCTGATTTTCAGCATTTTTACATGGCTTTCCCCCACAACCCATTCTGCTGAATAATTAAATACTAAATTAACTCCTCTTATTCACACTAGATGGATCCCAGTGAATTTTTTCACATGAAAAACTGGCTTTAGATGCTACTGGACTACTTGACTGGTTTCAGACACGCCGGCAGACACGCCGGCACTTCTATGAGATCTCGGATGTCCCCTGGATCTCCTGGAGCCTCCTGGCTCCAGTTAATCAGTTTACTTCTGCCATGGCTGTTAATCCCCATTCGGTCAAATATAAGCACCAACGCTATTCAGTTGACGGTACTTTCACTTAAAGCTCCAGCCTGGAGGATATGGTAACAACTGGCTGCATGAATGTGAATCACAAGCAGCTGATTTACTCCCACACACTTGGCTTCTGGTAGAAAAAGATATTGGAGGTGTCAAAGTTTCTTTTTCTCCAAGTAAGAGAGAAATATGTAATAAACGGTCAAAGTACGACATAATAGAAAGCGATCACTGGCGAGGAGAACCGTAGCGCAACTGGTCTCCAGGTCAGAAAGAAGAGACAAAAGCAGGAATGGCTTGATTGTAATACTTTAGATATAGGATTAAAATCACCACGTATGAAGAGATGATAAAAACAGGACTCCAATCCCGCCTGATGGCCATGCAGCTAAACAAAAACCACTAAATGGCTCAGTGAACCCACACGGTGGTCGAACATGGCCACATTGTTCCTCATGCCAAATACATTAAAATACACACATAATGTTCAGGTACATAATTTGCATGAATGACTGCACAACATATGATTGTAATAAGTAATAATGATCATATTTCTAACAAGGTTCTCTAACGAGATGCCAACATCTGACAGATCTCATGCTCTGTTGAATCTGCTTCCATGTTTCTATGTATCTATTTTATCTATTGTCTCTTTGCTTTGTTCTGCTCTTTTACTTATTTTTTCTTTTTCTATGCTCATTTTTATGTACTATTCCATCAACCTGCCCAGGGACTACCGGTGGAAAATAGCAAGCTGCTACAACCTGGCACAACGCATATTCTCTTGTACAAGATGAATGTCTTATTGTGCACTGTCCCTGTTTTTAAATAAATAAATTACAATTGCAATTATTCTAAGTTCATAAAAGGTTTTAGCCTAAAGGTCCTGTTAAATCTGAGTGCTGTTGAAGGCTTTCCCCCGAAGAGGCCGTAGACAACAGAGCCGTCAGTGACGCGGCTTAAAGGTCAGCCGTGAGGAGGCTGAAAAACACTCCTCTCCGTCGTGGCATCTCTGAGCGATACCAGACAGCCAGACAGCTTCCTGCTGAGCCCGACGATTGCAGCCTCTTCATGCTCACATTTACAGAGCGCATCCTCCATCTCCCATCCTCCAAGGGCCGGCATCCTCGCTAAGCCCTCGCTCGAGCCCTCTCCCCGCAGCGTTCACCCACATGAAATCAATAACACTCCACTTCTTATTTCTCTGCCCTGGAGGGGAACGCTACGCCAAGTGTAATGTTTTACTACAGGGTAACTACGACTGTTCCTCACGGGAAGGGCAGGCAGGATGCTGGGGTGAGAAATTAAAGCTAATTTCATTACCCCTGAAGAACCGTGTGAGTTTTAACCACCAATTACTGCCCGGGTTCCCCACGAGCAGCGAACGTCTCTGATCCCGAAGCAAATCGGGGCGGCTGTGCTCGACAGTTTTTTTGTTTTGTTTTTTTAATCTACAATCACAAAGTCCTATTATGTGATTATATACTCCCTGTTGTTCAATTACACACTGATATGTACAGAGTCTCGTAGTGCAGCTTCATGAGGCCGGCCATCCGACTCACGCAGCCCTTCTGTTGCTGAGGACCTTCTGTTTCCAGAAACAGCAAGAGACAATGTCGCAACACGCCAGCAGCCGCCTCCCAGTCTCCTTCTGCTCTCAAGGATACCGCTTCCCCAGGGGGGTCCGAGTCTCCTCGCCCTTCTTCCCCCTCCGCTGTCTGTCGAGGTTAATGCAAGCAGCTCTGTGAACCGTGTTTTTCTCAGGTCAGGAAGTCGGACAGTGATGGCTCCCGCAGCACCGTTCAGGGTGAGTTAGACGAGGGTCCGAATGCTGACGGAATCAGGGAACGGAGCAGGGCGGCTTCAGCTGTCGGGATCTGGACCGCAGCTCGCTGTTGTTGTGCACTTTGCTGCTTTTGCATCTTTACTAGACCGACGCTGATGAATGGATGGGCTTAGTGAAACCAGGGCAGGCGCATGGTGTGTGTCACAAGTGGGACAAGGTTGTTCTTTATCCCCCCGTGAGCTAAAACATCACCGTACAATCATTTTAGTGGGATCCGTGATCCCCTCCAAATTAATCACAAGATGAAGCAAAATGGATATATTTTTTATCCATTACAGTTAGTTATAATTATTATAGACTGGCACAGTAATATCCAGGGTTTTTGTTCATCGTTTTCACGTTATTTCAGCTGTTTGGTCTGGAAATATTTGTACAAAATGTTAGTCAGTTTAACTGTTTACAACAATTTTTCATGTAAAAATCTATTTCCGTCTCATTTGAAGGAAACTGGATTACTTTTAGGGACTGTGGTCCACCTCTCTCCCCGCCATCATCGATCACTATCCACAGAACCTTTGGACTCTCGTTCTGGCTCTGTTTCTTTGTGACGACTGCGTATCACTTTTCGGTACCATGTCACGCACCAACTATGACGTAGCGAGCTCGCGCAACGGCAGTGAACATCGTTGCCAAGACGACTACAAGACTCAGGAAAGGAGTGACTAGTGATGTTGGCAGCATGTTTCAATTTTAGTTTTAGTCTAGTCTTTGGGTCAAGCTATCATTTTAGATTTTATTAGTTTTAGTCACATTCATACTCTTTTTAGTCGTTTCAGTCGACTAAAAGTCTGAGCATTTTAGTCTTATTTTAGTCACAATTGTCCAGGACCATTTTAGTCTAGTTTTAGTCAAAGATTGTATTTAGCCAAACCCATTTTACAATTCAAACAAGGTTATCTTATTATTATATTATTGTTACCTTATAGACTTAAGAATACATTCATTCCAGATACAGAAGACTCTAATTTGAGTTTACAACATATTTATTTTTCCGCATTGTGACGCAGCAGCGACTTAACCAGAGGAAACAACTTAAAAAATGGATATTAAGGATCTTTGTTATCAAAATCAGAATCAGAAAGAGGTTTATTGCCAAGTAGTTTAAAACACAAGGAATTTGTTGTGCTGATTGGTGCGATACAAAAGAACCAATAATATTAAAAGAAAAAATGTACAACATTTTGTTTTTAAAGTGCCGGAGTACTGAGTCTGTACAAACACTTTGTCTCGTCTCGTTTTGTTCAACGAAAATGAAGACACATTTTAGCAGAGTTTTTATTTTGTAATCTACATTTCATTTTTCTTCGTCTACATTATATATTTAATTATGATTATCGTCACAAGACGAGCATTTTCGTTGCCTCTCGTCTCGGTTTCCTCAGGTGATAAAGGTTCGTTGACAACGATATTTAGTCATAATTTTCATTGACAAAAGCAACTTTAGTAGTGACTGAGGAGTTCACAAGAGCCGAGCAGCCGAGCAGCTCGGGGTCTTAAAGGGGACCTATTATGAAAAACATGTTTTCTCTTGCTTTAACATGTATAAAGTGGTCTCCCCTCAGCCTGCCGACTCAGAGAAGGAGGAAAGCAACCAAATTCTGCAGTGTCTGTACAGCAGCCCGGATGAGCCATCCAGTGTCATGTGGCTTCTACAAGATTCTGCTCCCTTTCGTTACGTAATGCAATTTACATCGGTTGGCCTCCGATGCGTGAAACCACGCTCACAACTAACTCCGCCGGCCGGAGCTTCCGCCATTTTTCCGTAGCGGTGTATCGCGTCATTCAGGCAGCCAATCAGCACAGAGCCTCATTATCATAGCCTCCCCGCCCACTCAGAATCCCTCATAGATAATGAGGTTAGAGAATGGGATGCTTTACACATGGCTCAGAGGCTGAATTTCTAATTTATTTAGCAAAAAAGTCAAAAGCTTGTTTTTAAGACATTCAAGGCCTGTTTAAAATAGGTATTAGATGCCATAATAGGTCCCCTTTAAAAACATCCTCATGTCTTTGACTATAGATGCACACTGAGCTGAAAACTGCAAATCTTCTTTTGTACCACTTTAATTAAGCATATTCAATAAAAAGCTCAACTGTAAATAATGTTTAAAACAAAAAAGAAAAAGGTCAACGACCACAGCAGCGGGAGAAGCAGAGGAATCGATTTGTGCCAGACGATCTGGGGGTTAGCTCCACCTCCTCGAACCTAAAAACACCTAAAATCAAGCCAACTTCACACTGAAGACCACCAAAGGAACCGTCTCTAACAGCCGCAGTACATTTGAGTTCGGCAGCACATGAAGACGATGGTGACACATGATCACATGATCATTTACATGATGATAAGAAATCCTTCAAATCCTTCAGTTCAATGACAGCGACTTCTAAGTGGGAGATTATTGTAGAAAGTCGACTCTGACACTGACTGTGAACCGGTCAGGAGGCCGAGGAGCAGAAAGGCCAGGGTTGACTTTGCCAAAGAGCTACGGACAAAAGAGCAGCCATTAAACTACCATTAGCTTGATGGGGGGGGGGGGGGGCATGCCGTCAGCTTAGAGCACTAAAGATCTGAAGTGATTCACGTCATCAGTAGAACACAGAGGCACGGACGACAAGAATATACCGGCTATTCATGTTATTAAAGACATGAAAGAGAACAGAAGCAGTCGGGATCTGAATTGAGTCAGTGGCCAAAAGTTTATGTTCTACACTTTTTCTGCTCTTCTTCCATCAGGGAAACGTTAAATAGACGAATAGTCTTCGCTCCTCAAATGGAAATGACAAAACCTTTGCGTTGGTGACTCACAAAAGATGCAGAAATGAACTATTCATATTCTTGACACATAACATACACAGCATTCATAGAGTCCTGCCCTAATGTACACATGCAGGCGCTGGATTAATTATTCATGCTTTCTTTAAAGGTCAGCTTGCAGTGTGGATGTTGCAGCCTATAATGCTCTGAAAGTTATTGTGCAGATATCATCATTTACTGCTTCATCACCGTGTTGTATAAAAACAAATTATAGAATAAAAAGAGGCATGACATGAACTAACATTTTTTATAAAGTTGGCAAACATCAGAGTTTGAGGAAGTTTGCAGTACCTGCCGAGCTGCTGGGATTCAGTGAGTTTTGATGAGACCGTGAACAGGAATATGTTTTGCATGCAGTCCTGCTCAAACGTCTTATTCTGTAGAGGTGCTGATGGTCACGTAATCAGGTGTGTTTGATTAGCACCTGGATCCACGGACACCCTTATACCTGTGGAAGCATCAAGGATGTGCTTACTGCTATGCTGACACTGTTGAACCAAATCCTTGAATATCCAGATAGTATTTTTCTTTCTTTTTCCTTCCTGCTGACAGCCTGAACAGTCAAAGAATTCTTTCAAGTTTGGATCCAATGCACTTATGGATGTGGTTTCAAATGTGATTCCCATCAGCTGGCAGAGATGCAGCCCCTTCTGCACAGTCCAGGTGCTCTGGATGGATGGATGGATGGATGGATGCTTGGATGGATGGATGGATGGATGGATGGATGGATGGATGGATGGATGGATGGATGGATGGATGGATGGATGGATGGATGCTAGGATGGATGGATGGATGGATGGATGGATGGATGGATGGATGGATGGATGGATGGATGGATGGATGGATGGATGGATGGATGGATGCTAGGATGGATGGATGGATGGATGGATGGATGGATGGATGGGTGGATGGATGGATGGATGGATGGATGGATGGATGCATGGATGGATGGATGGATGGATGGATGGATGGATGGATGGATGGATGCTTGGATGGATGGGTGGATGGATGGATGGATGGATGGATGGATGGATGGATGGATGGATGCTTGGATGGATGGATGGATGGATGGATGGGTGGATGGATGGATGGATGGATGATGGATGGGTGGATGGATGGATGGATGCATGGATGGATGGATGGGTGGATGGATGGATGGATGCATGGATGGATGGATGGATGGATGGGTGGATGGGTGGATGGATGGATGGATGGGTGGATGGATGGATGGGTGGATGGATGGATGGATGCATGGATGGATGGATGGATGGGTGGATGGGTGGATGGATGGATGGATGCATGGATGGATGGATGGATGGATGGGTGGATGGGTGGATGGATGGATGGATGGGTGGATGGATGGATGGATGGATGGATGGATGGATGGATGCATGGATGGATGGATGGATGGATGGATGGGTGGATGGATGGATGGATGGATGGATGGATGGATGGATGCATGGATGGATGGATGGATGGGTGGATGGATGGATGGATGGATGGATGGATGGATGGATGCGTGGATGGATGGATGGATGGGTGGATGGATGGATGGATGGATGGATGGATGGATGGATGCATGGATGGATGGATGGATGGGTGGATGGATGGATGGATGGATGGATGGATGGATGCGTGGATGGATGGATGGATGGGTGGATGGATGGATGGATGGATGGATGGATGCATGGATGGATGGATGGATGGGTGGATGGATGGATGGATGGATGGATGGATGGATGGATGGATGGATGGATGGATGCAGGTAATTTACATGAGTATTCTCAACAGCAAAGCCACTCACTCACCAGCCTCCGGTTGGGTTTGTTTACACTCATTATATTCCATTGCGTTACCACGGCAACCAGGTTCATTGCAAAAACTAATTTCCAAGAACGAATTAACTCCTTGTTTCAAGTAAATTAGAAGACTATTATAGACTACTTTACTTGTTCTGAAGAATTCTGTAAAAAGAACATTTTTCTTCCACTTGCAAAGATATTTTGCTTAATGTAAAATACACTTTTGACCAGATTCATGGAATATCAGACTTATTTCTAGAGGGGCTGTTGTTGCAGCGGGAGGAACGTGAGCAAGGACACACAGATTGGATCTGGTCACTTGCAACATTGCATGTAAATGATCAGTCAGGCAAACCGGACTCTTATCAGATATGAAAACATGAGATGTGAAGTGGCGGTGAGAGCATTGACTCTGTGGTTTTTTTCCTCTACACACTGGCTCCTCATGTCGGCTTAGATTTAGTTTGATAAATACTAACACAGGGTCAAATTTGGTGCTGCTGCTGATCCGATGTTTCATTTATATAATTTTAGACCATAATCATTCAATCTATGTTCTTATAAATGAAACATCAGCTTTGAAGTGGGTTGCATTATTTTTTCATATTACTGTATTATGATTAGAAATTATATTATTGTGTTCAATGTTAAGAAATGTTTAAGGACTGTTGTTGTAATCAGTGAACTATTGAGGCAGTTTTCGTCAAGACTGAAATAATAACAGTCTAGACATAACAAGAGGCTTAGTGTCAAACGCTGGTTTTTAATACCCTTATATCCTTTAGTAAGAAGGGTTGCTACATAAATGTGATTTAATTGTTTCCATATGAAATATAGTCGAGAAGAAATATCAAGTATAAGAAGTGCACAAGTGTTCAAAGCATAAGCGGCATCTGACGGATGTTTCTGCTTGCAGCAGAAGTGAGCAGAGCAGCTCCACAGCAGAGGAAACGTTTCCTGAACTTCTTCTTTTTCATGTCAGTTTTCACTTGCAGCGAGATAAAAAAAAGAGCCCAACAATAATCAGAGCCCATTGTTTATGCAGAAGCTGCATTATTGATCACAGCTTTGATCAACTGTTACCAGACAGGGACCGCGGTTGCAAAGAAAAAATGTTGAGTTAAACGTAGCAAATATGATCAAAAGGCTTTTTGTTCAGTGTGGAGGAATACATCCAGTGATGAGACAGTCTTGAATTATAAACCATATCTGGTGTTAATCATTAAAGAGAGCTTGATTCTCGCTGATTTCTATAAGTTGTACAGAGTCGGCAGGCGCATCGATCCAGTTCTGAGATGAACCACGGTGCACCACGACTCCATCGCTTCAACTCAACTCCACTGTATTGGATGGGTCACATAATTCCAGCTGAAATGGAGCGCCTTGTCCGGCCCATCCAGCCTATTCCTCCGTAATAGCCTCACCGAGCTCCTCGAGGGGGCCAATTTTAGCCGAAAAGTCGCACTTAAATCCTGTACGAGACAGAAGGAGTGGGAATGAGGTCTGCCGAGCCACTTAGAGGCTCCTGGGTAAAAATGGGATTTCTGACCTGCTCCGCTGGTTTCGCAGCGCTGCACCAAGATGGACTGTCAAGGCTGTGGCAGGTGGGAGAGGGAAGGGCGGAGCGAGGGGTGGAGGGGGGGCTGAATGGCTACTGCTGCTGCTGGCGATGATGGGGACCACCAGGAACTCATTAGCCACAGTACGGCACCAGGGCGGCTCTCACTGCCTCCATACATCTCCATCACGCCCTCCTTTCATTGTTTTCATCTCCCTTTTCTGTGGCCTCCCCTGCTTTCTTACACCCTCCTCTCTTCCTCCCTTTTTCTCGAGCACCTTCAGGTCTCATTAACCAGATGAGACTGTACTGCTGCTAATCTGCCACTAAGTCAAAGTCAGGAGATGATAATGATAATGACGCATTTCCTCGGCGCCGCCCCCGCCCCTACATCCATCTACCGCAGCTACAACCATTTGTTTGTGTTAATGCCAAGAAAATGCAAATTTTGTTTTGGCTATAAGGATGTAGATAGCTGCTGCGTTTCTGCTGGGGTTATATTTCAGGGCACGTCGAAGGGGTTCTGCAGCTCCGCTTTGCATGTCATTGTCTTTCAGTGCAGAGGTCTGTACAGAAATCGTGCACAATCATAGAAACAAACGCACAAATGCAGATCACATATGGAGCAGCCTCAAATGTAGAACGGCTCAAAGTGCATTAATAGGTGCCTGATGGTAATTTACGGGCGTGGCGTGGTGGAAAAGAGCCCACACACTGAAAGTAAGATTGCATGCACCAATGAGAGACTGCCAGTCTTCTGAAACCAAGGACGGATATTTTACAACGAAAGGGGATGACAACGTTAAAGAAAAACCAGGGAAATAAAAGGCAGAACAAACAGCAAGTCAGTGTCACTTTAAGTGGAAATTATTTAAAAAAAAAATCTTTCACTCCTGAATAATCAATTTTTTTCTGTACTAATCAAAAATAGAAGAATTTACAAAATCTCATCGAAAAACAGTCCAATTAGAGACTCACTTCAACAGCAGTGTTCCCTGAGACAAAAGTGAGAGCCCTTTGATGTTCAGTTATCGGTTTATCATGGAAGAGGACTGCTTTTCAAACTCACAATAAAAACCCAAATGACTGAAAGCATTGACGAGGATAAAAAAAGATTCATGAATATTAGTGACCAAGTAAAACTCAGCGGAGACGCTGTTGCATCTGTGATCAGGAGGTACAGAAGGAGCCGCAGAGGCACTAATTAGAGCCCTGGTGACTGTCCTCCTGAGATGACGCATCAGCTCGTCAAGCGCGCGCACAATCTCTGACTAACAGCCTGGCAGTCGCTGGAAAGTTTCTTCAGCGGTGTGAAATACCGGATAACACCGGATAACATACCCCTCTGTGAAGTATCCACGAACAAAAGCACACACACGTGTGTATATATATATATATATATATATATATATATATATATATATATATATATATATATATTTAAAATTAATCTAATCAATTAGATGCTTTGTAATAATTAATCGCATATCAATATTTGACACAAGAAGTAACATTTTTCAATTTAAATGGATTTTGATATATGACTGAATCATTGGATTGACACATAAATGAGCTTATACAACAAAATTGTGTTTATTTTGATAACTGAGTGTTACCATAAAGTGCAATATGAATAATAGGAATATGATTGCATTGTCCACAAGGCACAAACTGAAATTCAAATTAGCTATGTTCAAGCTTTTTCAGGACTTTTTGTAAACTCTGCCCACCGAACCCAGCAACGACTTCCCATCGGTTTCGGTATATATATATATATATATATATATATGACGGTGAAGGCCAAGTCTGTGGAGTGGGGGTTTGATGGTTTGAGAGTTAGAAGGCAGCATCTTGGAGGAATATCCCAAAGAATGTTGATAAAACAGGTTTCAAGAGAAGAATCAAGTGAAAACTAAGACTGTTTGACATTTGTTAGCACACTTGAATCCATCTTCGGAGCATATCAAACAGAACCGTGGAGCAAAACAAACTGCACAAGCTCTTCTGAAGTTTTTTTTTTACACAAATAAAGCAGTAAAGGGGCAGCGTTTTATCAGTTCAGGCTGTCAAGCCCCATGAAGACTTTACATTGTTTCATAAAGATAATAGTTGGGGATAAGATTTTAAAAGCAGCAGCAGCAGCCTTTGCAGATGATAAAACATCAGAAGATATGTGAGAGATGAGTCTCTTTTTTTTGTTAAGATTAAAAATCTGCATATTTGTCCTGCATGTAGAAAGGTCTGGCTTCTTCTTTCTGTGTGGATAAATCCCTCAACCATCAGTGTGATGATGGTTGACGTGTTGGTTTTCAATACGTGCTCAACAAACTGTATGTGCTGTATTATTTTATCATGAGGCGTCATGGTTTCGTGTTACTGACTGCACATGTTCACATTTCAATAAACATGTCACGTGATTTTCACATACCAGAAGTAAATATAAATTCCTCGGCTGACTGCGAGTGGGAGGGGAAGATTTAAGGGGGCTCCTTTGTAAGACCCCGGGGCCGATACCCTTGCAAGGAGCCTCTGGGATGTACGCAGGTTTTCATGTCGCTGTCGGTTCCCGTTTGTCAACAAAGCATTTTTCTTCTTCAAACACACAGAGCTTTTTCCAAAGTTCTTCAAAGTGCTCTTTTCTTTCTGCTTTGCATTTCCCTCTTTAAAGGTGGACTAAAGTAAGCAGATGCAAGATGTGCTTTGATGAATATGATGAAAATCCTGCAGCAGAATTCTTGTGCGATTTTACTGCAACAGGGCGAGACGTCTGGTTGAAAAGTCTTTCTGTGTTTATTGTATTGAATTTATTTCGTTTGTCTGTCCTCAGCCTCTCAGGATGCACTGCCGCACCTGCGCCCTGGTGACCAGCTCAGGTCACCTCATCGGAGGCGGCAGGGGCCAAGACATCGACCGCGCCGAGTGCGTCATCCGCATGAACGATGCTCCCGCCGCCAGGGGTTTCGCCCGAGACGTCGGCCGCCGCACCTCCCTGCGCGTCATCGCCCACTCCAGCATGCAGCGCGTCCTGCGCAGCCGCCACGAGCTGCTGAACGCCAGCCAGGACACGGTCTTCATCTTCTGGGGCCCCAGCAACTACATGCGGCGCGATGGGAAGGGCCTGGTGTACAACAACCTGAGGCTGATGAACCAGGTCCTGCCGAAGCTCAAAGTCTACATCATCTCCTGGCAGAAGATGCTGCAGTTCGATGAACTCTTCAAGAAGGAGACTGGCAAGGACCGGTGAGTGTTTCTGGCTTACAATCGCTTCTAGTCAAAGTGTCTTTATTTACATCTCAGAAATACCATCATTGTGATGCAGCGCATCTCCTGCTTAGGTTTGTGCAGGAATGACTTCATAAAGATTGTGCACTTGGTGACAAGTTTTTGATATTTGGCATGGTGTTAGGTATGGACATAAGGTTTTCAACTTCTTTCCATCGGGTCCTGTCGGCCATTGCTGCTCCCAGTTCTTGGAGTGTAAGTCCTGTGCCCCTGGAGATTGTGTCAGGATAAGTATGAGGCCTGGTTCCTCTGGATGATTGGGGGAGCCGCCATAGCAGGATGTCGGAAATGACTTGATCCGTAGCACGGTAGCAATGACCTGCAAAGATTGCTCTACGGCGTGCTACAGTTGTTGTTATTGGTGTTCACCATAGATCTGTTCCTTGGTTGGATGAGTTTTCCAGGAGATGTTTTTGAAGATGGAAAGAAGTGACATCTAGGATCTCGAAGACAGTCAAAGGATGATGATGATGAAGGTTTTCAAAAACCACCGCAAACAAATTGGGATGGCCGCGTTTAGGGGCCGGTTTGCAGAAAAGTGGCTCCCGCCGAAAAGACCAAAGGTCATATCTCAGCTTCTCTTAGTCCTAGATTGTTGTATATTGTCACTTTCTCTACTTTTTTGGTGCTAGGAAATCAATTCTGAGATAAATTTCCTATTTCAAGGTCATGTTGAAGGTCAAATAAAATTTTCAAGGTCATTTTTTGCACAAAAAACTCCATATCTCGAGAATTAAGTCACATAAAAATATTGTATAGAGCTCTAGACCCATATTTTCACCCCCAAGGAATGCAATTTTCTGTTTATTGGACAGGTCACTATCGCTGTAGTATCAATAATCTAATTGGGTGAGCATTATGGCCATCGTTCAGGCTTAAGATGAACTCGACTTCAGAAAGCCACAATGAAAGCATGATCTTTGGTCATGAAGGCAAGAGTTTGTGAATCCTGGCCAGATTCCAGTCATAGTGGTGAATCAAAGATGGTGTGCTTCATGGGCTTCCTTCACATGGAGATGGTATATTCAGGCAGGTCTGCTCATTTAAGGATCAGGAAAACAATTTCCTGTGTTCAAACCTTCAAGTAAACAAATAAATATGGGGTTCTGGCCTGGGATCTACACAGGTGAAACCCTCCCCGCTTCTTTGACCGCCAATGGTCTCAGGGGATTCTTGTATTATTATTTGTGAAGAGCAATGAATGTATCATCAAATTAAAAATAAAAAAAAGAAGCATACAAGATATGAGCGTTATAATAAAAGACAGCACCCTGCAACAGTTAGAAAGAAAGCACAGATTTTAACATTCAGACTGGTCAAGTGATAAAATAGCTTTTCTAGACCTTCAGGGCAAAACAGCGAATACCTGTCAGACTTTTCTGCTGCTCACCGAACAGAAAACAGAACTGACCTAAATCATGTTCATTTACTTTCACTTTCAGCAGGCGTGTGGAGGATTTAGGCTGGTCCAGCTGTGAAGCTGGCTACCGGCACTAACTAACCAGCCACTGCGGCTGCATAAAACACGAGGCCTGCTTTTAAGTCGGCCTTTGGTTTGTCCCTCCTGGTGTCCCGTCCCATGGCAGTGCGTCTCTGCAGAGTGCGGTGTCTTTGGATTTCAAAGACGAAACAGATTTTAAAAAACAACACAGCAAATCCTCTCTCTGACTCTACACGCCTGAAAGCACTATTGGTGACCAGCTAATTATCAGTAATAGCTGTGATCAGGAGGGAGAAAAAGAGCCGGCGAGGCATTAATTAGAGCCATAGTACGAGCCGCTGGAGCACTGTGGCCTTTTAGATCCGAGTTCAAAAAACTTCTTCTACACCAAATATAGACTTATAGGTTTAGAGTATGTACTATGATCCAAATAGTCCTGTAGCCCACCCCATCTTGATTTTAAAGGGCTCCTATTGTGCTCATTTTCAACCACCCCATTTTTATCTCCAGTGCATTTCGAGTTTTGCTCCTAGTATAACTCCAAAAGCCTCTACTTATGTCAGAAACACAAAAGCCAAGAATCACAAAGAGACGTTCTCTCAGCTTCGGCTCAAGTGTTTTGATCAGTAGTTTGAATACCCGGAGGCTTGCTGACGGCCTGAGGTAATGGCTCATGAATGCGTTCAGCTCTTGTCAGACACAGATTTAACATATCAGTATTATTTAATGAACCTCTTTATTTCCAGTGCTCACATACATGCTCAAGCCAAAGTCACATTCAGGTTATGAAAGTGGACGGCACGAAAAACTGTGACTAAGATTACAGCTGGGTGTCTGTTTGATAAATACAATGCTCATTATCTGCTATTTGGTAACATCAGAGATGGTTTTGAGCCTTAAAATATTTCCTCTGTATGTTGATATGCGTAAATGTTTTAAGAGCAGTAAAGGGAACCAGAAGATGTCTTTTGATTACTTTTGATTCCCTCAAGGCTGCCTTGGTGTGATGATTACTTAAATTGATCGTTTTGTTTCTTTTTTTAGTGTGAGATGCAATGAATTGTATTGATTGCTCTTTTTGCCACCCTGAAACAGAGTTTAAACCGATGGGACATTCAGTATAAGGTTGCTGCAGACAGAATACTAGCGCTAAAACAAAACCAGAAAGCTCCGTGGGAAGTACTAGCAGATCCAGCAGAATGGAGAACGTGCTTGATCTTTGCTGTGCAGTTGTAAACATCTGCTTTTAAAGTGAAGCGCTTGGTCTTGTGGATGTGCACTGGCTGGAGAATATGCCCCTACATGGAGATCCTGTCTTCAATGACATCACAAAGAGCTGACGTTTGAAAAAACCTCCAGGGGAAAGCATTTTCAACCCCATGAAAACCAAATGTTTTGCACATTGGATATAAACAACATACTGCATGTTTACCTCTTTGTTGTTTGTTTGTTTTTTAGTATTTAATGATGCCTCTCTCTTTGAAGAGCCATCTTCATCTGGGAGATATTCCCAGAGGTTTTTGTGAAGCCCTTTGTAATGTTGGCATTAAGGTGTTGCATAAATAAACCGTTAATTGCTTTTTTCCTGGGCCCGTTCATTACAGAAGATAGGTCAGAAAACATTCATTTTATGCTTGCAAGAAGCCCTGAAATTAATTATTTAAGAGTCAGCTGTGGAAATACTTCGGCAGTCGTGTTCAGCGTTGTACTCTAAAAGTCATCAATGAATAAACCTCAGTGTTAGTTTCCTGGAACTACTTGTGATGAAAGATGTAGCGGAGTGTGAAAAAATAATAAGTTTCAAAAAGAAATATCTGTATTTTTCCTGAGTGTGATGTCCGCATGGTTCAGTAAACACTTTTCTACATTTCAGCCCTGCAACACTTTGTCTGGGACTGAAAGGCATTAAAATGACTGAGTTTTAATGAGTCCGCGCTGAGTTCTTCACCCGACGGCCATTAATGCTTAATGAAAACCAAACCCTACACACACATACACACGCGCGCACACAGTATTTGCATCTTGCTCTCTCCATCTCAGCTTTGTGTCTTGGCTGTCAGTGAATCTGACTTGAGCTTAAGACAGATGCCAGGGGAAGAAATGCCAAGCAGAGGATTCAGTGAATGGCTCCAACATCCATCCTTCAGAATCTGCTCAAACAATTATAGAAAAGGGGTTTCAGTGAGCAGGCGGCTTCTGTTGCCGTCACGGATGTCGTTTATCCGCTGTGTTATTAGGCATTTACATCTGGGAGACTTATTTGAGGTCAAACCTATGCTGTTGGGTGTTCAACAAGAAATGAATCCTTATCGTGCTGTATTTGATTTTGTCTTTTGAGTCATGGATGTTTATGGGGTCTGTTTGCAGGAGAGGGGGATGTACTTTTATGATTAAAAAAAGGTGCATCTAATTTACAAAATACCTAATTTTCTTTGTGAAAGCAGCTCTAATAGTGGAGTTTATGGATAATCAACTGTGTGACTGGCAACCCTGAAAGCTTGCAGTTGTAATTATGGGCAATTAAAGCTAAAGGTAATTAGGTGGGGTGGGATGATGCTACGTTCAACCATTTTAGTAATGCCGTCGCGGCAGCGCTGGAAAACAGGTGTCCCTCTTCTCCCTTTGTTTTAAATTGCCGAGTCAGAATGAGCCTCAACTGGGGATTCGATGCAAATTAGCTTTTGATTATTTTTTTTCCCCCCTCATTCCAAGCTGGTACTTTGTGTTCCCATGATGCATTATTGTGATCGCTAACAGTTCCCGTGTGGTTTCTTTTGGGCCCATCCTGGATGAGTTGTGATGCAGTTAGGAGGAGAAAAAAAGAAAACGAGCAGTGCAGCAGAGCTTTTGCTGGACTAAAAAGCTCCACTGGGGCACAAGCGCCCTGTAACTCAAATAGCATCTTTTCACTGTTATCAAGGCCTCCGCTTGTATGAATGTGCAGCACAACATGCCGCATGAGCTTCCACGCCAGCCCGCAATCCCTCCTCACGCTGGAACAGCGGGCAGAAACCAAGACTGGTGACGTTACGTGTGATGAAGCTACCAAATTAAAGTACAAGACAGGGCTACAGTTCCCTGAGCTGCACTTTTCGTGAAAAAGAAAAAGTACGACACGTTTCAATTCCAGGATTTCAGGAAAAATAAAAATCATACCTCATTCCTTAAAAGGCCCTAAAGTTAGGATGAGAATCAGGTGGTAGTCATTCGTTATTTAAGTTATTTACGGTTATCTTGACCTGAAATGAACAGTACGCATATGCTTCACTGGATCATTACTTGAAAAATTAAAAAACAACTTAATTTCAGCCAAAATGCAGTGTGTGAAAAACTAAGCACACGCGATGATTGAGTAGATATGTAGATTCGTTTTCAGCAGCAATAAATTCAAGAAAATCTTTTTTTTTACACTGCATTAAATACAAGTATTTGTTCTCACAGCTCTCAAGGTCCCGACGCAGCCTTATAATCAGGCCGAGGTGCCTTTGAAGTCAAGTATAGATGGGGGTGAAAAAAAGAGAAAGGATGGAGCTCAAACAAGTAATCAGCACTGAACCGTCAGTAATCATCGCAATTAAACTGCAGTGATTATGGACTCTGGCTGAAGTCACCTGCTGTAAACCTTCACACCGTATGTGCATGCTTGCAAAAGGAAGAAAGAAAAAACACACACACACACACACACACACACACACACACACACACACATTCACGGGCAGTGTGTCAGGTACGTCCTCAAAAAATAATTATGAGCAACAGGTTTTTTAAGCCCACACTAATACCACCTAATCACGCCTTTATGCTCACGTCCCAGCAGCTACATCACCTTCATAATGAGCAAAATGGGAAACTACTTTCTAATTTGGGAAAAAAAGAAAAAAAGCATTAACAAAATGAATATCATATTTCTCTGTTAATTAAAAAAAAAAAAGGAATCAGTCCTTTCATCTGAAGTGATTTTAAAACAAGAACGATGTTAAAGTCCGGGCCGTTAAGAGACACCCATCTTCTCATTAAATTGATACTTTCACATTTACAACACCAAACTGTGTTAACTTTGAAGAGCGGCAGCGCTTTCCTTCACGGGGAGAAATGTGACATCCAAGTCACTGCTGGCCTCCGGTCCTTTCCAAAGCTGAGAGCTTGACATTTCACACCACATTATTCATCAGCGTGTTCGTAAACACGGAAATGAGGAAGACTTCTTAAGTAAGATTAGGCAAATGCCTCCCGACTAAGACCTACATGTAGCCACCACAAATTGCTTGATGGCAAAATGTCATGCTTTGAAGTTTTCTAATTTGCAAAAGGACAGCGCTTGTGTGCGTGTGTGAGTGTGTGCGTTAGTGTGTGTTTGTTTCCAGGGGGTGCACTGTTGTTACGTTAACGCCCAGAAGCAGTGTTTACATATCACAACAAATCAACAAGTTCCAGACAACCTTGGTCCTGTCTTAATTAAATGAAAATGAGAAGTCTGTGCTCCGGCAGCGATAGCATCACTTTGAGCCGGCGCTGTTGTGTGCTGCCTGGACGGAGACTAATAAAGATGAAAGCAGGATAGGAGCACATAGTCACTATTCATCACACTGTCACTTAGCCAGTGTGGGCTGGTTGATCCAGCAGGTTGGGATTGACCCCCCCACCCCCCCACAGTTAAATGGTGAAGCAAACAGGAACTGACCATTTGTTTGCACAAACAAACACAATCTGGAATGAACAGGTTGGATTGGGGAGGAAGGAAGCAAGTGGTGGGAAATATTTCCAAAACATTTCTCTCTTCTTGAAATTGCTTTAGGAAAGGTTTTCCTAACGCTGGTGCTTTGTGTTCCCATGATGCACCATCTTTACCAGCAGCTGAAAGGGTTTTCTCCATCAGTGGCCTCCATGTTCTACACCTGCTTCATTCTGTTCAGCATCACACGAAGGCCAGAGCCCATTCAGCTGCGGCTCCGGCAGGTCGGCAGGTCGGCATCCAGTTCTATGACAAATCCCCCCCCCCATTAGGTGACCCAGTATAAGATTAGACAGGTATCATGGATGCTTGGATGGATGGATGGATGGATGGATGGATGGATGGATGGATGGATGGATGGATGGATGGATGGATGGATGGATGGATGGATGGATGGATGGATGGATGGATGGATGGACGTGCATGTTGTTGTTCTCTGGCCAGCTGTTCCTCTCTCTGCCTCCGCATCCTCCATTCAGTGAGTTCTTCAGCCGTATACTCTGGCTCAAAACGGTAAGGACGTCCATCATATTCAAAGTCGTCGTCCACAACCTCAGAATTTGACAAATATTCAGACATGTTTCAAATAACTAACAGTAAACTAACAGTAAACTAACAGTAGCAAACTCCAGCTGTACACAGAGCTGTGTCTGGGATGCGCGCACAGAGATGACGTCATGCAGGTCAGAGGTCTTGTTTACAAACTGATTTCCTTGTTACACACACAGCCCCGGATGTAGACAACAGGTCCTGGAAGATGCCCAGAAGCAGATCTAGTGATTCATAAAAGAAATGAACGAGTTTCGCGGCAATAATGTGTTATTTAGACGCTGCATCGTCTGTGTCCCGCTGTGCCCCCATTCGCTACCATTATATGGATAAGCGGCTCGCACAAAACTCCTAATATCTTCCGAAGGACTCCAAATGACACCAAACTTTTCTGGGTGAGTATACGACCATAAAAAATGCCAGAAATAAGGTCCAGGTTGTAAAAAACGAAACTTTCCCTTTAAGACCAGAGGGGGAGGGAGGGGGGCGCAGGCCAGCACGCAGCTCCTGAAGCTCCAGCCTGCAAACATGCACAAAAGAGAAAAAAGGGGGGCCAGCACAAGAAACTACAGGAACGATGGACAAAAATGATGGCTATAAAATACTTATTATAAATAAAAATGGAAAAGGAGAAGAGAAGAAGGGAAGAGGAGAAGAGAGGAGAAGAGAAGAAGGGTGAGAGGCACTGCCCAGTGGATCATGTCGGTGCCCCCCTGCAGCACAGGCCTATAGCAGCATATCTACCACGAAGCTATGTTTGAGACTAACTATTATAGTCTTGTTCTATAGCTGCAGCTATGACTACTGACTCTAACACACTAGAGTGGATGTAGGGATGGATGGATGGATGGATGGATGGATGGATGGATGGATGGATGGATGGATGGATGGATGGATGGATGGATGGATGGATGGATGGATGGATGGATGGATGGATGGATGGAGGCATGCATGGATGGACGGATGGATGGACGGACGGATGGACGGACGGACGGACGGACACCTCACCGGGCCACAGAGGCAAGAGGCCAGTAAGAGGCACGGAACTGCGGTTTCGTTTCAGACAGTTGAAGGAAACCAAACCTCCTGCTCTGAGGTCACAGCTCCAAGAACCACAACATCAAAATGCCCTAAAAACATAAATCACTCCAATCTAAACCTTTTTCTTTGCAATAGTGGATTAGATTGTGTTTCGGACAAAAGTCCTCATTACACCATCGTTAACATTTCCGTCAGGAAATGTTCCTCACTGCCTCAAAAGCTTCCCAGGAGGCTTCCCTCCAAAAACAGGAGGTATGTTGGGAGTGAAAGATCTAAACAGCCTTTTATTTCAGGGTTTCTCCCTGACGTGCGTCTGCCTGCACTGATCTGAGACGGCGCCTGAACGCCTCTTCAAACAGATAAACCTTCCATTCTTAAAGTGTCACCCTCGTCAGCAGCAGGCGGCCGGCGTGGAGATGCCTGCTTGGTTGCTCTCGTCGAGTCTGTTCTTATCAGGGCTCGGGCTTTGTTTCTCCGTCGGTCCTCCTGCGTTTAAGCCTCGGCTCCTGCGGAGGCTGCCGTTTTGGGGAATAACAAGCTTGGAGAAGCAGCAGGCTGAGGAGACGAGGCTGCCAGATAAACACATCTTGTCAGATTGCTTTTAAGAAAAAGAGTTTACACCTCTGCCTTGTGCGTCTTCTTTTTCTCCTTCTTCTTTTTTTTTTTAAATACAAACATTTGTCCTTGAAAAAAGTATAACCAATTATGCATAAGAAATGACATTTGGAACCGTACCCAGAGGATGAAAATCTACAAGACTAAGTGGCTTTAGATTTATTCTTCCCACAGGATTTGTCCCAATTACGCTGATGATCCTCTGGCTTATATTCCAGCTCCAGTATGAGGTTGACATTTGGAATATTGAGTGAAAGGTCTTTTGGGAAGTTTGGGAAGACCACAGTCCAGCATGGTGGGACGAGTCAGCTGTGGCTGAACTCTGGAGTAGATCATGAACAACCGACTCCTGGTCCCAGACCTGTACGAGCCCCCACCCCCCAACTCCACCCCTCCCACAGTGGAGCCACACACCCACTCTGACATAAAATCGATCCCAAACCATACAGAGCTGTCATTCGCCGTTGATTTGTGTCCCTTTCCTTCGCATTTGTCCCAGTGTTCTGTATGTTGCAGCCGTTTGCATCATTTCACGTCGCTGCACTGAACTTCTTCTGGCTGTTTGGGCCTTTTCTTTTTTCCATTTTAAACAGATTTCCTTCTTTTCATTTTGCATCTACTTATGGCCTCTGTTGTTTGTGTTCCATTTTTATAATCTTTTCTTTTTTGATGTTGTTTAACATCGGGGGCATGTTTGCTTCTTTGAGGTCCTTTAGCGTCTCGGTGCAGATGCTTCGCTCATCTTTGTAGTGGTGTTTTCTTCCTCGTTGTCCTTTCACAGCTCTTGTTGGTTAATTTCTCATCTTATGTTTGTTCTTTGAGGCAGTTAGGTGTTTGTATCCTGGTTGTTTTCATTCCCTGTGAATATATTGTATTCCGCTTTTTGGATACTCATGTGCCACTTTGAATTGTAGTAGCCATTTTTTATTTTAAATCAAATTTTGCAGTCATTTTAAACCTCTTCCCCGATGATACGGCTGTTTTCATTCTCGTGTTTGTGAAGTCTTGCTTCATTTTTCTTATGTCTGGATTTGTATGTTTTTTGCATCTCATTTTGAGGGCTATAGGGGATTATTGGCTCATGAATATTCCTAAAAGTTTAATAGCAATCATCAGTTTGGTGACACGTTCATTAAGATTCATGTGGTAATTATCTGGGGGAAAAAAAGCTTTATTTGCCATTTTTTCTTCTAGCCAGTCTTTGTATTTACTGCATTGTGTAAATAAAATTAAATCGAAGAAGACTACAGACGTTACTGAAGGATCAATTCAATTTCTTCAAGTTAAAGAGGAATATTTTTAACTTCATAAATCCTGACATGTGTTGAGCAGCTTGATGTTAGCATAACAAGACAAAATAATGATTCAGAGTGAGTAAAAAATGTCAGAGCTGCGGTTTATTCATGCAAAAAATATTTTATACATTTAAAAAAAGGGGACATCTAGAATAAGATGAGATACTACTGCTTAACCTCATGTCTCATCATCACCTGCTACAGCTGCGTGCAGCAGCTGGGAATCATGACTGTGTTACGTCAGCTCCTCTTATTCACGCCGTGAACGTAGACATGACAACAGGTGGGAAGATTTTCGTTTTTTTTTTTTACATCCCCTCTCTTCACTAAAAATGTAATAAATCGGCTTCAATGAATTCCTGAGAAGTGTTTTGGACTACAGCAAAAACTGCATCGCATAAAAGCTTCATGTTGGGTCGGCTCGACGTTTGCAGCTGTTGTGATAACGGTGACTAGACGTGATGCAGTCAGTCCAACTTTACTGCTACTTCTGACCAGTGTTGTGCAAGTTCATACTTCTCATGAACTAGTTCAAAGTTCAGTTCACATAGTTTAAAAATGAACAGTTCACATTCATAGTTCACCGTTTTCATTTTGAACTAGTTCAAATTCAGTTCATTTCAATATTTTTAGGTGAGAAGTACAAATGAAACGCCACCCTATCCTAAAACTGTTCTCTGTACTGTAGCAGTGGTGTTCAACCCTGGTCCTCAGGACTCCCTGTTCTGCATGTTATAGATGTTTCTTTGCTCCAGCACCCTGATAAAAATGACTGTCATTAACAGACTGGTGCAGACCTGGATGACAAGCTGATGACGACCATTAATTAGAATCAGGTGTGATGATGCAGGGAAACATCTAAAACATGCTGGACAGCTGCTGTATACAATCATGTATTGTCCTAGTGGCTTTTCAACTTTACTCAGAGGCTGTAAATCTCCAACAATGTAGTCCACTATCAGTTGGTCTACCTGTTGCTGGGAAATCAAACCCCTGAAGGCTGCAGGTGTGACTGGGGTGGTTTGGGGCTGTTGAGGGTCTTCTTGGTCTTTCCTGATGACTTTTTTTGATTGCCAAGGACTTGCAGATATTTTCTCACACTGGACGGATGCTTTAACTCCACATGACGTTTCAGATGTGAAGTTGACGAGGCAGATGCTCGGACTAATTTTCTCAGCGCAGGTGGACATAATTTGCACAGAAAGGTTAGATTTTTACCTTTGGACTCTTTGGGAGACAATGTGTAAAATTCCCGCAGATAATGATAAGCGGAGGCATCATCTGACTCCAGTCTCTTCACTGGTCATCGTAAAGACTGCACCGGGCTCGGGCCACCGTTGCCATGGAGCTGGTGCCCGTTGTTATGCTGGTGTGTGCACTGCATTGTGGGTAATGTAGTGTGAAGTCGTCGTCTCGTCCAGTATTTTAAATGTGCACGCTGCCCGCTGGTGAAATGAGAAGGATTATTCTGTAATAATTCAACCTAAACAGTGAAGCTGAAACTCACATAATCTGAAAAGTTCAAATTCCAGTTCGTGATCTGCAGAATGAACAAGTTCACGTTCAAGTTCTTTATTTGCAAATGTGTTGCGTTCAGTTCAACGTCCTCACAGAAATGAACGCGTTCCATGAACGCGTTCATGCACAACACTGCTTCTGACTTGTGAACAAAGACCTAAGGGAGTCTTTTACATTTTGGGGTTTTGTTGTTGATGTTGTTTTAAAGATAACATGACTTGTTTTGCTGCTAATTGTAATAAACAGACCATTGCAAACAGCTGTGGAAAGGTCAAGCCAGGAGTTGGTAGCTCATCAGCTGTTTATGTTAATGAGCCAGGTAGCTTCAGCTGAGCTGCAGCAGTCATGTGTTCAGGTGTTGCCTTGGTAGCGCCATCTGAAGGATGGACGGTATTGACCAGAGATCTGAGAAATGGGCTTCAGGACTATAAACCTGTGTGTGACATCAGAGAGGGTTTATTTCCAACATGAAAGCAGTATAAAAACATGGGAGCAGTATAAACACACATGCTTTTACAAGGAATGCAAGATACATTTTTTTTTTTATTATTTTGGTAGCAGCAGCAGTCTTGACATGTTCAAAAAAGAAAAGGAAGAAGTAAAAACAATTATTGCCCCTTGAACTCAGTACTATTCTTTCAGATGGTGTCTCGTTATTAGATATCCAAAAATCGTTACGTACTTAGAAGCTACAAAAATGAATAGTAAGTAGTAGTAAATTAGCGGATACCTGAGTGATTATTACCATGTGCAGTTACATACCACTGTATACAAACACTATTTAAACGGAGTGCCTGTATTCATCTGTACATGAAAGCATACATTAGTTACGATGTGAATTTAGTGACACCCTTGTACAGTATTATTCATAGATATTTCTGTACGCATTAAAGTATACACATATACTTGTTACTGTCCATATATGTATAGAAACACGCATTTCCACGCACATATACACCGATATATACCCACAACCATGCAAGTCCACAATTCTCAACTCTCCACTAAAAAAGGGAAACAACATACTCAGAATTCCGTTTGGCAGTCCAAGAAATAACCAATTTTTAAATGAAAGACGAGCGAGTCCACACATCTTTGGAGCTTCAGTCAATATTTAACTGCGAAGACAAGACTCCAGCCGTTCGTGAGTAACTTCAATATGGAAAGCACGGAATGAAAATACCCAAAAGTGTTGCAAAAATGCTTTTATGTTTGGAAGAAATGCAGGAGTTGGTGCAGAGTAGTGATAAAAGTTAAAGTAATAAAGTAAATGCATTAAAACTTTCCCAGAAATCGTAGGACCTCTGAACGCACACAAGACTGATACCAGCGTCTGAGTCGCCCATCGCTTATCTTAATGAACCCATTCGTCTTCCACAATCCCAAAACAGAAAGTTGTTTTTTTTATTTCACTTTGCAGGTTTTCTGAAAACTTGAATGAAAACTATTAAAAAGTGATCTATACTGACGCTGGCTTGTTAATGCAGCTCTGCACCCAGAGAAACACTGACACGTCCACTGACTCGTCCCGCAGGTGATATTTTTGTATACTGTAATGCTTCTCAATTTAAATTAATGGATTATATTTTTATCTGTTTTTATTTTAATGTTGAAACTAATTAGGAGTAGCAAAAGGGAAACTTCAAATCAGAAAAAGCTGGAACTATTTGGGGGAAAAATGCAAATACACAGCGCCGCTGTCAGATTTGTTTTGACTTATTTCATTGCAGAGAATATGAATCCCAGATATTTGACGTTTTGTCGAGTCAGCTTCACTTTATTTGCTAATATGGGGAATTGTGTGCAGTGGAGGACGACTCAAAAGCATGTAGAATAAAAGGACTTTTAATAAGTAAAAGCAAAGTCAAGGCCCGGCTGCAGACCCATGAGCTGAGGCAGAAAATAGATTTGCTCAACATACAAACTCAAACTAGGACTCGGCAGTGGACGAATCAAACGGGAGAATTCACTCTGACAACATAACGAACGGTGTGGAGTAAATAGCAAGTAAAACCCGGTGTGAGTCAGGAATGAGAAGCAAAGCTCAAAGAAAGAAGGAACCTTTTCAAAAATAAATTAGAGAGAAACACTAAATCAGAAAAAATGGGAATTCAAGGTCAAACTAAAAATCATTTTGTCCTGTTTTTCCTGAAGTCGTGAAACAGGATAAGGTTCGGTCACGTCTATTGTTTCAAAGTTCTCTCCTATTGCTGTTGGAGGCGGGCCAGGACTGCAGGCAGGTCGGTCCACTTCCTGCACAGCTTCCCGTGCCTTCGTGATGTGTGCAAAATGTGGTTAAGCATCATTTTATTAGAAATATACGTGGACATCCTTCCAAAAAGTGGCCTTGAGGGCAGCAGTTGTTGCTCTGCAGTCTTTACTTTCCTGCATCACAAAAGTGTAAATTACCGTCACCAAGGACAACGGCACAAGCCGGACCACCACAGAGCCCGTCTGTTCTAGCGAGCAGTGCCAGCTGAAGAGTTCAGACCTCAGATCTCCAGCGAAGGCCTGAACCCTTTCTAGTGACTAAAATAGTGACTGACTTTAAACTGCAAAAATATAAGTTTACCTTCTGCTGTTAATAAAATGTTATTGGATTGAATTAAAATGTGCACGGACTGAATCTTCCTTGAATTGGTTATTAATATTATGGGCTGGTGTATACTCAGGTCATGTTTGATCTTTGTTGTTTGCTGTCGACGTCTTTTGTCTACTGTTGTTTATCTGGTTTAGATCACATTAATAATGTCATCAAGTCTTCTGTTCAATGTTGGTTTTTCACCCTTGGCACAAATGGCTTCTTTTACTCCTCTTTCAAACTACCTGTGCTCTCTCCAAAATGTCTTGTCCTCAAAATAGTGTATAGTCTTATACAAGATGACAAAGTGGACATCATCTGTCCATCTTTGCTTGTTAGTGACTCCATCTGTCATGGATACTGATGTGTAATAACATGATGATGAATAACAACCTATTCTCAAACCTTCAACAACCCGACCCAACATGGTCCGCTTTAACTTTCGGGTCCTCGGGTTCGGATGCTTCCTGGCTCAAATGAATGGATCGTTGACAGATTTGTGTAGACCTGGGTGACAGGCAGACATGGTGATCCATTCCTCTCAGTCAGGTCTAGTACAGCAGAGAAACATCTAAAACATGCAGGGTAGTGGATTCTGACGACCAGCATTAGGAAACACTGCTGGAGCCCACTTCATTTATCCAATTATAACCCGAATTTCTGTAAGAATACACTGAGGTTGAGCTGGGAGATGTTCTGATCTCACAGGAATTACGGCTTGCTTACGGCCCGTCTCAGAGAAGCATGAGCTGATTTCTCTGCAGTCCAGCAGCAGCCAGACCATCCTGCACCGTCATCGCACCGACCCCAGCTACTTCCGGATTAAGACTTTGATTATTTCACAGGGTTCATGTTTTTCAATCAATTTGCAGGATGAATCTGTATTTTAATGACGCTGTGAGGCACCCGAGCGGTTTTGAAGTCAGGAAAAATCGACCTGTGGATTAAGATAAATCTTTATTCTTTCATAATCCATTCGAGGGAGAGTTTCTGAGTATCTATTTCCATTAATCACGTTAACAATACTTTAGAAAAAAGCAAATAAAGTGCAGTTCTGAGGCTTGTGGTCTCCCATGCATGAAACCCATTTAATTCCTGTCTTTGTCCTTCTTGAACCCGCTGCTCTCCTCTGCAGGAGGATATCAAACTCCTGGCTGAGCACCGGCTGGTTCACGATGACCATCGCCCTGGAGCTCTGCGACAGGATCAATGTGTTCGGCATGGTGGCCCCGGACTTCTGCAGGTGAGCCGCCGAGCTGAATTAAACCAACGACCCTCAGTCGAACCCACGAGCCACGACTCCAGGAGCTTTTGTTTAGTCACATCAACATTCAGAGCCGCACAGCCGCCTGATAAGAGAGATTTAAACTGTAAATATATTCAGGCGGCCGATAATGAAATTTCCGTTTGGCAGGAGATGTTTGTGGAATATTTAGATTGTGTGTGTTAGTAAAGATAATTCAGTAAAACTACTTAAGATGTTGAAAGGAAAGGTCTACTTGTGTTTTAGCCTCCACAAAATAACCACCGTCTGAGTCAGCCGGTTGAAAAACAACTTATATACCCACCCCCCTCCAAATGCAGTTTGTGAAGATCCAATCTAGTATAAGGGTTATTCCATATCCTGTTCTTTCAAGTGTTGAAAGGGTTGAGTCGCATCATTAGAGAAATTGTGCTCACCTCCTTCCCCCGCCGGGTTTGTCCAACCCTCAATGCCTTTACATTTCATTTCCTTACCATTCACAATCCCCACAACAAGCTTTTACTTTTTTCTCATTCACTGCAGCGTGACGTCAATAAAGCTAGAAATTGATCGGCGCGCCGTGAGTTTGCAGCTCCTGGGGGGAGGTTGTATGGCACCGGTGGCACGCTGCACATTAAAGCAGGAGAAAAATCTTTTCTGAGCCGCGTTTTAAGAACATCTCTTTTCACGTCCTGTTTATATTCCTGATTATTCAGTACGGAAATGCAGATTTGTGTGCATCCGCCCCTGAAGTGGAACACGCTTACATAAAGGATGATGTCACGTGCGCTGCCCTGGGCCAGGCCACTTTTTTTTTTTTTTTTTTACTTGAGCAATTTCTCCTTCAAAAGAGTTTTTGAAGATAGATGTAAGAAAGAGATGGCAAAGAGGCAAACCTTATCTCATTCCCAACTGTGCCAGCGTGTCGAGTTGGGGCGGCGCGCTCTAATACAAATCTTTCTGCCACTCTGGTCGGATGGTGACATTGTGGACTTCAAAGCTACAGCAAAGAAAGTAAAGTCCCGTTTAGAGCGAGTGGCAGGCCAGAATCATTTATAATATCTTCACAATCAAATGCAGGTGTATCATTTTCAACATTATGAATAGATTATCTAGTTACTGAAGAAACACAACAAAGGGGTCTAATGAAGTCGCCATGTGAAATATAACCCAAACACAAAAGTAATATAAGAATAAAAACAACAAACGCACCCAAATCAATGGGGCTTTTGATGGATTAAACTGTGCTGATTTGGGTTTCTTTCTTGTTTCTATTCAAATAGGGACAAAAGAGCCATCTGTGAGCATCAGAAATAACTCCAGATAACAGACAAAGATCTGGAAATCTCTGTTTCAACAGTTTCACTGAGAGATGTCGATGATAAAGGTGCTCAGACACCTCCAGGAAATGACACAACCATGAATCACAATAATAGAAGTCGCTGACAGCCAGAGTGAATTGTGGGAAGGGGGCGTGGCTTTGCATATCTGCATCCTACTTAATACTACAATTTCCCAGCATGGGATAAATAAAGTATATCTATCTAAAGTATATATATCTATACTATATATTAAGTATAGTCAAAGTGTATAGTTACATGACCAGTGCTTCATTTGTAAATCATAAGCTGCCGGAACGCAAAGTAAATATGACAGCTCAGGGATGACGAAACAACATGCAAATATTACAAGCCTCAATTTCAAATTATATCCATGGTATAAATGTTATAACAATAATTTACAATTATTTTAGGCTATAGCACAGGCAAATGCCCACATCACCACAAGTGGGACTTAAACTATACAATCAGCAATTAAGTTTCAACAGGTCTAACATGTTGTAAAATAAATAAATCAATGAAAATTAAAGAAAAAGAGCTTTTAATAAATCACACAAATCCTCCATGATTATTATTCAATAATAACCATATTTAGTTGTCCAAAACAGCCCACATCACATCATCTCCTTGTCATTTTTTCCAGTATGACTGCGTGTCTGACGCAGGTCTGTGTCCTTTGGCCACTCACAACCTCATGTACGGAAATCCAACAAGATTTAGGAACAGTAAAGATGTGAGCAAAGAGGCACAGTTGGGAGTGCAAATTAAGTTAATTTGAGAAAATCTGCACTCACCTTCAACGTCCCGTTTTTGAAGCTCGACTGAGAGCTCGGATAATTCTTGCAATGCATTGCAGATTGTTCCACGTTGCCAGCCTCCCGCCCGGGCTGGCTATATCTGGCTCCCTCATCGCCGGCTGTGGAGGCCTTTCTGACATTTTTTGGAGTGTCATGCAACTCCTTCTTTTGGAAAAAAGATTGTTTGTCCTCTCTGGTTGCTCCTCGACGAATTATAAAAGTTTTTTTTTTTCTGTCAGGGCGTGGTTTGTTGGCCCCGCTTTGCAGATCTCCGATTCTTTTAAATGACGATAAATCTTAATCAACAACATTCATTTCCTGGGATTTGTTCGTTCAATTAATATATGCATAAAACTATTTTATTTGAAACATTTTTAAAATGTTTTTATTTTATTTATTTTTTAGTGAGAGGTACCAGATATGCCCAAATAAGTACCGGAACACAAGGAGGCCAAAAATGTGGAGGTGCCGGATCTTGTTCCGGCAGGATCCAGCTCAAATCAACCCCTGTACTGTACATGACTATACACTATTTATTACTACAAGTAATTTTAGGATATTAAGAATATATTTTCAAATATACACATTATAAATGTCCTAAACGGTGGCACAATGTTGTAAAGCATTAATTAAATATTTGTGACAGCTGAGCAGCTGGTTTTAGGGGGCGGAGTTAGCCAGTCTCTCCACCCCCAGCCACGCCCCTCTTCTGCACAGAGTGCTTCTTTATTTAACATTACAACCTATTTCCGAAGTACAGCAAAGTCATCATGGTGTGAATTTAAGTGCCTGGTGATGGAAGAGCTGGATGATTCTACTCTGATCTGCTCAGGATGTCCTGCGAGTCTGAACGCCCTCTGACAGACTTACGTTTCCCCAAACACAGCAACAGGATTATCTTATGTCAGAGTTTTTGATTTACCAGAGACAAGTAGAGGTAATATATAGAGGATATATTCCTCAAAGGAAACATTTTCTTTTTTATCATCTGTCCCTTAGAGACTTGATAAATGATTAATTGTGTAAAACGCCATTGTGTACTAAGAATCACATCACAGTGATTAGGAATACCTCTACATTGGTGCTGAGTGATGAAACAATCCGTTTTTATTTTGTGTCCTGGACTAATTCAGCCTTGACAGGGATGAAGCAACAATTCTGCTTTATTATTTTTGAGCAAACATTGGACTATAATTTAAAATCCATTTGTTCTCATGACAACTGAAGTCTGCAGTTCTTTGCTAAAAGTGATTCATTTCCAGATTTGAGGATACTTTT